>NC_140541.1:37237449-38457449 GCF_057382185.1 Mchenga conophoros
CAGCCACACCTCATCAGAATAACGACAATAAAAATAGATTTTGAAAGGTGGGGTTAGAAATGACCGCACTTTATGCAGGTGATTTCTTGCTGTCATAAAGCAAATGGCTGTTGAATGTGCAATCACCATAGCAACCAAAAAGCTGGAGGAGAAGCTTGTTGGAGAGATTTTTTTAAATTTAAGACCCACATGGAGACGTGTGGATGAAGCAGAAAACACACCTTTGTTAGCTGGAAGTGAAGTCCAGGAATCAAATAACCAAGTAAAATAAATCCAGAGAGATGCAGGAAAACACACCAGAGGGGCAAACGGGCAAAAAACACACACAACAAAGGCCAAAGGGGCTTATGTTGTATATACAGGGAAGGATAATCAGGGTAGTGGACACAGCAGGGTAAGGCAGGTGAAGACAGTCAATGACAAAATTAAACACAAGACAGCAGAGATACATAGTTACCAAAGTAAAGCAGGAAATGAGGAACAGTGACTGAACTGAGGAAATATGAAACATGAACTTAACAGAGAGGGGAGGGCGGATGAGGTAAAGGGGAACAAATAACAAGTCCAGTAATACATACTAATGCCCGTGGCTGGACTGGGACAAATCGGTCCTGCCATGTTTGGTTTTTATTATCGATATTGGAACAGTTTTCCTTTTTAATCAGGTTAGTACAGTTGTTGCATTAGTGCTTAGCTTTAGCTTTTAGACGTGGCTCATGGTCAAAGTCGCTTGAAGTTACTTGAATCTGTCCCTTTCTAATTACGTCCCTACGTCCCCTTTTAATTTCACCTCCGTCTTTCTCCTCCTCGCTGTCTCCTTGAGACTGCGCTCTCTCCTCCTGCTCTTCTATACGGAGTCACAGCCTCCTGCGACTGTGAGGAGTTGTTGCTGGTACAGCTGTTGACGGTGCATCAGCAGCAGCACCGACAGCTAACGTGTTGTTATTTGACACATTTTTTCTGCATTTATTTTTACTTTCTTTTTCTGTCTTGGCTTTTCGGCTCCAGACTTTTGCCACTAAATTCTGTGTCAGTATTGAAAATGAACCAATGGGCTGCTGTCAGTGCTTGTAGGGCCGGCGCACAGCGGCCTTTCAATAGACCCATCAGCCAAAAAGTGCTTCAGCCCACCGGGAAAATGCCAGATTACCAGTCCAGCCCTGCGAATGAGAAATACACACGAGAAAACAAACCCACGCTAAACTCATCTCACCAAAGGTTCAAAATTACAGGAACTCAAATATGACAGGAACAAAACAACTGCACTCAACCTACAATCACTTCCTTCACATCTCTACTTGGATTTTTTTGGTTTTTTGTTGGTTAGATGTAAAAATACATTCACAAGATTAATGCAGTCTCACAGCAGCCAATGAAAAGGTGAGCTAGTTCCAAATCTTTGTACAGCTCGGAATAATACTTAATATTTTATGCTGCGGTTCACTAATGTGTTCCTCTGTCTGCAACAATGTTCCCACTAAGCCTTATTGTGATTGATCCCTGAACTGAGCTGAATGGCGCTGTGTGCCAAAGACAAACATGCAAGCATGCTCTGACGTCATACGGACACAAAAGCAGGAAAAATAAAACACCAGAAAGATAAACTGAGCATTTAGATCTGGCTGAAGCCTGAGTTTTACTGTCAGTGTATCTACAGTAATACAGAAAACAAGAAAAAGCAAATAGTTCCACTTTAGGAGCCCGTGGGTTGAATATTAGTATAGTTTCATTTACTCTACTTTTTCTAGAGAGGTCACTGAATTAGGAACATTCAGACTGAGAAGAAGATGAGCACTGGAGATTTCATGGATAAGCATCAGCTCAACAGGACTCAGTAAATAGTGACAGCCACTAAAAGAGCTTTGGAAAAGCTCCAGGTTGAGTCGTTTTCATGCGATAATGCACAGCAAGTGTACATGCGCTGAGAATAAAGATTGCAAAGTCAGAAGGAAGCAATGAGAAGGGGGAGTAGTCAGTCAGGCAGACAGAAGATGAAAAAAGATGACGTTTCAGCGTTCATTGCTCTCTCCCTCAGAGAAACTGTGTTCACGTATATTCATGTGCATACACACAGAGACTGAGGAAGCAGGAAAGGGATGATTGGACTTCACCAGGAGTTCATATCCCATTAAATGAATATAAACAAACAAATGAGTACCGGAGGTCTTTGCTCATGGACTGTATTCAGTCTAGTCTTTCTCCTCCAGGAACACATCCCCTCACTCTCACAGCTCCCACACAAAGAAAAAATATACATATTAGTCGCTGATAAAATGAGGCATCAGCAGCCTGACCCAGTCAAATCAAGCAGGTTGCTCTCAGAGGTTTGTGTTACTGTTCCTCCTTTGTAGTTCAACAAGGAACACAACTTTCTAATAAAACTGTAGGTCAAATAATAAACTTCCAATGTGTGACTGATTACTCTGTACTGGAGTGGTCACAGAGAAAAGTCAGAGATATGAAAACAGCCTGTTCTCATTCCCAGGGCATGAAATACTGCAGTTTCATCAAAGTCGCAGTTGTTGCAAAAACACACAATAAGCACCCTTAGGCATGACTTCCATGATACACCGTCTTAGGCAACGCGTGATACACGTCTTACACTCCCAGCTCCTATAAAAAAACAACAATTTGAGCATTAAAACACACCAGGTACACACAGTGTTGCAAAAACAGTATTTTTAATCCAAACCATAAATTTCCTGTAACACTTTACAATAGCCCACAGATAAAGATGTAATTCTCTCGTAATTAAGTGTAATTACAACGTAATTATGACTACTTAAAGGTAGGTGCACTATAGCAGGGTAACAAGTCAGGTTTTTACAGGATACAAAGAAATAATTACACTGTGCAAATAATGCATAAGTAATTTTAAATACAGCATAACTCTGTGTTTTTCACATCAACGAAGAAATAGTTACATTGTAAGAAAATTTAAGTAGTATATAAGTAATATATTCTAGGATTTTACAAGAAAGGAGACAAATTATACTGTAAGCAATTTGAAGTACTACATAATTTCTTTGTAATTTTACAGAAAAATAAACAGTTTTTCTCCATCTCACATCGTAAATACTTTTTGGGTGCATGCACTGTATTATAGAGTGGATTAATCTGACCTTTTTGCATCTTTATTTTTTATTTTTTTTGTAATATTTATCATGTTGATGTGCATTATCAGCTTTCTATGACTCAACGGTTTTTTTAATTTTACCAAGACAAATGTGATTAAAAAAAACAACAAGAAAAAAAAGAATACCATAAATATTTACTCACCTATGATGTAATCGAGTCTTTCCTGTAAAGCACCCACAAGTTAGGCAACACTAAGCCACGCCCCATAAAACCTGTGGCTCAAAGAGTGCAGTGTGCTTACAGTTTGTTTACAGTTGCAGGTTACAGTTGTTTGGTTTTCTTAAACAAACTAAACTTAAACTTACTTACACTGTACCTTTAAGTATTTGTAGGTAAATATAACTACAAAATAAAGCACATTGAAATTGCATTCAGTAACAGGGGAATTGTGTCCTCGGTCATTTCTAACCCAGTCGTAGTGCCGAACCAGCTCACGAAGTAAAAGTTAAAACAGTGAGCAACATTCAAACACACTGGGGAGCGAAAACCAAAGGAACAAAAGAGCCAACACAAACCACATTCTCCTGGCAGACAGCACTGTAACGTTCGCCATCCTCACTCGTCCAGCCTCCTGACGCTGACACTGTAGCTCTCTGAAAGAGGACCGTTGTCTCTTGCCATCCATTATTGCTGCACTGGCTCCAGAAGGACACCAAAGGACACCACTCTGTGAAGCCAGCAGCACTGCAAGAATGGCAGTATTTGACACCCTGGGCTGTGAGTGCATTGGAGAACCATGACCACCGGGGCGATCGTGGCTCAAGAGCTGGGAGTTCGCCTTGTAATCGGAAGGTTGCTGGTTCGAGCCCCGGCTTGGACAGTCTCGGTCGTTGTGTCCTTGGGCAAGACACCTCACCCGTTGCCTACTGGTGGTGGTCAGAGGGCCCGGTGGCGCCAGTGTCCGGCAGCCTCGCCTCTGTCAGTGCGCCCCAGGGTGGCTGTGGCTACAATGTAGCTGCCATCACCAGTGCGTGAATGGGTGGATGACTGGATATGTAAAGCGCTTTGGGGTCCTTAGGGACTAGTAAAGCGCTATATAAATACAGGCCATTTACCTTTGTCAAAGTAGTTTAACTATTAAACTTCACCACACTGATGATAGTAACCACTTTGTTGCCGCGCCATCGTTAAGCCTGCAGAAAACTTGCCAAAACACGATATCAGCATCATTTTCACTTTCATACCCAGCAGAGTGAAACTGAATTTTAGCTGCAGAGATTCAACTTCTCCCTTCTTTGGGTTCAATTCCTCACCTTTTCATTCATTTCTGGTTCGGTTTGAATCTTTAACCTTTCTCTCCCCGGTCTGCGTGTCTGCTTCAAAAGCAGCTAATTCAGCTAATGAAATCAGCCTAATGAACACGCACGCATCCACAGGAGACGGAGAGAACATTTCCATGACAACACATCGCAGTGAAAAACCAAAGCGGACGTAGGAGCTGTGCTCAGCTCAATCTGCTCGAACATACACACAGATATTCACGGCTGACTCAGTATCATTTTTATTTTGGTGTGAAGTTTGAGACCCCGTCTCTCAGAAACAAACCAGAACAACAGGATAAAGGCTAAACCTCTCTTCCTCTCCGTTTGCCTTTTATCTAAGCCTTCGTCCTCTTTTCAGGTGGCAAACGACAATATTGGGCAACACAAACAACATCTGGTGAGGAGTGGAAGAGACGCAGTCTCGATACGCTGCTCCCCCTCTGCAGTGCTTTCATTCAGCCAAATTCACAGTTTAATTAGTCTCATTTACATGGATTTTGTTTTCTCTTCCCCAAAAACTACAAAGCAGTTCTAGTGGTGATTTAATGATGGCGGCTCATAAATGTTACATCTTAGCCACAGACTGTATATTAAAAATGGATGTAGTCACAATAACATCAACGTCATCTTTATTTTTATTTATTAATTTCAAACGAGAACTCATAAATGAGGGATGAATCAGAGAAACTAAGGACATGATGTGGTAACAACGTATCAGTCACCTGAAAGCTGCACCCTGAATCACAGCTTACTCGTGTGTTTTACTCCTAACTTGATCAGAATTTAGAAGATGAACATCACGGGGAGGAAAGGTGAGCTAAGTGACTTTGTAAGTGGCGTGCCAGTGAGCAACGGCTTTCTCAGAGAGACGCCAGAGGTCGAAGGAGAACGGCCAGACTGCTTTTGAGCTGATGTGAAGCAACAGTAAGTCAACTTTTAACAGATGGCCTACAACAGCAGAAGACCGCACTCCTCAGCTGAGAACAGGAAACTGAGGCTACAATTCACACGTTGTCTGGTCTGATGAGTGCACAGCGATGTTGGGCTGGTAGGGTCACAATTTGGCGTTAAAAACAAGAAGGCATGGATCCATCCTGCCTCGTATCAACAGCTCAGGCTGCTGCCGGGGCTGTAACAACCTGGGGGATATTTTCTTGGCGCGTTTTAGCCCCCTTATTATCAAATGAGCATTGTTTAATCAGTTCAGCCTACCTGAACGCCGTTGCTGACCATCTCCATCCCTTTATGACCACACTGTACCATCTTCTGATGGCTGCTTCCAGCAGGATAACAAAATTCAAATTCTCCCTGGTTTCTCAATCCAACACGGCACCTTTGTGATGTGGTGGACGGGGAGATTCTCATCATGGATGTGCAGAAGACAAATCTGCAGCAGCTGTGTGATGCTGTCATGTCAACATGGACCAGAACTAACAAAGAGTCATTAATATAAGTGATGAAGTGGCCGGTGAGACCCGGTTCGACTCCCAGATCCACTCTCAGTTACAGAGCCCACTTGTAGCTTATATCTAATTTTATGCTGTCATTCAGTTGTTGAAGAGTTTCACATTTACTTATGAATGCATTTCTCTCTCTATAATCCTTTTAGATATATGAACAGCTTTGTGTGCACACAGATATATATATTTATAAAAGTATGCACATATGCATGTCTGAGGAACTGAAGCTACTGTGAGGGCTCTTTCATCGAGCCACTTCACACAACAGCCGGTCCATGTTGGCGGATGGAGTGTGTATCAGAGGGGGAAAGAATAAGTCTGTGTGTGTGTGTGTGTGTGTGTGTGTGTGTGTGTGTGTGTGTGTGTCAGGAAGGTGAATGACTCTCAAAGAAGACATTCAGGCTCGCAGGCAGCTCTTTCAGTTTCGTGTGTTTTGAGAGGAAGCAAGATAAGAGGCGCCACTAAAAGCTTCCTTACTCTCACACACTGCGTTGCTTGTTTATTGAACAGGGTCATTTTGTGTGTGTTTGTAGTGTCAGCCTTGTGTGTGTTCATGAAACAGCGTGCAGGGAGACAGACGGAGCACGGAGAGTGATGGAGAGGACAACTACAGAAGTCTCTCGGGTGTCAGCGTGACAGAAGGGAGGAAGAAGAAGAGAAGAGGAAGGCAGGAAGAGCAGCGGATGAAAAGAGAGATGGGTAAAGGTCAAGTGTTTGAGAGGAGGAGGAAATGTGTCAGATAAACAATCCTTCATCTCTTTTTTATTTCACAACTTCTCTAAGAAACAGATTCGACTCTGTGATGACTGGTAGGACGGCCCCTGCTCGTCCAGCCCTCTGACCCTAACCTTTCTGTTTGACTTGGAAAGAGAGACAAAGACAGATGTATGCACACAAAGAGTTTCAGCCACGTTCCAGCTATTTCCTGCATGCTTATCTACATTTTTACCGTACAATTTAGCAACGTTTTATCTTTATGTCTACAATTTGACTTTAATCTACAGATTTATGTGTTACAGAAGTTCACAGAAAAACACCTCAACAACCAGCTAGTTACAAAATAGCCTGCGACCGAGATGAAACAGTAACCCGCTGTTGAGTCTGACTTGAAAGTGAATTGAAATTGATGGTTGGAGTTGCAGGGCAGTGAGAAATGTGGCAGAAAATAAAAGGATACAGAGGTAGAGTAAAGCCGGCGTAAATGAGCAGCAGTATTTAGAGAAGCAATTATAAGCAAAAATAACCCAGAGATAAGAAATTTGAAACATTAAACTTGTCCATGCACCAACTTTAATACCAGGCCCTGTTTGTTCTGGCTGAAAAAGAAGCTTTTTTCTTCATGTTTCGGCTTCTTTCAAAATGTGTATACAGACGTTGGCAGATAACCAAACAGATAGAGAGTGGGGTCAATAAAAGAACACTTTCACTCAACTACTATTTTCCTTCCAACATACACACAGACTTAAGAGCTCAGTTAAATTGCTATTTTCTCCAGCACTAGACCAATTGACAGACTGTAAACAGCGTGAGTGCTGCTTCACTCGCGTTTGTCAGTACCGCTGAACTGTCCACATGACTTTTATTGACTTCCGTTTTATTGCTTTGGAAGAAAACCTCGCATTTCTGGGTCCATTTTGTCGTCTGTACTGCTGCTGTATCCTCACACAGACTAAAGGACGCCTTGGGCACATATTAGTGTTCTGTAGTAGATCTGTGCTGCAGTGACGAAACACATCACGTTCGATCGGCGAGCCGCTGAAATCTGTGGTGAATTGAAAAGCATGTAACGATGCCCCGAGGTGTCTGTAAGACTGCAGGTAGATCTGAGCTGGATTTGTTCGTTATATATACAAAAAGATGTCCAGGTGTAAGGAAGCCATCGGATTAGTCTCTGAGTTCTAGTTTTTATTGCTGTTGAGTGCAATACAATGTTTGTTTGGACGTAACGCACAAACAACGCAACAACGGTGTATACCTGCTGCTGGAGGAAAAGGGCTGCACGTGTCAGAAGCTGCTAGAACTGTTAAAACATGCATCAAACGAATTTCCATTTCCACTAAAGCAGGGGGTTTGTTAAAGGTTTGATTGGCGAGGGCCAATTTAGGAACACTGTGTACCAACTGATAGCTCCACAGAACAAACACACACATGAAAGTGTTTGTTTGTCTCCGTTCACTTAATTGTAGTTTCTGCTGGTAATTGTCATTTTTCTACCAGTTCACAGTTGCAACCATTAACAGGAGCTGTATTTGTTAAAATATGACAAATTTAGTAGGTATGAATATTAGACGTGAAGAAGTGAAACTGAAGGCAGATGCTTCCCTTTGCTTGTTCTGTTGTTTGACGTGTCGCTTGATACGAACTGTGCTCGTTTGTCAGGATCTTGGAGGACGTTGGCTATAAATGTGTACTACACTGACTCTAAGCAGCAGTTGTGCAAAGTCGAAATTAAAGCAGCAGAGGGCAAATATTCTGAGCATCAGCCCTTTAACCCTTTAAAGCCGATCAGAGCAGCACGCTCCGTTTTGCTAACTATTTTTAAATCCCTGTAGAACCGGAACCACGTAAGCTAGCGCAATAATTTTTTTGCATATGAAACCGGAGGAGTTGTACTTACATCTGATGCCATCAGCTTGTCCTCGGTCACGGTTTCCTTCCACATAAAGCTTTGCAAAAATTGCATAAAAAGCGCTTGCAGGAACAAAAACACAATATTCCAG
The DNA here is from genome assembly GCF_057382185.1 of Mchenga conophoros. NCBI lineage: Eukaryota > Metazoa > Chordata > Actinopteri > Cichliformes > Cichlidae > Mchenga > Mchenga conophoros. Next base: position 37,246,030 of record NC_140541.1, read on the forward strand.
AAACATGCAAGATGTCATCGCGAACTATCCGGTTTCGGGCAGGAAATGCCCAAAACCGGAAGTGACGTCGTTTTCGCGGAAAATGTAGTTTTTTACTTGTAGGCCTTAAAAGCCTATACTGGTGTTTTTATAAGTCATGTTTGACTTTTCTGAATAGTTTCTGTGATGCTTAGGACTCGAATTGCACTGCTGGAAATATTTTTATTTTGATGCACATGCTGCTTTTTTGCAAATTTGCTTAATAGGATTGTTTTTTGTTTTTCCTGCAGTATATAAAAATTGGTGTATTTCAAAAATAAAACTATGAAGACACTCAAAATAAATTTCCTGTTGTTGTAAACAATTTTTTGCAACTTTTTTGTATTTACAGTTTTGAGGGATAAACCTCTTAAATTTCTCCAAGTAGAAATATATGTTAAAAAAAGAAAGATTTTCAATTTTTTTGTAATTTATTGCACTTTTTTGCAATTAATGTAATTACTATGGACTTAATGCATACATATTATTAAAATATGGGCTATAACAGTTGTATTGATGTATAGCAACTTGAAATGCTCCCAAAAATGGCACTACAGCATGTAAAAAAATAATATAAGCTCTGGCGGACTTGGTTCTATAGTAGGTCTTAAAGGGTTAATGCAGATCAGGCATTTTAAAACTCCACTCCAGGTTTTAGATGAATCCCAGGAAGTTGATTGTTTTCATCACTCATCACAGTGACATCTTCAGGATGACTGAGCATGTGTGTGAGTTTTCAAAGCATTGGGAAAAGTAAACTAACTGATACTTGTGTGTGAAATCAGTGTGCAAAATTTAAGGAGTGAATTTGGATAAATCATAAATAAATACTCATATTTTCTACAGGGGTCGCAGAGGTTGGACGTCTCAGAATGAATTCATTGTCATGTAATCTTCATTAACAACACAAACTAGGCTCTTCTTCTTTTTGTGTCTTGGTTTTGTGCATGTTTTTGTGTTTTTCTTACTCAGTGCACTGAGGCCAAAATAGCAAAATCATTTAAATTCTAAATCATTTGGATTTAGCAAAAGTAAATGAATGCTTTCTATAAACTGGGTCTCTGTATGGAGTAGAAACAGCTGAGAGAGATTAACCAGAGGAGCTGAAGAAGAATGGTTCATTACTGTGTGTGTGTGTGTGTGTGTGTGTATGTGTGTGTGTGTGTGTGTGTGTGTGTGTGTGTGTTCATGATTATTATTCATGTGGAGTTGCTATGATACAACCAAGCCAGCTGGGGAGCAAGCGCTGCGCTCAACCTTTGTTGCCCTTCCTCATTTATTCAACACAGAGAAAAACGCGTGCATGCAGGACCCTAAACACACACAAATCACACAAATCAGTAACCTAACTGAGCAATGCAAACACAAACATGCAACCCCTGGTACCCTCACTCGTGTTAACATTCAGTTTATAGGTCCAGGCTTCCTCTCCGCCTACATGCATAAAGCCGCCCTAAGAACAAAAGAATGCAGGAAGATGTGTCTGTGTAAATGTATACTCTGTCGTTCATTTGCATTTCCTTTCTTTATAGTCAAAAAGTCTCCTCGTGGTTTAATTCTGGCTCTTTTATGTCTTTTATGTGCTTTTATGTGCAGTCAGATGTCTCCTCTTGTTGCATGTTGTCGGTCACACTTTACGGTATTTGCATACAGCCACGTGTGGCCTTGTGATTTTATGTCTTTAAAACTGTGGCCAAGACAAATCAGTATGCAAACTTTCTGCTGTTATAGCTAACATTTACCCGTTTTTAAGTCTAGTTTATTTATCAAATAGATGTGGAACTGTTGGATTATTTATAGGAAAGGGGAATCTTCAGGCCTGCACCGACTGTCAGTACCATTCAAAATGACCTACATACACGTTTTTGTGATTTGTGCAGATTTATATAGTCTGGATAAGTAAAGTGAAACCGCTCGGTTAAAGTCTGGGGAGCATTTTCTTTGTAGGAGGTAAAAAAATGGGACGTGAATGAGAATAGTTTGTTCTGTTGTAAAAAGTCTGGTGTTGGAGTCGCTCAGACGACTGTCACCGTTTGGATGAGCACATTAATGTGTGAGGGAAAAGTAAACGTAGGTTGTTTAAAGAGGTTGAAGTGAGGACAGACTCAATCAAAACTTTAAGATACAGTTTTGCAAATAACAGGCAAACGTATCCATCAGTGCTTGAATCTGTGGACAACAGTGATGATTATTGGAGAGTTGGGATTTGGTGCTATTGAATAGTGCAGTATGCATGTTTTAGATTTTAGATCTGATCTTCCCTTACAGGTCATGTCCTCATGCCCCTCTGGACCCACTTCCAGTGCTCCTGTTTTTACCACTAGTACATGCAGATCCTTAGTTTCCCAGTCGACATCAAATCTCCCCAACAAGCTTTCCTTGTCACACAGATGGAGATGATCAGAGGTGAGACTCTTGCTACAAACTATTAATCGTCCACAGCATCACATCCCAGCGCCGTCAGGAGCGTGCCGAGTTCTCCTGTAACATGCTGAGAGGACATTTAATGGAAACCATACAGCCTGTGATACTTGCTATTGTGTGTCAGCGCACAGAGCAGCGAGTAAAGCACCAGCATTTTGGCTACGCTAACAGTATCATCACTCATCACCTGCCCTGTAATTGACCTCAACCTGCAACTTTGTCCTTTGTTCCCTTCAACAAGTGGAGGTGATCCATCATACTTGAGAGACACCTCAAGAGTCTACGTGGTGAGACTGAGACTCCTGAGAGTGGCGCACAAGAAGGTCGCCTTAAAAAGGAGATTGGCCAAATTTTAAGAATATATATATCCTCCTGAGACCCAGCCTGCTCATTTATGAACTCTGTAATGGACATTTGTTTTTTGACTTACTTGAGCTTCCCTACTAAGCCCTGATGTACTAAATAGAGGAGATCCACACGGGTGAAAGCAGATGGGAATATAAAAGTTTGCATTAACTTGAGTTTTAAGGACACTGTAAACTAGAACAAACACACTTTCAGTCATGGACACACTAAGCTGTGTGAGAACAAACTGAGAGGGAGCCGGATCCTCCACAGGTGATGCGACTGTCTGGCACCGTGCTCAGTAAAGAGCAACAGTCCATGACCTGTCTGGACAAACATGCACACGCAAAGAAAACCCTGCAGTGACATGATAGCACGGTCAACTAGGACCTCATCATCACCTGGCTCTGAAATGCACCGCTGACCATCCTGGAACAACACACACACACACAGACACACACAGACACACACACACTTGGACCAGGCGTTAAGGGTTACTGAATAAGATTTGAACCACAGTTCTGGAGCTCACAGGAGTGTAGGTGTGTGCATATATTTGCAAGTGAGGCTGGGAGTGTGTGCCTTCAGTGTCTGTGTGTGAGTGTGTGTGTGCAGGGTCAGCCAAACCTGCCCCTGCTACCAATACCCTGGTCGTGTCGCACACGCCTGACTGACCAGCTACAGGAAAGAGGAAATGAGGGAACATTTGCGCCTGCATTTAAGAGACTGCACGGCTGTGCGCTTGAAGCCGTATTTTCTCATACGGGTCAATGAGACGGTCTGTATACAGCGATCAAGCGTTCACTCGTCTCTCTGCTTCACTGCAAGACCGAGAAGGTTCAGCGTGTGTCGCAGCGAGCGACTCTAGCAGGAGCAATAAATCGAGCAGAAGTAGAAAGCGTGGATGAAAGGGGCAAAAGGAGGACGGTGCTGGGAAGCAGAACATCTCTTTGCTTGATTTATTTCTCTCTGGAAATGTCTTCAGTGAGTGTTGTGAAAGAGGCTGCGTGGTCGTGGCTTATGTTTGTGGTTTATGAGCACAAGAAGTTACAAAATAACTAGAAAAATGTTTTTGTGAGGGACACAAAGTGGGGATTGTGCAACATTTTCCTGCTCTGAATAGCACTGTGAAATGATGAGAAAGTGTGAGTGCCAGAGACAAATCTTCAACCTGCTATAAGGAGGTATAAGTGGGTGCTTTTTTGGCTATTACAAGTGTTTTTTAGCTTCACACTTTGGGGGAAAATAGCCTTTAAAATTTGTGCTGGTGCACCGACTCGTTCCAAAAACTTACTGCAGTTAACCGTTTTTGTCTAAAGAGACGTTCTGAATGATTTCGTCCTCTAAGAAAGTCGAGGGAGAAAGAAGACAAATTGGGAGTGACTGAAAAGGTGAAAATGAGAGGAAGGAAAAGCAGAGGAAGAAAAAGGAAAGAAATAAAGCGAGTGAAGGGTTCTTTGATGAATTGGTTTGGAATGAGAGCAGAGTGCCGCAGAGACCAGTGAAAACAAACTGGACTGAAGCATTTATTTACACTCTGCGTCTCAATTAAGTCAAATAGGGCACTTTAACGAGTCTGACATTTCAACAGTGTAATGAGACACGGAGAGCTGAGGGTCCTTCTGCAGGATGTTCTCCAACCACGGCTAAGTGTGTGTGTGTGTCGGAGTACAGAAAAGTTGTACATGTGACTCCCTGTGCAGATCAGGAGGCACTACTTTCTCACCAGTGCTCCGTCCTTCCACTCCTCTGGCTCGTCCCCGCTCCTCTGCGGCACCGTTTGTCTAAACAGAACAATCTGGAAATCTTCAGCAGCCCGGCTCGGGAATGTTAACGGGCTGCGCCGTAACATTACACCTACAGGAGTGTGTGGGTGTCGGCAAGTTTAAGAGAGCGAAGAAGGGAAAGAGGATGAAAAAGAGAGAGTGGGGGAGAGATAAGAAGGTGGGGTGTGGATCCCGGTGAAAGAAACAGAGTGGAAAATAAAGGTTCGGTTTCTCCTGTGTGTGTGCAGGAATGCAGTATTTCGGAGCACGGGGAAACTCCCTCAGTCTCAGTGTTATGTTTTAAGCAGCAAATAAACTCTCATGGCAGAGCGGATGAAATCCTATCCACACCAGGTGAAAACCATTTCTCACGCTTTGGTATTTCGATGTGAGCAAACACATATTCTTCTGTGTGTATCAGTCCACGCGTGACTTTGGGCCTGTATGTAAATATGAGCACGCGTGGCGTTTTAACACAGAGAAGAGCCGCTGAAAAAAGGCTACGAGAAGCTTCTGTAAGAGGACACAGAGGCTACATGTGTGGCTGGCCTTCATACTGGACACAAATGTTAGTGCGAGAGAGTTTTGAGCTGGCTCAGTCGTCCACTCGTGACACTTTTGCATAAATAACTGTGGTTAGAAGCTTCTTTTACATGGCTTCTACTTTAAAGTGATAGTTTTTGGTTTTTCCTGCTTAGAAATAGCAAAATTTCTCTACTCCATCCACAAAAATCCATTATTTTGCTTGTTTAACAGATATATTAATTTGAAATAAAAAGAAAGAAAAACGTATCACCTCCCAACTCTCAACGCGTGATTCAGCAATTACAGCAAATTGATTGGAGGGGCTTTTATCAATCAAAATGCCTTTCCCCTTTCAGAGCGTCAGTATTTTCCATCACATAATCACTGTTTGCTGTGTTTATTCCAACAACTGTGAATGTTTCCATTTTTCAGCCGCAAACCAACAATGTTTGCACAAGTCAGCCAAAAGTGGAAAATAAGCATTTCACGAGCTGTTATCAATAAAACATTTCAAGTGTTTAAAGAGTGACTGCGGAGGGACACGTGTAAGGAAGGAAAGGACAGTTTTAACTGGAGGAGTCGGTGTTAGCATACCTGTCAGGGCTGTTTACGTTCCCCTGCCCTCTCCTGCTCTCTGGACTCCGTCTGTGCAGTTTGGTAAATGCCCGTCAAGTGTTTGTTATGACAGCGTCTGAGAATCCTCGCTAACGTGCATGTACAGCAGCATATTTGCACACACTCCTGCAGCTCTGCATCTGTTCTCAAGTAAATGCACGACTCTTCAATCGGACCAGAAGCTTCTGCACGGAGAAGGTCAAAGGTCACCAGCAGCAACATCAGTCCACACATGATTATAGATATGAAATATAAAACTGTGTGGAAATCAAATAGAGCCAATATGTTTTTAAAGACATTCTAAAAATGTAATTATACCTTAAACCATCTGGACTGACAGCATCATTTTCAATTAGATGAGCAAGTGTTCTCCAGCAACCTCCTGACTGGAAGCAGCCTCTTCTGTTGTGAGCCTGTCATCGATCAAACTACAGGCGAAACCTGGCCCATTAAACAATTTCAGTTTATTTGCATAATTAAGAACTGAGAAAAAGAAATAAAAAGACCGAGAAAGAGTAAAGAGGGAATAATAGGTACACCTTGTTACTGGTGTTTTCCTCCGGAGATGATTTAATCCTTCGTGGCAGAGATGCTGGAAGCATTCCCCTCAGATTCTGGTCCATGCTGACATCACAGCATCACACAGCTGCTGCATATTGTGCCAGTTGTGCATTCGTGATGGGAATCCCCCATTCACATGGATTCACGTGGAAGCTGTTCGTGTGCAGTGAACTCATTGCCATGTTCAAGAATCTGGTTTGAGATGATTTGAGCTTTAAGAACGGACAAAGTGTCCCATGAAAACCATCAACCACACCACGACAGCAACAGTCGGGACCACTTATGCAAAGCAGGTCGAAATTACGCTTTCTTGTAATTTACACCAAATTCTGACTCTAACATCTGAACGTTGCAGGTGACTCATCAGAGCAGGAAACAGATTTCCAGAGTCGACTGTAGCCTCAGTTTCCTGTTCTTTGCAGGGAGCAGTAACACCTGGTGTGGTCTTCTGCTGCTGTTGGCCATCTGCTTCAAAGGTCCACAGGCTGTGAGTTCAAAGATGCTCTTCTGCATACCTTGGTTGCTACAAGTGGTTATTAAAGTTACCGTATCTTCTTGCCACTCTCCTCTGACCTGGTTGTGCGGGGAAGTCCCAGCAGATCTGGAGTTTCTAAATCCTCAGTGCAATGAGCTGCTACCACGTGACTGGCTGCTTAGATGTGTGCATTAACAAGCAGTTAGGCTACGTCTACACTAATCCGGACAAATTCTAAAACGGCGTTTCGTCTAAAAACGCTCCACGTCCACACTATTGTTTTCAGTCGTTTCAGAACAGTTGCTCATCCACACTGAAATGACCGATACGCTTACATTCCTGTGTTGCGCGTGCGTGAAACGTAAGACGACTTGGCCCGCGTTATTTCTGTTTGCTATTTATTTACTTCGCGGCTCTTTGAAACATCGACGCAAAATGTTGAGGAAAAGTTTTTTAAATGGACTGACAATGAGGTGGAGTTGTTGCTGCAAGTAACGCAAAAGTACAAAGTTGCAAAAGTGAGTGAGAATTAAAGAATTGGAAGAAAAGTTCTCTGGAGCACGTACAGACTGATATTAATCTTTGATAGGGCAGTCAAAACTGAGAGCAAACAAAACTATAATGCCCTCTGCTAGCTTAGGTTAATTGGTCATGACTGCATCACATGGTATATGGCCTGTATTTGTATAGCGCTTTACGCATCCAGTCATCCACCCATCCACACACTGGTGATGGCAGCTACATTGTAGCCACAGCCACCCTGGGGCGCACTGACAGAGGCGAGGCTGCCGGACACTGGCGCCACCGGGCCCTCTGACCACCACCAGTAGGCAACGGGTGAAGTGTGTTGCCCAAGGACACAACGACCGAGACTGTCCAAGCCGGTGCTCGAACTGGCAACCTTCAGATTACAAGGCGACCTCCCAACTCTTGAGCCACGAACGCCCCTTAAAATGTGTCATCGTTTCAAAAAAGCCTGTGGTTACGCTGTCCAAAAACGCCGTCTCAGTGAAGACGGAAGAACAGAGAGAAAAAGATGTGTTTTCAAACGAAAACATACTAGTGTGGACGTGGCCTTAAACATAACAAAGTGACCCGCTAGTGCATGTCTAATCATGAGTAAAAAAGAAAAATGAAATGAGGAAAGATAAACAAAGGTAAACAAATACAGAACACATTGTTATTTTCATTATGTATTTATTTCTTTTTGGCAGTTTCTGTCTTCCGTATCTGTCACAGGATTGAATTTCTGTATTTTCCTGAAAAGTGTAATTAGTCTCCCGATGGCGTCTCTCTCTCTTTTTAATTTGGTCACTCAGACCTTTGTCACGTTACAATAATCACTGAAGTGAACGATGAACAAATCACAATTGCTGCAGAGCTTAAAATGAAATGACAAAAGAATAATGTCACACTTTGCTTGTTAGCTTTTTGGCATTTCCGACTCGGCTCACAAAGCAGAGCTGCGACAGTCGTCGCATTCTTGAAAACTAATGAAGTCCCTGTTGACTATAGAGATTGTTTCTCAGTGTCATCACTGCTCTTAAATACTTGTTGGAAATCTAGTGCTCTTAATTCTCTCGTGACCGTAGTGTGTAAAATGTTTCTCCATGGAAACTGTAAGAGTATATCTGCGTGTGCGACTGTGTTCAAGCGCCGATGCACATTACTGAAGCTTTCTGGAGCCCGCTCGGTTTTAAATGCTTTGGGCTCTACGGATTAATCCCATATCAGTTTCTCTGAGGGGGGGAAAGAAACTGTGGCCACTGCCAGCGGTCTTTCATCATAGCATGCTCCAAAACGTGGTTTGGCACAAATCGAGAGGCTTTGTTGTCGGTTTTACCCAAACTCACCAAACCCCCCCATCACAAAGGCCTCTCATACCAAAGAACGCACTCAGAGCTCGTAGTTTATCTGCACGGAGAGTCAACAAAAACACGTCCTGACCTCAAACAGCACACTGATCTCCTCTCTGGAACTCGAGTGCTCGTCCTCGCTGGTTGTTTACTTTCTTCTTAATTGTTCTTAAACAGAGCGATGTCATTTTGCATCCAAGCTGACATGCACGTAATTACAGCCAATAATCTGTCAGCAAATCTTTCTCACAGGACACCAAAACCAGATTCTGGTTATCCTCTGGATTTGACAGGATTTCACAGCACATTAACTGAACCGTCTTACTCTACAACAACATTAACCGACAAATTTAGCATCAAATAATATGAAGTATAGAATGAACATTTGCTAGATTTAATTTTTTATCCTTTAAATTTAATGTAATCACACTGGGAAAAAGTGAAAACCTTACTTTTTAAAACATTTTTCTTTACAACCAGCATTAAAAACACTATTGATGTCATGGTCCTGGGCCGTGTTGGCCCAGTATTCTTAGTTCTCTTGTATTTTTGTATTTAGTTCCCTGTTTAGGTTCTGTTTCCTGAGTTGCCCTGTTATGTTGTTCCCTGTGTGTTTTCCCTTCGTGGCTTTTACCCCCTGTGTGCCCCTCTGTGTATCTGTGAGCCCTCGTCTCTCCTTATGTTTTATTCCATGTTTCCCCTGCCCGTTATGTCTGTTTTCCCCGTGCTCTCTCTCCTCCTGTCTGAACCTCTGTACTTCCTGTTTGACTCTGCCCGTCTCCCGTCAGTGTTATGTTCACCCCGCCCTGTCTCGTTATGGTTATCTGTGTCACCTGTGTTCCCCGTGTGTTCCCACTTTCCTCGTTAACCCTCTGTGTATTTCTGTCTGCGTCTCCCTCTGTTCGGCGTCGCGTTCTCCCTCATGTTGTGTGTGGTTCTCCCTGTGTTTCTTGGCGAGCTTTGTATTTAGTTTTCCCAGTTTAGTTTCGTATTTCCTACGTTCTGCCTCTCCAGCATTAAAGCTGTAATTTTTGAGTTCATCCCCGTGTCTGTGAGTTTTGCATTTTGGGTCCTCCTCCTGCCTGCCACACAGCGATCCATGACAATTAGAGCTTCAGCTGGGTTTGTTTTTGGCATCAGTACATATGAGGACCACACACAGTTACACAAACCCCAGCAGTGTTTGGAGAGGACACTGGATATCATCTGGGCTGCTGTATGCACTTCATCATGGTCCTGGATTTATATAAAGTGTCTGCTCAGCACTGGACCCTCGTAGTCTGAACTCACTAAACCATCATATCAGTGCATTCATTTTTAACTGACAGGTGAAATTTTCATTTTAATGGACACAAAATCAACCAAAACTCCAGAATAACATAAAGGTGATAAATGTCACCAAGAGCACCACTGATAACATGGTATACTGTTCCCTATCCTTAGAAAGCACATGCACAGCCTTGTCTTTGCAGTGAACATCTGAATGATTCAGAGAAGCTTTAGGAAAATAAATTGAGCTCTTTGGCCTCGACTGACCCGCCACGTTTGAGAAAAAGAGAAAAGCTGAGTATGAATAAAAGAACTACTCTTCAAGCGTATCTTAACCTGAGTCATTAAGCCACTTATATCAATGACTGAGTAGCTGCAAGAAAAAAGCACAAACACAGAGAAGTGCAGCTAGTTTATGGCAGTCGAAGCATCACGAGCTAAACATTCAACGTGAAAAGAAATGTTAAGAAACTCCACAAAATTCCTTCTCTCTCCAAACTCAGTGACAGCCTGGATCTCCTTCTTGTAACATTTTGCTGTTTGCTGTCTTCGTTTTGCTGAACGAGAACAACAACCAGCAAAAGTCCAAATAAAGCAGCAGACTGACGACTTTCAGTCCTGCGTGGGACTGAGTGACACAGCTGAGCACCTTGACCTGACAAACCCTTTCAGAAAAGTGATGCTGAAAGGGAAACGTGGAAGCTACGAGTGCCAGCCCAGTGAGAACAGGTTCATTTTGTACCAAATTATCGTCATTATCATGAACTCCTATGAAAGAATCATTTAAGGCTTCTGATGAAACAACTACAGCCCCTCAAAGACCAACAAACGCACACAAAGACTAGCAACAAACCAAATCAACAGCAGCTAATCCGCTTCCTGTTGCACTCCTTATCCTTTTATAACTCCTTTATCCATATTTAACTCTCCTTCTCATCCCTTCCTCAGTCTTCAAACTTTTGTTTTGGACGACTGAGACGCTGATACACACCGTAGACACACCATAGATCATCCAAGTGTCTCCAAATCACCTTCAGCTGCTGCGCATTTGCTAAGATTTACTGTTCAGAAAGGAAGCAGGACTGCATGTGTGAGAGAGCCAACAGAAAGCTACAGAGAGACAGATGGAGAGAGAAAAAGCTGGTGACATTTGGAGGGTCCTGACCTGACAAACCCCTCTCCCTCAGTCTCAGCATCTCTTCCACCCTGTCCTTCCTGCTCCGTCGCAGCCTTCCAGAGGATAAAACGGGCTTCAGGAGAGAATCTGTCCACCACTTCTCCATGCCAGCACATGGCTCTCATTGTCACTGTGAGAAGATCAACTTATGGCACCACCAACCAACTGGTATCAAACGAGTAACTGGGGCTGGACCGGCCATCTGGTGTATTAGAGGCCTCAGATGGACAGCATGCAGGTTTTACAAACTCTGAACCGAACTCTGAGTTCTCAAGATGGCAAACTTGGTTGCGCAGGTGGCGATGAGATTTGGTTTAATCAGTTAACAATACATTTTAAATGCATACGCTAACTTTTAATCAGCTCGACTGTCAAACGTAAACAGCCGAGCCTCTCGTCTTTTTCTGGTGGAACTCAAAATAATTTTGCATTCATATGCACAAATTTAAGGAACTACTCTGTGTTTTTGCAACCCTGCATTTCCAAATTCATTAACATTATTTCATTATCATGCAATTTTTTTCAAACTTCATCCTTCCCCTTTGCTTCACGGGCAGAATTACTGAGGTCACCCTCTGCAATCTGTCACACACTCACAAAATATTTGGACCTTTTTCCCTCCTGCGGCATCATAAACCAACGTCAACTAATTATTAGTTAGTCAGGCTTTTTGATTACGATTGATTATTAACAATCTAAGACACTGAACTTCTCAGCAGCCATGACCAGTGCTGGGAAGGTTCCTGTTAAAATGTATTTCTTTTTTTTTTTTTTCTTTTCTTTTTTTTTTTTTTTTACTGCTGTATAAGTTTCCTGATCCAGCATGTATATGATGCACTACCAAATCCTCCAGACCAATCAGTCTGGGGCAGGAGTGAGACACCTTCCTCCCATCGGCTTTGGAAAGAGCTCCTCAGAACCCCTTCTGAGCAGCTGCCCAGAAGGCCTTAGAGACAGTTGTTATCATTTGTTTCTAGATTAGGTCCTCAGTGCAGTGACCCTAGGGAAGCAGCTGAAGTTAATCCAGTTATGATCATTGTATCTGAATCCACCAAAGAATGGAATTAACACTACCCCAGAAAATGTGTCAGGAACTTGTTGATGCATTGTTAAGGAAACGGTGGTGAACCCCTGCAAGAATGTGGCAATGGGCTGTCAAGCATTTGCACATTTGCTCTGTAAGGTGATTCTATAGGCATCACTGGTCAAGATAAAAGGAGGGTCATTAAATCATGTACTGAAGCTGCAGAGAAAGCTACTAGATGGCTATGGATCAAGGGGGCACATCTGTGAACAACTGTTACTGGGATGTAAGTTGGGGTAGGATGATTCTCGTCTTGGTTACCTGGGAGAGAATGTATGATGCTGAAAAAACATTTGCTGTTAAAATGTATTTCACTGCAGATTACAGAATACATGCCCCAAAATGTAGCCCAGTAGGTAGCATGATCGGAAGGTCGGGGGTTCGAATCCACTGAACGGCTACCCTGAGGTACTGAGCAAGGTACCGTCCCTACACACTGCTCCCAGGTGCGCCTACTTAGTGGCTGCACACTGCTTCACTGAGTGAATGGGTCAAATGCAGAGAGAGTAATTTCCCCACCGGGATCAATAAAGTATATATTAGTATTAGAGAAGGGATAGCCTACCATATAAAACAGGAAAAGATCACCATGTAATCTTTTCAACGTAGTAACTGTATTCTAATTATCACCTGTTGAGCGGTAACTGTAACAGAATACATTTACTCATATATTTTGCATTTTAAATACGTAACGCCGGTACACAAGGCTGGACTGGGACAAAAAATCGGCCCGGGCATTTTGACTAGAGACCGGCCCACCAGGATAAAGATTGAAATGTGACGTCATTCAGGGGTAAAACCGCAAAGGATTCTGGGAACTTGTGGCAAGAGGTACTAGCGCACGCAGGCTTTCAATTGAACTCAGTTACACAGCGATAAAAAGAAACCCAAAAAATGTCAAGAAGCTGTTGTATTATTAACTGCAACAGCCGGTCGCATGACAGCCACGGGAAGCCGATCGTTGTTTTTTTTAATCGGATTACGTCGTTGAAGAGAAATTTTTTTAAGCCATGTTTCCGAAGTAAGAGCCGACGGATGGTCTGGATATACCAAATATAACGTCCCAGAACACTCCAGCTCACAGGTTAGTCTGCTCCAAGCATTCCCACAAAGGTCAGAGTTTTGTAGTAGTTAATGCGTCATTTTTCTTAACATAATTGGTGATATAGGTTACAAGCAAGTCTGGCGCTGAACAGAAATTGTCGCGCTATGCTCCTTTGTTTATTGTGCATAAATAGTGAATTGTCCTGACACAATATTGCGTTTCGCTTCTGTTATTATGGTACATTGACAAAAACATATACTTTTATTCACAGGATAAAACAGTTGTTTTGTATCACTAATTGTCCAGTACGATTACAGCATACAATATTATTGTCACTGCTACATTTCTGTGATGAACCAGAAATTATTTCCACTACTAATTAATTACCGTTGAGCTCAAAGGTCCTATTAATAAACTGTTAACGAATGTGTATTTATGAGGACGATTTGTGAGACTGGTAAACGTACCTTTGTTCGTACGATGGTCTTTCGTTCTACACGGTGCATTTCAAGGTCCTGTACCCATCCGTCGGTAAACTGTACCTGGGCTTGTTGCAGTGGCCTGAAGTTACTAAACTTCATGAGTGTATGCACTCACTCCAAGAACCGTATAATTATAAATCTGAGCGTGGTGAAAGTTGGGCAGCACGCTGACGTCTTTTGTCCCTCTGTGTGCTCGTAAAGGTCTAACCCTTTCACTGCTTTGATTTTTTTCTTGTATCTTTTCTTTGTCTTTTCGTCGAGTCTGTCTTTGTACGGACCGGCATTGTTCTCCTTCTGTTTTGTACATTCCTTTTTTGTGCGGCAAAGAAAAAACAAGAATTTATTGGAATCGAAGAATGAACGTTTTGCGGTGCTGCAAATGCTTGCATTTGATGCGGTACTTGGATTGTTTTGCCACGAGTTCCCGGCATGCAAAGCGCGAAAATCACGTGATTGCTAAACAAGGGGGCGGGTGCATTCAGCCTCCTCGGCTGTAATTGGTCCAGCCCAGAGTCGATCATGACCAATTGGCCAATCCAACACCTTTCATTATATATACCCTTCCTAAAAATAAAAAAAAAACATCGGCCCATAAAAACAAAAAATCGCCAGCGGCCCACCGGGCAAATGCCCGGTATGCCCGATGGCCAGTCCAGCTATGCCGGTACATGCACCATGCTGGAAATGTGGACATATAATGCGTTTATATATACTGGGACCAGATAATGGGGGGGGGGGAGACCTCACCCAAAATTAGATGCCACTTAAAGAAGCAATAATAGAGTAGCTCATAATTTCAGAATTGACATCAAATTAAATCCCCACTGTGATTTATTATTGCCTGTTGCATGAATTCTTCATGAAACTAATAAAAGCAGGAGAGATAACAGATCAGTGGCCCATCTATATGCAATATCCTTTTCTCGCCATTTCCCCCCATCTTTCATTCCCTCGCCGTCCTCGTGTGCCCCGGTTTTTAAAAACAAAAACCCTTTTTTCTCCTTCACCCTCTGGCCTCCTGAAGCATTGTTTAGCTGTGATACGTTCAGGCGAGTTCATTCCTCCTGTCCCGTTTTTCCCCGCCTGCCGTCCTCACAATAAAAACACGCCATGGCCGCTAGTTTGAAATGAACTTTGTGGTTTGACAAACTGAGTGTCAGAGAGAAAGCAGCGAGAGAACAAAATCACCAGCTCAGGATTAGCACCTAACAGGCATATTTTTTCTTCATGTATGTTTATAGCCTCTCTCTATTTTCGGATCCCTGTCCCGCTTCAGTCCCTCGAGCGATTTGAACACAAATCCTCAACAACTAGACTCTATTAGCTCGGACAGGGTTTGAAGAAAGGAGGAGATGTATTTTGGGAAGATTATAATTGCTCATGTCATGCTGGTCTCATCCCTGTGACTGACTCAAAGATTTGTGAGTGGCTGTGTGTGTGTGTGTATAGGCTGAAAACTCCCCATGGCTGTGTGAAAAATGTGTGTGGGTGTGTGAGTGTGTGAGGCAGATCGGTGACCCTGACAGAAAAGCTTTCAACTTGGTAGAAAAAAGTCTTCTTTCTGTTCATTGATGCACTTTCAGCATCGTGTCATCCAACACGTTAAACTCCTCCTAGCTTCATCTCCAGCGCTCAACAAATGCTGCACCTTTATAGGATCTGAAAAGCCAAACTCCTGGTGGCATTTTGTGGGTGGATGGTCTGTGCACAGCCTCTGTGAAATTCACAAACTAAACTCGGGCCAATCGAGCCATCGGGCCTTGTTTGGTGCCACGAAATTACATCTAACAGGGTCATCAATAACGCCTCTTTTCAAATATACAGTTATGACTGATGAACCAGCCTTTGTTTGAGGAACGAGCCCAACAGAGTCCAACAGCCCAAAAGTGTTTATTTCACCAGAGTTTATACAACACACACATCACATTTAGCTCTGGACCCCTGGAAAAATACCACGCTCCTTTGCAGAAATTTACGTAGGTGGAACTTTGGTTGCTTTTGCTGAAAGACAAATGAAGGCGTGCAACAAAATAAAACAAAGATACGACTTTCAGTACTGTGAAAAAGTCTAAATTGTTTATATTTTGCTAGGAAAGTGGGAAATAAGTGCAGTGGTTTATTGAAACGTGTGCAAACATAAAGGGGGAAAAGGCAATAACCAGTTTGTACAGTTCTAACAAAGTTGAAAGTCAATATTTGGTACGGCCACCTTTGCGTTCTTTGGATGTTTCTGCCTTTCGTTGTGTTCTCTGTAGGATGATCTCACGCTGCTTCAGCGCTGAGGTCCGTGGGAGGCCCGTCCGCCACTGATGGTGTTCCACTCTGTGTTTTTCTATCCAGATGTGCTTTCACTGCACTGGCCGCGTGTTTGGCATCATTGTCATGCTGCAAAAATGAAGCTGTGGCCAATCAGATGCTTTCATGATGGTATTACATGGTGGATCAAATTCTGACCCCACCGGCTGAAATGCAGCCAGTGTGTAACAGACGGCTGCAGATACTCATCGTCTCCTGACATCCTCAGTGCACAGCGACAATGATTCGAACCAAAAGTGTTGAAATTTGATGACACATCAGACGTGTTTACTGACTTTCCCTCCAGTTCTTGTGTTATTTTCATACCTCAGCCTTTTCTTCCTGTTTCCCTTCATTCACACTGGCTCCTTCACAGCAGCCCTGCCACTGAGACCATTCCTGATGAGCGAACAGCAGATGGATCAGCTGAAGATCCAGATATATCTGTCAAGTCCAGCGTCAGGTCTTTGATGCATTCGTCCTGTTTCTTAGGGACGTGACTTTCATTCAGTTTTTAAGGCCGTCCACTTCTTTTGTCTTCCACTTGTTCAGTTCCCTCAAACATTTTAAGAACACGGTGCACAGCATGACGAGATATGCTGAGTTTTCAACTAATAGCTCTTTGGGAATCACCTTTTTGGGGCAAAAGTACTACTGGATGCAGAGCATGTTAAAAAATGACAGGAAAGTCCGGATCCTTTGAAGCAAAATATAAAGAAATCACAGATGACTCTGAAATTTTTCTGCAGTGTCATATATGGTGAAAACCCCCAAGGAGGAAGGTCTGTGGTATCAGCATAAAAATATACAAAATCTGTAAGTAACAGATGTCTGCGTAGGTTCTCAGTCATCCAGGTCACGGCACGATCCTCTTAAGGGACATCCTCCAGCAGGGTTTATATACCTGAAGAAGCTCTCTCCTGAGAGGTGAAACGTCTCCGTGACACTTAAAGAAGTCCAGTCGCTTTCTTTCCAAGCTCTTTAGGCAGCGTGAGCAACAGAATTTGTTATCAGGTTATAGTCTGGGAAGGCGCTGTTTGCATGCAGGTACAGAGTGCATGTAGATCAGAACCACTGGATCGTTTCTGAAACGGCTTTTATCAGAATTTGAAAAATGTATCTGCATTCAAAAACAATGACCAGTGTAGGAAACAGGAAGTCCAGTCTTGACTATATCTGCTGTCTGCGATCCGGACCTCAGGACTGGAAGTCAGACTAACATTGTTTGGGAGCACATGAAAACAGTCACTTTGACATCACTCTGAGCACTAACAAGACTTTAACACAGGTCACAGTAACCTGTTACATCCCTGATCGACTCTGTGACTTTGTTACACTACTTGTTACAGTCTGCAGCCCGAGGTGTGCTGCAACAAACGTAGGCTACACATCCTCACACTGGCACAAATAACACACACGACACTTTCCTTTTAGTTTTTAAGTGTGAACACTAATCCGACAGCAAAGCTGAAAACCTGCCCGGAGAGCACTTCACAGCACAATGCTGCAGAAGCAGGTAAGGCTAGAAATAGAAGTGGAGTCTCTGCTTTTGTTTCCACAGAAAAATCAAGGCTTCAGCTGCCGGGCGGCAGATGATGGCGTCGACTCAGCTTTGGGTGAAGGACTCTTTGCTGCTAGCTCTGTGTCTGTGCAGATGCTTGGACAGAGAGGATGCACTTGTTTCTACTACAAGTCCTGGGTTTGACTCCACCAAGGCCACTGTGAGGCAGCGTGATCTCCCCCTGTGTCTGAAGACATGCAGTTAGTGGGGTTAGGTTAGTGGTGGGTCGAAACTGCCCACAGGTGTGCCTGTGAGTGGGAATGGTTGTCTGTGACACATGTGTCCACGGTGGACCCTCGCCCTCTGGCAGCTGGGATATATTCCAGCTTCCGCATAATCCTGAATTGGATAAGCGGAGGAAAATGAATAAATGGAAGTTCATATCTCTGCTCCTTAAAATTTTTAGCAGTGCTTTCAGCTGCAGTGCACCTAACACTGGTTATTATCATAACATATTCTTGGTATTTAATGCATTTATTAGAGAGGTGACATCATACACTTGGCATGTGCTTCCTCTGGATTGGAGGAGAGAGGCTGAGCTATCGTGGTGAACAGAGCGTTAGCAGCCCATCTACGGTCATGAGCTCTGGTTAGAAAGAGTACGCTCACGAATACAAGAGGCTGAACTGAGTTTCCTTCGTAGGAGGAGTTTGGAGAGATCCTGGAGCGGATTCACTGCTCCTTCATGTCGAAGGAAGGTCAGCCAGCCGAGGTGGTTCAGGCCTCTGGTTAGTATGCCTCCTGGGCACATTCCTTTGGAGGTTTTCCAGGAATACTCAACTGGGAGGAGACCCCAGAGGAGACCCTAAACTCACTGAGCAGATTATATAAGTCACCTGACCTGTGTTGCTGGGAAGAAGGAAGTCTTTGTTTGAATGAAACGAGGGTTTTATTTGACACGTCAGGTGTTGAATCAGAAATCAAAGGAATTTTGAATTTATTATTATCATTTTCCACTGTTTTCATTTTGTGTTTTTGTGTGTGACTTTTCGGTTTGTGCCACAGTAATTCTTGCCTGCGTGTTAAGGGCTCGGGTCAAAGTCTGTTGTTTTAATGTGTTGGCAATAAATAAAAATGAGTTGACTGGTCACTTGTGTAATTAGGGAGGTTGGTCAGCTCAGAGCTGTTGTGCTTTTCTTTCTCGCTTTTTCTGCTATAATTATTTTACAAAATGAAATATTATTCAGGTATAAACCAAATTGTCAGATAAAACAATGGCAGCGCTGTCGCGGCCGCTGAGTGACAGCTTCACAATTACAGATTTTCTTTCTCTAATTGAAATTTCACATTAGCTTGTGCGCTGAAACTGCCGTGACCACGGAGTCAGACTCCACTGCAAGCTCTGCGGTAAAACAGCAGCTTTAATGGAAAATTAAGCCATTTTTCCGTTTAACAACTGGATCATAATAACAGCTCCACTTTACACCTCTTTAAATAATGACAGCGAGCGTTAGAAGATGCACGAGTGATTAAAATAAGCGACGTTTAAAGCGTGATGCAGTGTGAAGATAAAAAGAGCGAAAAACAAAGTGAGGCGAATCTCATTTCACCTCCATGCAGACAGACTGAGGCCTTCATACGGATACAACTCAAATGCTATTCAATGATATTACAGCAACAAATCTCCCAGCTCCTTATTAATCATCTAGGTTTTTGTTGTTGATGTAAACGAAGTCTGTGAGTGTTGCTGGACTGACACACGGGAGCCTTTCTGCTTAAAATATCAACATAATCGCTGGTGTTTAGTTTGAAGTGGTGGAAAAATCAGAAACCACAGAGTTAGTATGATTCACCACACAGCAAAAACAACACACTTAAACACAGAGAGGCCTGCTTCAGTGACTGTGTTCAGCTGGGATGAAATGTAGCGGAGCCCCTATGGAGCTCGTATGAAGCTCTAAATTATCTGTAGAAAGCTGAACTTGCTATAAAGTTGGGCTTTTTCATATGTGGCGACTAATGCTTAACTTATGCTGCTGTGTCGGTTTGCAGAGGTGACTCCCTGCAGAGAGGAGTTTTCAGCCACTGCAAACGTGCATCACCTGTGCAGCAGTGTAACACTGACTGACACGAGAGCCGGAGGGAGGGAGGGAGGGAGGGAGGGGATGAAATGAGAGTTCATTGTGAATGGAAGACTGTTGTCTGTGGGAGGTCAGGGGTAATTTTTTAAAAGCCAGGCTGGGAGGAATAAGACAGAAACCATCAAACAGTGCAAACAGCAGCATGATTTTCAGTTATATCATTATAAGCTGACAATATTTGTGTGTGTGATTGCAGAGAGGGAACAGAGAGCGAGCTTTGCAGTATAACTTTATAGATTTTTCCTGCGTTACTTTCTCTCCAGAATATTTACTGCTGCAAAAGTTATGCAAAGAATTACTGCAGTAAATGAAACCGTTATAGAGTAAAGCTGATGACGGGTTAAACACTGAGCACTGCACATACGTCACTTTTTCATTGGTTCATAAGCAGCATCAGAACGTGGAACAAAGACACGCCTGTCACCATGTCTCAGCGGCTCGAAGGACCCGCAAGAAAGACAGAGTGTGTGGGCTGGCAACATGCCTCAAGGTTACCACTGTGAGTGTGTGTGTGTGAGAGGGGTGGAGACGGAGTGGGCGACGGGAAGAGGGGAAACAGCTGCTGTGGAGTTTACCACAAGTCATCAGTGTGCACAGGGGACAAAGGAAATGTAATTTTTTACACACTTAATAGGAGACACTGTGCTCTTAATGCAGAGTCCATGACCCTGCGGGATGTGAATCTTAGAGCTCACACACAGAAAACAGGATTTACTGTAACCAGTGCTTCACCTCTGCTCTCTCACTGGTTCTCACCATTAAGTGCTGTCTGCATTTCAAAGGATTCATCTGATATAAACAGATTTCCTACACATTACCACACGATCCTCTTTGCTGCTCTAGCTTCTGTCTGTTTAAGGCCCCTTCATCAAAGCACGGTGTCTTCTGATTGGTCACAGTCACTGTGCTTCTGAGGGGCAGTAAATGCAATAATATCTTCTCTCTCCTTTACTCTGAATTCTGTGTACGAGTGGGCTTCCTTTAAAGCTAAGCTCTCTCAATCGTTTCTCTCTCGCCTCACCTCCGACAGGTCGCAGCAGATGGCCCCGCCCCCTCCCTGAGCCTGCTTCTCAGAGGTCTTTCCTGTTGAAAGGGAGTTTTTCCTTCTCACTCTCACCAAGTGCCTGCCAATGGGGTGTCACCTGGAGTCATCTGATTTGTTGTTATATAATATGTTGATCTTTTAAATTTTTTTTCAAGCCTCAAAAAGTTTGTTGTAAACGGTGAGCTGGTGTGAAGGCGGCATCTTTAAAAAGAGGTTCACAACACATTTAGGTTCTCTGACAGGAGCTGACCGTACCACAGAAAAGGCTGCCAGTGGATAATGCACAGGAATGTCATATACTTAAATATTTAGACACGCTGTGCTGTAAGCGTTTGTTTCTCCAAGCCCATTTTCACTTTAAAAACAGAGACGGCACTAATCCGTCTTTAAAGCCTGGATTTTTCCAGCTGCGCTCGGTTGTTTCGGTCAGAGCTCATAATCTCTCCCAACAACCCGACCCAGCGCACAGTAGTTCTTATATTTTTCTGCAGTGACCACAAAGTGCTGAATGGGATTATGAAATCTGATGACATGGTGGAAAACTGACACTTGGCCATGTGTATCACTTCTGCATATCAGTGCTGATTTCTACAGCGTCAAAGTGCACAAACAGTTTGGGTCCAAGTTGAACTCAAGTTCAAACTCACCAGCGATCCAAAGAACACGAGCGGGGTGCTAAATGTGCATGAACTCCTGATAGGATCTGTGCATGTCGTATATGATTATTGGGAAAACAGGGCTGCTAGCTGGCAGTAATTAATGAGGGTTTTCGGGGGTTGGCAGCTCCAAGGAAGCCCTTCAAATACAGTGTGTACACGAAGAACAATCACAAGTCAAGAGAACAAAAAGCAGCTGCCAGGGCACCAATAATAGCTATGACTGAACAATACCTTGCCAAGCAGACACACACACTCACACGTCCACAAACTGGCAACCACTCATAATAGGAAATCCTAATTACAATGGTTTACAGTGCTGATTAAAACTACTAATAATAACTGCTAATAATTACAGCATGCCAGACCTGCACTGGGAAGGAGGAATTACACACCCAGTCAGTCAGTGACTGTTTGGCAGTCAGTCAGCGAGTCGACCAGGCTGGCTGACGGCCTCTCAAACACAGCGACAGCCACAAAAACCATCAGCACATGACAGCGACGCTTCCACCGGGTCAGCCGGAGGACTCGGGACGCCAGGCTACGTCTGACTGCCCGGTGTGGGCGACCTCGAGCCTCAGATTCCCGTTCTTGATCAGCTGTTGTAGTCCGTCCATCTCAGGGTTGAAATTGCTACCTGTTGATTGACGTGCCCCACCCACCCGCTCCCTCCGGTGTCAGTCTCATGATTTTTGAAATTAACTTGTAACTTTTGAAGATTACTGCATTAGAAAGGAATCCTTATTGTCCCAGTATCGCTCCCAGAAGAAACTCATCAGTTACCTTTGTGTTCCCAAAAATACATCTTCATAACTCGCCGACATGTTGGATGTTTCTTCTGTGTGTAAAGGGAAGCTCTACGTAAATATGTCATTGTGAAGGGCGTCCACTCGCCACGCAGCTGCAGGATTAGATACCTTCCACTTTGCAGTATGCATCTGCATGGGCAGCAACGCTGTAAGCATTAGGGACTTCACTTTTGTCCCTTTGTTAGAAGGAAAGGAGCAGGAAACTAACAGTAACAGAACGCTTATTAGAAAAATGAATAACCGATTACTTGGATTGTAAAACACATTTATTACAATGAAAAAGTAATCTGAGTACTCTAACACAGTGGTCCCCAACATTTTTTGGGGACAATATTTAAGGTCTCGCGGAAAAATAATAAAAATGCACATGTTAAACAAATGTGTAGGACTGCTTTCTTCCATTTGTGCAACATCTCTAAAATTAGAAATAAGAGAGCAGATTTCTCCTGTTTTGGCTTCCTGTTAAATCCAGAATTCAAAATCCTGCTCCTCACATACAAGGTCTTAAATAATCAGGCCCCGTCTGATCTTAATGACCTTGTAGTACCATATCACCCTATTAGAGCGCTTCGCTCTCGCTCTGCAGGCCTACTTGTTGTTCCTAGAGTATTTTAAAGTAGAATGGGAGGCAGAGCCTTCAGTTTTCAGGCCCCTCTTCTGTGGAACCAGCTTCCAGTTTGGATTCAGGAGACAGACACTATCTCTACTTTCAAGATTAGGCTTCAAACTTTCCTTTTTGCTAAAGCATATAGTTAGGGCTGGACCAGGTGACCCTGAATCCTCCCTTAGTTATGCTGCAATAGACGTAGGCTGCTGGGGGATTCCCATGATGCACTGGGTGTTTCTTCTTCACTCACTATGTATTAATAGACCTCTCTGCACTGAATCATATCTGTTATTAACCTCTGTCTCTCTTCCACATCATGTCTTTATCCTGTCTTCCTTCTCTTACCCCAACCAATCACAGCAGATGGCCACGCCCCTCCCTGAGCCTGTTTCTTCCTGTTAAAAGGGAGTTTTTCCTTCCCACTGTTGCCAAAGTGCTTGCTCATATGATTGTTGGGTTTTTCTCTGTATGTATTATTGTACAATATAAAGCACCTTGAGGCGACTGTTGTTGTGTTTTGGCGCTATATAAATAAAATTGAATTGAATTGAATAAAACCAGTACCGGTACCAAAAAAGGAAGATTTATTCCTAACACACGGGAAAAGACCCAGGGAAACAGCGTTAACGATAAAAACCATAAAAAAAATAATGATAAAAATGATGAAAACCATAAATTTCACACCCGGTCTGGTACCAAACGACTCACGGACCAGTACCGGGTGTGGCCCGGGGGTTGTAAAGTCTCACACATCGCTGTTCACTGCAGACCAGGTTACTGCGGTCAGTCTGTTGGTCCTGGTTCAGTACTGCACTTTCCTGAATGTGGGTTTGATTCATGTCCAGTTTTTCCAGCTAAATTAATAAAAACATTATTAGTGCTTAAAGAGAGGCGGCGGTACTTCACTGAAGCAGGAGTACTGATACTTCTGTTGACATATTCAGCTGTTGTACTCACCCATCTGGTAAAAGCTGAAGTACTCCTTCAACTTCTTTACTCAAGTAAAAGTGTAAAAGTACACGCTGTGAAATGTACTTAAAGTATAAAGTAGCTCTTTGAACATTTCTAACAGCTATTTTTGTGCAAAACTAACTCATATCTTTCACATCAGTCACACGTAACTAGCTCTGATAATCGACACACCAGGAGATGGCACGTATGCCAGACTCAGCCCACTCTGAACTTTAGTGGGCTGGATCAATGAAACTCACTCTTTCTGTGAGTGTAAAGAAGTTTAACTACACATTTAATTTTAATGTATGAAAAAAGAAACGCCATTTCAGCAGTCTCAGTTTTTCAGGATCTGTCAGCACGACTTGGCCAAAAAGCCCAGACTGTCATTAAGTATAAAACAAAGTTTTTGTTAACTATCACTTAGTGTGAAACGTTGCTGTGGAAGTCTTTAACATCAAAAGCTGCAACATTTATGAAAACACCGTTACATTTCCAACATTTATCTTTTCCTTCACGCTCTCCAAACTAGTCCAGTGGGCCAGGTTGGCGTCTTTGACGGGGCGATTCTGGCCCCCGGACCTTATGTTTGACACCCCTGCCCTGAAGGGAGAAGCAGAATGAAGAAACGAAAAAAGCAGCGAACAGATATTTCTGTTGAAAAGAGAGTAAAAGTAAAAAAACTGTCAGAAAAATAAATATGAGGTGAAGCTCACAGACCTGAGAGGGTCAATACTTCCTGCCTCTGGCTAACAGGCGAGTGTGTTTGGAGCTGCGCTGGATTAGGAAGCACTGCTGAGTCAGACTCTGCTTCCACCCATACATCATACACTTCTGATGTACTGAGTACACCAGCTCCTCCTGCATTTTACATATTTAAGCTGAATCAGACGATCAGTTCTGTTAGAAACTGAAACTTTGGTCTTGTACTAATTTCCAGCTGCTCAGCTTGTGTCCAATGACCTGCTCAGCCAGATCATCGTCACCAGGACGCCGTTGATTTTGTTGCTTGGAGGTGGGAAACAACAAAGAACAAATTACTGTACCTGAGCAGAATTTTCAGGTGCTTTCTACTCCTCACGTCCTCAGAACAGGCTTGTTACATTTTATTTGACATCTTCAAACATCAGACTGATGCGAGTCAAAATAGAGGGAACGATCCCACGGAAGAGACCGTCCTGTGGGTGTATCCGTCACTGCGGTGTAACGCTGACTCACTTTTGCTTAACTTCAGCGACACGTTTGATCCGGGCGCTGACGAGAGTCCAGAGGTGCACTGCAATTAATCTGGTAAACTAATCCGAGTTCTAACATGCATGAAAACAAAACACCAGCACAGACACAGAGTATTGGACACACACACACACACACACACTCTGCAGATCCATACTGAACCTTGGCAGTGACTCAAGAGAATTTAATTACTTCCCTTCGCTCTCTCCCCATTGGCCAACAGGTCTGGGATATTCTAATTACGCCCTGCCTGATAAAACGCTTCCTTGGCCTCTGTGTCTCATTACTGCCAACTTCTCTGAGCCACAGTCCAGCACCTATAGTGTCTGACAAATAAGAAACCCCTTACGCTACCCACGGCCACTAAATACTTATTAAGCCGAGGGAAGTGACCTAGCAGCGCGCCGGCAACACGCCAGAAAAACTAGGAAAACTTTGCACAGTAATCAGCGCTCCTTATCTCCCTTTTCTAATTGATAATTAGTCTTACATTAATTTGTGGCCATCTATCTCTTATCACAAAAGTACAATTTATCAGCTGCTTAAACGATGGACTAAATTGGGTTGGCAATGTTAATGATTCACCTTGCAGGGTACGGGGAACACGAGGGAAATAATTTCTCCTGACTCATATTTAATTAACCTCAGCAGATGTGCTCGGCATGCATTGAGTCTTAAAGAGAAGTAAAGTATGACGTCGTTGACCAGATGTGTTTAAAAATTAACACTTTAATGCAAAAAGTTATATACAAAATATAAAAAAGTTGGAAAACAATGACAGAATTGTTACATTATAAAATGAAATTTGACTTTTTCGTATATTCGAGCGTTGTGATAAAGCATGTTATACTTCTAGGTAACAGAGGTTATTAGTTGGTTCCTTCTACATCTCTTTAAAAGGAGAAGCAGGAGTAGCAGAAACCCTTCGTACAGAAGATTCTAGCGAGTACCTTCAACTTGTGCAACTTGCTAAAGACCAAAGAGCCCTGCAGGATGCTCGACGCGTCAGCCACGCTGCGCAGAGTTTAAAACTGCTCGTGCAGTTTAAACGACACGAGGAGGAAAAAAGCGATCGAAGCTCTGCAGCGTACCCGTGGCAACGAAAGCCAAACATCCCGTGGCTCTGGTCCGATTCAACATCATCAACTAGCATTAAAAAGAGAAACGTAAAAATAAATGCTTGTGAAAAGTTACATACGTGAAAACTGTGTATTGAAACAGATACGCCTTCATGCAACGCGTCACGTTTTTCAAATACTGTTTAAAAGCTTCTCCAGGCGCTGACCCAGCATCCAGGTACACACAGCGGGGAGACTCCTGACATGTTTGGCATGAAAATCCTTCACATGTTCTCAGAAGGATCATTTTCTCAGGTGCTGCTCACTCTGTAACATCATCATCATCAGCGAGGAGAAAGCGATCCGAGGGGACGCGAGTTGTTTCAGTGTTTCTGCTCTAAACCTGGCAGGTGATTTGTTCATCAGGCTCTGAAAATGTGCTTTATTACTTGATTTGCAAGTCTGGTTTTCACACTGGTGAAACGTGACAACACAAAAGGAGAAATAATTATGAAAACTTCACAAAGTCACTACATTCACTCCTACAGCACAACTAATGCTGCACAAATTGCACTGCATTTACCTCTCGGACCATTTCCTCAACCGTTTCCTTTTCATATTTATTCTGAAATATTACACATCCCTGACATTTCTCTCTTTATTTCCCTCTTTTTCTTTTCTACCTGTTCTCACATCTTTCTCTACCTTTCCTTAACCTCCCTTTATCCAACTCTTGATACACAAAAACCTTTCTGATAAAATCTACATGTTACATTCTTTTGCATTAATCTCAACATTCAGGTTGGCGGACCTCCAGCCTCGGCCACACTGAGAGAACCGCAGTCCGCCCGATACCGAGATGTCATTTTAGACATTTAATCTCCATTGAAAGTAATACTGCTGAGCTTTGTGGTGTGAAACACAGATGTTATGCAAGGCTTTAACTCTTAGTCACACTTAACTTTTGCTAAGTGGCAAAATGGATCTGCATTATGGTGCGGCACTGACAGCACTCTGAAGCTCACTTCATGTTCGAGCAGTGATGCCTACACCGTCGGGTCACTGAACCGTCCTTCAAATCCAAAGCAGAGCGCACGGTGCAGAGTAACAGTGAAAGCGACCTCTATCCCCGCTCTGCAAAAAGCTGCCCAAAAAAGAAAATCCTCTCTGTCCGGTTTACTCGGCGGGGTGGAAAAGCAGCTCAAACAGCTCCAACACATCAGAGACGCGTTAAAAGAAGGCAGAATGAAAACAGCTCCACCTGTGGAACACCTGGTTACCTTGATTACCCCGACTGTGTTATTGTCATCCTGCCTTTTCCGGAGCTTCTTGCAGGATGTCGGAAAATCAAATCACTCCACACAGGTGGACGTGTCTGTAAAACGTAAGCTCATCATACATTCACGTGGAGGTCTTTTTAAATAAAGCGACCATCCATAGATAATTTCCAGTTCTGCTAAAATAAGATATTTCGTACTTCTTAAGCTGCTTCGAAACGCAGCAACAGGGTCAAACAAACGCGGAGCGAACCACGGAGCAGACGTGGGCTCCGCCTCGTCCTGCACCGAACAGCGAGGACAGATCATTCGTATAGTGCTGCTCAGTGTGATTCACACGTATCAATAACTCTTTTTGATAACACAGGATATGATCAGATTACTCATGAGGATGAAATCTGCTGGTATTAGTGGCATGATCCCTGATTGGTCACTTCAGACATCGGCCGGCCTCTAAAGGAGTGTTTTTGTTTATCTGGAGGAATAAAGCGTTCCAGAGTGCTGATTGGAGCGCTGTAATGTGCAGCCATTACTAAGAGAGGAAAGGAGGAATGTTTTGGAAGAGCGGAGGCGCTGCAGTCCCATCTTTGCCCACGTGAACGGTCGGATCTCGAGAATAAATACGGTTTCATTACACAAACATAATAAAGAGTTATTCATATCTGCATGAACCTGCATCTACAGTCAGTGTTAGTGCGTTACTTTAGCTTGCATTCGTGGATATTGTCCTTTATCCTGCTGCAGCAGCGGCTGTGAATGTGAGCTTAATTTAAATGGATCCAATTACCTCTGCAGCCCTGACAGATTCTTACAAGATACAACTTAATCAGAGTACAGTGAAAAGTAAAAACATGCTCATTTTAAACTCTCCGAAGATTCAAAGCAATTTAAATGACTTCAAACAACAAGACATTACGCATCCTCTACTCTGTAATTAACCTCCTTTACCTTACCGTACACTCCTACCAGCACACACACAGTTTGATACTGACGGGGATTCGGATCATCGCATTATGAGGTTTTAACTCTGCTTCAGTGGAGAGCTGAACGCAGGAAAACTGCGTCTATGAAGACGTGACTTTGTGCTTATTGTCATGTCAGGACTCGATGTGTCTGCACAGTTGCAGTCACGCCGTCTTCTGCTTTGGGTTTGTTTGCTGTTGCTGTCCTCCTCCCTCCCGAGTAAAGCCACGCTGGTCTGTACCGAGCTCCCACCGGTGCCTGTATCCAATCAAACATATTCTTAAAGTTACAGAGGGCTGTGCCGGATTGCTCGAGTACAGCGGCAGAATTTTATTCATTATTTATGCAGGAAGAAGCATTTTAGAGCTCAGCATTTACCTGAAATGGTCTCCATCCACAAATCGGCCCTACCTGTAACCCCCACCCCCAGTTCCACGTGTCATCGTGTCGTACCGCAGTCCCCGAAGAGGCGGGGTGGGAGATGGGGGCACATCCTGCCGCAGGGGCCCTCTCTGCTGAGAGCTAGAAAACAACCTTGGATCAAAGAACAGCAAAATACTCCGACATGGAAAAGAAGGAAGAGTCAGGCGAGAGGGAAGACATACTTAAAAAGAGAGATGAAGATGAAGATGAGAGGCAGTAAGCTGAACGATGATCAAATCTGCAATATGATCGGTGCTGAACCCCAAAACTGCAGTTCCCGCGATCGGCCACTTGAGGCTGTGCACGGACGTCAGTCACACTAATAAAGGTTTGGGCCTCTCTGGCTAATTTCCCTGACAGGTGTGCAGGTGATGTTTTGTTTAAACGTATTAAGGCTTAAGTTTAAGGGCGTAGCTGCTTTGAGTGACCGGTGGATGCCGATGGAGGCAGCTGTAGCTAGCAGCCGTCTACTGAAGGCTGTTGGTGTCTTTAATGTGGTTATCTGTCAAATAATTTGGCTTTCGTTGTGACTATTTGGACTAACAGGCAGCCTGAGAAGTCTGAGCTCTAGTTTTAGTTTAGCAGGCAACAGCTCATAATCTAGAGCTCCGCCCCCTCGTCCAGGTACGCTGCACTGGAATCACAAAACCAGCACAACAGCATCATAGCGGTACGTACAGTACACATGCAGATCTTGGTATGAGGGTACTTTCCTGCGTATAATTACCTAGGGTGGGGGTAGTAGCCAGGGTCGATGCCTCGAGGGTCTCCTTGCCGTGGGTATGGCTGACCAGGTGGGTAGTTGGGGTAAGATGGGGCAGACTGGGAGGTGGGGTAGGATGGTGCCTGGGGGTATCCCTGCTGGGCGTGTGGAGGCCCGGGGTAGGGACCTGACCATGGCTGCATGGGGTAGTCAGCTGCATCTAACGGACCTCGTCTGGAAAAGAGAATTTTATGCATTTAAGAGAAAGAAATTTGAGAGCACAATCAGACTGAAGCAAAGAAACCGCCGGATGTTGCCATTGGTAACGTTGCATCCTTAACCGGTCAGTCATCAGGCAGACACAGCCAGTGGCTGGACGGTTCAAAAACTTGTTCTGGGGAAAACTCCACGACTGAGCTTGTTTATAGTACGAAGCGTCCTTTTTTCCAACTGCTGAGAAGTCGCTCAATGAACCGGACCCGGCCAAACACAGGAGGAGTTGGCTCAGAGTTCACTGCTGTGTGACTCCGATGGCCGTGGCAGAAGAAGAGCCCTGACCATTTGTTGCTGTTTTCGTGTAAAATCAACACAAATACACGAACAAAGAGAACAGACAGTGTTATGAAAGATAATCAGAGGAATAAACACGAGACCCGAGCACAGACGCAGCGTTAACCTCCCGCTCTGCCCCAGCGCCTTCACAATAAAACAAATAATCAACCAACCGCTGGCACAGCGCCGTCAGAGTGATGCTCCCTTCACGTACCTTAGCAAAGAGCCTACCATCAGCTACCGCACTGAATCTGAAATATTCAGGAAAACCTGCTGAAAACAATTTGTTGCAGGCGACAGAGAAGAGAGAGGGCGAAGCACGCGCTCAGCTCGCGGCTCATCCCGGCCAAACATCACATAGCAACAGAATATAAGTGACACGGGACAGTTTTAAGTAGGCTAGGGCTCAGTTAACGCAAGCGAAGACACACGCACAGCTGTGGTAACCCAGCCGCGTCCCGTGAACAGATATCGATGTCCTGTGCCGGGGAAAGCGAGTACACAAACACATGTTGTCCACATAGCAAACATTACGAGGTATTAGATTTTATCTCTCCGTCTTTCTGTCTCTTTCATTTGTCTGCACGCATCTCTCCATCTACTGCAGGACATCCATGATGTATTCATGTTTATCATATAAATATATATCTCACTGAGTCAGATGGTGGTCTCTATGCTGATGCTGTGTGTGTCAGGATGGGTGGTCAGCAGTGGGAAGTGTCTAACTAACTGCATGCCCTTCATGTTTGGGATGTCATCTTCTGCCCCTCCCGACTCCATGGTTAGCATGTTACACACACACACACACACACACACACACACACACACACACACACCTGTCTTCTTCGCCGTACGTCGCTCCGGGTCAGCGTCTCAGCCGGACGGCTCAGATTTCTCTGCTTTTAATGGCCGCAGCCGTTTTGTCTGCTCTTCTTTCTTTCACGTCCGTCTTCTAGCCGTCTGTCCATGTGTCTGTCTGACTCCATGTGTCTGTCTGACTCCATGTGTCTCTCTCTCCCTCTTTATGACCACAGTTCACCAGGCTGCAGGGCTTGCCGTTCACCCCTGAGCCTGTATACCTGTGCCCCGTATCAGTCAGCCCATCTGTCAGTTAGCGTTTGGCCGCCGGACATGATAATGTCACAGAGGCAGAGATAAGAGCGGTGGAGAGGTAATGGGGGGGTGAAGAGGGCAGGAAAGAGAGAGATAAGGAGGGGGGCAAAGTTAAGAGGAAGGTACGGGAGATGAATAACAGAGATAAGACGAGAGATGAGGATCAAAACAGGAGCTGGAAAACAAGACATCATCTCTAAGATTAAGATGATGAGGAGTGATCAACACGCTTACATGATCACTTTACTGTAGTCTGGGTATTTTCTTATTTAGGGCTGGGTGGGGGAAGATTTTAGGCTGTCAAATTAGAGAACTTAGTGTCACTTTTTATCAGAAGCTATCAGCTTCTATTTGCAACAAACCTGCACACAGAGAGAAAATCAGATAAAGCAGAAAGGAGCAGAGGTGATAAGACAAAGATGGAGTAAATAAGCACAGGTGGAGGGTGCGGGGTTTACGCAAATAGTGCCGATGCACGGCAAAAAAAAAAGTAGGAGTATCATGGAGTAATCAAGGTACCGCTGTCTGAACACAGACAGAAAAATCAGCTTCACATTTCAGTCTGGAGAGAAAATTCAAACGTTTCCTGATAGACGAGAAGAATTTTTTTATGTTACAATTAAAATGACAAAAAGTGCAGGTCGTCTGGATCAGAGGTCCCAGACAATATTTCACGGACCGGCCTTTAAGATGTCGTGGATAAATACAACAAAATAAAATGATAGGACCGAGACACAAACGGTGGGATTTTATAAATATAATAATAAACATGAATTCACTGTGTAATTGTGTAACTTTAATAGCAGCGTCCTGAAATGCACCAACAACACTGAGAGTAACATCCTCCTCTCGGGTCGCTATGGTAACGCAGAAATATTTCTTTCAGAATAAGACGAACAACTACAACACGGGAAAGACCCGGGGAAACCGAGTTAAGGATAAAAACCCTGAAAACCACAAATTTCACACCCGAGCCAAACGACCCACGGACCGGTACCAGGCCCGGGGGTTGGGGACCGCCGGTGTGGATGACACGCGAGTGATAAAGGGTCACGGTGCGCCCGACTGTTCTGTCCACCGACACTTTGATTCCAACTCTGTGGCTTCTCAGTGGTCCCAGTTATGAATGCGCACTGGTTCGAATGGCTCTGTGCAGCTGAACTGACTGCTCACATTTCTATCTCACGCCTCGACTCCAAACCTTTGTTCCTCCAGCAGTCGAAGACGGAGCTACTGGAAACCACGAGCGGGGATTTCTGAGGTTTACTTGTATTGGTTTTGTAAATGAAATTTAAAAACATTGAACACACACACACTCTTTGTGCTTTAATAAAGGAAAAAAGCATCGTTTGAATAAAAGATTCATTCGCTACCAGTTAATGAATACTTGAAAAATAATATTGTGATCCCCAGTGTGTTATGAGAGTTTCCATATTGGGAACGGGGCAGAAATCCAGTGGTAATCTGTAGAGAATCCACTGTAAATCCGGTGGCAAGTTTGGAATTCTCCCTCCAGGAACCCAGTCAGCACCGCGCGGCAGCTGGGGATTAGGGAGCGATGTGGATGGAACCCGTTACTGGCATGCATACACACACCCAGTATGAGAACTAAAACACTTATGTAGACATGCACACAGTGAGAACATTTATCATCAACACACGAAAGAGGACAGGCGCGCTGTTTAAATACAGCCCGTAACTCCTAATCACCCCCCTCCCGAACCCCACGCACTCTGGAGGAGGCAAATTGGCACACAGCTGGAGAAGAGTTAAGACCAAACGAGGGGCTGGTGGTCTCTGTGTGTGTGTGTGTGTGTGTGTGTGTGTGAGAGAGAGAAAGACAGATGAGAGAAACAGATGTAATGAATGAGAACAGCTTCCTGGCTCATGCAACAACTAGTTTAACATAATTGAGAGAGTCATCAAACCAAAACGAGGAATTGAAAACATTCCAGGCAGAACAGCGAAGCCGCTGAACGCTCAGTTTGAAGGGAAATTCAACTATGTAATACCTGTTTAGAGATGACTTCCTTAATGCTGTTATGTGGATAGCGCGCTCACAGTTACACGGGTCACATATTCAAAAGGATAATTGGAAGGATTTCTCTCCGTGTCTGACAGTAATTGGGAGTAATGTGATCCTTACTAATTCCCTGGCATTTAAGAGATTTCTGATGGATTTCAGGGGAAACAAGGACTTGTTATATGTCATCTGCACCTGCCCCGCTCTCTCATAAACACACGCTTTCACTGACTCTTTCTAAAAGGGCTGCTCACAGCTGTTCGGCTGCTGCACACACATGCACAGAGTCATCTATCACGCAGGCCTGCCTCTCAGCAACTTTTAAAAACAGAGACAAGATGCAGCTTTGTGTCACAGCGCATTAAAAAACTCCTGAGAGCCAATGACAGCCACCGCGTAGATAGATGGCCTCAATATAACCGAACACCGGAGCACAAACGGCAGCGGCTCGACGCAAGGAGTCGCAGACGGAAGCTGAGGTAAAAAATAAATAAAGGCGGGCGGGGAGGCGAAGAGTAATATTTAAAGTAAGCGAAGGAGAAGTGGAGGAAATGAACTAGCGAAGCTTTAATTCAGTTATATCTTTATGAGTCTTTACAGAGCCGAAGCCTCACTTCGTGTCGATATCCACTTGAATGTGATTTGAGATTTTAAGCCGGGAAAGCGCTTCATATTTTCAAATTGCATTCAACAGTGTCAGATTCTTTGTCAATGAGAGTCGTGCTATTTTGACAGTGTGGTAATAAAACAGATTAATAGCTCAAATTGTTCTGCGACTGCTGTCGTAATGTCATTTCGTGAGTCGCGGCGAAAACAGAGCTGCCGTGGTTTAATGTTGCCGGAGTTAAACTAACTTTAACTTTGTTTCATCTTCCTAATGCGATACTTCATTACGAAGCTTTAATCACAGACGCCGCCGTCCAAACAATGAGGCAATAAAAGCTTAAGTGGAAAATAATGAAGGGCGGAGAAATATCTTATTATCTAAGGAAGGCAAGAGAAAGACAGTAAAGCCTGTTTATCGGAGGACCGATGGAGGAAGATACATGATTTCGAGTTGTTTTATTTTTGCCAATTAACATTTAATATTTAAAACTGTTTTAATATGTTTAGATATTGTGAATTAAACGTGTATATTACCCACCAGTGGGAAGGGAACGTGGCCCAAACATGTTATACAGCTGCTTCTTCTTTGTAAGGCCAAAAGCTGCATTTCCTCAGCTACATATTTACATTATAAGGCTAATGTAGCTGCAGAGCGACCGTGCTGGCTGTGGAGCCTTTTCACCGTAACAAATAATATGGCACATCCACCTTACACATGAAAGCTCCCCAGTTTGAGACTGGGAGGAGTCAGTGAGGCTGGTGTTTACATATTTATCCTTATATAAACTTTTATAAATAAATCAAAGTTAGTTACACCTGTCGTAATGACGGCTGAAGCTCTGACTGCCTGATAATCCTGAAACCTTTAAGGTTTCTGTTTCCTTTACATATAGGCAGTGCCCCTCCCCTCACTCTGATCCACAGGGAGTAAAGGTCACCGCACACTTAGCTCAACAAGTGCTTTTACACATTTGTGGCATAAATACGTAAGCACACGAGTGCTTCAAAAGCCAATTATTTCACCTGTGGTGGGGCCCTGAGATGTAATCATGAGTTTCTGTCATGCATTGTTAGTTATTCCAGGAATAGAGGCACCGAGATGCTGATACGGTCCCGGGTGTACTGTGTGCAGTGGCGGGGCTGCAGAGAAATCTGTGAAAAACTTTAAACTATATTTAGGCAAAAGAAGGAAGCGTTCAGAGCGACTGGCAGACATCTTTGTTTGACTAAGACCACACGAAGCTGCTGTGTGAGCAAACCGCACTGCTGCAGGTAAGTCGCTGAGAGCCTGACAGAGACTTGTGCCGGTAACACCGTAATATGTTTCCCTGCTGTTGGTTCAGCTGTGCCGGTGAACGTCTCTGAGCTGGTCTGAGGGTGACTCCTATACCTCTCTTGACCTCTGACCTCTTGAAGTCACATGACACTCCATCAGTTCCCACCAAACACTTAGAAGATGGGGTCAAAGGCTAAGCAAGGGTACTGTGAACCAGGATTAGGGGGCATACCGTGTTCATAGACATAACACTGGAACGTGTGACACCATTTGCTAAAGCTAACAGCCAGCTGGTTCACGTCTGGGTGACACAGAGCAAAAAGCTTTCAGGCGATTTCACTGATAAGTATTAAAAGCTGCCACATGTGAGCTTGATCACATCATTCTAATCACTAACCCACAAAATCTTTAGTAAGTTTTAATCTACAGATTGTAGAGTTTCTACAGTTTTGTGTTGTTTTGATTTCATTTTGCTTTCAGTTTTTATTTTTTTGAAAATGTTCGATTTAGTTTAGTTTTATTAAACTAGTTAGTTTTAATAAAACTCATATTAGTTTTATTTCTTTTACAAAATGTTGAAAACTTTTTAAAAGCAGTGACTCAGTCTCGTCCTCATCAGTAACATTGTAACCAAACTAGCAGATGCTAAAACGACTAGTTTCCTCTGTAGTTTTATTTTATTTGAATTCAAATGATTTTAGTTAAACTTCATGATTGTCAAAAGTTGAGCTTTTATTTTTATTTAAGTTAACTAAAATAAATAAATGAATGTAGTTAACCAAAAAGCCTCAGTTTCTGGTTTAGTTTAAGTTAACTACAATAATCTTGGTCAGTGACAGTTTTATAAACGGTGGGTTACCCAGAAGTGACAAAACACTTCATACAGCCACAAATGACTTTGAAGTGTTTCCAGCTGCTTGGTTCTAAAACAGAAAGTCTTAAAAATCATCACATACATGTTTTATAACACATGTTTGAGATAAAACCAGCAGGTCAAAAAGTCATCTTATTTCATATCTGCTTCCTAGATGTGATGTAGCGTAAATACAAACCAACTCTATGACAGCTTTAAGCAGAGCAGCTGTCCTCTCAGCTGTTAGAATTAAAGGTAAGCTGAGTTAAAAGTCTGCATGAAGCTGCACATCCACCTGGTTGATGTTATTTTCTCACTACACTAAATTAAGCACTGCGCTGACGGTGAGCACGAGAGTTTAGCTGTGCAAAATCTCATCCAGCTTAAAGTTGGTTGACATGATGAGCCCCACCCTGTGGCTACAGATCAGCATTAATATGGAGATATCGACACAGACGATATGAAGGCAGCAGCAGTGTTAGACTGTTTACGCCCATCAGAGGAGACTCTTCTGCAGTAAGACGAAGCTCGACTTGGTGCCGTGTTTTCATCATTTATGCCGAGTCTTATTACAAAAACAACCGCCAGCATTTGTATTCAAATGTTGCATCGTTTCAGTGCATAAAGAGGAAAATGATGCGAACACCCGAGGTAATCGCACTCCACTTTGAACGAGTCGCCGTGTTTAGTGACCCAAGTTGTCGGAGGGCAGCTGAATGCAAATACTGAACACATTTAAGTCAAGAGGTTGAAAAAAAGAGCTGAAAACGTGCAAAATAAATAAATAAAAAGAAGACGTTTTTTCACCGGGGACCGTTTTATCAACTAAGATGAAAAGGATTTATTTTGTTTCAGGACCTGCCTACTAATTCCACATATCCTGTGAGGACCTTGCATTCGAGTGAAATTTGTGTTAAGAGTACCAGCTGACAGTTTACAGGCAGAGAGGAGACCGCCGAGGAATCACATGTTCATCTGTATGCAGAGGAAGAAGCAAAGAGCAAAGGACAGAGGAAAGGTAGATGAATGCAGAGAGGATAAGAAACCACGTAAACACAAGACAAAGAGACGCACACAGAGGGCCACAACAGACAGGAGAGGGAGGGAGGAAACAGGAGGCAAGGGGGAGGGAGAGACATTAACTGTTAAATAATGAGGTATGAAGGACAGGCAGGTTTTCCAAGTTTTAGTCGAGCAGCAGACAAAAGAAATTAAAAAAGAACAAGAAAAGACCTCACATCTAAAAACTGTTGAAAACAAGTTGCTGGCTTCAAGTACGAGAGGCTGAGGCTTTCAGATGGATGAAGCTGAGACAAAAAACATGAAAGGACAGAAGAACGGGGCAGAAAATGAGAAGGGGGGAGAAGAAATGTAAGAGAGGAGAGCAGAGGGGGAGGGAGTGATTAGGAATAAGAGAAAAAAGAAAGAATTAAGGCGGAGAAACAAGTGCTGCCCTCCAGAGAGCCAGCATGCTGAAGGTCAGCATCTGCAGAGAATAATGGGACCCACACACACACACACACACACACACACACACACACACACACACACACACACACACACACACACACACACACTTCTTCATGTTTCAATGAAACTAAGCACCTTTCAGGGGCTACGATCTGTCTTTGCCAATAAATTTCTGTCAAGTGTGATTAATCCTCCAGTAAATCATGCATGAATTACATGCCAGTGTAGGAAACTAACATGATTACATTCCCCCGTGCATGTGTGTATGCACACAGATTTAGGAAATATGCCTCGTGTGACTGCGAATGTGAGATAGCGCATAAAGAAATGTACTCATTAGCTGAACTGATAAAAGGGGGGGCATAAAAAAGGCAGATGAAATGAGAAGAAATGGCCAGAGCAGGTTAAAAAGAGGGCTAGCAGGGAGCAAGTGAAAGAGTGCCGTAACACACTGAAGCACTTAAAGTAAAAAGGGATGAGGAAAAAAGAGACGGAGGGAGAGGGGGGATCAAATTAGAGCACAAAAAGTTTTTAAAAAGATGTCTTTGCAAAGAAAGAGAAACAGTAGCGAAAGAAACAGAAATGAGACGAGAAAAGGACAGAGGAGAAAGCCATTAGATGAAAATGAGAGGAACTGAGGGATGAGGGCCTTCCAGATGGTAGGAGACTGTTGCCTCGGAAACACAGAGAGGGCAGAACAATGGGGATTTGGAGTGGTGTTTCGCATCCCATCATAATACGGCCGTGCCATTTGGAAACGGAGCGACAAAACTGCAGCCAAGAACGAAAGAGGCTGACAATTTACAGCAGGCGGCTCCTCCGACGAGGAATCTGATCAACAAGTCAAATGTGCGACGAGCTGATGGAGCCGGCTGATGATGTCATTCACACCTGACGCTCGCAGACAGACCTCGTGTCATCGGCCGCTTTCTTTCGGACTCGGAGCTTCTGCAGACTCGGAAACGCTCGTGATGTGTGGACTCGGATGAAACTCATCGGTGGTTTATCCTGTTTCCTGCTCGGCTGTTTTGTTGTGAAGCAGGTGCCACAGAAACACCATCTTACTGTAGATGTAAAAAGCTCCAGATGATTTTCTAAGAAGTTTGAGCAGAAAACACACATGTATGTGTTTCATACTTTGTCACAGTTTCATCAGATTCTTTATTAGCATATTTTAAAAAACAACGACACTTCTGCACCTAGTTTTAAAACGAGTGATAATTTGTTGATGTTTACATTAATAATTTCAGAAAACATATGATAATAGATCTGTTTACCACATATCAGTACATCTGTACCTACAGAAACGATGTACATGTTCACAAGCTGTAATATTAGAAGAAATGACAGCCCGAGCGTGGAGAGCCCGAGCTGGAAGTCGTAAGTCACGTTAAACGGTGCGATCCGAGCCTGCGGACGCTCTTTGATATTCACCTGTGTAGCGGCCATAAAGACAGACTGATTACACTCGCAGTGAAACGGCCGTGCCCGTCTACGCTAGCCAAAATCACTCAAAGTAAAGACATTCAGTTATAGCAGGATCGTATATATAACCACTTACAGCCAATATAGTGGCTCACTTGCTGAAACATAATGAAATGCATTACTGATAACACCGTTTCCCATTCAGAAAAACAAAACTGTCTTCATCTCCCATCTTGAGTTTCCCTCAGCAAAGTAATCGTTTCAAGCTGAAGAATTTTGCCCGTTGCAGGACCACGGGGAGCATGAAGAGCAGTTTTAAAGTCAGAACAGACACGAGTACGGTCATGTGAGATTCAGATGCACAGAACTTCACGTGAGCTCAAACCGCACGCAGACTCAAAATGCTGCACGCTGCAGTTAAAATAACAGAGAAGAAGAAAACACTTTTAATGATCGTTTAACTTTCTAACATCACTTTGAAACTGGAGAATTCCTCCAGCAGCGCAGGACCGACAGATGGTCAGCAGACTGTTGCCAGATGTTAACATTTCACAGCTGCAACAGTAAAAATTTATGAAGTGCGGTCCATCTTCTTGTTAACACAGAAGTAAATAATAATGTATATGAAAGCCTTTATGTGCTGATGATACAGATGAATGATTAACCACTGCAGAAACACTCTGACTCCACAGAACGGACGCTACCTCGCTCAGATAAGACGCGGACTCTGAAGAAAAGCTTCACTCGACGAGCGCAGCATCACTTAACCTCAGCTCGACCCCAGGACACCCCAAAATCTGTTAAACATCACCAGCTGGGACCCGAGCGGGATATTTCCTCCGTCACCCCAGAAGTGTACACAAATGAAAGCACATCATACTCATGTCGTACCCACCTGCTGGTTCTGCAACACATTATGGGTTATAACCCAACATTTTACAGTCAAAACCAGAGCATTTACCAACCAGCGACCACGTCAGGAAAGCTACAAGTTAGGAACAAGAAGGGGTCACGAGAGAAAAAAAACTCCAGGAGGGGGAAGGAGGGGAGGCACACTATGAGAGGCAGGGTCTTTCTTTGAATTCCCAGCATTGCTAACAAACAAGCGGCGTCTCGATGAGTCCAGAGAAACACAGAAAAACAACTGGACAATGGAGTGGATTATGCAGCAGTTGTAAAGTGGTCTGGGAAACTCTTGGGCCTCGTTGGGAGGTCTCCTCAAGAGAGGTGGGGAAACAGAAAGAGAGAAAGAGAAGTGAGAGACACTCCCCGTTCATTTCCTTGTTGGGGAGAGGGAAATGATATTCAACAATGTCCTTTTCACCCCATCGTCAGAAAACACAAAAATGAGAAGTGGAAGGGAGGAACGAGGAAGAAACGAGGAACAACGGCTGAAAGACGTGGGAAGATACAGTACAACATCTGCTTTGTAATTACCAATTATCTAATTATCATTATAATGAGGAAGTGACGGTCTCTGTAGTAACCTGAACAACAATTCTGATTGGTTCTTTTAATCTAATGAGAGCAATAACGAGGACAGATCGGGGAGAGCGTTTGGCGTCTGGGTCAAGGCTGGTTTCTGCACAGCTGAACTATAAACACGAATCTTTAGAAAGAGCGAGGAGAAACATGCAGATTTATCTGAATACTACAGGCTGAAAACACCGTCGAGTAAGGTCTGTTCCCTTATATCTAATTATTTTTAATAGGCAACTTGACTTTTGTGTAAAGTATATTAACCATTGTTCGTTTTCTGCTTCATTTTTCTTTGTTTCCAGTATAGAGAGCAATCAGAGCAATGCAGATACAGATGAGTCAGCTGTGGCCCACTCATGGAAGGGATGCAACCTGCTAATGCTCACCATACACTAACTCTGATAGCCATCTACTGACCTTGGAAAGACTGAAACACACAGGAGGTGCTGACACACACATATTCATATATACACAAGTGCATATACGTGATTTTTTAAAACACCATATTATTTTATCCTGGTGGAGTCAGAGGAGGGAAAACGTCGGCTGGAGTCTGCAGCAGGGCCAAAGCTATGACGACTGTGTGCATTATTGTGCATCACTGCATTTGAAATGGTTGCATTAAAGTCTGTGTGTTGTGACTCGCAGTCTGTTGCTGGCTTCAAAGTGACTTCAGTGCATTCAAAATAAAATAAAACAGAATTCTGCTGTTTGTGACTGAATAGAGTTCATTTGGCAATCAGGGTCAATCGGTTTGTGCTAACACACCAATCACAAATCTTTTTCTATCTACATATACTTAGATTCATACATAGTCCAGTCAGTCATTCAGAAATTCCTCCATAAACTTAAACGTAGTTGCTGGAAGACGGCGCTTTCACTGAAAATCAAATCACAGCAACAGTCGCCTCAAGGTGCTTTATATTGTAAGTACCGGTGCCATGATGGCACCGGTTCTGACATAAACGGTAGTAACCAGACCGAAAAGCAGCGCACATTTCGGTGCTTTATTTCGGTGCTTTTTTTTCCTGAGCTGTGACACACTTTAGATTCTAGCCAATCATTTTACGTTTCCGAGGATAGTAGGCGGGCCCAGGTAGGTACGTTCTGTTAGAGCAGAGCTACAGATTAAAAACGCCCAAGGCGAAGCGGTCAAAGTCTGGCTGTACTTCACAGCAAAATATGCAAACTCAGCAGCAACAAGTGCTTTAAGCTGATACTGTGATACTGTCAAAGGAGGTAACACCTCGAATCCGATGAAACACCTGGCGACGCATAGCGTTTTTTTAAAAGCCGAAAAATGCGCCGTATTTGATAGCTTGCTGCGAGACCTCACACCGAGCACATCTACTGCGGGTGTGGTGCCTGTTATCGGACGCGGAGTTAGCAACATCCCCCAAAAACCCGAAGAGGAGAGTCCTGGCCCCTAGCCCTGCCAGTGTAGCAGAAATGATGAGGATGATGATGCAGCAGCAGCCGTTCTTCTCTGCGTGAGTAGCTTAATGTTGTTCGTGTGTAATTTACGTTGAGTAGGCTAACCACGTTATTACATTAATGCATGTAAGGTGAACTAGCAAACATCATCATAGCTACATGCGGCTGTCCTCTTGTTTGATGGCAGATACTCCCTTCACCCTGGCCAAAAAGGCTAAAATGACCAAAGAAAAAGTGGAAAACAGTTAAACATGAGAGGTTTTTGGACAAAGTTTGTGTTCTCCATTCTTTAAGCACCGGCACCGTTTCAAAAGTACCGGTTTGGCACCGGTATCGGATAAAACCTAAACGATACCCATCCCTAATTGTAAGGTCGACCCTACAATAATACATACAGAGAAAAACCCAACAATCATATGACCCCCTATGAGCAAGCACTTTGGTGACAGTGGGAAGGAAAAACTCCCTTTTAACAGGAAGAAACCGCCGACAGAACCAGGCTCAGGGAGGGGCGGAGCCATCTGCCGTGAGAGAAGGAAGACAGGATAAGAACCAGAGTCCAGTCCGTCCAGTTGGGTTGAGTCTCCAATTGCAAACAGACGCGCTGCAGAGCAGTTAGACTGCTAACTGACTCAGATTGACTTTAATGTTTAATGTCGGGGCGACCGTGGCTCAGGGGGGTTGGGAAGCTCATCTGTAACCAGAAGGTCGCCGGTTCGATCCCCCTGCTCTTTCCTTCCTGGTCATTGTGTCCTTGGGCAAGACACTTTATTCTATCGCCTACTGGTGTTGGCCAGAGGGGCCGATGGCGCAATATGGCAGCCTCGCTTCTGTCAGTCTGCCCCAGGGCAGCTGTGGCTACAACTGTAGCTGCCTCCACCAGTGTGTGAATGTGAGAGTGAATGAATAGTGGAATTGTAAAGCACTTTGAGGGCCCCGAAAAGCGCTATATAAATGCAATCCATTATTATTATGTTTTGGCAGTTTTTCTGTCTATAAATTAGACAGTGACCAGTCAATGGACGGCAACCTGGTGCCACAACTCCATTCAATCAGTCTCCAACAGTAAAGAAACTGAACCACAAACTTGTCCTAATCGCACAGAGACTGACGTTCTGGTTTTACTCTCACGCCGTTACATGTGAGCGGCACAGAGATGGTGCTTTGGTTCACTAACATAAGTGTGCAGAGAAAAAGTAAGATGGGAGCAGAGACGTAGAAGAAATGTTGAAAAAGAAGAAGAAGAAGGGAAAGGGGTGAGGGGAAATTTCAGGCACATGGCAGTAGGAGAAAAGTTTTAAGTGAAAGGACACACTATTCGGTCCTTCCCTTTTCCAAATCTCTCAACTGTTCAAGGAAAAATGTGATAATTAAGGGTGATATTTTGTGAATATCAAGCACAGACCATTAAGTGTCAGATGCATGCTGGTTTAAATGGGCTGCAAGTTTCTGAAGGATTAAAACGAACTAGATGAAGATCCTGGAATAAATACGA
Organism: Mchenga conophoros; assembly: GCF_057382185.1. NCBI lineage: Eukaryota > Metazoa > Chordata > Actinopteri > Cichliformes > Cichlidae > Mchenga > Mchenga conophoros. The sequence goes on from NC_140541.1 coordinate 37,289,060, forward strand.
CACACATTAACATTTGCCATTAGACTGGTTCAGCATAATAACAGCTAAAACACTGCATCACAAAGTCGCTGAGCATGTATGAATTTTGAAAGCCTAACCTGACGTGGCCTCTGTGATCTCTTGATTCACTTTTTGGGGTTATTCTAACCTACGAGGTTCAGTTGTATCTATTTGATTTGATTTTAAACAAGATTTAAAAGCAAGGCAGCGTCAGTGTTTTTGTGTCTCTTCCTTCCTGATGCTCGGGTTGGTGTCTAATCATGTACAGCTAACAATGCACTGACCAATCACAGCCCCCTTTGCGCCACCTTTATGCGAACTTCTCATAGTAGTAAACATACATGAGGTTAGGCCACGCTCCTTAAAAGGAATGGCTCTCTAGGTAGCGACAGGACCGCTCCAGCGCAGGTTTCAGTTTCTCTCATTAGTTACAGCACATGTTGTCAGATAAACGAATGCTTGGCTTGAGGAATCTGAGCAGCCCGAGAATGGATCACGTTTGAAGTAAAAGCACGTTTAATTAGTGCTGTAGTCTGTTTATCTTTTGGTAAATATCATCACAGTGAACAATTTTATGGAGTACCAACATATACAAAATACCCCGAGCAGCCTCCCCTCCTATTTCAAGCAGTGACATTTGCTGACAGCTTGTTTGGTAAAGTGTTTGTGCTTTAGGCAGGGAAACATCATCCACTGCTGGGTCATGTTTTAATTTTAGAGCCATCAAAATCCTGTCTAACAGCGCACGCACGCACACATTGACATAATGTACTCAGTGCTCCGGCTGACTGATGTTCAGTCACACATACAGTACCTTTATAAGCAGCCGCTCTGCTCTCTGGACTCTACCCACACATGCACACAGGTATACAGGAATGCAGACATTAGATACACACAGCCTGTCAGCTATTTCTGGGACAGTCGCAAAATAATATGTTTTCGTAAGGTCAGCAGCAAGGATGCAGTTTCCAAACATGATCTCGGCCTCTCTAGACGCTGAAATATCTTTAAAGTTAAGTGACAGCAGAGGAAGAAGTGCAGACGGAGAGGCTGAGGCAGAGAATCACACCTCTATCTGACTTAAACCTCTGAAAGGGGAAACGTTTTCAGGTTGACTTCAAATATGAGAGGTTTAATATACAATATTGGAAATCTTTCATGAGAGATCTGGAAGAGCAAGGGGTGATTCACACGAATGTAAAAGGCCAACTGATTAGCCATAATCAGTGACCGATCAACAAGCCTGTGATAATATGGCTCTCTTTAGCTTGTGTGTAGCTAACTGCATGTAGCAACATGACACATAAATCAGTAGAAATCAGTGTAAAATCTAATGCTTGTCTATGGTTTCTTTATATTTTCTAATCCCACAGTAGTAGCTGGTACTCTGCTGGGGTCTGCCAGAGCAACTGCACGCTTGATTTATATAGCGCCACCTACCTGCAGCAAAGCTAATCGCTACCTGAGCACGGAAAGGACAACACTGCTGTGCATGTGCAACTCTGCACTCAGCAGGAGACACGAGGGACAGTTTATTTATCTGTCACTGCAGCATGAAGACAAACTAATGTATACCGAGCACAGCTGAACTCATACACACAGTGATGTAGTCCATGGATATAAGAGGGACGGGTAAAAACGAATAAAGGCTCAGGCACACTAGGGTAAAAGAAGACCCACTCCGTGCAGCTTGGAAAAACGGGTGGCTTTTTGGAGTCGGTGACTGATTGCGAGTGGTTGCAGCAGCCGCTTTTGATTACAAGGCAACTGCTCGGGTCACAGATTAGAGAAGGATTCAGATTCAAATCATACAACCAGGTTAACATCGATGAGCGTGTCTCGTCTACGACGCGCCTCTGTGACTCGGTTCAACTGGTTTTACTCCCATATGAAAGCGAGGGATCTGAGCACCTGTGCTGCCGTCCTGCAACAACTACGTCACAATTTCTGGAGGAATTTCTGAATCTCAGCTCTACGAGGTCCTGGCTGGATGCAACACGTGCAATATTGTGCAGCTTCGTTGCAGTAATTCACTGTCTTATCACACACAGACTGCATCTAACTGCCACTTTGAGCCCCAGCCAACTTCACTGCACACAGTCACAATAACGTTGGCTGCGCTGCGATGTCCAAACCCTGCTGTGACTCTTAATCCCTGCTTTTCAATGTGTGACGGAACTGACCAGAAACAGCAGGTTAATTAACAGCTGGGGCTTCTGTTTTTTTACTTTATCTGCTCAAAACACTAGAAACTGATCATTTATGTTTCTTTAAAAAAATGTAGATGTATGTAGCAATTCTTTACTTAACAGGTTGGACCAATTTCCAGATGTATTTTTATCACATGAGTCACTGTAAGGTTTCTCAAAAGCCCCAGGTCCTCGCTGTAGTTCGTCTGATGCAGTAATCCGTCAAACGGTCTTGGGATCGTTACCACGCTGAAAGCTGGAACACTGTTGGAGCCATTCCCATGAAAAGTATCTCGCAGCCTCTTACAAACATGATGCGTACGTGTAAAATTGGCGCAGTATTTACGGATTACGGCGCATGTGTGCGAGTGCAAACGGAGATGGGGTGTACTGTATGTGAGTGAGTGTGTGTCCAGTTTCCCAAGGCTTTTTCAGATACCACAGCCAGACCTCAAAACTATCATCACTGTTCTCGCCTCCATCTGCCAAAGTCATCACCCACACACACACACACACACACACACACACACACACACACACACACACACACACACACACACACACACAGAAGAGGTGTGAAATAGCCATCCTGCAGTATTTTAACAGGGGTGGGAGCCCGACTATAAACGCTCTAAACTTCTGTCATTCCACTTAGCTTACCTCGTCTCTCTCGCTCTTTCTCTGACTAACATCCCCCCACGAACATTTGTTGGTCTGCTGAGGTGTCGTAGTCAGAGGCTAGAAGGAGCTACTAACAACTAGTCTGTGTTTTTACTGCCAAAGTTTACACTTTCATTTTCACTTTAAAAAAAAGTTTTATATTTAGAGATGAGGTTATGATACACTGATACCCAGCCTGCTAAAACACATTACTGCAGCGCTGTTCCTCTCGGGAAAGCAATGAGAAAAAATGACACTGAATAAAGTACGTGTGGATGAGTAAGACATCAGACATGAGCGGGAGGGGAGGGAGAAGGTCCCGGGAGGGGAGAGTCTGGGGAAAAATAAAATGTTAAGATAGCGAAGGAGCGAAGAAAGAGGGGAGAATTAAAGCTGAGGCCTTCCTGAAAGAGAAAGCGGCAAATAAAAAATAAGATGCTGAAAACCGGTAGTGACTGATGATAGCCGGAGAATGTAGTTTAGCTGTGATTGTGTTTCACATTGAGGTTAACGTGTTTAAATAGCCAGCGAACAGCTGCGCCTTCGTACATGCTCCCAGCAAATTATACTTTTGCACAACTGCGGCCTTCCAGGGGCAGCAGGATATCTGAGTGAATCAGAAAACACATAATGAGAAATAAATGGAAATAATCTTTCAAGAATTGATGAATATACTCGGGGAGCTGCTATTGTTCTTGCTGTTGGCTAATGTTAGCAATATTTCATGCTGTCCAGGGAGCAAAACAACAAAATGCAGAGTAATATAATAAAGCACAGTTGAGTGTTTATGTTTCCCTGTTTTAAACGTGAGCAAAGTTTTCTGCGGCCAGAAGGAAAACTGAAGTCTAACACTTCAGGTCGCTAATAACACACAAAACTATTTTCTTAAATCTTCTTAAAATTTAATGTGAAATTTCATAGAAAGCTGTAGAAGTGGCCCAACAGCTAGCTCACTAAACCCCCGACACATCGCAGGCTCTCGAAAAGCCTCCGAGCACATGCTGAAGTAACAGCAGTTTGAAGGGGGAGCAGATCGGTTTCCAAGCCTGTACACAGCTTGTTTTCCCAGGGGAAGGGGGAAGGTGAGGTCCTGGCTGAGGCACAGCCCCCAGAGACGAATGGCTTAATTACAGGAAGAGAAAAGAAGGACAGCAGAACACGCAGCAGTGATGTTCATACAAATGAAGGAGAAGATGCTGTACCTCGGTAAGGAGGCATACTGGCGTTCCACCTCTTCATAGCGTGGTGTCAGACGGTGATCTGCCCCTCTGCCCGGCACCTGGCGAACAAAAGCAAACGGGTGGCAAAGCCTTCAGTGACCAAGTCTGGATATCGTTCATGTAAAACTGGCAGGAGTCTTTCCTTACATACAACTAAACTGCGAGTCTAAGCATGTGCAAAGCGCACTTTCTTTGCATGTGTGTGTGTTTGTGACACAGGGGTAATGTAGGATCGACAAAGGCCAGTTATTAGGGATTTAGAGTTTCGGTCTTCTGAGGTTTTTGGGGGGTGGGAGGGAGGTCTCCATCCTAGATTAGGTTACTTCAAAACAGGATGGAGTTGTCTAGCTCATGCACACGCACACACAGTCAAAATCACACACAGTCGCGTCTCATCTCCATACTGGGGAAAAAAAGGAAAAAGCTTAAGTCAAGCTGCTGACAGTTCAATCTCCTGTTTCCTCATCTCACTGGCTCTCTCTGTAACTCGCACATCTCATTTTTTCTTCCGCCACTTATTCCCATTCCTCTATTTTTGCCTGTTAACCACACACACACACACACACACACACACACACACACACACACACACACACACGCTCCTTCAGAGATTATCCCAGTCTATTCTGTGGGTATATTCCAGCTGCCGGGGCGCTCCTAAAACGAGCCGACTAAACCCCAAAAGTCCACACACACACACACACACACACGCACACACACACACACACACACACACACGCCGGTTATTCATATCTTGTGGGGACATCTTATTGACATAATGCTTTCCCAAGCCCCAAACCATGAAAATGAATGCCTAACCCTGACCCTAAACCAAACCATGACCCAATTGTAACACTGACACTTGAGTCTCAAAAATATATTCAAACTTGTGGGGGACCAGGATTTTGGTCCCCATATGGGCTGTTTGTTCCCACAAGTATAGTAAACTTTCAAGTTTTGGCTCCCACAAAGATATTAATACACACACACACACACACACACACACACACACACACACACACACACACACACACGTTGGTTATTCATATCTTGTGGGGACATTTAGCTGACATAATATTTCCCTAGCCCCTTACCCTAACCATCAGAAATAAATGCCTAACCCTGACCCTTACCCTGAACCTAACCATAACCCAATTGTAACCCTGACACTAAAACCACATTTTGAGTCTCAAAAACGCCTTCAAACTTGTGGGTCCCCATTAGGGCTGTTGGTCCCCACAAGTATAGTAAACTTCCAATTTTTGGTCCCCACAAAGATATGAATACACACTCACACACAACCATATGCACTTGGTCTCCGTCAGCAGCCTGGATGCTGTTGTGTGAGGTAAGAAAGCGTTTAGCATTAATAAAAAGAAGGAGCTCCTCCTGTGTGTGTAATGTTGAACATGTCGTCTAAATCACCTTCACCCCTGTAAAATTCAGCTTTTGTGAATAATTCACATTTCCATTGGATAAAATTGCGTAACCCGTAACCATTACTGCGCCGCTGACGAGACATTACTGTACATCATGTGCACATTTTGAAGCCATAATATTTTGTTACAGTAGGGTGTACAGCCCGTTCCCACACAGTGAAAGAACGAATAAGAGGCTTTATACCAAAAACAGCATAACAGAATGAGGGTGAATTAAATGTGTACGTCCCAAGTGATGGAGACAAAAGGTTTTATAGAAAACTAGGTTCTTCTTTTCTCCTCGTGGCGCCCAGAATTAGATATTACAGACCGCAGCCTTTTCTTCTTTTTCTCTGCCTCTCTTCTTTCTGCATTCCAGGGAATGATGCCAGAAGGCATATAAAACAGATTTGCTGGCCCGGCTTTCTTTTTGAACACCTGTCTTTATAGCTTCAATATCTCAGGTAGAGAGACAGCGGGATATTAAGAGGGAATAGAGAGGTGGAGCAAAAGAATGAAAAGGCATTAGGAGGAGAAGAAAGGTGGAAAGAGAGATAGAGCGAATGAGAAGTAAATGAGTTAGAGAGTAGGCAAGTGTGATATAGAGAGGGGGAGTGATATTATGAAGCCATTGAGCGGTGGCGAAAGGGGAGGGGGCCGAGATGAGAGGTGAATTATAAAACAAGGGAGCGAATGGGGTGAAGATGAGGGCGACAGACTGGAGAGGTGAAAGGGACATTAAAGACACGATTTAAACAAGACGTTAAAGAGGAAACTAGAGACAGGTGAGGGTGAAACACTGCATCAGCTCCTGGAGGCTGAGGTGAGAGATGAGTAAGGGAGAGGAAAAAGGGCACGGTCATGGAGTGGAAGCAAACTTCTACAAAGGTGGTATTATTACTGTTATTATTATTATTTATAAATCAAATGAAAACACCAGAGTGTCCATCTCCCAGTGCCAGAGTATAACTGGCCACAGTGTTGAATTAGAAAATAACTCTAATATCCATTAAAGACAACAGGCTGAGCTCCATTCACCAAGCTGTCTGCTGGGCTTCAGTCACTCACGCAGCAGAGTCAAAGCTTCCTAACTTCATCTATTTCAGGTGAGCTGGATGCTGAGACTGCGTTTGCTGTCTGCACCATCTTCTTTTCTCCTTTAATGCAGTTACTGGATGAATGATATGGTGTGCTGTGAGGTTCATTCTACAAATGGCCCATGTGAGAACTCCGTGCTCCACTTTTGGAGAATCAACTTCCTTTACTTTACTTATCTGTAATTAGCAACCCAGCCACAAACACATGGTGCACTCCCAGTGCCGGTCCCAAGCTGGAGTTGTGTCACCCAGAGTGAAATCTTTGCCAAATCAAACATGTGGATCATAAAGAACGACACTTCAATACCAGATAGGTCAGGACCCGGGTTAACAACGACCACTTCTGGTGCTGTGAGCCAAACGAGTGCCGGAGGAAACGCTGCTACTGTGGACTGAAGTTAACAGAAGAGAAAAAAGGAAGATGTGGTGGGAGTGAGTGAGAAGGAAAAGCAGGAGGTTGGAGATGAGAGTGGATGATGAAGATGGAGCTGCCAGGCTGGAGGAAAACATCACAGAGGAGGACAAGGAGCGGGTTGGCGTGACAGGAAGACAGACTGAGGTGGAGGCAGATCTGCTGTGGCGACCTCTAAAGGGAGGTCGCCACAGCAGATCGGCTGAAAGAGGAAGAATAATCTCTAATTAGCATGCATGTGTGAACCAATACAGTCTATGGATGCAGCCGTAGCAACCAGGTACCGCGGTCACCTGTGCCATGCATGAAAGACGCTGCCTCGATTGCAAAGAGGCGCGACTACTCTTCACCAAAACTGTGAAAAATGCAATAAATAAAAAAGCAAACTTGGCCGTTTACTGTTCTCCTTTTTAAGCTGTTGTTGAATTTGTGACCTTTTATTACAAATTAAAAGCTTCGCCTTGAAACTGTAACCAACACATTTCAGCCGTGTCTTTGATACAAACTACGGGTAACCGTGGCAACTGTGTAGCAACTACAGTAATCATAAGGAGGGTCGCCCGCTGGTCTCCGGGCCTGTGTGGCTGAGGGAGGAGGTGGAAAGCTACCAAAATATGCTTATAACAGCAAATCTGACAGAGAAAGAAGAGCCCGGAGTTAGTTTGTGAACTGACTCACTGGAAAAGACTAAAGCTGTCAGTATTAGTGTGTCTGTAACTGTAAGACACAGAAAGCTAGACGTTAGTAGACAACTGTGACAAGACTGCAGGGCAAACACTACGACAGCTGAGGTAGTGTAACACACTGTACACACCTCTATTCCCCCCCCACACACACACACACAACGTTTTCCACACACATAAACAAAACATACACAATCTTTCTCTTCCAGCACAGCTTCTGTGTAATGTAATCTCTCACATGCACGCAGCCAAACACACACCCTTCCTTCCTCTGAAGGAGCGCGCACACATTTAAACACACTCCCTCTCACTCGTGGAGGGCTGTGGCAGGAGTGGAGCGCACTGGTTGGGGTAATGGTCTAGCGAAAAACCATTTCACGGCATAGCGAGCAGAGGAGAGGCAGAGAGGAGTGCGCGGAAATCAAGCAGAAGAGACTGATACAGAAGGGAGAGGGAGAAGACACACACACACACACACACACACACACACACACACACACACACACACACACAGAGAGAGAGACAAGGGCTCATCTCTCTCTTTTTAACAGACCCTTCAATCTACCCATAAAACACACCACCCAATCACTTTCAGCACTGACACACCCTCACAGACTTGTTCCTTCTATCTCCCTTTTCCACACACACACACACACACACACACACACACACACACACACACACACACACACACACACACACACACACACACACCATCTCTTTACTCGAGCTGTCTCGAGGATTTCAGAGGGATTTAGATCGACGTGGAGTATTTGGTAGATGCATCTGCTTAAACGAGTCCACTTAGTCCAAATGTGAAGTGTCTCTTTCTTCCCCCTCGTGTTATCTTCTTCTAAACTCCTTCATCACCGGCCCCACATCAGACTTTTTACAACCCCCCCCCCCCCATCCGTGCTCACCATTCCCTCCCTGTCCACACCTCATCTTTCATTAACTGTTCCCCTTAAGTGAAATAAAGTGGACCTGTGAGTACAGATAGATCCCATCCAAACTCTTAAGCTCTTTTCTCCTACTGCAGCCTACATCTGGCTCCTACTCTTTTTATAATACAGCCATCATTTCTCAACTTATCAACTCTTTTCTTCTAACTTGAAACCTGCTTTTGCTAGAACGTGTCTGTATCTGGAGCCACATGTCTTTCTTTAACTTCCACTGTCATTTTCTCCTTCTGTAAATCAATAGACAAAGATTTTACTCCCTTTTTGTCTTCTGTCCACTCCCCACTCTGACTCCCACCCCTGCAGAAATCGATGAATAAGGGAGGCTGGTTCTAATCCGTATCGGTCATATCGTTCTGCTCAGCCAGCACTTTCGGCTGACTCAATTAAAACACAGCTCTCTGTGCCTCCTCTCTCTGTCACAGCCGCTAAGCCTAGTGCGTGCACACATCTGTATGTTGGAGTGTCTGTGAGAGAGCTATCCCCCTGATGTGCATCATGCCATGTTAATGACGTCTCTGGTGAATTCACGCATTAAAAATGTGTCTGAACTTAAACTCCTGTTTTCACTGTTTACACATCAGCTTTTTAATGAGGAAACATAACACGAGCCAGAGATTCCCACAACACTCCCATCACGACACAAAATGTTCAACGATTACCTTCTTTCTGTCTTCCTTTGTTCATACTTAAGACCAGGATCTGCTATTATTCTGTGAGTTAGCCAAACTAGAAAAACCCTTCTTGGCTGGTATTTAGTACATGTGCTAACCTGTGCCTGGACTAACAGCTAGTGAGACTGCCTCACTGCCTGTCCATATGGCATTTCTGGGTTTGGAGAAAATCTTTGGAAAATACCGGATACTGCATAAGCTCATCTGACAAGCCTACAGCGTCCCTGAAGTCTACGTCCAATGGGTCCAACTGTTCTACCGCAATGTCAGCAGCCTCATACAGACCCAGCAGGGGCCTCTTGCACCATCCACATTGGGATCCATCATGGATCAGCCCTTTTACCACTGCACTCCATGCACCGCTTGTACCCAGGAACAGGCGACCGCCAGCTGCCCCATCAAGAGTTCAAATATCTTAGATGGAGTTCCAGAAATATGAGCAGCACCATCAAGTCAAGTCAGCTCAATGTCCACTCGCCCAAAGTCAAAGATTTACAAAATCTCCACAGAGCTGAGTGCTGGCCAGCAGCAGGGAAGCTGGCTCTCCACTCGATGGAAATACACCGCGCTGCACCATTTGCAGATAAGATGCACGAATGAACGCCATCCAGAAGAAGGTGCTAATCGTTGGAAGCCGTGCAGACGGATGTGCAGCGGACCCTGTGTTTACCTGGGATCAGCTGTAGCCAGATTCAGCTGTCAATGAGAAAACTTGGGCATCCCTTTAAGCAGGATCAACTGGAAATTAGATTAGATTAGATTAGATAGAACTTTATTAATCCCTCGGGTGGGTTCCTCTGGGAAATTCGATTTCCAAAAAAGCACAGCACCGACAGAAGTTACAGAGTTACAGAATATTATATATATATATATATATATATATATATATATATATATATATATATAATACACACACACACACACATATATATATATAAATACAGAGACAATATAAATAAAATATACGAAGGGGATAAATAGAATAAATAGGAATAAAAATAAAAATACAAGTGAATTGCACATTTCAAGTATTGAGTCTATTGCACCGTTGACTATTTACAAAAGTATTGCACAAAAGGTATTGCACAGTGAGGTGAAGAGGCACTACAGCTTAGTTGTTCCCCCCTCCTTTGTCCTCCTGTTTCCCCTCCCTCTCCCCTCCAGGGAAATGAATGCGATTAAAAACATGTTACCTTTCCCTCAAAAAATATGGTATCCATACAAAGCCAACAACACTCGGCTCACTTTTTGAAATCTTTTAGGATCCCTCCAGCTTTCGCTCAGGTGTGATGGTGTTATTTCCAGCACGACATGACTAAATATATCCATTAGTTTGCACAGAGGAGGACACAATCACACATCATGTCCTCTGTAATTTATGCTTCTGATTTTTAAATAGCACCCTACACAAAGACATCTTTTTAAAAAATAATCTTTGCATCAGTCTGTAATTTTTTTCTTTTCCATTTTCTTTTGAAACTCAAATTAAATCGAGTTCGTTCCGTGCCATTCCCGGCTCCGTGTAATGACCTGTGATTGCCACCCACCATCACTCGGGTGGTAAAATGGGCCGTTCGCCTTTCCTCCCTCCACCCTCTATCCATCCACGCATGCTTCCCTCTGTTCATTCAGAGCTGTTCTCCATCACACCATTCCCGTTTTTTATTTATTCAGTAAATCTCCATTTGTTCATTTAATACTGTATACCGTCCTCCCTCCGTCCATTTACCCGTCCATTCATTCTAGAGAAAGCAGTAATTGCGGCTGCTGGCAAAAAGCCATCCGTTTTCTCAGGCTAATTACTACAGCCTCTTAACAAAGTAGCACTAAAGGAAAGAGTCGACAAGCACACTCACGAGACCGCGCCTGTTCACATTCACAGGCAAGTGAATGCGAGCAGGCGTGCACACGCACAAATAAGTATTCAAATTAGGTCCTGGCGTAGTTCATCATTCTTCTAATATGTTGACCTCACAGGAGACACTGCACAGAGCCAGAGTCAGCTGCATTAAAGCAAATCGTATTCAAACGGCACGAAATGTTCTCTGAAGACTGGCTGAGCTTATAGCTCTTAACCTGGATGACTTTGGATATTAAAGAGACATTTGTGGAAATGTCCTGATTTGGTTACACTTCTAAGAAATAAACAGCAGACTGCATGTTAAGCCATCGATTAGGGACTCGTGACCAGTGTTGGTCAAGTTACTTGAAAAAAGTAATCAGTAACTAATTACTGATTACTTCCCCAAAAAAGTAATCCCGTTACTTTACTGATTACTTATTTTCAAAAGTAATTAATTACTTAGTTACTTTTTAAAAACACGATTTACAACCTGAGTAGGTGATAAAGTGATAGATCTTTCAGCCCAATTCTACTTTTTCTGCATAATCCATCATACAAAATGTAATCAAATGGAAAAGTCTCTTTTTAAAACTTGTTTTATTAGTTTTAATCTTTTAACTTTATGCATCAAGCAAACATTTAATTATATGCAACATTCTCTGACTGGAAGAAATTAGTTTAACATGTAAACCTATTTTCTGCACATTCCAGCACATAAAATAAAATATTTTTTGTGTTTACACTCAGTCTTTCAAATAGATGCAAGTAAAACACAGCAGAAAATAAATAAAGTCAAAGACTCAGCGGTGCTGTTGCTCTATTTTCACCTGTAAAGCAGGAGTGGGGTAGGCGGAGGTTTACCCTGGTGCAGGTGTGCCGCGGTCAGTGGAAGAATCTGCGAGTTTCTCTGTGAGTTTCCCATTACGTCGTAGCTACTCGGTGCTTGTTTGGAAGTTTAGGGGTTTTTTCGCTGTAAAAAGAAGTTTTCTTCCCACGCACAGCGGACACTAATGTTTTTGTCACTTTTTATGGAATCAAACTCAAAGTAAGGTCAGTACTTCCACGCTTTAAACGCTGCACGCTCATACTCTCTCTGCACTCGATATATGATCCATTGTTGATCTGCACACAGCTGTTGTCACGAACGTCGCACTCGCTTACGTCACTGTCATGAGACACTTTTTTCTTTCTGTCTGACTCTAATGGGGACCAAACTTTATATCATGAACATCACGCTGTGTTCAATTAGTCTTAAAACCAGCGACTGAGTGTTTAAGAAGCAGAATGCAAATTCTGCTGAGTCACTGCTATTGATCACCAGCCGCAGGAAGCCTCCTGCAGACGCACACTGGTCACTTTGTGTTATTGGGCTGTAAAATCTCGCCGGACTTTGCAGGGTGTGAGCGACAGCCGAAAGCGAGAGGGTGACAGACAACAAATCTGAAAGTCTCAGACTCAACTGCAACCAAGGCGGAGGAAGATAGCGAGAGAATAAAATAATCAGGGCAAATGCGCTTATTTGTTTACAACACCAAAGACGCGCCAAGCATCTTTATTCTCAGACCTCTTCCTACTGAAATGTCAGCAATGCACTAGAATAAAGCGCTAAGAATTAAGACTGGAGCACAGTTAAATGTCACAGCGCTGTTGAGCCTCTGGTACAATTAAGACACAGAAGGTCAATTTTCCCCAAAGCTCACAGCTTAGAGCGCCTTCGCCAATACAGCTATTAATACTACTTAATGCAAATCATCCCGTTTATGTGGTGTAGGTGCATAAACGGGATGGAGGAGACGGCATTTGATTTGCGCGCGTGTTTGTATGCATATCAGTACTTAGACCCATCAATCACATTAAAACCTCTTCTCGTTAAATGGCATTTAAAAGTTATCAAGCTGGTGGCATCCCAGCAAACTTTCAGCAGGCACAAAGCAACACGCACACGAACGCACAGGCAGACAGGGCACAAATACAACTCCTGCCAACACTGACGGGAACCTACAAAGAAGTGGTCTTTCATAGACATGAATTATTGGATTTTAGTTCTGGTACAGTTTATGATGGCGGGACGTAATCAACCGTCTCCCCAAACAGATCAAAACCTTACCCAGCTTATAATTTGCCCATCCTTCAAATTCATCTTCATGTGCACTTCTGGACCAAGCTGCTACTTTCTGGTTACCTCATGCAGGACTCTGCCCTGGACGTTCTCCAGTGTGTGAAAGGTGTGATGAGAGGAGATTGTGTTGGTGTAACTCATTCACTCGCTTTTTAATTGGACAGCTGTTTTTCCTGAACAGGAAATGAGTCCACGTTATGTATTTTTGTAAAGAATAGAGTAAGAATGCACACAGACAAAAACACACACCTGCACAAACTTAATGACAAGAAGAAAAAAAGAAACTGAAATAGGAGCTTTTTCAGTTCAACGTGCAGCTATTTCTGTGGGTTTGTGTGTATTTAGGAGAAGAAGCCGAGGAAAGTGAGGATGGATACAGAAGAGAGCGAGAGAAGGGAAGCTGTGTGTGTGTGTGTGTGTGTGTGTGTGTGTGTGTGTGTGTGTGTGAGTGATGGAGAGAGATGAGGATAAATAAATGATAGTAAGAGGGAAGGTAAGGCGATAGCAGAGAGGATAGGATTAGTCTCTGCTGCAGAGCCTTTGGAGAAATTCACATAAAACACTCACATACACAGAATATTCATGCATGTGTGTGTGTGTGTGTGTGTGTGTGTGTGTGTGTGTGTGTACCATACGCGTGCACACCCATGCAATGAAATAGATACATACTATATATACTTTAATAAAAAAATAATAGCTAGAAGTGCCACACACATTTATCCTGTCCTTAGTGTTCTTAACAGTTAAGCTCGTCCTTGAAAGTGCAAGGTGGGGAGTCGATAAGAGAGCAGAAAGAGAGGAAGCGAGAGTGGAGGGCGATGCCATATACACAGGGACAGAGACAAGGATGAGGAGATGAGGAGCCTACAAAGTTAAGGGAGATAATTTGGTTTCCTTTAAGCCCCCCTCCTTGCCACCCAGATAGAATATCCCTCTACCTCTACTCCCCACTCTCCTTCTGCATCTCCTCCTCTCTGCTCAAACTTCCCGACTTAAAAAAAGTTCCCCTTTGAGGATTAGCGGGAACAAAGGAAGGTGAATTCCAAGGAAGACTAAGAGAGTGGAAGCACGGGGGAGTGAAAAAAGGTAGGGGTTAAAGGGGAAACAATTTACCTGACGGAGAAGTGCGAATGATGGGAGCGAGGAGAAGCCGGAGACAGTAAAGATGAGAGCGGAGGAAATTTTTACCTGCGCTGCCGTTTTTTTACAATGTCAGTGCCTTAGGTAGGAAAATCTCTGCTGGCTGTGTGTTTGTGGATTTTCATATTATTTATTTATTTCTCCATGATATCAGGAGCAAGACTTAGCATAAGAGCATAAGCACATAAGAGCAGCACAGGCATATTTCTGCTGTGTGCGAGAGAGAACCTGAATACAGGGCTGGAAATACGCCTGTGTGTGTGTGTGTGTGTGTGTGTGTGTGTGTGTGTGTGTGTGCGATTATGATTGTGTGACAGTGGGAGCAGGTGGCCACAGTGGCAGGTTAGATGGAGTTGTAATAGGATGAAAGTGGCACTTTTTCTTTCTGCCTCTCGCACGCGCTCAGTTCGTCTTTCAGATGATTGGTTCCAGTCGCACGGTGATGGCCATGAAGTCTGTCAGCTCCTTCTGATTTTTCTAATGTTTTTCTTTTTCATTCTAATTCCATGAAAATTCTGACCTCTTCACACTTAAATTAAAATGTGATGAGATTTTGAGATCTTTTGAAATTAATCACTTTAATCTTTTTAGTTAAAGTGATGAAATCTTTGAAATCCTTAAGCATGAAAGTGTTTCACTGATATGTGTTCATTGTAATCAGGTACTCACAGTTTGCCGTTTTCATACGTGGTCTGTTTATGTGCACATCTGATCTGTATGAGTGAGCACACGCAGACGGGTGAATATGGACAAAGAAGTGTGGAGAATGGGGGCAATATTTGCTTTTGTGCTGGACGACATGCTTGAGATGGAGGCAGGAATCCACTTTTATTTGAGACTGTGGAGCTGAATCCATGAACAGATATGTACGAACAAACAGGCAGAGGAAGCGGTGACTTGTTCTTTCTGAGAGTCTTAGGCATGCAAATTCACATAACTCTTAAGTATTTAAACCTTAAGACCTTTCTGACCTATGACCCCAGAGAACCGTTCTCTTTTCTAAAAGCCAATTTCCTGCAGAAACTGAGTAAGACACAATTTTAAGTCTACTAGAGCTCTGCCCACTTCTCATGGCCTCAGGATTGGGCTCATGAGATGAGAGGATGATCCTTTATTTTCCAGGCACTTCACTGGATATTGTCCACTTGAAATTCTTAAAATTCAGACAAAGACATGAAAAACATCACAGAACACTTTTCAATTTGTCTGAAAGCTCCGACCCTGCTGAAAGGTCACATATTACTCTCAGTACAAGAAAAGTCATCCATCAAACAGCAGAAACAGAGACGGCTGTGCAGACTGACCAGGATGTAGCTCGAGTCCAGGTGTAGCTGATGGGGGATGGGCAGAGACAGGACTAGATAAAGTAGGACATGTGGGAAAGATCGAGAAATGTAAGGAGAGAGCGAGACGGGGATTAGAAACCCCCTTAAAGCAGCGACTTAATTTCCTGGCTAATGTGGCTATGATTATCTCCTGGGTAGGAATGGGACTTTTGATGTCTTGGGACCGGACTAATCCTTGGCGGCTAACCTCCACCTCTCATTTCCTCTGGATTAGCTTACTCTGCTACTTAATAAAAAAGTTGAAGGTAGGTCAATATTAACCTGTGTGGGAGGGAAAAGGATTGTGTTTCTCTAACTTTGGAGAAGGGAAAAATGACATTAGTCATTTGTTTGCAATCACCTACAGTGTGTTTATGTTTCCTAAGAGCTCCTGTGACTTTGTGAATAACACGTTCTCTCTGAAGAACATGTGTGGAAGCAGCAGGACGTTACAGTGAAACCTTGAAGGGAGAATAGCAGACCAAGTCAATGATAAATTAGTTGTAAATTAATAAATGAAAACGAGGAGGTCACTCAGATTACGACGAGCATGAAGACACACTGGAATGTTACTGAGTTTACAGTCAGTACTTATGGGGACTGAGCCGTGTTAGGTTTAACCAGGAATAGTCCAAAAACACCAGAACTTTC
The DNA here is from genome assembly GCF_057382185.1 of Mchenga conophoros. Lineage (NCBI taxonomy): Eukaryota > Metazoa > Chordata > Actinopteri > Cichliformes > Cichlidae > Mchenga > Mchenga conophoros. The sequence goes on from NC_140541.1 coordinate 37,305,450, forward strand.
TTAACCGTGATTCCCGTGGTACACTATGTAAAACGTGTGGTGCAAACACTGTTGTGCACTAAATAACGACTGCTGTGTTTGACATGCTAGCTGCAGAACTTTGAGATGTGTACTCTCCGGCTGGCAACTGGTTGCCGGAGGTTGCTGGGAATTTTGTTGGTGCAAAAACCTCCTTATGATCGTTTCGGTCACATGCAGATTGAAGTGGACAGTCACAGTTTACATAGAATATGCAGACCCCGGCCATTCACTACTCCGGTGTGTTACTTCACAGTGGATGGCGAGTAGTTTGCAGACAAGTTGCAGACAAATCTTCCACACAAACTACAACCGAGCGCTCCAACCTGCTAGCCGCCAAAGCAAACACAAGTTTTTGGTACAGCACCATATACTGTTTGCATCCAAATTCAATCCAGCAACCTCCAGCAACCACTTGCCAACTTGTTGCTGACTATATAGGTTTCCTCGGTGACCTGTGGTTAGTAGGACCACCTGTGCATGGGGCTTTAGCAATCGCAACTTGCTGGGGACAACCCGTTTTTCCCCCTTAATGGCTGGTGGTTGCCAGATAGTTGCAGACTGGTCTCTAGGCCTGTGTGACTGTTAGCTAGCTAACGTCTCCATCTGTACTGATGATGGGCCTTGTGACTGCGACACTACTGATGCTGGGCTATTCCCTTCAGCTCTGCAGCCAAGACGACAAATTTTATCAGTCGGCTTTCTGACTGTTTGACACCGTCTGTTATTGTTGTGGTGTTGTCGTAAAATCAGCTGCACTCTGCAACTAAACACAGTCTTTCAGCCAAGCTACAGCACTAGGGTCATAATCATTCCCTAACCTCTACCATGTACTTTTACTCTATAAACATAACCACAGCATGGCCACAGAGATGGCCATTAAAATAAAAATAAACTTCAATCTGATGAAGGTCCTCACAGCACAGATTTGTTTCATACAAAGACAGTAAAACAGGCCTCCTGTTGCTGGTCTCGACTTGGCATAAGACTAAACAGACACACACACACACACGCACGCACACATGATTGTGCTTGTCATGGTAACCAGTTGGCTGTAACTCGCAGTCGGACTGATAAATTGGTGAAACTGAAGGTGACTCAGTGCGTCCAACAATTTAGGGCCTCATGATTGAGGGTTATTTGCAAATTCGCACAAGGACTGCGAGGACTTTTACGTAACCAAAAAGCTGCAAATTAACAAAGATTTTTTGTCTTCAGAAAATCTGTTGCCAAATTTTGTCCAACCATCTACTGCAGATCCTTTTTTTCTCATATCAGGCTTTACTCGAGAGAGAAAGCCTCAAGTGTTGCCAGGTTATCATCCGATCTGACCAATGACATGTCACTTGACCCTTCTCTTGGCCAATGCCCTGTCTCCAACAACCGGCTGGGCCCCAGCTGGCCAATTAGCTCGGCTCTTAGTGTGGAGCTCGGCCAATGAAAAGCCCCAGGAGACTTGTGTTCATCTGAACTCACAGATGGGAGGACAGAGAGGAAGAGGGAGTACGGATGAGTGTGTGAGTGTGTGTGAGCGAGAGGGTGTCGGGGTCTTGGCCTGAATTCCCAAACACTATTGAGACATCTTCACTGAAGAGGCTGGCTAGCTTTGAGTTAACAGTTGGAAACAAAGCTCTCCATAAAAGGGACCAATGGGAGAATTTAAAAGTTGATAAAAGAGAGCAAAAGAAAACCCAACGGCTAACCTGCTACGCGCCATATTTATCTTTAATACCTGTGAGTTCTCAGGAAAAGCTAACATGGTTAAAATGTTGCCAATTAAAAAACGTAAGCTTAAGCTTTTAAGCTTACAGTAAAGCTTATTGATATTATGGATGAGTTACACAGCACAGAGGCTCCAACTCGTACTCCTCTCTTTTTGTCGACCTCTGCTACACTTTAAATAGAGAAAAAGGATCTTTAAGCAGTCCATGTTTAACTATAAATTACACCTGATTTAATGAAGAGCTCTTTAAAGTGAAATGAACTGTGAAAAGTATTCAGTGAGAAGGCATAAATGTTACTGAGGTGAAAAAAATATGAGCGAGCTGGATGGAGGTGGCGTGATGTGCAGAGGAGAGGGGGATTTCCTCTGCCTCAGTGCTTCCACTGATTTGGAGGGAAAATTGTAACAGTCTGCCTATTTTTAATCACAAAAAGAAGAAGTGAAACTGTAAAATGTAAAATAACACGTATCGTAGCGTTAAAGTAGCCGACAGGCAGGAAAAGGCCTGTTTATGTCCCTCTCCCTGCTGCCCGGCACTCGTTCAGCTTCTCAGTGTGACTTCAAGTTGACAACCCATCTCTCACTCGCTGCCTCAGCCTCTGCTGTCAGCACTTGAGTCTTTTACCTGTTCTCCTTGTGAAACTCTGACTTTTACTACTGTATGCCCGCTCTCTTCCTCTCCACACATCTCTTGGTATTTGTTATCTATCAAATGACTCACCATATTTCAGCATCAGATATTTCTCTCAGAAGCTCTAAGAAGCTCAAGAGCTGCACGCTGCTTCAGGAATCACACATCAAACACACAAACACACACACACTTTAACTCTGCTTGCTCACAGTTTGACAAAAAGTGCGTACACGGCACGCACACAGGTGCACGTGTGACACGCAGAGGTGTGTATGTCCTCGATAACACAGCTGAGCCAACAACGAAGAAAAAAACGCGCGCGCACGCGAACAAACACACACTCACACACAATTTGGCTATCTGTCCTGTCCATAGTGCAGTGGCCAGTGGTGATAACACTCTCCACTGGACCAAAACCCATCGCTCTTTACACACACGCACCTCGTCCAGGCTCTGTGAGCTGGGCTGCACATTTGCCTGCTGGCATCTTTCTTGAAATCCTCAATGAAAGTTGTGAGAGCAAAGCAGAAAGTTGATAACGCGCCATCAACACACAAGAGCCGCACACGAAATACCTGCACACACGTGCACGAGCATAGAAGAATGTCACCGCCGTACAAACCATGCAAACTGCTCTGTTCCAGCAAAGACGACTTTGCCGCTGCGTTTGCACGCAAGGATCTTATTCTTCATTAAAAATGGGAAATTCCCAAATGTGGGCACGTGTTTGAGCCCACATCTGATTAAAGCACGAGAGCCTACGATGGTGAAGGCGGCGACAAAGGCTACAGCGGGACGTCCCCGTGTGAAAACATTACACTCATTATTTACCTGCTGCTGGTTGTAACAGTTTATTATTCTGTAGATTCTCTTTGTTTTTTCCAACTGTATCAGGATTTCAGGAAAAACATGGAGAAACGTGTCGACATGCTGAGCAGTGAGGCTGCTGTGAATCACTGAAGGTAAATGTTGACTGTGAACTGATTTTGAATACTGTCAGTTGATTGTACGCTGAAGGAAATTTAATGGCTGTGCTTCTATTACAGGAGATGGTTTTGCAAAAATGGGGACAAACATTTTCCAAGACCATAATTTAACTCTGTGGGAGCGCTGCGCCTGCTGCAGATGACCATATAAATATACAGTTACACAGTACTGTACTATTCCATGATTGTTGTCATTGTTTTGCACTTTTTGCTACTATTTATATGCAATTTATTCCTACAATTTTATCTTTTGAACACCTGCAGAGCTGCAATGTGCTGCATAACAATGGAAATACAGATGTGTTCTATTGGATTCTACTGTATCCCTACAAATCAGTTTTTTAGTGATTACACGTAAGAAAATGAGACAATGCATAATTGGCTCTGTTTAATATTGTGTGTTAAAAAGAACTAATTTTATTTCATTTTACTAGCAAAAACCTGTCTTACAGGTGGTTTTTATCAGCCCTGTGATAATATATGCAAAAATCCAAAGAACTGGTATTTATAATAAATCTGTTTTAAAAACATAGATGTTCATAATTCCTGGATGCGCTCATACTAAGTTTTGTTGTGATTGGCCCACCCGTTCAGGAGGAAATCATTACATCATTATAGTTAGAGGTTGAAAGAACAGCGCCACAAACACAGACTTGCAGTGTTTTGTTCCTCTGAGGCTGAGAACGCCACAGCTTATGGTCGTACCACCCTGACCACGCCCGATCTCGTCTGAGCTCAGATGCTAAGCAGGGTGCAGCCGGTTAGGAGTTGGATGGGAGAGTGCCTGGGAATACCAGGAGGCAGAGCGGGTCATTCAGTCTAAGTATCCCGAGTGTGAATGTGTACGACTGTTTAACAGGAAGCACTTAGGTGTAGAAAAAAAGTGCTTGTGTGAATTAGAGATGCATGTTCGAGTAGAGCAGAAAAGCTCTACATAAGAACCATTTACCATTCAACACAACCAGTTCTGGACTTCTTTCCAGTCTGGCAGGTACACACTGTGACACCACTCATGCACATCTACTGATAACTTAAATTTGCTGCTTTATCTTTGCTGCACGTCTCTGAACGACGCATGAATATTTCTCCTCATAAACATTTCCAAAGTGCACTCACAGCACACAGTAACTTTATATTGTCACAGTCAGCAGATGCAGACTGTGAGAGCAGAGGACTGTGGTGGATAAAAGATACAAAACAGAGGGCGACAGCTGACTGTCAAAATAAAACAGGAAGTGCAGAGACGCAGAGCTAAGACACACAGCCAGGGAGAACACACATGACAGATGGACTAACACACGGGGAAACATGTAACCACGCGGCGACGAGGGCAATCTAATAATAATAATACAGAATAACCTCAGGACTAACTAAATGAACTTAAACCTAAACCATAATACAAAATGACATCAAAATACAAGAAAGCTCAGACGACCCAGGACCCTGATGATTCCACTGAGACCACGACACGGTGCTTCCTCCCTCAGCTCATCTTACCAAACGACACAAACCAGTGTGGTCATCATGAGAAATGATGGCTTCTGCTGTTTAAACTCAGAACTGCACGACAAACACCACAAATGACGCTTGTTGTGAGTTATTTCCATGTTTCCACGGCTACTGGCAGCAGCGCTGTAAACTTTGATCGTGGTGCTGGATGCTATACGGAGGATTAATACGTGACGTTAAAGCTTCTGTGGCGTTTCGATGCTGAAGACTCAGGAACAAACAAATTAGAGGAAGTCATGCGGGGGCTCGAAACCAAAGAGTCCCCAATCCTATTTGGTCTTCACCCAAACTTTCTGAGGCCAGACTGTAGGGAAATCATGCGTGTTCAAAAACAGATAATAAGTCATGACATGTTGACTCATTCTGCCCTGCTGGCAGCCCGAACACACAAACCACACAAGTCAGAGAGAGTCTGTGTTCAAGAGAAAATGTGTGCGTTCACACGAGCTTCCACACTTCTCAGTTAATGTGAGAGCGCCGGTCCATCCTCGCGATCCCTGCGCCTGTGTCTGCTCTGGCATATGTGTCTGATGTATGTCTGCATTCTTGTATTGTGTGTCTGTGTGTGTCTAATGGATGTTCAGCAGTCATCAGACCAGTCAGGCACCAGTCCCAGACAGCGAGGTCAGTCATTCACTAATCATATTAACATTCCTCTATAATGACCCAATGCATAGCTCTCCCCTTTCAGACATGTCTTCTCTCCCTCCATCAAACTGCCTGTTTTCTCTTGATTTTATCAACCTCGTCTTTTGTTCCCCTTCTTTGTCTCAATGACCGTGCAGACTCCAGCACCGTCCAAAGCACCCAAGTCAGATTTCAGAAGAACCGACATCGATTTGGTTCGATCTGCACTCACTCTGGGTCACAATTACAACACCAGCTGATCAATGGAAACGTAACTGATAACAATTCTGAAAATACCGTACTCTTCCAGCAACTTTTCCATCAAATATTCTCTAGTTCTGTTTTTTGTTTTCACACATGACTCAATGTCAAACAAATATCTCCTGGTTGAGCTCAAGTCGAGTGTTTTGGAGATAAAGTTAGAGAAGTTAGGTGGAGAGGGTTTGGATGTGTGTGAGTGGATACAGTGAGTGGACAAAGGATGATGAAGATGGGGGACCTGAGGAAGACCTCAGAGGAGGTTTTATGGTAGCAGGCTAAGGACTGGCTATGGCGCCCCCTAAAGGGCTTGGCTGAAAGGAGAAGAAGAAGAGATCTGCCGCGTGTTAAAGTCAACGTTAGTGTCCAGTAATGGGGAGCATTATAGTTCTGTATTAGTGTTTTATTTAACCCTAGTTCAGGATTATTTACAGTAAATGCAGATTTCCAGGCGTGCGAGGAGCAGCTGAAGCTTTAGCACTTGACCCTCCAAAAACCAACATGGCGGTGGAAAAATGCTAACACTGAGTACATCACACTGACTTCTTCAATCATTTATATACAGTCTGTGGTGTGTGTGTGTGTGTGTGTGTGTGTGTGTGTGTGTGTGTGTGTGTGTGTGTGTGTGTGTGTGTGTGTGTGTGTGTGGGATCTCTATCGACACCAGGTTTGCTTCGACTGTTTTCCAGCCAAATCAAATGGAGGCTGTGTGACTTGGCTCAGAGCAGTCTGAGTGGTTTTGCATTTGGCTTAATGTCCTGCAGCGTCTTTCATTACAATACTGCAGTAAGCTGTGTGAGCCACGCAGTTACTTCAGAGGAAGAACTAACTCTGACTTTTTAACTTTGAATCGTGGTTTATGATTAACGCCCTGTTTTTCTCTCTGTGCTGCAACGTGACAGTGCAAACAGATTTATGCTAGTTTTCACCTTTACCTGGTTCTTATTCTTCAAACATTAAACAGGTTTCAGGTTTCATCCACTCAACAGCACACACACACACACACACACACACACTCTTGGTCAGTCACTGTGAATGATTTAGCTGTTAATGGCTCCAGATCTCTGACAATAAGTCAGTCGTTAATTGCTTCAGCCTGTCATAACCACCAAACCTTGCCTAAGATGACCTCATGACTCAGTGTGTGAGCAGCAGCTTAGCTCAACGACAAAGTGGTCCACAGGGACTGAGGAGAGACCGAAACAGCGCAAGAGAGAAAGGCGAACAATGACTGCCTGAACATGAGAGCATCTCTATTATTCACTGAGACAGTGTGTGTGTGTGTGTGTGTGTGTGTGTGTGTGTGTGTGTGTGTGTGTGTGTGTGTGTGTGTGTGTGTGTGTCTGGGTCCACTGAGCTGACACTGATCTCATCTTGTCTGACATGTAACCTCTTGACCTGCTACTGGACATGGACATCATTCATCAACACAGATGCACAGCAGTGAGAGAGCAACCGAGACAAAACTACAAATGTAAAGATTAGCAAAGCGCTTCCCACAAATCAGAATCTGGACATCTGCTCATGTTGACGCCACAGACTTCTCAGGATAGTGACTGAGGCAGCACACGAGTAACTCTGTGAGCCTTGAACCAAGTTACATGCACATGCAAACGTGTTGCAAACAACTTGTCTGTGTTCAGTCCGCCATTTTTGTAGTTCCTGCTCACATTTTTTGGGATGTAACGTGTCTCTGCTCTCACATTAGCCAGTAACTCTTTGCACTCTGACCGACTGACCTTCATTTTCTTTCTCATCGGGCAGTGAACACGGCACACTATACATACTGAGGCTTATCACCAAAATGAAAGTAGTTTTCTTAAAGGACAAGTCGCCAAGCATTATAAATGATGTAAAGGTTCGATACTCAGCAGGAAGTCCTAGGTTAGGAACAATCACAGTAAGGCTCTCTCTTTGACCTTCTGTTTTACACGTCAAATCTTGCTCAGTAATGCAGAACGTCTGCTCTGCAGACACTTTGTCTCTCTCGTCTTATTGTTTCTGTCATTTTTCTTCCTTCTTTCCATCCAACAGTTGTTCTGGGCCATCGGTGAAATCCCAGTTTCCTTTCTGTTCCATTACATTCAGCACATTTGTGCCGTTCCAACGGTCTGCTTGTCCTTATAAGGCCTGAGTGAGAATCAGCACTGGGCTCAGTCTCGTGATCATATAGGAAACATCTCTGACTGCATCTGTGTGTACACTGTGACTGTGGATGGAGGTGTGCGATCACGTGCTATTGGCTGGGATGTTGTGCGTCTCACACAACCTTTGCAGAGCAGCTCGTGCGAGCAGCCTGACACAGTGTATCCCCTTTATTAGCATTCTTTTCTTTATGCAGCCAGTCAGCCAGTTCTGTATTCAGCGAAGCCAACAAAGGACTGCAGGTCTTACCACGCTGTTTCTGGAATAATGCTGATGTGTCAGATTATTAATTTACATTGCTTTACTCCAGAGATGCCAAACACTAAACTTTATCCAATTTGTGCAATGGGTGAAATTTATAAGCGGTTCAATTCTTGCTTGAATCTGTCAGTGAAGTAAATAAAAGACCTTTTTTGCAAAAATGCACAGCACGGGGAAAGTACTCAGTGACAAAGAGACTGTCTCATATAACTGAGCTGCAATTTAATATAACTTTATTATATTAAGGCTGCGGAGAGAGAACATTAGAGAATATGAACTGTGCAATGGGTTTTATGGGTTTTTCCAAGAGAAAACCACCTGTGGTTTTAATATAAGCACTAGGCAGAGTGTCTATGTGCAGCATGCAATAGCACGACTGCTCCTGAAACTGCCTGCATGTGTTACTTATGTCCTTTTCCATGTTTGAATATAGATTTTTGGCATCGATGCATGCATGTTATTTTCCGTGCATGTCTTTTGATGTGGATTTATTCGTGCAGATGTAGAAACGACACCCCCTTAAACTCCTTTCCTTCAGTTATCACAGTGTCTGCTAGCAGCAGTGCAGCGTTCAGGTATCAGGACTTAGCCGTGGCTCAGTCAGGATGCAGAACAGCACAACTGTGTTTCCATATTCCACCGTGTCCAATTGCTTGGAGATGAGTCTAAATAGATGGACCTATTGATCAACTCAACCCACCGACAAGAGCATTTTATTTCTCAATGTCATATTTAATAGAAAAAAAAACCGATGCACCTCTTATTAAAGTGGAAAAAAGGGAAATATTGAGGTTTAGAGAGAAAACATGCTCAAAGGCCATGAACCGAACTGAATGTGATAGAAAATTATATTAGGAGGAAGAAGATGCAGGAGGGATGAGGAGCTCCGAGCATCTCTCTTAACCCTGCCGACTCTCTGCTACAAGGTTTAGTGCTGTTCGTTCTCACTAACAGAGGTTTGGGGTTTAATCCCGTTCTCCTATATATGTATCTCCTATACAACACTCAAGGAAACACGAACATTTCCTGTTTATAATTTCTAAAATGAAGCGTTTCAAGGTCCCAAAGGGAAGGTGTGTGTGTTAGTACAGAGTCATGCCCTGACACGACTGTGAAAGGACAAACACAAAATTCTGAAGGGTGACGACACGATGGACTCGATGTTGGATTCTGGTGGTTGTGATTTATTCATCAGGCCAAAATCTGAAGTTTCATTTGGAGATAAAATTTGATAAAACGCTTTGAGTGTTCGAGTAAAACATTAATACCTAAGAATCAGTCCATTTATCATAATTAGTTTTTCTTTTATTTTTGATGTTTTGTTTTTAATTCAGCTCAGTTTACAAAGTGGATTTTATTTAATTGATTGAAAATTTTTTATTTGTTTTTTAGTTAGTTTTAGTCATTTGAATTGTTATTGTGTGGGAGACATGTCAGAGGTGAGGATTAAGAAAACTGGTACAGATGTTACAATAAAAACATGGCAGAGGTTTAACACCACTCCCTCTCTATGCTTCTATATAACTTTTATTTTAGTCAACTAGAATATTTTCTCATCTAGGTTAGTTTCCTATAATAACCTGGGTGACTTGAACATGTAACAGGCCGACTGGTGACTGACTGCAGGTCTTCCTGATGGACCTGGATCACAGAAAGTGGGATTTATAAACGTTTACGTGTGAAAGCAGAGATCTGTTATTAACACTTTAAACTTGGGAGGAAGTATTTCACTAACATGCTCTGTTCACGCTGCCTCCACAGCAGGGAAACTGTGTTTATGTTAGTCAGGCGTCTGAAACTCGTGACTAACGTGACACATTTTCCCACATCGTGCCATTAAAGTGTCTTAACACGGTGAAAAAGGTTGTTAATGTGTGTCTACGTCCCAGCGTTTGTGACCTGTTTAAAGCTTCTGTCTGCTAAGGACAGGCTCAGGATAACTTGGAGGTTAAATGTGGGGAAAACCCCAAACTGCCCAAATCTTCCTGATTTCTTTGAAATGGACGGTGGGTTTAATTCCCACCTGATGCTACAAACAAGAGTCGAGGTGTCAGACAAATAAGTAAAAGTGAGAAAGCGGCAGACAGAGTGAACGTAGGATGGGCCAAAAAACAAGATGTGTTTTTATGTGGGAAAGGTTCTGGGAATTACTGCGCTGGGATTTTCCCAAATTCTACTGTGAATCACACAATGGTGCGCCTTTTTCTGACGAGGTTGGAGAAAATCCTGGAGGCAGTTCAGAGGACTGGAACCTTGAACCAAAAAAGACAAACAATCGCACAAAACACGCTCGCCCACACCCACAAACACACACAGACACACACAGACGCCCCTGTCTATGTACAGGACCGGACATGGTTCTAAGAGTAGAGGGAACTCGGGCTGCATCAACAGGATATGATAAAAAGTCCTATTATACACGTGCACGGGCAACATTCATAGATGAGCAATTTTTCATGAGCTTTTTTCACTTTTGATCTTTGCTGCCAATAACAATAAAACTGAATCTGCTCCATGTGTCTCGCTGAAGCTGTTAAAGGTAACAGTGACCTCTCCTTTAAATATTACCTGCAAATAATTCTATTCAAAGGAAAGTAAAGAAATAAACCTACAAAGAAGCTAAACGTCTAACCGATAACAGGACTTGCTGTTCGGTTTGATCAAAGGCAGAAAATCGATCTGCTGTTCTGGCAAAAAAACTTTAACAACAACAGACCTCAAAATACCCCAAATCCAGAGTGGACGGCTCCCTCCGCCCCAGCACGGTTAATAAGATGAAGCTGAAGTTCAGCTCGCACACAAGAATGCAGCTACAGCTGCAACTCAAGCCTGTCAAGTCGGCGCAACGAACACGAAATTAAAAAGGCAAATGCAAGTGAACCGCATTGCCTAGCAACTGTGACGAAGAGGATAGAGTCATCATCAGAGAAGTGGATGAGCTCAGCGGTTACAGAATTTGACAGGCATTTTCAGGGAGTGCAGGAAATAGAGGACTTTGTCAAATTTAGCACAAACTTCTGCAAATGTCAAGCTTCAGGAACCACATTTGCACCGGCACAGCGGGGACGATCGGCAGGAAACAGACAATTTTAGACGTTACACGAACGAGAAGGAAGAAACAGAAAGGACGACAAAGATACAAATTTGTGCAGATAAACGAATCAGTGTGTTTGTTTGAGGGGGAAAGGTCAGCAGCGGGGGATTTTTCTTCATTTTACCTCATAGTCATGAATAACATTTATAAGAATATGGAAATAAATTAATAGTGTTTAGAACCACAGAATGGACAAAGCACGAAATTATGGTGATAAACGAGCATCAAACCAGCAGAGGCTGTGCCCTTTTCTAATATAAATATAAAAAATATCAGAATACAGGAAGGACTGCAGACTGTAATCCACCCCTTTATCAGGCCTGTCCACACCCACTCTTTCTCACATCGCTGCTGTTTCAGCGCAGCTGCACTGGCTACATGTTACATTTACAGGTGGTTTAAAAATGTTACAGCACGTTTCCAAAGCGTGGATTAAATCCAGGTTACATCACAGGTCACAGAGGCCATCCTGCCCACATCTCCGGTCTCCCGTTTGCCTCTAAATGAAGGATCGGACCTTTATATGAATTATATTTACGTCAAAAGTGATTGGCCACTTTTAAAGCAGTGATGCTTTACAATGAGCTGCTTTATTGGGAGCGCAGAGGAGTCACAGCTTGTCTTATAATCCAACAGTTTGTTATCATTAAAGCAGTGACAGCTGTCAGTATTTCCACTGTTACACAGCAAACACACTCAGAGTACACCCCGAAGGACACGGATGAAACTAAAACTTCATGTTTGATGTTATGGTGTGATTGTGCCATCATAGGGCGTTGTATTGGAAAAATAAAAAGTCTGTTGTACAGCTCTCCTCACGCCCTTTCATATGACATATTACTCCTTATGGATTTTTCCAAGGTCAACTTTGACCCTGGACGCTAACAATGAAGGTGCTAACCTAGCTAACAAAGGTACTCGTGTCCCCCCAAGCCAAATGTGTTGTTGTGAAGATTGAAGATGATCCATAAAAACCTTGTGGGTAACATGAAGTCGTTACTGATTTTGGTCTGACCTTGACACAAAAATGAAATCTGCAGAATTTACGTGCGCGTGTTAAAGAATTGCTGCACCTGTGAATTGAAACTATTCGCTGATGGACTCCATCAACAGGCATCTCCGAAAACGTTAGAGCACTTTTGCAAATATGTGATGTCTTGATGAATCGAGCAGACATTTGAAGTTTACACAGCAACATTCTCGCATGAAAATATCTTAAAAGTTTATTTTGTGACCCAGACAGAGTAATATTTCAAACTCCGCCACTCTGTGTTCCTCCGCCACTGCCTCCTTTGAGTTTTGGATGAAATGGATTCTGGGATATTGCATTTCGTCATTTCGAGCTGATTGGAGACCAGAACAGCCAATCAGATATTTTTGCATCCAAGTCTGTGATTGGCTGGTTTTGTGGCACAAATATAACGGTGTAGAGAAAGAGTTGAGCGCGCACGGGCAGAAATGTTGAGAGCGCGAGCAACACATTGCGAGCGAGCGCAAATGCAAAAACTGAGCGAGAGGGGCAGCTGTTGTGTGTGCGTGTGTGTGTGCGTGGATAACAGCAAACACTGAAATACATTTTTTGCATGCAGCAATGAATTTTGTTCACTCAAATTCAGCTTTTCTTCGCTCAAAATAAATTTCTCTTCAAAATGCAACACTTGCACCTGCAATTTTTTTTTTACGTGCGCTCAAATTTTTTTTTACGTGCGCTCAGAATAGTGGCACAAAAATAACGCCATACGGCGATGAGGTTACACCGGTAGGAAAACAAACCAGCTCAGTGAGTAGGCAGATTTAAATTTGAAACCTGAGGTCGTTTTGTTCTGCCTCACATAACAAAACAACATTAGTAATTAAACGACTGACTGTAAATGAGCACGCATATGTAAACCCAAAGTACGGCAAAACTATCTGATGGTTGCTCATTATAATTTAATCTAATAATAAAGTCGGTGTCACACCACCCACCATAACAATTGGCTTGTGTACAGTACTCTGTGTGAATAACTGTGTGTAAATGTGTGTGTGTGGGACAACACAACAGCGCCCTGTTGATTTAGTTCCCCGTCTCCTTAGGGAGAAAGTCTGTTGTTGTCTTCCAAAACACACACACACACACACACACACACACACACACACACACACACACACACAATGCGCTCACTTGTGGTGTGGCTTTTGTTGCTTGATAATTGTTTTTAGCAAAACATAATTTTGCTAGCGGAGACAGCTAACCCATAACCATGAATCAGTGAAATGGTAATGGAGCCATAGGGGGAAAAAGGAGAAGAGGAAACACGTCGAGCCCACTGTGGCAAAAATGCAAGATGGGCACTCTCTCTCTCTCTCTCTGCCTTTATCAGTGTTTTTGGTCTCGGCCGCTCCACACTTTACTTTTCATTTTGTTTACTTCTCAAAGCCACTCAGCCAATCCTATAAAAACACACATCAGACGAAGAAAAACAAACCAAGAGAAGTGGAGCTGAATTAGCCACCAGCTCGCCTCCATAAGCATTATTCTCTCCCCAATCATGCGACAGAGAGCCAGTCAGGTAAAAAATCGCTTATGCTTTAATTAATAAATGCATCATCCGTAATAAGAGAGGCTCGTTAGGTGCCGTGGCAACCGCTACTGGTCTTCCTTCCAACTTTCACACTTCAAACTTCATTTGCACCTCTGAAGCATGCTAATTGCTCTCACGCTCTGCGATATAAACGGCGACAAAGTTTTCTTATTTGGAGGCAGGGAAGAGTGTAATGCGAGGCTATCGATCGGAGGGGAAAGACGATTGCCCCCGGCGGGTCACAAACCAAATTACTTTTAGATGTGAATTAAAGCGGGAGCCGAGCATAAGTCTGGATAAGCAAGCTGTTTAGATGCAGTGACACAGGCGATCAAATTCCTAATCAATCATGGTAATTTCATTACTTTAAAAAGTCACAGATTTCTAAAAAATAACTTTAAAACAAACTTTTATTATCAGCTTGTTTTTGTTCCAAATGATCCACCTGGGCATTTCCTAAAGCGTCTGTCCAACTAAAGCTGCAAACGGACTGGAAAACAGGCACAGCGAGAAGAATGCACACTCCGGGGAGAGAGGCCACGGATGATGAGCGGGTTCAAACCTCTCCGGCTGTGAGGCAGCGGCGCTAACCACTGCAGCGCCGCGCCGCCCATAGGGGACGGTGCCAAACGCAATACCGCCCGGATCTTTACATTTTCCCACGCACACACCCACACGCAGATGTGGTTAATGTGTCACCTCGTAGTCGTGACATCGTCCAGCCCGACTGCATGTATTAATTATCCTTTTTATGTTTTAAGCTGGCTGTAATGAATGTTGACAGCGTCTGTGTACACAGAAGTAAAGCTTCTGACTCGGCCTCAATGAGCAGACTCGAGGAGTTCACGGTCCGGCAGTTAAACTGTGATTGCTGCAATAAACCTATCCGTTTGTTATAGCAGATTAATTTCAGCTCCTCGGTCCAGCGACGGGCCTCTGGCTTGTTTCCCACTCTGTGCGTCGTGTTTCTGGATGTTAGTAACAGCAGTCGGGGACGCGATCCACTGAGCTCACTCTGGGATCTCAGGTTTACTCATCCAGACATTAGTTGTGAGTATTAGTTAAAATAATCTACTCATTTAGGCCTCTTTCATTTGAAACATGCAGCTGATTTTGCAGGATCAAAATTATTATTATTTTTGTTAAACTGTTAAAACTTGCAGCACCTGTATAATCAGACAGTTACTGCACAAGGAGCTAAAGGAGCAGGAAAGAAAGCAGAACCGTATCGTCTAAACCAGGAGCTTTGTTCAGTCCACAACATATTTGCATGCGCTTCATTTGCAACGGTGGCGAGCGCAGTCATTGCAGGGTGACACCTGGTGCTAACGTGGGAGGTTGAGTTCTTGTTAGCACATTAATAATTTAACATTATTACGGCATCGCAGACGTGCTCCTCGGCGTCTTCCAGCGTGACTCAGCCAATCTGAGCGCAGACGTGATCGTGCCTGGATGTGAATTTGTGATTTGAAAAACACTACCTGCCGAACGACAAGCGCATAAAACCTCTACTTATCTCCTCCGTGTGTGTCATCCTCGTGAAAAGTGGATCATATCAGTCCCATCGGCTCAATGCCCACGGGAGCCGTTCACGTCAAGGAGCACCTTGCGACTGACAGCTAAAGGGCCTTCATCACTTGACAGGCGCAATAAAAGCAGTGATCATTCTGATAGAGAATAAGAAACCTCACACACACAGCACTGTGATCTCTGTGTGTGTGTGTGTGTGTGTGTGTGTGTGTGTGTGCATCACTGTGCTGCTTACCCTGTGTGGGTCGTTTTCATGGCCTCTGCGTCGTGGGTCCAACTCTTCATATGGCGGCACCATTCCTTCTCTTCTAGCTTGCTGGTATTCTCGTCTCAGCTGCTGGATCCGGTCCATACTGCCACACACACACAGACACACACACACACACACAGACACACGCACGCACACAGAAAACAAAAGCAAAAGGAAACAAGGCTTTAGATGATTATTGCAAACAGATATGCCAACATAACAAACAGAGTAAGAGACTCTTATTGGAAAATAATGAGCATAACTGTGGGATGTATGGATGCTAACCCTGTACTGCCAACTGTATCACACTCAGTACGTGAGTTTGAGTGTGTTTTGGAGATTTCTTCATCAGTGTGTTTTCTGTAAACCCAGAATAAATCTTACAAAAATGCCACATTTAGGCAAAATGATACAAATTCATATGCACAAACTGATAATTAACTTAATTTGTCAGAAAGTTCAATAAACAGATTCGAGTTTTCTCATAAGTCAGAAATGTTAGTCTGAGATTTGGATACAGATGTTTTTATTGTGAATGCTCAGTCCGCCTTTAGCATGTCGCGCTTTTAATACTGTATTGAAACCTGAATTATGAGACTCCTCTGAGGCTGTTTGCACGCCTACAGAGTGGATCCCAATATGAAAAAACATGCATATATTTAACAAAATTATTTTCTCAGTTATAATTAGAGCACCATCTGGAAACTCCAGAATTTTCTTCAACTCGCAAAAAACAGATTTTTTATTTTTATTTTTATTTTTTACAATTTGTCACATTTGCCGATCCAACTCAGAAACTGAATGAAAAGTTTTCCTTCTTCATTTTTGTGACCAAGAATTTAATGTCAAAAAGTACTTTCATTTTGAATTACTCTGAAATGCAACGATTTCCTATTCACAAACACTACACCAGCCTCCTTCTGTCAGTTTTAGTAGAATTTCAGGAAACTTTACATCATCGGTTTTATTCTTTTTTCCATGTAAGATATTCATGTTCGAATATTAGCTCAGTATGAAAACAAAGACCTGAGACTGGATTGATGGACATTAAAAAAAAAAGGTAAATATCTTGATTAAGTATTTGATGTATGAAGCAAAAACTCATCAGCAACCATTATATCTATACTGTACAATTTCCAGGTAAATCAGAGGTGGCCGAGCAGAATACAGTCTATGTGATGATTTGAGATGGAGTGACTCAATACATATAACACTAAATGACATCAATTCAATTTTATTTTGTTCAAACAGCACCACATCACAACAACAGTCGCCTCAAGGTGCTTTATATCGTAAGGTAGACCCTACAATAACACATTTCTTACATTTCTTAAATGTAAGAATTCTTTCTTAAATCTCGCATCTGACAAATTCTCTCCATATGGAAAAGACTAAAACTAAGACTGAAAATAATAAAAACTAAACAGAAACAAGAAAATCTGCTCTGGAAACAAAACTGAAACAAAACTGAATTAAAAACAAAAAGTCAAAATAAAATAAAAACTAATTATAACATACAAAACTATAAGAACTGTTTCGTGTTCATTCTGATGCTTCCAGGCTTGTATAAGCACAAACTGCTGAATTATACAGTTATTACACTTTCTCAGAATTTCCATTAATGTAACACAATAGCCTGTTCAATTCAGGTCAATGTTACTTATATAGCACCAAATCACAACAACAGTTGGTTTATACTGTAAGGTAGATCATACAATAATACTGTGGTGGGGCGTGGTTTGCGGTGCCGTGTGGACGCACCTGCACGGCATCCGCAATCACGCCTACCGTGTTAAAACACGGGGACTCAGGAGTTGTTGTGGTGGTGTGACAAAGGTGAATAAAGATGGCTCAAAATGCAGATCTGTGGTCCCGTTGTGCCTTAATTTCACCACAAATACATACAGAGAGAAAGCCAACAATCATATGACCCCCTATGAGCAAGCACTGTGGCGACAGTGGGAAGGAAAAACTCCCTTTTAACAGGAAGAAACCTCCGGCAGAACCAGGCTCAGGGAGGGGCGGGGCTATTTGCAGCGACCGGGTGGGGTGAGAGAAGGAAGACAGGATAAAGACATCATCATCATCAGATGGCCGTCCTGATGATCAATGAGGAAAAACACACCATCCCAAATGAACACTTGTCTTCTAGTCCGGCTACAAGTACAATATTAATTTAATTTAATCTCAGCTGAGAAAATGAGATTTGACACTGTTACACTGGAGAGAAATACAGCACTGACAAGCATTCACACGTTAACCTGTAGCAGAAAAGGGAAAATCAGTGGGGACGCTACATGTGCTGCAACAACAAGGACACTGTGGATTTAGGCTGAGGGGCAGTTTTAAGTGGCTACATTGGATTTTTCTTAAATTCGTCAAATAAAAAGTCACAGTTGAGGTTGGCCGGGGATATGTGGTTGCTTATCACCCTGAGATGGTCCTTTACCCCCTTGATGGTAAATGGACTGGTTCTTATACAGCGCTTTTCTACTCTGAGCACTCAGCGCTTTACACAACGAATTCATTCACCCAATCACACAGACTGTTAAGTGCTCCCTATCTAACATTCATACACATTCACACTCCGATGGATGCATCGGAGGGAACATGGGGTTAGTATCTTGCCCATGCAGACTGGAGGAGACTGGGATCGAACCACCAACCACTGGCTGGTTCCGGTTAGTAGCCAGTGGTTACCACCTGAGATACAGACACCCCACATTTTTTGATCTCACATTTCACTATCCACGAAGCACAGGGGCTAGCCAGCAAGCAATGATGTGTGTGCAACACACTGATTAAGGCAGTGCGATCTTAGACGTCTGCACTGATGAATGACATATTTTACTTTGTTGAGATTTGGAAAAGTTAACGGTTTTGGTTAAAATAACGTTCATACGGTTAAGCCTATTTGTGTAAACTGTTACGATGAGTTAATACAGTCTTGGCCAGGCATCTGTAACAAGCTAGGAGTAGGACCTCGGTGTGGCCACGTCCTCTGAGTTACTTTTCTTCCTGCGACCAAACAATTTTCTTCCCTGACTGAAAGTGAGTCCACTAGAACGGGTCAGCGTCACAGAGGAATTAGACAGAGCCAGCTGGGTACATGCAAGCATATCTTCAGTTTCTGTGAGCACACTTCCAAGGACCAATATTTTGATCTTTGTCACTTTCTACATCTGTATCTGTTTTTCCATCTTTTTTTATTTTTCTCTTGCAAAAACAAAAACATCAATCATTTTATGAATATGCTTTCTCTCTGTCAGCACAGGAAATATGCAGCATATCAACACTGAACTCTGGGCTCAGGCACACACACAGACTCACTCACCCGTGCGTAATGGAAATACAGAAAGTCATATCATACACATATGTACCCATATGCACCATCAGGACTACAATTTGCAATTTCATGAACTGAAATGGTACGAGGAGAAAAAACTCGCACTGATGCAAAATCAGGTGATTTCTAAAAAGTCCGAAAAATAGCAGCACACTCACTTTCACCTCAAGGCTTCCTTTGAACAAAACCTGGGAGATCATGCATGGATTCTGGTCCCATCTACATTTCAGTATGTGTGCTTCTGTAAAGCTTCAAACTGCTTATTCTAGCTTACTGGGATTTTCTTATTTTAGGTTTTGAACCAGGTGAGAAATCTCAAATATTCTCATAATTGCACAAACTAAATATTAAGCACCCCTGAAAGCATACATGCATGTTTATTTCAAAAGAATGCTTTTGTAGACTTCTTTCGGACTAATCATTGCTTTGCTGTCTGCCCTTTCAGATCAGCCCGTCAATGAGCCATTGTCTTCTGACGCAGCTAAGAAAAATAGATTAAAAAGTAAGAATTATGACCTTATATGTCCAGACACAGAGGCAGGAATAAATTCCACAGTGATGATGCCGGAGTGGGAAAAACAGAATTACAACACAGCAAATACCAGAAGCACTGTACTAGAAGTGTAACATTTCTTCTTAGTCAAAAAACAGTTAGTGTGATTTCATAACCATGTGACATACAAAGTGCTTGTGATGAATGATGTTAACAGAATGGAATTTATACAGTAAACTGCTTCTGTGTTTCACTGGGTATATTTCTTACCATTGGAACCAGTAAAGTCACCAGTTGCAGTGAACTGAGTTCTGTTCTATCAAAGAGAAATGTCCAGCTTTATTTACTCTGGAAAACCTAATGAAGGAGTCAAATATGAGCCAGAGAAGCTCAGTCCTGACCGATGACAGCCACACATCGATGAGTTAGTGAGGATATGCTGCTCTGCCAGTAGTATTACATTTAGGCTCTGTTAGCTGCTGATAGCCCCTGTTAGCATCTGTTAGCTGCTGTTAGCATCTGTTAGCTGCTGTTAGCATCTGTTAGCCACTGTTAACTAGCGATGGGATTTTTAGAGAACCGGCTCTTTCGGCTCCGAACCGGCTCTTCAGGTTGTTTTGTTGCTTTAATTTATTTATTATTAACAACAATATAAAATTATGGCAAAAGGAATTACTAGTGTAAAAAAGTGGTTTTATTTATATATATTTATATATAAATATATGCGGTGGCCCCTAGAGACAAAACATGTACAAACTCCAAAACACATTTCTAGCGTTAATTGACCTTCCCAAACAGAGCTACCTAGATCACTTAAATTACACAATTGAAAGCATATGTGTATTGTTTGTGTATTTATACACAAGCACTCATATATATATTCAAATAATTTAAAAAAAAAAGTTCATTTTCCTGTTACTACCACACAACAAATCCGGTTGTTGGTACTTGCTGGCTTGTGTAGCCACGAGGTAACAAAAGCTCAACACTGCCCCCTAGCATCCTGGAGCACTTCTGTTGTGTTCTGTACGTGTTTTGGACTTTGTACGTGCTTCTGAGTTTTTACATGTTTTGGGGTTTTTACATGTTTTGTGTCTAGGGGCCACCGTAAACATACTTTTATTTATTCACTCCACATAAAATGTAATAAATAAATCATATAATACAAAAAACAACTATTTACATTTCAACTTTTAACTATTTAAATTTTCAGCTTTTTCCTTTATAAACAAATTTAAAGTGAAACAACACAAAACGCTGCAAACCAGAACACAATTAAATATAAATTAAACTATGAAAACAAAAAGAACATGCACATTCTAATGCAAAGACAGTTATGCAGGTTACACTTTCCAAAATAATTTGATAATGTAAAAAATACATTCTAAACAAATGCGTGCACATGACCAGAATGACTCAAGTAAAAAAATATAGCATGGAAAGAAAAAAATTTCAATGCACTTTTAGTGAGAAATGATTATGAGAAACGAGCTCCATGACCACAAGTTTCCATCAGTTTCTGTGGGTTTCATGGCCATGGCTGCATTCAGATTAACAAATGACATCTGTTCCTTTTTGATGTGTCTCAACCAGCAGCACTCACGCACACAGATGGAGAGAAAAAAGCCCAAAGCCAGATGCTTGTTCATGAAACGTCTTTGAAATGCAGGTGCAGGTATATTTTTATTCACATATCAGGTTTGTTGCAGTTGGTCGCTGACAGTCTGGCTGGCAGGCAAAGAAGAAAAGAGGTGGCCTAAGTGATCTAATTCCTGGGAAAGAACATAATAATAACCATTGTTCAGGAGGTAATTTCAGCCGACACTGAGAGGGCCTCTAACGGCAAATGAAAAACAAGGTCACTGCTGCAATCTTAATTCAAAGCTATATTTTTTACAAGATAAAATATTTAGGTGGTTTAAATGGTGCAGCTCTTCATAAATCTGTGATATCATACTGTGCAAAAGTGTTGAGCCACCTCATTTCATCGTATTGTCAGTTCAGTTCATTTTTATTTCAAACATTTCAAACATGTGCCTTCACAATCATTACAAAATATCATTCCATTATTTGTTTGAAAAGGAGTAGGCTGAAGTATTTACTTATTTGTCCCTACCCCCTCAAGTTTTACCTCTCATTCATTTAATTTTTTTTTGTCTTAAATTAAACAAACAACATATGAAACATATGAAACATATGAAGTAAAACAAAACATAACATACATAAATCAAAAACAAGAAATTAGCAAGCCCCACCACAGTATAGTTTCTTTCATATGAAAAATACAGAATGTGTATATTTGCAGATACACAAGTTATGGAAAAACAACAAAACAAAACAAAAAAACAAAAAAGAACCGCAACACCATTACCAGCAACATTACCGTCCTGGGTTAACCCCGTTTTCTTCATTCTTATACTTATTTAAAATTAGGTTTTTATATTTTACTTTAAACTGTTTTATGTTTTGACTGTCTTTTATTTCTTCTGTTAGACTGTTCCATAATTTAACTCCTGCAATTGAGATAGACATAGTTCTTAAAGTTGTTCTAGCACTTTGTATTTTTAAATTCCATTTCCCTCTTAAGTTATACCCACCTTCTCTTTCTATGAACAATTTACAGATTTCTTTGGGGAGCAATTTATTTCTTACTTTATACATTATTTGCGCTGTTTTAAGCTTCACCAAGTCTTGGAATTTAATAGCTTGCATTTTGACAAAGAGTGCATTTGTATGGTCCCTGTACCCTACATTATTTATTAATCTAATGGCCCTTTTCTGTATTATAGTTATTGTTTGTGTGTTACTTTTGTATGTGTTTCCCCAGACCTCTACACAGTAGCTCATATATGGCAGTAGTAAAGCACAGTATAAAATGTGCAGTGCTTTCTGATCCAACATATGCTTTGCTTTCCCCAGGACGGCAATGCCCCGTGCCAATTTCCCCCGAACATAAGTAATGTGTGGCTTCCAACAGAGCTTGTGGTCAATGATCACCCCAAGAAATTTTATTTCATATACTCTTTCTAAATATACATTGTCAACACATATTTCTACTTCGATGTTTTTCTTTTGGTTTCCAAACAACATAAATTTGGTTTTATCGAGATTCAATGATAATTTATTTATATCAAACCACTTCTTTAATATCGTTAATTCCTGTGTGATCATTTCCAAAACCTGTGGCAACTCCACACCTGCACACAGTATATTTGTGTCATCTGCAAATATTACAAACTTTAAAATCTCCGATACTCTGCAGATATCATTTAAGTACATAATAAACATTTTTGGACCCAGTACTGAACCTTGAGGTACTCCACAAGCTATATCCATCAAATTAGATTTATATTCATTTATTTGTACATATTGTTGCCTATTCCCTACATAGCTTTTTAACCATTCCAAAACCACTCCCCTAAACCCGTACTTTTCCAGTTTTTTTAATAGAATTTCATGATTAACAGTATCAAACGCCTTCTTTAGATCTAAGAAAACTCCGAGCGCATACCTCTTATTATCCATACATTCCGTTATCTTTTCCATTAAATCTATCAGTGCCAAAGCTGTTGATCTGTTGCTTCTGAACCCATACTGACTATCTGTCATTAATTCATATTTTTCCACAAAACTGTCAAATCTTTTTATGAAGAGTTTTTCCAGTATCTTAGAGAACTGGGAGAGTATTGACACTGGTCTATAGTTTGTAAAATGATGTCTTTCACCGGTTTTGTAAATGGGAATAACTTTAGCAACTTTCATTTTTTGTGGAAAAACTCCTTTTTGAAACGACAAGTTGAATATATATTTTAATGGTTTTACGATACCATCAATAACTGTCTTTACCGTTACCATATCAATATCATTCCAGTCTGTACTGGTTTTGTTCTTAAGTCCTCTAACTATGTCATAAATCTCTTTCTCTTCCACTGCTCTTAAAAACATTGAGCTACTATTCCTTTCAATATTTTCACCAGTGTCCCTTTCTATTCCATCAACCTTTATTTCTTCTGCCAGTTTTGGCCCTATGTTTACGAAGAATTCATTAAAGCCATTTACTATCTCCTCCATGTTATTAATACTTCTTGTCCCTTCTATAAAGTACCCAGGGTAATCATTATTCCTTGATTCATTTTTGATTATTCTGTTTAATACATTCCATATATCTCTTGTGTTATCTTTATTGTGTTCTAACCTTTTAATGTAATACTCTCTTTTACAGGATCTCATTATATTAGTTAATTTATTTTTGTAAGTTTTATACTTCATTTCAGTTTCTATTGTTCTCTTTTTTATGAATTCTCGATACAGGGTATTCTTTTTTTTGCTGGCATTTTGTAGTCCTTTTGTCATCCATGGTCTTCCTGCATAATTGTGTTTCCTATTGATTTCAATTACTGGGCAGTTTTTATCAAGTAATGTGTTAAATGTTCTTAAAAATCCTTCGTAAGCTTTATTAACTTCTGTTTGTTCATACACAATATTCCAATCTTGCTTTAAAAGTTCATTTCTAAGACAATTTAAGGTCTTCTCTGTTCTTATTCTTTTGTAAATAATCTTATGTCCATCGTTGTTCACTTTATAATGGCATTTATAAGATGCAAAGACTGGTAAATGGTCACTTATATCATTGATTAACAGCCCACTTTTTATCTTTCCTTCTATTATATTTGTAAATATATTATCTAATAGAGTTGCACAATGAGATGTTATTCTGGTCGGTCTTGTTATCAGTGGAAATAAACCGATGCTGTACATGGAATCAATAAATTCTTCTGAATTCTTTCTGAAATTTTCCTAATTTACTCATGTAAACATACATGAAAATAAGATATAAAAGGCAAAAAACAGAATGTGCTGCCAATATTTGGTATGACCACCTTTATTCTTTACATAGCCTGAACTCTCTCCACTCGTGCTCCTTCTGTTTCCGCCTTTTGTTCTGTTCTCTGTAGGATGACCCACGCTGCTTCACTGATGCTGAGGTGTGTTTCTATCCAGGTGTGCTTTCACAGCACGGGCAGGTGTGTTTGGGATCATGGCAGATGCTTTCCAGCGAGTATTACATGGTGGATTAAAATTTGGTAGTACTTTTCTGTGCTGGTAATTCATCAGTTTTAACAAGATCGTCAACACAACTGACAAAAACGCAGCTCGAGCCATGACAGAGCCTCCACCGCTGCACCTCTCTCTCTTTTGTCACTCAGTAAGGCCTTGACAGTCTCCTTCCACTGAGATCATTTTTTGATAATCATTTATAGGATTACCTCAAGGTCCAGATGCATCTCTCAGCTCCATCTCACGTCTTTTTGTGTTTTTACTAATTCTTAAGGATGTGCCTTTCAGCTGCAGACAGCTTTTAGGCCTGTCACCTCTTCATTTGTCCAACATTTGTCCAGTTTCTTCAGTTCTTTTTTTAAACACACTGCACACCATGCTGAGAGATGTCGAGTTTACTGTTAACAGCTCTCTGACATCTTTCATAGAGTCAGCTAAAGAAATGAGAACAAATTCTATGTTTTCGGCTGCCTAAAGGTTTAATTTAAAACTGGTAATTTGCTGAGTTGTCTGTTCATCCCTCAGTTAGGAGCCTTGTTATGGTTGAACAACTTGCAGGTCAGTGTTAAGTGGCTTAAACTGAACATGGTCAGGTACAAGGACTGGACTGAAAATGAGAGAAAAATAAGCCACATCTAAAAGAAAAGCTTACAAAGTTTGGCTTCAAAAACTGAAGGGTGGCTCAAGACTTTTGCACCGTACTGTATGTCTCATGTACAAGTCTGAGCAGATCCAGCTGACAGTCTCTGCTAAAGATCTGATGTGACGAACAAATTAGATTTAAGCAAACCCTAAAAAAACCGAGCCAATTAAAGATCTGCGGTAACGCCGTAAGTGGTCGGAGTAACTCTCTGGATATTTGTGTAATGATGAAATCTTCAGTGTCCACCTCTAACAGAAAACAAATCCCCAGCGCACTAAATGCAGTCATTAGTCAGTCATTTATCAGCTTACCGGAGACACTGGAGAGACTATGCTAAAAAGCTGCACTGATGTACAGCAGAGGAGGATGCATTAGAGTGACACACAATCTAGTCTGTGTGTGTGCGTGCGTGTAGGAGTGTTTCTACTTGATACTCTATCCTAAATGTGAAAGAACGCTGTGTCAGCAGGTACCATAACATCCACTGTTAAATGAGTACATTTGGAAGTGAAAGAAGAGAAGCGAACAGAGATGCCAACTGCACCTGATGACCAAGCAAAACACGCTTTACAGTCTAGACTCATCACTGAGATGAAAACATCATCATCTTCTCTCAAATAAATGTTTAAAGTTCTCTTTTATGAGTTGAAGCATGTATTTTATCACATAAACATATCCTACAATGTTAAAAGTGTATTTTATGTTGACAGGATTCAGCTTCCTGAAGGTCGTATATGATTCCAGCTCATGGAAGGCAGTAAAAAAACCTCACGGAGCCCGGCAGATCGTCACTTATCCTCCACTCTTTGATCAATCTGTCCAAACATACGTGAGTGCACGTGCTCCTGTGAAGAAGAGGAGGAACTGGAGGAAATATAGAGAGGCGGAGGTATACGTACCCTGGATGTATACGTAGCTAACCAGCTAACATCACTCAGATGACACGCACACCAAATATATCCATGTCCCTCACCTTATGCTCTTTTTATTGACGGAGGGCCTGAGGGAAAATTATGTGCAATGAATGAGCAAAGCATTTGTTTCTGTCTGCAGACACACACACACACACACACACACACACACACACACACACACACACACACACACACACACACAGGAACTTCATGTGATTTATGACCCTGCATAAAAGGAAGAGGACAGGCTGAAGAATAAATAATAAGTGTGACAAACACACATGTATGCAAACAGCTCGCGACCACAGAGGACCTGAAGGAGCTATTGATCAGCTGTGGAGAAACGAGTGAGCCATAAAGAGCGCAGACTGGAATGACTTCACTGTTTAACTACGGTGCGGTCATTAACCATGAACACGCCTGCGCCATGTGAGAGCAGCTCATACTGCAGCACAGCTCTGCTATGTGCTCGTTCACCACACCGTAGACGAGACTGTGCCCAAAACACATTTTCAACTAAAATATATTGTTTTCATTAATCTATATTTAAGTAAAGCAGGGCACGGGCCCACACACACACACACACACACACACACACACACACACAGCACAGGGAGATCAATCTCCTGCTCTTGCTCTGTCAGACCAATAATAATTTTATAAATGTTTAAAATCAGAATCGGAAACTCGGCGTAGCTGTTAATAATGCTGCTATTAATAATTCAGAATTCTGTTCCATTAATAACATGGCGAGATGCTCCCTGAAATATATCAGCGTCCACAGTAAAGAAATATGTCCTTGTCCTTAAACTCTATAAATATTTACGCGACTCGTTATAAAAGAAGCCGTTTCTTTTTCTGTAATCTCTAATGTTCTGCGTCCCAGCTTACTGTAAAGCAGTTTTGTGGTCAGGCGTGTACTCGGGTCATGTGTACACGCTGGGTTACGCCTGCTCACCTGCTCATCAGTGCAAATATCTACTCAGCCAATCACATGAAAGCAGTTCAATGCTTTTAGGTAGACGTGGTTGAGGGTTCACAGACAATCGTCTGAGGTTATCAGGATATGCAGAAGAGCATCTCTGAATGCACAACAAGTCGAGCCTCGTAGGAGATGGGCTGCATCCTCAGACGACCACAAGGGGTGTGGTCTCCTGTTTCCTGTATGAGCTGCACAGGCTGCCTTTGGAATGTGGTTGGACGGGAGATGTGCATCATGGATGTGCACGAATCTGCAGAAACTGTGTGATGCTATCACGTCAACATCAACGATGATCTGCGAGGAATGTTTCCAGCACCTTACTGAATCTGTGCCACGATTAATCAAGGTAAAAGTCACAAAAGTGGTTGAGTGCAGCAGCCGGGGCAGTAAGGTGGTCCACTCAGGACAAATCCAGTGGATATAAGTTGAAATCCTCTAAAGATAATCGAATGTTTAATGCTCAAAATGCATGTCGCTATACTTTACAGCAGTGGTGGGCAACTCCAGGCCTCAAGGACACGAAAAAAGTCTGAGTGTGTTCATATCTTTGTGGGGATCAAAAATTGGAAATTACTATACTTGTGGGGAGGAAAATGCTGGTCCCAAAAAGTTTGAAGGCATTTTTCACACTCGAAATGTGGTTTTAGTGATAGGGTTACAGTTGGGTCATGGTTAGGGTAAGAGGGTAGGGAAAGCATCATGTCAATTAGAGCAGCGGTCCCCAACCTTTTTTGTGCCACGGACCGGTTTATGCCCGACAATATTTTCACGGCCTTTAAGGTGTCGCGGATAAATACAACGAAATAAAACTAGTACCGGTACTGAAAAAAAGGAGATTTATTCATAACACACGTGAAAAGACCCAGGAAAACAGAGTCAACGATAAAAACGATAACAAAATGACGCTGAAAACCGATAAAAACCCTGAAAACCATACATTTCACACCTGAGCCTCAACTCTCGCGGCCCGGTACCAAACGACTCACGGACCGGTACTGGTCCGAGGCCCGGGGGTTGGGGACCGCTGAATTAGAGGTCCCCACGAGATATGAATACCCGACACATGTGTGTGTGTGTGTGTGTGTGTGTGTGTGTGTGTGTGTCAGATTCTGTCAGCGCTGCATTCTTGGATGAAAAAGGATGAAAATAAACATCCACAGATCTGCTGACCCCAAGATTTTTTCTGTTGCATTTTCTTTCATTAGCACAAACACAAAGCCATGAAAAAAAATCAATAAAGCTTAAAGACATAAACTGCAGCTGATCCAGAAGCTCGTGGCACGGTGCAAACTTTGTAAAAATCTCTTATTTTTAGTTTGCATCCCTCTGCTGATTCAGATCACTGCAGAAACAAAGAAACGTGTCTCAGTTACAGATGAGCGCCTCGTGCTTTTGATGATCATCGACGTCCCATTCAGCCGCGTTAGGCAGCCATAAGGCTCAAACCCCGAAAACAAGCTTCTCACTAAAGTTTCACCAAACGAGATAAATTCATCTTGTTACACAGCAATTATTCTGTATCTTAAATACCCGCACCCACAAACAAACAGCCTAAAAATAAGCCGCATTATCTCTGAGCAAAGACCTGACAGACTGCAGGCGATAAGACCGAAGCAGCACAACAGAGAAAATATCGCTTTTTATTGACTGACGATGACGAGATAGAGGTGCAGACTTTTTCTTTCAACGCATGTGTGCCGCCTGTGTGTTCTCCCCGGTGTCAAGTTGTAGAGCGCCGGATCGTTATCAGCTGTGTCTTACAAGGATCAACCGGACCACAACAAGGGATCCGGGTCGATGCGTTAGCTCGCTTCACTCCGCTGTTCCCGTCTCACCTGCACGCTACCAAACAGCTTAATCAGTGTCAGTTATTATCCATCATCTCGTTCACACGGATATGAGACTTCAACATAGATCTGCTCTGTCGTCTTGACAGTTTATGATGTATTCAATTTTCTCTTTGCATTTCTCGTTGCCGTGGCTAATTTCCTACAGTAAATCTCCACAGCAATCTATTTCTCACACCTGCCCCGTTTCACCTTCCTCAGTTTATGCAGGTAATCATCTCTGCTGTCATTTCCATCTGTAGCTTGATACAATCCATCTCTCCTTCCCTCCCACTCCATCCTAATCTCTCCATCTCCTCTGCCCTGCCTTCATTTCCCTCCCTCGTCTCGCTCTTCATCTTCTTCCTCCTAATCTCCCAAGCTTCGCTCTAATTAGCTGACATCTCCACTAATGAAGTTTGACAACAAAAGATCACCAACGCTGGCAGGTGGGTCAGAGGGGAAACAGGGGGGAAAAAAGAAAGACAGGAAGGGGCAGGAAGTGAGGGAGAGGGTGTGTGTGAATGAAAAGAGCGAGGAACAGGGTGCTGTTGTGTATGTGGGGCGGGCACACAGACGGGCTGTCAGGCTACTCGCTTTCTTTCTTTTTCCATACAGCCTAACAGGAAGTGACATGTGTTTTTGAAATGCAGCTGACAGGATATGACACTGCTTCTTATACGGCGCCGTCTGCACACGAGGAGTAATTAGCACTCTATCGACTGCCATGACATCAATCAGACTAGCTGTCTAAATCCCCGCGTGTGCAAGAGACGCGCTCACAGCGGCAGAGGAGGCTGGCATCCAATCGCCATGGCAATCAGTGAGCCTGTGAGTACTGTACAGATTCAATATTGTCAGGCATAACATTATCCAGACAAGCCTACGCGTGTGTGTGTGTGTGTGTGTGTGTCATAGGTGGACCTTCGGGCCTATAAGAGTCCTTATGAAGCTTGATCTACACGTTCTTTCTTCATTTAAATCTAAAACAAAGCCGATTAAAGGGTTTTCTTACGATACGCCAAAATAAGATTTTAAGAAGTTAAACGTCTACCTCCAGTTTTGCTCTGTGGCATCATCAGGTGTACCTGAGGTCAGGAATTGTTGGGGCCACGTCTCTTATAACGTCTCTGATCAGACTCAAATATCTGTAAAAATGTGATCACAAAGTTCTCAGACTCCTGCCTTAGAAGCCATAAATAAACATCTCCTCGTGCAGCTCCGCACTGCTTCCAGCTGTTTCCCAGCCAAGTCCTGCTCCCACCACGTTCCTGTGCATTCTGTGATTTCCTCGCTTCATCACCGACCTCGTCGCATTTGGTGTGATCTGACTTTCATGCTGAAGACCGTCCTCTGATTACGACTCCAAAAGTACACGGCGGCGTGAGAGTCCGAGTCTGAAGGCGACACAAAGCAAAGTCCACAAGCATTTGCACTGTTAATTCATCCCCCGGGTCACACTGTCAACATGGAGGTCTACTGTAATGAACCGCGGTCTCTGAGGGAAAACATCTGGCACAAACCACCTACACTCTGACACCGTGCGCCACTTTCAGCTTTTGGCTGCTCTCTGATTCACGACGCTCAGCGGGAAGCTCCGCGTGTTTGATTTGGCACACTTTTACCCCGGATGCTCTTCCTGACGTAACCCCACAGGGATTTGTGTCTCTTCCCGGGGATGCTTTGGTTTTTAGGCGAATGTGTAAACCACCACAAAGCCACTTTACTGAAATGCTTCTCAATATCTGGTCCATACGACCTCATCCTAAAAGAAAGGCAGCAGCGATGGAAGAGGTGGCAAAGTTGACATCCTAGACTGGAAAATGGGAAGTATTTAAATCAGGTATGCGTTAAAGACATAAAAATTAAGAAAAAAGAGATGTGTTGTTGTTTAAACGCTTCCTGTTCATGTTTGCATTAATTCTGCAGTAGGTTTGGGTGAGTCTGCACACTACTCCATCAAGGGGCCCAAATTCAGCGCTAGAAAATAAAACTGAAGCTCACACTGAGTGTATGACAGAAACACGCACATGCAGTATTTACATTGTGTCTTGTTACACAGTAACACACAGTCCGAGCGCACACAGGTATCTGTAGACACACGACAGATGAAAATCAGGGAAAACCATCAACGTATGAATAATAATATGACAGATGAACAATAGCAGCGTTTAGCGAGTCTGTGAACGTGCGTGCACTCGTCCTTTGAAGAGGAAGAGTGCATGTGCCCATGTGTCCTTTTACCACGCACATGCTCTATCGCGGGCGGATGTCCTTTTCATGGAATTTATTTTTCATTGAGAACTACTTGTGCAAATACGAGAGGCGGAAATCATTAAATGAGAGGAAGAGAGTGCAACAGGGGGAAGAGAGACCTAGAAAGGGTCTATTGAAGGAAAGAGAGCAAGGGGGAGGAAAGGATGGAGCACACGAGTGCCTCTTGAGAGCTTTTCCTTATTAGCCAGGCTGAATCACACGCTTTGAGTCCAGAAAACACACACTCGGGCTCTTTTCTCGTCTGCTCCCCATTACTACCCCTCACCCCACAACCTTTTCTCATTCCTCTCTTTTAGTCCTCTTCACATTCACCACTTTCTACTCCAAGCATCTCAGTCCAGCTTATCCTTTACTTTTTTCTGTGTTCCCATCTACTTTTCTCAGTCTAATTGCCCCTGTAGCCTCGGACACTCACTGACCTTCTCCTCTCTTTGTCCACCGACTTCCCCTCATCTCATTGGTTGAATTTTCCCAAAACATGTACTTAGCCTCTCTTCCCCTCTGAATCCCTCGCTGCCTCCTCTTTTCTCCTTTTCTCTACAGTAGTTGATCCACTTTTCTCATTCCTGCATTTATTTGCGACCCCTCAGACTGAAAATTTGGACCACCTACAATATTCGCTCTCTCGTGTGGAATTTTCCTCTTTTAATTTAAATTATTAGTTTTGAATTCTCTCATCTTGTATTTCTTCTCTTATTATTATTCACCCACTACCCTTTTCTTTACTCCACATTCGCCTTTGCCCATATTTAGATTTGAATCCTACATTTTCTTTCTGCTAACTTGTTCCTTTAGCAACAGGCAGCCAATCCAGTCTTTCTTCTTTCTAACGTGCTTCACTCTTCCCGTCCTCTTTGTCCTTAAACCCACTTCCCCTTTCATTGAACTTCCTTTAATCCTAAAACAATCCTTGGTTCCTGGATCCAACTGTGTGCTTCAGTTTATAAGCAAGATTATAAATGATGATGCACGATCAATTTCACAGTAACTGTTGGTCGTAAAATTCGGTTTTCTATGTTTTACCTACAGAGTATCTGGAGTCTCAGTGTAAACACTGGTCAAACATGAGCTTTCCCTGTAAACTATCCATGACAACAGTCATAAAAGGTAAGAAAGAACAGTTTACAGACCCTGCAATGCTGTGCAAAAGTCTTGAGCCTGCCCTCATTTCTTCATATTTTGCTGAGAAAGCTGCAGTAATTTGTTTTAAGATATCCAAACAATGACCACCTGCATTCTTTCTCTGAGTATCTTCAGGAATATTTCTCCAGGCTTCTTGAAGGACATCCAAAGCTCTTCTTGTTCCGTTCTCTGTAGGATGATCCCACACTGCTTCGGTAATGGTGAAGGCCAGGCTCTGATGATCCACGACTGATAGAAAAACACAGAGTGGAACACTATCTATGTATGCTTTTACTGCCCCGCAGTGTGTTTGGGGTTTTTATCATCATGAACACTAAACGAGATGTTTTCCAGATGGTGCTGCACGGTGGATCATAATCTGATGATGCTTTTCTGGTTTCTTAATTCCATTAATTCTGATAAGATGGACATAAAAGACACGACAGATAATCCTCAGCCTCTGTAGAAACCTTTTTTAGAACTGCCACATTTGTCCAGTTTCCTCACATTTTTTAAGGCGATGCGGACTTTACCTGGATAAACCAAGTTTTCAGATAATAAATCTCTGAGAATCAGCTTGTTTGGTGCAAAATTAGTATCAAACTACTAAATTGTCTATTATGCATACTTATATACTTATGTTATGTGACTTATATATTCTGAATAATTCATAGGTCAGTGTTAAGTACTTTAACAAACAAACATTTCTGTGAAAATGGTCAGCTACAAGGAGAAAAAGCAGCCGTGTCCCAAAAAACAAAACTGGTTTAATTATTTAAAACATGAGCAGAAAGTTTTGATCCTTGGAAGCAAAATAAAGTGAGATTAGGAGTAACTCAAGACTTTTGCACGGTGCTGTATGTGCAGGTGGAATTAAATGCAATTTCTTATTGTCTGACTGAAATAAAATATTTTTGTTAGTAATTCCCCTGCCAGCTAGCAGGCAGCCACCAAAGTGGCAAAGCGATGCAGAGAGAAAGTGAAGAGGCTCCAAAGCTGTTGCAGCAAAATAAAAGACCAAAATGCTGAATTACCATCACTGACCAACAGTTCCATCACTCCAGAGTTCCAGTGCAGCGTAAATACGAGCAGAAAATCAGGCCCACAGGTTTATGGAGTCTTAGTTGTTCATTCAGTTTTTTAGTTAAAATCATGTAACTCACAACAAAGCACCCGGACACGCATGCTCACAAAGCCCTCCAAACGCTAATTACCTACATGGAGAGATTTATGTGGCAAACAGCATTCATACTGACAAACCTGGCACTCCTGACGACTTCCTGCAGTGTGTGTGTGTGTGTGTGTGTGTGTGTGTGTGTGTGTAAGAGAAACAGTGAGGGAGAGGAAAAGGTGTGCAGGTTAAAGACAGTGAGTATGTATTCTTGTGAGTGTGACTGTGTGCGACACGACGAGCTGAGAGAACGTCTGATTAATTAACGCAGAGGACAGAAAGCTTCTCCAGTGACCAGCCGAGCAACGCTAAAAGCTCATAACTTCTTCCTGTACGAGCGCCCGCTGTGTCTGTTTTTCTGTTTCACCAACGCAACTCTGAACGTCCTGAGAGCGTATATTGTTTCCACTGATGTGTGTATCAACCAGCGCGTCAGTATATGTGATGAGCTGCGTAAACATATAAAAGCAGACCTCCAAACAGCATTATGTGTGAGAAACTACAACAACTACCAACCCCCGTCTTCCTTCTCTCACCCCACCCGGTCGCAGCAGATGGCCCCGCCCCTCCCTGAGCCTGGTGGAGGAGGCTTCTTCCTGTTAAAAGGGAGTTTTTCCTTCCCACTGTCACCAAAGCGCTTGCTCACATGGGGTCATATGATTGTTGGGTTTGTCTCTGTATGTGTTATTGTAGAGTCTACTTTACAATATAAAGCACCTTGAGCTGAATGTTGTTGTGATTTGTATAAATAACTCTGAATTGGACTGAACAGGCTATTATGTTACAATAATAGAAATTCTGAGAAAGTGTAATATTACTGTATAATTTAGCAGTTTTCATTTCATTTTGACTTTTCGTTTTTAATTCAGTTTTGTTTCCAGAGCAGATTTTCTTGTTTCTGTTTAGTTTTTATTATTTTCAGTCTTAGTTTTAGTCTTTTCCATATGGAGAGAATTTGTCAGAAGCAAAATCTAAGAAAATCAGTCCAGAGCTGTTTGAAAGCAGTGATCTCAGTCAGTAAACGCGTCCATCAAAGCATCAACAGGCAAGTTTTATTTGTTTTTTTAAATAAACTGATAAACAGATATTAATACTAAGTAGATTTCCTCTATAGCTGCATTTTATTTCAGTTCAAAGATCATTTAGTTCAAAGTTTTTATTTTTATTTGAATAAACTATTTTAGTTTGAAATCTAGTTTCAGTTTCCTAATGGACTGCTTGGTTCAGACTGCAGGGCAGGAAATAAACTGCCAACACCTGCACAGCTGCTGAACCTGCAACGTTATAAACAGCGAGCGAGACCACCACACGGGGCTGTATTATTTCTTAATGAAAAGTAATGCTGTGCTGCTCTATTATTAAGTCAGGAGGAACTGTGCTTTCTCTTTGTGAAATCAGAAACAAATGCACTCTAGACGTTTTTTCTTTATGTCTCTTCTTGTCGATATTGCTCTCTACTTATCTTCCAGCCGAGTGCTACAATACCTCCCTCCCTCTCTCTCAGGCTTACTCCTTTCTGGTCTCTCAAGGCTGATTGTTTTCTAATTGGTGTAGTGCCAGGGGTCATGGTTGTTATGGAAACCTGCAAGGGGTACTTGGAAGGGTTGGACCTGGTGCTGGTGGTGGCTGGGTAAGGGTGGGGAGGGGGCACCCACTCAAGAAAACTGAGGGCAGCTCTTATCCGAGGCTTGGTAGTCACTTCAGAAAATGGACTGGGTGTTGGTGTGCCAGTCTTTTTGTGCAGAAACCATCACAGTCTGAGTGCCGACTCACAACTTCCAACATCTGCTGGAGGATCGACGCTTAGCTTTAAGGTAAATTTAAAGGTCGGTTTCACAAGCTGTAGGCTGTGGTTTCTAAAGTCAGGGCTAAGGAGGGCACAGTGAATGCATTTTCACCAAGTCTCCTCACAGAGACAGAAACACCTGCATGAGTGTGATCAGCAGCAAAGATACTCTCATTAAACTCTATTTATCTTTGCCAAAGCAATCATAACCTGCTGATTAAAAAAACTGAGGGGTGGCACTACACTGTTTGGATAGATGATGCTGGGAGGCCTGTTAGAAGGACAGTCAATCAGCAGAAACGCCAACGTGAGAAATCCTTCCCTCGGTGGAAAGAGTCCTCTGAAAATGTGTGCAACTGTCACAATAGATTATACGGGCGCATGGATTATTAAATTTGAGGCTGTGTTCGTAGACGTGAAGAGAGGATGTGGCTCATTTATTTGAAAACACATTTATGCTAGTGCTTATTATCTTTACCAAATGTGTTGTGTCTGGATGCCTCAGTGTGTGTGTGCATGTGTGTTGGTGTGTCCA
The DNA here is from genome assembly GCF_057382185.1 of Mchenga conophoros. Lineage (NCBI taxonomy): Eukaryota > Metazoa > Chordata > Actinopteri > Cichliformes > Cichlidae > Mchenga > Mchenga conophoros. The sequence continues at coordinate 37,341,199 of NC_140541.1, forward strand.
ATGAGTTTACTAAATGAGTCTGCACTAAACTCTGCCATGCATATGGAATTAAGCTGGAAGTGCCCTTTGGAATTAAAGGTGGTAGGCTACTTGAGAAGCAGACAGCGTGATATATCGCTGTGCTGTGTGGTTAAATAACTGTCCTTCCATAATAGAACTGTTTAACACAAATCCCTGACTAACCAAATAACTAAATATAATCTTAGAATGTAAGGTTCACGCATGAAGCCAGCTATACAAAGAGAAACAAATTCCTATCCATTAGAGCAGGGGTCGGCAACCCCAGGCATGCGTGCCACAGCTGGCACGCGAAGGGTTAACTGATGGCACGACCACAGCTGGACTGGCCACCATCGATGGTGATTTTTCGTTTTTATGGGCCGATGATTTTTTTTCTTTGTAACGGTATAAACAATGGAAGGTGGTGGATTGGCCAGATGCTGGTCGGTGTGTAAAAATAACTCAGTTGTTTGGTGGTGGTTATGGCGGTGCTTCCACAGATTCAGTAACATTGGTAAGTGGTGGAGGCCAGCAGGTGGATGAGGGAAAGGGGAGGCAGGAGGAGTAGAGACCCGAGGCGGCCGCTGGTCCGAGTGTCAGGTGAACTGAACTTCAGGTAAGAAGTTATGACCTGCAGTCTATCTGGGTCAGATATAAACCAAGTTTAGGTGGAGTTTATTTTCGTTGTGCTGACTTTTTACAGTCAGTTGCAATAACTCGTACTGCGTGCTAGCTAGCATGACGGAGTTTCTATGCAGCTGGGTGGGTGCTATGATGTTACTGATAGTGAACTTTATTTTATTCATAAGGTTAGTTAGTAGAGTTTCCAACCGTCCTGTACAAACTGAATCGTCTCGTATTCAGAGAAAATATCACGCGTTTCGTGTTGAGCTGAAAAGGAACCGTTTGTCCCAGACTTCAGCTAGGATGAAAAAGGCACAAAGCTGGATTTATTCTGTCTTTGCTGCACAGCTGCCTCTTCTTCTCTCATTCTCCCCCTCCCTCTCCTGTTGCTATTTCAATCATGAAACTGATCAATGATCAGCTGATCGGCTTTTCTCTGTTGTTTGTTTATCGCCCACTTTGCGCCGAAAGAGGAAACCAGCGGATGTCGCGCTAAACAACAGCAGCACGTTTAAGCTTGATCAGCTGTTGTTAGAATTTATTTAATATTAATTTCAAGTATCAGCTGATGTTTGCTGGAGCCACAGCTGTAAAGCTGCTGGTCATGATATGGTTTGTATATGTGGTGAGAGGGAAACATGAAGATGAAACCAGGAGATGTCCTTACTGAATCATCAGAGCTGTGATGGAGAAACAGGTTTACCTTTTAGGTGACATGAATGAGTTGAAGTTATGAAGTGTTTCTGAGAGACAAATAACACCAGGATCCTTTTCTAAGTAGCTGACAGCTGGTAACTGTGCAGGGGCGGGTCTAGCAAAGCTTTGCCAGGGGGCCAGGTAGGGCATTAACAGGGAAAGGGGGCACAAAGAAATACTTTTCTTTCTTATTCTCATTTAAAATGTCTCGCTTTTATTAAATAATTATCTGAATCTTACAACCAACGTTTTTATCTGACGTAAAATGTATGGAAATCATACATATACCAACAAGACAGTACATCACTGTCACATTGCAGAGGCCTTATTGACAGTGTTTGGCTCTACATATCTGTGTGAGCACATTTTCTCTCACATGAGTCCTCAGGTAGCCTCTGAATGCTGGACACTCGGAGACCAGAGATCACATTAATATGTGTATTAACAAACATGCCATATTGGCTCAGTTTACTTTTCTTAACATTGTTGTGAGGAGACCATAAAAAGCATTTGCATTTTCTGTTGTACAGTTCATTTGCTGTTATGGATAACAAGTGTATGTTTTTTTGTTTCAAAATAGCTGATGACTATTCGCTGATAGCTGCCAACATCTGCGAACAAATATAATTCTATAAAGTTGTTCTATATAGTGTGTAACTGTTGATATAGAGCGTTATTACATTTATTGCTAATGCAATCATATGGCACACTGACTTCTGAGGAAATTGTAGATGGCACTCATCATCAGAAAGGTTGCCGACCCCTGCATTTTCTAATTAATCCACATATTGCATACAAATGTAGTAATGTAGATGTAAATGCTTCCTGAAACTGATATGATGTTTAAAGGTTTAAGTTTTCAGTGCAAGATGTAAATTTCAAATGACTTCTGTTTTTTTTAACCCTCCCAATACAAAAGTAGAATCCCAGCTACGGTGGCTGCTGTAGGACAAACATGTTTTAGTCAGCCAAGAGCTCAAAAATATCACGTTTTTACTGTACCGTCGTAACGCCCGTGGCCAGCCAGTGTGATTCTACTACTGTTTGGACCCTATCTGCATCCCTATCTGTGGAAGGCTGTGAGTGCACTGTTTACCTCAGCTGTCAATGCTGGGTGAGAAGTGTCCACCTTTATTTAGTCTGGAAGATGCAGTTATGGCAGACTCTGTCTGAGCCTGAGTCAGTAAATCAGAAAAGCTCACTTCTGACCAGAGACTGAGGTGAATCATTGAGGATATGCTGAGCTATCAGTAAGCGCTGCTGTTAGCTACTCTTAGCCTCTGTTACCTCTTGTTAGCCACTGTTAGCTGTTGTTAGCAGCTGTTAAGTAGTATTAGTAAACATTCTTTGAAGTGGGTGTAACTGTTGAACACTTAGTGAAGAAACTCTCCTAATATATATAAATGAAATCAGACTGTTTTTCAAAGGAAAGTGTATAAAATTAACTGGCGTAACATTATCTTATAAGTAGCTGTTGTTGTTTAGCTAGCTCTTGTTAGCTGTCCAACAGGAGCTAGCTAAACAACATTAAACATTATTTATTAGCTTTAATAAATGATAGTAACAATGAACATGTTTGTGCACGTTTCCATGTGTTAGAGACTTCAGTTCAGGAGATGAGGTACGAGGTGAGGATGAAGTTTATTAAGATGCTAGTGACGCCGTCTCTTTCCTTCCTGTTTGATGAAGTTTATGAGAATGCATTAGAACATAGGTGCCAAACTCTGGCCCGCGGGCCAAATTTGGCCCGCAGCCTAATTATATTTGGCCCGCGAAGCCATACCAAATGACTATTAGAGCTGGCCTACTGGTATTATACAGCTAATATATATATTGTTTAGTATTAAGCTTTGCTTGTTCCATATTCAGTTTTTCAGCAAAACGTGTTCGAGTCCATAAGAAAAGATTCATTCTTAAATCTGGAGGAAGATTTTTTTTTTTCAATAAATATTAACGTTAGCCCGCGACCTTGTTCCAGATTTGAATTTTGGCCCACTGTGTATTTGAGTTTGACACCCCTGCATTAGAAGATGTTATTGCATACTATTCTATGCATATTTTTGATTACAATATCCTTTTGTCTATTAAATAACTTATTATTTAGGACACCTTTAAACTCAAATAATAAAAGAATGATGGGATTATTGCAGAAAAATGTGTGCTCTTCTCTTGTCTCTGTTTTCCAGAACTCTCACAATCTACTGCACGATCAAGCACTAGCTAACAATTGACTGCCCGCTCACTGCTGATGTGGTCTTTCTTGCACACTTCATAGACACCTACAGACATGTAGGCATCTGTATTTGTTAGGCTTTTTTGGTGTTGGTCTCAGGTATGATGTTATCTATCACTTAAGTTATCATCACCATCCAATATCAGCTGGCACACTACAGATCCTGCTTTGTAATCTGGCTTTTAGAGCCATTTTCAATCAACTTTCTTTCTAACACACACGTATCTGTACCTAACACACACCTAACTCCACGAGCACACGTAGCTGGGTTCAGCTGTGAGCTGCACGGTGTTTCCGTCACTGTGTTGGTCTTTGTGTCGATCTGTGTGTGTGTTTGCATGCATGTGTGTGAAAGAGGTGTTCTTCACTGCTTTGCTGACGTGCTGATGGAGTTCTTAGAGATTTTGTTTATCTCCTATATGCATACAGTGGCTCAGGCCTCCCTTGACTCACAGCAGCACACACACACACACACACACACACACACACACACACACCCCGCTGACACACTAACTTCTTTTTCTAGCACCATCGATTACTGTCAGCCAATACCTGCACTTCCTTCTGTCTGCATCATCAGGTTTCAGGAAGTGATGATAAATGAACAGCACCGTCTGCCAAAACCTGAGGCCATAGATATATAGCTCTAAAGAAATCAAAACATTTTAAGACCCATGCTGCTTTAAATAAGGAAAAAGACGAGAAAACGTTAAATTGGATTTAACAAAATAAGTATTAAAGCCTAAATTCAGAGGTTTTATTGGTTTTACAGATTATATGAGGCAAACCATTTAAAAAGGGCATTTTTATTATTTTGTTATATAAATATAACATTTTATATTTTTGCATAGAATGAGATTTATGAGTGGGAGACTTAAGACAGCAACATATTGTGAAATTTCTTCTTGTAATACATTATCAATACACTACTGGCAAATATCAATATTTTGCCTCCGAACATGGAGGCACTCTAAACTGATTTCCCACCCTGCCAATTAGACTTACCAGAATAGCTACTCTGTGGCTCTCTGTGGTGGCGCTTATCAAATTAATTAGAGTAAAGTAAATGGCAGTTAACCAGCTTCCAGTGAAGAAGAAAAACTCAGAGAGGGGGGAATTTGTGGACTGTTGGGGAAAACAGCTTTGTGAGATACTGTAGATGATTGTCTTTCGGTGTATTATCTGATTCCCGAGCACAGCTTACATGCTTGGTGAGACAGTTTTCTTTTTGTGAATCCTCTTAACAATGAGATTTCTTTTAATAATGTTGAGGGACTCGACACTGTGAATCAAGGTCAAAGAGTCCTGACTCTGCATTTAAAAAGAAAAACCCTCTTAGGCACGAAGTTAAGAATACAGGAAAGGCAGTGTCAGAAAACATCTCCGGGATGCTCGTAGCTGTCCATCAAACAGCTTTACTCCTTTGCAAGGAGACAGGTACAGAAATGAGGTGGATGCACACGTGTGTGGGAGAATATCTGCACTGGCAGATATATTCAGAGGTAAGTGAGCTGTGACTGACATCATAAAGGAAAGAAGTCAGGATTGGGAAACGGAGAGGAACACTGAGCCCTGCTTTCTTATGACACACACACACACACACACGGATGTTATGTGTACGTCAGCGCACAGCCACTCATACTGAAGACTGAAGCACAAACAAGTCAATCTTTTCTTTTTGTCTGTCTCTATCTGTATTGTTTTAAAACTGGCACACACACACACACACACACACACACACACACACACACACACACACACACACACACACACACACACACACACAGGCCTCAGGCAGATGAATGTGATTCAGTAGAAGAGCAAAGAGAATGGAAACATGAAGATGCTGCTGTACTGCAACACTGACGAGGAACAGGAGGTGGACTAAAAGTGACAGCACGCTTTGGTCATGTTCTGTGTATACACGACACCTTTCTGACACACAGGTAACAGTACGCTGTAGCTGTGTGATGGCCCCTGTAACCCACTGATGGGGAACCTTTTTCACAAGCTCCACTGGGAGCCTCCCATGTGCCACACCTGGTGGGACTCTGGTGTATCCACACCTTTCTGAGCTTTCACATGTTCCAGGTATAGAATCTGAACATAACTAATGAATAAGACCATTGTGCTCTCAAAATCCTTTTCGTCTTATCATTACATCCCAACAAGGTCGTAGCTCCTTACCTGTCATTAGCCTGAGGAGGAGCAGGAGGAGACGTAGTTCCAGCTCCCCTTGATTTGTTGACTTTGGCGTAGAGCCTATCCAGAGGGTCATCATCGGGGATGACTCCGGGCTCGTTAGTATGATTTCCGTGCCCTTGAAAGCCGGATGGGCCGAGAGGGGAAGGTGTACGAGCGTGCTGAAACGCTCTGTAGGGAGGCGACTGAGACAGAGGCTGTGGCACCGAGCCCATATCTCGGTCCCTGAAGGATTGTATACGGGCGTAGTTGGGATCTGCGTCATCATCTTCAAAATCGGGATATGCCGAACCGCCGCCGCCGCCCTGCCGCTGATCTTGTAACTCGGGATGCGATGCCTCGATTCTGGAAAGGAAACGCAGGACTAATTATTGCATCTATTGAATGTATTTTGATTAGTGGACTAGCATAGAAAAAATCAAAAGCATAGAGCTCAGATATGACAGGCGTGGAGCATACAGAGGGGTGGAGACAGACTGATAAAGGTAATTAAAAGAGCTGTTAAAGTGAGCATTCATGTTCTTCAGCATAGACAGACTAACACACCTCCTCTGAGTGCATGCAGTATTTCAGCTATTTCATCCTAATCATCTCATGGATAGAAACCTCCCCACCTCTCTCTCTCTTCTTTCATCCTCTCGAGCTCATGGTCACTCAGGAGGTCTGACTTTTGTCGCTGCAGAGCGGCCTTCGCTTCCTTCTTCTCCTCTTTTTTCTTTCCAAATCTGGACAGAAGCAAACATTGACACAGCATGTGGATCAAAAAGAAAGCCGGAGACAGCACACAGTACAGCTGGTATACAGAGGACGTAGATAAAGGACAAACACTGCATCAGCACCACTCTTAAAAGAATCACAGGGCAGATACAGCCCTCGCGTCTCACATACAAATAAACACACATAGAAAAGTCAACTGAACCAACAACAGCTTCCACGGTGGGTTAGTAAACTAGACACACAGGTGGTTAACTCGATGCCGACGGACGCTGGAGTAAAAGACACGCAGTTAATCCAGATTTGACAGAGGAAGGATACACACGAAGCTCAATAGGAACGCAGTCTATACAAGCTAACATAAATTAAAAGACGGCATACGCGCGACAGACCTAAAGACCCGCTTTAAGTGGCCACATATCAATACTCAAACCACAGCAGTCAATACTGCTTCTGTGTGGTCAGCATCAACAGCGTACTCAGCACTAATGGACACCAGACAATTCATTACCTGGAGGAGATGCAGGCAGACACACACACACACAAGACTGGATGTCATAATGAGCATCATTATATCTTCAGACTTTGCCGCCACTGCTGAAAATGAAAAGTGAACTAAAGTGGGAAATGAAAATGTAAGAACTGATTTGGTGACATTGGGGTGATTTTGTGTTTCAGCTGTGAGCTGGAGAAAAATGACCTGAGTCAATATTTTCATGCTTTTGCATTGACGGAGCTCTAAGGCTCATCAAAAGTCTGTAAAGGTGAAAAACACCTTAAAATCTGAGTTAACTTGCAGTTGTTGTTGTCAGGCACTGATCTCCGTTTGTGTTATGGTTTCCAGCTTTTTCACCCAATCAGGTTGTTTGCTCCATTTCAAACTCGTCTTCAAATGGATTCAACATTCTTATTAACATTTAATATCGTCATCATTAATATTATTACCTTTATGTTACCAGGAAGTCCCACTGAGATCAATCTGTCTCACAAGAGAGACTACAAATACAACATAAAGTATAAGTCCACAGCACATACACATAAAACTTTAATGGTTTCAAGTTTCTTAAAAGAAACATCCTCCGTCTCCATCTAAAGTTTAGATGGTAACTATGAGTCCTGGGACAGAGAAGGGTACAGATGTAGATGCAAAGTCCACCTAGAACGGCTTTATAAAGTAAAATATACGACCATAGAAAATATAAGTGGTCAGTGAATGAAGACTCTTTAGGACTGCAGAGGAAGCATGCATATACAGCAAATCACCAAAATCAATTACAGGCAAACAAGTAAAGTAAGATTTATTTCTAAAGTACAAACCAGGCCTCGCTTTAAACGTCCTAATAAGATTAGCACTGCGTGCATTGAGAAATCTACACACAGTGACAAAGTACAGCCAGTTTTGGGTCCTGTAGAGGACCTTTAGTTAAAGCACCTTCCACAGCAATGGCAGCTCAGTGTCTTCTTTGGAACGAGCCCGAAGATTAAAACTGTTTTTGTCCCATTTCAGGCACAGATGTTCAATCTCCACCCGCTTGGATGAGGAGCAATAGTGCACCGCTATTTTCAGGTTAGGTTCAAGTCCAGACAGTACCTGGAAACTCCAGGCCTTTCGCTCCTTTCCAGTAACGCTTCCTGTATTTTCCTGGCATCACGATGACGTTTGTGCACAAGTTCAATAATGTAATCAGTCACCTGCCTGCTGTCCTGGGGGTTGAGCTGCTGTTGTCTACATCACTACTGCTTCCCTCGCTGTCGATCTCAACACTGCCATCAGTATTCTTGTCCAATCATCTTCCTGCCTGCCTTCTTTGAGCCAACCAGCCTCCACTTTGCGTAGTTTAAATCTGTGCTCTCTGTTACTCTCCCTTTCAGACTCTCATTCATGCAACCCACCTCCACCCATCTGCACCTCACAGACACATCAGTCAGAGCTCCACCCAGGCCTCAGTCTTCATCTTCACCACCATCATCTAGACTTCGGTTGGTCCTTCGATTCTGCCGTGTTGGTCTAACCACCAAACTCTTAATTTCTCCATCTCAGTAAATTCAGCTCTTCCAAGTGATCTCTCCTTCTTGAACTTCTGCTTGTCGTGCCGTTAGCATGTAAACTTCTGCTCAGCACACTGGAAGACGTTTTCACCGGAGACGGCTCGAGGCTATTATGCGCTACAGAAAGAGCTTCCAACATAGCAATGCTGCCACCACTGTGTGTGACTGTAGGGATGGTATTAATGAGGTGCTGCTCAGTGTCTGGTTTCCTCCAGTTAGATCCCTCTTGGCAAACTCCATGGCGGCCAGTCATGTGACTTATGGAAAATGGGGGCCGACCACAAAGGTTTGAGCGGTGAAGTGCTGCCACACAGAAACTTTGGGTCTCATTCATAGTGACTCCTGTTGGCTCACCGATGTCCTGAAAACTCAGTCGGTGGCTCCAAACTTGATTACGTGTATCCGTCTTTAGAGGAGTCTGCGTCCTCTCAGCAACCTTATTTTAACTCTGATTTACAAAAGATTTAAAAGTCATTGTTGGACAATGAAAATAAAAATAATACATAACGAGTATAGAATGAAGCTGTGCACTGTAATTAGCCAGGCACACACTTCCTCAAAGAGCAACCAAACAAAATGTTCTCTTTTCCATGATCCAGTTTGAAATTCCACAGAGAATTAGCATCTCTGCAAACATCTCCATCTTTAGGGTAATTAAGAAGACTTGTACTGTACAAATCTGGTTAGCAGCATTAGCACTGCAGCGTTACATGTACGTTACAAAACCTGCGCACATTTTCATTAGTTTAGAAACAAAATATCTCTATACTCCCCCTTTTCTCTCTTCTCGTTCCCCTCACCCTAAAGCTTCTGCAGTTTTTGACTCCCCCTCCTTCAGCCTGGTTCTGCCAGAGGTCACTTCCTGTTAAAAGAGAGCATTCCTCTCCACTGTTGTCAAGCTGTTGCTCAAAAGAGATCATCTGATTGTGCCTCACAAGATAAACCACCTGGAGGAGATGTTGGTGTAAACTGATGCTGTATAAATAAAATTCATTGAAAATCGTAACCAAGTATGATGTTTCCGTACTAAACCATTTAGAGGTGTTTACCGTACTCCCAGCTCGATGGAGGAGAAGGTAAAACTTTACAACCAGCTGCTGTACAGTCGGGAGGACATGGAGAATTAAACCAGTATTAAATACTTAATACCTCCAACACACAAACCATGACCTTATAACAGCCTTTATGTTTAATTTATCAAGTGAAGTTATTGATATATGATCGTGCCACTATACCTGCTTATGGTTTATTTCAAACAACAGTCACAGTTTCTCTAAAGTGCGACTGTTTTGTTGTTTCAGCGCGTGCATATCACTGCTTCTGCAATAAAAGAAGGTATATTGTGAGCACAGAGGTAATAGGTTTCTTTGAAGTGCCTCATGTAGACTGGGGAAAAGCCTATTTACCACCCACAGAGGTGGACGCGATGGGCAATGAAGGGCACCAATCATCTGTGTGAATTAACAGCACGTGTGTGCGTTTGCCTCACAGCGGACGAGCCTTGCTCTAATTACCGCTGCCTATAGAGGCTTACCCTTTCCTTCAACTCCTTCTCGTACCCTTCCTCACAGCTCTTTTATGTCCACTCCTTCTGACCGTCTCCTCAGCGCACGCTTTCCTCCCATTAATCTTATTTCTCTTTCGTTTCATCCGCAGCGTACCTTGCTTTCACCCCGTCACCTCAGCCTCTCCTTTGACGTTTTGCTCCTTCCCTTTGCTATCAAGCACTTCTCTCTTCAGCTAATCTGTCTCCTCTCTTCTATGCTTCTCCTCACCCCTGCGTCCTCTCCAGTGTCGGCTTCTCATACTAACAGAAAGAATAGATGATAAAGTGAACACAACATATATTTTAACAACAGAACCCTTCTCTGAAAATTAAAGAACACATTTAGCACCGAGATTATCGCCATGTCTTGCTAATTTGAAGCACACACGCACACCTTCATACACCAACTTACTTTCTGCACAATGCTCAGTCTTTTGCACGACCCACTGTCATTGTTGCATTGTTGCACTGTTGTGTCTGCACCGTCTGCTGTTACACGGTCGTTGTTTTTTTTGCAGTTTTTGCACATTTGCACTTTATGCAGTCCTGTGTTGATTGTCCTGTGTCACACGTAGCACCGTGGTCATGGAGGAATGTCTTGTTTCACTGCGTACTGTACTGTTTCCAAAGTTTACTCAGAACGCTGCTGGAAAATGAATAAACCAACATCTAAAAGGTCGGAGTTCAGAAGGCAGAAACGTGTTGGTGATGGGGGAAGTCAGACGGGAATGCCCTAAACTGGTTGAAGCTGACAGAAAGGCTTTACAAACTTGGAAAACCAATCTCAAGAACACAAATGTGTGGCTACAGTGGACAGCTAAAAATTGGACCGCTGAAGACTGGAAATATGTTGTCTGGTCTGTTGGATTATCAATTTCTGCTTAAGGACACAGATGGTACAGTCAGAAATTGGCAACAGCGCCACGAATCCTGGTGGTGTTCCCTACACCATGGCATAATGGTGCATGGAGTGCTTCCTTGGCACGCTTTGGGCCCAGCAGTATCACTCCGCAGCGGTGCAGCTGACAACGGGCAAGTCTTTATGACCACAAATTATCTTCTTCTTGGAGGTGTTAATGATATAGAAAAGAAGATGTGCATCTGAAATGCACGTTTCCGTGTGAAATCACGATGCCATGGATTCTTTTATATCTCAGCATCATGTTAATGTGGTCTTCTGTTGGCAGGCGTAGTTTTGACGCCACACACAACAATCCTTCATTTGCCCATTTTTGCTTTTCTTCTCTGACTGGAAATAGACAAGCAACCACATCCAGTTATCGACGATTTCCATACGCTTTGCAGCAAAATGAAAGAACAGCTGAAGAAGAAGAAAGAGATTCAAAGAAAACGGACACACACAGCTTAATTAAGCCCACTCTCCCATCCTGCAACACACAGTTGAACAAAGATTCATTCTTAGTAAAGTCCTATCTCCTGCCACTACCTTCTGCCTGAGCACGTAGGGTTTCTGAATCAACACTCCTGCAGAGTGTATTTGTCGTGCACGCGCACACACGGTAAGAAAAGTTAACTAACACATAAATAAACTGGAGACAAACTGGCATGCTTTGATTTTGTCCCTCTAAACGCCGCTTTGTTGAACAATGGGTAAAAATAAAACTTGTTTCATTTTTGTTTCTTTCAATCTTTCGTTCAACAACCCGTCGACGTCTCTCCTTTCATCTTCTCCTTTGTTAAACGCCTTTTGTCCAACGAAGATAATCAGTTAAATCACAAACCACTGCCTGCATGTAATCACTGTGCACAGACGTAGAAAGGTCTCACAGGTGAGACTACACTTTTCCAGTTTTTCTTCTTCATGCGCTTCATTTATTTGATACTTAAAAACACATTTGGATCATTTTTCTATTTGATGAATTGAAACCACGTAAAAGTGGATTTAAAATGTAAAATCAAACAGACACACACACACACACACACACACACACAGTTGTTCAGTTCTAAAGTGTGTTAAGTGTAAAAGGCAGGATTAATTAACTTTATTAGAAAAATCATCACAGCAAAAGCAGCAGAAATTCTTTATAGCAAAATGTTATTTTTCTAGAATTGACATCAACTCATCCAATGCAGTATAAAGCAATGACGGTGGCACGGAGTTCACTTCCACCGTTTTTGATCTCAGGAATTATCACAACAACTAGAATTGGTTATTTTTTGTTACGTTTTGGACGTTTTATGTGACGAGCACGTCGGTCCCTGGGACGGAGTTAATCATTTAAAAAGCAAATGAGCTGCTGTGAATCCTATAGATGTTTATTTGTAACAATTAATGTATGATTAATCGAGCTGTTGGTTTTAATTGTGTTGTTTTGTTGTTTATGAGCCTTTTTTTGTCTTTCATGGATGAAAGTTTTTTTTATTTTCATAAAAAGTTCGTCAGACCCGAGGAAGAGTAGCTACTGATACTGCATGAGCTAATGGGGGTCCTAATAAACTAAACTAAACTAAACTAAACTAAACTAAACTAAACTAAACTAAACTAAACTAAACTAAACTAAACACACAGCCTGATGAGATTTTAAAATGTACAAGTTCTGATGATATCGCCTGAGAAACATTGTTTCACAAGAAATGTCAGAGTAAGATTAGCAGCTGATTAACAGCCAGTTAGGACGAATAAATCACCTCTTGTTGTGTCATTAGTGGGAACAGAACGATAACTCATGAATATTCAGGAAGTAACACCTCAGTCTGTATGGAAAGTGTATGGCTCCTCATTTACATGTGAGAAAGTTTGCTCTACAGCCGGTTTTCCTAAAGCTCCCGTCTGTGTAGGGAAAAGCCTAAAAGTCTGACCAAGACGGGAACTGCATCTTTGGGAATATGTGCGTACTTACGGTCTGCTTATTACAGTAAACGGCCCCGTCTCACTTTAATCCCAAGCTTCATTAAAAAAGAGAGACGCCCACAGTGGGTAGAGTACACAGACAGTAAAACACTGTGGCAACACCGTCGATGTTTCAAAAACTTTACGGCACATGTCATCACGGCAGATGGCGAGAAAGACTGTTCGCACTTGACTGCGGTGTCATTTCGGTCTTACTTTTAGTTTAATTTGTCGAAGACAGGTGGTGGTTACTCTATATAAGTGATACGCGTGTTTATGTTAGACGTGGATTTTCAACTTCTGCTTCTCCGTGTGAGCTCTTCACACAAATCTGGTGTGTTAGTTTGATTTTTCTGCTTAAACAGAAACGACCAGTGAAGACTTCCTGACTGTAAACACAGAACCACCGAGAGAGAAAAGATAGCAGGTGGAAGACTTTTATCTTGCTGTTACAGTCCACACCAGTTACACCAGTTACAGCAAAGCAGCCCCAGACTATCGCGCCACCACCACCATGTTTGACCATTGCTATGATGTTCAGTCAGTTTTCTGCCATACGTAACAGGACTCAAACCTTCCACAAAGTTCAGCCTCTATGTCCTCAGTCTTGGGAATCATCCAGATGTTTTTTGGCAGATGTGGTTCTCAGCAGTGGTTCTCTCCTTGGAATTTCTTATTGTTGAATCATGAACTCCTTAACTGAGCCAAATGAGGCCTGCACTTCTTTAGATGTTGTTGTTGGTGGCATGTGACCTCCTGGATGAGTAGCTGAAGAGCTCTCAGAGTCATTTTGGTGGGCCGGTTGCTGCTGAGAAGGTTCACCGTGGTTCCAGATTTCCTTCACGTGTGGATAACGGCTCTCACCGTGTTTCATTGAAGTCACAAAGCCTTAGAAATGTCTCTGCAACCCTTTCAGACCGACAGAGGTCAGTGACTTTGTGTCACAGCTGTTTCTTTAGATTGCGGCTGCTTTTAGAGATCTTTTAGTCTCCTTCACTGATCGGGGTGTGGGTAGTGAAATTAAACTCAGCTTTCCAAAAAAATTTGGTTAATTTGTTTTTTCATGATCAGTTGTTACAATATTCAGATTTTAGTAGAAGGAAGCAAACGGTACCAGCCGTTATGTTGACTTTACATCCAGCAAACATGTTATTCAGCAAAAACACTCGTAACAATGTACAATCCACACACATTAACATGCACACAGATGTGGAGTGCCGAGTCTTCAGGCGGCTGTTACACACCTGCGCTTCCCGATAAACCCACTGACAACCGAGAAAAATCAGGCCAAACATCTGTGACTCTCACTTCATCTATTCTTTCCTTTCTCTCTCCCTCCCTCCCTCTACCACTCCTAGGACACGCCTTCCTTTCCTATCATTGGAAAATAGATCTATGAGGGAATGGGTGATTGACAAGTGCGATACAATAACAAGCACGCACGCACATACACATACACGCTCTGATGACTGACAGGCATGACATCAGTCAGTGACACCCCAATGACTTTCTGTCAAGACGTTTGATTGGCAGAGTCCTTCCCCTGCTTCAAGCATGTGCTCTCTAATCATGAAACAATGAAATTCAGCGTCTGGTCAGAAGCCTGTTTTTTCCCCTGCTTGGGGAATTTGGAGTCGTCTTCCATGCACAAAATTTCGAGTGCCTTGAAATCTCATTTCTACTGCACGCGTCTATCTTCATGTACAGTTGGAAGCAAATTAAAACCTGCGGCCACTAAGACTGTTGTCAATGCCCCTGTGCAAGCTGCAAGCCAAAATGCAAGAATCTAAGATGCATGCATTCGAGTTTAATGCAAAATAAAAGTTGCAACTGAGTCTAAATGTGGAATTGAATGAATTGAAAAGTCATCTAAAGACAACTGCAGCAACCAAAGCAATCATGAGGTGGTTCAATTTCAACCATCTGTAACCCCCGACAACCAGTCACTAAAAAGATGGGGAATACGCAATTTTCCCTGACAACCACTGGTTACCAGGGGTTACTGACTGGTTTTTAGGTCTGCATGAATTGAACTTGGCATCAGATTTTGCAGAAACTGCCAGCAACCTCTAGGAGCCATTTGCAAACCTTTACCGAACCCTGATCCTGCCCATTCTACTTTACGGTGCGGAGACGTGGACAATGCTCAAACACGACCTGAGCAAGCTCGAAGTTTTCCAAATGCGTTGCCTTAGATGCGTTCTCGCCGTTTCCCTTCGCGACCGTCATTCGAATGACACCATCCTCACCAGCTGCGGCAGCCAACTGACGATCGGCAACCTAATCCAGCGCCGCCGACTCTGTTGGTTTGGCCACATTTGTCGAATGGACCCGAGCCGCTACCCCCATGGCCTACTCTGGTTGACCCGCCCCACCGATTGGAGGGTGCATCGAAATGCACCAAAGAAGACATGGATGAGACAAATCCAGGATGATTTGAAGGCCCTTCGACTTGACCTCGAGCAGGCAAGAACCATCGCCTTAGATCGAAAAGCGTGGAAGATAATCGTTGGTCAAGCAAGAGAACCTGCGGCACCTACAGCAGCGTACTGGTTGCGCGGCAGACCACCGCCGCTGGTCGCCCGCTAAGGACAAGAAGAAGAGAAGAAGAAGATGGCTGAGGGTTAACTGAGAAAGAAGCTGGCCTGACTCAAGCAACCTGAATATACATTTATAAATGACATTTGCTGGACTTGTGCTAAGATCGGGAGTGAAATATGGCCTCCATCAAACTGCCAACATGTCATTTCTTCACAGCCTATTTAAGTGCTGCAACTGTACAGCAGCAACTCTTACAGGCAGCTTAATTCAAACACAGCAGAGCTCCACCAATCAGAAAATCTCCAGCAAATGATGGGGACTGCAGCATCAAAGTAAGTCCATTTTCTGCCATCAACCTTTTCATCTAAGCACCACACACACACATTCAAAAGCACACAGGCATACAGTATGCACAGACTCGGGCTAATAGGCCTAGCATGAAGCTCAACCATTACACAGCCCACAATGGAGCTAGTCAGTCCTAATGGGCCCCACCGTTGAGATGGGCTAATAGTCCCAGCGATGGAGCACTTTAAGTCTAACAGAGATGCAGCATTATGACCAGCTGGAAATAGCGCAGAGAGCGGGAGAGGAGCCACGAGGAAAAAATGGGACAATATGGGGGAAGTCTAATTACTGGTATCAGTGAGAGGTAAAAAAATGGGCTAAAGGCTCAAAGCTCTTTAAGTATACATGTGCCATTCATGTGAAACCTTTTCAATAATTATAAATGATAGTCAGCAAACACACACATGCACACACACACGTGGTGCTTCATATAGGCAGACCCATTATATATCAGATATTCCAATAAACATAGTTTAAATTTGAAAATGAACAGCGTGCACACACACACATCAATAACCACATGAATATGATGCAGTGACAGCAGCAGCGCCCGCTTACATTTTGTTCTGGTGGACCTCGTCCTCTCCCAGTCACACCTGATAGATCGCCATATTTTCATTTGTACAGACTGTCTCTCTCCCTTCCTCTTTCACAGCCGGTCGCACACACGCAGACGACGGACCAGCTCAACAACCGTACTTTCCACTCGTGTAAATTATGTGCAGAGCACAGAGTTATGGCTGCGTGTACACACTATATTTCTGTACACATAAAGCACAATAACACGACGCTAAAAGGTCTGAGCAAGAAAGACAAAAGACGCACAACTTTACAGAAAAACAAATGCATCCACACACACTCTCTGGAAGATTCACAGTAACCATGTGCCAACTATATGACAACCATCTGACTGTGTGACCAATCGTGTTTTATCAGCACATGAATATTCATGACGGTGGGCCGGTTACCACGGTGCACGCACACACACACACACACACACACACACACACACACACACACACACACACACACACACGCAGATGACTGGCATATCTGATTGGCAAGTGGCAACGGTTCAGATGACGGAGCCAGCTGTCCACTTTAAAGGGCATTTGAAGCAAACATTTAGAGTTGGACGTTATCGCCGGGGTTAACGATGAGAATGAGACATACAGTAATTACGTTACTGCAGGTACTTGCAACGCTGAACCCTCCCTTCATCCAACTTAACAATTCAAATCACAAAATCCAGTAAAGTAAGCGTCTTCAGAGGCAGTGCACGATCAGCGAGGTAACGCAGCGGTTGAATTGAAGTTTCAAACGTGCGAACCGTCTATAACATGCATGCACACTTACTACTGTACAACCAGAGAGCTGCAGTAAGGCAGAGTATCCCATACTGCCTCTCCTCCAGACCATTAGGCCAATCAAAGGTGCCCTTAGATGAATATGACAAATCAGCAGCTCGCCCCAGATTGAACTGTACTGAATAGCACCAATTTGCCTTCTCAGTCTACCACCATTACATGCAATCAAATGCAGATAGAGAGCGGGAGCTGGAGAGAGCAGACGGAGAGGGAAAAATTGGAATGATGCAAAGATTAGCGGGGTGGGAATGGAGAGAGGGGGTGGGGGTGGTCGCTGCAAAAGATGGCAAGGAAGAGGAGAAGGAGAGAAAGGTTGAGATTATCACTGGGATCTAATCAAGACCTTTTTACAGTGATGAGCGAGGAGGTGTAGGGGACAGGTCTAAAAATATCCTCGGGTGTATTATATGGTTTTAAAGCACTTGTGGCGAGATGCGATGGGAGAGCCGGGGGTTAGATGAAATGATGGATGGAGAGGAGGCTCGCTTAGATTAGACTGGAGATGTTCTCGGGTGTGCGGCGTAGGCTGTCCAAACCGTAATCAAACAGAGTGGCAGACAAGAGGAAGAGAGGTGGATGAACACAAGCAGAAGGTATCGCTGTAACCGTCGCTGAACTCTGAGGCGCTTAAAACAAAGACAAACGCGATGGAGCGAAAGAGGTGGAAAAACCACATCCTTCAGTCTGTGATGTGTGATGGAGGTGTGCCCACAAAAACCAGCAACAGAAGGAAAGAGAAGAAGGAGGTACATTCTGTCATCGTTTAACTATTTATATAAACATGATTTATGACTGCGTTACTTAGCTCTGTTTGCAGTGTGTATTTTATATGAAGTCATCAAATACTAGTACATGTACCATATTTTTCGGACCATAAGGCGCACTGGATTATGAGGCACATTAAACGCCTTATAATGTTTTATAATTTTTGCTATGTAACTTTGCACTGTCCACTTTCTGCTGTAACAAAACAAATTTCCCACGTGTGGGACAAATAAAGGTTATCTTATCTTATATGAATGAATAACCTCATATTATCTCAGTTGTTCTCCTGACTGAAGTTTGGTCCGTTTACAGCGTCCTGCCATGTGATTGCATTTGTCTCTAACCATCAGGAACCCTCAAGTTAACTTTTATCGAAAAAAGTTAGCGTTCATCCTCCAGCTTCACTGTGTTTATGCTAGGCTAACATAGCTGTGTCGCTAGCGATCACGTAGCACATCATTATATAGCAGCTAGCCCAACTTCAGTAACCCTACAAATGTCACTGCTGTTTAGTTTTCTGTCCTTATTTATGTTGGAAGTGATAGCAGAGCTGTACGTTTGAATTTTCCAGAAATCTCTCAGTCAGAACATGCTATATCATGCTTAGCTAACTAGCGAGCTAACTTCCTGCTAACTTCTAACTCTGTTAAATTTAATAAATTCTGTTTTCATGGATGCCTGGATGTTAAACTTAATTGTTACACCTGGTAAAGCAGCAACGCTGATCATTTTATTACAGATGAAAGAATTTAGACAGTTTTTAACTCTCAGTGATGCTGCAGTGTTCGTTTGACTTTGGGACCTGAAGTAACGGAGTTTAGGACCCAGTCGGTATGTTGTTGTTGTTGGACCTCCACTGCTGATTTCAGACAAAAGTGATGATGATCAAACGTTTTGTCATTAATGACATCAGCAGTTATTTTGATAACATGTTTAAACAACATCCTTCATCTCAAGTCCAAAGCTAAGATTCACCAGGCTTCTAGATACATGCAGTGCTGTGCAAAAGTCTTGATCCTCTCCTCATTTCTTTACGTTTGCTTCAGACGAGGTACACTGTGCTCTAGTTTTCTTTGTTAGGTGGTCTACAGTTTCCAGACTTTCTGAGGGTCTTTCAGAGTTTACTTTGCTTTCATCGGTTTCAGTCGTTGTACCTGAACATTTTCGGAGGAATGTTGTTTTTGGGTGTTTCTTTGTTAAGCCACTTAACACTGATCTGTGAATCATTCAAGCATGAAAAGGCACCTGAGGGAGAAACCTGTGTTGTTTCTGCATGAAACAGAGAACCAGTCTTAAACTGGATCGTTGGCCACTTTGTGACTAGCAGCCTGTTGCAAAAACAGATTGTTTGTTCCCATTAAGAGTGGGCAAGATAGCATCAAAACTAATATTTCGATCAAATATTTCAAAGACATTTGCAGCAATTATATTTGTGACAATATAATAAAATGCTGCAGCTTACAGGGAGCAGCATTGATTTATTTCTGCAAACAAATGCTGTTTAGATTTTTTTTTAAGTACCATCAGATTTAGATTCTTGCATCTGGAAAGGATGTGATTGGAAACAGCTTCATTTTTCAGCATGACAGTGATTCCAAACACGCTGCCAGTGCAGTAAACAACACACAAACAACAAAAACCGTCACGGATTGGCCTTCCCACAGCCCGGACCTCTACGCTATTAATCTACCGTGGGATCATCTCGACAGGAAACTGAACAAGCGGCAGAAACGCTGAAAGAAAAGCTCTGAACGTCCTTCAGGAAGCCTGGAGAACTATTCCTGAAGACGAGCTCAGGCTATGATGAAGATCAGTTCACACACACAAAGAAAAGGACCCTTTTTCTCACTTTCTGCGCACACACACTTCCTGTTATCTGATCTTGGACTGCAGCTTTATTCACAATCCTCAAATATCGGAATATTTAATTTGTCTGAAAACTCAACAACAAAGTCCCTCCAGAGAACAGAGAAATACCAGAGTGAATCACAGACCTTCAGTTTTACTACTGACAAACACAGCTGACAATAAAACGCACGCAAAGCTGATTAAGGTCAACTTTTCATCAAACTCAGAGCTGCTCATCTCTGCTCAGTTATCAGGAACTTAGTTCTGTGTTACAAGGTCTCTTTGTGTTTTGAGGGCTGGAGGATGGCAGCATTAACGTACGCACAGCTCAGCTCAACTAAGGATAAACGGAGGAGGCAGACAGGTAGCTCCTGTAAAGGTAAACCACACAGGACACAGCGCTCCGTTGGTCATCCTCACACTCGGTCACACTTAGCGAAGAATAAAAAACATCTGACATAATTATTAACAGGCTTAGATTAGCCGTTTACACAGTCCACTGAATAACAAAGATAGAATTTTAACACAATAAAACGGGCTCTATCTCCACATCATAAAGGCTTATTTCCTAATGATTAAATGGTGCAAGAATGGGAGAAACAAAGCCGGCTGAAGGGAGATCGGGGGAAAGGTGAAAGAACTTTCAAAGAAAAAGAATTAAACCTATTCGATTACACAAAATTAGTGCATATTAGTCCAACTGCCTAATATTACACTTTAAATAACATGCAATTTGGAGATACAATCATTGTGATAAAATGGGACTTTGAAATCTGGAATTGCTTTTCTGTGTCCCAGTTCACACAGACTGCTTTTGTGAGTGTATTTTGAAAGGCTGCGGCTCTATTTTGCAGATCAAATTGCACGTTGCTGTTTATCTGAAGATCTGTATCTGTGTAATAGTCATGTGAAATCCCACTTCAGAACCACAGTGGGGAAAAACACTGATAGTAGGCAGCAGTGAAGGTGGAAAGTATAGTAAATTGTTCATTGAAACACTTTGCCTCATTCATGCTACGTATGTTATAGTCACGCTGAGAGGTGCAGTCTCAATCATACAAAATAGTTCTGAGTGAAAATTTCAGGCCTCTTAAGGAAAATGTGGGCACCGGTCTCAGAGCGGTCTTTGTGTCCTGCAGCACGTGACAGCGATTCACGAAGGCACAAAAAAAGAGCTCAGTGTTCATGTTTTGTCCGACACGGTACGAACGCAGGTGGGATGTAAACATATTTGATGATGCACGTCGGGTTTTCTGACAAGAAACAAAGAAAAGGTGACGGCCTAGTGAACTCTGCTCCTTGCAATGATACAAAAGCTGACCTGATCCTGTGCAGCTGGTGGTTCGTGGGCTCTGAGAGGACAGAGAACATCCAGCAGCAGCAGAAAAGTTCAGGACTGCTTATCGGTGACGAAAAAGTGATCAGCAAACAGTAAAAAACGCTGATATCTAAAAGTGCAAATGAGAAAGACACAAATTCCACTCTCGTCTCAGCAAACACACTAAACTTCACTGAGTGAGGCTCAGCAAAGCGGAGCAGACTGCCAGACCAGCACCACCATGTTTCCACTGAAGTCTGGATGGTGTGAATAATGTGAAACTGAAGCTGGTGACACGTTAAAACAAATACGTTGGTCTAATAAACGCTTTGATGTTGGTTTTGGAAATCACCGCTCTGTGAGAAATGATTTCAAAGCTTTGATATGTGCCGTGTGGTCGGCCGTGTGGTCGGCCGTGTGGTCGGCCGTGTGGTCGGCCGTGTGGTCGGCCGTGGGGACAGCAGGGTTTCTGGCTTTTATAACGTCTGTTTAAACTGAATCTTTAGTCTGCTGTGGTGCATCTCTGCTCAAAGTTTGTATTTTATTACAAAGACACAATAAAGTGAAGCTAATGCTAGCACTCGTTTTAAAATCCCTCACCTCAGCAGACCGAAGCCGATTTTCTTGCTCTTCTTTTCCGTCTCCTCGGGCTCCTCGGTCTTCTTCTTCTCCTTCTCTTTCCCCTTCACCTTGCTCTTTTCTTTCTTCTTTGTTTTTGCCTTCTTTTTCTTCTCTTTTTTGCCTTTTTCTTCAGCCTGGTCACCAACTCCCTGCCGAGAGGAACTACTCGCAGGCGTGTCCCGACCTGAACTGGGCTCGGTACCATCATCTGGAGGGGAAAAAGAGAAGAACGATATAAGGAGGATGAAACAAAGTAGCAAAAACAACTACTTTGGATTTAATTCAATAAAACATAAACATCTGAATCATCAACCTGACCTGAAGGATTGCTGTGCAGGAGAGACCACCAAAGGCAGCTTTAAGTACGATGACTGCAGGTGATGTCTGTGAAATGTTGTTTATTGATAATAAACTACACAAAAAAACAACGCACTGTTCTGGGGGTGTGACCCGACCAGTCAGTCAGTGATGCTGGTGACTTTTCCACGTTTAGCCGATGCCGCTGTGTGAGTACAAACTGTTTGCACGGTCGTTTTCTTGCACGTTCACCTACAAGTTTGAGCCTGGTGCTCACACAGCACGTCACAAAGAGGGTCAAGGCCAAAAAAAACAAACGCATTAAGCAACAATGTGCACAAATAAAAACGACTCGTGCAAAGTGTCAGACAGAGTTTACATTTTTCTCCACAGTGCACTTATCAGCTTTACAGAGAGTTGATTTGCTCTTCACAGAGTAAACCGTGACGCCTCATTGGTTCTTTGACAGACTGGAGGTCTGAGACGCAACACAAACACACAAACACACAAACATGCAGAAATTATAGACTCCTTGTCAGATTTCATAAGCTAACCAAACTAAATTTATGACTTCAAATGGGGCTTAATTTTATTTGGGTATTCACTTCAGCATTAATTACAAAGACCGTCTTCCGGGAGGATGGAAATGTGTGTGTGTGTGTGTGTGTGTGTTTGTGTTGCTGCAGACCCACAGCATCATGCTCCACAATGGCAGCAGACGTGATCTCACTAGAGTTTTTGTTGCTGTGATAATTGTGCACATATGTGGGTTTTTATTTTTCCTGTGAGGCTTGTTCACAGAATTTTAGTGTTTCAGAAAATGTGCAAATATCACAACAACAGGTTGAAGCAATAATCAGAATATTTGCTTCAAAGCAGGTCGATGCCAGAGACTCGTCACATGTCAGCATAAAGTCGGGATTTTTTCATCTTTTCTGCGCCAAAGAAATAAAGAAATGATCCAAATTAAACAGAAATAAGAAAAAGTATTGAGAGTAATCCATCCCAGCTGAAGAACGGCCTCAAAGGCACTGACTCATCACAAGTGAATAGATTCGAAACTGTGACACGCTGTTCTCCTGTGGTATTAGCTGGACTCAGCTCAGGACCCCACACAATGCATCTGCTGCACATTAACTGCTTCGTTTGGACTGTCAAAATATTACCAGTGTTTGCCTTTCTAACAAACGCAGGTCCAGGCTAAAGAGTGCAAACTCACCTCTCACAGGCAGCGCTCGATAAGCATTTACATGATTTAAACCCAAGCAAAAAGTGACGACAACAGACAAAGAGAAGCACACAGCAGAGAAACGAAAGACAGATTCAGTGCTCTCTGTCGATTAACTGCAGCTCTGAAAGTGTTGAATATTTAGAAGGATAGTGACAGATGTGGCCGCGGCGTGTGTGTGTGTGTTGAAATGCCCTATTAGTCCTATCCTGTGTGAGTGTAGTGATCTGAAACAAGCCGACTCATTACTCTGGTGGTGACTGATAAGACTTGGCTGCTAATAACACAGCTGGGAGTTGAATATGTGCTGATATTTGGAGGCATAAGGTGCTTGTTGCAAAGCCCCTGTCACACTTTACTTGAGAAAGTGTAATTGGGGAACACCTAACGCACGGCGGTAAGTTGAGCGGGCATCAATCACTGCGTTAGAAAACTCCCCGTGAACGTGGTGAAGATAAATGTCACCAATCGGACCGAGCTGCAGATACAAATCTGACATTCTAACGCAGCAACATGTGATGTGTAGACAAATGAATGACAATGCATCGTCAGCCTATCGCAGACACGCGTCTCTCTCTCCCGCTTACCGTCATCATCTTCAGCCGGCCCGTCGTAGGATTTATCGATAGCTGCTCTGAAGCTCTCGTTGCAGCCTCTTCCCCTCACCATATTTGGGCGAGGGCGGTGGAACGGGAGGAGTTCGTTCTTTCTGTTGACCTCCAACATGGCCGTCTGGAGGCTCTCCAGGGAACTGGACTTCTTCAGGCCCAGGGTGGGGCCGAGCTCCACGGGGCTTGATGATGCTGTGGGGGGAAAAGGAACTAATATTAGCATGTTGCAGGTGTCTCCTCCTGACAGTCAGTCAGGTTGCATTTGATCATTGAAGGTGAGACTGACAGCACAGAAAGCTCCAGGCTTGGCAGCACACAGTGGTTTTGAATATGAAACCGCAGTAGACAGCTTAGATTCGTTTGAAGTATCACATCTCCCTTTGCTTTACTGCATTAAGTTCAAAGGGTCAGAAAGCATCTCTGAAGAATTTCTGACCAAAAACATGTTCAATTTTGATCGGCAAATTCTGATTAGATCATCTTTAAACTTTGGTGCCAAATCTGAAGAATTTCACTGCACGTCCGCGATGTAGATACTGTCGCTCTGCTCCTGGTTTCAGTGCCACAGAAGACCTGCACATATACGGTAGGAAAGAGACACCTTTGCCCAGGTGTGGCGATCGAAAAAAGCTTTATCGCTGCTGCACCTTTCCGTGATCAGATTAAAACCCTGAAGGAGACACGAGGACCAAAGCCAGACCCGCCAGGCTACGGCTGAACTCCAGAGAGAAGTGCCAATAAAAAAGCGATGCAGTTAACTATCCTGTTGTTGAGTCTGTGATGGATGGGAAGTCTGCTTCACCGTCCCGAGATCTCCATCCATCATCACGAGTATGCTGTGAGAGATATTACTGAGGGAGGGATCTAGCAGGAAGCATGATGAAGAGGAGAACGATGGATGAGAAGACAAGTATTCATAGGAGGGAGAGAGACATCAGATGTGTGTTAGAGCCTCACGTTTCAAGCACACAAAGTCTACATTTGGAGAAACAGCAAAGCTTGCACTCTTGGCGTTTTGCAGGCAACCTAGCAACTGCTGCTATGTGCTGCACAAACCCAAGTTAAAAGCATCCGGACCGGGTTCAGCCTCGGGCCCCGCTGTGATGTCTCCACCACTTCAGAGGATTGCTGTTTATTAAACAAAAGAGGGAGAAGAGGTAATGCAAGTGTCACTCTGTGCCACCTAAAACAGAGAAGACACAAGATGGGGAGGAGGAAAGATGACTGGGAGGGAGCAAATTAAGTTTCCTCCAGAGGATATCATCATGGGAAACCCCGGTGGCAGAGAGGAGGACAGAGAAAAATGAGGAAGAAGGGAGGAAGGCTGGGCTAGCTGCCAGCTCAAAATACTGGTAATCCTTACATGCGCACACACACACACACACACACACACTCCGGATTCCTTGCTGGCCGTGGCCTGTCGATATGATGCCACTGTGATTCATGATAGCTAAACTTGCATCACTTTAGCTAATGATTCCCTATACACGCTGCTGCTGTTTGTGCGTGCGTGCACACGCGCGTGCTCACTGCACAGGAGATGACCGAGGACTGAGGAGGCGACTTCCACATCTATTTAAACAACCATTAACCAAACGCACACAAACACACAACGAGTAATAACTCACAATGAACGTGTGCACATGCATAATGTAAGTGGTCCGCTCAGAGAGGAGACGGGCAAAGGCCACAACATGTCAGACTCACATCCATAAACACTGCCCACATGACATTCAGAGGCACACTGAATCACCACAGCGCCAGGTGATTACTCCAGACTGGATCAACCCAGGAGCGACAGCCGAACAGCTGAACCGATGAAAGAATTAAACAATAATGTTCCAACAAAAGTCATAAAACTGAGACTGAAACTCAAATTAAATTCTTTCAGGTTTACTTTTTTAATGAGAAACACTAGATTTACGTGAGCCATCAGCAAAACATCCTTTTCCTTGCGAACATCAAAGCCAAACCTACAAAAAACCACTAGAACCAGTTTAAGAAAAGCAAATATAACCCAGTCAGTGTCTACTCTGCAGACAGACCAGTTCCCTTCCAGCTGTGGTCCAACAACCTTTTGTTACGACACCGAAACTATGAAAAGTTTTATGTGCTGTTAGCATTTAGCACATGATTTACCGTCTCAGCTCATTAGTCCCTGCTGAACTCCCAAATCTTATTTACATCGGGTGACTCATTTTTCTTGATTTGCATTTTCATATATGCCGTGGAGTATGACAGGGTGTTAGCTGTGTAACTGTAACGCTGCGACAGAAGCATCTGTATTTGTTTTGACAGTATGATTACATAGTTTATGACTTCCAGAAGCTCAACAGGACCGTGTGCTGCGGCTAACGGGCTGAAGCTACGTGTACTCTGCCTTTAAACAAAGAAAAACAAACAAACAAAATCATTTTAAATACAAGTTTTCAGTTGTTGAGCTGCTGCGTGACAGAAGAAACCCCCCATGCACCACTTTCACCTGATAACTTTAAGTAGATGCAGTAAAAGAACTAGATGTTATAGTCATCTCTAAAGTTAGAAATATCCTGTCTCAGAGTGACGCTGAAAAACTAGTTCATGCTTTTATTACTTCCAGGCTGGACGACTGTAATTCATTATTATCAGGAAGTCCTAAAAACTCCCTGAAAAGCCTTCAGTTCATCCAAAATGCTGCAGCAAGAGTCCTGACAGGGACTAGAAAGAGAGCAGATTTCTCCTGTTTTGGCTTCCTGTTAAATCCAGAATCCAAAATCCTGCTCCTCACATACAAGGTCTTAAATAATCAGGCCCCATCTCATCTTAATGACCTTGTAGTACCATATCACCCTATTAGAGCACTTCGCTCTCGTTCTGCAGGCCTACTTGTTGTTCCTAGAGTATTTAAAAGTAGAATGGGAGGCAGAGCCTTCAGTTTTCAGGCCCCTCTTCTGTGGAAGCAGCTTCCAGTTTGGATTCAGGAGACAGACACTATCTCTACTTTTAAGATTAGGCTTCCTTCCCACTGTCGCCAAAGTGCTTGCTCGTAGGGGGTCGTATGATTGTTGGGTTTTTCTCTGTATGTATAATTGTAGGGTCTACCTTCCAATATAAAGCACCTTGAGGCGACTGTTGTTGTGATTTGGCGCCGTGTAAATAAAACTGAATTAAATTTAGATCAATTAAACTTGATGGTGATGTTTAAGAATGTAGCAGATTGTTGACTTTTCCACTTTTTTATTGTGTTTTTTCAGGTTGATGGTGGCCTCGTTCATTTGCATCAACACCTCTTTGGACCTCATCCTGAAAGTTCCAGCAACCAGATCAGCTCCAGATCACGTCTGTGTTTAAACAATGAAACAACGAGAAAACATCCTGAAATGACTGGACAGAGACAAGACTACAAAAATGCTGCTGCTGTCCTAATACGTATGGACTTAACTGCATATATATGATAAAGCATGTGTTATTTGCTAGAATTCAAAAAGCAAAACAGGAACAAGGAAGCTAATAAAACACAGGCTGACCTCCGAGTCCAAAAACTGTTTGC
Organism: Mchenga conophoros; assembly: GCF_057382185.1. Lineage (NCBI taxonomy): Eukaryota > Metazoa > Chordata > Actinopteri > Cichliformes > Cichlidae > Mchenga > Mchenga conophoros. Next base: position 37,368,587 of record NC_140541.1, read on the forward strand.
AAAACACTCGGTAGTTGGATGAGCTGAAGTTTTATAAATAGCTTTGTGGTGTTTGGCTGGGTAATCAGGGAACACACACACACACACACACACACAATCACTTATAAGGATATATAGCTAACACACACACAAGCTCTCACAAACATTTTTTGCTTTGAGTAGCAGGATTTGTGTCATAAATGTAATTACTGCTGTCCAACTGTAAGATGATAGAATTAAGCTGCTTTTAGAGAGTGAGAGAGAGCGAGGGGGGTGTGTGGGGGGGGATCACAAGTAAGACAAGAATATCAAAATGGTTGGAGGCAGAGGAGGAGGAGGAAGGTGGGGGTTGGCAGAGAAAAACAGAGGAGAAAAGAAGAAAGAAACAAAGACAGCAGGCCTGGGAATGAAAAAGGAAGGATGGAAGTGACAACGGGAGAGAGAGAGGAAAAACAAAAAATATATAAATTAAAAATTAAAAACAGAGCACAAAGACAGAGAATGCCAAGCTATCCCAAGGCTATTTTGTTGGCAGGAAGGCAGTGGGCTACTTTCAAAGTCAAAATTACACTAAGGAGCAGCTTAGCAGCAGGCAGCGGCAACAAAGCCAGCAGACCCAACAACAGCCCCAACTTCTGATGAACCCAAGCACTCTTTGGACGCTCCAATAAGGAAATGCAGCTCCATTTCCGTGCTCCACTTTTCCATGGAAAAAGACAATATCCAGCTTCTCCCACTGTCCCATCGGGGGGAGAAAAGCATTACATCACAGCACAAATACCACCCGGCCCCGGCATGCGCGTTAGAGAAGACACACGCTTAATTAAAAATTCCTCCTCAAAATAAAATGATCTAAAGGGTGAGGTGTGCAGGCTACACGAAGCATCTCTAAGAGTGTGTGTGAAACAGTCTGGTTTGTGTAAGCAACCGTTTCCTGTTTATTACATGTGTGCAGAGCAGTTCACAGATCCCGGCCGACGAAATGAGGTTTTCCGATCCCGCAGGGCCCGTAATAATTGAACGGGCATCATAAGCCGTACAAACACGTGACATCATCGTCAATCTCACGTCTCAGTATTTATTTCAGATTCCCACAGAGCTTAACGCAGATGCAGCTGGACTGAAAGGCGACGCTGTAATAATTGACCGAAAGAAACGATAATGCAAATATGCAGCACGGAGGACTTCCACGAGCGCCGCCCCAAAAACCAGATGGTCGCCGGCCTCGCTGCCAACAAGAGCTAATGTGTCGTTTCTGCAGGATAATGACTCCTTCATCTGAGATCCATGTGCACGAGCTGTTTGGAGAAGAGAATCTATTTTTCACTCATTAATGCACGAGCTGTGGAGGCTCATAGATTCTCGCTTCGGTTTGCTAAAAGATGGAAATCTTAAACATTGGCCTCCACCTCGACGTGCAGCGTCTCATGCATCATACAACATCAGCGCAGCACACGTCAGCTATCATCCTGTAAAGCCTGGAAAGGACGAATGGCCAAACCAGCGAGAAGCGACAGCTCTGACCATCTCCCGATTACTGCTTACCTTTATTGGCTTACTGGGGGAGACGGAGAGGGGTCAAAGGTCATTAGGTATACGGGCGCAGAGCCAAGAGTGCACACAAAGAGAGTTAAAACACAGAATGATGGAAAAGCAGTCACTGCTTCTAATAACAGCCGGTAGGAGCTAATGCGAGGCGGCATCGAGCGTGCACGCAGCCACGCTGACACGAGACACAAATTGAGCTGCTCTCCCTGCGACAAATTAATCCATCAATCCACATCAGCCTAACAAGGTGGCTTTCAGGTTAAATCCAAAGCAAAGTCTGGGAGAGCCAGAGAGACTGGAAACAAAGGAAGGAAGAGAGGAAGGAAGAGACAAAGGAGACAGAAGGGGATCCAGAGAGATGCGGCTCTCTGAAGACGCAAATTGGCAAAGTGTTGTCAGCGTGCGACTGCTGTCAAAGTCAAAGTTTCACCGGGGAGCGATTCAGACAATGGACTGCACCGGGGTCCCTCAGCATCACTCTGGCCCCCGACACACACACACTTTCAGAGAGATGCTGTCCGTCCTAAGCTCCTCTGCCTGTTTGCCAGCCTCTAAGCCTGAATGGCGTTGGCAAGAAAGTGAGTGAGCGAGGGCTGCTGGTGGGTGGAGGAAGCAAAACTCGGCAATACAAAGACATAAAACTGCAACAAAGGCATACAAGAAATTTGGCAGTTTAAGACATGTTTGCTGCAGGCGGAAAAAACCCTCACACGAGTGAGTATAAACACACGAGACCTTTTCTTTCCCACTTCTTAAGGAAGCATCTGTATTAAAGACTCGCGCATATTCGAGAAACAACTGAGGGCGTTTGTGCGCGTGGATGGAAATGTTCTCGATTCTGGAGCTTGTTTATTCCCCACAATTGACTTTCACATGGAAACAGCTCTCGTGCACTGTTGCACGCAGGCTCACAAACACAGCTCGAGGCCGCCTACATCACCCGAGGCTCGGCACAGCGAAAGGAGCACAGCTGCAGCCGCTTACGTCCTGTCAGCAGTTTGTGTGTTTGACTCCGTCGTCCTTCTCACAGCGGTTAAAGGATGAGTCTGCACTACTGAACCATACGAGCTAATGTGCTCTGATTATGCAAGTGCAGCCAATAATGACTCGAGTAATCTTCGTGGAGTTTACTTGGGAGCATCTCTTCTGTCGGCGTTTCCTCTTCCACAGCTCGTTTGATTCATTACCAGAATGACGGAGCTCCTATTTCTCAATGCCGCCACAAAGACGTCAAACACGTCTGACCACAAACCCCGACACGATTTGTCAGAATGTGAAAGCGGGGCTTTTCTGTGTTTATTTATCGCAAGAATTTCTGAAAATTTTCCTGAAGACCGTTCGCTCATCTGCAGCCTCCACACGTGGGATTTTCATTTAGCCACAAAGACGTGCACGCACTCACTTTTAAAGGGAAAGTTTCCATACATGCACACGCACGGTCTGTAACGCGGTCGCCTATTTCCATCGCTTTGCCTCTCAAATTCAGCAGAACTATAATATAACATGAAGTTCACATTTTCCACAGGATGATGGGGACTTTCCATTACAATACTATCACCATGACGGCGACAGCTTTCACGCGTGTGTGTGGGTGAACGTGTGATGTCGTTGTCCGGAGATTTCTTTGGCTTTGTGGAGGGAAAGACCATCGCTGGAAGTGTAAACAACATTCCCAGAAGTCATTGTCTTTAAACTGCTCATTTCCCAGGACCCCACCCCATCCCACTCCACGCTCTCCCTCCTCTGAAGTCCGTGCAGCTGTCCTGACAGCCTATCGTGGAGCTGCTGGAAGCATTTCAGTTATAAACTGGATTAAAGAAGAGGAAAGTGGGCTGTCGCGCTTGCCAGGCACACACTCTCTTTAACAGCTCTCTGGGCTGTGCAGCCTTATAAACACGCTGACAGGAAACAGGTACGGGGAATGTGTAACGGGCCTTGGGAAAATAATCTGGAAACCAACCAGATAAAGTGTCTTTACTGGACATTCAACAGGCCTGAAACCATGAGGTGAGGTATACGACATGTCAGATATCCAGGAGTCCAGTAAAGAAAACATCCCTGAGTTACCGGACAGAGCACGCATTATCATCACTATTGTTATTATTATTATCCTGCAGGACCTTCAAAACTGGCAGCAGCCAGCAGTGCAGCAGAGCGAAGAAAATACAGACTGTTAAATCTCTGTTTCCATAACTTGTCTCTCATGCTTATTGTTATGGAGCTAACAAATAAAAGTCTGTACCAGCACGTATGAAGTGGGAGAAGTGCTGGACTGAGTGAGGAGGATAAAGGCAGACTCAGAGTGCAACGACGAGTGCTCTTAATGCTGAAGAGGCCGCAAACGTAATGCTGGAGACTTCAAGGCAAGAGAAAGAGAAAAGTTTCCGATGAAAACTTTTAAAAACACGCTCGTCGGCTGCTGTGGTGAAAGCTTTTGAAGCATCGTGCATCTCTGCCCGCCCGCACTTCAGCTTTCCTATTACATGACTGCTTCCTCCCTTATATCGGTCTCGTCTGTGAGGTGAGGCCTTGCTCTTCTTTCTTGGTTTTTTTATCAAATTTTGTTTCCATTTGTCTCCAGAAAAACCTTCAAAGTGTCCAGCATGTATATGTTTGCTGTGTACACCGCAGTTTCTCATTTATTGTGGCTAATTTACTGTTTCTGAAATGTGTTGCATGTGTGTGCGACACGGATCATACAGGAGTGTTTGGGAGTTTGGCTCACCTGCATTGCTTCCGGCCAGGGATCCAACATTGTTCTCATCTGCCACTGAAACACAAGAAACTGATGTTAACATACAAACACGCCTGTCTCTCCAAAATGCTTGTTTTTATTGTACTTCTACTTTCTGACGTTGCCGCTCTCTGCTCTCACCGTCGCTCTTTAAACCAATATTGTGTTTTCTGTCTCATTTTACACGACGGCGGGGCAGCCGCTCTGCTTCCTGTGATGTCGGGTCGGCTTCGCTGCTACTGCTAAGTCATTTCCCTTCCTCCCTTGCTCTCACTTCATTTGTCATCTCCCCTCCCTTTCTGTCTTCTTCCCTCTGACCCCCATGTGTCCCTTCACCTTCTGCCCTTTTGCCGCACGTGTCTCGACTTCACTGTTTTCTTTTCTCTTCAGTTACACCCGTCCATCCAGCCCGTCGCTCCTCTTTCTTTCCCTCCTTTGATCAACATTCTCGCTGTTAATTCGTCCTACGCTTTCTGCCTCCGTCTCGGTCCCCCTCTTGCTTTTTCTCCCTCTATTCTGAAGCCAAGAAGCTGATGAGCAGAGCTGCATCAAACACAGTGACACGGCTTCTCTGAGCAAATAGTTTTCTAATGAAAACCAAGCCTGAAGCGTGCCGCCAAACTGCCTGCCTCTGACACGATCTGCACCGCATTCCCCGGCAGCGGGGGGATCACGCATGTGATGCACACGGTGTTGTGTTACCACACACACAGGAGGCCGGTCGCCTACTTTTATAATGATTATAAAACTCAAATTCAGCCTTCGAAGCTGAAGAAATGAAGTTTTGGTTGAATTCACAGGGAAAAGGATGCGAGCGAAAGCCAACAAAGTTTACTGCAAAGAGAAGGAAAGGTGTCAGAGATGGAGCGACAGGGACGGCGGTGAGCGAGGGAGGCGTTCATCATTTGCAACTGATCTTAAATAATTCTTCAGTTTTTAATTGGACTGAAAAATGAAATCAGGACAAATTAAATAAAAATGACCCACCAATTAATAGATGAAAACTGCGTCCTGCTCTTTTTTTATATAAACACACAGAAGCATGAAGTGGGATCCTAACGGGAACGTGGTCGTTATATGAAAGAAGATAATGAGCTCTCACTAAAGCACATTCGTGGCACTTATTAACACAACTGCATGAACTATTTACATGAAACTACATTTACAGGTTGTGAAAAGAGCAAAAGTGTAATGACGGGATTATTCGCTGACCCCTGAGCGTCTCTAACCACGTAGTCTTCAGTGAGCAGCATTCAGAGGCTTCGTCAGCAAACACTTCCTGCTTCAGTCTTAAGCTGCCCTGCTGCACTCACATACATTCAGCTTTCCTAACAATCACCTGCAAATGAACACTTAAATCTAGCCGAGGCGCTGCTGTGCTCTTTGCTGCTGCAGCAGCCATAAAACATCCAAAACTGCCTGATTTTGAAATATCACTTTAATTAAATAGTGCCAAGCTGAAAGCGCCTCTAATAAATAAAGTTAAAAAAGAATTCAGCTAGAAACTTTTTTCACGTCCAGCTATGATTGCATATAAAGTGAAAAATCTTTCATCGCCATGGTGACGTTTGCGCGTGTCCGTGCACGCGATTCGTCTCCTTTTGAGCTCCGTAACAGGAATCCGTCCTCACGCGCGTCTCGTGACTCGATATGATCCTGAGACTTTACTTACAGTACTAATGAGAGAAACCTGATTTGCATACGGCGATGCAAAGGCACGTGTGCTGACAGAGACATATTTGCTAATTGACGCTCAAATTAGCAGAGCTGAGTAAACTGGCGAGGCGGTTGTGGTTAATATTGGGCTGCGGTTATGACTCCGTTTGTGTTTGGTGCGATAACAAATGCGGCTTTTCTGCCGCAGCTTATAAACTTTTACAAAACCACTGAAGCTCACCCGAAGCGCTATCACAGAAACCATCACCAAAAGATGAGGCCGACACGACTAAGGCAGTAATTCCCCTCTATTACATGAGATTATAATGTCATTATATTTACCTACGAACTCTTACAACAGGGTGAAAATTCAGGATTTGACAGGAAACAAAGAAATAATCACACTGTAAGTAAATTTCAGCACATTTCTTGGTATTTTTGCATAAAAACAAAACAAAATCTTCCATCTGAATCTGTAAATAGGGTGACGTTTGCAGGGAGGGGGTCATATTATAGATGGATTAACCTTGAATTTTTACATCTTTATTTAATATTCACAGCATTGATATGCATGATGGATGTTTTATTATTGAACTGACCTTTTATTTTAGCAAAGTAAGTGTGATATGGTGTCTGCTCCTCTACCAAAAATAAGTGCCATGCCTCCCTGACCTTATAACGACGGAGCCAGGACAAACTTCCTGTAAAATACCTGGAAGTTACATCAACTTACGTCAGAATCAGAGAGACTTTATTAGTCCCAGAGGGAAACTGAGTACTTATACTTTACTTCTTAATTCTAATATCTTTAAGTATTTGTAGGTAAATATAATACCTAATGAATTCCATTACACCCTGAGTCACAGCCAGATTATAACGTGTCACCAAAATTAGCCCATTTTTCTTCCATGTCAATCTTCTCGGCTTCAGCGCTCTCGCCTTGTTTGTGACGTGTGAGCAATATGTTCTTCTGGACTTTACAGAGACCCAGGGCATGCTGGGAATAGCAACATAACAGAGAGGGATCAAGCAGAGCTTCAGGCCAGCCAACAGGGATAACATTTATCCCAAACATGTAAGGTCCTCCCCTCTGCAGCACTTCTGTGCGAAGCTGAATTTTGCTCTTTTGCTGTCAGTACAGGAAAAAACGGAGGCGTTTCTTAATATGATGTTGTTATTGTGGCTGCCTGATGGTTTGGCAATGAAAACATGCCATTCAAGCAATCGGTTAATAAATCCTTATTTATTTGTCGTGCATTTAATGAAGATCGAGGCTGCAAAAACACAAAGGAGGCGATGTACAGGCATGTAGTGCATACCATCAGTCTGTTACTCGTCTAGAAACAGATGTCTGAGCAGCTCAAGTAGTCTTCTGCTTTGTCTCATTCACACACACACACACACACACACTCATCTGAAGGAGGAGGACTGAGGGAAATGACATTTGAAACAATATGCTTTGTTGTGCTGCTGCATCCGCTGTCACATTACACTGATGTATGCACAAGCACAGGCGTAAGCACGCACACGGACGCGGCATCTCTACGGCTGACTTTAAACAGTCGCTGAAATGTCTCCACACCCTCGAATCAGAGAGCAACAGGTGACCGAGATGTGAGCTCACAGCATCACCTTCCTCACACTGTTTGCATGAATAAAAAACCATAATGAAGCTGCAGCTAAAGCCTGCATCGCGTTAGCACTTTGTTTCTCGCTTTCTTAAGTTTGGAAGTCTCAGATGTTCACAGGTCAACCACAAAGATGCTGCAGCTTCACACTCCTAGAAGCCAAATCACACTATTCTCAGTCCAAGGCCCTGAAATGTAAAAGCATATACGGCTTATTCTTTAACATGAACCTGATTCTGTTTAGTACAGGATGTAATTAAGCACACAAGACAAACACAAAGCTGCAGCCAGTGACTCTGCAGAGGTCCCACCTGCATGCAGTGGGACAGGTGTCAGTCTGCATGTGGCTGTGGAGAGCATGCCGGTGGTGCAGCAGTCATGCAGCAGGAATATTTAAATGTATGTGAGGATGCACGCAGCCACCATGCAGAGCGCACAACGAGGAAAGATCATGTCCCCACCAGTGTGATGCTGGTTCTGAGTCGTACCCAGGTCCATGCTCTTCGAGGCTTTGACGTGCTGGATCTGCCACTGGTTCTGGTTCTGGGTGGGAGACTGGGGCTGAGCCGGGCTGGAGACGTGAGGCTTTTCCCTTAAACAAATGAAACACAAGGCAAACAGAGCCCTGATTTTATTTGTGTGGAAGTTGCATCCTGTGTTGTTCTAATAACACAGGAGGGAATCGTTTTATGTTGTTTGACCCTCGTGCAGACAACATTCGCACGTCGATTATTATAACTGCAGCGGCGTTAGGAGCAATGAGCTTACATTAAGGAGGAAACACTGATGCTCAATAATGTTATTTTTTAGGAACGGCTAAAAGATAATAATGTGAGCAACAGTTCAGCGAATGTTTTTGTGATGGTGACACCAACATGCGGATAAAGAGTAAGTCTGTAAAAACCTCTGAAGAAGACAAATACTCACCTTTCCTGGAGATAAGAGTTTTGATTGGAGCTGCTGAAATCAGCGTCGTGTCCATACAGCAGCCCGTCCTCTTCCTCATCCATGTGAGAGTAACTCCCGTTGGTTACTAGAAAAGAAATCAATCTGATTTAAAATAAAAACCTCAGTGGTGACGCGACAGCCTGAGAAAACAGACCAAGCATCTTTTCTAGAACCAGGCCATAAATAAATAAACGAATGTTCGTACAGCCGACTCGTCCGTGTTGCTGTGGTCACGGCTCGGCGTTTCACGCAGTGCCAGCCGGGATGGGAACGTATACAATGCCCCTTCCTGGGTTCTCTCTCTTTGTTACGCTTATTTGGGTATTTGTTTACAGGCAAAATATATTTGTCAGATATGACTATTACTCCTCATATTGGAGTAATAATAATAATTGATTATCTTACTAATCATTTAAAAACAGGCCAATCACAAAAGCTATTTAGATTTTCAGGGAGGTGCTTGTGTAGTTTTTACATTCAACACTTTGAATTTCTGCTCTGCTGTCTGTTAATGAGACAGAGATGATTATTGGTGCACAGCAATGTAGCAGAAAACATCCAAGCAGCTGCCTGCACTGTGAGTCTGCTGTAAGGACGACAGTATAACAAATGCAGCTTTCAAACATGGCACACGAGGAGGAAGCAGAAGGAAGTGAATTATGCTGCGAGAGTGTTTTGAGGAAGTCCCGACACTGATTTCCACCTCAGCTTGCAGCTGCATGTAGCTGCAGTTTCACAATCACATCTGAAGCCATTAGCGGGGACTATTTAATAATCAAAAAAATGGGTGGAGGAACACGTCAAATAAACACGTGTTACTCTGATCTATTGTTGTCTCCTCTAAATATTTAGAAAACCCGCCTTTAGTGAGGAGAGAACATTAGAAAGTGGGTTAAAGCGATTCTCACGAAAAGCTTCACAGACAGAAAGTCTTAAGGATAAAAACTAAAGCGAGTGAGAGACGAGAGGGAAGCGGAGGGAAAGATAAGCAGCTGGATGACCAAAAGTAAAGAGAGAGATAAACCACAGCAAAAGTTGGTGCAGATGTGCAGAAGTGATATGGCTGCGTCCGCCTGATAAACGAGCTTATGACAACTTGATGCACAGACACACGATCCGCTCGAGTGTAATTTACATACAGTCATCACTTCTCAGAATGCATAGCTGCCACACAGCACCGTCCTCGCCGAGCGTCCTTTATACGCTCTGCACACGTGCGACTGAAAGCAGAGACGTTTGCAACTGGAGAGGAAAGCGGTGGCCTCCGAACGCATCGCAGCCTCTCAGCTCCCTCCCTCCCGCTCGCTTTCTACACTAATCACCTGTTTTATTTTTCTTCTGCTGCCTTTCTTGCAATCTGATATTTTGGCTGTCATTTATCTCTCCTCTCAGATCTCCCATAAATCATTTTATCTCCCACTCAGTTTTCAGCCTTTTCTTCTCCTCCTCCCTGCCAGCACCTTAATCAGCTGAACTGTCAAACACACACACACACACACACACACACACACACACACACACACACACACACACACACACACACACACACACACACACACACACACACACACACAGAGTTCTCACTGACTCCCTCTATTTGAAGTGAAAAAGGCATTTGTTGTGTGGATGATAGCTCAGTATCAGATGAATCCTCTTCTTCCACACTCCACGTTTCCTTCCTGTCATCTGTATTTGTCTACGGCTTGTTGGTCCAATCATCCCCACCCATCTCTCTCTTAGCAGCCGTGGGGAACCGGCGCATTCGTTTTACAAATACAGAACCAGTCTGAAGTTTGGGTGCACTGGTGGTGCGTTCAGCGTTTAGCTGTGCAGTTTAATGCAGTTCATTCAGCTGGAATTGTTTAAGAGAACTGCTGGGACTCCTGGTCTTCTTAATGATCTGAGAGCATGAGTCAGGTTGCACTGAGTGGGTCTGCATGAGCGTGGAAAGTATCAGTTTGTTTTTTCAGCTGGACAATGACCCAAAACCACAAAGAAAGGCAGGTCTGGCTCCTACAAACGTCCAACCTGAGCCGGATAAAGAGAGAAGCTGCTGCTGATTACTGCTGTAATGTGCATTTACTTATAACTTAAACTATAAGAAACAAGGCAGCTCACGCTCTTACTTTGAAGGGAGTAACTTTATGTTCAGTAAATATTCATTCTGTTTTCTTTTTTAAACGCACTTTAACATGTTTGTAGTGCAGAAAGAAAAAGGTTAAAGTGTTGTTTTCTCTGTTGTATCAATATACGTGAAATGTTTTCTACAGTTACGTTGTTTTATGTTTTACTTATGTGGGTATGATGCGTGTGTAGCATGTTTAAAGGTTTAGATATAAATCCATGTGAAAATGTTTCTGATCACAACAATTTTGTTTTCCAATAAAAAACATATTTAGGAACTTTGTGACATAACAAACTCATAATGAGATGACGTGTCATTATCCATATATCATTCCCTGCATGCCGATATGCCTGAATTATGAAACTGAATTTCCTGGAGGAACCGACCCAAGGGATTAATAAAGTTTCATCTAATTGAATGCCATCAGTACAAACAATGGTGGTGAGAAACATAGTATTAAATATTATATAGTATCAACATCCCATGTAGAATCCTATGAGATATGCTTGATATCACATTCAAAAGACTCACAGAAAACTTGACCTCTGACCTTAAGATTCAACCTCATCTGAGGTGAGAAACATTTATGGCATCAATTTGAAAATCATACATCGCCTCGTTCGACGACAGAACTCATGAATGCTGCCAGGTTTTACAGACCGTGGTGTTTCTGTTACTTCTTTTTAAACCAAATCTTATAAACAGGGACCTGTAACAATAGTTTTCAACTTTGATGTTCAATGATATTTTTCAAAATGTGCCATCCTGTGTCTTTTATCCTGTCTTCCGCCTCTCTCCCCAGCCGGTCGCAGCAGATGGCCCCGCCCCTCCCTGAGCCTGGTGCTGCTGGAGGTTTCTTCCTGTTAAAAGGGAGTTTTTCCTTCCCACTGTCGCCAAAGTGCTTGCTCATAGGGGGTCATATGATTGTTGGGTTTTTCTCTGTATCTATGAAGCGCCTTGAGGCGACTTTTGTTGTGATTTGGCGCTATATAAATAAAATTGAATTGAATTGAAAAAACAAACAACAAAACTATGACTGCAGCTCCTCGCGGTGCCACACGAGGGCGGTTTAACTCACAGGTAAAAGAAACTTCACAGCCATAAAAAGCACATTTACAGACACAACATGGTGCAAAATAAAGTCTTTAGTCTCTTCAGCTGGATTCCCCCTTCATAAAACTCTTGGTTGGATTTGTTATTCATCCACCTGGTTACTGCAGTCAGGGACGCGGTTGCTTTGACGGACAACAGTAATTATATCAGATCCTCGTCTGCCCGGCTGCAGCTGTGCACTGTGTTTGGGGCATGTTAATAGATTATCTGACAGATGTGATGATGCAGACCATCAAAGAAGTTTGTTTCTTTCTGTTACCAGCAGATCTGTGTGTCAGTTTGCTAACATTAACATGACCCCCTATGAGCAAGCACTTTGGCGACAGTGGGAATGAAAAACTCCCTTTAACAGGAAGAAACCTCCAGCAGAACCAGGCTCAGAGAGGGGCGGGGCCATCTGCTGCGACCGGCTGGAGAGAGAAGGAAGACGGGATAAAGACATGCAGTGGAATAATGTTGACCTCACAGTGGCTACATCTACCTGGGACGCTCCTGGGATGGATCCCACATTAGAGCTTGACTCAAGTCTTGCATGACATCATTAAGGTTATTTTTCTGTGTTAAGTTTCTTCAGGCCCAGAAAACATTTTACTTTCTGCAGTGATCTTCATCTGTAAACGGTGCTCTTAAACCATCACTTTCATTTGTGGTCCATCACAAAAACAATTTAAATACATAAACATGAGGAAATTTGGAAAGACTGCATAATGTGAAACTGTACTGAATTTAAGCTTAAGTAGATAAGAGAGAGAACAAAGAGTGAATGAAGACTGAAAGAAGAAGATGATGGATAAGAGAAAGAGACGTGCATGGATGCGTATGTAAGGAATCACCACACTGAATTTATTCTGAAACACAGAACAGTGCAGTGTTTTAATTTGGACTGCGTGCCAGAAAAACTGTGGATTCAGTGTGTGAAACAGTTCATTAGAACAGTGAAAACACAGGCCAGCGCGCACACACACACACACCACACCAGTGAAAGCACACAACACAACTCGCACAGCCTGAGAATGTGCTACTGTATGCCAACACACACTAATGTGTGTATGTAAATGACACGATAGCTGAGGTGAATTTGAACAGCAGAGTGTGTTCAAGGTCAGAGCTGTTTGCCAGCCTCAGTGTAAACACACAGAAACACAGCACTGTTTAATACTGGCCAAAAAAATCCCTGAACCAATACACACACACACACACACACACACACACACACACACACACACAGATATCATTCAGACACTGAGGACGATGCAAATGTGCACACAGCCGCCTTGAACTCTTTATATTAGGACAAATATACCATCAAATATGTCTTCAGCTTAAACTCTGATTTACATCACGAGTGTACATCAGATTTTGTCTCCATAACATCTGTAATACCTGGACAATGGCGATAATAGAAGGCGCTCTGTAACGCGCACTCACAGGCAGAACCTTCCAGTAAGAAACAAAACAACCCCGAGGGACACGCGAGTGAAAAGAAGCAGAGAGAGAGGAAGAAGAAAAGAGAAAACCCTCTAATTAAGTCAACTGGAGATGGCGAGATCATGGTTTTTGTTTATGTTTGTTTTCTCTCAGAGACGTTGTTTATTTCTTGTGATTAATAAGCAGATTCGCTTCTTTACTGGACTCGGTGCAGATGACACGCCCACCTTTGATGCAGCTTTTACAGTAAAAAGAAAACCGAAAGTAAAGAAAAGAATAAAGTCTGGAACACGTGAAACATGCGTGCGCGTATCATTCACTCAGAGGTAAGTAAGTAAGTAAAGTGTGCGTGTTAGTCCCCATAGGGAAATAGTTCCTCTGCATTTAACCCATTCACCCAGTGAAGCAGTGGGCAGCCACCAGTGCAGCGCCCGGGGAGCAGTGTGTAGGGACGGTACCTTGCTCAGGGGTACCTCAGGGTAGCCGTTCAGTGGAGTCGAACCTCCGACCTTCCGATCATGGGGCCACCACTCTACCTACTGAGCTATCCCTGAGGGGACATGAACAAGCATGTTCCTGTAATGTTACACTCCTGAGGTCACCAAATAGACCTTTAGTTTGAAATCCCTTCCTGTAGGTGAGGACTTGGCTTAAGGCCCTTTGATGCGTTCTTCAGAACGTGCATGTTAGATACAAAGTGTCTATGTGAATGGCTGAACGAGGCATGTTGTGATTTCAGTTTATTTTAATAAAATGGAACTGAAGCTGAGGCCGGTGTCACCATGTGGAGACGTCTTTGGAGAAGAAGCTAGGAGCTCCTGAACCTGAGACAGCATCAGGAGCGTCTCACCTGGGCTGAGGAGACAAAGAGCTGGACTGATGCTCAGTGATCAGTGAGTGAAGTTTTCATTTGGAAATCTATGTCTGTGAAAGGTGTTTTCATCTTTTACTTATTTCCTGTTTTATTTTGATAGTCTCCTGTCTCGTGTGTTGTATATAGCATCACTTCCTCTGTGTTGTTTCCTGTTTGATTAGTTTCAGGTGTTTCCACAGTCGCGGTCTCCCTTTGTTCGCTGTCAGATTGTGTGTTTGTGATCCCGTTCAGTTTGTCAGGCCTTCCTCCAGAATGAAGGTTCCTCTTTTGTTTATCCAGTTTGCTTCAGAAGTCTACTTTTGGGTCCAACTCACCACAACAACATGGCAGAGTTCTGATTTTTTCCTGTTGAGGTCTCTGCATTTAAACGACCCAGCGGCCCAAAGCCTCACAAAACAACCGCTCTCATATCAAACTTTAGGACAACAGACAAGGACAAACAAACAGCTTTCAGAAGTGGGTGGCAGCACTCAGATCCACAGATGAATCGTCTGCATTGTTGTCGATGCTACCACGTTTGGTGCTCGCAGCAGCAACAAGGTCAGCGCCACATGATTGAAGGGCAGTTATATAACATGCTAAACTCACCGTTAGATGCATAAATGGCGTTGGTCACCAGAGGGAGGTGAACGGTCAGGCGACCGTTCATCGGGCTCATCGGTGCAGAGAGGCCAGAGGAGCTGTCAAATGAGCGACTGGGGGATCCACCGTGTTGATCCTGAAACGGGAACAAAGACCGCTCAACACTTTCAAAATAAAACAAAAAGGAGATGTGAATCATACTTTGTTGGATGAAGTCTGGGTGACGTGCTGGATTCTACTTGTTTTGCATGTGGACTGCATTTAAACGGAGAGACGAGCAGTAGTGTCTGAGAGGTTTTCAAACACAATAAGACGCCGAGTGAAGCGAATCCGAGGGAGACACTCGAGAGACAGTACAGGGTCAAGGTGACGGAGGGGACTGCATTTCCCATGCCCCCACAGGGTTAGAAGCACCTTCAGCACTGCTTCCTCTTTCAGTGTGTGGCACTGAAACCTCGATTATACGCTCTGCCGCCGCGAGTCCGCTCGAGTCCCGGTGACGTAAATTTCATCATCACATGGTGAGCGCGAGGGTCCGTGTGGATGTGTGTGCAGAACATTACAATGCACCAACTATGCAGCAGACTTGAAGGGGACAGCGAAGTGTAACAGGAAGGACTGCGGGGCGGTCGGGTCTCCAGCGGCGCATGATGGTGGGATGACACTGTCACACCTCTCCCCTCAGAGAACGGCCCTCTGAGGGCCCTGCGCTATCAAACAAAGCATTGATTATACTGTCGATGTGTCTCGTTGTGCATGTATTATTTCTTTAGGAATTGAATTTGCATTTATTTGTCATTTGTGTTTGGGTGCAGAAAACTCTCTGGATTCATTAACATGCATGCATATGTATGCTGCTGCTGCTTTGAGATTCAGTGTACTCTGTTTCTTTGCTGTATTTGCCCCCTCTGCGTTGGATAATCCCCGCTCTCAAACAACAAAGGAGACATAACAACGCCCTGTGTGCAATAAATCCTCCTTGTTGTCCTACTCTTGACCCCACACCCGGCCCAGCCTCCTTCCAACTCCAATCCAGCCTATGCATCCAGCAGGCCCCCTTCCTGGCTCCCCCCAGCATGCTTCCCATTAGTTAGTATTACAGTGCAATCAGATTTCTCCTGAATGCTGGAGATACACAAACATGCATCACCCTATGTCTGCGTTCTCTGTTTATTTTCATCATTAACTCCAATAATCATCAGTAACAAGACGTCGTCCACCTCTCTGAATATGAAACCATTAGAAACCGACTTTGTTCACTCTGCTAAAGTAGAAAAACACGGCTCACAGTCACACGGCACTTACACCACGGCCTCATTTTCTGTGCTCGTGGTTGTTTTTTCTAAGAAAGACTTTCCAAGGATGGGAGGAGCGCTGCTCTACAAACAGCATTTGAGCCAAACGGGAAAATCAAAGGACTGAAAATCAGGTGACATTCACTGCATTGAGTCGCAGGTTTTTGGCGTTGCTGTTATTCTGCATGATGAGCACCAACAGCAAGAATCAACGGGGTGGATGTTTAAAACCTGCTTCTTGTTTTTTTGGGACATCAGAAGGACCGATGGTCGAGAACAACGTTCCCGCTGAACCTGCAGAAGCATAGCGATGCAGGCAGAAGCTGTTTGGATGGGTCCTGTATTAGACGAGCAGCAGAAGTGAGAGATTAGAGAGAGACAAACACAGCCAGAAGAACTGAGGGAGAGAAAATTACACGATTCAGGGAGGGGAAGATATAGCGCTGCACTTTTCTAACACTGAAAAGCATCAATGTTGAGTCCAGAAAAAGCTTTTAAGGTACAGTCTCTTATCTATCTATCTATCTATCTTTGATGCATCTCACTACTTTCCTCATCAGGTGATTGACAGGGAGGATGGCCTAAGCCCAATCACACGGCTACATGCATGCATGAAACCAGCTTCCAGTTTATCCAACTAATGCACTAAATCCCACCTTAACAAGGCTGTTAACTGATATAAGTCCAGTTTATTCATTTAAACTGCATCTGTGGCTCTAAATACACACACCTTCTCTGAACGGCGTCTCTATGTGTTAATTCGTGTCTCTGAGTGTGTGTTTGGGGTGCCTGTATGTGAGCACACTGCACAGCGTATATAGCTTTTTCAATAACCAGCAGGTCATCCGAAGGGTCATCCACACTTGAGCCCACAACCCTGGCTTTGTGCGTGCAAGGATTTCTACAGACGGACTACAGAGCCGCGGAAAAGGCACGGGCTGAAAAGCAGGCGAGATGAAAAGCGTCTCTTTCTCTTATAAAGAAAGGAGATACAGCTGAGTCAAGAACGCTCTGTCACACACACACAAACGCTCTTTTGCTGCTGCCTCTGAAAGCAGAGAAGACACAGTGTGAGGAATGCAGGGGCTTTCAAACGTGGTGGAAGGCAGAGATAACACACAAGATAAATATATTACCCAGACATTTATATGCAGTCATGTGAAAAATGAAGTAGACCCAAAGATTCAGTCGCCTGTAGCATCACCTTTAGCTGCAACAGCTCGAAGTCACAGTTTTCTGTGGGATTTTGTCGTCTCTCGCGTGACTGTGGAGGAAATGTTGCATCGTGCTACAGCGTTTCATTGCATTGAGGTCTGCAGTCTCAAAGTTGTCTCAGGGGGCTCAAGCGGCACATCGGACACCTCATGCTGTCAGCACGGTGGAAACTAGTTTGGGCCAAGCTTTAGATGTCAGACACGAGGCCTCACGTTTGCCTCCAGAACACTGTGGTATACAGAGGACGACTCGATGGCGCCGTGGTGTCCAGATCACCCCCCTCCACCACCGTGCTGACAGCATGAGGTGTCTGAGGTGCTGTTTGAGCCCCTTGATGCAACTGTTGTTGTTGTGATTTGGTGCTACATAAATAAAACTGGATCGAAGCTGTACTGGTTTAGTTTTTTCTCTAATTATACGTTAAGTGTGTAACTTGCTACGTGAGGCCTGAAGACTCTTGGGATGAATCTGCTGGGACATCCAGGAGAACTGTGGCGTTAACACACCTGGATGCTCCAGACCAGTAAACTCCTAAAACGTCTGCTTTTCAGTGTCTGTTCTCTACATTTCAGTTATATGTTTAAGTTTGTTCATCCATGTAAAGCTTCACACCCACCCGAGAGTGTCCTTTTACCCCCAGGTTTCACAACGGCAGCTCTCTGTAACATTACACATGGTGTTACAGCAGCACAGAACAATTTAATCCCTCCCTATCCTAATAAATACAGCTGCTGGTCACAAATACAATAATTCTTTACTAATGATCAAACATATTTAAACCAGCACAAACTTAGGGATATACAATACTGTCTGAAAGAATTCATTATTGCCGTCAAGCAGACATCGTTCCTTCTATAAAGGCTTTACTGCAGGTGTATTTGCTTTAGCCTGGTTAATCTGCAGGTTGAAGCACTGAAGAAGCCCATATCCAAAGCCTTGTGAGGCCTCAGTAACATCTTCTGGTCTCTTACAACTGAAGCCTAAATATATTTATTTATTTTTCATGTTTTTACTTAAAAATAATATTAAAAGACTTGTTGATAATTGTTTTTCACATGACTAACTGCTCACTGGCTCATTAGTTTAGCTCATCTATCTATTATATAAAACGACACACATGGCAAAACCTGTACCTTTAAAGCTCTCAGCACCACCAGCTGGATGGTCCCTCTGACGTTGCCCTCCTGTGACATGGAGCGCCGCAGCGTCTCCATGGCCATGTGATTGGGGCGTCCCAGTAGAGACTCTCCATTTACAGCCACCAGCTGGTCATTGACATGCAGGCGTCCATCCTGTAAAGCACAGAGCGGTTTGCTGATGTGTGCGTTTTCTGCAGTTTGCATTGCAGATATGTCTTTGCATGAACTCTGTCGACATGCACGAACACACGCGCCTGTGAGTTAATGACAGCTACATGTTGAATATCGTTTATTTATGCTGTGCGGTCTGACATTCTCTCTTTTCAGCGCTGGCAGGAAATCACTGAGCTATGATGGAGAGCTCACACAGACGCTCGCTCACACACACCTGTGGCCTTCACTGAGTGCGTCTGTGAGGTTAAACCAGCCAAAATGACTTAAACCCTGCACACACACATTCTCAAGGCTGTCTGACTTAACGCAGTCTCCACCTCATCGACTGAGACCTCCGTCAGCTCAGTCTGCCCGACTGCATCGGCAAGATATTTACAATTCCTCTGCAGCAGGCCCTTTCCATCTATTCCTGCCTGTTTGTGCACAAACACTAACAGCTGCGCCCGGTGCGAGGGTGTGTGCGCATGCGCCGGTCAAACAGAGAAGAAGAGGTCAAAGATTAGCGGAGCAGGATCACAACCAGGCCTCAGATGAGAGTCTTGTGTGCAAAGATGTCCACGTGGGATGAGGCTCCTTTTCTGTTCATTTACACTGTGATTGGAGCAAAGAAAACATCGCACTGTACGGATAAAGTGATTTACATGAGTGTATGCATGTATGGGAATACTGCGTCACCTTGTAGGCAGCTCCTCCGTGTATGATGGATTTGATGAAGATTCCCAGATCCTCTCCCGTCTCCCTGGACTTGTTCCCTTTGAGGCTAACGCCGAGCCCCGCCGAGCCGGTGTCGTTGAGGGGCACCTCAAACATGAGCTGCTCCTTTCCATTCTCTGAGACCACACTCGGCACGCGGGACACCTCGTCCCTCTGGAAGCGGCAGAGAGTAATGGAGGCAGAAGAGGCGAGATGGGGATGATGAAGGGAAAGGGTTGGGAATGGGGTGAAGGCAGGAGGGAGAGGGTTAGCTCATTGAGCTTGAACAGTCTTCAAAAGCTAAACTAAAAGCTTTTCCACTTGAGAGAAACTACCAGGTGCTTTTGAACTAAATTTCTCCCCAAATAAAAAAAAAATGTAGTCAGAGTATAAAAGTTTAAAAGAAAGAAGCCATTTGGACCGCCTGCTTTTATATACCCACCTTTTTTTTGCTCTCAAGTCTGCAATATCAATAAAATGACCTGCGCATTTTCACGAGGTAATTGGAGAAGACGACAAACACAGAAAGCCAGAGAGACTAAAGCAGGAAGAGCAGAGTGAATATAATGAGGCTGAAATAAGAAGCAAAGACAGACCATATGCATAAAGACTATCATAAAGCCAGAAAGCAAAAGGAAAAAAACTGCATAGTATGAAGAGAGAGAGATGTGTCAGTAATGACTGAGTGTGAGGGAGACTTAGTGGCACAAAGACCGTGAACAAAGACAGCGAGCAGATACTGACAGTCAAAATTATGTGATGGCTCAGCGGGAGAGAGCGAGCTGAGCTTCACAGCGTATGGATGATACTGTTTACTTGATCCTAAGAGGAACAACAGGTAAACAGTAGTTTTTTATTTTTCCAGAGTTTCAACAAACACAGCTGAGCTGATGTCAGGGATGGACGGTGGTCCGACTTACTGACAACAGCTCAGTGACATTCATAATCAATTACACCTGCAAAGCTACAGTTCATCACCAGTGTTGGTCAAGTTACTTGAAAAAAGTAATCAGTAACTAATTACCGATTACTCCCCCAAAAAAGTAATCCCGTTACTTTACTGTTTACTTATTTTCAAAAGTAATTAATTAATTAATTACTTAGTTACTTTTTAAAAACACGATTTACAACCTGAAGAGGTGATAGAGCGATAGATCTTTCAGCCCAATTCTACTTTTTCTGCATAATCCATCATACAAAATGTAATCAAATGGAAAAGTCTCTTTTTAAAACTTGTTTTATTAGTTTTAATCTTTTAACTTTATGCATCAAGCAAACATTAAATTATCTGCAACATTCTCTGACTGGAAGAAATTAGTTTAACATTTAAAGCTATTTTCTGCACATTCCAGCACATAAAATATATATTTTTTGTGTTTACACTCAGTCTTTCAAATAGATGCAAGTAAAACACAGCAGAAAATAAATAAAGTCAAAGACTCAGCGGTCCTGTTGCTCTATTTTCACCTGTAAAGCAGGAGTGGGGTAGGCGGAGGTTTACCCTGGTGCAGGTGTGCCGCGGTCAGTGGAAGAATCCGCGAGTTTCTCTGTGAGTTTCCCATTACGTCGTAGCTACTCGGTGCTTGTTGGAAGTTTAGGGGTTTTTTCGCTGTAAAAAGAAGTTTTCTTCCCACGCACAGCGGACACTAATGTTTTTGTCACTTTTTATGGAATCAAACTCAAAGTAAGGTCAGTACTTCCACGCTTTAAACGCTGCACGCTCATACTCTCTCTGCACTCGATATATGATCCATTGTTGATCTGCACACAGCTGCTGTCACGAACGTCGCACTCGCTTACGTCACTGTCGTGAGACATTCTCGCAAAAAAATCACGGTTTTAGTAACGCAGTAACGCAGCGTTCCTACGGGAAAGTAACTGTAATATAATTACCGTTTTTGTAATAGTAATCCCTTACTTTACTCGTTACTTGAAAAAAGTAATCAGATTACAGTAACGCGTTACTGCCCATCTCTGTTCATCACACACCTGCACATATAACCGACAACACAACACAAACATGTCATGTTTACGCACGGAAGATCCACCATCATCCCCAGCATCATCATCGTCATCGATTGAGAGAAAACAGGAGGATGACTGTTCTTTGAATAAGTGCACGTAGGTCTAGGTTCAAGTTAAACAGCTGATAAATGTCACAAGTTTTCAATATTACAGCAGTTCAGCTGATATCTGATCACTTGTTCTCACTAATCATGGTGGCTAAAGCAACCTGTGCTATATGTCAACATGCAAACATTTCTTCACGCAGGAAGCGAGAAATCGTCCTCCCATAATCAGCGATGCCACAGTGAAACAGCCCACAGCTAAATCCACATTTGTAAAATCTCATCTGCTCCTACAGGTCAAGAAAACAGACAGATCTGCATGAACAAACCTCACAGCTGGAGTAAATCGCCGGGAAGAACGTCACACCTAATTTCCAAAGCTAAAAACACACATTTTATCCAAGCACGGCGTTTACAGATTCATGTTGCACAAATTCTCTTCATCGTTATTCATTTTAGACTCGTTTACACCAACGTCTTCCAAAAAGGACCGAACAACAAACCCAGAAAACTGGAAACTCATTCGGCTGCTTTTTGATCGATCATTTCAGGTGCAGTCATCTTTAACTTGTGACCCTATCAGACAATAAAAGGTCGTAAAATCCTGCAGCGTGATGACATCATAAATATGCTAATGAGCACAGATGTCACTGGAGCAGACTTTAGCAGCTTTCTGCACTGAGGACAGAGACGGTACATCTTCATACATATCTGTGCGTGTGACATCTCACCTACAGCAGAACATTTAGCACAATCTGCAGAAAATACCACAATACGTATGCATTAGCATTTAGCTAACAGACACACAGAGTCCAGGCCTGGTTTATTCGAATCGTATCTGATGCAGGGACACTTTTTAATGACACTGTGTGTGTGCGCGCGTGTTTCCTGTTGCATGAAAGTTTCAGTGGCTGCAGCTTTGTGTCGTCTCTCTCCATGACTGTCTATACTTTCACATAAATTACTGCATTGATTTGTCTGTTTACACTATATATCTGTGAGTGAGTCCATGTCTGTGTGTATGTGGCTCTGCACACACATGCATTAAGTCAGCCTGAGTCTGCCTCTGTGTGTGTTTGTTTGGGTCAGCAGTGTCAGCTTTAGACACTGTTTGTCTGTGGGGATTGTAGGTTTAACAGCGTTAAGCCGACAAAAAGTCCTCTGCTCTGCAGAAAACTGTTTTCCCTGCTGGAAAAACTTCCCCATCAGACTGACTGTCCAGACCTGATAGGAAGCTTTCCGACCTTGGAAAGAACTTCAAAACACCCAGAAGAGGAATGTTAGCTACTTTCAGCACATAATTACAGTGAGGATTCATTAGGCTGGAAAAGTCCATCCAAAGCAATGCTCGTGGTTTGGCAACTTTTCAGTTTTTCCGCCGCAGCTAAAATGTTTTTATTCGGCTGATTTCGCCGCGTCCTTTTTGTTATTTGTGATTTCTCACGCTCGGCACAGAACAGAGCAAAATGAATTTAGAGCAGAGGATGGATGCTATACTGCAGCATTTCTCAGATAGGGTGGGGAGACCAGGACCACCCACAACGGTGCGAGACGTTTTATGGAACCTGACAAAAATATGCAAATGTATGTAAAGATGGTTTCTGGGTGAGGAATTCGATTTCCCATAAAATAAGGAGCAAGCGCATCCTCGGAGCACGGAGGATTTAACAGGTAGTGAGATAAAAAAAAAGAAAAGGAAAACAAAATCACCAAAATTTAATCGAACATTTCTATTATTTCACCTTCGTCACTACGAGCGGCGGCTACATTCACATGCACTACAATAATAAACACTACTGCGAGTCTGTGGGTCCATTTGACGTTTGTAGCCACGCAAAGGTCTTTGCTCCTTAAACTCTATCAAATCCATCCACTTACAGGAAAAGCTGTTTGCATAGCTCGCTCCTCGTGCTGGTCATTCAACGTTTAAATGGGTCGCCACGACGATGGATCAACAAGAGGACAAGCTATTAAAAAGACAGCTTTGTTGGTGTGTTTGTGTGTGCGTTTTTTATTAAACTGAGCCGGGAAAACATGACAGAGGGAATGATGGAGAGACGCATTATGTGAAAACAAGTGTGAACAGTGCGCTGCTTCACCTCTGAAGGACAGATGAGCTGTTAGCCAGAGCCGCACAAAGATTAAAACACTATCAGGAGCGCGAGGTAAGACGAGCGGCGATCGTAATTTTGGTTATCGGCTGTGTTTGATCTGCTTTCACACTCGGCACTATAAATTGTGCCGTTCCTCTGTCTGGGTGCGTGTTTGCGAGGACACCTGCTTTCAGCGACGTGGTCTTTTAATGAGAATGGTGCACAGATGCCCTTCCACCCAGCCATGCTGAGGCTCTGTGAGCGTGTGTGGACAGCCCCATGCTGTGTGAATCACTGCCCAAGGATCCATTTTACAACAGTGGCCGTGTACTTAAACGTGGCGTTGTGATTACACAAGCATGCATACACACAAACAGCTGAGGTAAGTACTCCCAGGGACCACACCTGACAGTAGGGGCCGTGCTTCTGACTTATGAAAATAGCTGTCCCATCACTGACCACTCAGGATGGGCTCCTGTTGTCCAACCCCCCCACACCCTATTCTTCCCTAATGGTTGGAGTAAGAGCAGCAGCGCAAACCCCCACAGCCCCGTCTTAGTGAGACAAAGGAGCATTTACAATCGTACAGCAACAGGAAGATGATGAGGAGTGACAACAAAGAGGAAGCTGTGGAGGTTAACATGTCTGTGTGAAAGAAAGGAAACCGCTTGACGTCCACGACACATTTAATATACAGAACAAATCTCTGCAGAGAGGCTGGTTGGAATCGGGCAGTGTACTCTGGCTCATATCTGCCCGTCGCTGCCGTTCAACAAGTAAAGTAATGCTGCTAATATGGATTTCCCAATTAAAGGTCTGCACATGCAGGGCAAGCAGGCATGTAGGTGATGTGAAATCCACAGCAGGTGTTGGCGGCACAGGGTTTGTTTTCCAAGCTTACAAGTGGTCACGGGCCATCGTGTTACATTACGGGTCCGCGGTGCGAGCCGGGCAGCCTTCTGTTCACGTGCCGAGGATCCCCACATGAACACAGAATTGCTTTTTGGCAACGGCCGACAGCAGAGTGGCAGCTGCCATTTTCCACACACGTTAAAGAAAATGCTTTACATGTCAGGCTGCACTGAGCACCTCTGACTGGAAGTAGGGAATGTGCTGATCCCCGCTGACACAGGCCGGAGAGCATATCAGAGTGTAATGTAACTATATTTACCTACAAATATTTAAAGGTAGGCACACAGTAAGTGCTGTACGTAATACAAAGTGTTTACACAGTAATAATGGAACACACATCCTGTACATCAACATAATGCAAATTAAACAAGGATGTAAAAAGCAAGATTAGTCCACTCATAACAGAAAGTACAGCGTACACAACCATGAAATAACGCAGTACTTAAAACTACTTGCAGTATAATTATTCCCTGTAAAAAGGTCTTCCTGGTGTTACCGTGTGCACTAGTGAATATCTTGCTGTTTACAATAAAACTTGTAACCACCGATTGTGACGCTGAACTCACGAGGAACGTTTTTACTAAATGTCAGAGCGCGCGTGAGCCGAAGGGTATTTTCTCATATACCGTATTTACCGCACTAAAATCCTTTTATTTTCTCAAAAATCAACAGTTTGCCTTATAATCCGGTGACCTTATGTATGAATCCTGGTTGTGCTCACTGACCTCGAACCGATTTTATGTGCTACACGGCGCTCAAAAATCTGTCAAAAATGTTTTAGTCCGACTTTGCTAAGCTACGAAGCCGCACGGCTTGATGGATGGTTGGAGCATTACGGCTGCCGTAGTCAGGAGCCAGCTTCAGTCAGGAGATAATCCATCCACAATACGAGGTTAGTCATTAATATACTGCAACAACATGGGAACAGAGCAGCTGCAGAGAATTCAACATTAATGAATCAATGGTACAGAAGTGGAGGAAGCAAGAAGAACGAGCTGAGTAAAGTTTGACTTATCTGACTGTTTTGTGTCGATTAATGCGCCTTATAATCCGGTACTTAAGTTAACTTATATGCACAGTCAGAGGAGTCGCCCCCTGCTGGCCAAAAGACGGAATGCAGGTTTAAAGGCTTTCGTTTTCAGACATGGAATAAACGTAGGGGTCTGCTTGAATGAATAATGTGTGAGAGATGTGAATGACATCATCAGAGGCTGTGCACAAAGCTCAGTGCACGTGCACTTTCATCTGGCCGCGCAGACTACCCGCATGTCTGCAAATGAGTACGACCTCAGAATAAAGACCGTATCTTTGAGTAACCGCGCTGATCCCCACTGGATTGACACAACTGACATGTGCGAGTATGTGTGACACTCGTGTGCAAAGGCGTTCGAGTCACAGCAGTGTGGGCGAAAGGAAAAATGATGATGATGCTGCTAAACCTTCAATAAACACCAGCGAGATGTCACATGAGACAGAGAGCCAGAAAAAAAGAGGAAAGAGACGTGATACCCTTCTCGGCTGCTCTCCACTGGGATGATGGCAGCTCCTGCAGAGACACCAAGCTGCCAAGGAGCTTGTGTGTGTATATGTGTGCGAGTGTGTGTGCATACACAGGTCTCTGAGGGTGTAACAGATGGGGGATCTACTGTAGAGACTCTGTGAGGTCACATTGGTGACAATATCAGTGAGACGTAACACACACACACACACACACAGAAAGACAACAGACTGCAAAGACTGCAGCGGTGATGGATGAGGGATTATCAGAATGAGGAAACTGTTCAATAAAGTTGTTTTGTTTTGAATGTGCTCTGTCACCAGTTGCTAACTGTTTACTGATTTAAATGTCACTGTGTGTCTGTGTGAGTGTGGAGCATCTGCTGCTAAAAAAAGCATGTTTCCTGTTGTGGAAAGGAGAAGAGCAAAGAGAAGACGGCCGTGGAGCTCGACGAAGAGCAGATGACAAAAGCAGAACTGCACAACGAGCCTGCAGGAACCAAATGCAGACCAATCAGCCACACAGATTTCTATCCAGAGTGCACTTGTGAAGGGTTTGTATTCATATTGTCATCTACTGTGTCAAGCATACATGCTTAAGAGGTGGGGGACATGAATACTGGATTGTATTTACCACGACGGGAAGCTTTCACCTCACTCAGAAAGATGTTTCTGTTTTTTGGCTTTTTGACTTGTTAAACAGAAACGTTCCTCGTGCCACCCAAAGGTCCACTTTGATGTTTACTCTAGCAGGAGCCATTCAAAGCATACTTTTATGAAATCACTGCGAGTTTGAACACAACAGGGATTTATGTTTGCAATTTTACACAGATTTCACAGATTTGGATCAATTTACACGACTCGTCACATCCACAGCTTACTCTGGACCCCTTCGTGTTTCAACCCACTGAGTCATCTTTAAGCATCATTCAGTGCACATTCTGTAAACCACAGACCAACTAAAACATGAACGTCGTGAAAGCACGCAGCACATCGAGGAGGGGAGGAAACAAAGTCACTAGCACGCTGTCAGCAATTCCTGTAGTTTCTCTACGGCAGGGGTGCCAAACATAAGGCCCGAGGGCCAGAATCAGACCAGCACAGATTCCAGTCCAGCTCTCTGGAAATTGTGCAGAGGGGCAAAAATTTTGGACTCTTGTTTTACAGCTTTTCCTGCTGATAAAGACCGTACGCCAGAGTAATTAAATAATAGATAAACAACTATTCAATAAATGGGTCCACAGTCTTTTAATGGTGATCTTTGTACATTAAGAGAAACTTCCTGCTTTACAATCAGCGGACAGTCAAAGAAATAAGCTGCTTGAAAATTCAGATTCTTTGGAACTGAGATGTTTATGAATCCCCATTTATTTATTTTTGCTGTATCATGTTGTTTTTGATGTCTTTTTATTATATATTTCTTGTATCACATTTGATTTGAGTGTTTTTGGCAACTTTTTATTAACAACAGTGTTAATTTTATAAAAGAGTTTTGTCCATAACATTTTGAAACTATGTCAAGTACTGATCATGTTGAAGAGACAGAGGTCTCAGAAACTCGTGTAACCCTATAATGCCATTGTGCTCACAGTTCCTTCATGTATTGCAGCAGCATTTCTCTAACATGTGGAGAAACAGAGACGTGCTGGTGAAACTTCTTTTTCTTACACCATCACATCTCCGGGATTAAACGTGTAGTTAAACTGCTTCACTCTGACACACAGAGGAGTTTCAAGCAACAACTCTTTGCAGGTGAATTGGACGAACCACGCAACCTTATTGGCAAGTTGTTAATCATCAGACACAGATTGGTTCAAGCCACATAACCCAAAGCCTCAAAATATGGATTATGTTATGATTTCATGATCGTGCATGGCTCCAGCTGCCCTGCTCTCTGCTGCAGGATTCAGCACTGTTGCAATGAAGAAAAAGGAAAGCTGAAAGACGTTTACCTATTTTACTTTATGACCCAAAATGTTTTAGAGGCCTTTAGCAAACTGGCAAAGGGTAAACGAGGAAGTCGTCAGTGACATGCATGAAAAAATAAACTGAACAAAAGAAGGGGAGGGAGGGAGAGGGGGAGGGAGGGAGGGAGAGAGAGGGCGGTGTGAAAAGTCTGGAAGCAGAAAAGAGCATCTTTGTCTCAAACATTAGTTTCAAGACACTAGCCAACTCAGCAGGCGTATGCTTGTTCATGTGCAGAGAAAATTAAAGAAAAAACATTGCTTTATGTTGTTCGCAAGTGACAATGTGTGTGTGTGTGTGTGTGTGTGTGTGTGTGTGTGTGTGTGTGTGTCCGTACAGAGCGCCAGCACAGCAGGATGTACACTTGCTATACTGTGGAATGTGTATTAAGATGATTTTATTTCACAGAAAAGTGACTTTGAGTAAGAATGTGTGTGTGTGTGTGTGTGTAGAGCTGGTGTAATGTCTTTGTTCTACAGCAAGCGCACACATTAGCACACAGCACCAGATGGTGGGCTAAAATGAGACAACGGAAGAGGGGGAGGAGAAGATAGACAAGATCCTTCCATCATTTCATCATCATCCTTCGACTGTTTCCTCTCCAGAAACACAAACACACTGACATAAATAAAATAAAAAATCGGAAACTTCAGTCATATCACAGTTTTAACAACGATGCAGGACGCTTTAGAAAATAGCTGGAACTGTGTGGAAAGAGTTTCACACGACTCCAGGTGTTTTTGTGCTTCAGATGATGATGGTGCAATGTTGTTTCTTTACATTAGATCAAGTCGAGTGATGGGAAATGTTATGCTTATCAAGCACTAAAAAATATTAAATACGTGTGTAAGACTTTATTATCCGGCCCACGACACGAGGTGTAATTCCGCTTTAATTAAGTGGAATTTCAAGGAATTTGAAATTACAATGTAATTATATTTACCTATAAATACATGAAGGCAGGCACACTAGAACAAGGCAGGTTTGTACAGGAGTAAATGTAAGTAATATTACATACTGCATAACATCACGTATTTCACAATTATCCTGTAAGTACATTTAAGTTGTGCCTAATTTCTGGTTCTTTTACAGGAAGTGCACGTAAGTCATTCTCAGCACTGCATCATTTCTTGGAAAAACATCGTTTCGCCATCTTACACATACTTGTACATACTCTGTACTTTGTGGAGGTTTGTTCCAGGAAAGGAGACGCTTCTTGACTTTGCTCCCTCGTAGGTCACACAGACACTTCAAACTTTCATGGTATTTATTTTTTATTGTTGGAAATGCAGAACTTCAACATCAACATATGTAACGCACACTTACCCTGTAAGATGGGAAATGCTGCTTGGTTTTACCATATATTTTCACACAATTATTCCATTGTTTCTTATTCTGGTGCTCCTGCCTTTAAGCATTTGTAGGCAAATATAATTACATTGTAATTTCAAATAATATATCTTTAAACTCCATTTAATTACAGGAGAATTACACTCTTAGTTGCGAGCAGTACTCGAAAGTGTTACCAGAGCAGAGCAACGGATAAAAAAATGATTACGATTGTAACAAAAACACCACGTTCATAGATTCTTGATACTTTGATTCTTTGAGCAGTTATTTTGTTAACTATATTCCAAAAATGAGGAAAAGTGGCTCCAGCTGATGCACTTACAGGTGTACGAGGCTTCTGTTTCAGTGCGCTGGTGAGGGTCAGCAACGCCGTCCTCGGCCACGGCGAGTCGAAGCTTGCGGAGCTGTGCGAATGCTGCTTAAGTAAAATAACTCTCCAGCAAAGTGGGACGATCGTTCGGTTAATGAGGCGCGATAATATTATTAGAATTTCACTGTTTTAGGGGTTTTTGTTGTTGAGGTGATAAAAATGTAACCGCAGTGGAAAACACGCCGTGTCTATATGCAGCATTTATATCACCAGCCACAGAAAAGTGATCTAAAGTGCAGAAAGCATGAAACAAACACTGCTGCTACACTTACAGACAAAAGCTCGACTGAACTACACGTTTCCCCATCAGCATCAACCCCGTCTTTAATATGAACTTTGATCTTGTGATGATATTTTTAAATGATCTGTAATTCTGCCGCTACCTTTCTGACCCGGCCTGTAAACCATCCACTCTGTCACACTGTACAATTTTTTTCTTTTTTCTTTTTTTTTTTTACACAATTTCTTTTTTTCTTTTAATTAATTATTTATTTAATTTTTTGTAATCAATTTTTAAATGTTTTTGCACACATTTTTTATTTATTATTTATTAACTATTTTATTTTGCATTAATTGTTTTATTTTTTGCACACAATTTTTTAAACGTATTTATTTTAATTATTATTTATTTTATTATTTATTTATTTTATTTTGTATTCATTTATTTATTTATTGTTGCACATATTTTTTTTAAATTATTATTTATTTTATTAATTGTTTTTATTATTTTTTTTATTAACTTCTGAAATAATTTTTGGGGGGTTTTGTTTCTCTACTGTAACTCTGTTTTTTCCCCATCAGCATCAACCCCGTCGTTAATATGAACTTTGATCTTCTGATGATATTTCTAAATGATCTGTAATTCTGCCGCTACCTTTCTGACCCGGCCTGTAAACCATCCACTCTGTCACACTGTACAATGCACTAATTAAACACAGAGACGGGCACTTTAAAAGCACTGGTCCCTTTTAAAAACTCTCACCGCTGAGACAGCTGCGCTTGATGACTACCACCGCCCTGAAATCCCTCGCCCGCATAAGCACACGCTGTTCTACACTTCAGCACATTAAAATTTCAATCAAGGAGTGTGTTCACAGCTCCATTATGCAAAACTGTAACTGTATTTGCTGCTGTTGAAAAGTGTTGTGACTGCTGAATAAATACCACCAGCTGTTAATTAGACAGAGGTGAATTCTAGTGGGGCGGACGGCCTGACAGGACAAGTGAAGGAGACAGAGAGACATTGGAGGGGAGAAAGGAGAGGGAGGCAGAGGAGAAGCTCTGAAATACTGCACATTCAAAAGGACGAAACCACACCCACACAGGCCAAAATGAGCAAAAGTGAAAGCGTGTCCCAGTTTCTGTGTCAGCAGTCCAAACAAACTCGCACGTTTCTGTTTATTCACATATCTGTTAAACACATTCATCACAGATCTGTTTAATGTTTGTCTGTTTAACACTCTGCTGGTTTTAACACCACATCTGTCCTTTGTTGCTTTGATATCATTTGATATCATCTTATTCCCTTAATTTAGCATCAACTACTGAAACAGTTCCCGGTTCTCACAGTAAAGCAGGGATCTAATAAGACGTGCTGGGCAGACTAAATCAAACATTGTGACAAATATGAGGCTTCACTTCCCTCTACAGTGATGAAGGTGTAAACGTTACAGTGCAGTCCATTTTATATAATCAATAGCTCGTAAGCATTTATCTTTTTTGCTCCTTTGTCCATTTAAAGATGTGCTTTGTGGTTATTTACTTCTTTAACAGGTCATAAGAAGTCAGTTCAGTCATAAATGGTCTGAACCTTCATTAACAACACAATGAAATAAAGAGGTGCCCCTGAATCGAGCCTGGTTATGCTTCTCTCCAAAAACAGAATTCAGAGAACAATACTTGGCCTATGGGACACTGTGGGGCATCGGTGCAGAAGGACAACACTTTGGTGTTTGTGCTGAGTGAGTGTGTGAAGGAACAAGCAGGACCAATGGGAGTTTAGTTTCCTGAGCAGGTGAGACTTGAAGCTTAACTCACAGGAAAGACTATCAGGGTAAATGTATTATTTCCATCTTCAGTTCAAGCAGCCAGACGTTTTGGTTCTGATGTGTGATTTCAAATCGATTTCACAGGTTTATCAGCATTCATCTCCATTTTCTGTCCAGGGAAGCATATCACTATGACCACCTGCTCTGACCCATCCAGGGGTTTGTCCAGAACATCCCACGGCCGCTCGACTGGACTGAGATCTGGGGAACGAGGAGGCCAAGTCAAACACCTCACACTGCTGTTGACTCAGCCTGACTTGAAATGGCCAGTATGACCTCAGGACTGGTTATCCTGACCACTTCACCTGTCGACGGTCAGGATGTTGTGTCTGATCGGGTATATGGAAATCACACGTGTCGTCCCACCTGAGCGTGCACTCACGCTTTGGACTAAATAACTCGATCGGTGTTAAAGTGCAGTGTGTTTCTCAGGTTTCTCCGCTTCATGAGTTTTTCTCCTTTGCATGAATACAGCACAGGCAGACCCTCAGTAAGTGCAGCTGAACATGTTGTTGTTGTTTTTTACACCAACACAACATAAAGGAGAACATAAAAACAATGACGCACTCCACCTTAAACCGGTTCACGTCTGTTTTTTTTGCAGTATATTATTATCGAGCAGTAGAGCGATTCTGAGTGGACACGCAACAGGATGACAAGTGCAGACATTCAGGCACACATCTCAGAGAGGTATCCCTGGCAGACTGTCATGGAGTTCAGACATGCGTACATGGCGAGTGATCACATGTGCACGCACAAACACATCGCCCCGCTTCCTGTCTGCACAAACAGAGTTTCCTATGGGGCTCAGGGTCACAAGCTCACGTCTGTACGTGGAACTTCCCGGCAGCCGTTGAGGAAACATCAGTCGACGCGAGTGGAAAGAGACACAAGAGGGAGAAAGGCATAAAAAGCAACATGAAAAGGAAGAAGACGTAGGAAAAATGAAGCGGCATTGTGAGACGGGCGGACCGGAGACAAAAGCAAATGTGACCAAATGAAAAATGTGATCTCTGTGCAGTAAAAATGATAGTTATCACCATCTGTGACAAAGCCACAGGTGTGCAGCACAACCAGGATGAAAGCAGAAGGGAACAAAATAACAAAACATTTATAAAACGAGTCACGGTGTCGAAGAGCAAATATCCTAAAAAACCATCAGGAGACAGCAAAGACGAAAAGAGCAACAGTTGTGATTATGAGCAAAACAGCTAATCATGCAACGTCAGAAAAAGATGGAAAAATAGAATCAAAGTGGTTTAAAGACGTCTTTATTGTTAAAGGCAGTGATGAAATTCACAAACAATGCAGCAGAGGAAGACTGGAAGGAAAGACCCGATAATCTGAATAATATCTGCTTCACGACGGCCTCAGCCGAGTCGTCATGATGACGTTATCTGAAACACTCGGTCACATGACTGCTTAGTTGAGTAAAAAAAAAAAAAAAAGGAAAGGCAATATCACTGAACAGGAAGTGTATCATCTTTTAGGTCACGCATCATCCGGGCAAGTCTGTTGATCGGACCAAAAACAACATTATGAAAACAAAATCGTTAATAAAAAGCCGGACAGCGCCCCTCTGAGCACGTCTTTCACTGTGACTGGCTCTTACCATTTCTCGGGGTAGGAACATGTCTTCCTGCCGGAGGACCACCAGAGACACGCTCTCGCCCTGCCGCGTGCTGCGCAGCATGCACACCAGCTCCTCCTGGCCCACGCCTGTGATATCCACACCGTTTACCTACAAATGCACACACAGAGTCAAGACACCGCCACCATCGTCCCCATCCTCCTCCTCCTCATCGTGTTTTCTTATTCTGGCTCAGACTGTGCTGCACCTCGAGTATGCGGTCTCCAGACTGAAGACGTCCATCTTTCACCGCAGCCCCGCGGGGCAGAATGTTTTTCACTAGAATCGGACCGGGACCGTGCACCGAAGAATCTCTGGTCACTACAGTAAATCCAAGACCTTCTGGACCTACACACACACACACACACACACACACACACACAAATGAATGAAGAGGTGAATTATAGCGAGTAGCCACAAGTAACAGCTCTTGGCCTATCCTGACACAAATATCCTGTGTAGCTGCCCTTGCTTCTCTATTTTTATTCCCCGAGACTGAGAGTACAAATTTTACACTATAGCCTTCCTACACACACACACACACACACACACACACACACACACACACACACACACACACACAGGACCTAAACCACTCTTGAAAGCTCAAACAGTGTTGTTGACTCAGCTCCTGACTACATACTATAAGTGTGATAATTCAAAGCCTTAAGAGATTGCATGCGTGCATGTGTGCATGCATGTGTGCATGCATGTGTGTGTGCATGTGTGTGTGTGGCTTTAAACCCTTCAGATACAGCCGCAGTTAGAGTTCCTGCAGGTGTGAAATTGTTTAAGGTTTGTGGAAAATGAGGGAGAGATGAAAAAAGGGCACGAGAGGTAAGAGAGGAATGAGTGAAACAAAGTGGAAACAAAGAGTGAATGTTCCGGAAACGGGGGTGATGAATATTAAAACACTAATCAGTGAAAAACATGTGCACAAAATGTGCACGAAAGCATTCATACACATGCATGCGTGGACAAAAAGGCCACACACAGACGCAGGGACTGGTTGAGCGCTTTATAGACCTCATTAAGTCTAGTCTCTTTAGCAGCGCTAAGTCAGCAGTTTGGGCCAGTATGAATTCATATCAGCAGAAATGAACAGATCAATAAAGACTTAATAGACCCTGAAGAGAGAGCCTCGGGAAGACGGAGAGAGGAAGGGTGAGAGGAAGGACTCTAAGCCAGAAAACAGTGAAAAAGGAAACTTTTTATGGAGAGAGAACATCTGTAGAGACATGAAGAAATATTACAGACGCTGATTAATAAAAATCCAGAGTCACAGAAAAAAACCCTAAAAGAGACTCTCGTCTAATTTTACCTGAACCTCAAACTGAGAGCACACACGACTCCTGAAGAGCTACAAAAAGTCATATTCACAGAAAAATGATGAGTGAGGCTCGTTCTGTACACAGGTGTGTCGCACCTTTCTTTAAATCGATCCTTAGTCTTCGTCCTCCTCTCTTATTGGCCATCAAGCTAGAGAGGGCGGGGCTTTTCTTCAGGAGGGGGCTCTCACTTTTCCCCTTCGGGGTCTATTTGAAAAACAAGCAGCAGTAAATTCATTGTTTCACATTTCAAAACCCCAAACAAGAGTGTGGCATTTATTAAACAATATATCTGTTACAGCAAAGTCTAACACACACTGGTCACCTTGGAGTCGCCGTAAAAGCAGCTCATAGAAGCTGCTTTAAATTTAAGATGTTAAACATCAAACAGGTGAGAAAAAGATCTAAACGTGCTGGGAAAAAACAGTATCGATAAAGTCTGCGTACGGACCCGTGCGAGTCTGGGGAACAGTCCATCACATCTGCATGACAGGAAAAGATAATCAGCTGCTGCTAAGAAACTGCTGCCGCAATGCCAGCTGTTTTAAATGTCAGCCATGTCACCATGGTGATGCTGACGACAAAGTTGCATCCGTTTGTGTTTTAGGACTTGATCGTTGTAGGAAGGAGGTCAAAATAACACGAGGTTTGAACCCGTTTCTACAATTACAGCATCTAAAGAATTTAAAGCAACCCAAAAATAAAAAATAGTATATTTAGCACTCGAAATAACAGACCATGGGAAATATGGTCTGTCTTTAAGGAGGAGGCTGGAGAGAAGTTAGCACTCGCTCTAGAAGGAAAGGTGAGGAGACCGAAGCTCAAGCCCGGGCTGTATTGTGTTTGCCTGTGCACACATTAATCATTAAAACTGCAAACTTTTTACAAAGCGTGCACGACAGATGCAAAGTCTGTGTCAGTCTGTGGATGTGCAGCAGAGGAACTTACACTGAAACCCGGCTCGAGGCCGGCCGTCTCTTCCGCCAGCCGCACGGCTGAATTCTCCGAGGGTTTAAACACAGGTTTGGCTTTGACAGGGGGCGGAGGCTCTTTGGTGTTTCGGGGGCTGCCGGTGGGACCGGTATTATTGCCAAACAGCTGACCAATCAGACTCTTCTCATAGCGCTCTCTGTTGAAAGAAGGCACGACTTCCAGGCGTACAACCGGGGAACGCATCGCCTGACGGAACACATCCTGAGATCTGAGAGGACGAAAACGAGGAGAAAGTTTTACTTCAAAGTTTGTAGCACATTATGTGCACAACAAGTGGCACACGCTGAACATTAAAAGGAATCATGTCATTAATCACAATTACACAGGAAGAGCAGTTATCCATCTCTGACACAAAAACTAATTACTGAAGGGTAGATAACTCAATCAGGAGAAAAATACAAAAAGACACATGGTATAAATATGATTATGAATGACAAAAAATGTCAATTAATTGGTAATTAATATAAATGGGATATCTGATTTTTGCAATAGGATCATTCATCTTAAAAGACTAACTTTCATTTCTAAGACTGGCTGGTGCTGCTCTGACAAGTAAGCAAAGAAAGCTGATGTATAATCAGCTAAACAGGAGTTTAAACTAATGGCAGATTTTATATTTCTGTGTGCAAAGGTTAATTCTGACATAAAGACATTATAACCTAACCTGAAATATAACATCCGCACATTTTACAATGTGCCACTGCTTACTGCTGGCTGTTCTGTGCATCTCTTAATGTTTTTCTCAGGAGTAAGACAGGAGACAACACCGAGCCATGACACCTGTGCAGAAGGCCATCATAATCTCATGATCTATAAAAAAACATCATTTTGCAGGGGATTCGTCTACATCAGATCCCAATAAGTACGTTAGGGGAACGGTTGTGTCAGAAGCTGCAGTACACACCATTATTCTCCTCAGATAACTGACAGAGCAAATCCAGTTTATTAGCATTTTATTGGGTTACACACGTATCGTTTCCCTCCCAGATTACGAGCGCATTATAATGATTAGAAATAACCGTAACCAGACACTATGTTTAGAAAGTCCTGTGTGGAACCTAATAAATCACGTATGGAATTATAATGATTTTTTAACTACTTAAAGATCCACTCAGGTGGGGGAGTTTCCACGTAGAAGACTCAATCGATAAATCAATAAAGCCATCATGGAGTACACTCACTGAAACACCTGCGTTCTTATTTATTTAGTTATCTTACTATGAAAACATCCAATCTGGGACAGCAGTGCTTAGATTGTCACAGCCAGAGGCTCGGTTTATAGAACAATAAAGATCAAAATTAGGAAATTAAAATGTGAACGGCTGACGGGGTTTCCTGGGATCTCATTTCACACCCAGTCGTCTTTCCAGACTTAAGGCCGCCACCTTTATGTCCTGAGTGGGGAGCGTGTGTCACCGTCTCCCACACTGCCGTTGGTCCTGCCCCAAACTGCACAAACACGGTTCATCACTCCTCTGAGAACCGCAGAAAATCGTAAAAGCTGCGACTGATTTCGGTGCCTTTACTCTTTGGTCTTCCAAATACTTCAATCCAAAACAAACATCAGCGTTCTGACATTCTGTGCCTGCAGAAATGTACAACTTCAGTGGATCTCCCACAGTAACATTAAAACACTTCCCACTGGACTTCCCGACACGTCCACGCTAAAGATGTGTTAGTGGGAATGTGTCTATGATATGTTGTCTTCCTGTGCTGGGCTCTGAGGAAATATTATTTTTGCTCTGTTGTTGAAAATTAAAACCACACCCACAAACTACACCCTTTTTGGCTCCTACCTCAAAGCACACTGTGTTCTGTTGATCTTATGTGCTGCACAATAATGTTTAACATTTAGTATTTACTGTCATATTCCCATATATCATTGTGATGTTGTTTATTCTATTACTCTTGTTCTCTTCTGCTTGCTTTCTTTTTTCTTTCTCAGCAGGTGATCCAGGTGATTGATATATGCATTTTTTTTCTCTGCCCGTTCTGTTGGTTTTTGTTTTTTGCCCTTCTCCCCCGTCCCTCTTCTCAGCTGTTTCTCTTTCCCTCTTTCTTTCTCCCCTTCTTTCCCCCAGTCAAGTCTGTCCCGTATTCAGTAAGTGAAAATAAAATGAACAATAAAAGGTGAATCAAATGGACCATTACGGCAAGGCTGGGATGGTCAGTTTGGTAAAGTAAATCCGTTGGGCATCTTTCTTTGCCTTTAGACAACAATTCTGATGCAAAAGAGCCAAACGGGACAGGCCAAAAAAAAAAAAAAAGAAAAGAAAAAAAAAAAAAAGAAAATTAAAACCACAGTTTGATGTTTTTTTTCTAAAAACATCTGGGAACACCTTTTTTTACGAGCAACATCAGACGCAGCCGTGAGACTGGCTGCTGCTAACATCAGAGAAACCGCTCTGTGCAGCTGTGCTCAGCAGACCAACGTCTCAGAAAGCACAGCACGATGACCACGCCCGGCTCCTTTCTCGTCCCGTCGTTGAGTGAATATCATTGCTGTTACAGGGTCAGTGCTTTGTCCTCCATCACTGCGAGTCTGCTCCTGAGTGCAGGGAGCAAACGTCACTAAATCTGGTGTGAAGAAGCTCAGTTTCCACTGATAAAGTCAGATTTGGCAACAACAGCATGAAAACTTGGACTCCACAGTCACAGCTGATGGTGGGGGTCTCCGTGCTGAGAATGTTTTATTGGAACATCTTGGGCACTAATATCAAATCAATCATGGTACCAATTAAAAGCCTTTATGGATATTTTTGCTGACCACACGGATTTCTTATTGCCGTCTACTAATGGACACTTTCAGCATGTCACAAAGAAGCAGTA
The DNA here is from genome assembly GCF_057382185.1 of Mchenga conophoros. Classification (NCBI taxonomy): domain Eukaryota; kingdom Metazoa; phylum Chordata; class Actinopteri; order Cichliformes; family Cichlidae; genus Mchenga; species Mchenga conophoros. Next base: position 37,406,802 of record NC_140541.1, read on the forward strand.
CTGTCAAACTGGTTACACTGGTTACTGCTAACCATATCTGATATCAGGAGCTCTGCAGTGCAAGTGCTCAGCTGATAAAGCCGCATAATTTCAATATAGACCAACATCTCAAAGGAGGCTTCCAGCATCTTGTTAAATCTGATAACTAATGTGAGAGTAGGGCAGGCCCACACCACGTTAGAGTCCCCCTCTGTGAATACATACATGTGTAATACACATTCACGGCAAACTGACTGAGCATCATACAGTGGGGCAAAAAAGTATTTAGTCAGCCACCGATTGTGCAAGTTCCCCCACCTAAAATGATGACAGAGGTCAGTAATTTGCACCAGAGGTACACTTCAACTGTGAGAGACAGAATGTGGAAAAAAAAAATCCATGAATCCACATGGTAGGATTTGTAAAGAATTTATTGGTAAATCAGGGTGGAAAATAAGTATTTGGTCAATAACAAAAATACAACTCAATACTTTGTAACATAACCTTTGTTGGCAATAACAGAGGTCAAACGTTTACTATAGGTCTTTACCAGGTTTGCACACACAGTAGCTGGTATTTTGGCCCATTCCTCCATGCAGATCTTCTCGAGAGCAGTGATGTTTTGGGGCTGTCGCCGAGCAACACGGACTTTCAACTCCCGCCACAGATTTTCTATGGGGTTGAGGTCTGGAGACTGGCTAGGCCACTCCAGGACTTTCAAATGCTTCTTACGGAGCCACTCCTTTGTTGCCCGGGCGGTGTGTTTTGGATCATTGTCATGTTGGAAGACCCAGCCTCGTTTCATCTTCAAAGTTCTCACTGATGGAAGGAGGTTTTGGCTCAAAATCTAACGATACATGGCCCCATTCATTCTGTCCTTAACACGGATCAGTCGTCCTGTCCCCTTGGCAGAAAAACAGCCCCATAGCATGATGTTTCCACCCCCATGCTTCACAGTAGGTATGGTGTTCTTGGGATGCAACTCAGTATTCTTCTTCCTCCAAACACGACGAGTTGAGTTTATACCAAAAAGTTCTACTTTGGTTTCATCTGACCACATGACATTCTCCCAATCCTCTGCTGTATCATCCATGTGCTCTCTGGCAAACTTCAGATGGGCCTGGACATGCACTGGCTTCAGCAGCGGAACACGTCTGGCACTGCGGGATTTGATTCCCTGCCGTTGTAGTGTGTTACTGATGGTGACCTTTGTTACTTTGGTCCCAGCTCTCTGCAGGTCATTCACCAGGTCCCCCCGTGTGGTTCTGGGATCTTTGCTCACCGTTCTCATGATCATTTTGACCCCACGGGATGAGATCTTGCGTGGAGCCCCAGATGGAGGGAGATTATCAGTGGTCTTGTATGTCTTCCATTTTCTGATGATTGCTCCCACAGTTGATTTTTTCACACCAAGCTGCTTGCCTATTGTAGATTCACTCTTCCCAGTCTGGTGCAGGTCTACAATACTTTTCCTGGTGTCCTTCGAAAGCTCTTTGGTCTTGGCCATGGCGGAGTTTGGAGTCTGACTGTTTGAGGCTGTGGACAGGTGTCTTTTATACAGATGATGAGTTCAAACAGGTGCCATTCATACAGGTAACGAGTGGGGGACAGAAAAGCTTCTTACAGAAGACGTTACAGGTCTGTGAGAGCCAGAGATTTTCCTTGTTTGAGGTGACCAAATACTTATTTTCCACCCTGATTTACAAATAAATTCTTTACAAATCCTACCATGTGGATTCATGGATTTTTTTTTCACATTCTGTCTCTCACAGTTGAAGTGTACCTCTGGTGCAAATTACTGACCTCTGTCATCATTTTAGGTGGGGGAACTTGCACAATCGGTGGCTGACTAAATACTTTTTTGCCCCACTGTATCTGCCAGGATGCAAAATCACAGAGAAAACTCACAGAGACTTCACAGGACATCCAGGAGAGCTGAACATGTCAGTTCACTCATTCAGAGGGAGTATTGTAATATTGAATCATACTAATTATTAAAGTCTCTAATATTAGCAAATATGACCATAAAAGTAGACCTTTGTAGCCCTCATGCCTGCTGGCGGTTCATGGAAATCTATGCTTTTATATTATTATTACAAATGTAAATCCAAAGGCCAACATCTGCACGGTGTACGATACAGGAAGTGAGTGGATGTGTGGGCTAATGGGCGCAGGACGCCACCACAGGGCAATGGCAGTGGATATGATAGCTGCGTGCGTGTGTGTGTGTGTGTGTGTGTGTGTGTGTGTGTGTGTGTGTGTGTGTGTGTGTGTGTGTGTGTGTGTGTGTGTGTACACATGTTTAGACATGTTTGTGAGGACAGCAAATTGGCATGCTATTATACTTATGGGGACAAAACACTGGTCCTCACGAGTTTGAAGACATTTTTGAGGCTCAAAATGTGGTTTTAGTGTCAGGATTACAATCGGGTTATGGTTGGGTTTAGGCTGAGGGTTAGGATTAGGTATTCAGTTTTGAAGGTTAGGGTTCAGGTAAGGGGCTAGGGAAAGCATTGTGTCAATGAGATGTCCTCACTAAGATATGAAAACGTGTGTGTGTGTGTGTGTGTGTGTGTGTGTGTGTGTGTGTGTGTGTGTGTGTGTGTGTGTGTGTGTGTGTGTGTGTAGACATAGCTTTCAGGGGGATCAGTGGACTTTCTGTGGCCCACTTTTGCAGGATCAAGCTGCATATCACAATATCACACCTGCCATGACGGAACAATACTGAGAGAGCATGTGTGTGTATGTGTGTGTATGTGTGTGTATGTGTGTGTATGTGTGTGTATGTGTGTGTAATACAGTCCATTCAACTTTGTTAATGCAGACTGACGATATATCACATGTAAGATTAAGGGTGTAATACAGGAGAAAAACTGTCCGTGTGTGTGTTTGTGTGTCAGCGAGTGCACAGGGGGCTACACACCTGTCTTTGAACAATAGGTACAAACCTCAGCGGTGATAATCCATTTACCTACAGTACAGCATAAAATACCTCACGCGTAATCTCATTACCACAGTGAACACTGGACAGGAACTGTTGTGTGGACTGAATACACAGTGTAATGTGGTGCAATCAATATAATATCCGCATCTGTGCCTGTAATCTGTGGCAATTGTTTTTACGGGTGTCTTTTATCATTTTAATGCTCTGTAATCACATTACATCTCTAAACACTCGTGTTTATGTAGCCCTGTTCAGGCTTCAGGCACCGTGAGCAAACTCCAACATTTGATCTCCAAGGTTGAACAAATCTTTCCTTTACACACACACACACACACACACACACACACACACACACACACACACACACACACACACACACACACACACAGATTAATCCAGAAGCAGCTAAACATCTGCCAAGTGTTTTTCTGCATTTCTTTGGATTTGCAGTGCTACCTCACAGAAGGTGAGACAGCAGGGGAAGACAGGTTTATACTTTAGTTTAGTTTTTTCACTAACTTGGTAACAATACCACAAATTAATGTAATTTTAATGTATCCAAACCTACTTTTAAAGTTAAGTGCGATTATATTGCTCCATTAACCAAAACTCACAGAAGAAACAGCAGCTCCTAAACGTAAAGCAGTTCTTTCTTGGTCCGTACACAACGTGGACATTAACTGTAACACGATACGCTGTGTTTATTTTATTCTACGGCCGTGCATTTATTCTAATAGAGCTGTACTCACTGGCTGAAGGTCTTGTCCATGAGATCGGTGTCGTTGATTTTCACGATGCACTCGTCTTCCTGAAACAGGCCGTCCTTTCTGGAGCGGCTCTCTTCCTCCACTCCACGGATATACAGACCAAGAGCCCTGACGGAGAACATGCAAGAACAGAGCGAGAGATTAAAGGACGTTTTCCATGCACAGGTTCACAAACGCACAGAACTTCTTGCATGCAGACAGACGAGTCTCCATATGGTTTACTTTACCACAGTTATGGTCATTTTATCTCCAAGCTCCGCTGTGGGTTTCTACTATAACTTACAGTCCTGTGAAAAAGAAAGTTTTCACAAGACTCCCTGTGGTCCTGTGAAAACACCCTGACTACTTCCAAAGGAATGAAGAGGGTAACTGATCATCAGCAAGTGTGAGCACCTCTATAAAAACAGAAGTTTGCTGGTCTGGAGCTTTGAAGCACGTGCCAACACGATGCCAGGGAGGAAAGATGTAAGCAATGAGCTTATAGATGCAGCTGCTGCTGCCCACGAGTCTGCCAAGGGTTATAATGTCATTTCCAAATAATTTGATTATTCATCATTCTGCAGTGAGAAGTGGTAGATATTCAAGAAAGATGCTAACGTTCAGAGGGCTGAGCATCCCTGAAAATAATAATAATAATAATAATAATAATAATGGATACTTTATTGATCCCCATGGGGAAATTACTTGTTTTTCTCTGCATTTGACCCATTCACTCAGTGAAGCAGTGGGCAGCCCACTAAGCAGGCGCCCGGGGAGCAGTGTGTAGGGACGGTACCTTGCTCAGGGGTACCTCAGGGTAGCCGTTAAGTGGATTCGAACCGCCGACCTTCCGATCATGGGGTGACCACTTTACCTACTGAGCTATCCCTGCCCCAGAATCCACCCCGAGGTCAGACTGTGCTGTTCTCAGAGACATTGCAAAAAACCCAACAGCTCCATCTCAGACTCGACAGGCCTCAGTTAGCATGTTAAACACGAAAGTTCATCACAGCATAATTAGGAAAAGACAAGTGTGGCGTTTAGAAGGGTCGCCAGGAGAAAGCACGCAACACGCCAGCATGGTTTAGGTTTGCAAAGTTGCAAAGACTCGAGATCAGGCCGAAGAGGAGATGCTTGGCTATATCGCAGCACATCAGTGAAGCACAGCAACGATAACAACTGGAGTTTTATACAGAAACAAATCCTGTTTCTCACAAACAAGTCATAAGATCAGCGTACAATCATGATTTAGTCTGCGCTTGACTGTGATGATGTAGTTTAAATGCATGCTTCTATGTCCGCCTGATTCTGTGCATCGCGGTGCATTACGACTCATCACAGGTGATTCTTCTCTCACTCAGCATTGTGTCTTCTATGAAAATGTGGGATGTGATCCCAAAATCGAAGAGAGCAGCACTGCATGTTGTTTATTTAGTCGCTGCTGCAAAGACTGCCTGCTTACCTCGGCTCCTTGAATGACTTTAAACACAGTAGTAACAATGTCAGGACATCTTAACGTTATCTGTATTAGACAATATAAACACCTTCAAACTTACAAACTGAGAGTGAAATGGTAATATGTAAGAAAATGGCAACAGTTCAGTACTCCGGGTCCTTAACTTGAACAAAATACAGCGTTTGATGATGAAAAATGCTGAAACTAGGTTAAAAGGTAACAAAGAGATGAGTGTGTGAGAAAGGAAAAAACACCGTGGAGCGCATGATGGGGAAAAACAGAGAACGAGGAATTCAAGCAGGAGACTGGTGAGGTCAGGTGAGTCATGAGAACAGTCATAAAACGTTATCCTGCTCTCCGTGAGGAAATCCCCATCCACTGCCCGACTGTCCCACACCCAAAGTAGAGCCCTGCATAGCTGTGCACTCATGTCTTCCTTTTCTTCTTTTCCCCACTGTGGGAGCATCTCTGGGTGTTTATGTAGTGCAGCGCAGCAAATAACAGGATTATGACGGGATGACTTTAGTATATGCTTTCTATGGTAATCTGACAGTGTCTCTGGGGGTTAAAGTAGAGAATTAGGGTTTAAATAGAAGGATGTGTGTTGTGAGCGCAACTCACCGTCCGCTGAGCGACGAGCAGTAGGGAACCACGTGGATTCCCAGAGGGCTGTCCTCTCCTAGGATCTCCACCATTCTGGTCAGGCTGTGCACACACAGTGAACACACACATACAGAGAGGAAGAAAACAAAATAATACAAGTTCAGTTACTCTGAAAGGAAGGGTAGCTTTGACGTAGCACAGCGACAGGAACAACTGAACTACTTCAGTTGTTGCACGAGACGAGAGAATCAGGAAAGTCCTGAGAGAACAGAAATCAAGATAAAAAGCTTAGATGTGCCTTAAAAAGTATCCAAGGTTAATCATCAGGCATGACACAAAATAAAAGGATTAAATGTTAAATGTGCAGACAGAGAGAAAACAGCAGGGCAGCCCTCACACACATGTGGTACCACCAGAACAAAAACCTGTGCCGGTCTGGGGAGGAAAAGTTTGGAGAAGCGCTATCCAAGATTGAAACGTCATTTTCCATGGATCCGTTCACTGAGCTAAAAATACTTTTTGTCGAGGACTTAATCCATGTCTGCAAACCCAGGCCGCAGAGGAGGCGATGCCAACACTCTAATCAAAGTCAATAAAAGTGCAGATTGCTGCTGTGTGCGCACGCCTGTCACAACTTTTATGTGGCATCCTTCTCTGAGGATTTCTGACTTGCTTTCAGTCTCTCAGTGTCTCTGTCTAGCTTCGATTATTCAAGTATGTATCTGCTTTACATTCTGCCTGTGTTTTAATGCATGTGTGTGCTGAAGTCTTTGTTTGTTTGATTAGTTTATCTATCAGCGCACAGCCATTAATCCTCTCCTGACCTTTTCTCTGCTCCATGCGTGCATGTGTGCGTGTTTTTAGAAGCCAGTTTGTCTGAACTTGGTTTTGTGCTTTTGTTCTGCCCTCCCCTCTCCGTCTCTGACTATCTGTTCGTTTTGTCTCCCTCTCTCTCTAGACCATCCATCCATTCGTAAACCCCCCACCCCCCCATCAACTGATAGCAGCACAGATGCTGATAAACTCCAGAGAGGGTTACTGATGATGCTGGATGGCAACAGGGAAAGATGCAAAGTGTAGAAACAAGTTCTCCCTCTCTCCTTGTCTCAGACACACACACACACACACACACACAGAAAGCTAATGCTGCCTCATCGCTACTCAGCAGATTTGAGTTTAATCCAGACAACAGGAAGTGAGACTGGGGAAGAAAGACAGAGGCAAGGACACAGAGTGGTGTTTAAAGATTTAGAGCATGCTCTCAGTGTGTAACCGGAAAACTGACTGGATCACACTGGAAACTGTCATTACACACATACCATTTCTCCATGTGTTGTTGAAGCACACCATTGTGTTGTATGTTAATAAGGAAATGTAAAGTGATGGGGTTGGTGCTACCACAGCTGCTGTCCCAGACCGCGACTGGTCATACCAGAGGTCATGACATGGTCATAAGCTCTGGTATGACCGGTCGTATGACCGTATAATGACATATGATTACATGTGATTAGGGTGACTCCTGGACATTTTTGTGGCTGATCCAAATGAGACAGGCCCATGGAATCAACTGGAAGGATAACATATCCCATCTAAACCAGTCACATCTCTGGATCCTGAAATAAATGCAGTCAGCATTAATGGAGTGTGCCTTTTCAAGCTTACAGTAAAGATTACTTCATGTACAGTTAGAAGAAACAGATCCTGTCTTGACCCGACTGCCACCCTGCGCATCATCCTTGAACAGTCAACTGAGCTGAACTCGAGCGTAAGTCAACTTTGTGGATTATGAAAAGGCTTTGGATGGTGTGCACAGGGAGCTTTGTAGTACCAATGAAGTCGGTTAACTTCCTAATGAGTTTAAGATCCAGACTGGGGTGAGACAAGCATGCCTGCTATCACCATTCCCAATCCTGTGAGTGATTGACGGGTTAAAGAAGAAAATCACAGAAGGAAGAAGAAGCGGAGTGAAGTGGACACAGCTGGAACACCTGGATTTCAGTTTTTTTTTTACAATTATTTTTGAAGATTTGTCGTTACTATCTTGCAACCACCAGCAAACGCAAGAGAAGACAAGCGCACAAGCAGCTGTACGACTGAACATCCACAAAGATAAAACTGAGATCATGAGAGTAAAGCCAGGACCAAGGACGTTGGAGGACCCCACTGACGGCCTTCACCCAGGAGGGTGTTAGACTTAGTATGGGGAACGGTGCAGGAGTATATGTCATTATGATGACTGAAATTTTGAGCATTAGAGGACAGTTCATCAGCATACGTGCCCCTGCCACTTCATTAGGTACACTTTGAACTGCGTTACACGCGTCAGCCGGTTTGATCATCGTGGCACAGATTTAACGAGGTGCTGGAAACACTGCTCTGAGGTTTTGTGTGCTCAGAGAGGCTCAGAGTAGTTTTTTGATTTAACCATGTCTGCATGCCTGAATGCACGGAGTTGCTGTCATGTGATTGGCTGAGTAGATATTTGCGTTGGTGTTATGAATGACAATGTAAAGTTGAGATGTTTTCCTGCATTAGTGATCACAATAATAAACTTAACTTTATTTAAAACAAACACTTACTGAGATTTTTCAGCCTTGGTCACAGAAAGCAACCGATACCGCCCTTCTCACATCACAGAATCAGTCTGAACACGGCATGAAAGGAGAAAGGAAGAGGAAGGAAAAGTAACACTGATGTATAACAGGAGAAAAACAGGGACAAAGGAGAAAAGAAAGTAGCGAGCAACCAAGGTCTAGAAGTAAAATGAAATGAAGGCGGGAGGAGGCACTGAATTAATCAGACAGGGCTAATGAAAAGAATTAATACAAGAGGGAAAATAACATCCACCCCTCCCTCTATCCTTCCTGCTGCTGCGCTTCTGATCTCTAACACTAACTACAACACAGGCACGCACACACAAACACACCGACGCACACAAACACTTCAGATCCATTTGCATTTCCTTTCTCGTTTTTTCTTCTGTGAGATGTTTGACAGGCTGCATCAATGCAAAAAATGAAGTCGGGGTGAAAGGGAGAGACAAAATGGGTGAGACTCGAGAAAGGAGAGAGGGAGCGCGACGAGAGAACAAGAGACAGAAAAAAAAGAGGCAAAAAGCAAAGAGAGGGGAGCGAAAGAGAGATGAAGAGAGCAGGTGTTCCCTTTATCCACCTGCCACTTCACTGATCCTCGCTATGAAAGACAGACACAGAGGAGAAATAACAAAAACAGAGGATGTGCATTACCAAAGCGCTCTCTTCCTCTCTATGCATTCCTCCCTCTCGTCTCATCCCTCTTCTTATTTATCCTGCTCTCTCTCTCCCTCCTTTTTCCCCTCAAAGCCAGTCTTTCAAGCGCAGAGCGCCAGAGTAAATGCAAGGCAGTGAAAATACACAAAAATACTACAGATAAGTGTGAGAAAATACACAAGAACTCAAAGTATAAAATAAATGAGAGCCTTCACAAACAAAAGTAGCAGAGATAGTATTTAATGCATAAGAGCAAAGTGCAATAAACATGAGTTTGTCACAGTAACAACCTCGATCAGATCGAAGGTGCTTGGAAAGCAAAGTGACGGCTGCTGAAGATGTGTCACCTGGATTACCTACACAGACACGTTACCTTTGGGAGGAAAACCCTACAACTGGTGCAGGAGTATGAAGGGAATCAACCTTTATCAGACTTTTTCTGGGTCTATCGATGAGGAGGAATATCAGACGTCTCCTTCTTAAAAACTTCATCGTTATTCCTGGTTTGTTTTAAAAGGTCACACTGAAGAATCTCATCTAAAACACGGATGTCTACGCTTCAGGTCATGAACCGCTGCCCTGGCGTTTTCTCGCAAAAACAGAAAGATACAATTTTGAACTCACTGCTGTTTCATAAACACGAGTCCAGGCTCAGAGGAAGCAAAGCAGCCCCAAATCCCGGTTATGTCAGCTGCTCACAGAGCAGTGTGGTGTGGAATAAATACTGGTCATTTTTACACAAACTTCACAAATGTGATCATTTCATTTTCAAAGAGCTTCCTGTGCACACACATGTAAAACGCCTATGAAAGTTCATATATGGGTTAAATAAGCCGCTGCTACATGCTGGATGCTCTTCTGCTGGGGAAACAGCAGACAGACGAACACTAATATTATGCTGATTAATCTCTGAATGTAGATATATTGTACGTGACGTGGAACAACTAGATCCAGGCATCTGTAACTGGTAAGCGTGAGTCTTCTAGTCGAGGCGTGATGAGCTTTTCTGTTTATCTAGGAAAAAAGCGCCTGTTGTCTTTGAGGAAAGGGGACTCCACAGGAAGCTGAGATGTCCCAGTTTTCCTCTAGCAGTTGAATCCAGCCTACAGTTGTTTATCTGCACGAGCACGGATTCAGGAAGACTCCCAAAACGTCACATGCACACACAATGCGATCTGTGCATGTCGAGGAAACTTTGCGCACGCGTATTTAATAAACTGTAAGTGAGCCGAACGAACGTCTCAAATATTTTCAGACACGTGCACGGGAAGCTTTTCAAAAGTGAACAAGTCTGTGAAGCGGAAATTCAGAATATTGTCTGTAGATTATAAATTTTAACTTTAATTATTATAGTTTTAGATGTTCAAATTTCTCTGTATTTGTGGGTGGGCTGAAAAACAGAATATACACACATTTACATTATTTAGAAATCTGGGTTTATGCTTGTGAATCATATTAAACGCATTTATAAACCTATGGAGACACATTTACTCTTTCCTGGCATCGTTACATCAAAACCACATTATTCAGGGCTCGTCTAGAGGGAGCAAAGACTTGTGCCCAGATGTTGCAGTTTCAGGATTGGAGACAATCTTTGCAGTACAGCCACTCCAGCCCTGACAGTAGCAATAATAAATAGTAGTACTACATTTTAAATGTAGTTTTCATTTGATTAACTTTGGTTTGATTTGAGCAAACATCTTTCAAAGGTCATTGTAGCTCGTAAAATCCAAGTTTCTTATTTTTTCTGTTCTTAAAGCTGCATTCTCTGCGAGTTCCACCAGATGGCGATAGCCGGGGTTGCAAAAGAGCTGAAAGGTGAAACGCTGCATGTGTTCGCCCTAATTTAGACCATGGAGCCCTACTCTAAAAAGCATCGCAGCTTTAAAACTGCCTGTGAAGTTAGATTTAAAAGTTTTTTAGAGCCTGTTTGGTGCCATCGTGTCTGAGTACAGAGGATGACGACACCACTTACAGCTAATAAGTCGTACATTAGTTTATCCCAGAAAGCTACGTCTGTTCATCTGGACGTTACTTTCATCACTCCAAGTGTTTTCCTCAGTTTTTCTTAGCTGGATGATTCAGGAATGCTTTCAAATACATTACTTTGTGTTCGCTAACTACTGACAGAACCGGTAACTCTTAAGTTGTACTGAAATCATCAGTCGGCACTATTTTATGTAATTTGAATGCTTTTGCAGTAGATAAGCTTTATAAGCAGTGTACCAGGATATTTGGTGTATGGCAGCATAAAGCATTCATAGCGTACTATGAACACAGACAAAGATGTTCCCGTGTGCGCTTCACATTAACTCCTCGACCATTTTGGGCTACAAAGAAAACTGAAATAGTTCCTAAAGGATGAGAAAGATTTTGTAATTTTACAGCCAACATTACAAAGTAACTCCCTGCAGCCTACATGACACCTGGGTGACAGGGTGAGGGTGTAATTTAACCCCCAGTTATATGAAGCTTGTCCTTCTTTTCTCAGTTCACAACATAACAGGTTTCTTACAGTCAGGAATCCCAATATTCTAAAAGAAATATGATATAACTGATACTTAAATGTAGACACGATGGCTTTATATCCAGTTCTTTATCCCTGCATCATTTCCATTTTCCTTATGACTAAGAAGGTCACAACAGCGCGTCATAAAAGGACCCTCGGTAATAAGAATAATCAACGCCGCAATCTCGGTTCAAACTTTTCTCCCCTGAACTGCAGGCAGAGACTAAATAAGCAGATTAGTATCAAAACACCAGCAGAGTAAAATTCACTGGCAACGAATGGAAGTGTTCGGTCCCCAAATACATATTCATACGCTGGTAAAGCAAGGCTAAACCTCTTACTTCCAGTTAGTTTTCTGCACTCGGTGAGGCCTACTTACCTCTTCAGCTCGTATAGCTTCTAAAACACCTCCGATACTCTGCCTGCCTTATTCACAAAGAAACATAATATAGCTGAAATGCTATTTCAATAAACCAATTTACAGTAAATCTGTTTCCCTGTATAAAAAGGACATTTTGATTCAAACGTAATGAGTTTTCTGGTGTGCACGCAGCGCGGTAAAAATTATGATGAGCCATAACCGTATTTATAGGTGTAGCTTCACATTTAAAGGTGCACGAATGCTCGCACGCAAACACACTCCGGGAGGACGACAACACGCACAAAAACACACACGGCGCACAAAACTCATACTCTGTCACAGGGACGCACGTGTTCCTCTAACGTATGCCTCTCTGCTCCAGTATTTATGGCTGCGCTCCTCTCATTTTGGACTTTTTTGCAATTTCAAGGATCGTTTCCCCAGCGACCACGGAAACCATTACATCACGTCTACATTACTCACAGATGAGATGGTTGGTGTGAGAAAAAAACGTTACAGAGAAAATAAAACAAATCTCAGCGGGTGTCTTAAATATTAACTGTTATATTTACTGCGCTGAACGGCAAAGTGTCACAAGAGGTAATCAGACTCAGGTTGTTCCCATTTAGTTTGCCCGTCCATTAATTCAGGAGGCAAAGTTGTGCGTTATAGTAAGTCATGATTTAATGAGGACGCCATAGAAAGGCCGGGAAAAAAGAGCAGGTACTGCCCACATCTGTCACGGAGGCTGCTTCCGTGTCGTCTACGTGTGTGTGATCTAATTCCTGCGTGTGCACAGCCTTAAAAGCAGAGGCTAAGGTGGCACATTATTCTTACAACACATTCATAATTCTCCTTTACAGGTTAACTACATGTTGTCCTAACTGAGTGTTAACTGCACTCGGTAATAAACTTTACATTAGCGGAGGTCAGCGCTGCACACGGATCGCTTTGTAACAGCCGCTGACTCATTCACTGTCTTGGTTTTTATATTAGTCAGTCTGTTTGGGTGTGTGGGCACTTTCACGAGCGTTAACAGAAAGACGCGTTTGAATCCGTCTGAGACGTTCGGATCGAATCGAGAGAACGAGGAAACGAAGCGTACAGTTACTCGTTTTCATTCGTGCCACGGCAACTAATGGACAAGCCGAGGAGAGTGAAACAGTTCTTTCAGGTAACGGCACGATTATCAGGCAGTTACTGTGGGACTTTGTTAGGCAAAGCAATCTTTTCAACAACGCCATGCAGGATTGTTCTGGAATAGTTGTGGCAGTGAACGCCTCGTCAGCCCACAAGAAGTCTGCGCTGCGACAGAAAGCTCTGAATTTCTCGTATCTGTGATCGTCACTAAATAAATCACACAAAAAATACGTGAAGAAACAGCGAGCTGTGGCAAAATGTAAGTATCACTATCAGTATTCGAGGGATGAATCATCAACCACAACAATGTTGGGCTTTCTTTAAACGTCCTTCATCTCTCAGCCTCAGCTGCCAATTCACAGGAAGTTAGAAAACTAGATAAAGTTGTTTACCTGTTAGATTTTAATCAGAGGACGACATTGTTATGAAACAGGAACTTTAACAGAGAAACAGGCTGGTGCTACAGTTCCACACAGAATCTTCATTTTTGTCGTGAATCTTTTCATTTTAGAACTTTTCCTTTGACTAAGCGGCTAAAATGGCACCAAAGGGTGGCAATGACGTTACTTTTCAGCACGATCCCAAACATGCTGAAACATGCAGTAAAAGCATTCCTGGACAGAAACACGTTATCACGGATCGGGCCTCCCAGAGCTCGGAGCTCAACATTATTGAAGCAGTAAAATCAGACGACAGGTTGCCTCAGAGGCTTCACACCATTTACCGACTTACAACTTTGTTAGAATTGTACCAACTCTGGTTTTTCTTACAATCCTTAAACTATTTATGTTTGCACGTTTCAATAAATTGCAGCATCCATTTCCCATTTTCCTACTGAAATATGAATAAATGAGCGGTGGCTCCAGTTTTTCATAAAGACACTCACTGCCATATTCTCTTAGCTGCAATCCCAGTGGTGTAGAACAGCCTGAGCGCAAATATACAACATAATTCAAACTGGGAAGGAGGCTTACTTGCAAATTTGATATAAGGTCAACGAGGACGAGGCTCAGGTAGCCTGTTCTCAGGATATTTCTGTGTTAAAGCTTATGGAACAATGAAATTGCTTTTAAATTGTATTCAGCCAAAAGAGAGAAAACAATGTAGAAAGCTGCAGCTTAGAATCTGCATTTCTTACTGGTGTTCGTCAGGGACAGATGAACCTTCACAAGCTCCCTAAAAGTTTTCTGGGAATCTGACACCGTCTTCCAGAAAATCGATTGGTCACTCTCGACTGATGGGTGTAAGGTAACCTGCCCCAGAGCAAGCCAAGAGTGCAGGGTACGGTATCGTGCTAATCTGCTCCGGTGTAAATGTAAACCATCTCACAGTACAGGCTTCTGTAGAGGGAGGAGCTTAATGCAGGGCTTGACCACAGAAACACACCTGGCTAAAGCCTCACCGTCAGCACTCCTGCACAGATTTGCAGTACTTTACAGATTACTGCGTATGCTGTGGACTGTTTCTCCCTGTGTTATAATGTGGCAGCCTGCCCTCCTCACTACCAAAACAAGCACATGTGCACACATGCCTAAAGGCCCAAAGGAGGCACAGGGCACTGCACACCCTGAACACTTAATTACTGCACTCATTAGTGTTTGCATGTGTGTCTGCCTGTGAAAGTAAAAAAAAAAAAAAGATGCAAGCATGTTTGTAGCTGTTTATTTTCAGCCCATGTGAGTGTGGCGGTCTCTGCGTGGCCGTGTGCGTTCACTGAGTGTGTTTCTGCGTTTCTGTTTGTGACCCTGACCCTGTTTTGGCAATCTTTTGTAGTGAGCTAATGATGGAGCTTTTTGCACTGCATCTGCGAAGGCCTTGATCTGGATTAGAATACAGCTTTAATGAAGGGAAAGTAGGGCAGAAGTACACACATAAACAGAAGTAAACACAAATGTAGACAAACATGCACACAAACAAGAACTATCCTCAACCGCAGCCTCAGCACCCGGCAGCCATCCAGAGACACACCTTGGCATTAACAGGCTTTTTCTTCTTTTTTCAGTTCAATTCAACTTTATTTACAAAGCACCAAATCAAAACAACAGCAGCCTCCAGTCGCTCCACCACCATCTTTGCTGCTCTCTGCGAGTCATTATTCCATCTCTGCTCCAACCAGCTTCATGACCACACTTCTTTAAAATATATTTTACATGTTTATCAAGGTGAGCAATTAGTTCAGAAGTCAGTCACACACACACAAATACACACTGACCTTCCACTGAAGGGGTGTTTGGCTGGCCGCTCCACCCCTGCTGGCCTCTCCACAGTGGGACCAGCTGCCTGCAGAGAACAGACACAGAGCATGTATACTGTAGACATGTGGACAAATTAAGTAATTACGGTTTAAATAAAAGTGTAATGAGTGACTAAGCCAAGGAAGTTTATGTATTTTGATTTAAACTGTCTAAAATTCAGAGTTTAGAATAAAGAAATGAGTGAAGTGAACAAATAACAATTCATATATGAAGCCGATCCTGTTAGAAGAAGGTAAACGCAAGTGTGAATCACATTTATTATACCATAGTGTAAAGTTTGCATAAAGCCACAGGTCTGTCAGCCAACAGGACTGACCCGACTGCTTCTGCCTGTAAAGCTGTCTCATCATCAGACTGGGAAACGCACCTCGGCAGACCTGGCTGGGCTTCGGTCAGTGCTGGTGGAAAGGAGCTCTCGCAGGAACAGGATCAACTAAACAATGTAACTGGTCGATTTCTCCTCAGAGTAGATGTTTAAACTTCATAATTCATAATCCACAAAATCCCATTTTTTGTGAAGCGTAATACTTTTGGACATTTGGATATATTATCAGTCAGTCTTTAGTGACAGACTTTTCGTTCATTATTTTAATATGTTTTTAGAATTTAGACTTCTAAAACTACTCAAACTACACTTGCAAAGAACTGAAGATTTATTTTTATATGAAATGTTTATTATTATTTGTAAGAATGACCCAAACTCACATATGAATATTGGTGAATATCACAGGGGGACATCAGACCTTGGAGAGCATGCTTGTCTGAGCATATGGAGACAAACACACGCAGGTCAATAAGTCTCTCCGTTAGTGGTAGACACTAATGGACTCATATGACCTTTAACCTCTGACCTCAGTCCCCCCAATACTGCCACATGACCTACTCCACCTGTCAGAGACAGAGAGAGGAATAGATGGAACGAAGAGAGGCTGAGAGGAAGACAAATGAGACCAGGGAGAGGAAGAGCAAGGAAGAGGAAAGTCGGGGCGAGTCACGAAATACACGTAAAGTCAGAGACGACGGGTGATGCGACAAGACGAGGAAGGCAAGGTCACATTCGCCGCAGAATGACAGATAGCAAACATATGTTTGCGGTTTGGCGGCTCGCAAATCAATTAGTCTGGCCTGGCTGTCGATGCCGTCACGTGAGCTTAATTAGAAACAGGATGACAGGTAACATTAATTATAGTAACCTCCTGTCATAACAGTCACTCGTATATTAACTGCAAAGCCTCTGGTGCTTAATTGTATGTCTCATTTAATAAATGTGTGTAGTAACAGCCTCTCTCACTCTGTGTCTCTTTGGAAGAGCAACATATTAATTACAAAAGGCCACCAATGTATGTTACTTATCAGAGGCTAATTTAAAACAAGTAAATGAATCTGAACGAATAAATGTTTCTCATTATTCACACTGACACCAGCGCGTTCCTCTGAACACTTCTTCTACTTACAGACACTGAACCTCTTGCAGTTTGGAAACTGGAGTCGCTGCTCTTATTTGAAGGAATTAGCTCACTTTCATGATGATAATCAGGTTTTTTTGAAACATTAACAATAAAAGTTCATTTAGTTTTTAGAGGTTAGAAGTATTAACAAAGCTGCAAATTCAGCAGTGTCAGTAAATCACAGCCCACAGAGGAATTAATAATTATAAGAAAATGTGAGACATTCCCACAAAGACGGACAGTTTAATTGGACGCAAAGTAAAAGTTTATTAAAAATAATGATTGAAAGATCTAAAGCTTGATAAGAAATGAAAGATATATTTATTCAATGACAAAGATTTATTTGAAATATGTTGAGGCCTACTGCAGGGAAAAATGAATATATTAGTCTGTCAGAATTGGACAGCTTAATCAATACTTGGAGCATTAATGGTTCTGCAAAACGTGTAGAATAAAGAAGCAGATTTTCCATTTTGAATCACTGATGGATAATCCTTGAATAACTATGCTTTTAACAAATGGCCTGCAAGCGTTTAGCGTTCATGGTCCAATCTAATAATTGCTAAAAGTGGATAAAAAGAGCAAACTATTAGTGATATTACTAATTATTGAATGACCAATCAGGCTAAGTGTTCCCTGAAAATGCTACCACAGCCGGTATGATAAATTAGTATTAATGCATTCTGTGTCTGCGTGTGCACTTTACGTGTCTTCATCTGTATGAACCTGACAAAGCCAACGCCATCCATCTTCCCTTTGGTAATGTGCAGGAATAAATATGGAGTTGTTTTAATTCTGAACAGCAAAGGAAACAAAAGCACTGAGATATAACATTTAATATTTTTTCTCATTAATTTGGTTTTTTTTTAAGTTAAACTATTTTTTTATGTTTTTTTCTCTGCTGAAATTTTTAAACTGCAGCAGGTAAAGGAATCAATGAAGCATGAAACACACTACAGCACACACGTGCTGAGTGAAGTGTGTTTTTGGGTGTTAATGTAGTTTTTAGTGCACGTCAGAATCATTTAGTGCAATTAATGAAACCAAGTTCAGCTCAAAACAGAATCATTAATTCAGTACTTAAAAAAAACCCAACACTGATTCAGTTCATCTGGAGGCAACGACTTCAGCAGGAGGAACCTTTCATCATCCAGGTGAGCTCTTCAGTCTCAGCTGACTGCAGGTTTTCCCGGCCGTGTAACAGGCATTGACACACAAACTGCCATAACCACTAATGTCTATGATTACTATTCACAGAGACCTGGGGGTGACTGCAATCACAGCATTGTGAGATAGTATAGATTTACTCTTAGACCCCCTCCTCGGTTCGGTTGACTCCTCGCTCAAACCAGCATTCCTCCCTGTTCACCATGTGGACTGTGTGGGCGTGCAGTCAGCGGAGACAAAGACGTCCACGGATGAGTAATACAGGTTTCTCCCAATGAAAACACTGAGGCTAGATAAACTGAATCAGCTGTCTGGAATTTCCTTTCCCGGATAAGTGGACATGTACCGCTACATCTCAGGAAAAGGTTTAGGAGAGAGGCGTGTTCACCACTGCGCTGCAGCATTTCTTCTTTGAACAGGCCAACTGATGATAAAAGCACAGACACCGACTGGTTTGAACCACAGACTAGCTACAGTGACATCATTATTTGGTTTTTACCGTTAGCATCATTACCATTCCCATCTCGGTTTCCCAAAACCACACGTGACAAGGAGGCTCGGGTCTGACTGTCAGACCTCTCGCTCATTGGCTGATGACTTGTGATAGGCAACACGTTAGCCAACAAGCACATCATGGATAATATGGAGAATATTCAATATGACCGGAAAAAGTGAATGAACCCATAAACTCAGCAGCAAAGTGTTTACAGAGTCCAAGACAGAAGCCAAGACTTCCCAAAGACTTCTACAGGACTAGAAGGGGTTTTTGTTATCGCCACCTGGTGGTCTTCAAACAAAATGCAGGCCTAGCACACAGTGGTCAGCGTCAGGGACATGTCAATGCATACGGACCACGCCCCTAACCACAGCATCCAGGTGGATGAGGACTAAACTATTATTTTCCATCAGGTTGGAAACGTCCTTTTCAAAGCTGTGAAGTTGTTCATGTTAAGACGGAGTCTTTGGAGATGGGCTTGTGTTGCAGCCAGCCTTCAGCAGCCTTCACTTAGAGGCACTGCAGCTGCAGTTTGTGCTGCTATTCCAACACTGGCATCATTTCTCAGCTCTGGTTACTTTGTAAGCTTTATTTGAAAGCCAAATATTTTGCTATTCTTTAACGATTTCAGCTGCTCACCAGTTACTTTCATAATGCTCCAACTGGGCGGGATTGTCTGACTGGAGTAAGCAGCATCTCTTCTGTCTGGATGGCAGCTTATGGAGCTTAGGTTTATGTTATATCATTAGGAAGTAATGATTCCTTTACAAATATGGAAATTCATGATAAAATCTTCATATTATTGTTTATTATTAGCACATTTTTGAAACTATGCATCCACACAGTCTGGTAAACTCCTCCCCAGCTTCACATCTGAAAGACTTTCTCTCTCTGGAACGCCCTTTTTACACCCACTCATGTTTCTCATTAACCCCATTAGCTGTGATTCACTCCACCAGGTGTTATTTTTCTTTGTTTGGGGTTTTTCCTCCACTTGTACAACTTTTCATCATTTTGTTCCCCTTTTTTCATGTTTTGTATGTTTTTCACATCAGTTTTTAGAATGATGCTTTTGAAAAACACGTTTTTCAGTTTCTGTCCAAACACTGTTAATAACACAGTTATAGATGTGTATATGAAAAAATAAATTCAATGACAAACATGCATGAAAGGTGGCACAAAAGACATGATGAGACATGCAGACATGCACACACACAGGTGTAGCATTATAAATAAGTGCTGCAGTGTCCCTGTGGTATTCTAGACAATAATAAGCACCCCCAGCCCGAGCAACACATTTTTACCAACACGTATCCCTGCCTGTGTGTGTCTGTGTGCTGTAAGCATGACAGACAGTAAGAAAGGGAAAAGAGTGGGTTTTTTTGGTGTACTGTACTCGTTTGAGTCTGGCATTTAGAAAGAAAGAGCTGCACCAGTAAATCTTTCCAGGTCAAAATTAAATAAGAGAGGGGACCAAGAGAAGGAGCAAAGACAGAGACAGGAGAAAGACAGAGAATTACTCCAAGAAGAGTACTTTCTTCCCCTCATCGCTCTCACCAAAAGGCCAAGTGACAATTTGAACAATTACCCAGAGCCATTACCTCTATCTGAACCGTGCTGCTTGAGAAGAGACAGATGAGCCAGTGACTGAGCGTGTGCGCGTACGTGTGAGTACGAGCGAATGAATCGAAGAGTGAGGGACGCTGAAAGAGACGAAAAAAGACTGACAGCGACTGAGAAAATAACGTACGAGGAAGAGACAAACAGAAAGAGAATTTCTTCAGAAAACACTCAGCACAGGGCCATTTAGCACTCCAGCACTTACATGGTAGTTACTGCAGCACAGCAGGTAGATGGAGGAAACCCGCGTGGCACCGACGGCTTAAAAAACACAAAGATGTGAAGGAAAAACGTGCAGAAAGAGAGATTTCTTTTTACAGCTGTGGTACGGTGGAACGGTTGGACTTAAATCTGATGTAACGGTTTATATTTGCAAACACACAGACAGATATGTGTTGGTCCTCCTGACCCGCTGACACATGGACTACATCTATTCTTGTGTTTTAAAATCTCTGCTATACAATTATCCAACCCTGTAAAAAGAACAGCTCAAAGACAACATTAAAAGCAGAAAATTACCATGACATTCACGCCCATGATGAGTGTACGTATATGTGGATCAGTATGATCCGGGTATGATTTTGGTCCGGGTATGACTCTTTTAACGTAACACAATGTAGTTATTAAAGACGATGAACATTAATTCACAGTAATAGGAGTAATATAATTTGAAAACTACAGTTCTGAGATTTTATGTGTGAAATAAGGGAAGCCTGAGGAGCTGATGTGGTCAACCAATATATAAGCACCTCAATGCCTGCTGCATTACTGACATCCTGTAATATTTCATATCAGTAGCTGCACGAGTGACAGCAGCTTAGTTGTACAGAGTGGAAATTGAGTTTAGAATAACACAATCTGTGGCCCTAAACTCCTTACCTTATTTCTCCAGGAAAGATCAATGTTATTAGCAATAAGGTGCGTAATATTTATTATGGAGTTTACTATGAGTGCCAAGCTGTGGGTTACTGGTCTATTTCTCATCTCACTTGTGTGAAGTCAGTGTAACAAAACTCAACAACTACCAACAAGACATGAGACAACAGGTGCAACCAGGTGCCGTTGAACTCTGCAGGACAAATGCATGTGGCACAGTCACAAACATGTTAGGTCATCCTCAGCAACAACGAGCATGGAGACTGACCACCTCTGAGGACCAACCACAGTCCCCTAAAGCACTAAACCCTGCAAACAGAGAGGTCTGTGGGGAAAACAGCGTGATTAAGAAAGGGTGTTTGTCCAGTCAGGAATCTCAAGGGCTCAAGGATCACTACTCAGGAGTCTAATCAAGCACGGGCTTCCTTTAACCAGCGGACTGGAGGGACTTTCTGAGTAAATAAAGCCACAACAACATGTCAGGACTGCATGTCTACACAACAAGCACACAATAATGATTTTATTTATTATAATATTCTGTTAATGCGTGTCAATTATTAATGAACAGGTGTATTTAATTATCAATGATGGGATAAAGCATTAGAAAATATATTAAACTTTTTTATAATGAAGAATTTTAACACTTCAGTTCAATTCAGTTTTATTTACACAGCATCAAATCACAACAACAGCCGCCTCGAGGTGCTTTCTATTGTAAGGTAGACCCTGCAATAATACATACAGAGAAAAACCCAACAATCATGTGACCCCCTATGAGCGAGCACTTTGGTGACAGTGGGAAGGAAAAACTCCCTTTTAACAGGAAGAAACCTCCGGCAGAACCAGGCTCAGGGAGGGGCGGGGCCATCTGCTGTGATTGGTTGGGGTGAGAGAAGGAAGACAGGATAAAGACATGCTGTTCAGTGGTTCAAAAATTTGTAATGACATTAAGGCTAACAAATGAGAGCATTAAATAACTTGTTTTACTTGATTAATTTAATTATCTGGATACATGTGTATAGAAAAGAAATATATCTTTAACTTGTGCTTTTGCAGAGCGGCCCACAACATTTGAGCAGTGGAGTTGTGTGGTACTTGTTGTAATTTGTTATGTGAAACGACAAAGACTGTCGCGTATAAAGAAGTATGCGTGTCCACTTTACAAGGACAAAATTGGCCTCAGTCACACACTGAGGTTGCTGCCAGCCGCTGTGAAAACGATCACTAAGGCTACGTCCACACCTAAACGCGTATTTTTGAAAACAGTGATTTTTCTATGTGTTTTCGTTCACTGACAACGGAGATTTTTAAAAACTCCTGCCAGCGTGGAGATTTTTGAAAACTGCGTGTGGACGAGGAAAACAGAGATTTAGTCATGTGCGCCATGTTATTGTTTCCATGAGATGAATTTCTACAATGGCAGATGTAGACAAAATACTATTTGCTGTTAATCTTCTGCAGTTTGTTCTCTTTCCCTCCCAGGCTTCCAGACCTCTCATTGGCCAACATTTCTACACGGTTACAATTATATCGCCACCTGCTGCTTCGGCATGTCCTTGACAGTGTTTGACTTTGTTTTTTGCGTTGTGGACATGGTTCTTTTTTTTTTTAAACAAAAATGGAAAATCGGTACGTGGGTCAACCCAGAGACTACTACTGCGTGGAAAATGATCGAATCCGCCAAGGCAGCACCGCATAGACTACAAGATCTTCTGTTTGCTAATGTTCCCGCCAATACGCTCTACAACAACAACGAATTTGGACCTATTATTGCCAACTCTATACAGGTATGGAGGAAGATAGAACGGCGGCTGGGTGCTCCAGTTAAATTTTGTAAAAGCTCACCACTCTGGCATAATTTAAAGTTACTATGTGGCAGCCGACCATTTGTTCAACCCTCTTGGTTCTCACTCGGGATAAACCTTTTTGATGATCTATTCAACGCCCAAGGCCTTTGCTCATTTCAGGACTTAAGGACACGTTTTTCTCTTCCTGCATCTTCTTACTTTGTATATCTGCAGCTCAGATCAGCTTTAAAAGCATACGGTGTCCCCTGGGACTCTCCTCTTCCCTCTCATCCCATGTTGGACTGGATCCTGCCTAAATCTGGCAGACCCTCTGTTTCCAAAATCTACAACAAATTAGCTGAACATGGTATGAAGTCCCTGCCCATTGAATCTATTTGGGTCAGGGAACTGGGAGAACTACAGGTTAATATAGACTGGGATACAGTGTGGTCTAATCTGAGTTTGACTTCTAAGAACCTGGCGCATCAATTAATTCATTTCAAAACCATACACAGAACATACATTACGCCCTATAGGAGGTTCCAGATGAAACTACAGGCTACGTATTACTGTCACATCTGCAATGATTCATCACCTGGCACGTTTTTGCACATGTTTTGGGACTGTCCTGTGGTATCCGATTTTTGGGTCTTTGTGAACTCTGTGTTATCTGAGGTACTGGAAGTTTTTTATGTTCCCAATCCTGGTCTTTGTCTCCTTAACGATACCTCTGAAATCTCCTTAAAACAAATGCAATGCAAAATGTTGTTCGCTGGATTTACATCCGCAAAGAAGACTATTACAAAGCAATGGTTCTGTCCTGACATTTGTATGGAATCATTCTGGAGACGATGTCTTATCCGTGTTATTGGTTTTGAACATACCACAGCAAAATTAAATAAAGCTCGACCCACGACTGTTGACGCTTGGAAAATCTTCTCATCCAGAGTTATCTCCTGGAAGAGGCAATAATTGGTTTTAACTTTGTGTTTTTGTGTCTTTTCTTTGCTGTCCCTATGCCTTGTTTGCTAATGTTTGCTTTGCTACTGCAGTTTACAGTTGTGCTGTATATGTCTGTACCCCCCCCCAACCCCGTTTTAAATCAATAAAATGTTGATCACAAAAAAAAAATGGAAAATCTCAGTTTACAAAAATACCTGTGTACATGTGGTTGTAGCCAAAAGCTTCGTTTACACAGACCGGTGAGTGACTCCACTGGTAACCACTGCTCACCTGGAAAAATATGTATTCCTGAATTGTTTAGCTGAAGGCTGCTGGCAGTCGTCAGTGTTAAGATGGTGGCAAAGAGGTTTCTGCTGCTGCTGCACCAAAAGCCTCCTCGTGATTGCCTTGGTTGCCAACAGACTGCTGCAGTCCTGATCATGTGCTTGATAGACGCTGACGTGTCTGCAAAAGCGAAGCCTGTTTGACTGGTTGTTGGCTGCAAAGCTAAGGCACAACTTAGAAAGTAAATGGGGAGTTGCAGACAAAGTACAGTAATTCTTTAGGTTTTAAAACGAGTAAGTAATGTGTAATATATGTTTTAAATAATCTACCCAATGCTCTTGGAATAAACAGTGTAACATGATAATGAAGGTTATAGATTAAAGATGGCAGAGCTCGATCAACGTTCAATTTGAATTCAAGCTAGTGAAATTAGCTGTTCTCCATTAGATGGATGTTGGGTTTATCGCGCTACATGTAAGCAGATGTATCAGGTCATCGCTGCACTTGTGCATCCTATATTTTTGGGTCTGAGTATTCAGATAGGACAAAGAAAGGAAACTGAAGAAATGCAGCATGGACAGACTGACTGTTTTTAAGAAGATCACGAGACTAAAAAGTGCAAACAGCTTCAGAGAAGAACCCAAACATGACAGACAACAAACGGTTAGTATTCCTACAGCAGCTCCTTTTGTGTTTACTTTGGGTTAACTGTGACTCCAAATTAGTCATTCTGACACAAACTGGGTCAAAATGTTAAAAATGTTTAAAAAAAAAAAAAAGTGTGTAGAAGGTGGAAAATACCGGGAACATGAGAGGAAAGGATCAAAAAAAAAAAAAAAAAGAGTTTGCCCTATGACCTTTGAAGAGAGAGAGACAAAAAATGAAAAGAGAGGGAAGAAAAACTGTATTCATCCATCTTTGTTAACGGAGCCTGAAGTGACAAAGTGTGTCTGCAGAGAAAAGACATGATGACACTAAACGCTCCATTCAGCCCAAACCTTAATCACATGTGCCTCACACACACACACACACACACACACACACACACACACACACACACACACACACACACACAACACTGATTCACCCACAGGACACCTGAGCTTGCCGTTATAAACGTGTAACCGTGTGTTAAACATGACAAACACGAGCAGCGCACATCAAACAAAACACTTTAAATGACAGGATTGTGCGTGCAATGATGTTGCATTTACATTCACATCATTGTGTATATGCACAGTGTATATAATGCTTTCCTACATACATTAAAAGGCCAGACATTCATAATAATAACAACAGCAGACCAGGCCAGCTGTAAAGTATTCCCACTACTTTCATTTATGCTTCCAACTAGAAAAGAAATTATGAATTTTCCTTATCCTTTCCTTATCCCCAGCAGCATCAACATTAGACGTTTGCATGCTCGTATAAACGTTGAATGCTATACTCTTTATGAGCTTTATGAGCAGTGGGGTAAAATTAGCATTTGTCCCTGGACTGCTGCTACAACAAAAGCCACAAGGGCATAAATATCTCATCGTTTCTCCCTTTTACAACAGCATTAGAAGGAAGCTCACAGTGCCCATGATGAGACAGAGTAAATCAATAACTTACAAAAGCTATTCAAATACATTTTAAAAAGATAGTATAACTTTGGAAAAACCTAATGATACCAATCAGTTCGACTTTAATAAATATGCCGTGGTACGCGGTGTCATACAGGAGTTAGCCGGTGCCTATTTAACACAATATATCACAGTTCTTTTCGAGCTGTTGAGGAATTAGGAAGAAGAAGACCGTAAATATCCAGCTAACAACAGTAAATGTATACTCAGCCATTATGTGTATTTCCATAATAGAGGAACATCTGGACTAACCACACTTAACTTGAACTGCTGAAGCTTGAGGAAAACTTTGGAGAGCATTATTGCACCGACCAAGCACTGATCGTTTAGCCTCGTACACCACAGGTGTGGCTCAGGGCCATTCTGCTGATTCACAGGTAGACCAGCCAAGACCTACTCCTATGCATATATATATGAACATATACGTATTGTTTTAATACATACCAGAAAAATCCTTGAAATGTAAGTATTACAGTATTTTTATATTTTAGTTTTAGGTCTTTAAGTGTGTTTCTGTGTGCTGTTCTCTCTTTTTTTCCTCCAGTGGCCTTAGGGTCTTACCATCAAAGTGTTGTCTTCCTTGAAGGAGGGCTCAGACTCTGCTGGTTGGGGGCTGAGGGCAGAATCACTGCTGCTTCGCACCAGCAGGGGTGTGTCTATAATAAGCACACAGAGGACAGCATCCAGTCAGCCACAGACTTAATGCGCAGATACTTAAACATTAATTGTAAGCTGATGAGCGTACACTAACAGAGACATATACGTGTTATCTGCAACATGATGCAAAATCAAGACGAGTTTGAAAGTGAGAAGATCTGCCGCCCAAAGTCATGGTTATACATACACGAGTGCAGAAATGTGTGTTCGTTTATGCAGCTTCAGTGTGCACACTAATTAATTACTCAAAATGTTTGAAGATGTTCAGCAGCCCGTAAATCAACAACTTTTCCCTCATTTCTATCTTTGCATAAGCTGTGTTCAGAAAAAAGCACATAGCATGAATCTAACCACCAACTAACCACACAACAGTTGGTCTGAAGCCACATTGACTCTGCTCCTCTGGTAGCTTCTCTGTCTGTCAGTCCAAAATAACAGACAGCGCCTGGCTCCAGAGCCAGACAGGCGAGAGGTTTATCACAGAAAAATAGAAACGCACACGGAAACACACATAAATGTTACGTTCTGGTCACAGCTGGGACGTTTTCCTGAGATTTAATGTGTTAATTTTAAATGTACAGCTACAGCAGCTACACTGTAATATAAGAAACATTTTACAAGTCTGTGGTTTTAGATTGGGATTGTTTAGTGTGTAAAGTCCAACTTTGTAGATTTACAAATAGGTTTGTTTAAATAGCCATAAATTGACACTCACTGGACAACTTTAAAAGTTCACCCTGCTAGGAGCAGGTGGATGCTTCCTTCATGGTATGGATTCAACAAGGTGCTGGAAAACCCTCAGAGATTTTGGTCCATATTGATATGACAGCATCACGCAGCTGTGGCGGGAAACAGCCGTTACGCCGCATCCCTAAGGTGCTCTATTGGATTGAGATCTGGTGACTGGAGACCATTAGAGTACAGTGAACTCATGACAGAGCCCAGCTAGAGATGATTTGAGCTTTGTGGCATGGTGTGTTATCCTTCTGGAAGCAGCCATGACAGTAAGGTCCACTGTGATCATAAAGAGATGGACATGTGTGGAATTTAAATGACGCTTAATTAGCATTATGGGTCCTAAAGAGTGCCACAGACCCACACCGTTACACCACCACCCTGAACAGCTTGATGTCATTTACACCAAATTCTGACCTTACCATCAAAATATTAAGAAATGGAGTCTCATTAGACCCAGAACAGTTTCTGAAATCTTCTAGAATCTAGTTTTGGTGAGGCCGTGCGAATAGCAGCCTCAGTTCCTGCTCGTAGCTGGCAGGTGTGGCGCCCGGTGTGGTCTTCTGGTGCAGTAGCCCATCTGCTTAAAGGTTTAAGACAGGGGTGGGCAATTCCAGGCCTCGAGGGCTGGTGTCCTGCAGGTTTAAGATCTCACCTTGGGTCAACACCCCTGAATCACATGATTAGTTCGTTACCAGGCCTCTGGAGAACTTCAGGACATGTTGAGGAGCTAATTTATTCATTTAAATCAGCTGTGTTTGTTCAAGGACACATCTAAAACCTGCAGGGACACCGGCCCTCGAGACCTGGAGTTGCCCACCCCTGGTTTAAGATGTTGTACTTTTAGAAATGCTCTTCTGCATACCTTGGTTCTAAAAAGTGGTTAATTGAGCTACTGTTCTGTTCCTATCAGCTCAAACCGTGAAGACACTAAAGATGGCTGTGCAGAAAGACCCCAGCAGATCAGCAGTGCATGAAACACTGAGACCAACCTAACAGCTATGCTAGGTCAAAGCCACTTAAATCCCTTTTCTTCTCCCATTCTAAAGCTTGGTTTGCACAGAGGCTCATAAGGTAATTGCATTAACAAGTCATCGAACAGGTGAGTGAATATTTACTTAAGTGGGATGTACTCTGTGAAACACGAGCCATATTTAGCAAATTTGTGAATACTATCCAATTAAATATAAGAGCTGGCATTGGGTTTAACGACCCTCAACTTTGATGCAACAACCAATGGGAGCAAAGAAGACCAGTGGTCATGTGCTATGATGGAGTGGGAAATGTATAAAACACAATTTTCTCACCCTCTCCAGGACAAGCACATTTGTAAATCTACTTCCAAATTAATTTTGTTAACATAAAGCAAAGTTTGTAGGGATTGAACCGCCACGCTCCCCCGGTGAGGAAGGACGTGGCGACACTGAATGTGTGATGTATCTGCAACCAGAACATCACAGAGCTCTAATGTGCGACACGTTAATGTATACACTGATGCTCATGCATAGATGGTTGATCTGCACATTTGTTTGTGCAAGAAGCTGATATATGATAGTGTTTTCGTCTGTGCATCTCATCACCCCTTCACATAAAATAATCACTTAACAGAAACGGATAAATGAAACACAGCGTCCTTTGCTTTGTGCAGAACGGAGAAAACGTGAAATTGGAAGAAAGAACTGCAAAACTAAAGCCAATTACTGAGATTTATTAGCAGTGGCATTACTATGACATGTGTGGTATACTCCCAGACCTTAACTCTACCCCTCCCACTCATGGGGACCATCAATCCATGCATACATTAAGAACACTGTCATGATAGTGTCTACAGTTCAATAGGGAATACTATAGTAAGGTGGTGGTGAGGGTGGAGGGAACTCTATATGGTCGCACTACTCAGAAAACATGCCAAATGGTATTTGTAGGGTCATTTATTGATCATCACAAAATGGACCCTTGGTGCTCTTAAGACGGGGTGGGGGATATGGATTACATCAAAGCTTCAATGAATTCATCTCCTCAAAGGAAGCAATGAAAGAGGGATAATGGATGGAGGACAGAAGTGGTGAAAATGAGGGCAGAGAAACAGAAAGAAAAGAAAATATATAAATATATATAAAAACAAAATACGACTATACTGTAAATACTGAAAAATAAAACAATAAAATTGGTTAAAATAAGATATGTGGCATATTCCAAAAGATATTCTAATTTAAAGAGAATTCTAGATTTTCTAGTCATCGTCACTAACGTCCACTTCCTGACAAACTCTGGTGTGTAATGATGACAGCATGATTATGAGAGTGGATCTTACACTGAATGTTTCTCATCTAAATATAATCAACGTGCTTAACCTCCTAGGGCCTGGCGTCCACATATGTGGACATCACATTTTGGATTGTCTAGACCACAATACTAAATTTTGCTCTACAAGGGCCTGATATCCACTTACGAGGACATCATACTGCCACTGTTCTATCGGAATTTAAAACGAACTACCTCATATGTGGATATCAGACCCTTGTAGAGCAAAATCAGGTAAAAAGATAATTCTTTGTTTTTACATTCATCATGCAAAGAGAAGTTAAAGATGCATGCCACGAAAGAGTTCAGGTCTTAGGAGGTTAAATGTTGTTAGTTATTAGATAGGAGTAAGAGGGTGGATGGACGGATAGACGGACGGACGAATGGATGGATGACGGCTGAATGGATGGATAAAATGGATGATGGACGGATGGACGGATGGATGGATGGATGGATGGATGACGGATGGATGGATGACGGACGGACGGACGGACGGACGGATGGATGACGGCTAAATGGATGGATGACGGACGGACAGATGGATGACGGACGGATGGATGACGGCTGAATGGATGGATAAAATGGATGATGGACGGATGGACGGATGACGGACGGATGGACGGATGACAGCTGGATGGATGGATGGATGGATGACGGCTGGATGGATGGATGACGGCTGAATGGATGGATGGATGGATGGATGGATGGATGACGGATGACAGCTGAATGGATGGATGACAGCTGAATGGATGGATGACGGCTGAATGGATGGATGACGGCTGAATGGATGGATGGATGGATGGATGGACGGACAAATGGATGATGGACGGATGGATGGATGGATGACGGCTGAATGGATGGATGGATGGATGGATGGATGGATGGATGACGGCTGAATAGATGGATGGACGGACGGATGGACGGACGAATGGACGGACGGACGGACGGATGGACGGACGAATGGACGGACGGACAGACAGACGAACGGATGAACGGACGGATGGATGGATGGACAAATGGATGATGGATGGATGGATGGATGGATGACGGCTGAATGGATGGATGGATGGATGATGACGGCTGAATGGATGGATGGATGGATGGATGATGACGGCTGAATGGATGGATGGATGGATGGATGACGGCTGAATGGATGGATGACGGCTGAATGGATGGATGGATGGATGGATGGATGGATGGATGGATGGATGACGGCTGAATGGATGGACGGATGGATGGACAGACAGATAGACGAATGGATGAATGGATGGATCGATGGATGGACAAATGGATGATGGACGGATGGATGGATGATGACGGCTGAATGGATGGATGGATGGATGATGACGGCTGAATGGATGGATGGATGGATGGATGATGACGGCTGAATGGATGGATGGATGGATGGATGATGACGGCTGAATGGATGGATGGATGGATGATGACGGCTGAATGGATGGATGGATGGATGGATGGATGATGACGGCTGAATGGATGGATGGATGATGACGGCTGAATGGATGGATGGATGGATGATGACGGCTGAATGGATGGATGACGGCTGAATGGATGGATGGATGGATGGATGACGGCTGAATGGATGGACGGATGGATGGACAGACAGATAGACGAATGGATGAACAGATGGATCGATGGATGGACAAATGGATGATGGATGGATGGATGGATGGATGACGGCTGAATGGATGGATGACGGCTGAATGGATGGATGGATGACGGCTGAATAGATGGACGGATGGACGGATGGACGGACAGACAGACGAACGGATGAACGGACGGATGGATGGATGACGGCTGAATGGATGATGGATGGATGGATGGATGACGGCTGAATGGATGGATGGATGGATGATGACGGCTGAATGGATGGATGGAGGATGGACAGATGGATGACGGACGGCTGAATGGATGGATGGATGGATGGATGACGGCTGAATGGATGACGGCTGAATGGATGGATGGAAGGATGACGGCTGAATGGATGGATGACGGCTGAATGGATGGATGGATGGATGACGGCTGAATGGATGGATGACGGCTGAATGGATGGATGGATGGATGACGGCTGAATGGATGGACAGACAGACAGACGAATGGATGAACGGATGGATCGATGGATGGACAAATGGATGATGGACGGATGGATGGATGGATGACAGCTGAATAGATGGACGGACGGATGGACGGACGAATGGACGGACGGACAGACAGACGAACGGATGAACGGACGGATGGATGGATGGACAAATGGATGATGGATGGATGACGACGGCTGAATGGATGGACGGATGATGACGGCTGAATGGATGGATGGATGGATGATGACGGCTGAATGGATGGATGGATGGATGGATGATGACGGCTGAATGGATGGATGGATGGATGGATGATGACGGCTGAATGGATGGATGGATGGATGATGACGGCTGAATGGATGGATGGATGGATGGATGGATGATGACGGCTGAATGGATGGATGGATGATGACGGCTGAATGGATGGATGGATGGATGATGACGGCTGAATGGATGGATGACGGCTGAATGGATGGATGGATGGATGGATGACGGCTGAATGGATGGACGGATGGATGGACAGACAGATAGACGAATGGATGAACAGATGGATCGATGGATGGACAAATGGATGATGGATGGATGGATGGATGGATGACGGCTGAATGGATGGATGACGGCTGAATGGATGGATGGATGACGGCTGAATAGATGGACGGATGGACGGATGGACGGACAGACAGACGAACGGATGAACGGACGGATGGATGGATGACGGCTGAATGGATGATGGATGGATGGATGGATGACGGCTGAATGGATGGATGGATGGATGATGACGGCTGAATGGATGGATGGAGGATGGACAGATGGATGACGGACGGCTGAATGGATGGATGGATGGATGGATGACGGCTGAATGGATGACGGCTGAATGGATGGATGGAAGGATGACGGCTGAATGGATGGATGACGGCTGAATGGATGGATGGATGGATGACGGCTGAATGGATGGATGACGGCTGAATGGATGGATGGATGGATGACGGCTGAATGGATGGACAGACAGACAGACGAATGGATGAACGGATGGATCGATGGATGGACAAATGGATGATGGACGGATGGATGGATGGATGACAGCTGAATAGATGGACGGACGGATGGACGGACGAATGGACGGACGGACAGACAGACGAACGGATGAACGGACGGATGGATGGATGGACAAATGGATGATGGATGGATGACGACGGCTGAATGGATGGATGGATGGATGGATGATGACGGCTGAATGGATGGATGGAAGGACGACAGCTGAATGGATGGATGACGGCTGAATGGATGGATGACGGCTGAATGGATGGATGACGGCTGAATGGATGGATGACGGTTGAATGGATGGATGACGGTTGAATGGATGGATGACGGCTGAATGGATGGATGGATGGATGACGGCTGAATGGATGGACAGACAGACAGACGAATGGATGAACGGATGGATCGATGGATGGACAAATGGATGATGGACGGATGGATGGATGGATGACAGCTGAATGGATGGATGACGGCTGAATGGATGGATGGATGGATGGATGACAGCTGAATGGATGGATGACAGCTGAATGGATGGATGACGGCTGAATGGATGGATGGATGGATGGATGGATGGATGACGGCTGAATGGATGGATGGATGGATGACAGCTGAATGGATGGATGACAGCTGAATGGATGGATGGATGGATGACGGCTGAATGGATGGACAGACAGACAGACGAATGGATGAACGGATGGATCGATGGATGGACAAATGGATGATGGGCGGATGGATGGATGGATGACAGCTGAATGGTTGGATGACAGCTGAATGGATGGATGACGGCTGAATGGATGGATGACGGCTGAATGGATGGATGGATGGATGACGGCTGAATGGATGGACAGACAGACAGACGAATGGATGAACGGATGGATCGATGGATGGACAAATGGATGATGGACGGATGGATGGATGGATGACAGCTGAATGGATGGATGACGGCTGAATGGATGGATGGATGGATGGATGGATGGATGACGGCTGAATAGATGGATGGATGGATGATGACGGCTGAATGGATGGATGGATGGATGGATGGATGGATGGATGGATGGATGGATGACGGCTGAATAGATGGACGGACGGACGGACAAATGGACGGACGGACAGACAGACGAACGGATGAACGGACGGATGGATGGATGGACAAATGGATGATGGATGGATGGATGGATGACGGCTGAATGGATGGATGGATGGATGATGACGGCTGAATGGATGGATGGATGGATGATGACGGCTGAATGGATGGATGGAGGATGGACAGATGGATGACGGACGGCTGAATGGATGGATGGATGGATGACGGCTGGATGGATGTTACTGGTTTAAAAGACTTCCAGGACAGTTACACATACATTATTAGCATGTTTGTGTATAAAGGGTGAGATAAGAAAATTATACTCACTGTACCAACAGCAGACAGTGATTATATCATGTATGTAGAATTAGGTCGATAATAGGAGTTATTCCATCCTGGTTTTTTCCTGGTTTAAAATGAGCCTCGGGGAGGTGAGCACACACTCGAGCATCTTTGGTCCACGCAGAGTTTAGAGTTTATAAAGGTTTGGGTATTTTCATGTTATTTTTGACTATTTGATTTAAAGATATCCTCACTAAAGTCCCAGTGATTTACCTTTGGTTTGGAAGCTAAAACCTCTTTAGTACGTGTCAAATTTTTGATATGCAGGAAAAACCTTGGAATCAAGGTAAGTGTGCCACTTACAGAAAACACTACAATCAGTGGTTTTTGACTCTTATGGGAAACCTTTCCTGATCCGTTCTAATGCTGATTATGTATCCTAGTTGAGGAATTTTAGCACTTTGATTCCTGATTTTAAGCAGTGTGGGCTCATCAGCCTCGATATTCCTGAGTCCCTCGTTTCACAGAATGAAATGTGTCAATTACTAAGTGAGACCAAAAAAAGAAAAGAAAAATCCAGGAAAGTAAAACCAGAACACGAGGAAACGTGTAAGAGAGAGACAAGTGACTTAACTCAGAGCCCAAAGCTCAGACGGTGATAGAGGCCTAAGTCTGACCTTCTCCCGCTGACAGTGATAGTCTGCAGAGCTCTGTTACCTCTAATCTCCCGTGACAGTCACACATTACAGCTAATCTCTGCTGACAGGCGACCATACTGAAACAGACTAAACTTCCTGTCTTAACAGCGTCTGGATCATACAGTGAAGTCCTGCTTTACGAGTAAGGAAGGTCATATCCTACAAGCCGAAATGTCAATTCTTGTATTACTGTTCGAAATAAAACTAGTGGCAACGATTGTGTGAAATTCAGTCTAAAGAAGTGCGATGACCTGCTACCAAACAAAACAATGTGTTTATGACGTGTCCTTTAAGCTGCAGAGAGAAGAATGAGGTCAATGAATGCAGAAATATCTCACTGTCACACTGTTTTAGAGACATTTTGCTAAAACATTTAGAAATATTAACATTTGCTTTGGCTAAAAGTTAGCAGACACTGTCCATAAGGTGCACAGTTTCATTGTTTCAAAGCAGAATCAAAGAGACTGTGACAGCTTTATACTCACATGTACAGTACTGCTCCTAAACAAGAACGAGGACTTGAAATAAGACAGAGACAGTGAGACAAGGCGAGAAAGACACAGGAAGGAGGAAAGTGATGCAAAGAGAGAGTCGTGCAGACAGGTCGGGCAGGTAACACTGACCAGACAGACATCAGTTTCTACACTGCTCTTCCTGTGTCTATCTCAGCTCCGTCACTGCCACCATCATGTTTTTATTTTTTTCATCTGTCCTGACTATCAGGTCCTGTTCTTTGTCTTTGCTGGAATTCATTCCTCGTGTTCAGAACAGGACTCTGAACCTCATAAACCCGTTTTATATTTTAAAATTACAGATTCTTTCTTCAAACCATCGACTGCATGAGTTCCTTTGTAATTTGGTGGAGGATGAAACTTGTTTCTTTTCACTCACCTGTTTATGCACTGACCTGCAGGCTGCAGCTAAAAGGCAACGAGCTTCCTGAAGGACTTTTTGTTCCTGTCAGGAGAATCCTTTGAAATGAAATATTGAACAACACTGAGAATACACTGACCTCTCACAGTCTGTCAGGGCGAAATGGTTCCTCACATTTGCTTTGGGTTTTGTGACACCATGAAAAAGTCTGCCTCACTCACCAGAAATTACACCTTAAATAAATATCTTTGTAGACACTTTATGAAGTACTTTGTAATAAATTGAAGATAAACTGTTTAAATACACAAATAATAAACAGAAGTATTACATTTTAACCCTTTAAGACCTACCATAGAACCAAGTCCGCCAGAGCTTATATTATATTTTTACATGTTGTAGTGCAATTTTTGGGAGCATTTCAAGTTGATATAAATCAATACAACCATTATAGCCCAAATTTTAATAATATGTCTGCATTAAGTGCCTAGAAATTACATAAATGACAAAAAAGTGCAATAAACTACAAAAAAATGTAAAATCGTTTTTGTTTTTTTACCATATATTTCTAGTTAGAGAAATTTAAGAGGCATATCCCTCAAAACTGTAAATACAAAAGTTGCACAAAATAGTTTCCACCACAGGAAATTTAAACTAAGTGTCTTCATAGTTTTATTTTTGAAATACACCAATTTTTATATACTGCAGGAAAAATGAAAATAAATATTATAATGCAAATTTGCAAAAAAACAGCATGTGCATCAAAATAAACTATTTCCAGCAGTGCAATTTTAGTTCTAAGCATCCCAGAAACGACACAGAAAGTCATGAAGTCAAACATAAATTTTAAAAACACAAGTATAGGCTCATGAGGCCCTGATGGTAAAAAACTACATTTCCGCAAATTGACGTCACTTCCGGTTTCGGGCAGGACATGGAGGACATGCGATAGTTCGCGCTGATGGACGTAGGAAGTGTTACAAACAGCTGATCGGATCGGCAAACTGTTTCTGGAATATTATGTTTTTGTTGCTGCAAGCGCTTTTTATGCAGTTTTTGCAAAGCTATATGTGGAAGGAAACTGTGACCGAGGACAAGCTGATGGCATAAGATGTAAGTACAACTCCTCCAGTTTCATATGCAAAAAAAAATATTGCACTAGCTTACGTGGTTGCAGTTCTACAGGGGTTTAAAAATAGTTACGCAAAACGGAGCGTGTCTGCTCCGACCGGCTTTAAAGGGTTAATATTCGCTCTAAGATCATGTAACGCAAATCCCAAAACAACTGACTTGTCAAACATTACTCCCAAAATTTGCGACTCTTTAATGACAGCATGTGGTTATTATCCAGTAAGTTTTACTGGATTTAAAATTTGACTGTAAAACTAATATTTCATGTGACTTATGATCAGGATTCTTACTTTTTTTAAATCCATACAAGAGCGCAGCAGCACTGGAGCTGTTCTCTGAGTTACTCACACCAGTCTTTTTTACAGCACACCATTAGCTAGCTAGCTAAGCAGT
Organism: Mchenga conophoros; assembly: GCF_057382185.1. Taxonomy (NCBI): domain Eukaryota; kingdom Metazoa; phylum Chordata; class Actinopteri; order Cichliformes; family Cichlidae; genus Mchenga; species Mchenga conophoros. The sequence continues at coordinate 37,443,577 of NC_140541.1, forward strand.
CATGCAGTTAGTTTTTCCTGGTTCCCAGAATGTGAACAGCTCAGGTCTCTTATTTAAATGAAAGAAGATATTGACTGATTTTGGTCACGGAGAGCTCAGGACACCTTTGGCTTCTTCAGTGACAATTAGAAAGCTTCACTAAGTTTTATTGGTGTAAGCTGGGGTTCGCAGACAATCTGCTGTGGGGGTCAAACAATGTCTTCATTTCACATATTCTGGATAATCTGAGATAATCTGTGTAGCTTTTCTTTGCCTATATCAAAACCACTACTTCAAACTCGGTGGCTGTGCTGGTGGGGGCAGCGGTAGGTGCAGGTGAGGCTGTTTGGAAGTTGCCGGCCTGCTCCACTCCGTGTCCGTATGTTTGTGGGAACTTCAAACTCCTACATTTATCCATCACAAATAAGAGTCAAAGCCTCAATTTAACCCTGACCTAGTTGTTACCTAAACCCTGAAACAAAATCTGAACTCAAAGGAGTTTGAAAAATGAAAAAATGCAGTTGCTGTAATGGTCTAAAACTCAAACGGGTTCTCACAAAGACAGCTGGACATGTTTTTATAAATAGACTCACTCATGCTGTGAAGATGAGCTACAAAAACATGGGTTACGCTCTTTTCAAACAGTGATTGCAATAGTACCCACTACCCACTTGTCAGTGTAAGCTGCCTCATGCTTAAATATAATTGCCAACTTAGTCCACATTAATTGCTCCTTAAGTGCATTAATATAGCTGTGAAGAGGAATCAGTGTGTAGATCAGGAGTTATATTAGCAGCTGCAGTCTTTCACACGCAGGTGGTTCCCTGCTTAGTTTAGTCCATTATGGCTGATGTGAGCACCGACACACTGGCCTGTTTGCTCAGAACACATTTCTGCTTTAGACGGAAACACAAATATTACTCACTGGACTTGAGTGCTGAGGAATTGACTTCAATCTCTCCTCCCGTGATTGGCTGGAAAACCGAGAGCTCAGACTGGTAGTGGTCAGGACTCGGGGCCAGGCTTGTGTTAGCCGTGCTCCTCTGCTGGGCTTCATGTTCCTCATAAACCGCCATCAGCTTACAGGAAAACACACAAAATGCAGCAGGTTAGGTTTTTCTGCTTTTGGTATTTTCACATTTAAACAATAACTGCAGCAGAGTAAAGCTTTAGGACATAATATCACAAGTTTTTTACTACCTATTGTAGAAAACAAAGCAGGTTTAAGAGATAACAACCAACATATGGATATCAACAGTGCCCATACTTCACCATTAATCCATAAACAGCCTGCTGGCTTCTTTAAATAAACCACAAACAATAGAAGCTCTGTTTGGTTTACTGCATGCACAAGCACTCAACGTGTTACCTTGTGGATGAGCACGCTATAGAGGACATCCAACGAGCCCAGCATACCTGTGACAGAGCGTGTCCTACTGATTAACCACTGACTCCATTAATGTCCTCTGTGCATGTGTGCGCACTGTGCTAACTCTAGCTGGGTTATATAGTGGGATCCCTGTCTATTGAGCACTGCACCGAGTCTGTGTTTAGCCTAACGTTGCACAGAGCTCGTCCACACTGTGTTCTAGGGGCCTCCACGCACAGTCTGAATAGCCCTGTGTGCATGTGTGTGTTTATGTGCATCGTGTCCATAGTGGCTAAGAGTAAAGAAAGGAGACTTTGCCAGCAAAGCCAGAGGCTTCATGTGACAGTGGACACAACAACAACTAGGATTTGTTTGCTGTCTCTTACTCAGGCAGATGCTACTATGTTCCCTCAGTGCAATCTTTTTTCATGGACTGGGATCAGTGGAACAATAATCTACCAGTGTATTTCTGTATATCTGGGTTCTTTGGCGATATATTTTGATGTAAAGTTTTACTAAAAGTTACTGTAATTCCACAATCATAACATCACTGTGTACAGCCCTTTCCACTGTGTGTTGCTAGCAGACCCCACCTTTCACCCTTTATGATTGGGACGCTGCATTAGCTGGCAGCAATTCACAATTGTAATTAATACAACACTCCAGAACCTCATTATTATAACTTTCTCATATACAACAGGCACACAGGAAGAGGCTAGCAACAAGTAAAATAAGGACCAGGTCCACAGTTAAACTCTCAGTTTTGAGGGAAGCAATTAAAGTGACAACTAATAGGAGTGAATGACACTGCAGACTGACATGTAAGTGGTTGGTAAATACATTAGAGGTGTCACCTACGCAACTGGAGCCTGGACTGTCAGCTAGTGACAAATTGTCAGCTTTCTGTAGAAGAGGCTTAGTGTGACAGGACTTAAGGACCTGCCTGAGTATCCACCTGTTTTTAGTTTCACAGTAATTCAAAGACACCTCAGTGTTCTCCCTGGGCTCACTGTTTGTGGAGAGGTCGGTGTTAACATTTGTTGGGATGCTATTATTTAACCCCCTAGGACCTGGCGTCCACATATGTGGACATCACATTTTGGGTTATTTAGACCAAAATACTCAATTTTGCTCTACAAGGGCCTGATATCCACTTACGAGTACATTATACTGCTACTGTTCTATCGAAATTTTAAACAAATATCCTCATATGTGGCTCTTATTTTTCCTAAGAAACAAAAATCAGGTAAAAAAAAAATATCTGGTCATTCTTTGTTTTTACATTCATTGGGTCCCAATCAGCCCAAATATCAAAGAGAAATCAAAAATGCTGCCGTGGAAGAGTTCGGGTCTTAGGAGGTTAATGTAACAACTTGCTGTCAACTCAATCGTAGAAGACCTAGAAGTGTATCTTTACACTTCTACGTCTGCTGCTCAACCTGAAGCTACAACAATAAAAACACAGATGGGGGCGTAATAAGAAATGATTTAGCCTTTAATGCGTCTTTACTAAATGCAGTAAATACGACTTGAGATGAATAACTGTTTTAACAAATACTAAGTCAAGATGCAGAAGCAGCAAGTGAAAAACTACATACACCTGGGAACTAAACAGTTTGTGGAACCATTTTTATCAGAATCAGAATACTTTATTGATCCCTGGGGGAAATTATTTTAGCAGAAGTAACTGGAAGCACTCATTTCCTGTATGACTTTATCAGTCTGTGACATTACTGTGGTGGAAATTTGGCCCACTCTGCTTAGTAACACAGACCCACCACAGCATTTCAATGGGTTGAGGTCTGGACTTTGACTGGGTCATTACACTAACTTCATTCTTTTCTTTTTCAGCCATAGATGTGCAGATTCACAACTGCTCCTGGGATCATTGTCCTGCTGCATTGCCCAATTATTCCCAAGCTTTAGCTGTCAGACAGCTTCATGTTTAGCTCTACAATACTTTAGTATACAGACAGGTTCAGGTCCTGTGGTGCAAAGTGATGTGTTGTGCAAATCCTGATCAAACGTCTCCCCTTTGGTCAACTTCTTGCTCCAGAAGTCTTGCGGTTTGCTCAGATCAGGTCTTGTCATGTTCTCTTTAGAGAGAAGAGATTTTCTCTCCCAGTCTGTTTGGACTGTCATGAACTTGAATACAGCTGAGATAGTCGTTTTGTTTTCTGTAGGTTTTCCGAGCTTTTCACAGTCTGACCTCGGGCTGAATTTGCTGGGACGTTCACTCCTGGGAAGACCGGCCTCTGTCTTCAATGTTGTGAATCCGCATTCTTACTGCAGACCAATTAAATTCAGACAGTTTGGAAATAGACATCCCTGGGTTGATGAGCAGCAACAACTGGCTCTCATCACCTGGATCATTGCTCCCAATCAGCAAACGGCCAAAACGCCTGCTTTTATAGAGGCGGCATGACTTATTGATGATCAGTTAATCCAGCGCATTTCATTATTAGCGCATGGTTCTACACTTTGGCTTCGTTTTTGTTAAACAAATTATAACCTGTCGGATTTTTAGTTCATCATAATTAAATCATTTTAAATAATTTTATTTCCTATCATTTAAAGAGGGTGTACTTTCTTTTTCCCATATCTGTACATACTTTTGCTTTTTCTCCTGGAAGAGCCAAATAGTATCAAGTTACACAATATCGCACCTTTCTTGCCATCTTCCCAGCAAATCTCACCAGCTATTCAGCACAATCCAGGCCTCTCCGTCTTTCACACATTCATGTTCTGTCACATTCCCCACTTCCATCTGTCTAACACAGATTTCTCTCTTTGTCTTACTCAATTTTTCCTCTCGTAACAAATCTTCGTTTTTTGCCATATTTCTGTTGACATTGTAATCCTTTTCCCCAGGTCATTCCCAACCTTTTGGTGCCACGGCACATATTTCACATTAGAAAAATCACACGGCACACCACCAACCAAAAATGTGACAAAAAGCATATTGATATTTTTCCCCAAACCAGACATAGTAGAATTGGCTCGGTTTGTCCCCAGTATACCCCTTTTGGTTTATTCTGACCACTACTCACGCTGGGCCTTCACCTGTGTCAGAGTTTTCTCCAGGACCAGACTGACTACTTTTTCTTTTCAAATATTTATCTATTGCTATTACGCGCTGTATCGTCTCACAGCGTGACTATTGTGTAATTTCTGCTTCGTCTTCTTCTGTTTACTAGCAGCTGGCAACCCATTTAATTAGAGCAGGTAGTTGCACTGCCCTCTAGTGGAAGAGAATATAATTGTTCAACCCATTACTCACGCCAACCTCCCCAACCTTTTGTGCTCCACAGACCGGTTTAATGTCAGACAATATTTCATGGACCGGCCTTTAAGGTGTCGCGGATAAATACAACAAAATAAAACGATACGACCAAGACAAAAACGGTGGGATTTTGTAAACATTATAATAAACGTGAATTCACTGTGTAATTGTGTAACTTTATTAGCAGCGTCCTCCAGAAATGCACCAACAACACTGAGAGTAACATCCTCCTCTCTGCCCCTTAATGCTCTCAGGTCGCTATGGTAACACATAAACATTTCTTTCAAAATAAGACGCACGACTACAAAACGGAAAAGACCCAGGGAAACCGAGTTAACAATAAAAACCCTGAAAGCCAAAAATTTCACACCCGAGCCTCCACTCTCGCGGCCCGGTGCCAAACGACTCACGGACCGGTACGAGGCCGTGGCCCGGGGGTTTGGGACCGCTGGTTTAGGGTACCAATCAACTGGAAGATGAAAAAAACCCACTAAATGTGATGAAAGGGATGTTACTTTTATTTTGGACCCTGTTCCAGTTTTTCTTTTCATTCTGAACTTCTACAATATGGATACAAAGTACCTGCTTGACACATATCAAAGAAATGTACCATCAGAAGAACATTTAACTTTCTGGATGTAAGAATCAATATTAGTGTCGAGTAAGAGAAATCCCTCCAACATGTTTAAGAGGACGGGACAAACTGACAGACAGTTAAAAAGATAATACTTCCAGCCATGTCTGTGTTGGCACAACGTAACAAAAAGAGCTCACATTCCTCACCAGAAAACTGCTTAAGAACAAGACTAATAGCTTCCAGATGAAAACACGCACAGAGCCGTGGCAGAGATCGTTAAAAAAAAGAACATCTGAAAGGATGACTGGAAGAAAAATGTGTAGACAAATTCAACAGAGCCTTGCCAAGTCTCTTAAAAAGCTGAGGGGGGAAGAAAAGAAAGGCAAGCGGAGCAGATATGGGAGGACTCTGCTTCTGTTCTGTTCAACAGGGAACTCAAAGACCTGCCAAACAAAATGACACCACAGCCTGAGCATGGGAGGAAGAGCGGGATGAGAGAGACGGAAAGGTGAGACCGCACCGAGCGAAAGCACCGAAAAAGACAAATGGGCACAGAGAACGTGAGAGACGGAGACGAGAGAGACTTATAAAGATAATAACGAGGCAGACTGACAGATGTGTGGTACTGTAAAAACCTTCAGGATGTCAGAGAGCAAAAAGCAAACCTGCAACTGGAGACTGTCAGAGGGTCACTGTGTCAAATGCAATGACGTGTAAGCAAAATGAAAAGTTACACGCTGCCAATCCCAGCCCTGCTCACCCGTCACCCGCCGAGCACACACATTTTATTTAGAGGAAATTTGAAAACTGATTCCCTGTCACACATCTGAAAAATATTGAACAACTTGGGTCAAAATTTGACTCATTTTATTACCACGAACTGTAATTTTTCTCTCTGCGACTCTTCATCTCAATCGTGTAATTATATATATAATATTTAACCTTCAACATCTAAAACTCAAAGAAGACAATGGCAGTAAAATTTTGTTTATTTCTTTCTTCTTCTGTCAAACACACATTTTACTTTGATCGTGTTGCTGACAGCATCATGTAGAAATGTCTTTTAATTGTCTGTGAGTCTTAATTCAAAAATACTTTCTTATACTTTGTTCTTTTTTAGAGGCAGGTGACAAGACTTACACGTCACATTTAATCGTAAGCCTTTGCATGTTTCCATGATTCATTCTGATCTACATACTGAACATCTAATTTTTGGCACCAAGTCTTTTCATAATAAAAGACGTGTAATTTTAGGCCTTTTATTTTTAATTAATACTTTCACAGTTTACAAGTGAACGACCCTCTGTTATTATTAGCAGTTTAGCAAACAACAGTAATCACTGACTAAATAAAATCTAAACATGTGAATCACTTTTACTAATAAAGTAACTTCACTTCAGTGTTTTACATGATGCACCATGTTTACACTGCTCAGCACTTCCTAATGTGAGTGAGTGCAGAGCCGCCTCTGTTATGAAGTGAATGAAACTGATATGGGTAAATTAATAGCAGTCCAGAACTGGCGTCGGTGCACATGCACACACACGCACACACACACACCTCCATTACCATCTTTTTCCGCATGATATGCTTTTTAATCGGCTCGATTAAAGCCCGATTGATTGGTTTGGTGTGGATCGATAAAACGCCTCAATCAGGAAAAATGCACGAGTACATCCACGGCTCGCAAACAGTATGTGGACTCTCACTTTCACACCCAAACAAAACAATCTTTAAACACGCTTAAGCTATCCGCACACCACTGACCTTTGATTTCCACTCACAACCACTTACCATAAAAAATCCATGATGATGAAGTGTGTATTTGTGTGTCTGTGTGCGTACTTTGGCATCTTATCCAGTCAGCAATATCCGTAGCAATGACCACTCCATCACAGCTGCATCAGAAGAGTCATACATGACCACAACTGTGAGTATTTCATGAATAGTTTATGGATGTTGTTTTACTGATTGTTTTATAGGCTGGTTTTGGAGATGGCTTTGGGTGCGATACACATAGAAACGAAGATTAAGGAAAAACAAGATCGACAAATAACAATTTTCCATTTTTCTTTTTGCAAATATGCTAATTTACTGCTTTTCATGATTCCTTTCTTAAAAATGTGAATAATAAACTCAGATGAACCAAATAAAACGGTGAATTGAGGATAATAAATAAGTGTGCCAGGCCCAAAATTCACAGAGCTTTTATTCTGACACCACAGAAGAAAGACACACAAACAAGCACACACACACTGACAGAGGATAGACTGACAGCACCACCTAGTCACGCTCAAACAAAACTGCACCCTCCAAGCCCCACACACACACACACACACACACACACACACACACACACACACACACACACACACACACACACACACACACACACACGCCTGACCCGCACGGTCTGCTTTTGTGTCATTTATGAGTCTACTACTTCGACAAAAAAGAGATAAGTAAAGACATGACCCAGAAGCAGAGGAAAACACAAACACTTCATCACATTTTAAAACTACCAGACAACTTTACAAGCTTGCGATCCTGTTTTATCTGTTATTTCACTCCCTGCTCTTTAAGTTATTTAGGTGTAGTGCCAAAGTTTAAAAACATGTGACATAATTGTGATGCACCAACCACAAACATCTGGTTTGCTGCTGTGGGCAGCTACGGTCACTCGAGCAGCAGATTAAAGCTAAGCTTGAGGAACAACACTCAGGAGAAATAATACTTTTAAAGTGGAGCGAGTTTCTATGTACTGACCATAAAAATATTCGTGCATAAATTTTGCAGATTACAAAGAGAATTTGAATGAACCCTGAGGCAGGTCAGCTCTTCTGTTCGAGGCTACAAGTTGGCCTTTCTTCTTTCATCAGCAGATATTCCTGCTCAGCCCCGTTTCCCCCTCTGGCATCACTTTGCCTTCCCTCCTTTGCTTCCCACTTCTCTCCTCCCTGCCTCCTTTCATTTTACACTGTTTTTCCACGGCTTCTTTCTTCGGCTGAGCCGCTCTCCCCTCTGACATGGTTCTCTGAGTTTACCGTAGATTTAAGTGTGTGCTTGTCTTTTAATCTCATCAGAATTAGAAACCAAAGTTTGGGAAAAAACTAGAAATGCCAATTATGACTTACTGACCTGCTTATAATGGTATTTTTACTAATGTGTCATTTTTGACTCTATGTGACTCTTTTCTATGTTCACAGTAGGCTGACAGTGCCAACACTCAGCCTCCTGCTAGATGCACCTATGGTACCAATTTTAAAAACCCTACATCGTCTCGTAGTCGAGTCATCGCATTCAAGAACTCAGGTGTCCTCGAAGGACACTCGTTTCTGCCGCTTTTATCCACAGCTCGCGAACGAGACCCCCGAACTGCTCCACCTGGGGTACGTGGACACTTCACCAATCAAATAATCCAAAAACCTGACTTCACTTTGATGTAAAGCAGAAGGGAATAGCCAAGCGTGGATTTCATTGTTGTGTTTGAAGCTCACCACACTGTTTCTCGAGTGTTTTAACCACAGAGCTACATTTCTGCCCAAATGTGTACCTGGAGGAGTAAGTTATGGCTGTTCTATGTCACGTGACATGTAGGTTTAGCTTTTCTGTGTTTGTGTTTTGGTTGAGGCTCAAGAATGTAAGTAAAGGTGTGCGATGCTGATTTATTTCCTGTTTCACGCCGGAGCAACAAACCAGTGTACTGGAGGAACATCCAACTCACACTAAAAAAAAAAAACCTCCACTGTAACATTAGACCCATATACAAAGCATTTTACACATCTGACAGTTATTTATGATGTTACTGTATTTATTTGATCACATAAAAGGTCAGGAAAAAACATGCGAGACATCTGACAACCAGTCGATACTTTTAAGGTCTTATTTTGAGAATATTAAATGTTTTAACAGTTGTAAGATCCGCTGTGATGTTCTGAGTTATAGTGGCTCCTTACAAATCGGCTGATGTAAATCATCATGTTCCAGCACTCTGCTCTATTGGATATCCCCACACAGCAACAAAGAGCTTATCGATTAACACATGAATCTGATACACCCGCGCTCGCTCTCTCAGTCTCGATACTCTGTTTAATCTGACTGTTTTATTCCTAAGGGTTCGCTTTTGTCCCCTACCGTGCGTTTTTTATTCTCTTGCATGCTTTAAAATGAGTCAAACATTAACAACAGAACACGGATGAGAAAACATTCGCTCCCAAAGGATGTAAATGCTAACCTTACGCATAAATGCCAAAGGACAGGGACAAAAATATTTATACGCACACACAGACGGACAAACTGAGTATGACCTCTCTGCTACAATCGATCCGTTGATGTGCTAATCGATAATTAGGATGGGGTTGTGTCTGTACAGAGAATATAGATGAATGAAATTCCACTGCTCAGCAGTTTCAGCGGTGTGTAGGTGTGTATTTGTGTAGTTTCGTGCGCATGTGAGTTCTCTTCCTCTATTGATCTCCAGTCACCTTGCCTCTCAGCAGAGCATGAGAAATCCAGACAAAACAGACAGGAAGGAAAAGATGAATGGGAGGCAGAAATACTGCGAAGAAAGAACTCAGACACAAAGACAAAGAGGGTCCACAGACACACAGTTCCAACTGTTAGACAGCCAGACAACAACGCACACGGAAACATATTATAGCTGACATACAGAGTTATCTAACGACAGAGAAAGCAGAAAAATTGAAACTGTCGCGAGTAAAGCAGCGCAACTGTTCGGTGACTTTTTGAACTTCAGTGTCTGTCACAACGCCAAAATATAATGAAAACTTCTGTCCTACAGATGGTGTGTGTACGCCTCTGCATTCATATTTGCGTGCATGACTGTTTGTATCCCCACATATATGCATTTATGTTTGTGCATGAAAAAGAATATCTGTGTGTGTGTGTGTGTGTGTGTGTGTGTGTGTGTGTGTGTGTGTGTGTGTGTGTGTGTGTGTGTGTGTGTGTGTAAACCATCTACCACCATCTCCCCGAGGCTGTGTGTAGACCACGATTGGCCATATGGAACAGCATTATGGAGACACACTGGCACAGATGGACACATTCTGTACTGGCCATATTCTCAGTGATCTACCAGTAGCTGTCTAAAAAAACAGCACTCATAAGCCAGAAGAGCCTGTAACCAGTGATAACTGCTTAGGCACCTGCTGAATGAAAATGAGGGAAATCATCAAATCTGTGTTATTAACTGATAATGATCGCGCCGATTCGAATATTCTGGACAAGTGTTTTCAAGCTGGTCCTGCACCAACCAACCAGTACCTGGTACTCCACTACAGTAGCTTAGTATGATTTACAATTTAAGAGACACTCTAATTATTCTTATGCTGGAACAACAATTCACCCAGAGTCTGAAACCAGCTATTTTAGTTCCCATCACCTTCCTTTCAAACCAGCTTTCTTCTGTCTGCCCTCCCCTTGTAAAGAAAAGGTCTGAACAGGAGGCTGGGAGGGGTTTCTGCCTTCACAGCCAGAGCTGTGTGCCTGTGATGACCTTATTACGGATATTAGCTCTAAATGATACAGTGTGCAGAGCCAAACGTGCATTGTCTGAAGCCAGCACTTTAGAGCCTGACCTTGTGGATCACATGGACTACTCGCCCATTTCCTGATCTCATTATTTGGAACTCTGGCTATGTTTAATATCATTAATCTTTAGACAAGTATACACAGTTGTGGTCAGAAGTTTATATGCACTCATCATCGGCTTGAATGGTCGATGGCCAATTAGGGTTTTTAATGATTTCTTTGAACTGTTCATTTTCCAGAGTGGAAGAATTATACAGCATGCATTATTAATGATTTAAAAAACAAGAACTGAGTGCACAAATTAAGAATTTATTTTGGATTTTGTTTAATCCACATGGGACCAAAAGTACCCCACTAATATTTGGTTGCACCTTGACCAGATTCTTGGTAGGCATCAACACGTTCCTGGCATAATTCTGGATGGAAGTTTGACCACTCTTCTCGCCAGTGGCTGAAACAGAATTTATTTAACTAGGCGGGTTTCCCCAGCATGGACTTTTCAGTATAATCTACAGATCTTCAGTAGGGCCATTCCAGAAGCTTAATCCATTCCAAAACCAGTTTTTATCCAGGTTTGGGATCATTGTCCTGCTGAAACACACAGTCAGCATCTAGCTGTTGATTTGAAGTGAAGATGAGGAAATTGGACATAGTCCTCCTCCTTCATTATTCCATCCAGTTTGTGAATGTACCAGTACCACTGTGGCTGTACTGGATGATGCTACACCAGCATGTTTGGCACAGTCACGATTACGTTGTCTATCAAAATTGTCGACGACAAATTTAATAGTCGACGCGTCGTTTAAAGCCTTGTAAGATCCTGAAAGACGCAGGAATAAGTAGTAGGATTTAAGAGTGTAATAACGGACTGAAACAGAAGATGGCGGTACTGCATGTACAAAGTTGCCAGCTGCTGTTAAACCCAGAAGAAGAAGAAGCAACTCCGGTATCGTAGCTGTGTCCAAATTCAGGCCGCATCCTTTGGAGGCCGCATTTGAAGGCCGATTACGTTACAGCGACGTGACGAAGGCTTTCCAAATTCAAAGACTTCTGCAAATTCAGCCGACAAATGCGTCCTACTTTTCCCCAGATTTGAAGGATGGGTTGGGTGTATCCTTTGTGGCCCAGCCGATCCCAGAATCATAGCACGGCTCAGCTAATTCCAGTTTCCAACAATGGCGCCAGCTATATTACTCTTATTATTCTTTCTGGGTGACAAAATAAACCTTTAACATATTTTCAGGCGAGAATGTAGCTGTGTGTAGCTCTGGTAGGCGACTCTCTGCCATCTCCGGCCCACGCCTGGTGTTTGCTCCCTTCCTGCGTGACTCTCCGGGTCCGTCGCTCGCCGTTTCCGTTCCGGGTCCTCGGTCATCGGCTCTCCTACAGCCACGGATCCGCAGATTTGGTGCTACAAACTCTAACCTACGCCCACTCACCCGCATATCAACCCCGATGACAGCTACTGATCTCACCTTATCTATGGCTTTGATCAACACTCGATCCCTCTCCAATAAGACGTTTCTGCTCAAGGATTTTTTCTCTTCTTACAACTTGGATTTTATGTTCCTGACGGAGACCTGGTTACGCGCTGGTGAGACTGTGGCTTTCTCTGAGCTTCTTCCTCCAGGCTGTTGTTTTTTAAACACTCCCAGGTCCTCTGGCAAAGGCGGAGGCCTCGCCTGTGTTTTTAAATCTGTTTATGACTGCCATCAGATTTCTTTTTCCTCTTTTTCCAGCTTTGAACTACAGCTTTTTAAACTAAACTCATCCACTCCGTTACTGATTGCAGTGGTATATCGTCCTCCCAAATTTAACAAGGACTTTATCAGTGAGTTTGGGGAATTCCTTTCAGGGCTTTCAGTAGATTTCGATCATTTTCTTATTGTTGGTGACCTGAATATTCATGTGTGCTGTCCATCTAAACCCCTGGTTAGAGACTTTGTTTCACTGTTGGATTCCTTCAACCTTACTCAGTGTGTGTCTGGCTCCACACATGAGAAGGGTCACACTTTGGACCTTGTCATGTCTCACGGCTTGGGTATCCACATCTCTGAAATTTGTGAGAGTGCGTGTATCTCCGATCATTTTCCTGTTCTATTTTCTGCCACTGCACATTGTTCTGATGCTGCAGTTAAACCTCCTTCACGCCGTCACCGGATCATCAATACCCATGTACCATCTCAGTTTTCTGCTGCTTTTAGCAACTCTGAGCTCTCCACGGTGGACTGGATTGATTCCTTGTGTGCAGAAGATTTAACTGCTCTTTTCAACTCAACATGTACTTCTATTTTGGACCTCATCGCTCCCCTAAAAACACTCCGTCCCAAAGCTCACGCTGAACCCTGGATTACAGACTCTGTTCGTGCTCTCAGGCGCACCTGTAGGTGTGCTGAGAGAAAATGGAAAAAGGACAAGCTGCACATTTCTTTTAATATCCTCAGAGACTCTCTTTCAACCTATCAGAAAGCCGTTAAAGAGGCCAAGTCCTCCTACATATCAAACCTGGTTAGCAGTAGTGTCCATAAACCTCAGACTCTGTTTCGTGTTTTAAATTCCATTGTAAATCCTTACACACAGTAGTGTCCATAAACCTCAGACTCCTCACACCTTCTGCCACCCTCTGTAATGACTTTCTAAAGTTCTTTGTAAACAAGATTTCCTCCCTGCAGTCTGTCATTCCATCTTCACCTTCCAATCCCTGTGTTTTGTCTTTGTGCCATTCTGCCTTTAATCAGTTCGAACCAATCTCTCTCTCTCAGCTGCATGAAATAGTCTGCAAGGTTAAGACTACCAACTGTTCCACCGATACTATCCCCTCTCGGCTTCTGAAGCAGGTTCTGGACTCAGTCGGACCTTTCCTTCTGGTCCTGATCAATGCCTGCCTCAGTTCTGGTTGTTTTCCAACACCCTTCAAGCACGCTGTTGTTCAACCTCTCCTTAAAAAGCCTAATCTAGATCCATCCCTACTCTCTAACTATAGGCCCATTTCCAACCTCCCTTTTCTGTCTAAAGTACTGGAACGAGCCGCCCTCACGCAGCTCCAGCTATTTCTTGACAACAACAATCTCTATGAGAAGTTCCAGTCTGGTTTTAGAGCTCGGCATAGCACAGAAACCGCCCTTCTGAGAGTTTTTAATGATTTGCTTTTAACTGTTGACTCTGGTTGTGCTGCTGTCTTAGTAACCCTGGACCTGACAGCAGCCTTCGACACTGTTGATCACAACATACTGCTATCCCGCCTTCAACATTGTGTCGGTTTAAAGGGCACTGTCTTAAAGTTTTTCCAGTCCTATTTGAATAATAGGAGTTTTTCTGTTCACCTTGGTGAACTGTCATCTCCCAGAGCTCCTTTAACCTGTGGCGTACCTCAGGGGTCCATACTAGGCCCCCTGTTGTTTATTCTGTACTTGCTCCCTCTGGGCGATGTGCTCCGTAAACATAATGTGTCCTTCCACATCTTTGCCGATGATATTCAGATCTACCTCCCTCTGAGGTTGAACTGCAATGTTTCTTTGCAGCCGCTACTCTCCTGCTTGTCTGACATTAAGACTTGGATGACTCTTAACTTCTTACACCTTAATGAAAGCAAAACTGAAGTCATTGTGTTTGGGCTTCCAAAAGATCCCAACTTCTCTCTTGACTTTTTGGGACCCCTAACCTCCGATTGCACTTCTTCCATTAAGAGTCTTGGTGTTATTTTTGACAATGCTTTTAAACTTGATAAACAAATCAGCTCTGTAGTTAAGGGATCTTTTTATCATTTGCGGATTTTAGCCAAAGTCAAGTCTTACCTTTGCAGGAACGATCTAGAAAGAGTGGTCCATGCTTTTATTACTTCACGGCTAGACTACTGCAATTCCCTCTATGCTGGCCTAGATCGTTCCTGTCTACATCGCCTTCAACTGGTGCAGAACGCTGCCGCTCGCCTGTTGACCGGTTCAAAAAAAAGAGACCACATCACTCCGGTTCTCTGCTCTCTCCACTGGCTCCCAGTTGCCTTTAGGATTGATTTTAAAATCTTATTGCTGGCTTTTAAGGTTTTAAATGGCACTGCACCTTCTTACCTGTCAGAACTCCTTAGTACTTATCGCCCCAGGAGATCTTTGAGGTCAGCCGACCTGATGCTTTTAGATGTTCCCAGGTATAAATTAAAGACAAAGGGAGAGAGGGCGTTTGCTGTGGCTGCACCCAGACTGTGGAACAGTTTACCTCCTCACGTCAGACTCTCCAAAAGCCTAGAAACTTTTAAAACCGCTCTTAAAACTCACCTCTTTTCATTGGCTTTTAGAAAGGTTTAATTTATTTGTTTTATATATTTTTATTTTATTTTTATCAGCGAGGTGTTATTACGAAATTGTGTTCTATTGTATTTTTATCTGTATTTACTGTACAGCACTTTGGTCAGCCTTGGTTGTTTTTAAATGTGCTCTATAAATAAACTTGACTTGACTTGACTTGACTTGTGGAAGGCCTAAAATGTATATGACCAAAAATGAGGAAAAACCACAACAGAGCCCCGCTCCTTTCTCTCCACAGCAGGCTACACACAAAGTTAAATTTAACCAGCATTTTTCTGCAGTTTTTGTGTTTTTAGATGAGATAAATTAACATCAGGGTCTTTATTCTTATATGCAGAAAGATCAAAAAGGGGAAAAAAAGCTGACTCCCAAAGAATCTCAATACAAAACAAAGGACTTTGGTATTTTCTATCCAGAACACCTTTTTTATAGACCTTGGGTTTGCACATGGAGCTATGGTCTTGTTGAAGAAAATGTGTAATGATGTCAAAGCTGAAGCGCTGTGCATACAGCCTTAAAAAGTTGTCAATCTTTAAATCAATGCCAAGGTTTAGTTCACAGCACCTTCAGCCTCTGACGGCTCATTTATCCAGCTGTCTTTCCTTCATCCTCTCCTCCCCCAGCATCTTATCTCATTCAGTCGGATCTCCACATACAATGAATGTATGAGAGGCTTTTGAAGTAGGATTTGCTGGATGTGTGAGATGTGAGTGATTAGGCTACACACACATGTGTGTGCATCACATTTTTGCACACGCACGCACACACGCACACACACGCGCACACACACACACACACACACACACACACACACGCGCACACACACACACACAGTGTTTTGGTGGTTGTTCTCTAAGGGATTTGTAGGTCAAAACTCTAAGAGGTAATCACTGGAAGCTGACAGCCCTGAACCGTGATCTGTGCCGTGCGCACGTATATTGATGCAGATACACACAGAAAAAACACACAAGAATTACAGAGTAGATCTAAACCTGCTTGTACACATTTTAGCCATCTCTATGGAAGCCCATTTCCACCACTAAATAAAAACAAAAAAGCTAGTATCCATAACTCGAAATTTCGAGTTAATAAGTCAAAATTTCGAGAAAATAACTCGAAATTTCAAGTTACTTTTCTCAAAATTTCGAGTTACTTTTCTCAAAATTTCGAGTTACTTTTCTCAAAATTTCGAGTTAGCTCTGCCAATCAAAAATATACGTGAATGAGGTCGCTTTCTTGTTACCCGGAAGCATATGGCGCAGAGGAACGCGCACTCAAAAACGGATCCCAACAAATTGGCACTTTCGCGAGTACGTTTGCTGATAGTAACACCATGTGATTCAGCTAATAACACAGGGATTTCATCATTTGTGAAGCCAGGCTGAAAACACTCAGCAATCTGTGCATTCACGACTGGATGTAATACTGGTAGCTTAGCTGTAGCATTTATAGCTGAGGGCTTCAGCTTCCGGGTAACGAGGAAATTCATTCCTGACGAATTACTGATTCGCTGCCAATCAGTAATCTACGTCATTCACGTAGATTACTGATTGGCAGCGCTAACTCGAAATTTCGAGTTACTTTTCTCAAAATTTTGAGTTAATAAATCGAAATTTCGTGAAAGTAACTCGAAATTTCGAGAAAATAACTCGAAATTTTGAGTTATGGATCCTTTTTTTTTTTTTTTTTTTTTTTTGTGGCAGAAACGGGCTTCCATACATCTCAAAGTGGAAAATGAGATGTAATGATTTATGTTAATGATGCTTTCTTCAAACATATACAAACTGACAGACTGCTCGTATTCTTTTATTTTGTACATTTCAAACACAAACGACTTTAACTTTGTTAAACTTGTTAAAAACCCCTTTGACGTGTTTTGCTGGAGGGTTGCTATATCGTACTATATAATGTAGGACTGATGGTGTGGTCCTTCATATGTCTGTCATTGCTTTCATCAGTTCCAGTCAACATTTCACATGAATGACATAAAGGTTATTTGACCCACCCTAAAGCAGAATGAAAGAGCGTCCCTATTGGTCCAGTTGTGACAATCAAACTATCACAAAATGTTTTACATGGATTGTTTTTGGTAATTTTTTCTGGGTGTCGTTGATGATGCTGAACAACAACAGCAAACAATCGAATGAATATCAAATCATCACATATTGTCAAAATAATCATCTCTGACAGCCGGCAGAGACAAAAACAATGATACGCTGATTAGCTGTAATTCTAACAATGTTGGGCATATATGTACATTATTTTTCTCTGGAGGATTTACTACTTTTGACTGATAGAAAGTAGTAAACACCACATCAATTTGTACCATCTTTTTTTAAGCTATTAAACTGTGATGTATGTGAAACTGGGAGTGTATTGCATGTAAAACAATATGGAGTTACATATAAATATGCTGCCTGTATCTAACAGGCCAGAGCGAAACTGATGATACTGATGACATGAGCTGAAGTGCTTCACAGTTATCGCTGTTAGACCATGAGCATTAACTCAAGTGCACCTGTTCATTGTTGCAAAACTGCGACCAGTTTGAAGACTAGTAAAAGACTTGCAGGAGTATTTGTATATATTAGTGCATTATTGTAAATCTGTAACATATTGTATTGTTTACACAGTTTAGTCTGTTACTGTTACTGTCTTGGAGCAACTGTAACCCACATCATTTTCTTAGGGAGTAATAAAGTATTCTGAGTCTGATTCTGAAGACAACGCCATCCCATTCAATGTTTTAACTCCTTTCAATAGTTTTTTGTTTTGCCAAACCACAGAGACGGACAGTAGTCAAGATAATCCTGGGTCAACTGCTCTTCAACCAATCGACAGGTTGGCTCAGCAGGAGTTTGATGGGACCAAAGTCTAATGTTACTCCTAATGTTATTAGTGTGAAACAAATATAAATACACAGCAAAAGGTAAACTGTCTAAGCATAGCATAATCCGGGCTCATGTAAAATCAGTAATGCAACCAACAAACTAAAATGCAATTTCTGATACAGTCACACTCAAAGCTTCACGTACCAAAGTCAGCTGACCATATATACGTGATATACCTGTGCTGGTTATTGAGCTGACAGTCACACTGCTGCAAAGTTTCTCTTTGTCCACTTTAGCATCGTGCACTTATGTTTTCTATACTGCACATAGAAAAATAACTTTACATGTTGACTCTTAATAAAACAACTGTGCAATACTGTCATGATCCTGGGTCCTTTTGACCCAGCGTTTTGTGATTTTGGCTCTGTTCTTCCTCTGGTTATTGTTTATTCGGTTCTGCCCATGTATTCCTGTGTTAAGTCCGCATTTCTTAGTCCGTGTCCTTGTATGTGTAAGTTCCTGTTTTATTGTGAAGGTCTCTGTCTTATGTCAGTGTGTTCTGTTTACGTTTCCCCTGCCTCGTCAGCTGTTATGTCTTCCAGGTGTGTTCCCCTCCTGTTTCTCATCCCCTGATTCCTGGCGTATGTATTTATAGTGTGTGTGCTACCTCGTCCTCGTTGCTGGTCCGTCTGTGTTATTTGGTGTTTTCGTGTGTGTGAATCTCCTGCTGTCATCCTGTGAATTCTCCCTGCAAGTTGCTTTCTCTCGTGTTCAGGTTTGGTGTTTAGGTTTTAGTTTTTCCAGTGTAGTTTATGTCTAAGTTCAGTTTTTCGCCACACACTCTCCTTTTGTTTGTTATCACTCGAGTTGTGTGTCAATAAAGCCCTCTCACTTCACTGCATATCCGCATCTTGGGTCCTTTGTTAAATTCACACGGCTTGCCCCGGCAACCCGTGACAAATACAGTGTTAATAAAAATCATTAACTCGATTGGTACCGCAACAGTGATTTTATGCAAAGTCCAGCTCTGTCTTCTCTTCCCATGCGGAGCTAATCCACGATAAGAAAAGAAAGATTGAAGTTTGAAGGTTTGTTTAAAGGTTTAAAGCTAGACTTCTTTGTATACACACGATAAAAACCCAGCTTCATCTGCTATCAATTTGCTGTCAAGGACATTTGCTAATAATCCAGCACTCAAGAGCAATTTATGCTAAACTTAACAAAGATATTTTCCTTCCTTTAAAATAGTTTTCCAGTGTTTCTCTCAACTCGACAAAGGTTTTAGAAAATTTCCTTGTTAAAAGCTTTAGACTCCCAACAAAGGCACCCCATGTAGAACCTCACCGTTTACAAGACCTTACTCGCAGTGGCCAAGTTCACAAAGCAGCGATTTGTTCATTTTTCCCATTGGATTGTGGTTCTATTGGATGCATCTGACAGTGTGAGATACAGCGTCGGGCACAATTTTAGCAGCAAGCACAGGTTGCAAATATGTGTGACCAGTCTCATAGCAACAGCATGCAAGATGACCAGATCTTCTCTGCAGCATCTGCTCAGTGCCGTCAGCCAAAAATAAAGATGTTCCATGTCATCATTCTTTATTTAAAAATATTCAACATTATCTCGTGCTTGGCAACAGAGCTGGGATTAACTACAAGAAGCTGGTCCAATAGGCTAGATCTTCAAGAAAGCAGAGGTGGGGGACTGTGCATTAGATGTTTTTGACTCTGAAATTAATACTTCAACGTACTTATCTGAACAAGGAATGTAAAACAACTAATGAGCACGAAAATTCAATTAATTTCAACTTGCAAAAGCCGAGAAAAAGTCGGCGTTAATACCTCTGACCTCTCATAAGCTTTGGATATGTTTCTCATGCTGATGACAGTTACTCCTTTATTTCCTTCTGCCGCTGCTCCATCATCCTGTCTTACCTCCACCTACTTGAGGTGAGTGACGAAAATTATGTGCCGCCTACTCAGGGAGCTGATGATGTGTGTGTCAGTGTGCACGTGTGTGCATGAATGCATGTGAGCGTGTGAGAGGTTAGGGTATTAAATGAGCCTGTTAACATCACTCAAACATTCAGGGACAGGTTCGCTCTTCATAAAGCTCTCACCACCCGGTATATTACTCTCTCAACGTATTTAAATCTTTCTGTGAACTGCTGTTAGCTCTGCAGATCAGTGTGTGTGTGTGTGTGTGTGTGTGTGTGTGTGTGTGTGTGTGTGTGTGTGTGTGTGTGTGTGTGTGTGTGTGAGATCACAACACCTCACACTGACTGCTTTTCCTTCTAAAAGGGCTGACGTGATAGGTGGTCCTTCCAACATCTCTGTGATTGAGGTGACGAGTGGAGCTCATAGAGAACACAGTGATTACATTAGTCCTCTAAACAGATCATATTGTCTGTGCATAAGACCACAAATCAAATCCATCTCAACACTGAAGGAAGTGTAGGGAGAGCTGGATAGTAGTGATCCATAACATGGATCCGATCACGTGATTAGGTAACTTTAACAAGCCCAGATTACATTTGAAAGGATCAAAGTATATAATAAGCTACATTATAGAGCAAAGGATTAATTTGATTTTATTTATGTTGCTTCTGTAAAATATGCCAATTCGTGACTATACAGTTATTGTACTACAGCACTGTTTTATATTTGATTTGACCAAATGTAAATAATAAAAGGAATTATTAATCTTTTTTAATTCAAAAGCAAACAATATTTATTATTAAAGTAGTCTAAAACCTGTCTAGGAGTATCCAATTTAGTCCAGCCCGGTGTGCAGGTACACCTTGAGCCTGACATCTCACAGGTAGATTAAAAACATTATCTTTAAACAGCCCTAAGGCGTGGATGGCTGCGAACTGAACCTTTTAAATTATTAGTTCAAGCAGCAAATTATGCTGTCTGCACTGTTGTGCTCTAACCACAGTGAACAAATTGAGACTGACAGGTACACTCCGTGTAAGAGATTTTTAAACTGTACTGTGCAAAAGACTTGTGTCACCCATTATTTCTTTATATTCTGCTGAGAAAATTGGGTAGCAATTTGTTGAGACTGGTAAAAGCGTACATGGAAATATAGAGCATAATCCAAAAACAGAGTTTGCACAATTATAAAAAGCCTGAGAGTTAATTTTTGTTCTTCACTGCAGCCTAGCTGCCTTTTGTTCAGTCCTCTATCAAGATGATCCCACAGCTGCTTCTCAGGAGTCAGAGTGGGTCAGACCTCCAGTCCAGACTCTGGGGAGGCCAATCCATGACTGATGTGTTCCATGGTGTGTTTTTCTATCGAGGCATGTTTTTGTTACACTGGTGGTGTTTGGGATCATTGACACAGCCTCCACCATGTTTCACAGATGGCTGCAGACTCCCTTCCGCTGAGACCATTTCTGATGAGGCTTCAGTGAATCAACTGAAGCAAGTGATGCAGATCCTCTCAGGTCCTGAGTCAGCTCTCGGTTTATTTCAGATACAGTTCATCTCAGTGTTTGTAAGGACACACTTCATGTCAAGTTTTAAACCAGGGCTGCCCAATCCCAGTCCTCAAGAGCTACTATCCTGCAGCTTTTAGATGCATCCCTACTCCAACACAGCTGAATCAAATGGTTTGATTACCTCTTCAGCATGCCATCATGTTTGGCAAAGGCCTGATAACAAGCCATTCATTTGATTCAGGTGTGTGGGAACAAGGATGCATCTAAAAGCTGCAGGACGGTAGCTCTCGAGGACCGGGATTGGGCACCCCTGTTTTAAACCAACAGGCATTTGGCGCACAAACGGCCATCAAACTGCGTTATCGTTGGTATTTTTGGTAGATTCGACTACAGAAATGGAAACAAACTTCTTTTTTTTTTTTTGAGGAAGGCTTTTCGTAAGAAAGAGCCTAAAGGCACAAGTTAAAACTGGTTCTTTGCCAAGTTTGTTACATGTAGACACAACACTGGTTCATCCCTTCTTTTAGATGCCTTTATATGCTTCAGTGATATAAGCCAGTGTTACGTGGTCAGGTAAAAGGAGTGGACTGAAGATAAGTGAAAAAATTAAAGATTAAACCCACCAAACCTATTTATTCATTTAGTCTTAAAATTCAACATTTAAATGCTTCTAATAAAAATTCACTGGCATGTCTATTCCTTAATACGTTCAAGCCAAAGGAAAAACATTAACTATTAGACAAGCAGTTTGATTTAATAACTAAAGCGTATGGAAAATAGCATAAGATGCCCTGCATGTCCTTAAGTCAAAGCAGTAAGCAGAGGCGAGAGAAGGCAGAGTGCCGTCTTGAGATCAGACGATGCAGCTTTTCTTATTTATTCGGTCATTTAGCCAGTCCATCTCTCAGAAACCCACATTCAGGCACTTCATTAAGATAATTCATCATCACAATGAATCCATAATGAGGTAGACTTCATAACACACACACAATTTGATGCCGTACCATGTGCCCGTCTATTGTAGGCGGGTCCCAGGTGTGGCTGTGTTTTGTTAATTAAGAGCCGAGGTCCATGAAGACTTCAGGCTTCATTGTTTATTCTCATAATAATTGAACCCTCTGCCTTGTTTCATTTCAATCGCTCTGTTAATGCTTTCACCATCACTTAAAATCAACCCTCCATACCCTGCCGATAAGATGCCCCCTGCTGTCACCTCATGCCCACCTCACACACGGTTACCATTAACCCCACATTTGTCTTTATTTCACTTTCTCCTCCACAGTTCTTTAATTACCAGCCTCCCTCTGCCTCCCTTTTATTCACTTCTAACAATTAACCCCTTTCTCCTCCTTCAGCCGTCTGCTTCTCATTCATATGCTCTTACAAATTGCACCTATCTGTCTCACTGTCACTCTCCTAATCCCCTCTTTCTAGCTGTCTATTTCTCATCCTCCTTCCCACTAGTCTCGCTCTATTTTTCCGTCTCTCTCAAATACCATTACTCAATTAACCCCCTTGGTTCCTGGCTAAGGGTCAACATATGTATCAGGCCTGGATCCAATCTGTGCCTCTGACAAATGAAGGGTCCACACACACATACATGCTAGCACACTAAGGTGTGACTTAAAAATGATTGGATTCATTAGAGGAAAGAAAGAGGTAAGGGGCGAAGGGAAGGGAGTGAGAGGAAAGGGAGGGGACCAAAACTCCATAAATACTGCTAGAAAAATCAGGACAGGGTAAAGAATAATAAGCATTAGAGAAATAACAGAGATAAAATCTGTATCATCGAGACCACACCATATATTGACAGGTAGTGTTGGGCAGAGTAAGAGTGAAAGAGAAAAATGATGAGGACAAATTGTGGAGAGGCTGAAAAGCAGCACAAAGAGCTGGGAAAAAGTAGACATGTGAGAGGAAGCATGTAGGTTCATTATAAGGAAATCCAACTGTCCAACTCCTCTTTATCCTGTCATAATGAGCAACCTCTCAATGTAACAGAGAGATAATGATACATGAGCCAAGCCTGAGTGACCTTTAGCTGGGAAAATTTCCATTAATTGGGAAAAATTGAGGCCAGCAGTTTATTGTAATGTTTAAAGCTATTGTAGTAGACTCTGGAGTTTATTTTAATTACTTTGCAATTTATTTTCATCCTTTTATCTCGTTTTCCAACTGTTGTAAAGAGCAAATTTAAGCTAAAATCACTGCAAAGAAAGTGCAGAATCAACAGCACACACAAGTATTTGCACGAGTATTAACCTCTCAAGTACTGCAAACAGGGCCTGGCTTTAAATCACACAACACAGTCACATGGCTATTGTACTATTTTACCCATTGATTTGTAACTGCAACGGTTGTGTTTGAACTGGACGGCACCGTCGAGTAAACTGTTTGATCCGGCCTCTCGTGTGCACACGTGTGCGTTTGTACACATTCACACACACACCCACAGACACAACGATAAGAATGCATACATTTAGCAGATGGCTGGTGGTTAAGAGAGTGTGAATGATAAAATCTGCCCACTATTCCGTTGACTTGTCCATTATTCCACTCCACTGCTTTTGAAAAGTGTGCGCGCGCGTGTGTGTGTATATACGCATTAGTATGTCTGCGTGCGGAGCCTTCGGCGTGCATGTGTATCTGTGTCTCAGTGAAACGATCTAATCGCGTCACTCTTGTCGTAAATGAGCAATATTAAAATTAAACCATTAAATTAAAACATTAAAACAGCCATTTAATTTTTTGTCTGCTCTGCTTTTATTGTTTCTGCCCATCGTGTGTGACAGGCTGTAAGCAATCAAACTAATGAGGCATTACAGACCATTTCAAAACAAGTGATATTGTATTACCCATCTGTGCATTTGATCAAGTGAAGCAAGATGTGCTTGTGACATATGAAGCAGTGCAATGTCAAAGATTTTTTTAGTCATTAGTGCTCTTGGTGTGTGTGTGTGTGTGTGTGTGTGTGTGTGTGTGTGTGTGTGTGTGTGTGTCATTCTAACAGATGCTTTGCTGAGACCACAGACAAAGTTTATAATACAAACATGCTTCAGGCAGCACTGATCACATTTATTAACATTTGTTTAAATCAAAAGACGCCTGATCTACACTCCGATTATTGGCTACGATTTATTTCCTGGGTACATCTTTGGTATCACACAGTTCAAGACTTTTTGTTTTTAATGTGGATCCATGTTTTTCCCCATCTCAGCGTGGGCCTCTGACATCTGTCTGACTCACAGCTGATTAACACGCTTCAGTTCATGTTGTTGCCAACTTTGCAACTTTGTTACTAAAGAATCTGACTTTTCATACCTCTGTCCATTTTTTTTCATTTGTGTTTTTATATTTTTGGTCACCAGCGCAGGTACGTGTGGCTGCTCTCTCGCCGCGGGCACGCTCAGTGAGCAGCATCACCTGATTTTTGCACATGTGCAACACAGAAACTGCACGAAGAAGGGGAAAAATAAAGAAAGTTTCTTTCAGTCTGATTGATCATTCTAAAATGAATTTTTCTCATGCAGCCCTGGGGTTATATCCTCAGGACCCCTGAAAATGACTGCCTTTAATTAAACCGAAAGGCACCTGCCCTTCTCGAGTCATTTAGCCCCCACCAGCCCAAGCTTCTAATATTTTATGTTGATTACAACCAGAGCTCCCGAGCACAGAACACACTGTGTGGGCTGTTACCTGATGAAGACTGAAGCATGAGTGGTGGATATTATGTCTGGCCGGCTGATGGGAAGAAACGGCATTAAGCAGTCAGACTTTGAGACATACAGATGGGCTTCAAATGGTAGTTAATAAAGAAACTACACGTGCATCGGGCCAAAGTTTAATGCAGTTCCATCCAACTGTCAAAACTCATTAGAATTAGCAAATAGTGAGGAAGTGTCCGAGTCTGAGGAAGTGAAATATTGAGGATTCTTAGGTAACGTAATCGGCATATTGCAGTCCAACTAAAAAATAATTAGAAACAAAAATGACTAGACAAAAAAAACGAGTTATACACACAACATCCACTATGCACAGAAAAGAGCAATAAAAACGGAGCAAAATGCATTTGTAGCGGTGCAAAACAACACAATTTACCCAGAGACAAATGTTCCTTCATTCCTTTTTACAAATCTCAGTGTAATGAGACTGGTGACCTAAACTTGACCAGTCTTGGTCCTTCAGATTTACTCGACAGTAACGATCACTTTTTCTCTGAGCGTCTCAAAAGCATCAGAAACGAGAAGTTGTAACAGATTCTAAAACAAAAGTGTGGGACTCCTCCCCGAGGGAAGCAGCTGGGTCTCTGTGTGGCGCCGTGCTGGATGATTATTCTAACAAACTGGCGCAAAGGGCTGAAAGACTGGTGACAGACAGGTGGACGGGCTGGCCACTTCCTGTTATGCGTCTCCCGTGTTACATGCACGCCACGTTGTGATTTTGTTAGTAGCAGCATGTTTGAAGGATGTTGCTCAAGGCATTTGTGCTCATAGGTGATTGTAATTATAATCGTGCCGCTGCAGAACCAGAAGATCTGCGCTGTACTTCTTCTGTACGCTTCCATGAAAACATCTACCATCTCCAACTACAGCATCAACTCTCCATAACGTGATCATTTTTTATTCAGTCTGCAGTTTACGCAGTGCCCTTGTATAGTATATCAGAACATTAAAACTCTAATTGCTAAACTTAAGTTCTTGATACAAATGAGTCAATTAAGATCAAAATGTGCGTTTAGCGGCTACGAGACAGAAATTATAGCGCGAGGCTGCTGTACACACACACAAAAGTAATTTGGCCGAGCTAATGTATGTGCTGCATTATTTACAGATTGATTGCAGTCATCATTGATTGTGTGGACTCATAATAGCATTTACAGTGGGGCTGGAATATAATCGTTTAGACGTTCATCATTAGAAATCATTTAGTCTAACTTTCAAAAGGCAATTAGCTGTGGGGCTCCTTAATGCTGAGCGTGGTTCAAAAAGTTCACAAGCAGTTGTGTTTCTCCTCACATCAGGAAACTCCAGGTTATCTATCGCATCATACATCTGTGTGTCTCTGCAGCCTGCAGTGAGTAATGGGCCGAGCCATCTCTGAGGTAGACCAGCAGAAAGGATAAATAATTGTAGGCGATCTGGATAATCAGATGGACTCAGAGGTTTATGTTTAATAGCTGTTGTTATTATTTGTAATTTACATTTACAAAGATCTGTACGTAGAAAACCATTTCAGGTTTGACTTTCTTCTTCATTAACCCGTCACCAGCTTTCCCACTGCTGCACACGCCTCCCCCTCTTTTCCCTTTCCCCTCCTCCTTTTCCCCCTTCTCGTCAGCTTAGCTCTTTCATTTTGAGGAAGAAAACACAAGCCAGTTAGAATAAGGCAATTATGACCCTGCTGGAAAGGTTATTATGCATAATGCCCTGTAATCCTCCTCTACAGTTTTCATCAGAAACGACATGAACATTAAGACCTTGCAGTATATACGTGCTGACAGAAATGGCTTCCAGCCCCATTTTCTGAAATCACAGACAAAGCCACAGTTAAAGCATTGATTGGTAAAGATGATGTAGTTGCAATGTGATTATTCATAGCTGCTTGTGCTGCTGTGACAAGATAATGAAGACAATAGACACCAGACAGTCTGGCAGCATTTGCCTGGAATCGTGTCGTTAAGGTAGTTTTGTGAATTTCTCTTTGCGTGTCGTGTTGGTCGACGTGTCAACATTAATTAAACCGTGACCCCGATCAAAACAGACTTGAGAGGGATTAAAAAAATGTGCAGTGTGATATGACACAGTGAGAAGCGGTTATTTGTGTGGGCGGACGCTGACGCAGTCCAGACAGCCTTTTAATCCCATACACCGCAACAAAAACTTGATGCTTAAAACAAGCAGACAGACGTGCAACAAACCTCATTGTTCACATTGCACCTCTGTCTTCAGCTTAATGATCCCATTATTATTGTGTTAGGCACTAATTAATGATGATTTTTGTAACTATGCCAGCAGCAGGAAGTCTTGCAGGAATTGTTTCTCCACTAACTTTTAATTTGAATTTATTGAAGAATTAATTCCCCATTTCTGTGATTTATTTGTTCTGGTTTTAAGACCAGTTTTACTTTTTAGGATATTCAGCATCTGGGTTTCAAGGGTCACCTCTCTGTGCCCTTCTCTAAAAAGCCTCCATTTACAGCAGAGAGATATTGCTCATCAGATTTGGTCTGCGAGTGGCTGCTCTGTTATCTCGAGCCAGCAGGGCTGCCGGGCTTGACCCCAGGTCGTCTAATGAAAACCTTTTCTACTCAACAAATGTGTTTCACATTGACATTTGCTTTGATTATAGATTGGTTAGATGTTCTTAACTAGTGAAAACACATTTCTAATATATCTGGTAAAGGTATCTGTACTGGTACCTAGGGCTGGGCCATATTATACCGTTCACGGTAATACCGGTATAATGTTAGGCAACGATAGGAAAATGAAATATCGCGATAGAATGGGAGTAAAACGCGCATGCGCAGTGCCTTTGTTTTCATACGCACATGGCCGATTGTTGAGTGAAACAGATGAACCAGAATTGGTTTGTAAAAATGGTGCAACTTCAGTGATGTGGAACTGGTTTGGTGTTTGTCCGTCAGATACACAACAAAGCACATTTTTTTGCAGAACATGCAAGCGGCTGTTGTTATTGTCATATTTGTCGGACTAAGATGCTCTTAAATCTGGGAGTAATCTGGGTCCTAAACTCCGTATACTTCAGGTCAAACAACACTGCAGCATCACTTAGAGTTAAAAACTGTCTAAATTCTTTCATCTTTAATAAAACGATCAACATTGCTGCTTTACCAGGTGTAACTATAAAGTTTAACTTCCAGGCATCCATGAAAACAAAAGTTATTACATTTAACGGAGTTAGAAGTTAGCAGGAAGCTAGCAGAAGTTAGCTCGCTAGTTTCGCTAGTTACCTAAGCATGATATAGCATGTTCTGACGGAGAGATTTCTGAAAAAAATCAAACGTACAGCTCTGCTATCACTTCCAACATAAATGAAGACAGGAAACTAAACAGCAGTGACGTTTGTAGGGTTACTGAAGTTGGGCTAGCTGGTATATAATGATGTGCTACGTGATCGCTAGCGACACAGCTATGTTAGCATAACATAAACAGTGAAGCTGGAGGACGAACACTAACACTTTTCCACTTATAAAAGTTAACGTGAAGGTTCTTCATGGTTAGAGACAAATGCAATCGCATGGCAGGATACTGTAAACGGACCAAACTTCAGTCAGGAGAACAACTGAGATAATCCATCCACAATACGAGGTTAGTCATTAATATACTGCAGCAACATGGGAATAGAGCAGCTGCCAGAGAATTCAACATTAATGAATCAATGGTACAGAAGTGGAGGAAGCAAGAAGAATGAGTTTAATAAAGTTTGATTTATCTGACTGCTTTGTTTCGCTTAATGTGCCTTATAATCCCGTGCACCTTATGGTCCGAAAAATGCGTACTGCACACTGCAGTTTAATGTTGCAAAGCACCTCTTTTTAACTTCAGTGGATATTATACATGGTTATGCTCAGGATATGTCAGCCCATTTCTACTGGAAATGCCTTTTGGTTAAACTTTCAGCAAGGAATTTGCATTTGCACTGTTACATTTTTATAAAGCTTTAATGTACATAAAAACCAGCTTCTTGTTTAAGTGAAAATAAATGGAAGGTTGTCTTTTTGCGCTAGTAATGTTGTGGAGTTGTATTTTGTCTCGCATCAATTATATCGTCGGTTATATCGTTATCGCAAATTTTCAAATATATATCGTGATAAATATTTTTGGCCATATCGCCCTGCTCTACTGGTACCACACCTAGCATCTCACAAATGATCTTGGATATGTGGAATATCATTAGACCTACTGAACTGGATGAAGTGTTAAAGCTAAAGTGGACCTTTCTTCTATCACTTCCAGCCCATCCTAATCATATTTATCAACACATCTGTGAGGAAAGCCGAGTTCAAATATATTTCTCTGTCCAAGTCTGATGTCAGCTTTCGAAGGTTAAGTGAATGAACTAAAAGGCCAACTACACACACAAAAACAGTGCTTAAGCAACCTTTGCCCCCTCAGCCCCCCACATAAACTGGCTGCTGGTGAGAATAATATTGACCTTCCTCTAAAGAAAGCATTGCCGATTATTGCTTTCAGACGCTGCACAAGTGTCATTTACTGGGCACCATTTTTATGTTTTTTTACAGCCTAATCATTTAAAGTCCTCAGGAAATAACACAGTTTATTCTGAAAAATTTAATTATCTTTCTAGCTATACTAAATCAGTATATATAAAATACAACAGAAAAGAGGTTTAGCATGATGAAGCCAAGTGAATCCTTAGCCTGTATCCGCTCCTCTCATTTCTATGTGCTAACATGAGATGGATACTTTTATACAACATGACCTTCAAACAATGAATGCAACTTGTTTACAGGTCTAAGTCTTTGTCATCCAGCATGACGACACTGTAGCGCCAAACTGGAAAGCAAGCCTCCAGCTTTAACTGACTCCAGCTGGTCCACATCGTGGTACAACGTAGGGCTGGGCGATATGGCCTAAAATCCATATCGCGATATAATTTGAAGCATGTGCGGTAAATATATATATATCGCGATATATTCTTTTCTTCTGTATAACGTATTTTCCGCACTATAAGGCGCACTTAAAATCCTTTAATTTTCTCAAAAATCGAGTGTGCCTTATGTATGAATTCTGGTTGTGCTTACTGACCTCAAACCGATTTTGGAGTGCAGAAATCTGTTAAAGTGAAGCGCCTTGAGGCGACTTTTGTTGTGATTTGGCGCTATATAAATAAAATTGAATTGAATTGAATTGTTAAAAAATGTTTTGATGGATTGTCAGAGCATTATGGCTGCTTCAGGTCCCAAAGTCAAACGAACACAGAGTTAAAAACGGTCTAAATTCTTTCATCTTTAATAAGATGATCAGCGTTGCTGCTTTAGCAGGTGTAACAATTAAGTTTAACATCCAGGCATCCATGAAAACAGAATTTATTAAATTTAACGGAGTTAGAAGTTAACAGGAAGTTAGCTCGCTAGTTTCCACCTAAACATGACATACCATGTTCTGACTGAGAGATTTTTGAAACTAATTCAAACGTACAGGTCTGTTATCACTTCCAACATAAATGAAGACAGAAAACTAAACAGCAGTGACGTTTGCAGGGTTACTAAAGTTGGACTACCTGGTATATAATGTTGTGCTACGTGATCGCTAGCGACACAG
This sequence comes from Mchenga conophoros, assembly GCF_057382185.1. Classification (NCBI taxonomy): domain Eukaryota; kingdom Metazoa; phylum Chordata; class Actinopteri; order Cichliformes; family Cichlidae; genus Mchenga; species Mchenga conophoros. The sequence continues at coordinate 37,474,217 of NC_140541.1, forward strand.
CTATGTTAGCATAACATTAGCACAGTGAAGCTGGAGGATGAACGCCAACTTTTTTCCACTCGATAAAAGTTAACGTGACGGATTCTGGTGGTCAGGGACAAATGCAATCGCATAGCAGGATGCTACACGGGCCAAACTTCAGTCAGGAGAACAACTGAGATCATTCATCTACAATATGAGGTTAGTCATTAATATACTGCAACAACATGGGAACAAAGCCACAAATAAATAAATTTTGGAGGGGGTGGGAGAACTGTGTGTGCATTAGTGATCTGTGGGTGGAAAGGGGAGAAGGGGGGTGGTAAATAAAGTAAAAAAAAAATGATGGGGCCACAAGGAGCTGATATTAGGCAGAAGTGGCACTTTGCCTTTTGCCTTTGTGGCTCTTTGCTTAGGCTGCTGCCCCCGCGACCCGGCCCCGGACAAAGCGGATGAGGATGGATGGATGGATGGAACATGGGAACAGAGCAGCTGCGAGAGAATTCAACATTAATGAATCAATGTTACGGAAGTGGAGGAAGCGCAGTTTTTGGCTTTCCCCATATTTCAAAAGTGCTTCATCTCTTTGCTATGACTGTCGCCCGCCATAATTTGCAGATGATAATGGTTGTAGCCGCTGCGATGCTTTCGATCAAAACAGGCGCAGCTTGATGACATCATCAACATGCGCTATCGCGATAGAGCGGTATAGTCAAAATCTCTATCGTTGGCCAAATTTATATCATTTCTATCGTATATCGTTTATATCGCCCACCCCTAGTATAACGGTTCATCTAGAAGTGCTAAATACAGATTAATGCCAGGCTGTGTCCATATGTCTTTAGGTTGTGTGCATATTTGCTCTTCTTAGTCCTTCAAAAGGTTATACGAGTCATAAAATGTCCTTCCTGTCCACTATAGATGACTCAGATGTCCTTTTCTTTATGCAGCCAGACATTCACCATTATATAGTGATCACTGGTGAGTTGTCTTGTGTGAGCATTGACAGGTGTATCCCGCAGTCCTTGAGAAGGGTGGAATGGCCATAAACCTCTTCTTTCCTTAGGACCTCAGATATCAAATATAACTCTCAGTCTGGCTGCTGGTTGATGAGGCTACGGCCTCATTGGTAAATTGCAGTACGCTGACACATATATCAGTCTACGCTGACAGTCAACATATATTAACCGAGCGCCCTTCATATATGTGCATATGTTATGAACGCGAGCAGTCGATTTATCAGCTTGCAAAATTATACGACATGCTGTGTTATAACATCTGCAGATATTTAGAGTGCTAGTCGTCTATGTAATAAATATCCTCCTTTCTGTTTTGATAGGGTAAAAGGGTACACGCTCATGAGGGGGTTTGAATGGGGATCCATTACAAAAGACACAATAATAAGCATGATAGGATGTGTGTTTCAGGGTGTGGGGAGTGGTTTCTCTGATATTAAATCTTATTTGTCAGGGAAGCTAAATGTAGAGTCTGTGTGCATTCACCACGTGTACGTGACATTAATGTCCCAGAACAAACATCAATATCATATGAGGCAACAGTGTTTCTCCCCCATCCATCCATTACCAGCTAACCTTTTAAACACACCCTAGGCCATGTAAGACTGTTTCTGCATACCTCCGAGATGGAAAAAATACATTAGGAATTACACTTCCAGCAACATAGAAAATGCTGATGGGAATCCATATTTTCTGCTTACTTTTCATTTCCTTTGGCACAAAGCTGTGAGTGTGCTTGAAAAACAACGTGCAGGGGAGGCATTAGGGTAATGGAGAAAAAAGGCTGGAGTGAGAGGGTGTTGGATGGGGGACTAAAGGTGCATTTACCAACAATGCACAACAGCCCACATCATTTATTTTATCTGGTATAGTATAATTTTCCTAAGAGGTGGATCCTGGGGGAGCGCCGTGTAAACGAGACTGTTCCCTATCAAGCTGTAGAATAATGAAAAAATACAACAGTAAAATATTTTCTATGTTAATGCAAAGATAACGTGTCATCTGTATCCAAACACAGCAGCAGCATTAACTTGTAGGCTGAGTTTCCTTTTCTAAATTAGACAGACTCTATATTCCTCCTACAATGTTTCGTATACGGTGTTTGTTTTGTCATAAAACTGTGATGGTTCACTACACCTAATTAAGCCAGGTGAATACCGTCAGGCGTTTTATTTCCAGATACCTGGATTGGGAGGAAAATAATGCTAAATGAATTACACTCAGTTGCAGCATGCTAGCAGACTGAGCCTTAAAAGCTGGACAGATGTGCCAACTTTAAATTTTAGTGTTTTTTTTAACTCAGCTTCTATTTTACATAAAAATCCTGTGAGACTAACAGGATCCAAAGTCCTCACAGAGAGAAACTTTTTTTCTTGAATGTGAGGTTCGAGTGACAGTCCCACAAGCCAAACAAGCTCAACTCCTTCAGTTCCCAGCTCCCTTCACCTCTTCTGTCCACTTCCTGGTTCAGAGATTTCTGTGGCCGCATGGTGGTTGGTGTCTAACGTGGCAGTAAAGTGTAGAACGCTTTCAAAGCCGAGCTGGATGTGGAAATTAAAGATCTCACAAACTGGGGCCTCCAAACATACACACGCCACAAGTTTGGGTACGCCAGGTCTGTCCAGCATCCAGGACGCTGGAGCCCACAGTAAAGGCACCTTCAAACACCCCACCCTGAGACTCCAAACAGGCAGGATCCATTTAACCATTTAACCGTCACTCAGCACGTGAGCACAAGCGACAGCCAGGACTTGTTCCCTAACCTACAGCTGCAGAGAAGGAACCTTTTCATCTGCTGGGAACACCCCAACATCTCACTGGGCCAAGCGCAGAGTGGTGCAGAGTCCAGGCTCTCTCTGCGAGACTGGTTTCAGGTCAAAGGCTGTGCGCTGAGGCGAGCCCGACCACATCTAGAGAGTTCCTCTTGACCACAAACACTCGCTCAGGCTCCTTTCTCACCACAGAGGTGACGCTCCATAATCCTACAGCCAGATTCATAAACCCCTGACGCCATCACTGCGGCGGAGGCGTTTGCGATCACGATACGGTGGCAATTTACGGAGGGAAACAGTATCTGAGTAGATTTCAGCCACTTTTTTAAAACTGTACTCCTGACCTCTTTCTTCAGCGGACCTCAAATATCTTTTATTTTCTTTGTGGTTTTAAACCTAAAGCCAGGCAGTCTGAGTCTGCCTACAGTAAAACACTCATCTGGGATTAGGAGCCATTTATTCATCTCAGCTCAGTAATACTATGACAGCCTTGCTTCAGAATCCAATGAATATCTCACACTTTCATTTCATATGCAATCTCTGGTGCTCAGGAGTGTGTATCGCCGAGTATGATTCTGTACAGTTTATTTGTTTGTGTGTCTGTGTGTATGTGCCTTTTGGGGGCATTAGTGTTTTGCAATGTTTTCATCCCAGCTCTGAAATATATATATTTTCTAGAAATCGCGCAAATTAATACTTTACGTTTCGATGCGTTTCGCTGTCGTATTTGATGCCCTAAAATATGTCTTTGGCAGTTTGACTGCATTCGAAGTCTGTTACCTACAAGCGTCGCTATCCTATTTGAGCGAATATGAGAGAAGAGAGCATCGAGGGAAAAGCTGAATAAAAATACAGCAGTCGTCAGATGTATTGTGCATCTTTAGGGACCGCCGTCACCAAGACATTCATTTACTTTCAGTCATTAAAAGTCCAGCTCTGACACAGAAACCTGCTCGACTCGCTCCAACTTGCTATTCAAATGATTAAACACTTATCTAATCATTTCCCTTCCACTCACATTTTGATATCAAACATTAACTCAATGCTTCTCTCTAACTGCAGAATGAAAGACAACACTGAAACTGCTGTAACCCTGAGCTCTCTCAGGAAACAGAATTCAAAGATCTTAATGTTACAAGTCAACGCAAAAAGGCTAAACACGTGAAAGAAAAAAAATCTAAACAAAACAAAAAATGCCAAATAATTCAGTCTCGGGCGCTAAAGTCCAGACAAAATCAAAGACACACCATCACAACTGTTTCTAACGTAGAGGAACTAATCTTCGCAGAAACTCTACACTGTGACACCGGCACATTAAGCATCACAAACAAGCAGCCAAAAGCAGGACCAGTGCATGATGCTCTGCAAATCTCACCAAAACCATGGCAACAGGCTCTCAGAACAATAATCTTCTCGGTCAGTTGCTGCTTTCCGGACTCTTTTATTGCTCCTGTCATTGAGTCATGCGGCCGTGCGCTGCGGCTCTGTGTGTCATGTAACTGCACAGTTTTCACACAAGAGCTCATCACGACGTTTCACTCAGCGTGGAGGAACAATCCAGGCTTTATGAAATTCTAAAATGTCATGTGTGAATATCAATTCTTAGCAACAGACACAGTCACAAGTAGGGCTGGGCCATATTATACCGTTCACGGTAATACCGGTATAATGTTAGGCAACGATAGGAAAATGAAATATCGCGATAGAATGGGAGTAAAACGCGCATGCGCAGTGCCTTTGTTTTCATACGCACATGGCCGATTGTTGAGTGAAACAGATGAACCAGAATTGGTTTGTAAAAATGGTGCAACTTCAGTGATGTGGAACTGGTTTGGTGTTTGTCCGTCAGATACACAACAAAGCACATTTTTTTGCAGAACATGCAAGCGGCCGTTGTTATTGTCATATTTGTCGGACTAAGATGCTCTTAAATCTGGGAGTAATCTGGGTCCTAAACTCCGTATACTTCAGGTCAAACAACACTGCAGCATCACTTAGAGTTAAAAACTGTCTAAATTCTTTCATCTTTAATAAAACGATCAGCATTGCTGCTTTACCAGGTGTAACTATAAAGTTTAACTTCCAGGCATCCATGAAAACAAAAGTTATTACATTTAACGGAGTTAGAAGTTAGCAGGAAGCTAGCGGAAGTTAGCTCGCTAGTTTCACTAGTTACCTAAGCATGATATTGCATGTTCTGACTGAGAGATTTCTGAAAAAAATCAAACGTACAGCTCTGCTATCACTTCCAACATAAATGAAGACAGGAAACTAAACAGCAGTGACGTTTGTAGGGTTACTGAAGTTGGGCTAGCTGGTATATAATGATGTGCTACGTGATCGCTAGCGACACAGCTATGTTAGCATAACATAAACAGTGAAGCTGGAGGACGAACACTAACACTTTTCCACTTATAAAAGTTAACGTGAAGGTTCCTCATGGTTAGAGACAAATGCAATCGCATGGCAGGATGCTGTAAACGGACCAAACTTCAGTCAGGAGAACAACTGAGATAATCCATCCACAATACGAGGTTAGTCATTAATATACTGCAACAACATGGGAATAGAGCAGCTGCCAGAGGATTCAACATTAATGAATCAATGTTACAGAAGTGGAGGAAGCAAGAAGAATGAGTTTAATAAAGTTTGATTTATCTGACTGCTTTGTTTCACTTAATATGCCTTATAATCCCGTGCACCTTATGGTGCGAAAAATGCGTACTGCACACTGCAGTTTAATGTTGCAAAGCACCTCTTTTTAACTTCAGTGGATATTATACATGGTTATGCTCTGGATATGTCAGCCCATTTCTACTGGAAATGCCTTTTGGTTAAACTTTCAGCAAGCAATTTGCATTTGCACTGTTACATTTTTATAAAGCTTTAATGTACATAAAAACCAGCTTCTTGTTTAAGTGAAAATAAATGGAAGGTTGTCTTTTTGCGCTAGTAATGTTGTGGAGTTGTATTTTGTCTCGCATCAATTATATCGTCGGTTATATCGTTATCGCAAATTTTCAAATATATATCGTGATAAATATTTTTGGCCATATCGCCCTGCTCTAGTCACAAGTAACATTTCTTCAGGTCAGTCTTGGGCCACTTCATGCACGTAACCATGCACCAAAGCTGTCGGCATGCACACTGACCAATCAAGCCAAAAACCTTTAGCTAGATTCTCAAAAACAAAACTATCCTTTTAAATGTAAAATAAGTGATTATTTTGACATGAACAGAGGCACAAAGGCCCGAGTCTTAACAAACAGCAGTTCTTCCCACAGATTCTTACAGCCTCGAGAGAAATTGCTAACTACAGCAACTTTGTTCTTAATTAGTTCAGTGAATTTCCAACAAATCCTGCAGTATTTATACGTGCTTAAAGGCATACAGTATGATCCAAGGACAGGGAAACACACTGTATCTGTACAATTTCTAGCCAGCAGGTTCTTCAACTTTTTTAGCAGTGACCTAAATGAAAAATTCAGTTATCCATAGGACACAAGCTCATTAAAACATGTTGACACTGTTTTAATGTGCGGAGCCACCAAGAGAAGGGCTCCGGATTCATTTAAGGCTCCGAGCAATCATCAAACAGCCCTTACTCTAGGGGATGGGACTGATCACATTGTATAATGCCAGATCTTTTAAAAAAGTATGAAAAACTTCAGTTTCCAAAGGGGTTAAATGACAAATGACATTCTTCAGGGGAAAAATAAGAATAAACAGGAATATATGGATTACGTTTGCCTCAAGTCTCCAAACGTGAATTACTAATGATGCTGCCTGACGCTGAAGGCGAGTTAAAACCTTTACCTCTGAGTTTTGCTTAAGAGGCATTATTGTATCAAGGGAGTGGCTTATATGCCACTGCAGCTCAATACTCTGCACACACATACAATGGCACACAATATACCAGACAAAGATCTCTACTTCAGCCTTTGTAACACTTTTGAGCAGACACACAGTATCATGTGCTCACTTCTCTGCGTAATCAGCATGAAACTGTTGTATCAACTGCAGTCAGCATTCTTTTACTTGCTTTTGCATTTGGCACACGCTCGCTCTCCGTGTGAGCTAGCATCAAACCAAAGAGCGAAGAGAAATACACGGGACTGTCATGCACTGTTGCACTGCGCAAACCAAAGTGTGTCCTATAGCTTTAGGGATACAGACGGTCGACCCAAAGGCAGGTTGGACAATGACACCTCTGTACATTTCCAAAAAACAAATTGCGGTGCAGACTTTCAGGTATAAAAGTATTAACTGTTTTGAAACTGCTCGTTTCAGAGGGTTAAAAGTGATTCGACAGTTTACTGATGCAGTTTTATGGTGAGGCCAGATTACCACAACTAAGGTGGATGATGATTTCAGAAGGCTTCCTTTATGAAAGAAAAAGCCTTTACCGACCTCTAACCAAGTCAAGAATACTCTCAATGAGGTGGCAGTCTGTATTCAAGAGGCACCTTCATGAATGGAAATAGAGACAGTTTAACACAAAGTGCAAACCACTGGTTACACACAACAAGAAGAAAGCCAGACTTTGGCAGAAAACATTTAAAACCAGCCTGTGCAATCCTGCAAAATCGTTTGTTATGGCCTGCCAGTGCAACTGTGCCACTAGTGTTATTAATGTTTGACTGCTGATAGACACAGCTGATCGCACAGCGCTTCACAGTGCAAATGGATGAGAGCCCAAAGCAAACGACACCCAAGAGTTTCTGAAGGCAGTGAAATGACACAAGACCACCTGATCTGGACCTGACCGAGCAGACTTTTTAGTTCCTGAAGGGAAAACTGAATTCACAGCAGCAACTGAAGGCGTGGAGAGAAGCTCAAGAGAAGAAGTATAGCATTACATTGGATTTTATTTTTAAATGCACAGTGGTGGTGTACAGAAGCAGATATACAAAAATTGTGGCAAATATTTATGAGCCAAAGTAAATACTGTGATTTTGTAACTGTGCACAGAACAATAGCTGCCTGGTGCGTGTCTGGGGTGGTCAGTTGCACATGCCAGTGTAATCTGCTGTGCTGGTCCGTCAGGAAACAGGCTATTCCAGTTAAAACGAACTAACACATATTGTTTTCAGAGTTATTAATTAAGAAGCAGGGTTTCTGGTTTTTGGTTAAAATCAAATAAAAAACTCAAACCAGTCAGCTGTTCCATAAAAACATACACCAATCTGTATAATCCCATAATCATACTTAAACAGAAACAATAGAATATATTCTGCAGAGGATGTACTTACCTTGTCTTTGTCTTCCACCAGATCACTGAGTATGTCGTCGGGGTCTAGAATCCCCCCATCACAGTATTCAACATGGTGCGTCCGAATGAAGAAATCTCCTTCCTACAACAAAGGACACAAAAATCAGTGACTTGTGAACAGACTTATCACCACATGATCAATTTACCTACAATTGTTTTTTAACACCTGCACACATTTCTAACAGAACACTTGTTTTGTTTTGCCCCCTCAGGAATGACATCAGTTATCACAGACAGAGTCTCAGTCGTGGTATTGTCGGACTGTTAACCACAACAGGCTGGAAAACTATCCAACATTTTCTGTCAGAATCCTAAAATAGTCACACTTCAGTCTGAAGGATACGGACTGCTGTTAAATTACACATCACAGAGCACAGAAATGATGTGGAGTTCATCAGTGTTGCATTCTTATGTTTCTTTAGGGATGTTTTTCTTTAGTTGTTTCAGGACGGCTGCCAAAATCTGATATTAAACCGCAGCTGAATTACTGAGATGTTACAGGTTGTGCCCTCTGTACTGCAGAAGTTAGGATGAATCTTCTCTCTTGTCAATCCAGAAGAGAGATCTTCCTCGTCCATCTTCAGAGGAAGGTCATATTGACGCCCACGCAGTCAAAACTAAAGATGGAGAAGCAGCGTTCAGTTTCCAAGGTCCAAAACCAAGTCTCGGAAAACTGAAGTCTTCTCTGTTCCCAGTGCATTTGTATTAAATTTACTTTTTATTAAACCAACTTTATCTTTCTTGCACTATTACTGCACTGAAAATGTTCATCTTTTTTACATTTGTAAAAAATGTGTTTTTTGTTCTCTCTAAATCATAATTATGCATTTATTCCAAATTCATTTCTAAATTGCAATTTTTTTGATATTTTTATCATAATGCTTTTTATTTCTCACATATTTATCACTTCTGAAACTTCAAGATTCCAAATAATTGAGAGTTCTCACAGTAAATGTTTTAAATATTGGAAATGATCCCGGTTCGTCCACTGTGCATGAATGTGTGCATTTGGTGTTATATAAATAAAAGTGAACTGAATTCAAACACCAGTGGTGAATTTGTGTGTGTATGAATAGCACAGTAGGCAATAATACATAACACCTAGGGCTGCCACAAACCATTATTTTGATAGTCGACTAGTCACCGATTATTTTTGTGATTAGTCGACTAATCAGATCATCATCCATTGGACGTAAACCATACAGCTTATTGCACCAGCAGCATCTGCTCTTATATAACTATCATTAGCTTACAGCTTTAAGTGTTTAAGGTCTGTGCTAACTAAAAATAAAGACAAGATGATAGTTTATTAAATTTTACTGAAATCTGCAGATTGTTTCGGTGAAGTTTAATAAACTCCTTGCTATCTAAAATATAACAGGACACCGGAGTAAATTCTCCAGCATCTCACACTTCTGATAATCAGCTGTCTGCTTGACGTTTATTCAGCTGTGTAAAAACTATAACTTTAATCTCAGCCAAACCAATTTACCCAGGAAAAAATAAATAAATAAAAATAAATAAAAAATAAATAAATAAATAAATACTTAAAAAAGCCAAACAATAACATTTTTAAGTTATCTTAGTGACTTATATATCATGTTTAACCTGAGTAGTGAAAGACGGCGGTGGGTTTGAAAACGATTTGCCGGGAGTCCGGTGTTCTCACGGCGCTAGTGAGCCTAGCCCCCGGCTAGCTATCGAGCTAGTGGGTAACAGACGTCTCCGAAAACGTCGGAGCGCTTTTGAAAATATGCGGTGTCTTGATAAACTGAGCAGATATTTGAGGTTTACACAGCTACAGTCTCGCCTGAAAATATGTTAAAGGTTTATTTTGTGACCCAGAAAGAATAATAAGAGTAATATTAAAACTAACTAGCTGCCGCCATTGTTGTAAATTGAGCTGGGCTGCGCTATGAATTCTGGGACACAGCTGCTTCTTCTTCTTCTTCGGGGTTTAACGGCAGCTGGCATCATGAACATGCAGTGCTGCCATCTTCTGTTTCAGTCCGTTATTACACTCTGAAATCCTACTCCTTATTCCTGCGTCTTTTATGATCTTACAAAGCTTCAAACGACGCGTCGACTATTAAATCAGTCGTCGACGATTTTGATAGTCGACGTAATCGTGACTAGTCGACTAATCGTGGCAGCCCTAATAACAACACAGATACATGAATGTAGCTTGTATTGGAAACACACGTTGGTCAAAAAGACTAGAAAGGCACTGTTGACCATCTGCTTCCTATAATAAAAATCCTCAGTTTTCCAAATTCAAACACAGAACAATGGAGAGAGGCTCTTTAATTTCACACAGCGGTCAATAAGTTTCACATTAACATAGTAATAAATTAAAATTATTCTAATTATTTGATGGACACCCACAAGAATCTACTGCACACCAACTCCTCATTTATAAAGCCCTCGCTCTCCGACTCCCCTTCTCCCTCAACTTTGCCCTCACCTTTGTTTCTTTGCTGCACACATCTCTCACGTCTTCCCCGAGGTGCCTTGTACAGATTACAGCTCTAGCTGGGCCCATTCTCTCTCCCTCCTCGCTCCCTTTCTCCGCCGTGTTGGGCCTGTGATTAATGACTTTGAAACTGTACTGGACAGCTGACTGCATAGAGCTGGTTGTTGAACAACATATTGAGACAACACACAAGCGTGCACACACATACTCAAGACAAATCACACGCAGCCTAAGGAAAGGTACGACTCCAAACACTACAGGGTGGTGCTCCAGTAAATCACTCTTTCAGGGTCAGATGCTCGTAATGTTTTTCAAAAACTCGCATTAGAAAGATTTCAAGATCAGATTGTGTCCACGGGTATCACTGCAAGGGCAACATTTCCTTCTGTCAGTGTATCAGTCCAACTGATCTGACTGTGTAATCATTAAAAACGATATGTGTGCAAACGCGTACAATTACAAAACTCGCCATTTCAGTGGCTATTCAACAATCTTTGTTGCACAAGCCTCTGACACTGAGACCATTTATGCTCTTCTATTGTCTGTAACTCTTCCTCTCTTCCTTCCAGCTGGAATTTATAGTATGACTCCGCTGTAACAATGACTTGGCTGAGACCCAGTCCAGATGCATGAGATAGATTTTCAAATACTCTGTTTTATTTTCTTCTTTCCCCTTGAGCACTGCCAATCAAGGCTTTGGAAAATGTTAACTCAAGGACACACACCGAGTGCGCGTGTTTGTGTAACTGCCTGCGCTTTAAATTTTGTTTATTAGTTCTAATGTCCAGCCCTCAATCGGTCACCATCACACAAACAGCGGGACGCCACACGAGCAATCGTACCTCGGGAAACAGGCGTGATGAGTTCAGCTTGTATTCTACTTCCTCACATCAGAAAACTAAGCCGGGCCTGCTCTCAGTGTGTGGGCTGATCCACACCACCCAACTACAATTCACACAGAAGCCTTTAATTGTAACTAATCTATTAAAGCTCAACGAGTCATTCATCAAATTACAACAAACTAGCACAGGTGGATTTTGAAGCGCTTACAGCTGAAAACCCAAATCCATCGTCTTAAAGTTATCATCGATTAAGCCCTAAACAAACTCCAGCCTCCAAATGTTCCAACGCTCACTCACCGCTCTGGTAGCTAAACTTTGTTCTCAACCACCTGACCTGCCAAGTTAGCTCATATTAAATATAGCCCCACCAACGCCTACTAACTATTTTTACTACCAAGGCAGAAAAGGTTAGTCTGACAGCTTATTTTGCTCGTGTGTCTACTTGGATTCAGCAAATTGACATTTCGAAGGTTGATAACTTGATTTTCACTGAACACGGTCTTTAAATCTTTGAGCAAGGAAAGATCCTGTGCACAAATAGATTTACGGTGTAGTTTGTCTGTTTGCCAGCAGGATTACACAAACAGTACCAAGACAAATATCGTTAAACTTTGTGAAAAGGTGCAGGAAAGGCAGATCTTCTGCCACATTAACACTGAATATTAACGAATAATCATGTGACTAGAGTCAGATGATATTTAACCTGACAAGTAAAGACTTATTTGCAAATTAGAATTTATTATTTCAGAACATGTAAAGTACTGAGAAAGTACCACATCAGGTCGAAGATGAAATACACCCAACCATAAATCTGACATTAATCAGCTGATTCTAATTATATACACAAACTCATTCCAGTGGTTTCTGAAGAGACTGAAATGACTTGCGCAGTAAGTAATAGTAGTAGTAATAGGTAAAATTGTTTCCTGGTCACATGATGACACGCACCATGCCGTCTTTCTCCAAGTTACATTGTTACATATTCAGTGGATCAGAACCTTTTTAAATCCAACTGATTGTTCACGAAACTAATCGGCAGACTAATCACTACAAAAAGTGGGAAACACGTACACCCTGTAACCTGGAAACACAACGAGACACGCACAGTGAAAACAGCCTCGTTCCTTCGGCGACCTGCTGCTGCTATGAGGACATCAACGCCTGTTTGGGTTTCTCTGTTACAGTAGGCAATCCGTACGGCTGTACCGACGAGAGACGAAGATTCTGAGAGATAAGCCGTGAGCACACTCGTCTAATCTGATAAAGTGTCAGCACCAAATCCTGTCCCTCCAACTCTAGTGGTTTCTAAACCCGGAGAGACTCGCAGATATAAGTTTAAAGATAAGAGTTGTAAACACGCCGATCAAATCCAAAAATCAGGGGGATTAGCACTTAATGCAGTAATATTTGCAGGATATTTGATTCTCGTGACGTGATGTGGAAATGATTAATAGGTTGGAGTAAATTCCCTCCTGAGTGAAAACACTCTGTACCATCGCTCCCACTCTTATCTCTGAACAGTACGCCTTTTTAGTCTGCTGCTTAACAAACAAGTTTGGTATGCACGCTGCTCTCAAACTGAAGGTCGTGCAAATGAGTGGACCTCGATAAACCACAGAGGTGTGATTGAAGAGTCACGCAGTGCGACATCCACACCACAGCTTCAGCTGAATACTCGCCCACGTTTAGATCCTTATCCAGAACAGAGAGGTCTGAAATCATCAGACGTCAAGCAGGAAATGTATGTGTGTATTATATCATTTTATTATCGATAATTCTGTAAAGGCAGTGACTAATATCCTGAAATTAATTCTGAAAAAGCAAAACAATCTAAACTGAATCACCCCCCGACCTGCCTTGTGACCCTGCAACATCCCACACTTAAGATGGGCACAAGCTCACTTTTCAATCATCCAATTAAGCAAAGATACATTTATTGTCACGTTGTAACAAAAAATTCATGGTTTGCTTACACCGACTCGAACAGTTTGTTCAAACAAACCTTTCCGAGTCCGTTCTAAACAGTCAGGCTCAATAAACACATTCCTGTGGTTTGTCTACAGAGGAGGAGGCGCGTGTCTCCTCCCGGCCTCTCCCTCGCCCTCAGAAATAATTGCCTGTGCCGTGGCATGGGGCCAGAATGTTTGGACGATTTTATCAGCTTGTTTGGCCACGCCTCATCAGCATTCCTGTCCCGACTAATGAAACTACACTGTACACCCACACTGACGAGAACCCTTCCATACACATCCACCTGGAAATCCATATGCACAAGTGTATACACAGGTATAGTGTAAAAACACCACCTGCCCACAAACCTGACTGATTTCATTTTTAAAGCATAACATATGTATCATCTGGCTTCATCTATACCTTAGATTTCTTATCTTAGTCCAAATATGTGCAGTCACGTGGTTTTATTTATTGATGTTTTATACATTTGGACAAGCAAGTAACGGTTCATGTATTATTTTAGTTTCAGCGTGTCAGCCTGAAACTGGTTTTAAAAGCACAGGAGCGTTTGTTGCTCCTACACGTTTATTTGCAACCTATAACTCGTTTTTATTTCTGACACACACCCGGTGCAGGTCCAGTTTTTGAAAATGATGTTTGCTTTTACATCCAACCGCTATGACACCAACAGCTGCAAAGTTTCCTGCAGATCCAGATCTCCTTTTTTGGAGACTCATGTCTGCTTTGAGTGCTCAGAGACGTCCGTATGCTGTTTGCAGCTAACAGTGAATTTGCTAGACCATCATGTACAAAGTGTCCCTTCAGTTAAAGTTGTTCAAGTAATTTGAAAATCCTTTTGAATGCTTTCCCAGACCCATATCCTTAGAACTTTTACTTTGTAGAACTAGTTTACCACATTACTGTATTACTGTATACAGTCAGCCAATAAAGTTGTTCTGTATATTAGAAGACTTTGTTCCCCTTCCTTGTCCTCCGTGCCCCCCTGGTAGTGAGCCAGGTTGTGCTAGAAACCTTTACATTGCTGACTCACAGCCATCTGCAGTCTTAACTTGGAAGACCTTAGAAAACCATTCAGATCTTGGCAGGACAGTACAGGCTTTAAAAGCAAAGAGAGAACACCAGGACCTCAGTGTTATAGGCTTAACCTTTTAACCTTTTTTTTCTTTTTCCCCATTACTACACATGCTCGCTTTGGTTAGATTATTTATAATTCAACTGTTTACTTCATTTTACATGACGTGAAGATTCCAGCAACACTTAATAAAGCTGTTCCCTATTACTTTAAGTGAAGCTGGTGAAGTTGTGCCAGAAGAATTTGTTGCTATCAATCTACGATGAGCAGGGTATATAAAAGACAAAAAAACCCAGTGACAGCGCTGAACCTTTGAAGTGTCCAATCATGTTTTATTATCCACACACCGCACAGGGGTCCACAGATAAAAGGAACAGTTATTAATATTTTTGTTTGTTTTATTCTTTGTAAATTATACCAAGGTTCAAATAATACTGATTAAATTTCATTGTTCACCGTTTGCTCACTTTGTTCAGAAAATAAAAAGAAAACTTCACTCGATATGAAAAGCCGGTCAGTGTTGTCCATTATATTTGTTTGGCCTCCAAAATGCGAGTGTCCCAACACCGTCTCTATTTTAGTAGGACAAGGACAGCCTGCTCTCGCCCATTATTGCCCTGGTATAATTAGCAGAAAGAGAAGCACGGCATCAGTGTTTGGACTAATGGTGAAAGGATTTAGAGGACTCAAAATGTTTCATTATGTTTCCCAATGTCACAGACATTATTTAAACCAATTCGCATAATTCGGCCATTGCAATGGAGATATTACAGAGGGTTTAGAGAGACAAAATAAAGCCGCCGTCTCCAGTAAAGTTTACCCTAAAGGTCATATCAGTGTTTTCTAGATAAAGTCCCATTCATACATTCAGGCTGTTCAGTTAAAGAAAACTGGTCTCTCCTGAGCAGGATGTGCGTATTGGCATCAAACGTGGAACCTATGTTTCTAATAAACGAAACAATAAACGTACTTTTCCCATGGCGGGGATCTGCTTTTTATTTTGAAACTCTGACATGATTACAGAATGCTGAGTGTCATTTTTCTGGATTATACAGGCAACACCACCTGCATTTCACTTGTACTGGGACTCATAAACACACAGTCGCACACGTGTCTGTTTGGCCAAAGGCAATTAGGCTGATAACTTTCTGGCAACTCCCCACAAAAAACAACCTCCGCCTTCATCCCTCCCTCTTCTATCTTCAAATGCTTTTGTTCTGATTTCTTCAGATGGTTTATTAATCTCCTCACAGCCAACGCTCTACAAAAACCCTGCATATCACTATTTTTTTCACTTGATACAGTCATGCTCGGTGCTTCCCTTCCATAATTTGTGCTAGCCCTCTATGATCATCCATCAACAGTGATAGCTCTATATTATGCTGCAGCTGTCAGCAGGCTTGTTTGCTCTGATAAATAACTAAAGATCACAGCGCTCTCAGATCACTGATATATCGAGTGAAGTGGATAACAGTTAATCTAATGATATCTGCTCAATAAAAACTTACAGACTAATTGACTAATCTGTGCTTTTCTCTTAAAAGCTAAATGAGACACACTTTATCTACATGAGCGTCCTAAAGGCGTGCTACAGCTAACCAGTACTGCCAGGATCAGACACATCACACTGCGCTAAGCCTATGAAAAGTGCTTTAACTATAATAAATGGTTACTATTTTAATGGTAAAAATACTTACTAGGCATACACTGGCACTTTTAAAAAAAGACATAATCAAACCTCACTTGATTTTACAGAAGAGACTCCATCATGAGAATGGGTACGGTTCCCCCTCCTGATTCCTTTCTTTCTTTCTTTTTGCGTATTTGTCACACTTAAATGTTTCAGCTCAAACTATTTTTAATATTACACAAAGATAATCAGAGTAAATACAAAACACCTTTTTTTAAATGCTGATCTCACTTCCTAAGGGAATAAAGTTATCCAAACCTCCCTGCCCTGTGCGGGAAATAATTTCTCCCAAATCAACTGTGATTAACCACAGTTCAATTTCAGCACCCGTGCCCGATTACTGCCACAAATGACTTAAATAGATCTCAAAAATCAACACATCGTGACACAATCTAAAGAAACGCCTGATAAACTAAGTCAGCGTCATCGCTGTGATCAGTCCGAGGCTTCACAGGAGTGGCTGGCCTGCCAACATTATTCAAAGAGCGCATCAACGACTCACCCAGAATCAGAATCAGAATCAGAAACTTTATTGTCATTGTCATGAGAACAACGAAATTAAGAATGGTCCCCGATCATTGCATCATCCCTAGCAATATCAAAATATAAATAAAACAATAAAATTCAATAAATAAAATAGATAGAATACTTAAAATACTAATAAGATATAACAGTAAAACATTCACATACATTCCCACACACATGCTTCAGACCGTGCATAGATTAACACAAGAGTGGCGTGATGGACATTTTTTTGTAGTATTCAGATGTGTTATTGCAGTTGGATAACAGCTGTGTTTGAGTCTATTAGTCCTTGCTCTGATTGCCCTGTACCGTCTGCCTGAGGGCAACAGTTCGAACAGGGAGTGGCCAGGATGTGAGGTGTCTTTTATGATGTTTCGGGCCTTTTTAAAACAGTGGGCGTTGTGTAGAACTTCCAGTGTGGGGAGAGGGCAGCCAGTGATCTTTTGGGCGGTGTTAATGATCCCTTGGAGTGCTTTCCTCTGAGCCCCTGTGCAGCTAGTGTACCAGATGCATATGCAGTAAGTTAGAACACTCTCAATGTGACCCAGTAGGTCACAGAAGAACCAGAACAAGAACTGCAGGCCTCGCTTGCCTCAGTCAAGGTCAGAGTTCATGACTCAACAATAAGAAAGAGACTGGGCAAAACTGGAGAGTTCAAAGAGAAAACCAATGCTGACCAAAAAGAGCACCAAGGCTCGTCTCACATCTGCCAAAAAAAACATCTGGATGATCCACAAGACTTCTGGGAAAATATTCTGCGGACTGACGAGAACAAAAGATGAACTTTCTGGAAGGTTTGAGTCCCATAACATACTGCATTTCATAAAAAGAACATCAGAGCAACAGTCAAAACATGGTGGTGGTGGTGGTGTGATGGTCAGGGGCTGTTCTGTAGTGGTTTCAATCAGACTCAGATATTTTGGCGTGACCTCAAACTGGTCATTCATGCTGGAAAACCCTCCAAAGTAGCAGAATTACAACAATTCTGTAAAGAACAGTGGACCAGAACTCCTCCAAAACAATGTGAAAGACTCATAAACACATAACTGTGTGTCCTCCTGCCAAGAGCGACACAACCAGTTATTAGGTTTAGGGGGGAAATTAGTTTTTCACACGGGGCAGGTGTGTTATTGTTTAAATACTCAGATTGTTGTTGTCTATTATTAAAATTTATTTGAAGCTCAGAAACATTTAGGTGCAAAAAAAACTCAGAAATCAGGAAGTGGGCAACAAGCAGCAAACAGATCAGGCCAGAAAGAAAGGGGGGAAACTATTCACTAAACACATGATAAACAATGTATCTACACTATAGGGATAAAAGAACCAGTTCACACTTCTTAATATAAGATGTCTGTTGTTTTCAGTCCCGTTGCCACAGGTGTGTAATATCAGTCAAAAGCAGGCTCATTTAAAGAGCTCAGCAGTTCCAAGTCTGTTACTGTAACAAGTCAGTCTGTGAGTTTTCACCCCTTCCAAATATTCAACCATCAGCTGTGTTCAAACGTCATCTGGCATTATCATCAGCACCAAGTCTGTGCACCAGGAGCTTCATGAGATGGTTCACGATGACCGAGCAGCTCCTGTAATTATAACGTACGGGTTCCACACAGTGTTTTTTATCTAATGCCCTTCATTCTGTGCTTTTCTTTACTCATTTCGTGAAACTATACATTTACAGGAAAGGTGAGAAGTGAGTCTACAATCTTAGTTTCACTGGAGACAAAGGGGAGGGATGTCCCTCCTACACTTATCTGTGTACAAGCGCCTATATTGTTTTTTCACGTATAACTCCAAGATGAGTGATATTACACACTCTCTACTGAATATAAAATTTGTAAAATGGTTATGTTTTACAAATTACGGTTACCACAAGCACAAGACCAATCGCAGCAACCCAGGCTTGATTCTGACCCAATGCCGTTTGCAGCGTCTCTTCCACCACTCTCCTTCTCTTCACTAAAAAAAACTAATAAAAGCCCCCAAAATAATAATAAAAACAGAATTTATGGCTTAGCATCAGTGTGGTGAACGAGTTCTAAATCCACATCCTAAAACGTGTTAACCAAGCTAAATTATGTACTTAGTGATGCGAGACCTGCCTTATCTCTAAAAAGAGCTTTAAAGGAATTAGAAAAAGTTAGAAAAAGACCTTTAATGTGTTAGTAAATAACAGCAGTTTCATATAAAAAGCAGCCATATCGAAGCCTTTTGTTTCTTCCATCTTCTCTGTGGGTTAAACTAACACGAGTTTTAATTCAGAGATAAATGTGAAACTAAAATGATCACAAACAGGAATTAAATCCTCTCAGAAGCTCACCTTAAGACTACATTTCATGAAGCCCAACTCTTTTTGAGATCGCTCAAATGCAGCGCTAATGTCTGTGCTGTGCATTAGCTCCTCTTAAGCACCACTGTGGGAACACCTAACAAAGCAGCTGATAAATAGTACTGCCAGTATCAGTTAGCTACAGTGCATGCAGAAACACAAGATAATAAAACGCTTTTAATCCAAGCAGCATACTCTCTAAGTAGAGTGAAGCAGATAGGGAGGAAGGGGAAAGAGACAGACAGAAAGCTAGCAGTCTCTGTGACATAAAAATATGATTTGCCTGGCACTGGGAGGGAGGATTAGGGACTGGACCACTGTACAACACACACATATATCCTAGATTTTTAATCCCGAAACACGCTAACAGCCAAAATTATACGGCTACAAGAGATTAGTGTTGCAGAAAAATGACTGAGTGACAACAAGAAAGTCAGAAAAACACAGAGAGAGAAAATACTTAGGAAGAAGAAAAGGAGACTACAAATTCACCATCCCCCAAGAAGCAGAACTGGAGTCTGATGTCAAAAGTTCTGAAAGGGGGGGGTTGAAAAATGAAGACAAGCAACAGGACAATTACTGTGAAAATGATTAAGAGGAAAAAGGGCTAAAACCATTTGAGAGCACAAAGTGCAGAGCGAAGGTGGAAAGAGGAGGAGAGACTGAGACTTGCTGACAAAGGTGTGGGAGACAGCGGGAAAAGGGAAAGAAAACAGAGGAAGAAGAGAAGAGCAGGCCAAAACACACAGAGCGAGCATGTTCTTAGCAAAGAATTTCATTGACACCAAACAAAGACTTTAAACACTAACAGACCAAAGCAGCAGAGCAGGGAGGCGCTCACATCGCAGCACACCTCAGATGTTCCTGCTCTAGCTTCATAGCACCGCGCTAGATCTATGCTGCAGCCTGCAGTCCACCTTCCCTGATATGTAACTGCAGCGAAGCAGACCTCAACTGCTGTGACAGGTCTGAGAAACACAGCATCCGTCCACAAGGATGATGCCTTTATAAAGCAAATAGCAGTTTTATTATTAAAACAAAGCTTCCTTTTAATAAGTCAGAGCTACTAAAAGGAGACTTGAGAGTCAGTTCTTCAGTGAACTGTTGTCTAAGATTTATTGACTCTAATTCCAGCATGATCGGCTCAATCAGACTCGTGATAGCAGAGCTAATGGAGACACAACAACACTCGCTGCAGCAGGGATTCAAGACAGTACCACACATCACGCTTAAGAGCAAACAAACTACAGTCAAAACAGTGTAAACTGACCTTTACTGTGAAAATGAAAATAGGCCCTTTCTTTGATTTATTCAAGGCATGTAGCCGCACCAATCTTTTCTTCAGACACATTTACTTCTAGAGGTAGTCATCATCATAGCTTCCATTTTCTGAGCTGAAGATGGTGACAGTTTCTCTATCCATACCCTTCTAGTTCTAGCTGGAATGGGGGTATCTTATAAAGAAGAGCTGCATGTGAGGGAGGACGTGTTCAATGAGGAAGAACAGTTTAAACAAAAGGGAGACGACGGCGCGAGCTACGTGCACAGCAATATACAAGGTGAACAGGAGATTTATTTGAGTAAAAGATAAGAATGATAAATATGATGAAGGGGGCAAAACACACAGGAGGGTTGTGTGGTGAGGGGTAATATACGGACAGGTGGAAGCGGATTAAAAAGGAAAAAAGGTCCAGGACGCAAGAAAAACAGGACGGCATCTCAAGCACTCTCTCATATAAACCCACACACACACCTTCGGCATCTCTCCCTCAATCGCAGCTGAGACGATCCATCCATATGACTGCTGTGCCTTTTGAATAATGGACCCAATATGAAGCAAGTCACTGAGAAGATTTGGCTGTGTGATGGGGGTCATGGGGTTCCTGCCCTGAGAGCAGCGCCGGGAATCAACAGCAGTCATAAAGGAATCACAAGACGGAGTCATTTGCATTTTACACTCACAACTAAATTGGAAATGACTCGCGCCTGCTCCTGTCTGGACCATCACAATTCATATCAGATATGCTTTTAATTTTTTATGCAGCAATTATGGAAAACCGGACCTCCATGGCTTTGTCTAATTTCCCAAGACTTTTAGATGTGAAAATCATATGGTCCTTTCATGATATAAAAATGACTGAGCTCTCGATTATTCTTTCATGACTTCAGGGGGAAAACCTCAAATGTTATGAAAGTGCTGTTTCATAAAAACTTATCTGTCTCGGAGTTCATGAAAATCTTAACACATTATTACAGAACTACTTCTTACAATAAATAATGGAGCTAACTGACAGCTCAAGGGTGAGATGGACTCGGAGAGAGATAAGGCTGCATTTGTTCATTTTTCCCAAGCAGAGCGCTCGCTCTATGGGGTATCACTGACAAAAACATATTTTTCTGCAGCTGCGATTTTTGCCACAGTTACAGTATAAAGATGTGCTGCGTTTAATGTGTTGAATAAAAGAGTCACTTCTCGTGCCAAGACTGCTATCAGGCGTAATTGCAAAGACAGGTGCTTTGCAAACTTCTCTACAGTACCTGCTCCAGGAGTTTTCTGTATCTCTGCGTGGCTTGCTGGATGAGGTCCCTCACGGTCCATCCCTCCTTGCATGGCACCACCACACCTGTCTGCCCAAATGTTACTGTCACCTTCATGATGGCTGCTCTCCACCTTATCCCAGATCCGAGCCCTCTGGATGCAGATGATGAGCAATGTTCGTAACAATGCAGGAAGGCCTCCCGGAAAGACTTGACAAGAAGGCAAGGATGTCATCAAATACCAAAAATGTAAAAACACAGTACTGGCTGTAGGTGGCTTGAACACAGCTGCATCCAAATAAAAGTTAGATTTCTAAAACCCAAACTGCTTTCCAGAACTCTCCACGGGCATTAGAGTCATTTTGTGATCTCAGTACATCCAGCCGCCTTCACATGCAAAGGTAACCATGGCTGTCGCTCCTCTTCTCGTCTCCTCAAGCATAGCTAAGGATACCACTCAGCAGGTCTGAACACAGCTTCCTGAAGCGTTAAACTGCTGCACTGTTTGCGTGATGGAGCTGAGCGGTGTGTCCTGTCATGCCTCACGGCGGCTTAACTGTAGTTAACTTGTAATAAAGTTAGCTGTGTATCAGCTAGCTGCACTAGCCCCGGCTATGATAACAAACCCGGGGTGGACGCTTTCAGTCTGTCACAGCTCTCCGATCTCCACACGCTTCCTCCACTATCACAGATGCCGTGTTTCTACGTGTTTTACCAGTCAGACAAAAGTTTATCCAAACTTTCACATAACAGCTAGCCGAAGCTGGCTCCTTCGCTAGCTAACGTTAGCAGCCTTAGCTGAACTTTGGAGGGAGGGATGCAGTCGGTCGGGCATCATTCCACAAGTTTTCCCTCTCCCAACTTTCCTTTTTTCCAAGCCGTCACTTGCATCCACTACATCCCGGACAGGCACGATAAGAAGAAGGGAACGCAGTTTTGATATTCGGCGGTAAACTGGGCGTGTACTGGAGCAGGTAACGGAGCAGTAAAACTATGTTTTGGAAAAGTTTTGAGATTCCTTCACTGCCGACCGCTCCTGACCAGTTCCTGACCAGCTCCTCCACCGCTTCACGCTGTTCACTTTCTTAAAGGGGAAGTGCTCCAATTAATGCTGCAGCTGGGAGTAACGCAGTAATGCAGATTCTCGGTTCTAGCCTGCAGTGTTAGGATGTTCAACTTATATTAACGAGTTAACCAGACCAGATGTTAGGGCAGCAGACTGCTGACCTGCAGGTTTCTGCTTTCTCTGATACTGGCGTCACTCACATTACTGCTTTTTATATGAACCCAATAATGATAACAAGAGCACACGCCTCCTCTAAGGCAGCTCGCTCTCTGCAGTATTTACTTTTACTGGACAGATGTTTACTTTGATTACTCAAACATTATGTAGGAGCAGGTAATCGATAATAGTTATTGATTTGTAGTAACTGGACATGAAAAACTTGAGCTTATTATATGGTGTTATCCTACAGTTTATTTTTAACTAACTTCTCTTTCTCTTGACAATACTTTCTTTAAAGGTATAACACACCTTTGGAGTCAGCTGTGAAATGTAAAAGAAAGGTCAAATGTGCACTACAATGTGATATTGAGAATCCTCATATACCACTATCATTTCCTGAATGTTGGCAGTATAAACAAACACATTAGACTTTTAGCATCGCTTTAAGGATAAAAGAGAATTTATGAAAGTTTGACCTTATTTGACCTTAAAGGAGAGGTCAGAGGTTCAAGGTAACGTGATACTTAGAATCCACATATATACTGTATTATTCCCTATATGCCTATATGTTGTCAATACAAACAATAGCAGTAAGAAGTAAGTAAGTAAAATTCATTTATACAGAACTTTTTAAGACAAAGTGCTTTACAGGTAATATAAAAACATATCAGACAAAACAACATAATACACAAGAACTTTACCCAAATGCCCGTCTAAATATTTGAGTTTTCAACTGTTTTTTAAAAGAAGCCACAGAGTCCACGGTGCGTAGAGTGGTGAACTGTTTCACAGTATTGCTGCTAGGGTTTGGAAAGGGCGTCTGTGGAATAGCCAGAAGGCCACCATCAGTGGATCTAAGGATCCAGCTTGGAGAGCAAGGGTGAAGAAGCTCGATGATATGAGTGGGGGTCTCTCCTCATAAAGACATAAAAGTATGAGTGAGTGATTTTAAACTGATATCTGAAAAAGCATTGTTTTAAATAGCTCTATATACCATTATTATCACTTTGACCTTCAGTCTGCTGACTTTCAAGCATTCAGATCAATTCAATTTTATTTATACAGCGCCAAATCACAACATCAGTCGACTCAAGGCGCTTTATATTATAAGGTAGACCCTACAATAATACATACAGAGAAAAGCCCAACAATCACATGACCCCCTATGAGCAGCACTTTGGCGACAGTGGGAAGGAAAAACTCCTTTTTAACAGGAAGAAACCTCCGGCAGAACCAGGCTCAGGGAGGGGCGGGGCCATCTGCTGAGACCGGTTGGGGTGAGGTCAGAGGTCAGTTTTGACATTATGTAAATCTTTATACGTCACTTTATATGTGTTGATAAGAAACACCACACTTGTAAAAGTCATAGTTTCTAAGTACGTTGACCTTGGTGGACGTAAGTAAATTTTCATGGTTTGTTAATCTACAGCCCTACAAAGTTTTATCAGTATTCATTCATTTTGAGCTGTCACGTATGCAGATTATGACACACATAACCTCCTTGCCAGAGGTGATAAAGTTAACTAGACTGGATGTTTGAGTAGTAAGTAATAATCTAAAGATTTTTGGTTTGTCCTGCTGCAGATGCTAATCTGATCCGTTTTGCAGTGTTTTGGCTGAATCTGGGCAGAGAGTAGTCCTGCACACGTCAGAATTCATCCATCATTCTCATTCAAATGAACCATGGTTTCATCTGTCCAAAAACATTGTGCTTTTCAGAACACTTGAATCTTATCAGGCTCTTTTAGATGTTTCTGTTCTCGAGCGTAACCAGTGGTTTGTGGCTTGTTGTAATCCTTCTGTATTTACATTCATGAAGGCATATCTTGCTTGTAGACTTTGGCAACGATAAGTCGACCTCCTTGTGGCTGTTGACTTGGTTAGAGGTTGTGAATGTCAGAGACATTATTTAGGCTGGAGAGCGATAGAAAACAAAAGGCAGCAGGAAACTAACTAGACTACACTGGGAAAACTAAAACTAAACACTGGAACACATGACCCATGAAGCACAGACCACCCAAAAAATAAACAAGGGGGAAACTTACACAATAAATACACAGAGGTGTGACAAGGGAAGTGGAAACACATGGGGAACACAGCAGGAACAAATTAGGTGAGACGAGACAGGAGGAAGAAAACCTGAACACGGAGACGGGACTGTCAAAGTAAAACAGGAAACACAATGACACAGATTAAGACACGCAGCTTGACACAGGAGCCAGGAGGAAGAAATGCACCTGGATACTATACGGACTGAAGAGACAAAGAAGGGAAAAGGTGGAAACGGTTCAGGGAGATGAGACCGGGAGGGAGGGGGAGAGAGTGAGGACTGAAACACAAGGGGAGGAACGTGAACAGAAAAAGGGAGACAAATGCTGTCAAATGACCCAGAACCATGACAGTGAAAGACTTGTTCCCCCCTTAACCATAGAAATAAGTCTGTCGTTGTGGATTTTAGCTGTCATCTGTGGAATGTCAGCTGGACTCTTGGGGTTGCTGAGCTGACCAGTGCATTGAAACTTTTTTTAAAAAGTACCAGATTGTTGATTGGCCACCCCGAAAGTTGTTGCTATTCTCTGTAGAGTTTATTTTGTTTGTCTTTTTTCTTTCATTTCTTCATTTCCTACACAGCTCAAGCCAAGTTTTTCTTGAAACCCCACGAAACTATAAAAATGTGTCGTTGTCCAACAAATGATGAATCTAACTCTACAGCGTGGCTACCTGTCCAGGATGTGATAGCTGGGATTCACTCCAGTATGGATGGAAATAGATTGTTGGAAATGCTGCTGAAATCAATGCAGTGTTCAGACAGATGTTGTTGTTTGAACAGTGCTCAATATTTGGCAAGAAAAAAAACACCATAGGAAAAGACAATGCTTAAGGTTGTCCTACATAAAACAGAAATACACTTAACCTTCAAGAGTTATTAAGAAAATGTCAACAAATAGTTTTTGCTTTGTTTCTAACAGCCCTCCTTACTACCACCGTCACATATAACTTCTTACCAGGCTTCAGTTGTGTTATGTGAGAACTCGAGTTATTCTCTCGTGAGCAGAAGAGAATAACGTGAATCTTGGAGTAAATAGTCGTGGAGGGATTTGCCACTGCGACTCAGAAGTTGTTAGCTATTGAAGTCTTTTACTGATACAAGTATTGTCAAGTGCATTGATAAAATACTGCAATATGACAAGTATAACTACCTCCATTAAGCATATAATAAAATATGATACAGCCATACATGTTGCAGCAGAAGATGTAAATGAGAGAATCAGTGTAAATGCATCCTGGCCTATTGCTCTGCTGCCAAGCCTCGGACACTTGAAGGTGCATTAGAGTAGAGCCATCATTAACTCTGATGTGAAAATCTGCATCATCGCCTCCTCATTAGACCGCAGAGTTAATTAAACACAAAGCTTTACGTTGTATCTTTCATTTTAACTTCTTCAGCCTGCATTCAGTCTGGTGAGATGTTCAGTAATGTGTAACACAAGGATTTTGTCTGTTCCAAAGAAATATTACAAAGTTATATTCAATACAAAAATACAGTGAAATGACAATAAATACATTTTTCTTAAGATGAACATGGTTAGTGTCTGAATTATCATATAATAAAACCTGAAGTTATCATGCAATGAGAAAAATGAAGTATATGATATTAAGTACAGGAGGCTTTGACTTTCCATTTTACTATGGTTTGTTTCGGTTTGTGAAACCGAAACAAAGTCATGAACATCTTCTGGCACAAGTTCATCCTTATGATGTTGAAACCAATGAAAATACTGTATTTACAAAATATTTTGGCTTTTCACTGTTTGGCTCATCTTCAAAGAGGAAACCCCTCCCTGTGGGGAGGAGTTTGGCTTTGTAATTAGCAGTTCAAGTGTATGCTTGTGAACGTCTGCAAATTGATTAGGGCTAGGCTTAGTTTCTGGGTCACTGAATTCCATTGCTACTAATGAAACCCAGGGGAGGAGGAGCATTGTGCATGCATGCATTTCTTTCTTCTTTCTTTCTGTTATGCAAGTTTGAAAGTTGGAAGTATATTTGCAGCTAATCTTTCTGCATAATTTCAAAATGTTTACATTAACTAAGTACTGTAGATCAAGGGTTATTGGCAAAAGCCTTTTAAAAAAGGCCCTTACCATGTTTATCTTTACAGTGCATTATACATGATTATAGAATTAATTCATAGCTGTAGACAAAAACATTTGATGGTCATTTTATGTTGATTTTAAATGACTGAGAGTTCCAAGTAATTCAAGTTAATTCTTTTCATTATGTGAACTGACTGACAGCACTAATTTAAACATAATTTGCAGTTTTTGCAGTTACGTATTTTTCATTTAGTTATCTGTTTAATTTTATTTTGCACTTTTTTCCAACACTTCCAATAGATCTACTTTAAAGCAGCAACCTCTTTATTATTATTTAACAAATAAATACGTTTGACATAAAGTGCCAAAAACCGCAGTTCCCTGAAAGACCACGTGGAGCTCCAAAACCCAAAAGTACATGCATTGTCTCTTCGTTTTGGATTTTCCTTCTTGTGACCCTTCATATGTTGAATCTGAAGGTGCAGGATGAGTCTCTACCCACATACTTAATACACGATTAGACAGAACAGCGATGTCCGTCTCGGCCGCTGTGGCACAGATGGCAGAAGCATGGCGGTCTCCACAAACCGACCCCGCTGCTAAGATCTGTTATAAAAACACTGAAACTGTATCCATGATATTATAATTTCCTATTTAAAGGTGATGAGAAAACAAAATATAAAATATCAAAAACTGTGGCTAATTCACAGCAAATATATAAGTGACTCATATCAAAACTAAAATCATGGTCAAATCTAAAAATAATATAAAATAGTCCCAAATAATAAATTCTACAACCACAATGCAAACTATACAAAAGGTCTGGCAAATTAAAATCATGTTCATGGATAACTGTGCATAACTGCTAAAGAGAAAGAGGAAACAAGAGAATACTGTTACACTTTTGTAAGACTAAAGTAACAGCATTGACAGATTTTGGCTTTAAGCATAGAAAATAGTGTTTAAAAGGCTGGTTTAGTTTAACATTTTTTAAAAAGTAGCCAATCAAGAACATATGATGATGATATCACATGCAAACTATAATTGACTATTTTAGTCAGTCCTTACCCTCGAACAGCTGCCAGACTACATCCCCACTTTACTTTTCTATTCATAGACACATGCATGCTTCTATTCAAACCTTTCTCATTTGATCCATATGGCTGTTCATGCCCCCTCCTCACCCCTTATGGTAAAATCCTAACCTCAGCAGTGTTCTGTGTCATGCCTCCTCCATTATGAACCGTTAGCAACCACAGTGAACATGCTAGGATGTGAATGCTCCCCTGCTGCTGGCCCAGGTGCATCCAGTCTCCGGCAAACAAATCAATGTGGTTGAACACGTTCTGTTTTAAGGAAAGAAGAAGAAGAAAATGAAAAGGCACAGTGGGGAAGAGTAGAGTATTAAAAGATGCCTGTGTAATGCTTGCAGCATGGAAAAACACGAGCACTCACAAACACACATACACAGGGTACAAATATCATGAATCATGAAAGCACATTATTGGATGGACATATAATTTGTTCTTATCCTAAAATAACCTTTATAATAACACTGAATATTAAGTGTTCACTCATATTCTTACTAAGCAGCTTGAGATCAAATGAACAGAAACCTTTCAGAGGAGAAGACAAGACAGCAGCACATGTGGCTGAAGACAGTGGGGTGACTTAAATAGAAATACTAATAAACACTAATTATTTATCCTGGCCAACCCTTAAACTTACTGCTGATGTAATAAACTCTTCTTGGCTTTGTACTTGCTTAAGGTTGCAAACAGTCTGAGATGCAAGTAATTATTATACACACATAACTATAAAGTGTTTAACAGATACATTTGCAGTCTTGTAAGTTGCGAGGTGAGGGCTCCTTGGATCAGACTTCCCACACATGCTTGATTGGATTGACATCTGGGGAATTTGGAAGCCAAGTCAACACCTCAAACAGGTTGTTGTGTTCCTCAAACTGCTCCTAAACAACTCCCATTCCTGAACTTCCCATAGTGTATCTTGGTGCCAGGTGCCCCCCAGGTAAACGATGCACACACACTAGATCCCTAACCCGACGTAATGTAAAAGAAAATGTGATTCATCAGACTAAGACACCTTCATCCATTGGTCCAGTTCTGATGCTCACGCATCCATTGTTGGTGCTTTCGGCGGTGGACGTGGTCAGCATGGCCACCCTGATTGCTCGACCTTCAGTCATCACGTGCATCAGTGATCTTGGCCACCCACGACCCTGTCGCTGGTTCTTTAAAGACCCGATTCCTAGAAGTGCCCTTCTTCTGATTGGCTGCCCCTCATCTGGCTTCGACAAACAGTGCTCATTCCCTTGCATGTTCCAGAACTGAATTACTGTATTATATGCCTTTGAACTTGTTAAAAAAGCAAAGTGACTGACTCCTTTTATATCTAGCCGTACTTTTCCCCCTCATATGTTCAGCACTATAGTTTTGTCTATAATTAAAGGCCACCCGGCAGAGTTAATGTTGAGTTGCTTGTACTCAGATGAGTACAGTGGATCCTTCATGTGTGATTGATGTGAGTAACTTTGATTGGACAATATGTGTTTGAAAAACTTGTGCCAGGACTATTGCAGCCCAGCACAGCGCACAGCAGTGGAAAAGGAACAAACCTTTGGGCGTCAACCCGGGTGACATATTTCCATCACTGCCAGCTGGAGCCAGAGCCAATAAATACCAGACCACTGTAAGGTCATTTGACCCAGAAAGAAAGGCTGATCACACCGTTTTCCACTGAAGATAAAAGCCAGATGTAAGTGGGTGTTACTAGGTGTCTTTTGCCCTTTGTAAAAATGTTCTAATCCAAACCATATCTGAAATATAATCTGACATCAAAAAGAGGAAACATCAAGTGCTTTATTAGGTGATATTCCTCAGTGTTGTTTTTGCACATTGTTGTTTGGCCTCAAGTGGCCAAAAACAATGCAGATTAAACATCAGATTATTAGAACAAGCTGGATAACACAGACAGTTTCAGCTGCAAAGCACCCGAAAGTTTTTCTATTGAAGGTCTTTTGCTTTACATTTGCATTTGCAGAGTACAGTAGGGAAGGGATGGATTTTGATTTGATGCATTTGTGAACAACAAGGCTATCATCTGCCCTAACAGCACCGCATGAATATTGTATTTGGCTGCGCTGTAGGTGTTATCAGAACTTATTCATGTAATTCCACCTACCACCGTTTCTGAGCACATAACCCACATAAAGTCTCGTTGGTCTTAAAATGCATATGGAAATAGGACACGTTGAATAATGGGCTGACAAAAGAATGAAGTTATTTGTAAACCGCACTTTTTGCATGATAACGAATGCATCTCGAACGATGCTATATCAAGATTGGTGTCTTCAATAATGCCGTCTTTTTAATGTTGAACATTTTTCTCTGCTTAGATTACTCTGCCTGCGCGCTCCTTATTGCATCCTAAATCTCCAGATCTTATCAATAAATTATCTTAACTGAATAAATGTCCCGACTTGGTACTCAGTGTGGCAATGAAAGATTTTTCTTACATCCTGCGGTCTGGTGCTGTGTGCGTGTTTTTGTGTGTTGTGGGCACATGCAGACAGATCGATACTAGGACCTGTCAGCGGGGTGATTTTGATCAGCTGCACTCTTTCCTCACCCCTAAAGCCCCGGCTCCCACACACACACATATCCTCACAAATGGTCAAATCCCATATCTCGCTGCACAGTGGAAAAAAATAGCATGCTGTCAATAGACCCTTCCGCTACATGCTCTGACACGCAACCTCACACACATACGCACTGAAGTAACAGCAGCCCCATCGATCATTCGTTGTTCCAGCAGAGATCTTCACTGTGACATGCACCACCCTTCCCTTTATAAAACACTAAAAACAATTCCACTGGATAGATGGATTAACTGACTGATTAACTGATGGGTGGAAGTGTTAGGAAACCAAATACAGTGGAATTCTGTGCATAATTTATGCCAGAATAACCACTTAGCTGTCATAACAGGAATTAAAAAGGATTTTTTTTTTTATCATTTAGAAAGAAAATATGTGTTTGTATGTAAGTTTGATTCAAAATTAAAAAGAAGGTGCAGAAGAGCTAACATGTGGTGTCTTCTCTGTGGCTTTTGGGAAGCAGACTGCTCTTTGGCTATGTGCGACCATCTGCTGTGCTGTCTGCTCTGTGATAAAAACCCTGACATCGGTGCTTTATGCACAGATTTGATGAGCTGTATCCAAATAAAGTCTCAATCTAGACAGGCACTGGAAGATTTAGAAGGTGCAAAATTTGCACAATCTTCTATTTTTTGCAGATGAGATTTCAGCACACGCAGTTTACAAAGCAGATATGGATGCACAAGAAACACAAAAAAGTTCAAAGAGAATTAGAAGTAACTCAAGTTTTTTATTTATGCTTTGACAGATTTGAGGATTCTGATGTATTTAATCAACAGCTCCTTTTGGTTTTGTGTTGTTCCCACTTTTATCCTTATAGGGTTTTAGTAATGGTCTTTGAAGATGCTTGTAATAATCTTTCGACTAGTTTAATTATGTTTCAGTCACAAAAATCTAGCAGCCAGTGGATGTCAGCACAGAGCCCTGTGATCAGCATGTTTTACTCGCTGTGTTTTACATGTTTCAGAAATGACTGAATTACAAATACCCACGAGCAGTACGTCCTGTGGATATTTAGTAATTGTGTTATATTCTATCTTTATTTTGAACATGTTAAAATAGTATTACAACAACAACAACAGAGAAACAAAGAAGGCAAATCAAAAGGAAAAAGAAACAGTAATAATTATAATTAACTTACATGTTCAAAAAGGAAGAAGCATGAGCTTATTTAATCCCACACCATTTTACATTATTCAGTAACTAATAGCACTAATAACACCTTTTCTTCCTGTTTATGCCCGTATCCATCATAAATTATTTCTTACAATTTGTTACATGTATTTGCTTTTATAACACCAGTAACACATCAAAAGATATTCAAATTTACGGATACACACACACACACACACACACACACACACACACACACACACACACTTGTATAAACATACATGTACACACACACACTCACACACACACACACACACACACACACACACACACACACACACACACACACACACACATATACAGTAGTGTGCAAAGGTTTTAGGCAGGTGTGGAAAAAATGCTGCAAACAAAGAATCCTTTCAGAAATATAAATGATTGTTTATTGGCCCCAAATATATTCTGCAGCAGGACAACGAGCCCAAACACAGCCAAAGTCATTAAGAACTATCTTCAGTGTAAAGAACAAGAAGTCCTGGAAGTGATGGTCCGGTCCCCACAGAGCTCTGACATCATCGAGCGTGTCTGGGATTACATGAAGAGTCAGAAGGATGTGAGGAAGCCTACATATGGCTTATATATAAGTATCACATGTGGAGTTCCCCAAGGTTCCATCTTGGGACCCCTTCTGTTTAACATTTACATGCTCCCACTGGCACAGATTATAAACAACAACAAAATAAACTATCACAGCTATGCAGATGACACACAAATATATATCACAATGTCACCAGGAGACCGAGGCCCTGTACAGGCTCTTGGTAAATGCATTGAGGAAATTAATGACTGGTTGTGCCACAATTTTCTCCAGCTAAACAAAAACAAAACTGAGGTAATAGTCTTTGGCGCCAAAGAAAAACGATTACAGGTCACCAGAGAACTTCAATCTATACATCTAAAAACCACAAACCAGGCGAGAAATTTGGGTGTAGTGATGGATGCAGACCTAAACTTAGAAAAACACATTAAGACAATAACAAAGTCAGCTTACTATCACCTCAAGGATAAAAGATCTGACGTCTCAACAGGACCTGGAAAAACTAGTCCATGCATTCATCTTTAGTAGGCTTGATTACTGTAACAGCATCTTTACAGGTCTACCTAAAAAAATCAGTCAGACAACTACAGCTCATTCAGAACTCTGCTGCTCGAGTCCTCACTAAGACCAAAAAAGTGGACCACATCAGTCCAGCTCTGAGGTCTTTACACTGGCTGCCTGTCCGTCAGAGGATAGACTTTAAAGTTCTGATGCT
This sequence comes from Mchenga conophoros, assembly GCF_057382185.1. Lineage (NCBI taxonomy): Eukaryota > Metazoa > Chordata > Actinopteri > Cichliformes > Cichlidae > Mchenga > Mchenga conophoros. The sequence goes on from NC_140541.1 coordinate 37,507,117, forward strand.
GGCCTATAAAGCTCTGAATGGTTTAGGACCAAAATACATCAGTGACCTCCTGACCCAGTATGAACCTTCCAGATCCCTCAGGTCATCTGGATCCGGTCTTTTATCAGTTCCCAGAGTCAGAACCAGACACGGAGAAGCTGCATTCAGCTTTTATGCTCCTTATATCTGGAACAAACTCCCAGAAAGCCTCAGATCAGCTGAAACACTCAGTTTATTTAAATCCAGGTTGAAGACTCACCTGTTCTCAGCTGCATTTGAATAAAACACCAAATCCACACTTTAAGCTTAAATTTCAAAACTTACATTTAACTACTGATTTTATCTGCTGTTTTTTTAATCAATTTTAAATCATGCTTTTTATTTGTTTTTGTTCTTTAATGTCTCTGTAAAGCACTTTGAATCACCTTGTTGTTGAATTGTGCTATATAAATAAACTTGCCGTACATAGATGTCAGGAACAACCTACCAGCTGAGTTCCTTCAACCACTGTGGTCACACCAAATACTGATGTGATTTAGATTTCTCTTTTGTTCATTCGCTGCATTTTGTTGACTGATGAAAATAAATGATTAACATATTCTTTGTTTACAGCATTTTTTCTCACCTAGCTAAAACTTTTGCTCAGTACTGTATGTAATCTGTAATACTTGGATCCCTGCATGTGTAAGATGATATTTTATGTATAAAAGACAGAAAATGTTGCAGCATGCAAAGATTATAATCCAAGCATCTTGAAACCTGAGTACACATCTTTTCTCTTTTCTATAGAAACACTATAATCAAAATCATGCGTTCATGTTGTGTTTGTTGTGTTTGATTTATACAGAAGAATCATAAAAGGCTTGGATTCCTGCAGTCGCTCAATACCAAAAAGGTGGAAAAGAGTCATTCTTTTTGCTGTTTGCCAAAAAAAAGTGACAGAACTGAAAATAAATCAACGAATAAACCAAAATGAGAGAAATTCTGAATTTCACACCTCTCAGTTTGCTGTGCTAATTAGACAAGAAAGAAATAAAATATGACCAAGCACCTGTGAAGAAGCATGTGTTTACATGAACCGAACTCGAACACACCTTGAGTTTGCATCTCTCTTTTTTCTGCTTCACACCGACGCACACACACACACACCTCTGGGTAATAGCTCAATTAACACGCTGTCACGTCAGGAAACGCGAGCCAACTAAATCCACCTGTCTCCAAGGAGGATAACGAAGTGAGAGGAAGTAATTGATACTATATTCATGGAAAGCTACTTTAAAAACTAATTATGTGTGTATAACAAGCAGAGAATTATTCCGACAGCTCCTGAAACCTATTAGCTGTGGGGATGGGACCGTGTGTGTGTGTGACAGCGTGACAAAGACACACTCTCTATTTGCCACTGATGCCACAGAAAAATGCTAAAATACATCAAAGCCGACTTTAACTTCACTAAGAAGAAGGAATACTTACTTCACGTCTGTGTAATTTATCCCCAAAATGTGCTTGCACGCTGTGTGTGTTGATCAGTCACGTCAAAACATATACAGACTTACAACTGTGGAAGAAAGAAAAAACCCAAGAAGCAACCAAACCTGTTTTTGTTGTCAACAGCAGATAAGCTGCGTTCAGAGAAAACTGTTTAATGCAAAGAAACACAGGATATGCTCAACATCCCAAAGCTTCCTGCAACATGTGGCTTGTCCTGTGAGGTGGGCTGGTTGTTTATTTTTATTTTTGTTTGTCCCTCCAGATCAGACAGGATAAAAATATGTTGGTGTGTCATAAACAGCTGGGAATCATACAGCAAACATAACTCATGATTGTGCTTTGCTGTTCCCGATGGTTACAGGGTTGTGCGCTCCAAATTCGTCACCTAGGATTAAGCGTCAATGCCAAGCTCTGCTCTAATGTTATGAAGCATCTGATGGAGAACATCTGATGAAAACAACCTGTCACTGTAACTCCGCTCCCTGTTCAGAGTGCGTTGCAAAGGCAGACGTTTTTGTTGCCGTTTAATCGTTTATGTCACGGTGAATTCAACTCAAGTTTGAAGGGCTGTCATTCTGACGCAGTGGAGGAGATCAATGAAGAGCAAAGGGCAGGAGTTTTGAGGTGCACGAGGTGAGGAATCACTTTTTATTTATTTATCTTTTTATGAACACAAACAACAAGCCCGGATTCAGGAGACAGACTTTTACTTTTATCTCTACTTTTAAGATTAGGCTTCAAACTTTCCTTTTTGCTAAAGCATATAATTAGGGCTGGATCAGGTGACCCTGAATCCTCCCTTAGTTATGCTGCAATAGGTGGAGGCTGCTGGGGGATTCCCATGATGCACTGGGTGTTTCTTCTTCACTCACTATGGGGGTGTCCAGATTCATGGGCTACATCCTCCTGAGGACCTGTCCTTCGTGGCCTACGTGGGCTGGGTCGTTAGAAGTCTATGAATTTGGACAGCCTCCGTCACTGTGATGTAATTGGCCTACAAATGTGACCTCAGTAGGATGCAGCCCATGATTTTGGACACTCCCGTAGACTCCTCCAAATGCAGCCGACAAATGCGTCCTCCTTTTCCCCGAATTTGAAGGATGGGTCAGGTTTATCCTTCGTGGCCCACCATATTCCAGAATTCATAGCCAAACTCCAGTTTCCAACAATGGCGGCCGCTACTAAGTTTTAAAATTACTCTTACTAATCTTTCTCGGTCACAAAATAAACTTTTAACATATTTTCAGGCGAGAAAGTAGCTGTGTAAACTGCAAATATCTGCTGGGTTTATCAAGGTATCGCATATTTGCAAAAGTGCGCTGAAGTTTTCGGAGACGTCCGTTACCCACCAGCTCGATAGCTAGCCGGGAGCTCGAGGGTCACTAGAGCCAGCGAGAACGGCACAACTCCCCTGCACATCATTTTCAGATCACCGCAGTCTTTTGCTACTCAGGTTAAACGTGATATATAAGTCACTTAGACAACCTAAAAATGTTATTGTTGGGCTTTTTTCAGTGTTTTATTTGTTCGTGAGTAAATCGGTTTGGCTGAGATTAAAGTTATTAGATTAGATTTGATAAAATAAAATTTTGTTTGAGGGTTCCTCCCTGGTTTTCACCGTCCAATTTCACAGCCGCTCACTTCCGGCCTACCCGACCTTCTGAGGACCCGGCCCACGTGTTAATCGACCTCTCTAAACTAAATCATACTAGTTATTAATCTCTGTCTCTCGTCCACATCATGTCTTCCTTCTCTCACCCAATCCGGTCGCAGCAGATGGCCCCGCCCCTTCTTGAGCCTGGTCTGCCGGATGTTTCTTCCTGTTAAAAGGGAGTTTTTCCTTCCCCCTGTCGCCAAGTTCTTGCTCATAGGGGGTTGTCTGATTGTTGGGTTTTTCTGTGGGGTCTCTACCTTACAATATAAAACACCTTGGGGTGACTGTTGCTGTGATTAGATGCTGTAGAACCGAATTGAATGGAAGCCAGTCACCATATTGGCCAGTCAGCCTTTTCCTTCCCCATCTCAGCACACTCCTGTTTCCACACACACACACACACACACACACCTGTCATGTGCAAAGGAGAAAAACATGCATATCTGCAACAAGTAAATATCATTGCAGTCGCAGCGGTGGAATCAATTCTCTGTTGGTTTTGGTATTTTCATGGGATTTGTTGACAATGAGAAAAACTTAATATCACCAGCCCGGTGCTCTAAATCAATGCACTTCTCAGTGCAATCAGAATTTGAGGTGAGCCAATGAATAGGGCAATGGGATAGGAAGCAGTAACTCTGAATTGGATTCAGAGGAATTGCAGACCAAAAGACCAGTGGGTTCATGCCCTCTATCTCCTTTCTCACTCTTTTACAAAAAATATGACATTTTCAATGCATGAAGCAATTTAATCTCTCCCTCCTCTATGAAAACGCCTGTAAATGAGCGTCTGTGAAATTAAGGAGATCGCCCAGAGATTGGTCAGTCTGTCGATCTCTCTCCCTCGTTCTTTCTTTGGCTCTGTCCTGTCTCCATCTAATACAAAATATAAGATATTATCAATGCATGAAGCAATTTAATCTCTTTTCCTTTGCGCTCTCTCATATGAAAACGTCTCTAAATGAGTGTCTGTGAAATTAAGTGGGAGAATGGTCTGTTTTCTCTCAGGTCAGTCCCTCTCTCTCTTCCTCCTTCTCCTTCTCTCTCTGCTTCTGTGATCAATCCATTTGTCAGAGGTCAGACTTGTTCCCATCTGGGAGCAGCATTTTGCCTGCCAAACATTCCCTATTACCGTATGTAAATTCATTAATTGCAAACCCATAACCACATCATCCTTATTCTTTGACCTCTTATATCGAGCCCCCGCCCTTCCATTCCGATCCGCACACACACCCAAACACGTGCACCGTCAGACCCTCGGCCCTCATGCAAATAAGAAACAAATAAATAATTTAATATGCAAAAGTCTGGGTCAAATCCTCAGAGAGGAAAGAAAGCAAGAAAGAAAGAGAAATATTATGAAGGGTAAGAAAAAGATGGGGGCTTCACAGGGGCTTAAACAACAAGGCAATGAGAAAGAGAGATTATAGCAAACTGACTGACTGCCTGAATGAAATCAAGGTTTCTCAGAAAAGAGAATAAGATGCAGGGAAAAACATCCTTTTGTTATGTTAAACACACAATCTCAGTGGAAATGTCTTGGCCTGCTTTATTCATCTTAACACTGTCACTGCAAATAATAGCAGAGATTGACACAGACTCTTGCTTTGAATTAATCCCCAAGCAGTTCAAAGAATTTTACACAGAATGCAATGTGTTGATGCCCTTAAGCCGGAGAATAATATGTTTACCGGTGTGCACTTGTAGATATCCACCTACTGTAAGTGCGTAAACTCTTAAGCTGTCTTAGAAATGGCAGCAATTGCAAAGAAGCATTCATTGTATGCTTCCTGTGTGCAAATGGTACGCTCCTTTTCAAGTGTATACAATATGTGCATTCCTGAAGATCAATACAATAAAAGAGGCAAGTCACCGATTCTGTTCGAGGCTTCCTCGTGTCCCAGAAATTCAGTTTCTGTACAACTGCAAAAGCAAATATGTGTGTGCAGAAAAGAAACATTTGTTGATAATTATAAAGTATTTCACAAGCTACGAATACGATGATATGATACGTCACTGCAATGCTCTTTCTCTCCCAGCACATGGTTAATGATTTAATCAGCCCATTTTCATTCCCAGGGCATCAAACACCGCAGCTTGTGTCTCACACTATGTTAACAAGGTGACCTTTGGCGTCTGTGCCGTGGCGTCTCTGGTTTACAGCAATGCAGAGACAGTTCTCAGTCCCAGCTCGTCCCGTATGGTTTCTCGTCACTTTTAATCTGTATGTTTTGAATAAAAGTGAGAGAAAACTGAATTTGTAAATGGCCTGGCCTGTATTTATATAGCGCTTTACTTTGTGTGCAAATGAAAACACGGTGCAGCACTGTGGAGGGTGGAAAAGGTGCCTGTTTGCAAACAAACTCGTGACTTTATCACCAGCCTCTCAACCACCAAATCTGCATCTGTAAACTGGTCCATCGTCTCTCTCTCTCTGTATCATATTGGCATGGCTGGTGTGTCAGTTCACCAAACAATGGCATTGATATCAGGAACCGATCTGCAGATCTGCACTGCTGCATGAAGTTATTTTATTTATTATTTATTGGCTCAGTCCCTTTTGTAAGCACAGAGAAACACAATGCAGTTTGCTGGTGCACTTGGGTTTTACTGGTAATGATGAGCTAGTGAGCAAGAACCAGCAACACCTACAAAGTATATTCCTGTCTCGGACTCTAAACTGGACTCTGTCTAACAGCTTCACACGTGTTTGAGTTTGCTCTTAACCAGAAGTAAAAACTACTAAAACTTCACAACAGCCAACAGATTTTGGTTGTTGTCAACACCTCTGTGTTTTTTTTTTTAATGTGGATCATCTTAATTGACGAGCATATTTACAGAAAGAGAGGAAACAGTCAGACAAAAGGATGTGTTTCATGCCCCTAAAAGAACAGAGACGTCTGTGGCAGCATGCATGTGCAAAGTGACAGACAGCAGGTTATTTAACATCTTGGTTAATTAGAGTCAGATCAGTGACTGATCTGACTCTAATTAACCAACATCTCTGTGCTTTTAAAGTAAATTCAGATTACTCGTTTCAACTCTCCTCAAAGAAGGACACTGTTTTCTTCTATAAGTGTCTATGACGTACACTCAGTGGGCCAGAGAAGATTTTGTGTGTGTAAATTTGCTTGTTCTTCTGTCTGTGTGGAAGCAAAGGACGAGGACAACAAACAGGAATCAAACTGAAAGCTGTTTTTTCTTTCTTGATTTTGGAATTGATGAAGCAGACGTCCTCTGATGGACTGATGGCCTGCTCACGGGGTACCCCACATCCCACTCAGTGATGGCTGGGATAAGCACCACCATCCACGTGGGCCTCAGAGGATAAATGGTTAAGAAAAAGGATGGAGGGATGGATGGATACGATATTAAACGTGGTTTCCTTTTTGTGAAGTGATGAGATTTTTATTACAGTCATTTTCGATTTTCACATTCTGGAGATGTTGTTCAGCTTTAATGACAGTCTATTAAATGTTCTCTTTACTTTTTATTTATCTCAAACAAATGTTTTGAAAACAAAAAAGCAAACAGGGACAAAGAAAGATACGAGGCTAGTTTGTGTGCGTACAGAGAGGTGCCACAAAGAGGAAAGAGGCAGACGGAGATAGCATTTGAAGTGGGAAGGGAAAAAAGTACATAGAAAAAATAATAAGGGAGACATCACAGCAGTCATAAACTGAATTTTTAACAGGTCATGGTTTGAACAGGTCACAGGGCCAAAGGAGGGAGCGAGAAGAGAAATTTTGAGAAAGAAGTTGACACGTGTGTGAAAAGGTGTGGATTTAAGTCTCCAGCGCAGAGAATGAAAAAGTCTTTTTCATTTGGCATTCATGTGTAATTGTTGCCTGAACAACACACACAAAAACACACAGACCAGCGCACACACACACACTGACCTTTAAAAGCTTTCCATGTTTTTGAAAACTTGTTCTTTTCCTCTCCTTTCCTTTCATTATAGCTGAGTTTTTTTCTTCAAACAGCACCTGAAAGTACAGTAATGAAAAAAAAAAAGCATGCAAGAAAGACTGAAGTGGTCTCCACACTGATTGAGCACCGAGTAGAAGTACAGAAAGTTATGATATTTACTGAGGAAAATGTTCTCTTTATCTTTGGTAATTCTGCGCCCGTACCTGTTCTGCTCCGGCCTTGTGGCCTATGCTATACTTCACTGACAGGCGCTGCATTTTAAAGATGCCAGCATGAATGTTAATGCTGCTTTGGATCAATAGCATTTCTGGGAATCTGACCCTTTAACCTTCAAGAAGGACTAGAGCTACTGTGTTTTTTGTAAAGCAAATCAAATTGGCATTTTCCCTTCAACTTTTACCGCACACTGGTTCATAACCCGTAGATCTGCACATGTTTAGTTCAAGTTTGATGTGTTTCAAAGCTGAACGGTTGTGCTCTCCCTTAGTCTCAGTCACATTTATGTTGTTATAGTGGTAGATTCAGCAGTATATACAGTGTGTATGTCCCATCAGAGCTCTCTTTTGGATCTGTATGCTTTCATAGAGAGGGAACAGCTCTGGCTTTGAGCACAACAGCACCACCTACCTGTGGTGCATGGGTTTGCAAGCTGCAGCTGATCAGAAGTAAAGGAAGGCTGATCTCAAAGAGAGGGGGACTAAGAGAGCTCCTTTGAAGTGAAGAGTTGCACCGAGGTCAAGTTAGAGATTATTCTGAAGTGCTAAAATTCTTCAGAAAAGGTCAAGGACAGAATTATCGACCTGTAAATGACCACACTAGCTCTACAAAAGGTTTCAAAAAAGATGTCTAATTGTCTTTTTGATAGTCAAGACAAATTAGATAAATTTTTATCCAGGGGTACAAAAAAGATATAGCATGCGAGTAGGGAGCATGTGGAAGAGAACCTGGAGAGGTGGAGGTATGCTCTGGAGAGAAGAGCATGAAAGTCGGGTGAAGAAAGACAGAATGCATGTGAGTGAATGAGAGGGAGACAGATGGTGAATGTGCAAGGAGTTGAGGTAGTGGAGGTAGCTGAGCTTAAATACCATCCAAACCAACAGAAAGAGCAGTGAAGAAGAGAGTGCAGGCAGGGTGGAGTGGGTGGAGATGAGTGTCAGGGGTGATTTGTGGCTGAAAGATATCAGCAAAAGGAAGGTTCATAAGATGATAATGAGACCTGCTGTGACGTGTGGTTTGGAGACGGTGGCGCTGACAAGAAGGTTGAGCAGTTTAGAAGCGAGGCTGAGATGGTTTGGACGTGTGCAGAGGGGAGCGGATATACGGGACAAAGGATGACAAAGATGGAGCTGCAGGAGGAAAGGAGCAAGATCTCAGATGAGTTCATGGATGAAGGAGGACATGCAGAGGCTTGGCGTGACAGAGGAGGATGCTGGCATAGGAGGAGGTAATCAGCTGTGGTGCCCTCTAAAGGCAGCAGCTGCTGCTGGTAGCTTCATGCTTTTCCCTGCAGACTTGACAGCTGTCGGTATCTTGTCATCTGACTCAGTAAGAACCCAGAAAATCAAAGTTTCCTAAATTTCTAAACTAACTTTTAATGAATTACTTTACGCTTGTGTTCAGAAAAACTCAAATCCTATGTAAGTATGCTTTGTTTTGAAGGTTTAATGCCCAGTGTGACTCTTAGCTTAGTGTGTTTTACATGTATACATAAGCATGATCACATGACGGATGCATGTTTGTTACTACAGAGAAAAAAAGGAGCTTTTTGCTTTGAAATCTCCGTCACTCCCGCCCCGCCGCTCCCTCACTTTATAGCTTTTTACCTTTTATCTTCATGCTAAACTCTGTTTGCCCGGTTAATCTGAGTTCATTACTTTTTAAATATCATCCTTTCTGAGGTGGATTTCCTCTCTCTGTGTCATGCTTATATATAACAATCGGTTCATCCCTGCTAAAATAAATCTTTACTCTCGGTGCAAAGTGGGACATTAGGAAATAAATAAATAAGAGAAGCTGAGATAAGATAGAAACAGCATGTTCGTTAGCTTCCTTGAAAAGAAAACTGATAGCTCGCCTTAAACCTGATGGAGACCCGAGCTTTGAAGAAGAAAAAACGACTGTTATTCTTCTATCAGATCTTTGTCTTTGAAGAGGTTTGTTCCCATTTGTCTTTGGCGAGACCAGGCCTCACTGTGACCTTTAAACGGTTTTCATCTTCTTTTCCACCTCCTACTTCTTTTTTTCACCCGATCAGCATCTGTCGCACTCATCCATCCCTCTCTTCCTTCTCGTCGTATCCTGTCACTTTGAGCATGTCCTCTTTTAATAATAGCACCTCGTCCTTTGTTGCTTTCTTATCCCTCAAGTTTGAAATGTCTGCAATAAATTCTCCCAGTGAAAGCTACACCCTTCACTGCTGTGCACACACTCAGCAAAGCACTGTATGATGATTCAGTGCTGTTTTCACCCCATGAAGCCATGACAGTATTCCCCTTATGGTTTGCTTGCAAAATAAAGAACAAAAAAATATATTTGCATCTTCAGCAGTACAATGGATTGTAACTGAGGTGGTACCACCTAAGGTTCGGGGTACTTATCAACTTCTATTTTTCATTCACAGGGTTGGAAATTGAGAACAAGGCAGGTGCTATGTGATGTTAACACTGTGGAGCTTTTCCACATTAATACTTTACATGAAGCATATTAGAAACAATAAAACATTAAAATATAAGATATAAATATTGCATGGGATAAGTCTCCTATTAAAGATGCTTAAAAATCTGAAGAAATGGTGCAAATATGCAGCTTTTACTGCTTTGCAGTCTATATGTACTTTTTTGGCCTTTGGAAAAACACACAGTTCCTTTAGGATCCAGTATTTAGCCTTGGGGGGTGCGTTTATGTCGATTGTCCCTGTCGGGGCAGAAATACGTGCGCAGAGAGGCTATAATGTACATGTGGATGCTTTACTGCGTACAAAAATTGAGAAGTGCAATGTTGTAAGTATGTCAAGCAGTATTGGAAGTGCCTATTTTGTTCTCCTGTGATTCGTATTTAAAAAGGATCGGCTGCAACTGTTGCTGTGTGACCATTAGAGAACAAAGGGACTCCTACCATGCTCAGTTTATGGTTTGTTACCATGGCGATGCAATGACATCTACCGTACATGTGGCTGAGGTGCTAACAGGGAACAGACCTGCACAAAGTCAGTGTCTGTGTGTGTGCGTGCAGTAAAACACAGTAGGCAGCAATGTTAGCATAATGGAAAGGATGACATTTATCCCACAAATTGCCTTGAAGTCAGCAAAATAAAATCCAGTCTTGGCAAGATGGCTGTCTGGTGAAAAAAAAGGATCCCGGGGAAGGAGAGGAAGCACGCCCAGTGCTGCAAAGAGAAGAGCAAGTCATTAGAAAAACAACTGAAACCAACATAATGTAATATAATTTGATCCTGGGCAATCACAGACTATAACACAATAAAAAAAGAAGAAATATTTTTGTTTTGGTCTTGTTGGCTTTGTTTTGTATCCACCCTCCTTTAAAGGGAGAGCTGCTAACATATGCTGTGTGTTATAGATGCAGACAGCAGAGGCCCAGCTCAGTGACACCCACCCCTGGCTGCATTTGTCCAGGTATGACCCAAAATTTACACCTTGTTTGAATCACCAGTGCATTTCTTTTTTTTTTTTTTTTTGTGTGTCCTGTTTGGATCTTTAGCATCAGAATTGTTGTCTTAAGGCCAAGAAAGATGCCAAGCGGATTTATTTTACCAAGTGGATCATCATGGCCTTGCCATATTGGTCCATTTGATTGACCTTTATTATAATTATGACTTTATTTTATTTTCAGTTGCTACAAACGGGACAGACATGACTGGGGGATAGGACAGGGAGAAAGAATGAAAGAAAGAGAGGGAGAGAAAGAAAACCAAAGGGGAGAAGAGACGGTGAGAAAGGGGGGAAGAAAGAAAGAAAAACAAACAAAAAAAACAAAACACCTGGGTCACCTGTATGGAGAAAAAAAACAGAAGAGAAAGCAAACAACAAAGAGCAACATAATAAAAAAAACGGCACCATCACAATAAACTAGCTAGCAGTAGATATCAGTAGATACTAAATAATAAACAATATTGTGCAGCACGCAAGATAGACAGCGCACAATGTGCTTTGAGGCAGCAGCCAAGAAAGCTGTAGTCCGCGTCTGTGAACACCCGTGTGTACACCTGTGTGCATACCTGTGTGGATCAGCATGCTTGCATTCCAAAGGTTTCTCCATGTAACGATCTGCTAGGGAGTGTGGGGAGCCACAGCCCCGTCCCCCAGGGTATGAAGCAGGTATGGAGGAGGTCAAAACTCCAGACATCCAGAGGCCCCCAGAACACAAGAGACCAAGGAAGACCCACAGAGGGGCAGCCGCGCCACTGTCCCAGTAAGAGCTGAGGAGAGTCCCAGATGAGAGCTCATTCAGCAGCCGCGGAGCAGAAGCCAGGGGGAGTTGCAGTGACGCGCCCGTGAGCTCCGCCGGCAGCCAGCCGTGCCTGAGTGACCGAGCCCCAGGCCGAGAGGCCGGGGGCACCCCACCTCCGAAGTGGCCCGAGCGAGCCCCAGGCTCCAGGCCCCGATAAGCGGCCGCCAAGGAGTGAGCCGGTGTGTACCCGGACGCCCACCCCCGGACACAAAGAACCACCAACGCACCGATGTCTGAGGGAGTCCGCCACTGGCAGGGGAAGTGGTGGGTGGAGATAGGCCTCCAAACCTTGGAGGGCCTGAGATGTCCCCAGAGAGGTGGCGTCTGATACCCAACCTGACATATAGACACAGACATACAGGCACACACAGACACAAACATCCATTCCCACCCTCATGCTCTCATATGCACTTACTCCACACTCAACCAACATGGAGACAGACATAAAAAGACGCTGTACACACGATCACACTCCCCAAGCGTACTCTACGAACCGGGTCTAGGTACCCTTGTCCCTGGAGGGGGGAACTGCACCCAGACCCAGGTGGTGTTACCCTTTTCCCTGCGGTGGGGAGAGGCAGACCGCCCCGACTCCGCAGCAGCAGGGAGGCCCCACACTCCAGACCGCAGCTGGACGGCCACCAGTGCATTTCTAAAAGATCATGAGGTGCGTGCTCTCAGCTCGTTTCCAACTCAAGAAAGACAGAACAGCCACAGGAAGACGCGCTGTGGATTGAATTAAATGAGTCAAATAAGAAAACATGCAGACAACGACAGAGCTAACATCTTAGCTTAGCATGCAAACCTCATATAGTTAAGGCTAAGGGAAATGCCATAAATCTAACAATGAATTTAAAAATTATGATTTTCACCCTTTTTTAAGGTGAAATTTTATTCATGGCGATCCATTTCAGCCTTTAGTTCAGCCTGGATTGAAGTGGTTGCTAATTTGGCTAAAACTGTGCAAAATCAAATTTATCCGAGTGTTGTGCTGATTATCATGATGGCATTTATTTATTCTGATTAAGTTGTGATCCCTACTGATTTTTGTGTGCAAATGTCAAAAGACAAAAACAAACAAAACGAAAAAGGAGGCATCCTGTTGGTGCAGCAGAAAAAATGTTTTTGTGCTGATGAGAGGAGACAGAATCACAGATCTGGCTCTGTCTGCCTGTGGCTGTGTTCAGAAGTCAGTGTGAACCTTAATAATGACTCTTTTTACAATTTTCTTCATCACAGTAATCTTCTACAGTGTGCTCGCACTCTGACGTTTATTTGAGGGTATTTTTTATTTCCATGCTGGACCCAACATGAGATAGGAATGCATTTAAAAGGCACCACTATGTGAACTGGGGCAATTTAGCTTGAAATCAGAAGCTATTGTTTATTTTCACATACTCTTTGCAGTGGAGGCATGACAGACTCTGCAGCAGTAACAGGTGCAATTAGCTGCATTATGCAGGAGTTAGATGGATTCAAAAAGAACCTGATTTGCCACCAAGCTCTAATTGGTGCAAAGACACAACTAATGATCGTTAAGTGGGGAATGATAGCCCCGAGCTAACTTTTCTCACTCCATAAGGATATAATACATAATTCATAGCTAACAGCTGAGCAAATGAGGACAAAGAGAGAGAAAGAGAGAACAAGGAGAAGAGATGAAAAAGACAGAGCGGAAGAGGGCCAAGGAGAATGCAAAATGTACACAGACAAACTAAGTGTGTTGGATGTGATGGATGTGGGTGTCGTGCATTCATGTGTGGATGTGCATATATATGTGAATTTGGATGCTAAACTTTGCCTGTGCACCAACAGGCACAGTGTTTACGTGCGTGCATATACGTATACGTGTGTGTGTTTATGCTGTTTGGCATGCTGCTCGGTGTGTGAAACTGTGATTGAGGTGACAGTGAGCCTGTGAGAATAGTTAGCATCCACCAGACACACACAGACTTGCTCACATAAGCACACTCATGAACACACAAGAACAGCAGCTGTTGCTAATTAAAGATTCATGCTCAAATTCCTGTGAAAACTCAATGTGGCAATGAACACTGGGGACAGGAAGAGAAGGAGAGCAGGGAGAGAGAGGAAGCAAAAGAATGACAGACAAACTGGAAGAGAGAGAGGACGAAGAAGATGATGATGATGATGGAGACAGTCAGGGATGCTGCGTTCAACATGGTGTTTAGCCTGCACGAGAACATTGCTTTAAAACTGTATTTCATACTTTTCATCTCATTACGACCGTGCAAAACCACGTCACGTGAAATGGTGATATCTGTGATGATGCTCCGAGAGCACACCATGACTGTTAGCATATGTATGCGCTAATGGTTGCCAGAGATATATCAGTCATGCTAATGCCTGTTTAAGAGCCCTTGTCATCACAGTTTAATGCAGGAGGTACCACCTTCGGTGTTCTTTTCTTAGATGCTGGGCGGTGCTAAAGGACAGCACTCCATGAGGGATGCTAGTGGCAGAAGTCTGGCTTTCACCCAGAGTACACGAGTTCATGCCCTGCGTGGAACTTGTATTTTTAGCCTTTTCATTTCCTTTGTTGCAACAAAACTACTGTGTTGTTACAGCCTTTCATTACAGTAACCGCATATAAAACATATTTTGCCACGTGCAACAGGCTTCTCCTCTGCAGTGACGAGTCCCAGGACACTAGAAGACAACATGTGCCCGGCGGGTCTCAGACTGTGAGGCTGGAAGCAGACAATGAGAGAAAAATAGGAATGTATTATGAATATTTAAAAAGAAGAGAAAAACCGGTTCAATTCAAGGATAGATCACCCAACACACAAGCTAAACACCTCAACGGGACAAGTGTCAGGTGTATGCATGCACGTAAAGGTCAAAGGTCAGTTTTCTGAGGATGCCGACGTTCACATTTTGGACTGACGTTTGAGAGAGTAAAGGAGGCCATCTATGACCTGAGGTTACAACTGCAGTCCTTAGATCCATTCACAGGAGTTTAAACCACCACTCACACCTTGCGTCAGGTGACGTTGCCTCAGCTGGGGCAACATCATACAGAGGTTTCATAGTTTGGCTCTGGCGATGGTCACACCCACTGCTTTTTTTCACGCCCTGTCTCATTTCATAACTCACGTGATTATTTTTGGGCTTTCAGGCCTGCCTTCAGTTGGACGGCCCTTACTAGGTTAAATACCTTGGATCCTCTGAAGTGAAGGAGCCTCATGGATAAGAGACAAAATCTCTCCACGAACCAAGTACTCAGAACTTCAGCTTTACTGTTATCGATGGATAAAAGCTGTCAGGGTTCTCAGCATCTAAAGGGGGGCATCCCTGACAAGGCCCGAGAAGGACCGGACTGCAGTTTCATGGCATCCACTTCACATGTTGAAGGCTTTCTAACTACCCTGTGTGCTAAAACATGCTAAGGATGCAGGGTTAAAATGTGATGACAGGCTTTTAGTGCTTTTGTACTGGTTTTAGACATATGCTAACTTTTCATTTATGTAAGACGCACGAGCCAGCCGAGCTTTTAAAGAACAGTTTTATGTTTCATGAAGCTGGAAGATGAAAGCAGTCAGACAGTCCAGTGTGGCTCCGCTGTGTTTGGCGTCAGTGTCTTTGGAAATGATAACATTTATTATGTTATGGACCTCAGCACTGTTGATCCTCATTATGACAGCAATGAAGATTTTAGTGCAGAGAAAGAGCAATAAGGCCTTTTTAAAATGTTCTCCTGGGCCACGGGCACTTTGCATGTTGGTGAGAGATCGGATGTAATCGTAACAGCCTTTTCTTGGCATTTCCTGGTAATCAATAATTATGTGTGCTTGGAATTTTGTGATCAGCTGCAGGAAGCACTCGGGGTGTTTACCCCGATTCAAAGACGGGACACTAATATTACAAATATATGGTGACATTTAAGAGTGCAGTCAAAGGTATTTTTACACAATTACATACATCTGCACACAGAGTTATATTCTCACTGCTGGGAAATAAGAAAAGATTCACAGTAATAGAAAATGTCACTCTATATTTAGATTAGGTGACGACTACAGGTGAAACACACACACAGACTCACACTGATGCAACAGGTAACATAATTTTATTCACACAATTACAACCATTTCCTAGTGAATGCTTTTTATGCTCCGTCTTCTCTTTCCCCCCCGATAATTTCAAAGCAATCGCTCCTTTAAAAAGTAGAAGTGTTTACCGACGCCGAGCTTTAAACGTGAACCAGCTGTAAAAGGTGTTGAGGTTGATTTAACAGTACATTAGCACTTATCTTTTGTGTAATTGTAAACACAACAACAACAACAAAAAGCATCTCTCATCCCCGGGATGCTGCTCACAGACACACACGGTGTCGGGCTTAAGCAGAACCGAGTGTTTCGCCGTTTCGTGTTCGTGCTGTGGACGGACACGACGCTGCCCGCTGTAATATGTTTGAATTAAGAATAGAAAGTCAGTAACTGATGATGAAAGCATTTCATGTACATGTTCCTTATTGTACAAAGGCCAGTCCACTGTGCAATTAACCGTTGAGCTTGGTTTTCAAAGACAAGCACACAACAAGGGCCAGAAGAAATTCACAATTAATAACTTTTTTCATTATAATTAACCAGCAATTTACATCCAACATGACTTTTAAATGGCCTTTAGCATCCAAAGTAATTTTCAAATTATTGGTCTTTTTTTCTCCGTAATTTAGGGATCGCGCTCGTGATTTTTTCTTCTTTGAATGTGAAGAGGTTACAGATTTGCACTGAATATTAAAACTTTGATATAGCGCTGATGGCTGAGCAATAAAGGGGACAAAGGAAAAACAAAAAGTGACATTTTAGGAGACAGAGGAGAGAGCAAGATACAAACAGATTAGATAGTGAGGAAAAAGAAAGAGGGATCACGGAGCGTCATCGACAGCAAACTAACACTGTGATGAAATAAATAAGACACAATGAATGACATCAAAACTGGAAATAAGAACATACAGTTGATGTCATTACTGATGCTAAAAACAAGAACTGCATTCTGCATATTTAACCACTTTTGTTCTTGGTGGGATTGGTGGAGTTTATTTAAACTGGTTGGTTTCATGGCATGGTTTCAGCTTTAACCTCCTAGGACCTGGCGTCCACATGTGTGGACATCACATTTTGGGTTATTTAGACCAAAATACTGAATTTTGCTCTACAAGGGCCTGATATCCACTTACGAGGACATTATGCTGCTACTGTTCTATCAAAAATTTTAAACGAATATCCTCATATGTGGCTCTTATTTTTCTTAAAAACAAAAATAAAGTTAAAAAAAAAAATCTGGTAATTCTTTGTTTTTACATTCATCAGGCCCCAATGTGACCGAATATCAAAGAGAAATTAAAAATGCTACTGTGGAAGAGTTCGGGTCTTAGGAGGTTAAAGCATAGTCCACATGTTTTCAGTAGGTGGAGGTCAAGTCTTTTGGAAGGCCAAGGCTTCATCTCTTCCAAAACCAGTTTTGGTTTGAGTTTGGATCATTCTCCTCGTAGAGAACTCAATTACACCCACGTTTAAACAGTCTGGCTGTTAATTTGAGGGAGAAATGATGAATTTAAGGTAGTCATCCCCCTCCTCTATTATTTTATCCACTTTGTGTGATGTACCAGTACTACTGGCAGCTAAACAGCCCCAACATGATGCAACCACCACCATGCTTGAGAGCTAGTACAGTGTTCTGAGGTCTGAAAGCTTCACCTTTCCTCCTCCAAACACTGTTGTGACCAAACAGCTTTATCTTTGTCTCATCTGACCAACAAACTTTTCTCCAGAAGCCTTAAAAAGTTGCTTTGGTTCATCTGGATGTCTCATTTTCAGTGGCTGAAATATGTTGACACTCATCAGTTTCTGTGTTGAGACTGAAACGTCGGTTGGATGAGTAACGAACAAAATTAGATTACTGGGATTTCCTTACCTGGATGATTGAACCTGCATTAAGGCGTTCGGCTTGTCCGTGTGGCCAAATTTCAGTTGAGCTTGAAGATGCTGATTTTGAAGCCGGAGCTTCTTCCTTGGACGCCAGCCTCTCAGTCCATGGCGATGCAAAGCAAGTTTTACAACACCGTAGACTTGTCACGGGCAGCTTGAGCCTCGGTGGTTCCTGGGTTGCTCCTGAACATCCTAATCGATTTCCTCTCATCTGAAGGTAACAGTTTGGATCTTCTTTTGGACAAAGTGGTGGAATCTGTGGTTGTTTAGAAACGGTCTGGAATGGACTTTGCAAAGCTCAACCCTATTAAAAGATTGTAGCCTGTGCCTAAAAGCCAGGCCCATGCTGGGAAACCAACCAATATAAATGAATTCAGCCAGATTTATTCCAGAAGCTACACACTCAGCTGTTTCCTGTTGTGTATAAGTGTTGTTAGTATTAGTTTCCAACAGTGAAATAAATGTGCATTTCTGGTGGGAGGTTGGCTTTCTCCTGGTTAGTTTGCGTGCACTCTCTCTGTCTGTATTCCTGTTTGCTTACTTTTGCTGACATGTGTAATTATCAGGTCTGCAAATGCACAGCCTGTGAAAATTACCGTTGGAACTCCATCCACATTAAAGCCATTTCTGAGGCCGGTATAGTTACTTTTTAAATGTTCCCTCACCGATTTCATCGAGACATTACTAAACCCTGTTTGGAGACTTGACTACTATAATCTGGAGTCCTTCCTGCTCCAGCTCTGCACTTTTGTTTGATTTGTGATTTGGTTTATGAACCTGCAGGGGCTTTAATGGAAGAGACACACACTCTCTGATCCCCATTATCTACCTT
This sequence comes from Mchenga conophoros, assembly GCF_057382185.1. NCBI lineage: Eukaryota > Metazoa > Chordata > Actinopteri > Cichliformes > Cichlidae > Mchenga > Mchenga conophoros. Next base: position 37,525,421 of record NC_140541.1, read on the forward strand.
CTGCTGCAAAGAGAGGCAGATAAGAGGAGGAGGAGGAGGAGGAGGAAGAGAGGAAAGAGGCTAAAAATGACAACCAAGTCGCGGCCCTCATTATCAAATCCCATCAATGGGGGAAGAGACAGAGCGGGGGGCAGAAGAGGGTATATTTATAAACCGAATGAGAGAAAATAGTGGGACGTTAATGATAAACTAAAAAAACAGAGAACCAATGATTTACCAACAAAAGAAAAGTGATGCTGACCCACGGAGCGAGAGATAATAGAAAGAACAGGCCGAGCCTCAGATGTGTGCGTGTGCGAGGGGGATGAAGGAGCCCAGTCAGCCTTCATAAGCCACTGATTTACACAATCCCAGTCACCACCTAATATTTCATCTGTGCTACATTTGCAATCTCCCATCCACTGAGGCCATGAGCCATTACTGATGGCCAGGATCGCAGCATGGTGGCCCCCTTGGAGTAATGAGATAGAGAGAGGTGGGAAGTGAGAGACGGGGCATGCGGGAAGGAGGCGGTGGAGGAGGAAAAAGTAGAGGACAAAAAGGGGGATAATGGAAGAGTATAGTGGGACGGGGATGAGGGTGGATAGAGGTTTCTCAATGTGCCATTATGGAGCACGAAAAGAGAAAATCAAATAGACAAAAACATTTCAGAGATGGGCAGAGAGAGACGGAGATTGAGAGATGTGGGCTGAGTGTGAGCAAAGGTAGGGAAAGACAGAAAGAGCTGCGGAGGGGAGATTGCTTTCCTCTAATTATGTGTCTTTTCGCTGTCGCAGAGGTGGATACGAAGCTAATTCCACCTGCCCTCCTTCCTCTGCCCTTTTTTCCCTAAAAGCTCATGTACTCTTTTTTTCTTTACCCACTTTCAGATGAGGCGTATTAGAGGCTGCTCATGACACTGAAATGAACAGATGGCAACATCGGTCCAAACAAAAGAGACATTTTGTGGTTCCCATCACCGTGACAACAACCCTCTACCCACCTGCACAACTTTGCTTCTGTGCCGTTAAAGGCGAGGCTCCATTTCCTGCCTCTGTGTTTTTATCTGTGTGCTCACAAACCACATTTACTTACTATACTTAAGTACGTATCTGATGTGGTGTATTGTACTTGAATTAAGAGGAATATTAATAGGACTTTTTGGGGTTTGCATAGATTTTAATGCTACAGTAACGATGCCTGTAGCCATCAGGTGAGCTGCAGTCACAATTCTGCTGATGTTGTACGTGAAGAAATAACTAAAGATATAAGTTTGCGTGTGGCTAAGGCTAGCTGCCCACTCACCTAATAACACAGACAATTTCTGCTCTCTGGACTTTTGGCTAAACAGCTGCAAAAAATATACATTTCACAGAGTAAGCATTTTTCTTCTTGAAGAAGCCACGGGTGGAGCCACTGCATCAAGTGACTTTTATAAATGATTTTTTATAGGTTCCAGATGAACTTTTGCGAAATCTCGCAAAACCTTTCCGTGATCCCGAGTTACTTTTGCGAGATCTTGCAAAATAGACTGCATCCTTCGCAGGTCGCATTTGCAGGCCGAGTCGGTGTATCCTTCGTGACCCGACCTATCCCAGAATTCATAGCGAGGCCCAGCCGATTTGTTTCTAACAATGGCGGCAGCTACTTCGTTTTAATTTTACTCTTATTACAAAATAAACTTTTAAGATATTTTCAGGAATGTAGCTGTGTAAACTTCAAATATCTGCTCGGTTTATCAAGACATCACATATTTGCAGAAGTGCTCCGACGTTTTCTGAGACGTCTGTTACCCACCGGCTCGAAGCTAACCGGAGGCCGAGGCCCACTACAGCCGGGGGAACGCCGCACTCCCAGCACATCGTGCCTCGACCTCCTGGTCGGTTTCGAGCTGGCGGCCTCCGAAGGATGCGCCCAAGTTTTGCGAGCGCTCGAAAAAGTTCATCTTCATTTTTTTTCTCCCATGTCCCTTGCGGGGCTCCGTACTCTAAGTGTCAGGGATGTTACAGTGAGACAAACAACTTTATAGCATCGAGGTTTGAAACGAGCAACAGTCACTGCTGACCACCAAAGATGCTTTTTAAACACGCAGGGAATCAGGATGTGTTAGCAGAATGCTAACGTTTTATTAGGGGTTTGGCTTAAGTGTAAATCATTGTTTTATTGCAGGTCAGGTGTATCACTGATGCCATTTTTGAAACAAAACAAAAAGTAGAGGTAAAATAAAAAAGCTGTATTCACTCATGCTTATGTCATGCAAGCACCAACCTCTGCTTAACTGCAGCTTATTTCTGTACATCGGGATTAACAGGAAGTGACATAACACCTCACATCAACTTGAATATGACATAACCTCCACATTCCCAGGAATACTGTCTTAATTTTTTTATCCTTACACAGAGTTTGTGTGGGAATCGGTTGAGACTGGATAACAGCTTTGGGTCACTAACTAACCACTGTTAGCTAGTGTTGCTCACTGTTGATTAAGAGAGTGTAAGAGAGGCATTTATGCTGCTTCTAGTGTCACTTGAGTAAAAGCTGTTGATGGACCTCCTTGATCCACGACTTGAAGTCCATCATCCCGGGCCTGCAGCTTTTAGCCGGTCGAAAACATCCTGCCCGAGTAAAAAGGTGATTAAAGTCGGATAAACGTGAGATATCCATCGCATTCGATTTATTATCTTGAAAAAAGTGCAAAGAACAATCTTGTCACCATACGTCGGCGTTTCTTATTCAAAAGCATTTAATAATGTGACTTCATGCTAAAGATAACAGGCCTAATTACTCTTTTCTGATTATATTTGATTAAGTCTTTCTCTTCACACCCTCAGAAATCACACGATCTCATTGAAGGGGTAATTTCCTACTTCAAAAGCTAATTAAGCCAATCAGAGCACAAAGGACTGGCTGTGGCCGTGACCCAGCATGCACTACATTTAACAACCCAAAATTGCTAACAAAGTTTGTCATTCTCTTTTCTGCAAGGTGATTCGTGCTTTGCTCTCAGTAACTGCACATTCAGGGCAAGCTTTGCATTTTACAGTTTTTAGTGTTTCTGTAAATATCCGTCCATCTCATGAGGCTTGGTCTACTGCGTAGCGTATAAGGTATAAGGCGGCTGTCAGTAGCAACAAAAAAAGAAAAGGTAAGTCAAAATTGAGATGTGCGATCTTGACTGGACACCAGCATCGTGCACTTCTCACAGCAGCGTGGTGCACTGCAGAGAGCTCCATAAATGAACCAGCCAGGGAAAGCCCCTTTGAACATGCCCAGAATGAGTGGCAGGACACTCTGAACACGACTCCGTCTTCACCGCTGCGGCGGGAACAGTGGAACCCGTACGAAGGGCTCTGATAGGCCCAGTGGGGAGGAGATTGCTCTGCCCCTGATTGGATGATTAGGGGCTGCGGGGGCTCAAATCAGCCGTTTTCAGGAAGAGAGTGGTTTGGTTAAGTGGATTGGCACTGTGTGTGCTCTGTGTGTGCTCTTTGTGATTGTGTGTGCGCCCTTTGTGCTCTGCTTAGGGTTTGGTGCCTATTCCTGTGTTTATATGTGGGAGTCTGTGTGCCTGTATGCGTGTGGGTGTGCGCAGAAGTCAGGGGAAGCTGGGAAGATTAGAAAGGGAAAAGAACAAAGCCGGAGGAGAGGCGTGGTAAGAATAGGTGTGTGTTTGAGAGTTTACCTAATGATAGATGGACGGATAAGACGGGAGGCAGAGGGAACGGTAAATAAGCGTAAGGAGATGGCAATTATATGAAAAGAAAAACAAAAGGAATGAAAGGAGTGTGGTAAGAGTGGTACAGGTGGTTGAACAAAGAACCGTGGTTATTTTAGTCAGCTGGGTACCCATGACAACTGAGGGACTGAGTGTGTGTGTGTGCCTCCATTACTAGCTGGGAGGATGCGAACCAGCGTGCAGAGACTTGCTTGTATTTTGCGTGTCGCTCCTGCAGCCTGTGTGTGTCGACTGTTTGCTCTGTTGCGCCTTTTCTTATTTTCTGCATGTGGATTTTTAATATCAAGAGAATCTCTCTACAAAAAAAACTGCCACTGTGCTCAGCACCAAAACAGGTACGAGACGGGTTACATCACATCAACCGAGGGGATCCTTTTATGCATCCACAAGCACAACCATAAGCTGCTGTTTCTCATTGTAAAGAGTATTCCATTGTATCGTTACGCTGTAGATAAGTCCTAATTATTCTATTCTGATTATATTTGATTAAGCCATTCTCCTCACACTCTAAGAAATTACACAATCTCGCTGAAGGAGTAATTTCCTACTTCAAAAGCTGATTAAGCCAATCAGAGCACAAAGGACCGGCTCTTGTCATGACCCAGCATGCGTGATGTTTAATTATTTAAAATTGCTAACAAAGTTTTAATTTTCTTGTCTTCTCTTTGTGGTGTGCTTCAGAGTTACGTGACCTGATAACACGTTTAATGAAGTCCGGAATGAGCTTTTTAGCAAGCCTTGAAACCTTAATTACAGTTCAGTGATATTTTCTATTGCGCATCACTGTAAGAGATGAAGTCAGCTATAGAATAAATAAAGAAATCAAAAAGAACAATAGAAAAACCAAAAATAAGTAAAATGAGAAGGTTTTTCTATTTCACAGTAACATTCGCCTCCACTCGGTGTCAACCTGTCGTTTATGTCTATAAAGTTCCTTCTTTAGAAGGAAAAAAAATATCTGGACATTTCTTTTTTCTCTTTGAGTTCATGTTGTGGTGATTTGCACTGTTGCCTCACGAGACGCAGGTCCTGGGTTCGAACTCAGGCTGTCAGCTCCAGGTACATCGGCTTCCTCTCGCAGTCCAGAGACTTGCATTAGGTTAATTAGGTCAGGTTAACTGGTGACTGTGTGAGAGTGAGCGGTTGTCTGTCTCCCTGTGTTAGCGCTGACACAGATCGGTGACCCGTCCACAGTGTGTCCTCACTCCAGCTGGGATAGGCTCCAGCCTCCTGCAACCTTGCAAGTGTAAGAAAATGGATGGCTGGACATATACAATAAAAATGTTCATAATAAAAGATAAAAACAAGTGAGATGAACGTAAACCCTCGACAGCAGTATTATTTTTTATTTGTCATGCAGAACACAACCGTCCCGTCCCTTTGTGTGGCGTTCACACTGGGAGGAACTCCATAAAACAGGGATCACCGACCACCGCACAGAGCCCAGGCTCCTCTTTCCACAACAAGCTCCACCTGCTGGGAATTGCTTTGTGTCCCACTCGATCCATGCTGGCGCTCACCACAGCCGGATGCTTGCTGAAACACCTTCTTGCCCATGACCTCCCAACCATGTCGGCCCTGTTACACCTTTTATATTTCCATCCGTTTGCTCCGGTCTCAGGTTCTCTTCTTTCTTCCTCTGCTGTTGTTTTCCTCCTTTTTTAAACTCCTGTAGCTAAAAGAATTAATTAAGGTTTGGGTCCATTTTACCAAAAACTAAATAAGGTGGGATTCTCCAATATTTGATTTTTATATATGGAAGGAAACAACAAGAAAGAGTAGCCAAAAAATTAAGGTAACACCTAAAAATCTGTGTGAAAACAATTTTTCACTTTGGTCTGATTTTGAACCGAGTTTTGTTTCCACTGACCACAGTTACGTGATTTGGTCCCTAACACATTACACTTAACAGCTTCTCCAGACCCCTCCGCGTCTTTCACACATGCTCAGGTGAATCTGCTCTCATCTGTGAAAAGCACAGGGTGCCAATGGTGGACCTGCTAATTCTGGTAAATGCCGGTCGAGCTGAATGGTGCCGGGCAGTGAGCACAGTACCTCACCTGTGGCTTGCTGGAGGTCGTTTTGTATCTCTGGCTGTGCCCATCCTGTTCCCCCTTGAACAAAGGAGGAGACACCGGTCCCGCTGACGGGTTTAGGGTCTTCTATGGCCCTGTCCAGCTCTCCCAGAGTGACCACCTGTCTCCTGAGATTGTGCTGGGAGACACAGCAAACCTTCTGGCAAACCCTCCTTAGTAGTGACACTGACACAAGCCAGCAGCCAAAAAGACGACTGATCTTATTTACTGACATATTCTGTATTTTTACTTTTACTACCATTTGGGAATCATACTCAGCTCCTTCTGCTTTCCAAGGAATGTTTTGACAGTAACTAATCTAGACTGTACCAAATTATATTTCCGTCTTTACACAAACTTTTCCCTTGTTTGTGCATATTCTTAATTTCTCGACAGTTCAGTTTTGTACAGCACAGTCTATTGGAGCGGGCATGCTCTGTTTTGTGTAACTATTTTTAAATCCCAGTAGAAGTGCAACCACATAAGCTGGCGCAATAAAGCTTTTGCACGTGAAACCAGAGGAGTTAAACTTACTTAAGATGCAATCAAACAAATTTCCCAAGTGTGGGACTAATAAAGGTTATCTTATCTTATCTTATCAACTTGTCCCAGGTCGCATTCAACTTGTCGTGGCAGTTTCCTTCCACATATGCGCTGGCAACAGCAAAAACATTATAATCCACAAACACCCTTTGCTGATACGATCGGCTGTTAGCACCTCCCATGTTCCTACAAATAAATGTGCAAACTCACGTGTCCGCCATTACCTGCGAAAACCGGAAGTGACGTCATTTTCGTGGGAAACGTAGTTTTTTCCCCCTACGGTGCCTTTCAAAGGTTTACTGGTGTTTTTAAAAGTTCTGTTTGACGTTATTCCTTCTGTATAGTTTCCAGAATGCTTAGAACTCACACTGAACTGTTGGAAACCGTTTATTTTGATGCACGTGCTGTTTGTTTCTCTTCTTTTGCACAAAATATTTATTTTTGTTTTTCCTGCAGTTTATAAAAATTGCTCCTTCTCAAAAATGTAACTTTGAAGACACTGTTGGAAATTTGTTTTGTGCAATTTTTTTTGCATTTACAGTTCTGAGGGATAAACCTCTGAAATATGTGTAAACAAAACAAAACAAAAACAAATTTTAATTTCTTTGTAGTCTATTGCACTTTTATTGCAATTTATGTAGTTACTCTGGGCTTAATGCAAACATACTATTAAAATTTGAGATATAACAGCTGTATTGATATTTAGCAACTTGAAATGCTCCCAGAAATGGGACTACAGTATGTGAAAATATGAAGATAAACTCTGGCGGACTTGGTTCTATGATGGGCTTTAAAGGGTTAATGTGTCTCTCAGTCTATAATTGTCTTCACAAATGTGTTGGAGATACACAACCATGACAGTAACCAGTTATATGTGACGAGGCATTCATCCATTCACTCTACATCTTTTCACTTCTCACTCGTGACCTGATGCTTTAGCAAAATGTTAAAATGTGGATGGTAACGATCGCAGGCTACATCATGTTTGTGTGTTTGTGATGGTTTCCTCTCTGCTTTTCTTGTCATTACACATTTCTGTTTAAATGTTTTTCTGCTGTGTGTGTTTTCAGCTGTTTGTCCTGTCCTGTTTTATTGCACAGTTTCTTCACAGTAAACATCTGTTCAGTCGTTCTCTCCAGAGGGACAGTGGACCCTCTCTGTATACCTACAACTGTGAATCCACCAGCTAATGAGCCTTTCTGACAGACACACACAAACTCGAGTACAGTCTCGCAGTGCTGTGCGCACATAAATGAGCGTTTACACACAAAAACATCGACTCAAACAGCATGTTTCACACAGAGGCACGCATTTTAAAATAATTGTGTCTAATCCTCTTGAAGATTCAGGAAAAAAACAAACAATTTATGTGGAAAGAAAATATATGTGTATCAGTTTGTGTAAGTTCTGCATCATCAGCACCGTCAAACCAAAACTGCAGCACACTGTGTGTCTTATTAATCACGTGTTTAACAAAGCAGTCGACGCTCTCGAGGGAAGAATGTGTCACTTAATCTGTTCAGCTCTGACGAGTACAGAAAGAAAAGCAGCTATTGGCCCTAACGATGGAAGCTTTTAAGCAGTGTTATTTAACATCAAAATTAGTGCTGATTTGACTGTGAGAAAGACTTTGTTTACTGTTTTCTTGCTGCCTATCACACAGACTCAGCAATCAAAGATGCGGTAACTGCAGACTAAAAGTCACGTCTTGGTTAAAACAAGCCGGCAAAGAGTCTGGGCACTAGGTTTGAATGCCTCGCAGGCACCTCCCCGTGGAGCTTTCACGGGATGTCTAACTGGGAAGAGTTCCCAGAACAGACCCAGAACACACTCGGGGGATTTGATGTCCCACTTGGCCTTTAAATTTCTCCACGCAGATGCCGTGGATAGCAAATCTACTGCACTTGCTGCAATTAAGAGCCCGTCCTGAGGAAAAATGGACTGATAAGATAAAGAGGACTGAGACGCGTGCGTAATACTGATGCATTCTTTGAATTAATGCGGTACAAGATGTAAAATCGAGCTGACAATAGCTGGTGGGATCTGTAAATGATGAACGCAGCAACATTTTACTGATGCTTTTCAAGCGGAAAGTAAATGTTGACTCAATATCAAGGATGGAAAACATTCGAATTTGGACACGAATAGCAGAAAAAGGCAAATGGACCGCATTTGTAGAGCATTTTTCAAATCTTATTGACCACTCAAAGCACTTTACACTACCAGCCGCATCCACACACATACCCACAGGGCACTTTGATTGTATACATAAAGCACTCTCGCTGTCTACACGTACACATCAGGTAGTTTTTTAAAACCTTTTCAGTGTCTTGCCCAAGGACTCGTCTTCATGTGAGGAGTTGGAAATTGAATCATCGACCTTCATATTAGTGGACAACCCACTCGAATTCTTCACTTGGTGGATTTATAGTTAACAGTTTACTGTAAAAAAACACTTTGAATTGTCGCACAACTCAAACCGTACATGAGTGCTGAGTACTGTATACTGCACCTATAAGACTAAGAGCAGTGGTCCCGTGTAGTAGGGCATGGGTCAATTACAGCAGAACCGCTCAGGCTGAAAATATAGGGCACTCGGACTATTGTAATGCACTTCTATGTGCAGTCATGAAATCTTTATCTAAACTGAAGAATGGGGGAGTTCTGTGGAGAGAAAGCACTGACCCTGTGATGCTTTGCTTTGTGCTTTTAAAACATTTATCTTTCCTGTGTCTTTGTGCAAAGGGAAGCAAATGTTTCAGAGTGCAATCTGGAAATCAGTGCGCTCGGTGCTCCTTAAATATCACGGGACTCAGAAATAGCAAGATATTCTACTAAGACATATACTGCTGCAAGTCCGTGCACTCAGAATTAATCTGGCTGACCTTAAATGTAGAGAAAAAAGTGGGAAAATAAAAGTTTGGTTTCTTTGTTTAATGGTGGAAGAAAAACTAACACGGCTGATTTCGCAACTGCAGATAAGGAATCAAATCAATCCGGCCTTAAAGTGAGAAGTGCTTCCATACGTACTCTCCTCTTTTTGAGTGTACACCTGCTGGCACATTGTCAAGTAAAGCTATATGGAGGGCACTGCGAACACATACACTTCTCCAAGCCCTCCAAACGTTTTCAGCCAGCAGGAGGAGAGTGTGTGCTTAGTGCAGCAGATAGTGCTACAATCATAGTTTGATGTGCATGTCCAATTTGAGACAACAGGAAGCGGTCAAAGCTCACTCATTCCTACTTGGAAGTGTGTTAAATGAATTAAATGGCTTCAGACTCATAACAGGAAGTAAACGCAGAGTTAATGATGTAACTTCTACTGAAGCTGAGTGTGTTTCCTGTTGTCACAGTAACACTGGTGTAACACAGGAAATGAGCCAAACTTTAAACAATCCAGAGAATTCGAACATGGAAAATGGGGCTACAGGTGGAGCACATCCCACCTGTTGACACAAAACCTACAGCTAATTTAGAATAATCAGCGAACATTAGGCTCAGAACAGTGACAGCACAGTGCTGATGACAGCGCCACTGTGCTTCATGGTCAAATACATTTATCTAAACAGTACACTGCTCTTTAACTGCGAGGTCACTGATGTCAATATTGAAATCGCTGGTGTAGCAGTAAAGTTATCCTGCCATCAGAAGATGGTACACCGTGGTTGTAATGGGATGAAGTCAGCAGCAGTTCTCAGGAGCGCTGTGATAGGATGCTGGGCTCTCAGGCCACCATCATGAAGTCTGTGTCTTATTGTGTGGCCAGGGTCAGTCATGGTAGTTTCCTGCTGGTGGTCATTTTGCAGCTCTGGCGCTGCTCATCCTGTTCCTCCTTGAACAAAGGAGCAGATACCAGTGCTGCTGATGGGTTTAGGATCTTCTACAGCAGGGGTGGGCAACTCCAGGCCTCGAGGGCCGGTGTCCCTGCAGGTTTTAGATGTGTCCTTGAACCAACACAGCTGATTTAAATGGCTAAATTAGCTCCTGCAGTTCTCCAGAGGCCTGGTAACGAACTAATCATGTGATTCTCATGTGTTGACCCAGGGTGAGATCTAAAACCTGCAGGACACCAGCCCTCGGAGCCTGGAATTGCCCACCCCTGTTCTACGGCCCGGTAGAGTAACAGCCTGGCTCCTGACACACAGCAAACCTTCTGGCTGCGGTACACATTGATGCGCCACCCTGGAGGAGCTGAACTACCTGTGCAACCTCTGTAGGGTCCAGTTATCCTGTCTTCCTTCTCTCACTCCAACCAATCACAGCAGATGGCCCCGCCCCTCCCTGAGCCTGGTTCTGTTGGAGGTTTCTTCCTGTTAAAAGGGAGTTTTTCCTTCCCACTGTCGCCAAAGTGCTTGTTCATAGGGGGTCATATGATTGTTGGGTTTTTCTCTGTATGTATTATTGTAGGGTCTACCTTACAATATAAAGCACCTTGAGGTGACTATTGTTTGGCGCTGTATAAATAATATTGAATTCAATTGAATAGAATGGAGTTTATTCCCCACATTTTTACACCCAAACCACTAACCTCCATGCTTTCATGGTATTTACACCAAATTCTGACGTAATTAGCAGCTGATCTGCTGTATATAATAAACAGGCTGCAGTGGGCAAAGTGGACAACTGCCCAGCCTTTCCTTGTGTGGCTTGTGGAGATCTGACTGAGACAGAAACTTTTGGCTTTTATCTCCTTAAATCATTCATTTCATCTTTATCACACGTTGGATTTGTTTGTGACCTGATTTCCGGTCTTCTATCTCGTCTGTCAAACATTAACTACACATGCAAGCTGAATGAATTGGTTTAATGAATCGTCATCACTCTGATCAGTCCATAGTACATTAACAGTTTCCTTTTATGTTTTAAGAACTGCAGTTTGCTTCTTTTTAGTTCCAACCTGTTGTAGTAAATCCTCCAGCCTTATGCTGTGTTAATCACAGACAGGTAAACATGCACGCCTCCACACTGCAGAGGCGTCGAACGCTGCTGTGCAGCCATGAAGGGTTAAATCAAAATGCCAACTTTTGACTCTCATCAGCTCTGAGCTATCAGCAAACCCACGAAATCTGGGAACTAAAGGGTTACGTCTCCCACACATTTATATTAATATTGATATAAATCTATTCAAGTTAAAGCTGCGCACTTTAATTTAGCATTCATATTTCATTTCCAGCTGAAATAGTGTTTAACAGCTATGAGTCGTCCGAAAAGACGACCCAAATGAAGAACACACGTATGATAATAATAAAAATAAATTTCATTTTAGATGCTTTTCAAAACACTTAAGGTCATCTTTAACAAAACAATAACAACAGACAAGACGTTTTTACAGTGTTTCAAATCACAGAGGCTTCATCTCTACACAGCAGGAGGTAACAGCGCTCTGGTGCTGGACCTCCCGTCGCCGGGGTCTTAAACTCTCTGGACAAACAGAGAAGAACAGGAAAATAAACAGAGAAACATACGAGTGTGGACCGCATGCATTAGCACATACCTGTCTGTCTACCTGCATACAAACATTTGAGGCTGTGTGTAAGATTATTTGGGAAGATCAGCCTTTAACTCCATCGAGTACCTTTGATGGAGTTTAGGTGGAAAACTGTGTCTGCTCCTATATAATATCAGGATCTATTGAAGCAGATTTTTAATCCCCATGCTGTTCGTATTAAATTATGGGTTTTTATATATTTTTGGTGTGTTCCAACTACAGGGGGATCACACTCCTCAGCCTCCCTGGGAAAGTCTATGCCAGGGTGCTGGAAAGGAGAGTTCGTCCGTTAGTCGAACCTCGGATACAGGAGGAACAATGCGGTTTTCGTCCTGGTCGCGGAACACTGGACCAGCTCTTTATCCTCTCCAGGATACTTGAGGGTGCATGGGAGTTTGCCCAACCAGTCTACATGTGTTTTGTGGACTTGGAGAAGGCATTCGACCGTGTCCCTCGGGGTGTCCTGTGGGAGGTGTTGCGGGAATATGGGGTGTCTGGCCCATTGCTACGGGCCATTCGATCCCTATACAACCGTTGCAAGAGCTTGGTTCGCATTGCCGGCAATAAGTCGGACTCGTTCCCGGTGGGTGATGGGCTCCGCCAGGGCTGCCCTTTGTCTCCGGTTCTGTTCATAATTTTTATGGACAGGATTTCTAGGCGCAGCCAAGTGGCGGAGGGCTTTCGCTTTGGTGGCCTCAGAATCTCATCTCTGATTTTTGCGGATGATGTGGTTCTGTTGGCTTCATCGGGTGAGGGCCTCCAGCTCGCACTGGAGCGGTTCGCAGCCGAGTGTGAAGCAGCGGGAATGAGGATCAGCACCTCCAAATCTGAGGCCATGGTTCTCAGCCGGAAAAGGGTGGAGTGCCCACTCCGGGTCGGGGATGAGTTCCTGCCCCAAGTGGAGGAGTTCAAGTATCTCGGGGTCTTGTTCGCGAGTGATGGGAGAAGGGAGCCGGAGATCGACAGACGGATTGGGGCTGCAGCTGCAGTAATGCGGACGCTGCACCGGTCCGTCGTGGTGAAGAGGGAGCTGAGTGTAAAAGCGAAGCTCTCAATTTACCGGTCGATCTACGTCCCTACCCTCACCTATGGCCACGAGCTGTGGGTAGTGACCGAAAGAACGAGATCACGGATACAAGCGGCAGAAATGAGCTTCCTCCGAAGGGTGGCTGGCCTCTCCCTTAGAGATAGGGTGAGAAGTTCGGCCATCCGGGAGGGGCTCAGAGTAGAGCAGCTGCTGCTCCACATCGAAAGGAGCCAGCTGAGGTGGTTCGGGCATCTGACAAGGATGCCCCCTGGGCGCCTCCTGGGTGAGGTGTTCCAGGCATGTCCCACCGGGAGGAGGCCCCGGGGCAGACCCAGGACACGCTGGAGAGATTATATCTCTCGGCTAGCCTGGGAACGCCTTGGTATTCCCCCGGATAAGCTGGAGGAGGTGGCTGGGGAGAGGGAGGTCTGGGCCTCTTTGCTTAGGCTGCTGCCCCCGCGACCCGGCCCCGGACAAAGCGGATGAAGATGGATATATTTTTGGAAATTTAAAACACCTTGACACTTTCAGGGGCTTGACAAGACGTGCAATGCTCAGCTAAAAGGTTTGCAGGGAACTTGTTGCATGTTTCCTCAAATCCTTTGTGCTTCTTTTGGCCCTAAGAGAACAAAATTAGACAAACGCTAACATGTGGTAGTGCTTGTTGTGCTGCCACAAAAACAGATCCCACAAAATACACACAGACTGCTGCTACCAGTACAATAAATCCTAATCCTTATACTCACAGTCGTTACACACTTACAGTATGGTCTGTGCACAACTCGCAAAAGAATGTACACAAAATCTGCACAGTGGCTTATATATAATACAGCTCTGGATCCCCACGGACCAGACGGACAAAGCCACAGCACGCCCGTCTGAGCTGTAAGCTGTAATAGAGTGGTTAGGCAGCAAAAGTCAGAAACCCTGCTAAACTGCACAGATTCTGCAAAAACACTCTTCATAATTCTTCGATGCAACACTTCAAATTGTAACTGTTAGACTCTGGGATTCTTCTAAACAGGCTGGTTAGATGTACTGTGCTTACTAAAAACACGAGTGTAAGATTACTTACATTGACCAGCAGTGCATTCCTGTCCTGTTCATGCTACTCGTGAATAAACACATTAACTGCAGGTGTGTGAAACTAAATGAGAAGACGGGAATGATGGAAGAACAGAAAGTAGATTAAATCAGAGAGGAAGAAGTGAAACGTCACTGGGAGAGCTGCAGATTGACGCAGACTATTCAACAGTGCCATCTAGTGTTGCAGCTGGGAATAGCCTCGAACTCGGCCTCATTAAATGTACTGGGGCAGAGCAGGGAGCACACAGGAGGAAAAGCACATAACCCCATTTTAGGCACCTTAATAATAGTTGAGGAGACATTGATGGAAATGTACTTTGTAATATAAAGTAATTCTGAAAATTTTCTTTGCTGTTTTTTTCCTCCTCCAGTGTTATTCCATTAGCCGAAATGTGCTCTCTCTACATCCATCACTGATCATTATGGCATCTTAGCGTAATTGCCCTCCCCCTGTTGTGTGTGCGCACACTCGCCGGTCCTGAATGCCAGCAGTAATATCTCAGAGAGAGGAGAGAGAGCGAGAGAGAGAGACATATGCATACCCAGCTCATTTCCACCGCCAATCAAATTACCTGACCCAGCCGCAATACATCACTGCCAAACTGTTTATTAAACAAAAAGCCATGATTAAATTATTAATGACAGAGATTAATTAAGACCCCGCGCAGCACACGTGCACACGCACACAAACGCGGCCTGAAAATACACGCAGGCAGAAAGGCGTGCACGCAAAAATCCATGCACCAGAATGCCCAGGCAGGAGCGCGCACGCACACCAACGCACACACTAATGCACACACACGCGTAGACAAAAACGCCATCACTCTGTTTTGCACATTTCAAGCACACGATCGCCTGCACAAATACACATTAATGTCCACGGCTGCTTGTGGAAAGAGCGAGTGGGGAAGGGAATAATTTGACGTATAACTTCTTTTTAATGTGCGCAGCAGATACAGTGGACAGTAAACAACATCAACACGAAGTCAACAAACAACATTAACGAGCTCCTTGTCAGCAAACTTTTCTTGATGTTACCACCAGGGTTCGTTTATGGCGGTGCTTATGCTGCTCTAATGGTTTGTTAGGGGGAGCATTTGTTGCTGTTGGGGGGCCCGCTGTGCTTTGCGAGTGTGTGCTTACGTGTGAAGAAGAGGGTTTTGTGTGAGATTGGAGTTCTTACAACGTATTATTTCACAGTCAACATGGCAGCTTTTGTTTATGCTTACTGATTCAAGTTTAGAGTCATGCAAATAAAAGATCATTCATGATGCTTGCAGTGATTTTATGTTATTTTTCAGTTGTTGTCCCTTCATTTGCCTTTAAATGCTCACAAAAATGAACAACCTTTAATTTCAGAGGTCAGCGTGATAACATTTACCTGCAGGATGTAGATGTTTCTGCCACCTCACAGGTGAAACTGCTGTAAACCTCTATTTAAAGATTTCTCTCATAATGTCTCTTTATAATGGCAAAGTTCATTATAGCACCTGTTCTTCACACTTATTGCAGCAGCAGCTATAACCGAGTGTTATAATAAATAAAAAAATCACATACAGAAATAAAACTGTCATGAAATATTTTTACTTGATCTCATTATGCATCTATTTGTCAAACTGTTCTGGAAGTTTATTATTCCACCAGTTAGACACCCTGTATGCTGTTACCAAGGAGACAGCTATCCTTTGTGTTTCGGTTGTGTTAACAAACCTCCAAATGACACGATTGATATAAAACGCAAGAACAAAATATTCCTATTTAAGCAGCAGATCCACACTTCCTTTTCATTTTAATGTTTTTTTACGTCGCTGGATGCAGATGTTTTGCCTTTCTTGGCAGATTATTCTGCTCCTCGTTGCTGGAGGGAGGTTTTTTTGCACGGTGCGCACCACTTTACAATCCTCCAAAGGTGTTGAATTGGATTCAAGTCAGAGCGCATACTTGGCCGGGTCAGAGATTTCACATTTTGTTCTTTAGCCCATGAGAGCTACGCAGGTTTTTTGCTATGTTGGGTTCTGGCTTCCTTGTGAAAACATGCTCGTACAATCTTAACAGAGTCGGCCAATCATAATGCACAATTTAGTCATTTCAGTTATAAACATAAAATTGTAACCTGTAATTGTAGTGACATTATAAGAGATGTTTTTGGTTATTAAACTTCCTCCCCAGGGTTATGATACTTCTATGATCATGCTGCAGTTTTCAATAGTTGCAGTATATTGTAAACAATACATCAGGTCACAAGTTATCATCATGACCAATACTAACCTGCATGTTTCTGCACTCATGCAAACCCCCATCGCCGTGCTCCATGTCTCATGGTCGGCACCTTGCTCTGGTGGTCCTCGCCAAACCCTCAACAAACACGGGGTAAGCCCTTTGATCCGAACTGATTCGTTTTGTGTTTATCAGACTTTTGGTGGTCTTTGCCAAAATTTTTTATGTGAAGAATTGGAGACATTGTCTGACTTCATGCAGAGTCCTGTCAGAAGCATCGGGTTTCTGCAGATAAGCCCTGTGCTAAATCCAAGCCATGAGCACTTATCTGTCTGGTTTTCTGTGCAAGATTGCTTAAATAACATAATGTGCATGGCATTTGTGCACTTTGGGTTCTTGTTAGTATGGCTGCCGCAGCTGCAGCACGTCCCTTTTCATTTTCAGTAAAACTAAAGGAAACAACAAAGGAAATGACTCGGAGAACGTCCTTGACACGGCCAAACTTTGGTCCCTGTTATGTTGTTCCTGCCATCCTTTGACAGAGTGAGTTGTAGAGGTTTGTTGTATCTGCAGAGGAGATTGAGGATTTCCAGCAAGGCCAACGCAGTCTTACTCCACACCACACTCATTTTATGATAAGGGAGATCTACGGCTTGAGATTGGTCCCGGGGCAGACCAGTAGACACTGGCCATAAAAAAGACAGAAGCCATAAAAGAAATGTGATGTGTGTATATGTGTGTGTGAGAGTAAAGGATAGAGAGAGGGAATTTGCATTGTGTGTGTGTGCGTGTATAAAAAAGAGCTAGCCTGGAGAGGCCAAAACAATCACCCAGTATCAGCACTTTATGGTTGAGAATACTATATCACCCTGACAACAAAGGCAGTAAAGCGCTGTATGGCGCTGTAAAACATTGTGTGATTCTGCAGTGAGATGATCGTTAGCACAGCTGGTTAATTGCCTGACCACACCCCTTCTGACACACAAACGCGTGCACTCACCGACCCACTGCCCCGCACATGTGTACGCACAGAGAGACTCACAGATACACACAAGCACGTCGCCACACAGAAACGATTCCCCAAAGAAACCATAAAGACGTGTGATGGATGAAAGGGAAGGTTGTTGAGGATAATCAGTCAAGGAGACAAGGCGGCATTCAGATGCTGCTTGTTGTTCCAAGACAAATTCATCACAGTGTAATTAGTTTGCGAGACTTCAAACCCACAGTCTCTTTATTGTTTTACTCGTACAACCTCAGAATAACTATAGTAGTAATGTTTGCGAGCACGCCCTCCGTCCCATTAAAGGTACATCAGGACGTTTCTTTAGTCGTCTTGTCAGATTAAAGAATTATGAAAGAAGAAGCAGTGTTTTCCATCTATAAGTCAAAATTTCAGCCCATTATCACAAATTTTTGACTTAATAACTTGAAAGTTATTTTCTCAATATTTTCTCTGTTAATATTTTGACATAATAACTTGAAATTCTGACTTATAAATGGCAAAAACTGCTTATTTCCTCAGTGGAGAAAACAAGCTTCCGTGCAGACTGAATATTTCAGTTTGGATCGTTCTGTCCTGAACTTTTGGGAGAAGTGCTCGTTTACTGAGCTTTTAGTTTGCTTTAGTTTGTTAGATTCATGCCAGCATTAGTTTTCTTTGGCATGTAACCAAACAATAACACAACACGGACAAGCAGTCGCCTCTGTGCGTACGTGTGTGAGGTCTGCATAAAACTAATGCATCTGCAAACAGGAGGACGAGTGCTGGAGTCACAAAAGGCATCTGTCATATAACTTTACACACTGTGCATGACTTTCTCACATGAGGCAAATGGACGTTTCTGCAGGATAAACAGCACGACCTATAAATCAGAGCCCGTCCTGTGTTAACAGTAACGGCTGAGTGAAGAGTGTGTGTGAAGGGTCATTAAGATTAAACACAGTAAAAAAGGAAGAAAATATCCCCCTGCAAGCCTCCCTTTCATCCATGAAATTCCTTTAGGTTAATATCGCGTTAACCAAAAACCGAGGAGAGCGGCACATCTCCCAGAAACTCCACGGCTGCAGCAGCACCCCAGATTTTTGTGTACAACAGTTTACTGTACATGCACACTGTACATGTGCCAGCCAGTTTATAGGCAGTCAGCATTAATACAGGCACTCAAGGATAATGAGTAATGAAGGGACATCAATAAGGGCTATGAGCGACATATCTGACGGGGCAGCTTTTAATAATGGCCACCGTCAGCACAGACACACAGACAGATGGAGCGGGGGGGGGGAGAAAGTGAGCAGAGTAGAGAGGAGTGATGATGGAGATGGATGGAAGAGCAGGGAAAGGAAAGAGAGACAGAGCGGTAGATGCCAAAGAGAGATGGAGTGATAGAGGCATGGAGGAATAAAGGATTCGTCCACTCAGTTATTGCCCTAACAGGGTCCTGGAGGACTGAAGCGTATCACCGTTTGCTGTTGGGCAAGAAGTATTTTACATTTTACACCCTGGACACATCAGCAGATGAACAGGTTCAGATAACCCCATCACCATGCTACTCCTGCGTACACCACACCTGGCTGTAGGTGTGTTTTTATCTTTGCATTATCCCTGCAACGGTGCACCTTTTACCCTCTGACAGCTGGGACAGGCTCCAGCCCCCTCCCTGCAACCCTGAACTGGAAAAGCAGAAGAAAATGGATTGATGGAAATGCACAATCGATACCACTGAAACTGGCTCCAACCCTGGGGATTCCATTAAGATGGACAATATGAATTTAGGAAAGACTTGAAACTTGGCTGCAGCATTATTAGCATTATTAGAGCACGACTGGCCTGCCATTGGTGGGGTCTTCACGCTTGAAACGGGGTCACTGACCGCCGTGCAGATCCACGCTTCGTCTTGCCATAACAGCTGCCAGGAATTTCTTTGTGTCCCCGTTGACCCACGCTGGGCCTGCTGCCGCTGGCACCCACCACAGCTGGATGCTTGCTGAATCGCCTTCTCCTCCAGGGCTTCCCATTCACCAATCATATCTTCCCAGTGACTGTTCTTCACTGCCGTGGATGCACTTTGCTGCAGTGTCATCCTGCTCTTCTGCCATTTTTCCTCCTCTTAAAGGGCTGGACTCTGTCGGCGTAGCTCATTAAGCTAGTTGAGGGCAAAGTTAGGAAGTAAAGCATTAAAAACAGCATTTTCCACAATAAACACACACAGTACCAAAATATATAAAACAGAACCATCGACTAAAACGACAATAAATAACACAGAAAGCACAAAAAGCCACAGCAGAAGTACTTAGGCTCAGTTCAATAAGCTAAGTTCTCTCTTTTCTGTTTTCTTGAATGCGTGGTCAAAAACATTGGCGAAGCATACGAGAGCATGTAATCATATTCAGAGAAATGAAGCGATCTATTAGAAAACCAACCAGCACGTTGATAATTACGCTGTACATTTGAAAGGAGGGAAAGTGCTTCTATCTCCCTCATAGTCTTTAGAACATGACTCAGCTTCATAGAAAACAAAAGCAAAAGCAATTAAGACCTTTCGCCGTTCATCACTGAAATTGAATCGTGTGAAATACAACCCAGCATTATTAGCTGGAGCTGCTAGGCCACTGCCTGGCGCTCAGATATATACATATATATTACAAATAATGGAGGAAAGCAGCTGAAAAATGAATAGAGCAATTTTAATTAGGTGAGAGCTGTGTACTGTGCTATCATGTGTGCCATAATAATAATGAATATGCACGGCCAAGCAGGGATAAAGTGTGTAATGAATGGTATGTCTGTTATTACCTTAATTAAACTGATTTCAAGCAATTCTGTTTGACCGAGCAAGAATCCAGCGGGAAAATAATTTTCTGTCTTTATGAGCGTTTCTCTGAAAGTTTCTCTGCTGCAGTTTGTCGCTGCTGGCAGCACCGCAGACACTCTTTGGATATATGCGTTTTATATTTCAGGAGACTGCGCAGTGCTAAAAGATGGACTGAGAAAGACGCAGACAGACAGACAGACACGAGCGCCGTCTTCCATCTTACTTAAAATGTAAATGGTTGCGTTGGGATTGGTTAAGGCTTCACTGCTAACGAGGCACGCTGGGGTGATAGATGGAGCTTTAATTCTGAGAAGGAATTGAACTACAGGCCTGGGAGACATTAGTTAAGCAACATGGCACCCTTCCCATCCATCTGTGCCTCAGCCTCCTCCCTTTCAGCTCTTTCCATCCATTCTGCCACCTTGGTTTACCATTACTCAGGGACACGTCACGGCTGGGCCATCCATCAATCCATTGTTTCCCCTTTCTTTCCTTCCATTCACCTCTCTTTACACCCCAGCACACATTTTAAAAAGTCTTCTTTCTTCTGCTCAGGTTCACCCTTCTTCATCGTCTTCATTTAAAACTTTCAACATACTCATCCCAAACACTGCTCATGAAACTGTGCTGATGAGTAAAGGTCGCTTTTGCTGTGATGCAGGGAAGAGAGGAGAGCTCAGACTTTATACTTCAGCAGGACTTTGAAGACGGGGCGTGGCACATTAGCAGATTGCTGGCTGTTGGTTTAGTGTTGTGAGCCGGCCACATGCAGTGGTGCTCCTTCACATATTACACTTTGCTTTCCATAAACATCAGATTTGCATTAATCAATGCACTCTGTTTACATGGCATATTAGTATGAAGCAATCCAATCACAGCTGCGGCGGTCTTTATCGCCGCAAACTACATTTGTTATTTGTGGTGAGGTGCACCTCGGGCAGTGTGTATGCAGTCGCAGAGTACTTAGGGGTGCAGTTTAAGAAACAAATAAATCAAAGTGATTATTTTAAGGCTCTATTAAGTTAGTGTTAATGAACATTTCACACATCTGCTGCTTTTATTGTGAAAGAGTCACAGGAAACATTTTTCTGTCCCCATGGTTAACACTGACGCTCTTCGTTCATTGCAGATTAAAATAGATACTGATCATTGGTGGTGTCTGTCATTAAGATCCATCCATCCATCCATCCATCCATGCCTCCATCATGAGCTCCATCCATCCATCCATCCATGCCTCCATCATGAGCTCCATCCATCCATCCATCCATCCATCCATCCATCCATCCATCATGAGCTCCATCCATCCATCCATCCATCCATCCATCCATCCATCCATCCATCATGAGCTCCATCCATCCATCCATCCATGCCTCCATCATGAGCTCCATCCATCCATCCATCCATGCCTCCATCATGAGCTCCATCCATCCATCCATCCATCCATCCATCCATCCATCCATCATGAGCTCCATCCATCCATCCATCCATCCATCCATCCATCCATCCATCCATCATGAGCTCCATCCATCCATCCATCCATGCCTCCATCATGAGCTCCATCCATCCATCCATCCATCCATCCATCCATCCATCATGAGCTCCATCCATCCATCCATCCATCCATCCATCCATCCATCCATCCATCCATCCATCATGAGCTCCATCCATCCATCCATCCATGCCTCCATCATGAGCTCCATCCATCCATCCATCCATGCCTCCATCATGAGCTCCATCCATCCATCCATCCATCCATCCATCCATCCATCCATCATGAGCTCCATCCATCCATCCATCCATCCATCCATCCATCCATCCATCCATCATGAGCTCCATCCATCCATCCATCCATGCCTCCATCATGAGCTCCATCCATCCATCCATCCATCCATCACGAGCTCCATCCATCCATCCATCACGAGCTCCATCCATCCATCCATGCCTCCATCCATCCATCATGAGCTCCATCCATCCATCCATCCATCCATCCATCCATCCATCATGAGCTCCATCCATCCATCATGAGCTCCATCCATCCATCCATCCATCCATCCATCATGAGCTCCATCCATCCACCCATCCATCACGAGCTCCATCCATCCATGCCTCCATCCATCCATCATGAGCTCCATCCATCCATCCATCCATCCATCATGAGCTCCATCCATCCATCATGAGCTCCATCCATCCATCCATCCATCCCTCCATCCATCCATCCATCCATCCATCCATCCATCATGAGCTCCATCCATCCATCCATCCATCCATGCCTCCATCATGAGCTCCATCCATCCATCCATCCATCCATCCATCCATCCATCCATCACGAGCTCCATCCATCCATCCATCCATGCCTCCACCATGAGCTCCATCCATCCATCCATCCATCCATCCATCCATCCATGCCTCCACCATGAGCTCCATCCATCCATCCATCCATCCATCCATCCATCCATCCATGCCTCCACCATGAGCTCCATCCATCCATCCATCACGAGCTCCATCCATCCATCCATCCATCCATCCATCCATCACGAGCTCCATCCATCCATCCATCCATGCCTCCATCCATCCATGCCTCCATCCATCCATCCATCCATCCATCCATCCATCATGAGCTCCATCCATCCATCATGAGCTCCATCCATCCATCAATCCATCCATCCATCCATCATGAGCTCCATCCATCCATCATGAGCTCCATCCATCCATCCATCCATGCCTCCATCCATCCATCCATCCATCCATACATGCCTCCATCCATCCATCCATCATGAGCTCCATCCATCCATCCATCCATCCATCCATCATGAGCTCCATCCATCCATCCATCCATCCATCCATCATGAGCTCCATCCATCCATCCATCCATCCATCCATCATGAGCTCCATCCATCCATCCATCCATCCAGCCATCCATCATGAGCTCCATCCATCCATCAGCTCGTTCTCTGGTTCTTTAAGAAGTTTGTAGTGCAGTAAAAAAAAAAAATAGAAAAGAGAGATGACAGATGTTTACTTTGATTACACAAACATTACGTAGGCGTATGTAATGAATAGTAGGTTTGTTTTATAATTATAACATGAAGAACGTCAGCGTATAATAATAGTGTCCAACAGTATATTTCTACCTAACTCAGCAGCTCATTCTCTTTAAAGATGTCACACATTTTAGGGTCACTTTGAACAACAGGGTAGATGTGAAACGTAAGAGTGAGGTCAGAGGTCAAATGTGAAATGATATTTGGATACAAACTGTAATGTGATATTTAGAATCCCCATGCACCAGCATCATTACTAAATATTACTGATACAAACTAGGGCAGCAGAATTTTAGGCAGTTTTAAAGACGAGACATTTTGTGAAAGTTTGACCTTTTTTGACCTTGAAGAAAAGGTCAGAGGTCAAATGTGACACATTTTACATCTTCATGCAGCACTTTCTATATGTTGACAATAAACACCACAGTTGTAAGAGTCATAGTTTCAAAGTTATAAGGCGTTCTGTCAATTTTTGACCAATAAATCATAACAATGTCCATGAAGAGTGGATGAAAGCCAGATTTTAATGGATCGTTAACATGACCTCACTCTACACTCTACAACATTTTACCAGAATTCATTCAAAACGTTTCATGTTTGCAGACAAAATGATGTGCAAACGCTACCACAAACATAAACTCCTTGGTGGAGGTGAAAACGTTTCCTGTGACCTTTATTTGTATTTTACATTTACATTTATCATTTCTGGCCAGCTGTTGAAAGAGCAGCCTGAAATTAGAGTAAAATAAAATATGTCACCCATGGTAACCCATGTCATGAAGCCGTACACACCTGCCAATCAAACGGTGTCACATGCTCACCGACAGACTGAGCAAAAGAAGAGCGGATCATGGACAAAGCAGCCTAGAAGCTGGATCTCATTGATTATACAGTTCAATATTAGACTGAAGGATGCAAACGCGTCGGAAAAAATGTGAAAAATGCAGCATTTTAGAGTGATTTAATTTAAGTGTGAAGGCATCGCCGTTCCTTCCTTCATTACTTTCCTTGTCTCACTCCTCCTTCCTTTCATCGAGCCTTCCCCGCCACGCTCCCGCCTCCAGCGTCCATCATTTATCACCCTGAATCCAACATCGCTTCAGCCTTACTGTGTACCTTCCCTCTCTTTCTCCTCCCTTACAACATATTAATCCTTCGTGCCAGTGTGAGCCCTCCCATTCTTGCACTTTTTCATCACTCTTTATCTCCGCCTTATCTCTCTCTCTCCCTCTCCCTGCAGCACCACACCCTGCCATTGTTGTCTCTGTGACACATATTCTTCCCATTTGTCACTTCTCCTCCTTTAAATGAAAACATTCATCCCTTCACCTGTCCCCCTTTACATCCCGCTCTCACTGTTTATTTACTCATCCCTTTCTTTTCCCGGGAAAACTGTCGTCCTGTTATGGAAGGTAAATCCATCCTTCTTCTACTGTCCCCCTCACTTCCCCTTTGTCTCATCCTTGATCTCCTCAAACTGTCCTTCCAGTCATACAAAGTGCATGGGCTCTTTTTGATAGCGGGTATCTATTAAACACAGGTTCAGGCCAGATTTAGCAATAACACAGGACTCTGGCTACAGCCATCTTCTCCTCTTTGCCTTTCTCCACTGACCCCTCCCTATCTGCCTCAGTCCATCCATCCATCACGCTCTTCTTCTCTTTAGTGTTACACATGAGCTGGTGGCAAGGTAATGATTGGTTTAAACAGGTAGTCTGTATGCATGGAGGCTCGCTAAACGATATTAATGGTGTGTGTTTGTGTGTGTTTGTGTGTGCTTTCCTGTATATTGCATGAGACTTAATGCCCTCTAACATTATCAAGCCCTGGTGCGATAAGCACGTGCAGACAAGAATTCACATAATTACTTTATGTAATAACTATCAGTTCAGTCACAACCTGCAGGACGAGGTCACCGCAGAGTTAACGTTTGCATCCCGCGTTTATCGTGAAAACACGCATTACTTTTTCATGAGGCTGTACACAAATGTGCTGAAAGGATTTCCTTCTGCATAAATTACTTGCTCTCATTCTTCTTCTGCCTCGACTTTTATTCACGTTAGTGCAGCAGTGGACGAGTACGACTTGCTGCTAGTAGCAGCTTGGTTGTTAATGAGTGGACAAAAAAGTTTTTGTCCAAAATGCTGACTTTAATTAGTTTGATTAAATGTTCATTTTACATGTAATTTTGTTACATAATTACAGCATAAAATGCTAAATTTAATGAAATTCAGTTTATGCCAACTGCAAAACAATCCTTAGATTTCACATATTTCTGTTGCATTTTACTAAAAATTATTGCTTTACATTTATTGAGGGTTTATGAGTCCAGCTTCTGGAGGCAGAACCATAAACCATCCAACTCCAAATCTGAGACGCAGCAAACATTTTTACTCTGGTTTTCAAATGCTGTTTGTTTAACTTTCAGAAGTAATGATCTCATTCTGGGTTCAAATTCACCCCTTCACAAACTAAGAGACGTGTTACACACCTGCATTTTCTACTGCACAGCATCACACTCTGCCAGAGCTGTTACAGTGTTACCCTTGATTAGAAAGGATGTGCTGGTGAGGAGATGAGGAGGCCTACAGATGATATGTATGGGACTGATAACAGCAGACTTTTGCCATTCAGTAGACTGATAACATCCAGACGTGGCGACCAGCTCAATCAGAACCTGAATGTCCACCAGAGACCAGCTGCCAGCTATAAGAGATAAGAGACAAACTTCAGGTCCATAATTTGTTGGACAGCTGAATCATTTTTTCCATTTTTGTCTCAGTACACCAGCACGGGGGATTTTAAGTCAAAGACTAAAGATGTGACAGAATAAAAAAAGGATTTCTGTGGTTGAGAAAAACAGCTTCATAACATTTAACCAAGTATACACTCGACTGAAGGTTTACACCAAGGTGCAAACCACTGGTTACACTCATCATCAGGGAGGGCAGATCGGACTTTACCAGAAAACATCTCAAAGAGCACTTTTCTCACAAACTAACCAAGTTTATTTGCACCAGAATGAGGGAAGGAGCAAAAAAAGCTCATGATCTGAAGCACACCACATCACCCACGTCTCCAGTTTTTATCAGTTATGTGAAACTGCCAAAGTGAAATCTTTTCTTTCTCCAAAAAACGCATTCATGCCTTCATCACCTCGTGATTGGATTACCGCAGTTCTCCGTTTTTGGGTGGAGAACACTCAGATCTCCATCACTTGCAGTTTGTCCAAAATACTGCTGCACATTTTTTAACAGGTCAGGTCACTCAATTTATTTTATTTAAAGTTAGTTAAAGTTTCTGGGCTGCCTCTCCTCAAAGTAGCCATCCATCAAGACTTTCTCCATTTGAAGCAATGCATCATCAGGGATTGTAACATTGTAACAGCCGGTCCTTTTATCGAATTAAATTATTGATCTGTGGTTTAATGTTGTTTTTTTTAACACATGCGTTGCTTAAAATGTGCTACAGAAATAAAACTGACATTGACATCAACTGCTAAACATAGTGGAGGTGGTGTTATGACATATATAAAGAGATTGTATATATTTCAGGCTTACAGGATTCAATTTAAGAGTTTGAAGTCAATAAAAATTATGACAGGACAAAATGCAGTTTTTCTCCAGATATTAAACGTAAGGCTCTACAACAAAGTGACCTGGTTTGCTAAAACACATACACACTGTTTTATCACTGGAGAACAGACCCAGGACTGCAACGCTTCACAGTCAATGGTCTTTTTGAGCCTGTGAACATGGGGGACCATGTCTATAACAACTACACGGTGCAATTCTTATTTATATGCCATGAATTAAAGTTAAAAGTTGACACTTTAGTCACATCTCGATTGGATGTGCTAACATCCATGATGTAGAGAGGCAACATGATAAAAGTTTAATCCTTGTCCAAATACTCCCAGAGATAACTGTGTATGTGAGATCTGAGGCAGGGATGGGAAGTACTCAGATTCCACGTCGTGTTTCTTGAGCAGACACTAAAGTTATTACTTGTCAAAAGTCTGGCACATAACAGCTTAGCAGCATAAGAAATGATGACACCCAGACAGAAGGTGGGGTATTATAGGCTAAAGGACACATTCTCCTGGGGAAGAGGCCGGCAGCATGCAGGCTATCACTTCTAAGCTGTGTTTGTTTACTAGTGAGTCACACATGTTGACACTGAAGACCACCAAATGACAGAAAAACATAAGACACATAAAGGGACTGACTTTCGACCCCGTTTTACATTAAAAAGTGAGAAGAAGCTGTCTTTGAATGAAACTGCTGGAAACAAAAACCAAAACAAAACAGAAAATAAAGCTCGCTAGCTCAAGTTCATAGTGTCATGCTCATTTGCGTGCACTGCCGCCCACACACGCCTACGCACGTGTGTGCAAACAGTTGCAAAGAGTGGGTGAGAAAGAGCCAGACTAAGAAAAGACCTTTGATATTCAGCTTTCATTATTTGGGCAACATCTTCTGCACGCATCTAAATCTGCAGAAACGCAGAGTTTCAGCCAGAAAGCTGCGAGCTCGCTTTATGTTACGTTGGCTGTACTGAGGTCACTCTTGGATTAATTTAGACCTTAAACAGAAGGTCAGTTCATCTGTGCAAACTCTGAAAGTTAATGTATGCGCGAGTCTTGCTTTAATATAACAGGATCATTTAACACTTTCTTCTCTGTTTCTATTAATCGTTTCCTTTAGGTGCAAGGAGGGAACTTGAACTAAAGATTTCCACATATGCCTCAAACTATATTCACAACATGCTAC
This sequence comes from Mchenga conophoros, assembly GCF_057382185.1. Taxonomy (NCBI): domain Eukaryota; kingdom Metazoa; phylum Chordata; class Actinopteri; order Cichliformes; family Cichlidae; genus Mchenga; species Mchenga conophoros. The sequence continues at coordinate 37,553,200 of NC_140541.1, forward strand.
CCCACATCAGTGTATCTGTGCAATTCAACAGTGCCACCTAGAGCTCAAGGAAAGCATAGCAGCAGTGAATTATGAGTGGGTGCAGATCTGCTCATCAACATACTGTCATGATCTGTCTTCTACTTTGACTCAGTGTGTGTTTGCGTGTGTGTGTGTGCACATCTTGTCAGTCACCTCCGGTGTGATCTCTACAGCTATAATTATTCATGGTCGGTCAGCTGTCAAGTCATGATGTTTACATTCATGCATGAGTCGGACAAAGATGCAGAGCAGCACATTCTCAAACACACGTTTGTTATGAGCTGCAGTGGCATCATATATCACCATCGTGGGAATAAAGGCATCGCTTTGCTTCATGAATGTGGCCAAAATGGCACAGAGTGTGTCCGGGTTACATTAAGAACCACCTGCACTAATTATTTAAAGACACAGCAATCAACCGATCGCACACAAACATCGCATCACGCCACCTTTCAAGCATCCTCGTGTGGAAACATCCTGGTTGTTCAGGCGAGCACAAAATCAAGTCTGAATGGAAATGCCTCACACAGCTTTCTGTGTGTTCCCCTCAGGGTATTAGTGTGATATTGGCTATTTCCTGTTTTGAAGGCGAGTTACTTTACAGTCAGGCAGAGACGCAGATGGCCTAGTCACCTCTCGGTGATGGTCTGTGACTGGCATGATTGCTGTGCGGTCTCTGTTTGTCTGTCTGCCTCTTTCTATTCCACCGCGACGTCCCTCATTCCCTCTCTATCAGCCTGCTTCCCGACTCTTGTTTTCTAGTCTCTTTGTTGCTTTATCTGCTGGTGCATGAACACTAAAGTGAGTTATTTTCATAGTTATCGCATGTGGAGACGGCAGGGTCAACTGTGAGAGTGGGTGTAACAAGCAGGAAGTTGAGGCAATAAGTCTTTCTTTGTTTCGAGGCTCAAGAAGACGTAATTGTTCACGGATGAAAAATAGCTGTCAGTTAGAAAGGTTAAAATAACAGCTGTAAGAAGCAAGTAGGCTGCACATATTTCATGTTTAACCAGCACCACACCCACTACATGTCTTCCTCTAAAATAATACCATGTAGCTGCAAAGGAAATGTTATCACTTCCAAGTCATGGGAGACGCAGTGGCATGAATCCATAGACAGAAAAAATAAAGTCTGCTCAAGGTACCTGATTTTTATATGAGTTTGAATGTTTACCACAATTACATCAAGAGCTCTCTACATTTATGAAGTGAGAAAGACGACTCCGAGTGAAAGCTTTTCTGCTTTACTTCCACAGCATTGTCCCGGACTCAAACGTTGTCCTTAGTGCTTCCCAGCGTGTTCAAATGTGAGAACAACAGTTCCTGAACCACATATGTGATGAACAACACCCCTGACACGCCAAAACAGCCACATTTGACATCCTGAGAAGGAGAACATCAGAGGCTGAGTACCTACAGGTCGTATTTGTGCATGCAAACAGACTGTCTGTACAAAAACATAAATTCAGGTAGATTTAAATAGATAAGATCCTCCAAGTGTCCTCACACCTGATTCTGATTATTCCTACCAGAGCACAGCAGTAAATAACTTCACCTTCTGACAGTCATGAACATCTCATTTAGAAAAGGAAGGAAGAGTGGCGGTGTTGTGTCTGCTGCACTGTTTTATTAGCCGTGCCAGAACGATGGTTTGAAATATGACCACTTCCTGATCTCCGTGTCAGCTTCTCCTTCGTCTGTGTTTTTCCGTCTGTGGCTGTCAGTCTGTGGCACAGCTCTCTCTCGCACACATACACATTATCAACCTATCATCATGGACTGCTGGTCTATGATAATCGCGTGTCATCCTGAGCCAGTTTTATTATTGATCACCGGCTGTAATGATCAGAAGATGCAGATGATGGCACCACCCTCATTGATTACCGGTGACAGCTACAAAGCATGGCATAATTCTCATTGATCAGCAGTGACCGTGTGTAAAAAAAAAAAGGTGTCATCTCCATCGATTAGCAGTAAAAATGTGCGGCAAAGATGCCCCGTCGGTCCCCACTGAGTGGAGCCCTTTTACACGCACTTGTATTCATCATGTGAATGTGTGTGGTACACGTGTGTTAGGAAGAAGATGAAAAGCGACAGGAAATAGACTGAAAAGAAGATGCTAAACTTTGCTGCAGATCTTTAACACCTCTATAGCCACGGCACGCCCCCATAGAAGAGACCATTTCATTAGCAGGACAAGCTGCAGAGAATCGGCACCGAGCGAGCACCGAGCGAGCACCGAGCATCGCCGTTACCCCAAGAGGAGATTTGTGGCACGGCGGGTTTAAGCTGTTTCAGAGGCAGGTGGTTTAGATGCTGTGGCTCATTGGCGGCACATTAATAAACTTAAATAATAAACTACACAAAAGCTCCACCGGACAGTCACTGTGCGTAACTACACATCTATTAACCTCCTCTTTATAAGAAGAGCCTGTGTGGTGCAGGTTTGGTGTGAGCACTTACCTCAGATTCATCGCAACTTTCAAACAGGTAGGTAATCTAAGACATGGGTTATTTCCATGAGCTGTGATAGCTGTAACATTTGTTCGTGAGTGTAAGTTACTGCTGCTTACTATCACTTTTGGTGAAGAGCTTATTATTTTTGCACTCTCCTTCTCATCGTCTCCTTTACTCCCCGCACTCCTCTCTGTTCCCGTTTCTTCTTTCACCTCGTTCTTCTCAGTTAGTCTTGATTTCTTCTTCCTCACTGTCTCACTCCCCCCATCTCTGTGATTTATATGTTTCCTGGTGGTGTTTTTCCCCCTGCTACCTTGATGAGTGCTCAACCACACATGCATACACACACACACATTAGATGGATGAGCTGGAGATAACTAAAGCAGCCAGACTTCACTGTGAATTATAATCACCTTCAATCTGTGTCTCTGAATCCCTGCCCAGTTCTTCTGTTCATGGGTGTGTGTGTGTGTGTGTGTGTGTGTGTGTGTGTGTGTGTGTGTGTGTCAGGAAGCTCTACTCTCCTCACCAAGTCATGTGTGAGCGCCTCTTTCATGAATGTAAGTGATGGAGCAGCGAGGAGTTTGTTCCCTGAAGGGTTGCGTACGAGTGTGTGTATATGTCATTGCTCCTACTTATTATTCTCTGCGTCCCCTGGTGTTTGACCTGTTGTGTCGAGTTGGAATATAATGCTATTTCCACTGCTGCTCACATACAGTGCGCACACTCAGACACACATACCTTGAGGCAACAGCCATCAGGGTCCATCACTCACCCTCCCATAAGGTATTCAACTGCACTATGTCAATGTCACATTGCCATTGGCCCAGTGTGTGTCTGTGTGTATAAAAAAGGAAGAAAGAAAGCTGGTGGTCCAGCAGTCAGTGAGGTAGGAGGAGAGAATGCACACTGGAAATATAAATCTCAGACAGCGAGAGGAGAGGGAGGCGATGTTTGAGGGAAAATCCATATACCTGAACTCGCCAGCGGTAACCTGCACACATGTGAGAGAGTAAATTTTACAATAAACAAATCGTTTATTTTTTTTTTCACTTCAGTCTTCTTCGAGTCGATGCCAAAATGAGTTTGCATGGTAGAAAAGGTTCAGCTACACGAGGAGTGCTCCACATGCTCCACATAGACACTCTGATCAGAGCAAAACTGGCCCAAATTTCATAAACCGTGTAACCACACGTGTCTGAGTTCTTCCTGCACACTCCGGCCTCTGAGATGTAAATGCGTAGAGATGTAAACTTGTGTCCTCTCCAAAGTCATCCGCGTCCAGGCTGAAACGCTCCTCCCAGGACACTTTTCTTTTTAATGCAAACTCGTTCAGAACTACGAGCAACATAACAACAGCAACCACGGCAGATGGTAAATATCCGTCTTCAGAGAGCTGCTCAAACGCGCCGGATAAGACAGCAACTTGAAGAAGACAAATGCGAGAACCATTCATCACTTTTACATGTCACACTAGTCTAATTAGAAGTGTGGGTGCAGTACAGCATGCAAACAGCACACTGTATGAAATCATATCCCATGTAAACAAGGAGTTCAATGAGAGTATGTATCCACGTCACAGCAGGCAAGGCGCAGCGTGATCTTCCCAACACCAGAGGCCGTGAACTGAGTAACGTTTGGACTGTTTAAGAAAGATATACATAAACCCCTCAGATCCTCACGCTCACTGGCTCGTGCAGATGTTTTCCATCGTGTCTGCAGTTTTCTAAATAATTCCATTATTGTCCTATTTTCTATAGCCCACTTTAAATACTGCAGCAACCCACAAGAGAGAGTCTTAGATCGCTTTGATGTTTGAAATGTAAATTTTCATGTAAATGTGCCAGAAATTTATGAAGAAAATAAATAATTTAGTCGCTGTGATAATGTGCAGGAACTATGCACAAAAGCAAACACAGCCAAAACATGTTTTTCACTTTCTTCTTGATGACTAATCAAACCTGATGGTGGAAGTGAAGAGAAACAGATGTGATAGCAAGGTTTTCATGGCTGAGGAGGTAACGATGCTGTATGACGAATCCTCAAGCTTCATCGACAGCTCATAATAAAAATAAACACAACCAGCGTGTCTGAGTGAGAGGGGCCCACATGGGCGAGAAAGAGTAAAATGGGGTGATGCTGCCATCTACTGTGGAAGACAGGAACTTCTCATTTTGAAAAATCTATAATTTCCTTCTTTTTTGTACCTGCCCAGATGTTTGTTAACTCTGACTTATGACTCACTGAAGCATTAAAAGAAGGGATGGACCAGTCTTGTGTCTTCACATAGCAGATATCTTAGTATCTTTATCTTAATCTGTCCAAAATATCTTCAACACACGAACATCTGAAAGTCATGTCCTCAACAAACAGGAAAAATAAGCCTGACACAAGACCTGAGAGAAGCTTCTGGACCTTCAGCTGATCCGTCTTGAGCCACAGGTCTCCTTCAAAAAGACTGTAAAGAAGTGCATTAAATATTTATCTGAAAACGTAACATCTGACTTCTTATGCAATCTTTTGAAATCATCCATAAACTAGTCATCACATTGTCTCAGGTGATGACTCCTGTGGTGAGAAACAAACTGCTCCTAACTGTGGATCACGCTCACTCCAGACTGTGTTTTAATGTCCCAGGGACAGCTTTAATCTTCCAGACTGCAGCGCTGTGCTCCAGAACGATCACACAGGACTTTCAAACAGAAGACTCGAGTATTAGAGGGATGTGAGAGCAGATATTAATAAAGCATCGGTATAAAAGGCCTCTTTCTGCTTCATGTAATGAGACACATGTTTAAGTATAACAAAAATCACACTTCCAGTTTCAGAGCAGTAAACTCAAGAAGTGTGAGTTTTGAAGTGTTGCTGCCTTCGCCACTGCAATCTGGAGCATCAGGACTTACTGAGTGTGCCATTCATCCCTGGAGTATCCTGTGTGTGTGTGTTGTTGTTTTCCCCTGTTTCTTTTTCACGTGGATAATGTAATTGACCGAGGGAGGGAATTCAGCCTCGGACAGAAGGAAGCATGTAACAGGATCGGCTCGTGCTTGGAGTTTGTGCCCTTTTTGTTTTGGTTTTTTGGGGATTTTTAAAGAAATCTTTGACTAAAGGCTGTTTTGGGATTTTATTGTGAAGGATCAATATCCATTATTTTTTTTAAAAAAACTTTTGGAAAGAGCCAATGGGAGCTAAGTTTACCATCTGCTGCTGTCACTATCTGAAACACAACCAAGAAGAGAGGAATGCTATTTTGCGGTTAGAAAAACTCTGTTACAATCCCAACTCGTCACCCTTTATTCCTCTTCTTATTTTAATATACCAAAGTACACATTTATAGTATCCTAGTTTTATTTCTTTCTCTCTAGGATGCACAGCACTCCCAGGCCACTTGAGCAGCTATCCAGTGGGTCTAGTGACAGTGAGACAGAAGAGAAGAACATATTTGGACCACCACCTTCAAAAACGAGTCAGTGGAAAAACCAGCAAAGCCAGAGGAGCACCGCTGATCAGCGGGCCATCGCAGACAGAGCCGAAAACACTCCCATCAGTCAGGGACTGGATCGAGAGTTACAGGCTTTCATCAGCATGAGAGACCAGACTGACGAGGCTACGGAGGTGACAGAAAACATGCTGTACACTACAGACGCTGAAATAAGCGTAATGAAACAGCAGCGTTTATCGCAAAACTGGGAAAAAACATATTTATAAAACAATCTGTTCTCATCTGGGTGTGTAACATATAGGAGTCAATCTGCTCACAGGACATGCCACTTAAGCTTGTAAACTTATATAACTTATAAGCATTTGGCTGATTAAACTAAAACTATATAATAGGGTATTTTTTATTAATATTAGTGTGTATTCTCCAGCAGTTTAAAAGACGTCGAGGTATGTCTAAATTCCAGTGAATGCAGCTTAAATTAAGAATTTAAGGAATCTTTCAAAAAACACAAACAAAACTCAACATTTACCGGCCAAACTGGAGTTCCTCGTGACTGGATGCTGTCAGAAAATTCCCATCTGCTCTCCACTGGATCTCTAATGTAATAATCTAAAAAGGGCAGACACACAGGTGACTTTCATAGAAGCCTGATTTATGTCAATCAATAATATGAAATAGTGCCACAGATAGTGTTTCAGTGACAAACAAGCCATAATAATTATGAATATGCATAAAAGCCTTGGTTAGATTAGATTAGTGCGAGGCCAGAGGAAAATCTGTTGCTCTCACTCAGAAAATGAGAAAGAATGCAGCTGTCTAAAAACAGCTATTCAGCAAATGTGACCACGGGTCAATTAGTGATTGAGCACCGACACACAAACGCACAAACGACACACAGACCACGTGCTCCTTACTTACTCAGTCACCCAGCGCCTATCACTGCTGTTTATTCGTTAGTTAGACTCCATCATTGTCAGTGTGCTTGTGTTTGGAGGTGGTGGATGTACAAACCCCAGCACGTCTCGACTTTTGATTTTGAATCCTTATTTTTTCAGGGTTTTTTGGTGACATTAGCAAGCAAAAAGTTTATTGGTTTGTTTTTTCTCAACTTTTGAGTCGTGCTTCATTTCTGCGCAGAGGGAACACATCAGGACAGAGGCTGTTTTCTCAGAATTTCAGGACCGCAGCTCAGTGAGCATTTGAGTTTAGTGCACACGTCAGGCTGCAGGACACAGTGGGCACATTGTGTAAATAAATGAACTCCTTGATGGAGATGTAGGTCATTAGCTTGGCAGGCCGGTCAAAGAGAATATTCACTGCACAATTCTCAGCATGCTGCGGGACTGCTTTTAATATTAGGACAAAAACAAAAAACTCAGCAGGCCTGAAACATTAAAGAGCCCTCACAGTGGTGGGGGCCGAAGGGGTGGGGGGTTATCTAGAAGATGAAGTAGGACATACCACTCTGTCAACTTTGTGTTTTTTATACTTTACAGTTAAAATCTGTTTTTTCTGTATAATTTAAAGGCAACTTTCAATTTTTAAGAGTGGACTTTTAACAATATTTTAACTCCCAGACAAACACAGTGGCTGTGTGGATCGTGTGAGGAGCCAAAGTGCAAAACATGGGAGACAGAGTTAATAAAAGTCAACTTTAATAGCTAAACCCTTTTTATTTCTTTAACTCAGTCACCTACTGCTTATCACAAAGAAAAAAACCACGTAATCCAACATACAGCAGCAAAAGTCCCATAAGGCAGAAACTTACACTGATAGAGCACAGACGATGTTGCAACAAGAAGGCGGGACTATTTATACACATGTGTATAAATAGTCCCGCCCAATCTACAAATTTGGGATCGGCACACTAGATAATGAGGAACAGGTGAAGACAATCAAGACAAAGAGACAGAGGGGGGATTGAAATAAGACATAACTAACCTCCAAAGTAAAACAGGAACAAGAGATGAATGAACTGTGAGGGTGTAGCACCCCACCACTCTATACTGTGTCCAAAACCTGGGACCCCCGTTTTGATCAAACTAGGTGGGCTGGTGTGTTTGAAGCAAACTAAATACCACAATGATTCTACAGTTTCCAGTCCTCTGATAGCAACTCCAACATTAAACACACTTACCTGCAGGTTAAAAATCACACACGATTTTAAAGAATTTACACAGACAACCCTTTAACACAAGAAGCTCCTAATAACACGTCCAAAAAGCAAACTGCTAAATATTAAACCCATAAAATAAAATATACCTTTCAACGAGGACATTGGGTCACTAAAGAATAATAAGTAAACGTCTGACGAAACAAAAAGTAAAAATGGCTCTGTGGTCATGAAAATACTAAACAGGATTCAGCCATCATTCATTTTGTTATTCGTACATGTGCGATTCATAAAGCCTGAGGACAACTGACGGCTCTTAAGTGGAAGGTGTGGGTGGATTGGTAAATAACTTTCTGCTGATTCATGAGGCTGACATTTGTGCTTTTTTAAATTGAATACACTGCAGAAATATAAGTTGTAAGTTGTATCATCATTAGTATATTTTAATTAGGAAGTGTTTGTGTTTGTCTACAGGAATGGGAGAAGTTGAATTATGACATACACACCTTGCGCTATGCCAAACGAGAGGTCAGAGCTCGGTGGAAGAAAATCCTGCTTCAGCTCGGTGAGTTCTCGGTTGTTTCCGCTCTTTTCTGCTGCCTGTGTAATTCCCCGTTCTTCCCGCTGCTCATCTCTTTGGATCCCTGCAGGTTACCAGTGTGAGGTGGACGCCTTGCTGTGTGTGAACAAACAGCGCCGATTCAGTCGAGATGAAGAACATCTTAACAAAGCGACTGAACTGTTGACGCAGCTGCTGGACCACACCTCTCTGTTCCCTCGTGGAACAGGACACCAGAACCGATACCTCTGTATCATGGTACACGCAAACACGCATCCATAACATTGTCAACCACGGGTCCCTGGACATTATTCCTACTTTTTCAAAGGAAATATTGGACACTGCAGTATCTTTTACCTGTTTTAAAAACAAAAAGTCTGGTGAATGGATCTAAGCTCCCATTCGTGTAAAAATGGACTGTAAACCTGTTCACGGCGTACCCAGAAAATGGGTGTATGGATTTTCAGGCTTCATTGATTGTCATAACACAGAGTTTGCTCTTCTGTAAGTTTCATATGGCTGGAATTTAGACCTAGTTAGCTTGTCTTCTTCACCCGTGGAGTACCTCAAGGCTCCATTTAGGGCCTGTTTTCATTTACTGGTATAAACCCCCTCGAGACCCTATTTGCTGTACACATCTCCACACTTCTCTAAATATAAATATATCTGATTTTGAATTTCAGTGACTGCTGGTAATGGGTCCATCCTCTTTCTTCAGTTGCAGGATTATAAGACAGAGGATCCTGTCTGGTCCTCTGAGAACCATAATGTAGCCATTTAAGATCAGTATCATCCAACCTTGATGCTCATTTAAGGAATCGTGGAGTGACACTGATTCAAGATTCAATTCTGCTACTTTTTTCAGCTTTTTTCTGAACATTGTTAAATTGAAGTCCATCACTTTTCTCAACTCCAGAATATTGCTCAGTTCACACTGTGTTGTTTGCAGCTGCTGCAGTAAACATTTCACTGGCTTCCTGTCAAATGCAGAACTGATTTTAAGGCCCTTTTATTGCTTTTTCAAAGCCAAGTGTGGGTTGGCAGCTGGGAAATGAACTTTTGCTTTATTCCTGTCACGGTTCTGGGTCATTTTCGACCCAGCTTTTCCTGTTTCTGTTTTGGTGTTTTTCTTAACTATGATTTGTTCGGGTTTTTAAGTTGTGCTGGTTTGATTTTGTAATAAGGGTTATTCTTCTTCTCTGTTTTATGTGTTATATTCTTTCTGTCCACCACTCAGTGTCAAGTTTGTGTTTTTGTGAATTGTTTCTGGTTTCCTGTTTTACTTTGAAAGTTCATGTCTCATGTCAGTGTGTTCAGTTTTACTTCCCCCCTGCCTCCATCCATCCATCCATCCATCTTCATCCGCTTTGTCCGGGGCCGGGTCGCGGGGGCAGCAGCCTAAGCAAAGAGGCCCAGACCTCCCTCTCCCCAGCCACCTCCTCCAGCTTATCCGGGGGAATACCAAGGCGTTCCCAGGCCAGCCGAGAGATATAATCTCTCCAGCGTGCCCTGGGTCTGCCCCGGGGCCTCCTCCCGGTGGGACATGCCCGGAACACCTCACCCAGGAGGCGCCCAGGGGGCATCCTTGTCAGATGCCCGAACCACCTCAGCTGGCTCCTTTCGATGTGGAGCAGCAGCTGCTCTACTCTGAGCCCCTCCCGGATGGCCGAACTTCTCACCCTATCTCTAAGGGAGAGGCCAGCCAGCCTTCGGAGGAAGCTCATTTCTGCCGCTTGTATCCGCGATCTCGTTCTTTCGGTCACTACCCACAGCTCGTGGCCATAGGTGAGGGTAGGGACGTAGATCGACCGGTAAATTGAGAGCTTCGCTTTTACACTCAGCTCCCTCTTCACCACGACGGACCGGTGCAGCGTCCGCATTACTGCAGCTGCAGCCCCAATCCGTCTGTCGATCTCCGGCTCCCTTCTCCCATCACTCGCGAACAAGACCCCGAGATACTTGAACTCCTCCACTTGTGGCAGGAACTCATCCCCGACCCGGAGTGGGCACTCCACCCTTTTCCGGCTGAGAACCATGGCCTCAGATTTGGAGGTGCTGATCCTCATTCCTGCTGCTTCACACTCGGCTGCGAACCGTTCCAGTGCAAGCTGGAGGCCTTCACCCGATGAAGCCAACAGAACCACATCATCTGCAAAAATCAGAGATGAGATTCTGAGGCCACCAAAGCGAAAGCCCTCCGCCACTTGGCTGCGCCTAGAAATCCTGTCCATAAAAATTATGAACAGAACCTGTCTCGTTAGCCTAATTTCTCTCAGCTGTGTCTCCCTTCTGTTGCCCATTCCCTGATTACTCCCCTGTGTATATAAGCCCTGTGTTTTCCTGTGCGCTTTGTCGTGTTGTGCTCTCTCCAAGCTGTGTGATTGTCGTGTTCCTACTTTGTTTTGTTTCTGTTAGAGTTATTTTTATGGGATGTTTTTCTAGCATTAAAGCTGTGTTTTGAGTTCAAGTCCTGTCTCCCAGAGTCCTGCATTTCGGGTCCTTTTCCTGCTTGCCTGCCTGCCACACAGCCCACCATGACAATTCCACTCTCGCTCTTAGATACTCAAACCGTCTGCTTTTAACTCCTTGATCAAGAATAGAAAGAAAGGATGCTTCACAGTAGAATGTTGTCTTGATAAGGTTAATCTTGTTAGGCTGCATTTTTGCTGTTATGTTCAGAGATTCTTACAAAGAAGCTCCTGTTTATAAACTACAGTTCCTCTCACTTTCTACCCTCCCCGTTCTTCACTCTTCTTTCACCTCTTCTCTCATATCTCTACTGTTTTGTTGTTGTGCCTCTTCCTCCAACTACATCTGTCTACTAAACAGTCTTTAACTACTTTTGTGTTTCTTGATGTTTCTCTCAGGACCGCCTGGTGTTGCTGGACAGCGCTGAGGACTTTGTCAGACTGGCCAAGGAAAAATATCCCAAGAAAGAAGGCTGAGAAAATGTGCCAAAGACCGAAGGAGTCCTTTAAAGAAAGTGGACTCATGCTGTTTTAACACATTTGACCACATTTCCGTTTTAATTTAAATCCTGAAGTTTAATTCTAACCGAAAACCCCTTTTTGTCCCAGCTCAGTCTGTTAACTTGTGCTTGTGTTGTTTGGCTTATACAATTTGTAAAATACAAAAGTAAATACTATTTTTAATATTTATTTTTTATGTCTACATCGTCACATCATTTTTAACTAAATCCATATTTTTCAAAGATAATAAAAATTATTCAGTAAAAACTAAAATAACCTTTGAAACTATATTATTTATCTCTATATGTACAGTATTTTACACATAAACCATTTAAATGTATTTAAAAATCCTCTTTAACACTCGTTTGTTAACACTTGTAGGAGTAAACTGTTTATTTTCTGTCATATTGGGTTGTTTCCCGTCCACGTTGTGACCATTAAAATATATTCACTCATTACGGGTTCAATCTTTTTTTTACTGTAATAGTAGTTTTGTCCATAAGGTGGCAGCATATATACACATTGTGGAAGAGACACACACACTTTAACCATAATCGCCACAATCACCAGTTAACCTAATAAACATGGCTTCAGACCTACAAACTGCTGTCAGACCAACCAGGAGGTCTGAACTGGAAACCGTGTTGATGTGACGTGACAGTGCTGACCATCCCACACTGAGACTCTGCTCACTCCTTAAAGTTATCGCTTCACAGAAGTGAGAAAAGGATGAATCCTCATGATTTGCTGCTCAAACTGTGATCGTGGAGAATGAGGATTAAGTTATCAGGTTAAATTTAAGACGTCCCAAATCTGGATTTAGCTTTCAGTTCAAAGGAGAAGTGCTCGAAACACTTATTCTTTATTCTTCTATAAGAATAAAATGGAGAAAAATGGAAAACTATGCACACAGTGAGTTATGCAGGCTGTCTACCGGAAATTAAACTTTCTTCCCGCTTTTAACCCCCCTTTCTCTAAGATTTGTACAGGATGCCGATGACATCTTTGCTTTTTATCCAAGCCATTTTAGAATAACTGTTAACCTGCACACACACACACACACACCTGAGACTCTCCACATGTTCAGGTTCAAAGGGTGTGTGACAACGTTTTGTGTGTGGTGCACTCCTTATTGCACACTTGCACACATGCATATGCACAAAGAAGCAGTTTACTCTGACCCAGATATTGTGCTCTTCAAGGCCCCTTCCAAAGTTTGGGAAACAGATGTGGAACTAAAAGAGGGGAGACGCTGGGGGAGGGGAGAGTATGAGATACGGACCAGTGGTCTGGCAGCATTGAACGCCATTGTGCTGCTTGCACCTTTTTCTCATTAAACCGCTGTGTGTCTGTGTGTGTGCATTTTTACATCGAGCACTGCTTGCATCATTCTCCACACACACACACACACACACACACACACACACACACACACACACACACACACACACACACACACACAGTGATCAGTTTGTATTTATTGGACTGAAATATGACAGAAGAGAGAGAGTCATTGATTGAGAGGGTGCTTTTGTATGATGTCAGACTAGAATATTTAGACAAAAAGACGTGTTCTGATTACAGGGTTAAAAGCTCACTATATAACCTTTGGAAAACACACTTCTCATCTGCTGGGTGTGTGTGTGTGTGTGTGAGTGAGACAAAAGCAACCAAAGGCCAGTCAGCGAACAGCTCGCTGTGGTCAGTCACGATCACAGACACAGCGGTCATTCAGACAGTGACTCCAGCTGATGGTCATTTTACGAGATGCTGAAGTGGATTGTTGTCCCCAGACGCACAAACACAGATGCGTAATGTTAAACGGTTTGGTTTCTCGGGGTATTCATCGCAAAGTCACGCCTGAACCGTCTGACCGGCATGCCCTGTTTCCTTTGTCCCAGTTTTTGAATCTTATTAACAGATTTTTTCTCTTCTCCTTCCTGCAGCAACTACTAAACTGTTAAATTACCGCAAAAGCAAATAAGAGAAAAACACCATTGTGTTTCTCTTTTTGTCTTCTGTCTGTGCATTTTCCCCTTACTGTTCCCGTTTATTAAAGATAAACCAACACAAAGGTCGGTACCTGTTAGGTGAAGCAGAGCGACAGATGGTGCGTTTCATGTCTTTCAGTAGCTGCATTTGTTATGAGATAATAAAGTGAGGACCCACATGCAGACACAGTAAGCTTTAATACTAGGCTGATTAAAAAAACAAAACTTACAAAAAGTCCTGGAAAGAACAAAAATCTGGTACAAATGAAACGGGAATCCAGGAAGGTAAATATGAGGGACACACAGAGAGCTGGAGGGTAAACAGGACGACGGACGAGCTGATTGGGTGCAGGTGAAACCGATGAGGGCGGAACAGACAGCTACAAAAGACAACAAAAAGAACGCAAAACAGCCAAAAACAAAGTTACAACAGAGAGTTCATACGAATAAGCCAACATGTAGCAGAGATGTGCACAAGAATAAACACGAAGAGACACGACAACTGCTCACAGTAGTTTAAAAAGAGAGCCCACTGCCAGCATGGAGTGTGAGGTAAGCAGACCCAGCTAACAGCAGCAGATTTTTATCAGGCGCTGGCTTTTAGTTTTGTGCTCATACGTCTTGTCTTCAGTATAAAAGTCTTTGGTTTAAGCTGTGATGAGAGGCTCTGTAAGTCATATTTACAAAATGCAGCATTTTGCATGTAATTTTGTCATTTACCTGTTCAAAATTCATGCACTTTGCATGAAATATGTAGCACACTGCACATGTGCCACCCTTTAAAGGCTGGAAGGGTTAGGGTTAGCTATGTTATCTGATGACTCTCCTGTCTTTGCCTCAAAGCAGAGGACCAATAAACACAGACCTGGAGTCTGCACGATGAAATAAGCTCAATGCTAACAGGATGTCTTTGTCGTCGATGACTTCACTTATGGAAATATTGACAGTCTTGCAAATCAGCTCAATATGTTTCACATCAAGCTAAGAGTGAGTGAGTGAGTGAAACTGCTAATTTTACAACCTACAGTATGAAGATAGTCCAAAGACGTTAAACGCTCAATGCAGGATAAATTTTTAGGTTCCCTGTTTAAGGATTATATTCATATTTTAAGCCTTGTAGCTTTTTTAAAAGTGCTACTGATGTTTGTCAGGGAACAAGAGAAACTTCATATGGTCTCGTAAAGGCCTTTCGCTGTTTATCCTTCCAGGTCCTCGAGATTTTCTGGGACTAGTTAAACTATTTTCCAGAGATTTTCTGGTCAGTATATCGTTTTGCATGCCTGGTCTTCAGAAAGATTAGAGCACAAGTTATCATGGTGAGCTGAGCGAGGAGTAACCCTTCATAACCCGAGGCTAAACCTGACGTTATCTCACTAAACCCCTAATCCTGCTTTTCTGAGTGCACGCTTTGCTTCATTAAGACGTGACATTGAACAAAGCTTGCTTTGCTGACCCCCACAGGGTCAGGACCTTCATGTTGATGTGCAGATAAAGAGCAGTGTGCTGTGGTGACTAAGGGTGTACTAATAAACTGTCATATGTGTTTGGAGGTTATGCAGCTGACGCAAAAGCACGAGTCCACCAAGCGTTTACTTAAAACCAAATATACACAGATCATTAAGTGAATAATTATTACGTATTTATTTACACGTGCGTTACTGGAGACTAAACACGTTTAAGATCAGTCATGTTTGCAGCTGTTTCACGGGTGATGCGCTCATGTTCACATCATCATCTGATTCACTGAACCACAGCTAACTGAAGTAATGCAAACATTTCTTAGACCTCTGTTGCTGTTGTGGTCAAAGGTTTTACTCAGCTGCACTTAGATTTTAGTGTCGATGAAAAAATGCATGCTTACAGACCTAAATATGATGTTTTACGGTGTTTGGACCAAAGCTGTAACAGAACGTTTGGTTTCAGGTAAGAATATTCATGACCAGAGATGGGCAGTAACGCGTTACTGTAATTTGATTACTTTTTTCAAGTAACGCGTAAAGTAAGGGATTACTATTGCAAAAACGGTAATTAGATTACCGTTACTTTCCCGTAGGAACGCTGCGTTACTAAAACCGTGATTTTTTTTGCCAGAGTGTCTCATGACAGTGACGTAAGCGAGTGCGACGTTCGTGACAACAGCTGTGTGCAGATCAACAATGGATCATATATCGAGTGAAGAGAGAGTATGAGCGTGCAGCGTTTAAAGCGTGGAAGTACTGACCTTACTTTGAGTTTGATTCCATAAAAAGTGACAAAAACATTAGTGTCCGCTGTGCGTGGGAAGAAAACTTCTTTTTACAGCGAAAAACCCCTAAACTTCCAACAAGCACCGAGTAGCTACGACGTAATGGGAAACTCACAGAGAAACTCGCGGATTCTTCCACTGACCGCGGCACACCTGCACCAGGGTAAACCTCCGCCTACCCCACTCCTGCTTTACAGGTGAAAATAGAGCAACAGGACCGCTGAGTCTTTGACTTTATTTATTTTCTGCTGTGTTTTACTTGCATCTATTTGAAAGACTGAGTGTAAACACAAAAAATATTTTATTTTATGTGCTGGAATGTGCAGAAAATAGGTTTAAATGTTAAAGTAATTTATTCCAGTCAGAGAATGTTGCAGATAATTTAATGTTTGCTTGATGCATGAAGTTAAAAGATTAAAACTAATAAAACAAGTTTTAAAAAGAGACTTTTCCATTTGATTACATTTTGTATGATGGATTATGCAGAAAAAGTAGAATTGGGCTGAAAGATCTATCACTTTATCACCTACTCAGGTTGTAAATCGTGAAACTGAAGTAACTAAGTAACTAAGTAATTAATTACTTTTGAAAATAAGTAATCTGTAAAGTAACGGGATTACTTTTTGGGGAAGTAATCAGTAATTAGTTACTGATTACTTTTTTCAAGTAACTTGACCAACACTGTTCATGACTGTCAGTATGACTAAGCTTTGAATGTCAAAACAAAACATGTTTTTCATTTCTTCTTGTTAGCCATCATGCCACTTTGATTTAAACGCATCAAACTACATATGATACATTTATTAAATAAATATAAATACGAGTTTGTTTAGACTCGTCTTTACGGGACCAGGCAGCCTGCATTTCCTGATGCCCCATTTGAAACCTTCTCCAAACTTCCATTGTTTATCTCTGACAGTAATTTATGATAAGACAGTGCTGACAGCAGAGTTACACCCATTCATGCAAGCATCGACAGACATACACATCCATGCGCACACACGCGCAGTAATTTGTAACGGATGTTTGAAGAAGAGCGTAAACTAACCAGGCCAATACGCGCTGACCTCGCTGACTCCAGGCAGAAGGTCAGAAGTCGAGTCTTTGCAGGAAAGGCAGCGTTATTACGCCGCTTTAAAGTCTCATCCATCAACTCCAAATTTAATATCGTCTGTAAGACAACATTAATTATTTTGCGTTCTGGCATTACCAGGAGGCCAAATACATCATAAAACAGAGTTAGCATTGTTTGTGCAATCGCAGCCTGATGTTGTGGATATTACTCTCATTCTTAGTTTCTTAGTTCAGGCAGAAAATAATGCAAAACACAGACATGCTGCACGAGTTGAGCAAGTCTTTGGGCAGGGCAGGGTGTGTACAGCATGTCTGTGGTCATCGCTGGTGGATCGGTAATTACACAAGTCCACTGGTGCTCTTGAAATATCCTGATTTGTGTTCCTTAAATTGAACACGATTAAAGAAGATAAATGGTGTCTCCTGAATCTAAGACTACATCAACTCGTTGTTAAACGCTTGCTTTCCAGGACCGATCATATTCACAAGTGCTCGCCGTGTCCTTGTTTGGACGAATAATCAACCAACCTTGCAGAAACATGTTGAAAGGGGACTGAAAAGAATTTCATCTCTCCTGACTGAAGGGGAGAAAGGTGAAAACCCTTCATCTCATTGCAAAAATGTTCAGAAAAAATGTTCCTTTAAATCCAAATTTGATTAAAAAGTGAAGGAGGAACTCTCTCCCGGCTTCTTAAAGCCCAAAGTGTCTCTGTAATGCTGAGGTTCGGCCTCTGGCGACGCCGATTGTGCTCCACTGTGTGTTTTTCTATCCAGCTATGCTTTTACTGCACTCACACTGTGTCTGGGACAACTGTCATGCTGAAAAGTGAAGCCATGATCAATTAGAGGCTCTACAGATGCTGCTGCATGGTGGATCTAAAGGCACCTCTCTGTGTTCATAATTCCATCCATTTTTAAACATCACCATCACACTGACTGTAGTGCAGCCCCTGTTCAGCTGTGTTGTACCTCTCTCCTGACCTCTCCTGGATCCTTAGCAGCCACATTTCCACTAAGTCCACTTCTGATGAGGTCCTTGCTGTATTTTTTCCTATTTCTCGAGAGCAGGACAGATATTTTTTTAAGCCTGACACTTCTTCTTTTGTCCTCCACTTACTGAGTTTCCAGCTAACAGCTGTCTGGAAATCACCTTTTTGGTGCAATGAATTTTTATTCATTCTTCCAAAGAAATGGGAACAAGTAAAGTGATTTTGTGAAAAGCTGTCTAAATACACTATTCTTTGCTAAGTTGTTTATTCTAGACACAAGAGTGGCCCATATCTTGAATTAGGGATGGGCCACTAGGTCAGTGTTAAGTAGTTTAATAAACAAAAGAAAATACTACGTCCCTCTGAAAATGGTCGGATACAAACTAACTGGCTATTTTTGAGCAATAATACTAAAATTAAGAAACTCCCTGAAAGCAAAATATAAATAAATGTGTGGAATCACTTCGACCTGACATGAACCTTCACAGCTTTCAGACGTCTAATCAATCAATCAATCAATCTTTATTTATAAAGCACTTTTCATACAAAAAAAAATGTAGCACAAAGTTCTTTACATGGTTAAAAGCAGCCCACCCCACCCTCCAACTCACTCCCCACACTCTCATTAACATAAACAATGTGAATACACACATATCCCCCCCCCCCCACACACACACACTTAAAGAGTAAAAATTGGGCTGGGTTCACATGAGCCAAGTGAGGAAACACTATAACAGGGAGCCATCTGCACCGGGAGCCGGTCACAGACCGCAGCCTCCAGGCTGGGCACACAGCAGGAGGGAGGCAAAGGAGCCCCCCAGCCAGGCTGAGAGGACCCCCAGAGACCCAGCAGCCACGGTCGATCACAACCCCGGTGCAGAGAGTGCCCTCCGAGGAAACACTGGAGATATGACACAATAGGATATATACAGGGTAAAACGATAAAATAAATAAGAACGGGATACAATATAAATATAAATATAAATATAAATATAAATAGAGTAAGAAGATTAAAAAATGAATAAGAATAAAATCAGTAAATATTAGGTAAAGCCTAAATTAATAATAGAATAACCGGATAGAATAAATAAGCATAAAATAAATAAACGCTAAGTAAAATCTAAATTAAAAAGGTGGGTCTTGAGCCTGTTCTTAAAAACATGTACGTTCTCTGCGGCCCTGAGCTCCTCCGGCAGGCTGTTCCACAGACGAGGACCATACCACTGAAAAGCTGCCTCTCCGTGAGTATGTGTCCTGACTTTAGGGACAATCAAAAGGCCAGCACCAGAGGACCTCAGGGTCCGCGAGGGTTCATATCAACAGCATTTGTTCAGTTTGATGTTAGAGAGCGGTTAAAATTAGGTTGAATTAAAAAAAGACAACTTTTCCACATTTTGCCTTTAACCATATTCGTACATTTTTAAAGACCATCATGACTGGACATCCAGATTTAGACCAAAACTAACATCCATGAATAACTGGTGCTTGGTGGGCACCATTAAAAAGGAAACAGGGGATACAAATGCAGCTGTGTATATGGAGTGTATATGTGTATTAGAGCATTCACTGAAGTGGCTTTGGTGTTTTAGATAATCTCACACAGCTGGCGAGCAATTCCCTCCCCCAACCTGCCGACCGCTGTCTTCAACATGTGGAGTCATGTTCATCCTTTTGATATGTTTTCCCTCGCTCAGGCTGGTGCGTTTATTAAATGATATCACTACCTTAGATCTATCCTACACAAAACCAGTTGCGTATGGCAAACACTGAACTTTATATATGGGCTCGGTACAATGTCAGAGTCAAGCTGTTAACGACACACACACACAGACACACACACACACACAGAGATAACAGTGTCTAAGAAGCTCTTACACAGATTCTTGTCGTCGTCTTCATCTCCCCCTTTGTCATCTTTCCAGTCAGACAGTGATTCATCCCCTTCATGATCACCTGGCTGGGTTTTCTGTCATCACTCAAACTACCTGACCTGCAGACGCAACCAAAAAGCACCCACTCACGTTCACCATTTCTCTGACATGAATCAGAGGCTGGATCAGAGGTTGTACTGATGGTATATCGACAGCATCCAGACTGGCTGACAGAGAAGAGCCTCTGTATGACATAAAAGACATCTTGACTGTGAGTGATGTCATGTAATGACGGTGTGGATGGAAGAGAAGCTCTGCCTTCAGAAATACTTAAATACAAGAGGCAGAACACAGAGAATACAGTAAAGGTATACTTACTGAAAAGCATAAAAAGGTTTTCATGTTTTAAAATAAACCGTACAGTCAAGCGTTTAAGACGTCACCACTAGCAAGATGTGCAAGTTCGTATGTGTGTGTGTTTCATGCATGCACCACAGCTGGGAGGTTACAGGAACATTTCTGGAATACTAATAGAGTACTAATTCAGCTTCCATGGTCCTGTCTACCACAGTGACTTCATATTCTATGTCTGTACCTTTAGCTGAGTTTCCACCCAAGCACTGTTTCATAATTATGATGCAGTGACTCAGAATAGTTGAGTGAAGCTGAAAGAAGGAGTAAAGTACAGCAGAGTATAAACAAAGTCCTGCGTCCGTCTGTAAAATGTGCTTTTCTTTGGGCCAGCTCTCAGCAGACGTACAGATTTACTCCTCCAGTGTGTATTGACAGCACATGGATTCAAAGCAAACTTCCCCATGATGGCATGCTGCAGAAAGCTTTTTCAGGAATCTCTGGCCTGTTGTTACTGGCATTTAGTCCTTGTACAACTGCAGAGAGACCTTGGTTTGTGTTATTGTTGTTTGGAGGGTGTTGGACTACCCCAAGTTAACATCTTGGTAACGAGTGAGGGAAGAGCAGAGCATAAGTTTAAGAGATGGACCAGTACAGCATCCACAGTGATGCAGATGCTGTACTGATCTCTTGTGGTAAAGAGAAAGCTGAGCACAAAAGTGAAGGTGCCTGTCTTCCCACCCTCACCTACAGTGGGCGATCGTGGCTCAAGAGTTGGGAGTTCGCCTTGTAATCAGAAGGTTGCCGGTTCGAGCCCCGGCTTGGACAGTCTCGGTCGTTGTGTCCTTGGGCAAGACACTTCACCCGTTGCCTACTGGTGGTGGTCAGAGGGCCCGGTGGCGCCAGTGTCCGGCAGCCTCGCCTCTGTCAGTGCGCCCCAGGGTGGCTGTGGTTACAATGTAGCTTGCCATCACCAGTGTGTGAATGTGTGTGTGAATGGGTGGATGACTGGATATGTAAAGCGCTTTGGGGTCCTTAGGGACTAGTAAAAGCGCTATATAAATACAGGCCATTTACCATCTGGTAGTAAGAGAAAAAATGAGGTAGAAATGTGTTTCCTTCTAAGTTTGGTTGGGCTCTTCCAAGGGTGAGGAGCTTGGTCATTCAAGAGGGACTCGGATTAGAGCCGCTGCTCATCCACATCAAAAGGAGGCAGATGAGGAAGTTAAGGCATCTGATTAGGATGTCTCCTAGGCAAGGTGTTTCCCCGATGTCCTACAGGAAGGAGGCTCAGGGTTAAACCCAGGACTTGCAGGAGAGATAATGTCTCGGCTGGTTTGGGAATCAATCAGTGTCCCCTCGGATGCGCTGGAAGACGTGGGCAGGGAGGGGAAGTCTGGGCTTATCTGCTTAAACTGCTGCCTCTGTGACCTGAACCTGGATATGCGTCAGAAAATGGATGGATGGAATTAGTACACACAAACGTGCAAAATCAGCTTCAGCTAATGATTACACTACCATAGACCGTGAAAGATACGGAGGCAGTTTTTGGGCCTGAAGAGTGAAGCTAATGCAGACGTGCTTTATACTTCCATCCTTCCTAATAGTCAGCAGTTTCTTAACAAGCGCCAGTGTTGCCAACTCCTCAGTAAGGAAAATCGTAAATGTCTGTCCTAAAAGTCGCTAGAAGTCGCTAAATGGCGCCATAATTGGTCATGTTTATTTAATTGTAACCTAAGTTGTAGGAGAGAGAAATAACATCGTGGAAGAGACATAAAGTGAGTAAAAAACACCATAAATGCAGAATATATGTAAGAATATAAAGAATATATTTAGAACTACAAATTAAATTTCTTTTAGCAATTTTTTTTTTATGTCACAATTCCAACCCTGATCCTTTATCCCGACTTGGTACCGGCAAAAGTGACCCAAAATAGGCACTCTGGTGGAGTTTTTGTGTGTGTGTTTTTGAGTAGTTTCAAACCTTGTGATTCACAAAAAGTAAGAGTAAAAGAAGAACTGACTGTGTTACAGTCAGGGCGGGAGCAGCGGCTTCGCTCATGATTCATTTCCAGTCTGGATGCGTAGGGGTCAGAATCTCCTGCTCTGACAGCAGCTGGGGACGAATGCTGCGTGAGGACGATCCGCCGCCTGTCAGCGCTTTGGCACGGGCGAGGTGCCCACGGCATCACCCACAGCTTGTTGAGAGTAAGGGCGATACGTGCTTTCACGTCAAAAAGTGGTCATAAATCTCCCTAATAACACCAGCAAAAGTCGCCAGATTTATCACTGGTCACTTTTTTAGAAAGTCGCTAAGGGGGTCTGAAAACTTGCTAAATATAGCAACAAAGTTGCTAAGTTGGCAACACTGACAAGAGCCAAGTTGCTCAACTCCAGGCTTCAACACAGAACTGAAGGGTGGTTTAAGTCTCTAATATTTACATGTCCAAGTGGCCACCATCAGTCGACCAAAGAAACGTTTCCCCCCACCTTTTAAACTGAGTAAAACAAGCAAGCTAAAGAAGCTAAAGGATATACTCACATGAAGGAAGCTTTGCAGCATGTTTACTTAAACAGGTGGGATTGTGGTGGTGTCTGAAAAAAAAAACTAGCAAGAAACAGCTAGCTTACCTAGCAAGTGCTTGAGGAAGGCTTGCTAGCTGCTCAGACGCAGAGTATTAATGTCAAAATTACAATGCCAGGTCGTCTCAAATGAAGAGTCGTTGTTAGCGTCTCTCTACAGTTACTGTTCTGTCACTGTTCTTCTCTTTTTGCTAAGATCTAATTCTCATGACAAACATTGCCATCTTTAACTCAAACTGCAGTGTAGTAAGAATAAAGTCATGTAACGTTTGTCATGTTCATACCTGGCTGTTGGCAGTAGATTCGACTGTTAGACTGTCGACGCTCAATCACGCTATGTCGTCTTTGGTGTACCATGATGCTCATTAATGTCTGCTCAGAGCTGCCAAGCATCAGGATGATTCATCTATTGTGATAGCTGATCAAGGCTTCAACCTTTCTACTGTCTTTCCCTCAGCTCCACTCAGCATGCTACAGCTAGAAAACCCCTTCAAGCTTCTTTGTCGCTATGATTAAGCTCATGATCATTTCTCTAAATGCTGAAACTGCTTTAGTGAATGGGACAGAAGAAATTATATAAAAGGTTTATAGTTTCTCGCGACAACTACAGTGGATTTCAGCATCATAAGAGTGTATATTTTTGCAGGAAGTAACATAAAGGTTTCATCAGTGACTGAAATAAGTGTCAAACTTCCTGTGGCTGAGAGGTGCTTCCAGAGGGCTGAAAGACTCATTTCTGGCTCTAACAGAGTGGGCACATTTCCCCACAGACCAACGCTCTCGTTTACACATCATGTCAGATTTATACCTTCGAGGAGATTTGCGCCCCGCGTGTCCCTCAGTGTGTCTGTAGGTAGGAGGTGTATTCTTGCTCTGGGACATTGGAGATATGCATCTGCCTGACTCTGCATTCTCCGTTTTCTGTGACTCACCGCCCAGAAATCCACTCTGGTAGGTCTTCGCACACACATTCGCACACATATACAGACATGACAAATCCTGGGCTTCCACCGTCATGAGCTCACTGAAAAACAGCTGCCATTTGCTCACTGAGGTCAAATTAGGGAGAAACCATACTGCCTGTCTGTCTCCTTATCGGAATATATTCCTAAATATGCATCAGTATTCTGCTTTGTCCTCCCAGCTGCATTTACTTTTTCTTTCTGTTAGTCAAAGAACGAGTCTGGTTTAGCTGAACCTACATCTTCGTTTAGTAGCTGGGGTGTTAACGACAAAACCAGTGGAGCAGCAAGTTAACTGTAATCAAACCACACAGTTTTGAAATGTTGATAATATTTACTCACTGAATTTGGAAACTTGTGAACACATGGTGGATGAAAACTGAACCAGGACTCTAGTTTGTAAGCTAGTTGGTAAGGCAGAGGCTGCATTGTGTTTACAAACCAGTGCGGTTATTTAACTCTTTCTGTCAGCTCTACAGTAACGTTGGCGTGTACACACTTGATGCTAAAACCTATAATCTATCAAGAGGGGACGTTAAATTGGCCTTAAGAGGTTGGGAATGCATTATGTAAATGAATTTAATCACAAAAAAAACATGTGCATGTTTGCTCCTGTAAATGTGTGTGTTTCTGCATGTTTCTTTGCATGCATTTCATTTGGCTCAGCATCCTATCTAACTCAAAAACTTTTCTCCTCCCTTCCCTCTGGGAGAAACACATCACACACACACACACACAGAGGTGGGCCCATCAAACGGCAGGCTTTTCCCAGTGTGGTATGGTTAAATGATAGAGCATGAGCTCAGCGGCGGTTAGGCAGAGGACTGGAGGGCAAAGAGGAAAAACAGTCAGCTGCTTGGATATGAAGGCAAAGAGGGAGTGATGAATCTACACAGAGAAAGAGGAGAACAAGGGATGGATAGATGCAGAGAGGAAAGAAGGCACTGCTATGCAGTTCAGATTTGAGTTTATTTTATCCACACACGTGTTTCTATCATGCCACAACCTCATGACTGAGGGTTAGACTCCAAATCCACCGCTGAAAGCTCATATTGTGGATTTTGTGTAGACTGACGTTTTGAGGCCATTTGCATGATTACTGCTAAAGTTCTCATCCAGCAGAGGAAGTGCTTGCATGTGTGTGCTATGCTATTGACAGGAAGTAGAAAGATTTTGACACCACTGAAGAAATGTTCATAAGTTGCTGCTTTTCTTTCTTCTTTATATGATCTTTTCTGTGTGAGCACACTCTGTCCCTCCTCCTCCTCCTCCTCCTCCCTATGCTCACCTCCTTCTCTCCTCTGTGTTTGAACTCTGCTTAGTGTTGATACAAGAGCTACATATATGAACCCCCTCCTCTAATGACCCACAGTGGGGATCGCAGTGTTTAAGACAACACAGCGAGGGATCTTTGGTTTGTTATTTCTGGCTATGATTCATAAACCCTTTAGCATAAATGAACCGTGACTGACTCCAGGTCCCTCGAAAGGGTCTCACATTCTCACTGACATCATGTTGGGCTGAGAGTTCGGTGAGATTAGGTTTACATGTGTAACTGGAAGTTATAACTCTGTCACATTCATGACATCACTGAGATATCACAGCGCTGCGCTGAATCGGTTTGATCCTCAACAAGTCATTTAAGCTTTACAGCCAGTTTGACAGGTGATACTACTTTGTGTGTTTTTGTCTGTTGCCTGCACGTTGTTTGACTTTGACAGTAATTATCTTGACGATGTGCTGGGAGAGGCTGATAAGAGGTTCTCCTACAGTTTGAACCCTCCATTTACCAACAGATTTGAAAAGCATGATGCTGATTTATTCTTTCAGTATCTCTTAAGAACATAATAGTGCTCATGGGTGATGTCGGTGTTAGCCTTTGTACACACAGCCTTGAATGTGAAATGGAATATTCCTGGATTTAAGGAACGCTTACAGGCCAAACTTAACTGACTCATCTTTGTCTAAATCGCTGATGCGAAGGAGAAGCACGATGAGATGGGGGCAGGCAAAAGATAGAGATTAGAGAAGGGCTGGAGGAGGGGGAGGAGGTGAGAGTAGAGGAAGTGAGCGTGGATAAGAGAGATGTCTGAAAAAGAGAAACAGAGTGGAGGAGGAGGGAGTCTGATATACTGATTGTGGACTCAAGTTTAGTCTGGAAAACTTCCAACCCTGTGACAAAGGGGGAAAACCATGCTTGGGGTCATTCTCTTCTCTTTTCGTAAAGCCTCTGTTTGCTCAGAGAAGCTGCCAAGCTGAGCAGTGCTACACCTCTGAATCTTTACTTTCTAAAACTGGGCCTCCTTATTATCTTTGGTACAGGCATCATCAGAAAACAAGTCCTGTGGGGAGGAGGGCTTCGTGATGTTTTTAGGTCAGTGCAATTAACATGCTCATTTTGCACACCCCTTTGTGCATGGGCGTACATATGTATGCTCCTGGGTAAAAGTCTAGTTCAGTCTTTCTTTACAATGTGGTTCAGTAGTTCTGGAATTACAGAAAATGAGAAAAAAATGCTTTCGGGAGGTTTTTGTGGATTTCTGTGCTGTAAAATCAGAAAATCAAAATGTATTTCATGCATCCTTTTTGGAAATGTGAAAGGTCTGTATTCTTACACAAAGTGTTGTGGATTACGCTCTCTCGTGTACATAACATGTGAAAGAGCCCTGGTTTGATCCCAGGATGAAGCACAAATCGCTTTGGGCTCTCTCAGGAAAAGCATCTGGCATTAAAAATGTGCCAAATCAAACATGTGGAGCAGCCCCTGGCGAATAAGCTGAAAGTAGCTTTAATACTTCTGTATCAGTAAGTAAAATCAAACTGCCTTAGCGAGAGTTCAGTAATTTATGTTGTTGATTCTTAAATTGCACCCAAACAGCAAAGATTGTGCCAAAGACAACAGTTCCTTAAATGGCCGAGGCCGGCTTCAGAAGTGAGTCAGCTCTTGTTGGCTCCCATGGCAAAAGATTCAACTGTTCCCGAAGAAAGAAACGTGTTTACAGCACGGGACAAAAAATGATTGCGGTTCTTAACAGTGTTGTTGGTGGCAACTGTTGCAGTTATTATGCTTCTACCTGTTTCTCCAGCTAACTGAGAAACCTCACTCGACCTCTTATCTGTGCTTTCATTGGTTGGTAATTGATATTTTTTGATGATGTTATACGGGAAATTATAAGGCTTGGTCTGCAGTTTATTTTAGAGATTGTCCAGAAGTTTTCACTTCAGGTTTGTGATGAAAAACTGATGATTTATGTCAATTTTCACTCATTTTCAGGAAACTGTGCTGGAGTAGTGCCCAGGGTACACTTTGCTAAGTAAGCTCAGTAGCTAGCTGATAATTTGGTGCTCCAGCCTTTTGTCCAAATAAGGTAACTTCTGGCTCCCAAAAACAAAACATGGTCACAGGCCCCCTGGGACTGTGAGGATACATAAATCCAGCCATAAATGGCCATTGGAAAATATAATAAATCTATATACAGTCATGTAAAGAAGAACGTTTTCAGACGACTGTATTAGACGACTCTTTTCTGCTTAGAGGTAACATTTTCAGTTCAGTTGGAGCCCTGAGGAGATGTCACTGTGTCACTCTGTCAAATGTTAAGCAAATCCTTGAAGTTATTGCAGTTGCTCTGGCGTATTTGCAGAACGGATTACAGTGGATATGATTTACAGATTCAGTTTCAAATAGCATAAAGTCCGGGGTGCGGAAACAGCTTCTCTTTGTTTGTTTATAAAGGAGAGGATGAAGCCACTGATTGAAACCGGAGAAAGGGGGGACAGAGAGAAGGAGAGAGAAAGCTGAGGGGAGGATACAAAAAGATTAAAAGGGACAGAAGATAAAACATGACAAATTAGGGCCTCATCTGTTTGTCTTTGATCTTCAAAAATTCTCAAAGGAGAAATTTGTTTTCTGCCTAGCAACCCCAGAAGAAGGCTAATTAAGAGTTTATCTCGACTGGTAATGGCTAGCTTGAGAAGAGATGGTTTTACTGGCTGAAATTTGTGTGTATGTACGTGCGCGCACACGCACACACACGCACACAGACTTCCTTTAATCCAAGGCCAGAGCCCATCTTGCTGTTATGTTATCATGCTGTACTAATTGTAGTGACTTACAGGGCGATGGAAATATGGTAGACGCACACAAAAGCACGCACTGATTCACAAAGATCAATGCGCACACATTTACACAAATCATTTCTTTTTATAGTTACTGCGAGGCAGATTGACTGATTAAAGGTTTTAGCTGAAGGATGAATAAAAACATAAAAGCTCTCAGATCAACTCGGGTCATCCAGACTGGGAGGAGTATGAGAATGATTACAGAGGAGAAGAAGAAGAGACAATGGGCAGGAAAAGAAAGGGACAGCAGTTGTAGAAAATATAAGAGAGACCATAAGGAGCAAAAAGCAAAGAGGGAAAAACTGAAAAGAAGAGTGGGTCAAGTTTTGTGTGAGACCAACTCCCTCCTCTGCAACTCCCAAAAGTCCCTGTAATCCCCCCCGTGGCTGTTTGGATAAATGTGTTTGGCAGATGTGGTGGTCGCTATCAAATCTGATCAGCAGAAATCAAGAAGAAATTAGGGTTGACTCAAACAGACGAGGTTGTTGGTTAAAAAAACATTATACTGAAGAACGAGGAAAGAGTTTAGTGTGAGAAAATGGATGTGAGAAACCAAGTGAGCCAGAGTGGGAACCTGGCCTGGAAAAGACAGAAGAGGGCATGTGTGAAAATACCAGCCAGTCTTATATAATGAATAGCTTTTACATGTGTCTGCGCCTGCTCTTTGTTTGTTTGCACACAGTATAACCTTAGCCTGTGATATAAGATATGCTAAAACAGTGATTTTAGAGTCATTTGTAGTAAATCTGAGCAGTAAGTCAGTAGCTTGAATTTCTAATAGTTGCTTTTTATTGCCTTCAGTGTTTTCCTTCATGCACCATTATGGAAATATGTCTCTAAAGGAAACTATGGAGGGGATCTCTGGAAGTGTTTACACAGCCACTGTTGTGTTTCTGCACTCTATTTCAAGTCTGTACAATTACATATTAAGGGACACAATGCTTTGCTAATCCCATATTATTTAAGACTTTGTGAGTACACCGATGTCTGGTGTTTGTGGCTTTCTTTTTCATTGGTGGGATCATTTGGATAAACACGAGTTGGTGGGCAAAGCAAAGGGTTTGTTTTCAATGGGTGTCATTTTACGGTGGACATATGTTGTTTCAAACAACAGAACGTTAATGTTGCAACGTCTGAGGCATGCACACACACACACACACACACACACACACACACACACACACACACACACACACACACACACACACACACACACACACACCAGACCATGTCCTTCTATGGTGGTGAAAGGGTCTCAGAGTCTTGAGAACATGAAGTGGTGAATCATTGTTTTTTTCCACAGACATACAAGCAGCAAGTTCTTTTTTCTTCTTTTTGTTGTATCCTGTCTTGTGTTGGTTGTCAAACTGCTCAGCTGATGACAACAGTACACACAGTTACAAAGAAGTGAACTGAAATCAGTGCAAAGACTCTCCTTTGAATTCTTTCCTCTGTGATTTTCCCTTTAGCCGAGCCAGACAATCAAACCCAAGTCATCAGTTTTGTTGTTTCCTCTGTTTGTTAGCACTCGGGCCACATACACGTTGCAGATCTGCGTCACATATGGATTTCAAAATGCTAACCTAAACTAAAACCCAGTGAAATCATCAAAATTCAGGAAAGGTGGCGCGACAGTTTGAATGAATCAGTTCTTGTTTCTCAAGACGGGACTTTTGGAAAGTGCAAAATATTCATGACAGCATCAAAGTTTGAAAGCTGTGATTCAAAGACCCTGCAAGCAATTTGAAACAGGAGATGGTTTTATCTGTATTTTCATTAATACATTTAGAACTTGTATGCACTTATACAGTGCACACAGCATATGTGCATGTGCAGTAAGACCCAAAACAACATGTAAGGTTTCTGGTGCTTCTGCTCTTTCTCTCATTGAGCTGAGGTTGGATGAAGAAGACAGGAATTAATAATAACTAATGATTAAATGCAGAGAGGTGTATAAACACATAGTGGGTGAAGAAGAAACACCCTGCCTACACCCATTACAGTGTAACTAAAGGGTGCAGTTCTTCCTGAACAACAAGCAGAAGAAGAAGCTTCTCCTTTATTTTCCTGGTGTTCACAGGTACGAGTCTCCTCACTGGAAAAAGATCAACCTCTTTTTGAAAAGCTCAGAGATGCTGCATGAACTTATGCACACAGCTGTAAACATTATAAAAAACAGCGCTGTTGCTTTTCTGGTTAATTCTGTAAACATTTTAAAAGAGCCAGAGTCTAGAATGGGGGAAGTAGTTAATTAGTGCTGTGCTGTTGTACCCTACTTTAAACCTCATTTATCCAAATTAAAAGTCCCTGACTAAACAAGACTGGTTCTGAGTTTGTAGACTGTACAACTTGGAGCCTTTTCCCCACTTTAAAAACTCTGTTCAATGAAATATGACCAGATCTTAGAGCCAAATGTCAAATGGGGCACAAAGTAAATTGAATTTTAAACAGCTATTGAAAGTCAGAGTGAAAGAACGACTTCTGGGCTCATCATTCTTGCTTTGTGGTTTCCTTTGTGTGTCTAGACGAATATGACAATTAAATGAGGGGCTTGAAACTCACTTGTCTGTAATGAGTTTCAAATGCTGCAGAAAGTTGAAGACTGCAGAAAACGCACTTCAGTTTAATTCAACTTTATTAAGTAGTACCTGTAAAAGACGAATGGCGGACCAGACCACATTCCAACGCTTTCAGCGCACACTTTTATGTCCAGTTGTCGTACTTTTACACTTTCGGCTGCAGCTTTTCAGCCGCCAGCCGCG
Source organism: Mchenga conophoros (assembly GCF_057382185.1). Taxonomy (NCBI): domain Eukaryota; kingdom Metazoa; phylum Chordata; class Actinopteri; order Cichliformes; family Cichlidae; genus Mchenga; species Mchenga conophoros. The sequence goes on from NC_140541.1 coordinate 37,583,711, forward strand.
CACATCAACAACAACAGACAGTCAGGATCCAGCGCAGACTTTAATGCAGGGGAGGCGTGATGAGGCGTAAAGTAGTCTGAGTTTAATATGGCTTTTGTGTTGTTAACATGTTTAATGTTTTGTATTTTCTTCTATTTAATCTCAAAAAGCTCCTAAAACAGTCAGTGATCCCTGTTGACCTCCCTTGGCTTTTATTACCGCTAATCATTTATTTAAGCTCAGTTTTTAAAACCTTAGGATGTAACTACAGCCCAGCCCATGCAGCAGTATATGAATGACTAACCTCGTATTGTGGATGGATTATCTCAGTTGTTCTCCTGGCTGAAGTTTGGTCCTTTTACAGCATCCTGCCATGCGATTACATTTGTTCCTGACCACCGAGAACACTCACGTTAACTTTTATCGAGTGGAAAAAAAGTTAGCTTGTTTATATTATGCTAACATATCTGTGTCGCTAGCGGTCACGTAGCACATCATTATATACCAGCTAGCCAAACTTCAGTAACCCTACAAACGTCACTGCTGTTTAGTTTTCTGTCTTCATTTATGTTGGAAGTGATAGCAGAGCTGTACGTTTTAATTTGTTTCCAAAACCCCGCAGTCAGGACATGCTATATTGTATTTAGATAGAAGCTAGCGAGCTAACTTCCTGCTAACTTCTAAATTCCGTTTTCATGGATGCCTGGATGTTAAACTCAATTGTTACACCTGGTAGAGCAGAACGCTGATCATTTTATTAAAGATGAAAGACTTTAGACAGTTTTTCAACTCTCAGTAATGCCATAGTGATCGTTTGATATATGGACCTGCAGTTTAGGCCCAGACACGGCTATTGACGTCAGACTTTACGACCGGATTGCAAGGTAAAGACCCCACAATAATACAAAGGAATAAGTACCTGGATTAAAGTACACAAAGGTTTACTGTCACAGGCAAACAGAGTTAGCAGTGAGCGGAAATATAAAAGCAGAATGGCTAATCCTTCTATGAGGGAGTTGAAAAAAACTCTATAATGCTACGATCACAAAAGGAAAGGAGTCGTATATACAGTGTAAAACCAACGTCTGTGACTAGCGACCTGTCCACAGCCGCCCACTTGACAACCCTGAGATGGGTAAGCAGTTTGGAAAATGGATGGATGGATGCCAGCTGGACCAGGAGCTGCCAGCTGGACCAGGAGCTGGTGCCTGGTGAGAAAAAGCGTTCTTTGTTTTTTCCTTTTAACTTCTAGCTCAAACAGTACTGCAGCTGCACCTTAGCGAGCTGTAATACCTCTCAGCTGAGTTTTCTGTCATGTGGTATTTTTCCCTTCTAATTTCCACGTCTCTCTACACGCCACATTATTAGGCAGATTAATAAAGACCCAAAGGAGAGTGGGCTGCATAGGCTAACAGTCACTCTTCTGTTCTGATATGAGATTAGATATTTGGGGCAGGTCACTGCACAACATCAAAGACCTGACCTGGTATATCTGCCCCGGTTCAGTGGACAGGTAGTGTGTCCCAATAACGCCGCCCGTCTAGAGACATAAAAGGAACGTAGTCCTCCTCTCAGGCTCGTCTACCTCCTGCACACACACATATCGCTCTCTGTTTTCATGGAGCAGTAGATTTAAATCCCCCTCCTGGGGTAAGACATGATCATCTGGAGTCCGAACACAATTCAGAAGGAGACTTTCATATTTATTTGCACAAATGTTTGCCAAGTTATTACATAATTCATCCGTTCATGAATCAGCTCTCTTATTTTCATGATGTGTTGTCATTCGTTCCTTTTTTCTCACCAAACAAGGATTTTATGTTCTGTTTATGGCATATCCAGATGTCTCCAGATGTTTCCTTAAGAAGTAAAATGAGAACAAACACACCGATCTGATGTCAGCAGAAACACACACTACCTATCTCTCTTTGCATCCCATCCCTCGCTCGCTCCACCCAAAACAACTGATGTCTTTCCAATACTACTGGAGAAGTTGCATAGAGAATATGCATCTCCCAGTGTGTTTCCATTCACTGGTTTCCAGTCAGGCCAAACTGACTCATGCAGGTTATGACATAACACGCCGACTCAGAGAGAGGAGGAAAGGAAACAGAGCTGCAGTATCGTTTTATACTTCTTTCTCTCAAAAACCAAACGTATGACAGAGAGTACTGAAACAGCGCCACAATGCCTGACTGCAGGACCAAAACTCAACTCTAAGATCATTAAAAGACCAGCTCACTCATATTACACGACATACCCTGTGATACTCGCTTCTAGAGGGGTTTTCCACACAGATGATTTAAATCCAGGGTTCTCAGACTGTGGCAAGCCTTGATAACATCTTACAGAGCCTCTCTTCCATTCAAAGCGAATGAAGCTTGTAGTAGAAAGAGCTCTGAGTACGAGTCCAGTCCCTCATAATCCACTACACTTTTCCTCAGTGTGGGCAGCAAACCTCCAGAGCACGCTTAATGTTTTTAAGCAGCTTACTGAGAAGCTAGTGGAACTCATGGGTGTGGGATCAAGAGCTGGTGTCGGGTGTTTCCTTTCCTTTTTTATTAACCCTTTAACTTTAACTATTACAGGTAGCTGCCACTGTGTCTCAAACATGCAGCACTAACACTGGACCGAAACAAATCTAACAGCCACATCACTAAATGCTAAATGAAGCCGAGCGGCTATAAACTAGGGGAAAAAAATGAAAGAATGAATGAAATGAGGAAAGCCCACCATCCTCTGAACAGACACACTACAAAGATGAAGAAGCAGAGTTTGATGTGTGTGCTGGGTCTGTAAACTGGCACCCAGTCATTAAAAACACTTCCTGCTTCCAGTGAAATCCATCAGTCTGTGAGATTTCTGTTTGATGTGAGTGAAACAGAGCGAATGAACTTTTTAAATTGTGCCATTGACAGCTCTGAAAGAGGACATTTGATAGAAATTCAGCATGAATGGAAGGATCACACACACCTGTGAGACAAGCATGTCTGCAGTAATCCATACTAATGTTAATCTCAAGTACAAAGCAAAGTGACTGCGTGGGGTAATCCCTGCGTAGTTGCTGCCTTTCCAGCAGCAATTTGTAATGCAACAAGTTGCAGTGAATGTTTCTGCTCAGCTGTGGATGACAGATGGAAAAATGATGAGGTGTCTTTAGCCTCCGGCCCAAACCTTGAGGGTCCCTTGTAGACTACATTGTTGTCGTGATACTTTGCACACACACACACACACACACACACACACACACACACACACACACACACACACACACACACACACACACACGTAGGGACCTTCCAAAAACATCTCCATCTGTAGTTATGTGCCTCTAATTAGAACATGACTGTGTGTGACTCACATCAGAGAGAAGTCATCATTTCCCAGCTCTCCTGTTTCCATGCCCTCTGTGCTTAGTAACTGTTTCTCTACAGCATTGCAGTGACTCAACAAAACATATCTGGAAGCGAGGCTGTTGGAGACTTTGCCTTCTTTAATTTCATTGCTTTGTCTTTTTTTTGTTTTGTTTTGTTTTTTTACTTTTTCTTGTCCCTCGTTTCTTCATTTCTCTGGTTCCTCTTTCGGGTGCCCTGTTCTGCATTCGAGTTATGACTTAGGAATTCCTCACCAGTGTTATGGTGTAACCATGGCAACCCCAGTCTGAATATCCCATGGTAACTAGACTGATGCTTCATATAAGTCTCACAATATTAGTTATTTTTATTCCCTTTAAACGTTAAATTTGGCAAACAGCCTCCCGTGATCTGTTCTTTTTTTTCAGGTTTTATTTTAGAAAAGAAACTAAAAAGATAAATAAATTTTTATGTGAGGGAAAGGTCATTAAAGCATTGTTCAGAAACTCGTACATACACATGTAAATGTGCAGATTAAATAGGAGCAGGTCGGAGAGGGGACAGCAGGGTGAGACGGGTCACTCTGTGGGGTAATACATCTCGGTTAAGTTATCCAAAGAGCACATTGTCCATTCAGCCTCTGATAAATGCTAATATTTATCAAGTTACCAAGAAGTTAACAACTCAGATTAAACTTTCCCTTTCCACCCCAGTGACCACAAGGAGAGTAGAAATAAAAGAACCGTCATCTAGGAAATATCATGTGTTATGTGGAAAACTTGATCCGGAAAGTCCAGAAAGGTTTTATTTTTACATTCACTGGCTGCTGTCCAACTTTCAGGCTCCTGAAAATAAATGTTCCTTTTTACAGGGAAACAGTCCTTCTGAGAAATCCCTTTAAGTCCTTCTCAGCTGTTGGATAAAGCTGCTGTTTTGCAGGGGTGACCAAAAACGCCAAAACTACATGGTTAGCTTTGTACAGGTAGCTTTTTATGGTTAAATGTATTTATCTGGAAACGTTAAACATTTTCAATGTACGTGCTTAATGCACATTTATGACTGCTGAGGTCAATAACACATTATTCATGAATATTTATAGTGACTAAATATAAAGAGATACTGGAAAACAGCATAATTCCCTCCTCACTGAGAAAGATCTGCAAAAATATTTCAATCTCGAGTTTAAGTTTGAAAACCGACGCTGTAAAGAACAAGCTTTTATGGTGGTGTTAGGACACAAATCACATCTGTCTGTGAGGTTTTCCAGCTGCAACACACACACACACACACACACACACACACACACACACCAGACCCCCTTGTGACTCTTGTAACTTCCTCCCATCCAGCATCAGTTCCCTGTGGGGGTCCACGGCCCACTGGATTATGGGCTGTCACCAAGAGATAAACTGAATGCTGCAGTGGTGACATCATCTGTCTGTTTGTTTGTTGGGTTGTCACTGGGGAATTGAAGAGATGGGATAAAGGAAGGAGGAGGGATTGGAAGCCAAAGAGAAAAGTGGAGTTTTAAAAAAAGAAGGAGAAACATGGAGAAAGAGGAAGTTTAATAAAACAGCAGACATTAAAAAATTCCAGAATAAGCAGCTTTAACCCACGTTGTCTTCTGAGTTTGTTCAGCCCTCAGTAAGTGCGCTGAATAATCAAACACTCGCAGTTTGCACTTCCTCGTCGTTTGTTTTCAGAGGACAGCTGCTTAGTCTGGATGGACTTTTCAATTAACTGCAGCTCATCTGTGTATTATTCTTAGAAGTTAACAGTAACGTCCTTACCAGCAGGATTATTTGGACTCTTAAACCTCTGAAAGCTGCTGTGCTCAGGATTTCACAAAGTAAAAATGTATCCAAATGCATCCTCTAATCTTTTGTGGTTTTATCCAAAGAAAAGAAAAAGAAAAATCAGATGTACAGAAAAAAGTATTTCTAATCAGGTAATCAGATAAATATTATTACGTGTCATGTTATAGTTAATGCATAACTTAACTTCAGAAACAGTAAATAACGCAGAGATTTCACTGAAACAAAACATCAAAGTGAGAACTTGAAAGCATCACATTACTGTGTTATCTGTCAGCTTTAAAGGTAACAGGAGGTCATTCTGTTTGCAATTAACCAACCAGAGTTTTAACACTGTTTTCACTAAAGCCATCATTTATATTTGTAAACATACAGAACTACAGATTATGAATTAAACTGGGAAACATTGTTCATACAGCCCATGATATCAATGCTCAATGTTGGTTATAGAAAATCACGCTGAATAAAAACAAGATTTTGGCTTTAGAGTATCGTCAGTCGCGAGGGGTCGAATATGCTGGAAAAATAAATTCAAAGGCATAAAATCTCCTTATGTACTTGAACTACATGTTTCTTAATATGTAATAAAACTTTATTTACTAAGTTATTGCACAAAAATACACAAAAACAAATCAAACAGTCTTTTCTGGGAGGTCAGATGGGAAGCAGTGAATGATTTTTCATGGAATTACCCTAAAAACATATGAAGAAAGATGCCCAACACATGGAAGAGGAAAAGGAAGAAAATCTAGGAAATATCACGTATCATGTGCGGAAAGCCACCTCATCTGGAAAGTCCAAAAACATCTGGTGGTTATGCTCACCTGCTAGTGCCCTTTTACTTTTACACTTCGAAAGTGTTCCAGGTTTTTCATGTGATGGCACTTCTGAGATTTCCCTTTAATCCCTTCTCAGCGTGTTACAGGTCGAGGACAAACTGCCCTAAGCACTAAAACAACGTGGCTACATGGTTTCCTGTCTAACGTATTTACCTTGAAACATTTAAAATGATCTTTAGCTACATCATGCACAGTAACATCTGTTTTTCGTTCAGCACTTACAGTTTCATTTTGACTTTTTCATTCTGTTTAACCAACTGAACTATGATTGTACAGCACACATCATTAATGACTTTAAAAACCAAGAAATGGATGCACGTTTGAATTTATTTCGAATTTATTTCATTCACACAGAATCAGAGAAAATCTGCATGTATGTACTTTAAACAGTATTTCAAAAGCACATACAGTCTGACATATACACTCAGAATCACTTCAGTCTTTGTGATGAAGTGTTGAAGCTTCTATACTTTAAGCTGCCATAGATGAGCCCTGTTAGCTTCTCCTTAGTGATCACCATGGACTACACCTCGTAGTCCTCCTATATGAGGAGCATCAGTTCAAATTAATATGTTTGTTTTTGTTCATGTTTGACCATCTGTGTCTGCTACTTTCACCAGACCCTGTGTGTCACACTTTCCAAGTGGGTAAGACGACAAAAACACATGTATCCCCATGACTGTAACAGTGGATGTGGTACGTGAGGTGTACATGACACATTAGCATGTTTCCTGCCGCTTGTTCTAATCCGGTGGTTGTGGATCTGAATCATTCATATCTACGGTGCGCTGAAGCTCGTGGTGGTGGAGATGGCCGAGGCCATTCTGCTCTCACGCTCTCTCGGGTTGTCATGCAGTTTTCCTGCACGTCTCCACAGCAAATGGCTGTGGTTGGGTTTACACAGAAAGGGTAGATATCAGCCTCTCCTGGGGGGGTGCCACCCGCATATAATCCACATTTTTACAACCATTTTCATTTGCTTTTTTGAACCAAGCATCTTATATGTGTCTAAAACTCAAGAACAGTCAAATAAATGAGCAAACACACTGTGGGAAAAATAAAATGTTGTTTGATTTACATTTGTGACAGTTTACTACTAAAATACTGAGATTGTGAAAGTAAGATCCAAATGTAAAACCTTTGCTGGTGGCTGTGAAGGATCCCGGTACAATAACAACTCAGCTGCAGATATTCATGGTATATTTCAACCCAGATCTGAACAGGTACAAACTGTGAGATCTGAAGATATCCAAAACTAACAGAAGTGAGAATCGTGTTGGGCCTGAGCGTCTAATCACTCCATCTTTCCTTAGACTGTGAAGTCATCTCCCCGGAGGAGAAAGATGAAGGCAAGAAGCTGGAAACAAAGAAAAAAAGTTAAGAGAGACTTTAAGTGATTTTTTTTTTTTGTATAATTCACATTTTTTATATGAAATTTGGGTCTGTGTACATACAGCATGCTACTAAACAATATGTAAAATGGCACTAAAAACTAGAACGAGTAAATTAAATATGAAAACCAAGTAGTAAAATATAATAACTGATCTTAATACATGTACAATATTACACAATGTGTGGCAGGGAGCAGCAGCAACAATTCACAAAGCTTATATTCAATAAAGCATGTCGTCGAGGTCCAAGGTTATTTATGAATTACATAAAATCATACAGTATTGTACATTTAGTGCACACAACGCTTTAAGACCTACTGAGAGAAAAAGGTGAATACATGTAGACAATTACAGGTTTCTGTGTCATCGTGCCATCGTGCCACGTTCTTTTCTGATGTGTCATTGCTGTTGATGGATGAGCACAAAAATTGTTACAGACATTCATACTTCATTGCTTGAGTTCATTTTATTGTGAAAGGTGATCTCCAAAAAGTCTGGACAAAATCAAATCATTTAAAAATAATCACACACACAAAACTCCAGGCAAGAGGACAGAAAGGAGCTCCGAACTCTCAAGAATCGTTGTTAAGAGCCAAAGGAGACTCCTCTGAGACATTACAGTAGTATGCAAGGAATGACCGTTGCTCAAGACACACTAACACACTTAATGATTATAAGAAAGAAGGAGGCAGAGAAGAATGAACGATTGCCTGCACAAGCAGACGGCACCAAAAGGCTTTCGGACGAGCGTGCCGAGAGGACGAAGGAGAAGGAAACAGGAAAAGCTGGATGGGAATGTGCAGTTGCTTTGCAGAGACTTTGCAGCTGTGACCTCTTTCCTCACACTTGTCCTCCTTCTCAAAATGATCATTGTGCATGTGTTGTGTAATGCATTCATAGAGTTACAGTATGCTTTCCACACCTCAGCATTAACCCTGTATTTGCACATCCCAAATTTCTCAACTCTATATTCACTTTTATTATCAGCTCTCACGACGCCCCCGCTGCCTAGAGCTTACTCATATCGTCTGCAGAAGACTGAAATCTTCTGGAAAAAATTTCCAACCTTCCTTCTTTCGCTTTTACACTTTCCAACTTTCATTCACCTTTTTCTTGACTTTTTATGCGCTCTCACAGACCTTCCACTTTCCTTCTTCAGCTCTGCTCTGGTTTCTTCATCCTTTCAGCTAAATCCGGGATGAAAAGATTAAACAGCATACAGTGTTTCATATGTTTTATAATACAAATTGTATACTTTTACAAATAAAAGGAGGTGTGGTGTCTGTATCCATGCTTTCCTTTATTCCACAGGTCACATAATGGAAACATTTCCTGAAATTCTGGTCATCCTGCTTAATTTTCTTTTAATAGCAAATTACCCTTTGAAACCAGTCACTTTAACCGTAATGATGTTCTTGCATTGAAATGCAAAGCCACATCGGGCATTTGGTTTGCACAATAACAAGATAATGATGTTAGGTTGGATTTCCAGCTTCATCATTGTCACTCATCACAGCAGAGCAGTAGCAGGGAGAGATTAAGTTAACCAGAGATGGGGGGGCCCACAGGTTGAATCACTGCAGTACACAAGTTGATTTTTTGGGGGGGAGTTTTATGAAAACCAAAAAACAAAAGTGGATTATTAAAGTTAAAAGTTTTGTTTGAGATGAAAGCATCAGTGAGGGGAAAAGTAACCACAGAGCGGAAGCATCCCATTTATTGTTGGCAGTTTCCTATGGTTAGCCTCAGTTTGTGTGTAACAGCATTTTAATGTCACATAATTATCTCACTGCTTAAGGTTGGTTTAAAAATGATTAGCTCATGACGCTGGCATGATTAGATGACGCATGTTGTTTTCCTGTCCTTTGCTACACGCCTGAAGTTGTTTGTTCCTCTGCTTTAAACATTTTTATGGTTTTCTGTTGTCACGAGTTGTACGTTAAAGAAGAAAGAACGAACAGCTCGCTGTCCCAAAGCCATACGGAGAGACGAAGAAGCACAGCGCATCATGTTGTCGGTCCGTAACCAAAAACACATGTGAGGCTTTCTGCGCTCAGGAGCGATCTTTCCTCAGTTCTGCGGAAACACTGGATTCAGCTCATGGGATAGGATGACCTGTGTGTCTGTTGATCAGCAGCCGAGTCCGTGTATGTCGACATACAATGACTCGGACTTTTATGCTGACAGCTGTTGAATCTGTTTCATATTTCTAAATTTTTGAAAAGAAAATACGTTTACGGTCATGCAGCACACACCGACAAACTTCCCATGCATGAGCCAAAACGTAACGGGCACACTGTGGTGCATCATAATCAGTTCCCCTGTAACTAATCACTGTCTCCCGGTGTGAAGCAAATGCTCAATAAAATGAAGTGTTACGACAGATGTCACAGAGCCAAATGATGCCAACATAAAATCTCTCTAACGCCTCAAAAATGTGCCCAGATTTCCTGACGCACATAACATCGCAGTCAGAGCGCCTTCGCTCACATTTCACCGTGGCTTGATTGGCTTAAATTACCAGCTGGCTGCCGATTAATCTGCTTTACTGCTGTAACTGTTGAGCTCATGACATCGCAGAGGAAATAATGACACCCTGTGAGCTGTTTTTCATTTCTAGCAGGGCCTGGAGCGTGAAGTACACATCAAGCGGTAACCCATGTAACTCCAGTCTTTGTACCATAAAGGTGTCTGCATTTACATTTCAGGACATGTCCACATAAAAGCTAAGTGCGCAGCAGAACTGCTGTCGAATCAAAGCTGTTAATGCGGTTAATATCCTAAGCTGGAGACTTGGGTGCAGTTAACTATGAGGGCTTTCCTTTTATTAAACCATTAAGTTTTGACGTTGAATAAGTTTCCAGATTCTAATTTCACTGTAAAAAACACAAAAGTCTGATTCACTTGGAGTTTTTTTCTTCTAAAGATAGGTATCCGTTTGCAGTGCCGCCGCTCCCCGTTAGCAATCCCCAAAAGAAACTCCTGGTCAGATGTAATCCTTGCTTTTTATGAGTTCGACCGAAATTAAATCCAATCAAAAACCAATGAAATGTGGAAGCTACGAATCAAGAGGATGGACGGTGGGTGAGACAGAATGGCAAACCTCTGGATTTGCACATTACAGGAGTTAGCCTGTATCACAGTGGACTCGTTTCAGTAAAACACCTGGACATAAACACTTTCCAGACACTGAAACTGTAGGCTACTGGAGACTTTCCAGACACTGACGCCATGTGACCTAATTCCTGCAGATCGCTGCTCAGACTGTATAAAACCTATATGCCAAAACACTGCATTGCATCAGTGCCCTGCAGGAAAGCGAAGTCTGGTTGGTGCAAATGAAGCAGAGGAAGAAGCTTCACATGAGATGCTTTTTATCTCTGGAGAAAAGAGGCGAAGTTTGGTCTTGAACCTAGAGGCAGTGCTGCTCCCCTGTAACCACCAGTCCCCACCTCTCCCACTCCCACCCCCACACACAGTTTGTTAAGTTTGGTAATCTGCGTGATGAAAGGTTATTTTAGAGCAATTCTTCTTCAAACATAAAAACAAACAAGCAAACAAACAAATAAACGAAGCAAAAGCAAGACAAAGCAACATTACATATGAATGATCTTTGTTTCGCAAAAGCCTGCCTGCCCCACGTCTGCGTGGGTAGTCCCTCTCATTGTTGCACCTCCCTCCTCCGCCTGAAAGTAAGCCATGCCCAGATAAATCACTCCCAGCACAGAGTGGTAACCTGCACACTGGGGCCGCAGACTGCAGAGGAGGACAGAGGGAGCAGGCTGGGACGCGGCAGAAAGCGCACAGTCTGATTGGAGCCGAGTTCTCTGGGTGTATTTGAAATAACACTTTCATATACGCATATAATAACAGCGGGACACCTGCAGCTTCATTCTGCTTTCATTGAGTCACTCTTCGACAGTATGACTGGCAGCACCATCGCCAGGGTGCTGGTTGCCCTGTGTATCGGGAGCGCAGTGAACTGTATGCCCAGAGGGACGCACAGGGATCGGCGTCAGGCGCATCAGCATCACGTCCCCTCAGTCTCTCAAGGTAAGCCGTTTGTGAGTGAGTGAGTGAGTGTAGCAGCCTGTGAGCTTCCAATCTGAGGCCGGAGTGGGGGGTGGGGGTGAGGACATTTTAATTAAACTGCAAAGTTTGCGCACTTTTTTGGGGGGGAGGGGGGTCCTTGGGGGTCCACAGATGGATTGTGCAGTCATAAAACTCTGGATTAACCTCAGTCACCAGAAAACCTCCTGTCCTCCCCAGACTGGGTCTAAGAATGAGAAGGGAATGAAAATACAAAGCACGCCATCTGTTTAAAAGCTGGAAAAAGTCGAAAGGGAATCAGATGTGAACAAAGAAGATGGAGATAGAGAGTAAAAGTGGAAGGTTATTATTCGCTGTGCAAGTGATTTATCACTCGGCATTAGGCTCCTTTGAAGTCAAGTTAACACATCCAGGCACTTTCACAGGCAGGGGAGAAGCCTTGTCCTCCAGCAGAGTGGTGATTCCAATTTAGGGTTTGCTTATCGTTGTGTGGGAGAGAAGTCCCGTGTCTGTTTTTAGCTGTGGTTGGGGCTGGACAAGTTTCCAGTGGCTGCATTTGTCTTTCAAATTTTAAAAAGATCTCTTGCTTTAATCTTTACCAAGCAGCTTTGATCTGTATCACTCAATTGTTTTTTCTCTCTGTCTTGTTTCCATTTTCACGTGTCAGAGGGTTGTATGGAGAATGGTCAGTTCTATGGAATCAATGAACAGTGGGAGCGGCAGTTTTTGGACAGCACTCTGGTCTGTACCTGCCACGGAGTTGCAGGAATCAAGTGTAAAAGCAAACCCCAAGGTTAGTTTGTGGGCTGTTAGCTGCGTCCACAAAAATCACATCTATTCTTCACTTCTGTCTGAGAAAAGAACAAAACATGTACCAAAAACATCTTTTCTGCTGTTGCTCTTAAAGAGGAAAGGTGCCACGATAAAGTCAACGAGCGGTACTACACTGTGGGAGAAACTTATGAGAGACCCAAGGACGGCATGATCTGGGACTGTACCTGTATTGGATCTGGGAGGGGCAAAATCAGCTGCACCATTGCCAGTAAGTGTGTGATACTGTGTGCCTGTTTTAACTGCTCTAACCTCAGACCACACGTCTAGGACTGCCAAACAGTAAACTGGTTAACCCCCCACGCTCTCCACAGTTGATTAGAACCTGGTGCCATGCAGCTATTTGCAGTTAGTGGTTAAATAATGAAGCATCACATTTTTTCAGTTGCCTTTGTTTGCTTATGCTGATGAGCCTGAAATCATCTCTAAAATCATGTCTTCTCCTTCTCTGCACCTAGATCGCTGTCATGAGGGCGGGGCTTCATATAAGATCGGTGACACCTGGAGGAGACCCCACGACACAGGAGGCTACATGCTGGAGTGTGTCTGTCTGGGTAACGGCAAAGGAGAGTGGGCCTGCAAACCTGTTGGTGAGTCATTCAGACAGGCAGTGACTAACAGATGCATTCTTCTGCATCAGCCATATGTGTGTTTCATAGACAGTGCTGAACAAGTAATTAATGAGTTTGTACCCTGCAGCTGAGCGCTGTTACGACAATTCGGCGGGAGCATCGTATGTTGTTGGGGAGACGTGGGAGAAGCCGTATCAGGGATGGATGGTCATGGACTGCACCTGCGTCGGGGAGGGAAATGGACGCATCACATGCACCTCCAGGAGTGAGACAACTTATTTGCTTTGCTTTGTCTGCCCCATCTACACTTCTGCTTTGCTTTCAGCTTTAGCTAAGAAAAATGAAATTCAGCACCAAATTACAGCAACAGTCGCCTCTAGGTGCTTTATACTGTAAGTGAAGGACCCCACAGTAATACAGGGAAAACCCAGCAATCAGACAAGCAACTATGACTAAGCAGTTGGAGACAGTGGGAAGGAAAAACTCCCTTTCAAAAGGAAGAACCTCTGTAAGGACCATCCTCAGGAAGGGGCAGCCATCTAATTTCCTGCCGTCCTACTTTTATTCATTTGTTTTCGAGATTTTTCTTGTTTTGCATGATCTCCATGGATACGTAAGCTTGTCTGCCGACCCTCAGAAAGTCACACGAGCAGAAAATCTGAATTTATTGCTGCTGTTTTGAATCACACATGTCTGCACATCCTTTAAACCCTCAGTGAATGCCATCCACGTAGCATGGAGTCTTCTAAGAAGGACTAATGGTAAAGTGAGCTTGTTATTTCTTGGAGAATTTTAAGAGGCTGGGGAGGAAATGTTTTCCAGCTGTGTCGACAGTTTAAACCGTCACTCCAGTCCTTTATTATGTTGGCTGGTGCATCAGGTAATAATGAATGCTTTTCTCAATTAGTTTGTTGTTTTATCCAAGTGCTCAGGGTGGCCTTGGACACTTCGTAGAGTTCATCAATAAATTTCCCCATGTGTGCACAAACATGCAACCAGCTGCTAGCCAGTGATTCAGGCCCCACTCAGTCGCTGCAGAGAGTTTCCCCCAAGTCACCAGACTGCTTAGAGTTTCCTTTTATTTTATATTCTACTTCTCATTTCCTTCTCTCCTAGATCGCTGTAATGACCAGGATACTCTGTCCTCCTACCGTATTGGAGATACCTGGACCAAGACCGACGCCCGGGGTCACCTGCTCAAGTGTCTGTGCACGGGGAACGGCCGAGGAGAGTGGAAGTGCGAACGACATGCCTCACTTCACACCACGGGCCTGGGTGAGAACTGACAATATCCCTGTGTCTATTCTCCCCGGCTCTGTGCGAGGAGAGGAATGCGTACCAGAGACACATGTTGTGAGGCGAGAGAGATAAGAGGTGCCAAGTGTCCAAGTGATGAAGTGAGAAAAACGCAGCTTGGAACTCGTGATCGTGACCTCATGAGAAGCAGAGGCAGAAATGGAAAGTAGATGTGCAAATGTAGGGGGAAAGTGATGACAGGGTGTGAGACAGAAACATGCTCATTGTGACTTAGAGACAGTAAGACAGTCTTTTTGTTGTAGTGTAGGCGTTACTCATATACTTAAGTTGACTCATGTATGCACATGAAGTAAGTCTTTAGAACTACTAATAATTTCAGTTGTTCTTTATTCGTGCTTTTTATCTAACTTGAGCTGTTGCTCTGATATCTGACTGGTGTAACGTGTTGTGTTTTAGGCACTGGCTCCCGTGTTGTCACCAACATCCACCCCGTGGTCTACCAGCCCGACGCTGTGCCCGAGCATGCCCAGAATGGAGCCTGTCAGACGGAGACAGGGCTGATGTATTCTGTTGGCCAGCGCTGGATTAAGAAACAGGGAACTACGCAGATGATCTGTACCTGCCTTGGCACCGGGTCCAGCTGCAACCCATGGGGTAATGAATTATTTCTTTACAAATTTGCAAATTACAAAGTTCACCTGCAGAGTTAAGCATAATTAGGCTGACGGCACAGTCAGACACACAAAAACGACTCTCAAGTGGTGTTTATGCCTCTGTTTGTTTTCCCGTCCTCCTTCAGATGGACCTGCTCCAGTATACGGTGGCAACTCCGGTGGTCTGCCCTGTGTGTTCCCTTTTGTTTACAAGGGAAAGACCTACCACTCTTGTACCTCCGATGGACGTGCTGACGGGCAGCTGTGGTGCTCCACCTCGTCTGACTTCGAGACAGAGCAGAAATTTTCTTTCTGCACAGAGAAGAACGGTGAGCTAAACGCTGGAGCGCTGACGTGTTGACATGTTTTTTCTTCTGTGGTGGTGATTGTGTGCTTCAGATAGAAATATCATGTCTTTGATATTTGAAGAAAATGAGTGTGCGCTGTTGAAAAAGACAGGAGTTGCGTTTTATCGACAGTAGGGCATCTCCTGGTCAGTGCAGGTAATCAAACAAAAGGGCGTGAACATGACATGTTTCCTTTGAATGTGAGGCTTTTCCCATCTCTTAACTTTAAGACCTCATACAGGTTTTCTGATGTGCAATAACAGCGAGGCTGCAGTGAGAAGGAGGCAGCTGACCATGTGCCTCCTCCTGTGTAATGACAGGCAGCTGGCCAGCTGTGAGATGGTTTTCATTGCAGCACCCAGACCTGCTGTTCTCCTAATGTGTTAAACAAAGACCCTGAAACGTGTTAACAATGAGCTGCTACGTTTACATTTGCCCAGTTGTCACAAGCTTGCGTCCAAAGCAAGATGCACAGTCTGTCAAGGAGATGTTTATTAAACTTATTACTTATTATTGCTTTTTTTCTTCTTCTTTAGCAATTGTGGCAACACGTGGCGGTAATTCTAACGGCGCTCTCTGCCAGTTCCCTTTCCTCTACAATGGCAGAAACTATACCGACTGTACCGCAGATGGACGAAGGGATGGCATGAAGTGGTGCGGCACCACAACAAACTATGATGACGAGCGGCGTTTCGGGTTCTGTCCCATGGCGGGTAAGTGTGTGCAGAGTGAGAGAGGGCTGTTAGCTCGTGGCTCAGCAGTTTCCTAACAATGATGGCAGCTAATTGCTAATTGCAAAGTCTAACCTCCACCCCAGTCTGAATGCTTACCTGACCTTTAAAGCTGATTGAATTAGCATGGAGGCGATTATCAGCGTGATGCTAGAAAGCAGCCTGCGCTGATATCACAGGCAAAATCTGTTTACACTTCTTACACCTTTTGTTTACAGCTTGGTGCCATTTAGTCTCTGTGGGTAACAAAGGAGACTGAAGCCAGTGAAACTGTGGGAGGGGTCGTTAAAACCACACTAATGTCTGAAGCAGTAATGACAGCGATGGCGTTGGTGCCATCGTGCTGTAAAAAGAGAAAAATCTGATCAATTTAAACTTTGGAGACGTAAAAGTCACTTTATACAAAGCAGCTGAGCTGTCACAACAAATGTGTGTTTTTGGCATCGCAGTGAATACATTCAGAGCGCAGGGCTCCTTTATATTGACAGTAATGACTTCACAGGCATCGTCAAAACAAACACGGTCGTTGAGGTGTTAATGGTGACGTTTAATCAGGTCCGGAGCCCCCTCGCCTCCACCTGTGGCAATCTTCTTCAAAGCTTTCTGCACCGTCTGCCGTGTGCCCGCGGGACAGCCTCCAGCTGTGACCCACAGTCAGAATTTAACCTCCATTATGCAAATGTCATCATTTACTTGGTTAGATCCACAATCTAAAAACCAAACAAAACAAAGTAATCCCTTTCTCAAATTCAGCCCCCGTGCCTGGTTAAACTGCAATCAGCCTCTCAGCTGCTGATAAATCTCTTTGGCAGGAATTTAATTTAGTTCCCACAAATCAGCCAGAAGCTTTTTAAATAGCCACTTTGAAGTCATCAAACCAGGGTTTAAATTACACTAAAGACTATTAGTTTTATTAATTTTAAATAGATGACTGCTGATGGAATGCAGACTGACATTTAGGCAGCTGTTAATGGGTTTGTAACTGGAACAGATCCACATTTTACACGGTCTGAAGGAAAGGCTCATTTTAACTGTGAGGGTAGAAACGCGTCCAGCATGAATTCAAACAAAAATCCAACAATATAATTAATTATTTCAACTGGTCAGGACCACTGAACCCAGAAACAAAAACACATATATATGGACAAAAAAATGAGTGTCTTTTTTTTTTTTGGCTCAATTTTGAACTTTCCACTTAAGAAATGAAAGATCTGTGGTTCAGTCCCAGGAAGAGACACAGATCCCTTTGTGTCAGAAAGGATATCCGGAGTTTAGTCAAATAAATAAATACATGAAAAATCTCCCAAATCAAACATGCAGAGCTGCTCGCTGCGCTGACCCATTTGTTGTGAATCAGGGAGAAACTAAAAATAGCTTCTCGTCATTTACTCACTCAGGCTTTCATGCATATTTATTTTGAACAGAATTCGTATGAAAGTTTTTGCATGTTTTTAACAAAAGCATACACAAAGGTTTAGTGTTAGTGACATACAACATGCAAATATTTTAATTTATTTAAACCCACAGCAAAGCCTTCCTAAGCCACGTTCTAATCATTCCTGTACTTATGTCCTAGCTACAGCCTTCATGTGCAGTGATTGGTCAGAATCGACCAATCAGAATGCAGTAAAGTAAAAAAGGCCACACGCTTTCTTTCCACACATGCACGCTCACACATGGAAGCAGGTCTTTACTTGCATCAGACACTTTTTCAAATGTATATCTCTCTGGAAAAAACCCAAACCACTCACTCTCTTTAATTATGGCAGATTTCATACATACGAGAGCACACGACAGCTGTTTCTAGCTTTTAATCAAATTTTCTTTGCTATGGAGACAAAGACAGGTATTCTGTGGGGTCTGCATCCTCTCCCACCCTGTGCAGTAATAGCAGGGTTGAGTCAGTGATGTCCAAAGGGCATCGGTCATGTTAATGTGTTTGTTTTGATCATGATAAAAGTATGCTGTGTGTGTGTGTGTGGATCCGTGCATCTAATTTTTTTTAGTATTTCCTCCCCATTAAGACCAGCAGGAGGTGTAACATTCAGTTGCTTTTGTGTGTCCCAGCTCATGAAGAGGTGTGCACATCGAATGAAGGGGCGATGTACCGTGTAGGCGACCAGTGGGACAAGCGTCACGAGGTTCTGGGTCACATGATGCGGTGTACCTGTGTTGGCAATGGCAGAGGAGAATGGAGCTGCATTGCTTACTCTCAGCTAAATGGTAGGTGTCCACACGTGTAGCTGCAGGATACACCGTGGCAACAAGCAAGGGGCTACAGACTGGTATTAGATCTCCCTGAGTGTAAAGGTGAAAGGTCGTGCTAGATAAAAATCCCTCACCTGCACAGCTGCACTTTATGGGCCCTTAGCTGCACCTGCACTGCACACAGACACACAAACCCTGCACTGCACACAGACACACACAAACCCTGCACTGCACACAGACACACAAACCCTGCACTGCACACAGACACACACAAACCCTGCACTGCACACAGACACACACAAACCCTGCATTGCACACAGACACACACAAACCCTGCACTGCTCACAGACACACACAAACCCTGCACTGCACACAGACACACACAAACCCTACACTGCTCACAGACACACACAAACCCTGCATTGCACACAGACACACACAAACCCTGCACTGCTCACAGACACACACAAACCCTGCACTGCACACAGACACACACAAACCCTGCACTGCTCACAGACACACACAAACCCTGCACTGCACACAGATACACAAACCCTGCACTGCACACAGACACACACAAACCCTGCACTGCTCACAGACACACACAAACCCTGCACTGCACACAAACGGTGCTCAGCATTTTGTTGAATGTCTGTTTCAGACCAGTGTAGCGTGGATGGCTTGACATACGAGGTTAACCAGACCTTCACCAAGCGGCACGATGAGGGATACATGATGAACTGCACCTGCTTTGGCCAAGGCCGTGGCCGCTGGAAGTGTGACGCCATTGGTGGGTTTGTCATTGCACACTTTGCATTTTTCCAATCATCCTAATCCTTGCTTCAGTGTAGGGTCGAAGAACAGACACGACTTATCGACTAAGCTTATGCTGCGTATTTGTTAAATGGACGGAGAATCCTCTGAATTTTTATTAGTAGTTAAAATATAATAACTCACAGCGAGTGCAGGCTCTGAACTGTAAATATATATGACTTTCATGAGTTTCAGTGCCCTTGTTTTTTGCATACTGTTACACTTCTGCTTTGTGCCCTCAGACCAGTGCCAGGAGCCAGAGACGAGAGCCTTTTATCAGATTGGAGACTCCTGGGATAAAGTCATCCATGGAATCATGTACAAGTGCTACTGCTATGGCAATGGTGTTGGAGAGCTGAGCTGCGAGCCCCAGCAGACGTACCCTGGTGAGGTTTTAAATGTGCTTTTGTTCGTATATTTTGGGCTGACGTGCGGCTGTAACAGCAGGAGCAAAGGAAAATTCCCAGGACTGTGATACAAATATTTTTGAGTGCGATTTAATTTACTTCAGCTTAAAAAACATTTTCAGTTTATTAAAAGTCCAAAGAATAACAGGAAGCCGTAAAGGACTATCACACGCTCGCCTGTCCCGAGCATGCTCGCTTTTTCCTCACCTGGGCACCTTTTCCAGCATCACTTTGTGCTCCAACTCTTGAAAAATGTTTGTTCAAGTCCCTTTGGGAAAGAGGCTGTTGACTTTGATGTGAAGTAGACAGAACCGGGAGTGGGTGTGATTTCCTCTTTTACGAGTGCACCCCCACTCTGAGCCTTTGTTCTTGCCAGCATGTGGTACAGCCCCTGTGTTGTTGCTACAGCTGTACCAAACGCCACAGTGCAGAGCGCGTATCCAGCCCAGACACACCTACTGCACACCGAGCTCCCTGAACAGCAGGTTTCAGTTTGTGGATTTTGGTGTCACGTTAATTCAAATCTCATCTCGTAAAGTTTAAACCAGCGTCACTCAGAGCAAGACACTACTTCACATTCAGTTACCTGGACCGTAATCTCAGCACACACCTTTCAAAATCACAGATTTTAGCTGGATTTAAGTTCCCTCTTAGTACACTTTGTGTTCCCTTTTATAATCTATCACTATTACCTTCATAACAGACTCCGGTGTGTCTGTCGTGCACGTTTAATGTTTTTCAGGTGCTTTTCCAAACTTTTCTCCAACTCTATAAAAGAAAAGAGTCATGCACACGTGTGAGCTTGTGTGGTGGCTTTAGTGTTTCGAGGAGCAGAAACATTTCCATCTCCTGCAGCTTGGATAAATTTATCAGGTTAGTTCCAAGTGAGGCTGTAACTTTGTGCAAATGGTGACTGTTCCAGGTTTAAATGGACTGTTACTGGTTTGCTCTGTATCTGAAGCAGGTTGACAGAAGATACGAAATGTAGGGCATCGTTCTACCGTAAGTGGCCATAATCGCAACCAGCTGTGAACTAGCTCCGCGTGTGTGTGCATGTATGCGTGTGCGCGCATGTGCATGCATGCTCTTTGGCATACAAAATACAGCGTGCTAAGATTTAAGGGCAGCATGAACCAGATCCAGACTCGAACTGGGAAAAACCATAAAAGGTAAAAATGGAAAAGCAACAGTCTTGCAGGACTTTCTAAAGCTTCTGATTTGGCACATGCGTTGATAAGATCTAGAAAATATGTTTTCTTGTCTGCCATCTTTGTTTACGTCTTCTTGTCTGGGGTGTAATTGAATCTTTTGATGCATTTCTTATTGTTAGGATGACTCCCAGAATGACTTCCTTTTGCCGCTGTCCTTATCACCACCTCGCGGTGCGTCTGTCGGTATCAAGAATGAATGTTGTGTCTAAGTGTGAAGAGTGAAGGGTCAGGTCTGCATGCACATGCTTGTACGTTAAAGAGACATAAGTAAAGCTGGGGAGAGCGCATTTGTGAGGCTCGTTGTATAGCCGCTCTGCAGTGAGTGTGCATCCGTTCGTGCACCTCCCACATCTGATTCTGTATAACCCTTACCCTCGCCAGTGGCCTGTGGGGTTGTAATAGGCAGTAATAGGTCCCAGATTGTTTTTGAGGTTTGCGTATCTGCTAGAAACTTATGGTTAACCACGCCACTTGCTCAGAAACTGTGATTACAGGTCTGCTATTTGGAAAAAGCAGTTAGAAAACCTCAGTTCTTTATAGAAGCTACCAGTTTCTATGAGCCCAGCTTATGTCAGGAGTCTGCGCACCACATGACTTCTGTTTACATTCAGGATGACTCGATGTATCCCCTTTGGATTTCTGCCTCTGCTTATACCACTTCTCTTCTTTTGTGTCTTCTAACCTGCAAAGTCATCTTGTATAATTTGTGCATCGTTCGGTGAACTCCTGCACGTCTGCAGCTTTTTATAGTGCAGACTCAAACCCTTACAGTTTTCTCTCAGATGGTGTAATGACCACCAGATCTCACCACAGCGTGGTTGGCCCCTCACAGACGAGCACTAATGCGACGGCTCAGGTGGTAACTGTTGTTTGGGTGAATATGGGGAAATTTGTTGGTTAATTAAGCAGCGAAACATGTTTCTTGGATGGAAAAGAGACTACATAGTGGAGGAATAAGTTCTGTATGTCAAATTACACTGTGTGAGAATTACAAGCTTCATACTAGTGTCAGTTTTTAACATGTTTTTGCACTTTTTTAGCTTCTGAGACAACAGGAAAAATCTTAAACTACGGTGGAAGCAGAAACTGTTGAGAGTCTGCGCTGGAATCTCACACAGACCTGCTAGTTTTTCACGCTTTTTCTCTGCCGTGTTCAGGAAAATCCTCCCACACACCCACTCGCTGTTAAACTGGGTTATATAAAGCCGTTGGTTTTACAAAATGATATCCCACACTGGAGCACAGATGTGCCTGCTCTCCTGCACACTGGTCACTCACTGCACAGCGGCTGGTAAAGCAGCTCTGTCTCTGTCTCAGGTGGTCACCGTCCCGTCCAGGTGATCATCGCAGAATCTGGAAACCAACCAGACTCCCACCCTATTCAGTGGAACGCCCAGTCGTCTGCACACATCACCCAGTACATCCTTAAATGGAGAGTGGTAAGGGTTTTTTTGGAGATGTTTCCTCTTCCTCCCTGTTTGGCCTAAACTTAATTAACCATTAAAACAATGTCAGCCTGTAAACTGTCCCTCAGATCTTACATCTCATGTGATTTTACAGAAAAACTCTCACAGCCCGTGGAGGGAGGTGGCAATTCCTGGCCATCTAAACTCGTACACCATCTCTGGTCTGAAACCCGGCATCACCTACGAGGGTCAGCTGATCAGCGTGCTGCATTTTGGGCGCAAAGAGGTCACACGTTTTGACTTCACCACCACTTATGGATCCTGTAAGTTAACGAAGTCACTGATGGTTTTGGAGGAATGTGTATGGGACTGTCCTGAATAACCAATCAATGACGTTCCCTGTAGTGGCTACAACACAAGGCGAGACCACCCCTCTTCCGCCTGTGGTTGACATCTCAGAGTCTGTAACCGAAATTACCTCCAGCAGCTTCGTCATCTCCTGGGTTTCTGCCTCGGACACAGTTTCGGGTTTCAGAGTGGAGTACGAGCTCATCGAGCAGGGACAAGGCACTGGACAACCTATCGTTCTTGGTAGGCGCCGATACAGATATTTACACTTTAAGATCAAAAAAATCTGACGTTTTGCTTGATTTCAGAATCACAGCAATTCCCTCGTTCGTCACAGATTTGTTGATCCAAAATATTTCCTTCCTGTCAGATCTGCCCCGCACAGCTACCTCTGTGAACATTAATGAGCTTCTCCCTGGGAGGAAGTACACTGTTAACGTCTATGAGGTCACTGAGGGAGGAGAGGACAACCTCATTCTTACTACTTCACAAACAACTGGTGCGAACACACATTATTTGTCGTCATCATCACCTTGATTTTACAACTAAATGCAGCACTGAGATACAGTTCGTGTCATGCATCAACACGCACACCACAGTGGTTATAACGTCGTTTTTACACCTTGTTTCATAGTACCTGATGCTCCCAAGGAGCACGAAGTGGGGGAAGTGGGAGATACATCCATCATGATCAGCTGGGAAAAACCGCTGGCTCCCATCACTGGTAAGCTACGCTAACATTTTCAGTCGCTGGCTATTGAACTCATCTGCCTACACACGGGTAACTGTTTCCTCTTCCTCTGTGCAGGTTATCGTGTGGTCTACACTCCATCAGTAGAAGGTGAAAGCACGGAGCTGAATCTCCCTGATACAGCAACGTCCGTGACTCTGAGTGACCTTCTACCAGGGAGCCTGTACAACATCAGCATCTACGCCATTGAGGACACCCTGGAGAGTGAACCCATCTTTGTACAAGTCAGCACCTCTGGGGAACCACTGCCAGGTAAATGAGTGCTACTGGCTGATTGGTCTAAAAGATGTAAGGAATAATCCACGATGGTTCATGTCAGCACCTCTAATCTTTGCATATCATAATTTGATCTTCCGCCTGTGCCTCCATACATTTTGAATTAATACACTTGCCATGAGGGCACCTATCATAACCTGCAAGTTGTCCTGTGGCGTATTTAGAGATTTATGCCTGTTTCCAATCCTCAGTAGAAGCAAGACGAACTTTCCAAGGCAAGTCAAGTCACTGAGTTCACAGCTGTTGGGATGGAGTTATGTAAAACCTGTTAGTCTGCCAGGTCAAACAGATGTTGGAAGAGTGTGTGTACAGTTTGTGTGATGGACTGAAGATGTGTAAATTAGCTGACCGAGTTTAATATAAGGCAGAAAAGTGAAACTCCACCTCACACCGCAGCTCATATTAGTCAGTTTTAGGCTGCTTGTTGGTTGCCATTGGGGTTGGGTGCAGGGTTGGAAGTACTCGTCTCAGTGAGCGTCCTGTAACAGGAATCATTTATAATTATTTACACACATGTTAAACACATCAGCTGGATTAGACTGGATTTATGCAACAAGCAATGAAGGTCAGATGTTTTTGGAAATGCAGTAGTCATTTAGCTTCAGAGCGACATTCGGGGCTCTGCAAAGACCCAACCTAAAAAACTTTGTACAATAACTCAAAGTTTGCTATGAATCAAATCGCCAACTACTTAACTTGATCTGGTTTGTGTTATTTCCCTTCTTTTATTCTGCTCGGGTCAGATTTATTTCTTCTCTTACTAATTTTGTCCAGCGCTTTTGTCTCCTGCCTATAAATGGTAAAGAAGTCAGGCTGTCTGGGTTCTTCCCTCAAATGCATGTTTCCTTTATTAAGGGGAAGATGGTCATACACATTTAGCTGCATGTGCTGAGTGATCACAGACTCCATCCATTGCATTATACGTGCATTTTTTTCTGCTCAGCATTTTTAAATCATTTTAACCCAACGTTTTTAGTCTAACTTCAGTTTTAAAGAACACATACTGACATTTGTTTGTGTCGTACCCACAGATGAAGTGGATTCCCCGACCGACCTGCAGTTCTTTGAGGTGTCTGACAAAAAAATCGTTCTGACTTGGTCCAGACCCTCTGGTGAAATCTCTGGTTACCGGGTCACCGTGATGCCCGTCGATGAGTCTGGTTCTTCTCAGCCAGAGATGAATCTGCCCGTCAGTCAGAACGCCTACACTGAAGTGACGCATCTACAGCCAGGAACACTGTACCGATTCAGTGTCTATGCTGTTCATAATGGACACGAAAGTTTGCCACTTATTGGAGAGCAATCTACCAGTGAGTATGACAGATGGCCTCCAGACTACAGGGAAATCATTTACATGCCAAAACTGGATGTGAATATACACAGCCTCTCTTCTTTGCATGACTAAAATCTGGGTAAAGAGGCATTAACCCTAACACAACCACACTGTGAAACAGACAATACAATGTGCACATGTTTTAGTTATCCTACAAATGCATGAAATCATGATTACTGATCAGAAACCATAATAAACAAGTGCTTATTTTTCCAGTGGCACGTATTTCCTGTGGTAGAGTTTTTTGCATTTTGTCAGGGCGTCTGGGGATTTAGTTCTTCCAAGCAGCCTGGGCTCTGGTCCAGACTGTGGGGGCTCTGCGGGGGCCATTCCATCTGTTATAGGACCCTTTGTTTCTGAAGATGGTTTGATACGACTGGCTGTTTGAATATGGGATAAAGCAGACGGAGATGAAGCGTGAAACAAGAATGGCTTTTTTACCAGAACTGAAACTGTTCATACTGCTCCCGACAGTCTTTTAGATCAAACTGCTCTGAATCTAACAGTGTTCATTATCTGTCTTCTCAGAGCCCGATGCCCCCACAGACATCCATTTTGCCAATGTGACCGAGGACAGTGCAGTGGTGCTGTGGTTTGCACCCCGTGCCAAAATTACTGGCTACCGTCTCTTCCTCACTGTTGAGGGCTCCAACCCCAAGCAGCTGCGCCTGCCTGCCCGCCTCACCCAGTACACCCTCCTCAACCTGCAGCCAGATACCGAATACACAGTGACTCTGCACGCGGAGCAAGCCAACACCATGAGTGCGGGAGAGACAGCTTTGTTTACAACCAGTGAGTATCCAGTGCATTGAGCTTTGTGGCCACCGAGCTTATACTTCAAACTTTTGTGCGTTTTGCTATTAAAAAAGATTTTTCTGGATAAGTCGAGTCAATGAGGCGTGGCCTCCTTCAAACACCAAAGCATGAATATTGAAGTTTTTGCTGTATTTATACTCCAAGACACTAAAATTGATAAGAACACACCTTCACCTTCTGTGTTTGTAGCCCCAGCGATGGGTAATGCTCCTCATTTCAACACTGATGTGACTGATTCCTCCATTATAATCACCTGGACTCCAGTTCCCCGCGTTGGCTACAAGGTACCCTCACTTACAGTATATTTTTGCATCATTTGCCTTTTTGGGTGCAGGTTTTCTTCTTTACGTGTGTAATTCTGACTGTTTAAATGCATTTTCCTGTTTGCTGTGCAAAGCACATTCCAGTTATTCTTACTTGAGTGTGCGCCTCTCAGAGTTAGCTACTAACATGGGAACTTGAACCCTCTGAGATATATCTGATTGGTTAGAAGATGTCGCACCAGAGATGAGAATGTTCTGCTGGCTTCAGTGTTCTTGGGAAAGCACTGACCTCTGACCTTTACCTCCTCTGCTCAGTCTGTCTGACTGTGTGCATTTATCTTTCAGCTGACAGTACGGCCCAGTCAGGGTGGGGAAGCCCCGAGAGATGTGACCTCTGAGTCAGGAAGTATCTACGTTTCCGGTCTGACTCCAGGAGTGGAGTACACCTACAGCGTCCAGCCGGTCATTAATGGATACGAGCAGGGAACTCCGATCACACGCCGCGTTGTCACACGTAAGTGGACTCTTTTCATTCCACTTTCCAAACCTTTTTTTCTCTGTTTTGCATTCTTTTTCCACACGTCCTCCTCTGATCTTCTATCCTCTTTCCTCTCCAGCTCTGTCTCCTCCAACCGATCTCAATCTGAAGCCTAACCCAGGCACCGGTGGTGTCACAGTGGAATGGAACGGAGCCAGTACTCCAGGTACACACATGTGCAATAAAAAGAAGAATCCCAACAAGCAAATCATGAATAGCCAGTCTAACAACTAAATACCTCTCTTATCCCTCTAAGACATCACCGGGTACAGAGTGACATGCACTCCCACTGACGGACAACAAGGAAACAGTGTGGAGGAATTTGTGGAAGGTGGTGAGAACTCCTGCACCCTGGAAAACCTGAGCCCTGGTGTGGAGTACAACATCAGTGTTGTCGCTGTTAAAGATGAGATGGAGAGCACTCCGGTATCGACTGTCATTACACCAGGTGAGATGTTTAATTTCATAAGAAGGCCTCTCAGAGGTTTGAATGGGTTTTCTTCCCGGTCCATCAGTCCATGCAGACAGGATGTGCATGTATGGAAAGTCATTCTCTAATCAGCTGCAGAAGCAACATGTTGAAGGTTGATGTTTTCAAATAAAACATCAACCTTCAACTTTTAACACCTACCAGCTCTTTTCTGAAACTGTTGCTCTCTGCATAGGCACCAGCAGCTAAGTGCCTATGCTAAAGTGACTCATAGGTAACACTAATGCTTTTAATGTTAACTTTATATATCACCAAATGGTAACATAGGTATATTACCATTTGGTGATATATATATCTGTATATCAGGAGACGCAAACTTAACATTAGGGCTTCCATCAGTGTCACCCTGCTGGAAGTCCAGTGTTTGTGGCCCAGATTAACCAGTTTGTATCCTTTCTCTCCTTTTTCTTTTTCCTCACGTTTGGCTCTTTGTTTCTTTGTTTGGCGTTTCTGGGTTTTTCTCTCTTTCTTTCTCTGCCCCCAAATCTCTTCCCATCCATCCAGAAGTACCACAGCTGACTGACCTCAGCTTTGAGGATGTGAGCGACACCACTATCAGTCTACGCTGGACACCGTTCGACACCAAAGCCATCACTGGTTACAGGATCACTGTAGTTGCAGCCGGCGAGAGCGTGCCGATCTTTGAAGACCAGGTGCTGCCCACAACCGGTCAGTACACGGTCTACGGACTGGAACCGGGCATCGACTACGACATCAGCGTTACCACTCTGACGGAGAATGGCGAGAGCGAGCCCACCACGCTCACTCAGCAGACCTGTAAGAGCCGTGTTTCTACCAAGCTGAACTAAAAAAACACACACGTTCAGTGTGAATTCACTGTTTAGGTTATATAATGTAATAAAGCTCTCATTAAACCTTTGACACGGCTCTTTAAACAACAGAAACCTTTAGGTTGCTGATGTAACTGCTGTGCGTGTTTTGTTGTCAGTTTAATAGCCCTGAGTGTGTGTGTGTGTGTGTGTGTGTGGGGACCATCTGGTATTAGTTGAGAGGTTTATCATACTAAGGCTTGCCCTCCCACCCCCCACCAGTGCAAACAGTGCTTGTTCTCCCAGCTTGAAGATGTTGTAAAACTTCAGAAGAGGATTTGCACTGACACATAAACACATCACAGACTCGTCTTTTAAAAGACGGTCGTGTAAATATTTCACTTTCTCTTTTAGTTGTTCCCTTATGTTTGTCTTTTCTCTTGCATCCTTTCGTGGAGTTATTAAATTTCCCGAATCCCGTTTCACAACCAATAAGAAATCTCATAAATCCAACAGTCTGCTCTGTCTTTCCCGCAGCTGTGCCAGCTCCCACTGATTTAGCCTTTGGGCAGGTCGGGCCAGACACCATGGAGGTCACCTGGGTCTCTCCCCCAGTCCCAAACACTGCTGACATTAACAGTTTCCGTATCAGGTAGGTGAAGAAACACAAAAATGTCCTCATGCAGTAGCTTGTGAATATAGCTGATGTCGGTCTCTGTATCATTCAGGTATCATCCCATCGATGATGAAGATGAGATCACAGAGACCAGCGTAGGAGGGACGGCTAACAGTGTGGTGCTAAGAAGTAAGCTGTAGTAATCATGATTAACACAAAGCCAGGTACAGTCACAGAAGAAAGGGCTGCATTCACATCTGTGGTGTTGTTGCTGTCTGCAGATTTGCTGCCCAACACCGAGTACCTGGTGAGCGTGATGTGTGTTTATGAGGAGAGGGAGAGCTCGCCTGTGGTTGGCTCTCAGAAAACAGGTGATTCTAAGTCAGGAGCAACTGTGCATCAGCCTAGAATCAGCCACTGGCATCATAAGAGCCAGTGAAATCATCTTTATCCTTCTTTGTCCCGACCTGCAGCTCTGGACTCACCCGTCGGCCTGCAGTTCTCTGAGATCATGACCAACTCCTTCACCATCCACTGGTTCGCTCCGCAGAGTAAGATCAGCGGCTACCGCATCCGTTACCAGATGGTGACGGGTGGGAGGTCCAAAGACGAGAGGCTGCCCCCGTCCAGGAAGCACTTCACTCTGACAGGACTCACTCCTGACACAGAGTACTTGGTCAACATCTTCGCCGTGAGTGGGACACAGGAGAGCCTGCCGCTCAGCGGGACACAGAAAACAAGTATGAACGCCACTTTCAATGTTTTATCCACTCACGACGTTAACGCCAACACGTCGGATATGTATTTATTTTTCTTTCTGGCGTCTTTGTCCAGTCTCTGATGCTCCCACTGACCTGGAAGTGCTAGACTCGAACCCGACAAGCATCACTGTCCGCTGGGCTGCTCCCCCAGTTACTGTGCGCTACTACAGGATCACCCATGGAGAGTCAGGTAGACTTACAGATTTAATTTGTACCAAGAACTGTATATTTTTCTGACTATATTATTCCTTTTTGCAAATTTTTTTGGCCAGTCATTAGTAAATCGTTACACTTGCAAACGGAAGGTCTTTTTGCCTCAGGTGGTCATGGTAATCCTAAGGAGTTCACGGTTCCTGGCTCTCAGTCCACCGCCACAATCTCTAACCTGAAGCCTGGAACTGACTACACTATCACTGTGTACGCTGTGACGGGCAGAGGAGACAGCCCCGCATCCAGCGTCCCAATCTATGTCACTCATAAGACAAGTATGGACACACAAAGTGCACAATCTCTCTGAGACATAACAGCGTTACACTTTCCTTTTCACATCTGTTTTCTTCTCTTGCAGGTGTCGACTCTCCCTCTGAGATGGAGGTGACAGATGTGAATGACAACAGCATCACAGTAAGGTGGAGCCCCGCCGCAGGCCCCATCAAGGGTTACAGGGTGACTGGGGCTCCTAGAAATGGACTGGGACCATCTTTTACCGAGGTGGTGGCTCCAGGTACGTTTCCCACATTCACAGCGTGTTGTGAAGTTTAGCTGTAAACTTTGAGCCGTGTTGATTTTCCCTTTTTTGTTGTTTCCAGATCAGACAGAGTTTACTTTTTCAGGCCTGATGCCGACGTCGGAGTATACCTTTAGTGTGGTTGCTCAAGTACAAGACGGGGAGAGCTCTCCACAGGTGGTGACGGCTTCAACGAGTAAGGATTTACCTTGTGGAAACTTTTAACTGAAAGTTTACTTAAACGACATCACCTTCTCATACTTGTCTTTCTTATCCTCTCTCATTCCCTTTAGATGTAGACCGCCCCAAAGACCTGACCTTCTCAGACGTTGATTCAACCTCACTGCGGATCACCTGGGACAGTCCCGAGGGAACCGTCACGTCTTACCGAGTGTTTTATTCAAGTTCTGAGGAGGGGGAGAGAGAGCTGCTTCCTGCTCCCACAGGAGACGCCGAGTCAGCCGACATATACGGTCTCCAGCCCGGCACCGAATACACCGTGAAGGTCATTGCTCTGTACGATGACACAGAGAGCACAGCCGTGGTTGGGACACAAGCTACAGGTAGGGAAGGGAACATTTATAACTACATGTTTGAGAACATTTTCCAGCGTCAAAGCTTTCTAATTAATGCGAAACAGCAGTTCAAGTGAAAAACCCAGCTTTCCTCTTCTGTTTCCTAATAACACTTATTTTTCTTTTTTCCCTCCTTCCAGCAATCTCTCCTCCAACTAACCTCCAGTTCTCCCAGGTCAGCCCTACTTCTTTCATTATGCGCTGGGACATGCCGGGTCAGGACAATCAGCTAACAGGGCTCAGGGGCCTCACGGGCTACCGTGTGGTGGTAAATCCAAAGAACAAGAGCGGGCCTACCAAAGAGATCAACCTGGCCCCAGACACCACTCAGGCACACATTTCTGGGCTCATGGTGAGTAAATTAAATAAATTTCCAGTGCCTTAAACTTCAATAGCTTAGCCATCACAGATACTGACACTTTTTCAGTCTCTCCTAAGCATCGATACCAGACGAGAAAGAAAAATGTGCTCACTGATAAGTTGGGAATAATTCTGTACATGATGTAATTGTAAGCATTTAGCCCGCTCGATCAGCTTTAGTGCAGTAACACACGAGCACACACACGTGGAGGTCTGCACACTTGCTGATAACGACTCTGTTTAACGAGGCTTTCCCAGGCACACCCATACCTGTGCACAAACATGCACAGACATATAATCTCGCAGCTTCAGTCGCTATTTTGACTCTCAGCCTTGTGGAGAATGTAACCGTATCTCTTTGGGTCCCGTTAGATTGCAACCACCTATGAAGTCAACGTTTATGCCCTGAAGAACTCTCTAACCAGCAGGCCCGTCCTGGGAGAGGTCACCACCCTGGAGAGTGAGTTTATAAAATGGATAATTTGACGCATAAAAATGAGGAGCTGCTTTTATTCCATCTTATTAATACTTTTTCTCTGGTGCTGCTTTGCTTCAAGATATCAGCCCGCCTCGTCGTGTGCGTATCGCTGATGTTAATGATTCCACCATCACGCTGACATGGCGGGCCAAGCCAGACCCCATCTCTGGTTTCCTGGTTGAGGCCACGCCCACCCACCCCTCTTCCGGCTACACACCCATCCAAAACACCATCAGCCCTGATTTGCGCTTATACACTATTACAGGTACGAGACAGCAGAGTTAAACATGTGTTTCTGCACATACAGACTCTCGCTAACATGTCTGTATTCACACTCTAGGTCTGGAGCCTGGCACCAGTTATAAGATCAACATCTATACGCTGAAAGGACATGGGCGCAGCGTACCTTACACACTCACAGCGAACACAGGTAACTGTGCACATCACACAGTATTATGTATTTACTTAAGAAAGACTTTCTCCATATTTCCTGAGTAATCACTTTTCTGTCTGTCTTGTAGCTCAGCCTCTGGTCATCCCACCCACAAATATTCGCTTCACCTCCCTGAATCCGAACAGCATTTCTTTCATGTGGGAGCCGTCACGCAGCCCAGGCATTACAGGGTACTACGTCACCTATGAGGAGGCGGGTGGTGTGCCTCGAGAGGTCCTTCCTAGACCCCATGCAGGCCAGGACTTTGTTACCATCAATGGTAAGTGTGCATGAGTGTTACTACATGTCATGTAAACATTTATTTTAAAAAAAAGATGAATCTTTTTGACTTTTTGTTTGACAATAGGTCTGAAACCAGGAACGGAGTATGTCATTAAGATCGTAGCCCTGCAGAATGCTTTGAGAAGCACACCGCTGGTGGGGAAAGCCAGAACCCGTAAGTGCAGACGTCGTCCACCTGCAGTCGTTTATCGACTGTAACTTCTTTTGTTACAGTTCAGCTACAGATGTTTCTACGTTTCACTGTGTGTCGAATGTATTAAACGCTTTTATTCTGACTTCTGGTATCACTTAAGAGAAACTGAACATTGCAAAGTTATTTCTCTTGCATTAAAGGGAAAAAAGAAAAACTATTCCCATCAACTTTTTAAAATGTGATATGCTGAAGGTGGGACATGGTGTTGTGGAATAATATACTCAGTTTATGAGTACTTCTACAAAGACTTACAGATTACACCATTAAATAAAATCGTTAAAGGTTGTTTTTTTAAAGTTTCCCACTTGCAGCAGTTAGATGATGTAATGAGAACTTTGACTTTGATTATTTTTCACGATTGTTGTTAAGAGTAACTTCTCTCAGAGAGACAAAACCAGCAGTAATAACTGCTGTGCTGCCCTCTGCTGGCCATGCAGCACTGCTGTAAATATGTTGGGCAATTTATGCTTGCCGGAGGGTCTGAGTTTAGCCGTCCAAAGCTCTTTTAACCGTTATACAATGAAACCAATCCAACCTAAGTACTGGAATCTAAGAATCTAACAGCCAGCACACGTTTGTCTTTGATCCAATCAGAACCAGCTCCAGATTCTCAGCTGTTGTTCCCTGAGCTGCCTCAGCTTCCTGTTCCTCATCGCCCCACCACTGACATTCTGGATGTTCCCGAGTCCTTTGACGACAAAATGTAAGCATTGCCACAGTCATATGGAAAGGAAGGACATTTCTTTAACCACCTTAACAGTGTTTTCTGATTTCGCACCTCTTGGTTTTTGCTGTTTTATCATCCCTTTCTTTTTGTTTCTCCAGTTTTAACTCCAACCACGTCCACCTGGCTGGCACCAGCGGCCAGAACCAGCCAGGCCAGCAGGGTCAGCATATCTATACAGAGTATCAGGGTCTGGGCCCCAATAATGGATTCGGCCCCTACAGTGGACCCAAGGAAGGCCAGAGACCCACTCTCAAAGAGCCCTTAATTTATATTCCTGTGGCAGGCCCTGATGGAAACAGAGTACCTTTGGTCAAGGTGGGTGAGGCCCTGACGTAGCTATAATCTTGTTTCAGTAAAGCAGTGAAAGCATCTCCAACACGTTACATCAGCTTTATTTGATGAAATCAAAGTAAAAACAAATCTTATGTCTTATGCATGCTGGTTTTTGATTTCAGAGCAGGTACAAATACATGACCCTAATTAATATTCATGTGCTCACACTTTGTTCCATGTGGCTCCTGTAGGTGAGCGACGGCCCTCTGCCTGGTCTCGCGTTTGGTTTTTCTGACAGTGAAACAGAGATTCCCCAAGAAGCTCAGACAATCACAACCATCTCCTGGAAACCCATCCCTCACACGACAGAGTACGAGGTGTCCTGTAATCCTATCACAGACCTGGAGGAAGGAGGCTTCCAGGTACAGACGCGTGTGCACACACATCCACACGCGAGCTCGTTTGATATGAGAGGACGTTCCTCATTCAGCTGCTTTATCTTTCTCCACACAGATGCGTCTCCCTGGCAACTCCACCAGCGCCACTCTGATTGGACTGACGTCTGGAGCTTCCTATAATGTCATTGTGGAGGCCATGAAGGGCGGGGCTAAAGAGAAGGTTTTGGAGGAAGTCGTAATCGCTGGCGATGCTGGTACAGCAGTTTACGCTCGCAATTTTATTCTTTGATCACAGAAAATTGAAAAGTAGAAAAGATTCAAAGAGTCTGAAGTGAAAAATGGGAAAATATTAAATCAATAACCCGATGAGTTTCTTAATGAGCAATAAAAAAAATTGGTTTTTTGTCTTCAAAGGTGGCATCCCCA
This sequence comes from Mchenga conophoros, assembly GCF_057382185.1. NCBI lineage: Eukaryota > Metazoa > Chordata > Actinopteri > Cichliformes > Cichlidae > Mchenga > Mchenga conophoros. The sequence goes on from NC_140541.1 coordinate 37,617,428, forward strand.
TCACCCCCAAACGGGACGTGTGCTACGACACGTTCACACACACCTACCATGAAGTGGGCTCAGAGTGGGAGCGCATGTCAGAGACGGGCTTCAAGCTGTGGTGCCGCTGCCTGGGGCTGGGCAGTGGGCATTTTAGGTGTGATTCATCCAGTGAGTGGCTTATTAACCCCATCCCAGCATGCTTTGCAAAACCCTACCATGGAATTAAAGTCCAGTAATAATTCTATGTGATTTAAACACGAGGAATTTATAATAGGGAGGCATAAAACAAGCAAATGGAAATTCAGTTAAACACATAAAATGATGCCATTTGCCTTTATGCACATTATAAATTCCTGAGTCATAGAATCAGTGGATGTGCAGCAGCATGCAGTAATAAAATGTCAGCATGGGCAGCCACGGCAATGAGAAATAGACCTTTGCATAGAACATTTTTTGCCTCAGGTTTAAATGTATTTACTGTTTCAGTTAATCATAAAGAAAATGACTTTACTGTGTGTGAGTCAGCTGTAGCCTGCCCATGTGGATCCCTCTGATCCTTCTCTGCAAACTGTGAAAACCTCACATCAAACTGATCTGCCCGACTGAGCCTCGCACTCAGTTATTTGTATTGTCCATAACTGCAAAGCTAACACGACGATATGAGAAGCTGAGAGCATTTCATTTTTCTGTATATTTATTATGTGTCTGCACACGCTGCATAAATATGTATCTGTGAATGGGCTCGACTGATGAACTGCTTTCTTCATCTTTTGCACATCTGTGCATTCACTCCCTCTCTGCATCATTTCCTCGTCCCTTTCTTTTTCCGTGTCTGTCCCTCTCTTTGCTGCCTCTCCCTTCTTCAGAGTGGTGCCATGATGGCGGCAATAACTACCCTATTGGAGAAAGGTGGGATCGCCGCGGTGAGGATGGTCACATGATGAGCTGCACCTGTCTGGGCAACGGCAAAGGAGAATTCAAATGTGAACCTCGTGAGTGCTGACTGCCGGACACACACCAGAGCCGGGTGTCGTGTTAGGTTAATGATACGAGAACACGTTTGGTGTGAATAAAGTGATGAGGTCTATGTCAGGATTTTTTTAACGTGTTGAGTTTACTCTCATGCTTCTTTAATTTCTATCCTTCTCCAGATGAGTCGACTTGCTATGACGATGGGAAAATGTACCAGGTCGGGAGGCAGTGGCAGAAGGAGTACCAGGGAGCCATCTGCACCTGTACTTGCTATGGAGGACTACAGGTGAGAACGCCACCTGTAGTGTTGCTTTAAAGCTCTTTAAAGGTGTTTGTGTGCACTCAAGGCCAGGCTGGCTGTGTGTGTGAGCAACATCTCTCTCTCTTCTCTTCAGGGCTGGCGATGTGAGAACTGCAGGAGGCCAGGAGGGCAGCCTGAGCTGGAGGCTGACCTCCTCCAGCCTGTTCGCCCAGACGTCTTTGATCGTTACAGAGAAAATGCTCTTCGCAAACTGGTCAGTGTCTTTTTCTAATAGTAATCGTTCCAATGAAGATTTACATCAGATAAAAATGTAGCTGTAGCCCATACAACATGCATGTTTCCTCTCCCTTCTCCCTGTGACGTGCCCTTCTCTGTTCCCCAGAACATCCAGTGTCCGATTGAATGTTTGAGGCCGGAGCTGCTTGCAGACGCTATCAGCCCACAAGAGTAGAGACGAAAGGAGTACGAGTAAAGGAGGACAAAATGACGAGATCCCTAACAGCGTCAGCATCGCTTCAAGATGGAAGCCCCCGCTCGCTTTTGTGAAAAGGAAATATTCCATCAGATTTGTGCCTTAATTATTTCCCACCAAATTGTAGTGCCTTAACAACACTTTTCTACTCCAATCCTTGTGCCTTTCAAAGACCTGTAGCAGCTTTCTTTGTGGGTTTTGAGCCTCTTTTCTTCAACAGAACCAGGGATTTCTTCCATCAGAGTAATTTTAGACAAATCTGTCAGAGCACAAATCCTGCTGCTTCACCCCCTTGAACGTTCATTCCCTAAATCGCTCTCTTTCTCACACACACACACACACACACACACACACACACACACACACACACACACACACACACACACACACACAGAAGCAGTATTGTTATGTGTGTTTTGACCGTTGTATTGGTGCTTTTGTTTTCAGAACATTCCTCTTTCAAACACAGAATGCATTTATGCAAATCTCTAAATGTCTGCAGCCACCTTTTGTTGCCATATCCGTTTTTTTCAAATGCATTTAGATAATGGTGGAATGCATTTTGTGGGTCCTTCCATATCAATAGAAAGAGGGAGAGCTGTTTTGCAAAGGCAGTTTCAAAGCCATGCAGTATTGCTATTGTACCCCCAAAATAACTTTTAGCTCCTGTGGGTCAGTTTTAGTGACATATACAGAAATGACCGTCACAATCCGATTAAAATAAAACTGCTATGACAGTTTTTATTAGCGTGAATCTACATTCTTTGTAGTGAAGTGTAATTCCCTTTGTTACGAGGAAAGCACTCCTGTAAGTATCCTGTGTATATCTGTGGTCTGCTAGTTTGAAGATCAGCTGATCTTTTTAAATGACAGAAAGATTGGAAACAGCCTTTCTGTTACTTTTGATGTGTCTGCTATTAATCTTTAATTCACCATGCAGACGGTCGTCATCAGCAATATGAGTACAAATTATAGAACCTATAAAAAATTGAAAAGTAAACCCAGAACTGGCTCACCTAGAAATGTAACTGTTGTTTCAAAAATAAGTTGGAGAATTCACCATCATTTCCCCGTGGATTACATTTTAGTGTTTTTTTATTTTTTAATTCAGTTCTTTTATTTATCCCTTGTTATTCAGGCATTTTGTTCAGTGCTATTTTAGGGTGTACACTTTATTTTTGATTCATTTGTTTTTTATGTTGTTGGTGCCAGACTCTGAACTACTGTGGACTGATCTTTTTAATAAACTGATAAAAACACATGCCTGTTAGTGAGACTGAATTCATTCCTAGTTATCTCTTGTTTTATACAGTGCCTGAAGTCACTTTTACTTCAGTGAAATTTTACTTACTTAGTTTGGTCAGCAAACGCTGTAGTTTTAGTCAGTTACCTATTAAAACCTTGGTAAAGACTTTGTTTAAAAAGCCTAAATCAGAGAATCATGCCGGGCGGATCTAGAGAAATTTTCTGGTGTGGCAAAATCAAAGCCTTTTTTTTCAGACACATATGGAGGTGGTTACATATTGTTACAATAATTCAAATGCAGTAAGTAAACGCGTTTTTCATATAAATATAGTTTATTATTATTTTCTGCAGCTCACATAATTAAACGCTTTAGTTACATAAAACATGCAGATTTTGATCTTATGTACTGTACAGCCTGTATAATAAATATATAATATGTAGCCTAAGAAGTATAAAATCCACAAAGCTATGGGGCGGTTCGTTTACAAAGAGTCTCACTTGCGTTTCATACTTTTTTGTTAGAAAAAAATCAAATTGTTACATGCTTAAATTTATACACCATGTCAGAAATCTGCACTGTCATGAACAAAAACTTAAGCCTAATTTTTCATGATTTGCTGAGTTAACCCTCTGAGGTCCAAAATATAACTGGCCATTTTTGATTTTACATTTGTATTTCACCTTTAAATTGCTTTATTTTATTGTTTCCCCTGCCTTGCTTGGTATCATTCTTTATAGCTCAACCTCACGGGTCTGAATTTAGTTGTTTTTTCATTGACATACTGTATTAATGCAACTGATCTGAAATCACACAAAAAACATAAAATCCTAGTAGCGTTTTTTTTTTTATTGTACAGCCATTTAAAAATGTTACAATAACTAAAATGAGAGAACAATCAGGTGTCGCAATAAGAATAACACAAATTATTTGTGCCAGTAAAAAAAAAAGTTTGTCCGCCACAAGACAGAGAAGAACACCACAGACCAAAACCCTGTAGGCCCGATAACAGCAGGTGTATCACTTCTCTTTTCCACCTAGAGACAGTGTTTACATTGCAATCTGCCTTTGTGACATTCGTAAGTGCCCTCACTGACACACAAAACAAAACAACGACTACACAACACGCTAACTACACACTCCACGCTGAACGTCACAAATCTCCCACATCTCAAAACTCTCTCTCTCTCTCACTCGCTTGCTGTCTCACTGCTGACTTTAAAAACTGGTGTATTCTTACTATCATAAGCATCGCTTGCTACTGAAAACAAAAGGGGGTAACACAGAGCAATATATTCAGTTTAAGAATTTATGTTCACTGTTAACTGTAACTACGCTCAAAGTGTTAATTCTATCTTATTTTAATAAATAAAACTGTCATATGCAAAACTAGGGTGGCACGTGGGGTGGCAAGAGATCATTTTAGGGTGGCACCACCCACCCCACGCCACCCCACGCCACCCCATGCCACCTTTCTCGATCCGCCCCTGGAATCATGGGCTTGCAGGAAGCCCTTTTATGACCGAAACTCTTAAAGTTAAAAGATAATAAAACATACAATATGTTTTCACCAACCAAATCGATTTGACGTTATTTTTTGAATACATGGCTTATGAGCATGGCGGAGGTCTGTGCTTTTATTTTGAAGGGCTATTACGCTGACGCGGGTATTTACTTCCGGTGAGGGCGTACTTTTCTCATCCATACGTCTTCTTCTGGATGTGCTGGAGCCTATCACAGCTGAGAGGCTGGACAGCAGCCTGTCGCAACGTTATTTATTCGAGTCTTCATTTTTGAACTTTCACAAACAACGATTCTTTCTACCAGGCTTCTTCACGTTTCTTCACTGAGCTACGCGACATTTGATCTGTAAACATTAAAAGCTCTTAAAACGGACATTGACGCTTTTATTCTGAAAGGTTTAGCGGGAGTTTTTGTGTTACCGTAACTGGGGTAGCGCGAATTGGACGAGCAAGTTTTGAGGACGAGTGAAAGTGCAGCCGAAGCTCGTAAATACGGAGAGAATGGACGGCGCTTCAATTGATAGTTTAATCCTGAAGCTCCACGACGTGAACGGAGTGAAGTTCGGGGAATACAAACTGAAGAGCGGCCTGATGACACCCATTTATATCGACCTGAGGGTGCTCGTGTCCCACCCCGCGCTCATGAACCAGGTAACACGTGCTGTCTTCGTGACTGCAGAACAGAACAGCTTAAAGCGATACCGGACACACGAAACGTCTGCCGGATGCACTTTTTAAAGGCAAAAGTATCTGTGTAGGCACTCGTCAGTTCCTGTGTAATATTCGTACTCACGTGGTTTATTTCACGGTAATGCAGCAGACACAATGACTGAGTTTCAGGGATCCCCTCCTTTCACGGAAAATAACAGTTAAAACAGATAAGACTGGACCTCTCACCAGCTAATCACTCACTCCAGCCTCAATAATCGTTACAGGAATCAGCAGCTTTCTGAAGCAATACCGCTCTTCAAGTCACTCAGGATAAGACTCATTTATTTAGATTGGCTTTTAATTAGATTTGTGCTGTGTGTTTTATTGTTAATGTATTTTATGTATTTCTGTTTTATATTACTGTGAAGCACTTTGTGGTTTTTATCCTGTGAAAAGTGCTATATAAGTAAATTGATTTGATTTGATGAGCGTTTCAAACCATTCAGCCTTAAACAGCCGGTCATTTAACTGTATCAGCTTTTTAACATTTTATTAGAAGTTCATCATCTGCAACACATCACTCTAAACTGGTCTTTTTTTCTGACAACAGACCCAAACTACTGTTTTTTACTTCCAGGTGGCAAATCTCATCTACGAGCGAGTGCAGGAAGAGGGTCTGCAGTTCGACTCTGTGTGTGGGGTTCCTTACACAGCCTTGCCTTTGGCCACAATTATCTGCTCACGACATGAACTGCCCATGCTCATCAGGCGGAAGGAGGCCAAGGACTACGGTGAGCCGCTCTCAGCTGATCAGGTTTTCAAAAAAATAAAAAACAATGCTGCCACTACAGGCTCTGATTAAACTTGCTGTCCAGATGTTTGAAAAACCTGAAGCCTCAGGCAGTACCCCCGCTGAGGTGTGCATGAATACACAGGTGTCCAGTGTAGGCAGACATTAAACTCTCTGAAATCCCAGTTCAATGGTACAGAACCTGCGTAAACCAACCCAAAAAAATAAAATGCAAAGCAAGAAAGTGCATGCTTCATCTTGCATGCTGTATTGTTGGTTAATATTTCATAGTTTGAGAATTACTGTAAGTTTGTCCTTCAGTATTTGCCTGCTGTTATCTCTGCTTCAGGAACCAAACGGCTGGTGGAGGGGTCGTTCCGTCAGGGGGATACGTGCCTGATCATTGAGGACACGGTGACCAGCGGCACCAGCATCCTGGAGACTGCCGAAGTGCTCTACAAAGAGGGACTGAAGGTCCAGAATCTAACCTTACAGTAAAGATAATAATATCATAGTTACGCTGTACTGATGTCATCAAGAGCAGCAATACACAAGAATGACCTCTGACATGTTTTTATTCAAGGTGACGGATGCAATTGTGCTAATGGACAGAGAGCAAGGTGGCGTGGAGATGTTGGCATCAAAGGGAATCAAGCTCCATCCCATCATCCCCATATCTCAGCTGCTCCGTGTGCTGCAGGCAGCCGAACGCATCGACGCCCAAACCGCCCAGATTGTCCTCGAGTTCATCCGGGACAACAACACTTTCAGGTACAACTCTCCAGACGTTTTCCCGGTGTAGCTGGTGTGTCTGCTTGCATTACGCTACAATCTAGAAACTGTCTGGTGAAACTGTCACCTTGACTCACTCTCAGGCCCAAGAATGGCACAGACTCTCCAGCCAGCAAGAAGCTGTGTGTGGAACAGAAGCTGGAGCTCAGTTATTCAGAAAGAGCCAAGTTACCAAGTATGTAGTCTTAAATTATTTAGTTATTTCACGTCAAATCAGAGACTGGTGGTGTTTTCACTGAGCTCCACACACGTGCTGTGTCTGCTCTTGCTCTTTTCTTTTCTCATTTTCTTTTCCTTCTGTTGTCTGCAGACATCCATCCTCTAGCATCAAAGCTGCTGAAGATTATGGAGGAGAAACAGTCCAATCTTTGTGTGTCTGCTGATGTAACCAGCAGCGATGAGCTGCTCCAGCTGGCCGAGTCGCTCGGTCCAAAGATCTGCATGCTGAAGACCCACGTAGACATCCTCCAGGTACAGCGGGATCAACTAAAACCTCAAATCTGTACATGCAACAAACAAACTGATGGTTTTTTTCCATATGTGTTAACAGGACTACACATTAGCCTTTATTCAGAAAATGCAGGCCTTGGCAGAAAAGCACAACTTTCTTATCTTTGAAGATCGCAAGTTCGCTGACATCGGGAACACAGTCAAGCATCAGTATGAGGGTGAGACGATTTCACGTCTTTTGGTCGTGTAAATACAAAGTGACTTAAAAATGTCTCCAAAGTAGTCGAACGCTGTGATCTTGTCTTTTCTCCAGGTGGTTTGTACCAGATTTCATCGTGGTCCCACATAGTGAATGCCCACGCAGTGCCGGGGCCGGGAGTGGTGAAAGGTTTGAGCGCTGTAGGGAAGCCTCTGGCCCGAGGCTGTTTGCTCATAGCTCAGATGAGCTCCCAGGGATCGCTGGCTGCTGGTGAATACACGAAGGCTGTGGTGAGCTCATTTCTGTGTGCTCTTCTTCTAAGTTTGTTTACATGTGCTTTGTGTTCTTTTCAGTTTACAGCTGCTTTGTGTTTTCATAGGTGCAAATGGCAGAGGAGCACTCGGACTTTGTGATTGGGTTTATCTGTGGCACTAAACTCACAGAGAGGCCAGAGTTCATCCACATGACCCCCGGGGTGCAGATGCAGGCGGGAGGTAAGTCTGACAGCTTTTACTGAACTTTGAGCTGACGTTTCTTTGTTTATCATCATTTTTTCCACTTATATTCATCATACTAAAAGAACTACGAAGTGAGTTGTGAATGCACTGTCTATATGAAATCCACCCTACTGAAGATACATGGATACACAGTGCATGCACTCAGTGCTACATCCCTTGTTGTTGTAACCCGAGGAATCACACACGTCCCATCAGGAGATTCAGAGAGTTGTGTTAACTCGTTCGAGGTTTTTATAAAGTTCAGGCCAAACTGCACCTCAGGCAGCCTTGCACTCCGCTTTTTGCCTCTTTATGGTGCCATGACTCATTTCTAACACAGGGTGGTGCTGTAGTACATGAAACTAGTGCCGCCCCTGCTATTGCTGATCTCCCAAAGTCTGTATCAGTCTCCTCTAAACCTACTTTCCCTTCTCTCGGCCTCCCTCCCCCCTTACAGGAGATTTGCTGGGCCAGCAGTACACCACTCCAGAGGAAGTTATCTACAGCAAAGCCTCTGATGTCATCATCGTGGGACGAGGCATTTTGGCAGCATCTGATAGGGTGGAAGCTGCGGAGTTGTACAGGAAGTCGGGCTGGGATGCTTACAGAAAGAGAGTGGGCCAGAGCAGCATCTAAGTAACTCTCTGACTCGAGTTTCAGAGTGCACCTGTGACAAGGACCTGTGCAGCTGATCAGAGTGTTTTGAAGGCAGCGTGTAATTATGCACACGCTACCGTTCACTTCAGGTATCACTGCCACATCAGTGTGCAACACTACAGTGTTTGACACTTGGAGCGTGTTCTTGGCAGGTGTGCGTTTTACTGTTGATCTGCTGCTTTAAATGTTTGTGATTCATTCCTTTTAAATTTGTTGCACAACTTGAACTGATTTCTAATCTCAATGTTTTTTCTGATCAGGTTTCAGTAGTTGGTTTTAAATAATGGATTGAGGTCATTCCTCCGGTCTGAGTACTACAGTGACGATTTCGAAATGGAGATTCACTTAAAATAGTGCAGGATGTCTCTTACAGCACGAAAAAGTAGCTCTGTGTATGTCACAAAACCACCACCCCTTGCATGCTGTTATATCAGTGCTAAAACACTAGATAAAAATGCTACAATATTTTGTGGGGGTGGTGTGACTGTGAGCTCTGTCTCCTGCGTTTGAATCACCAGCCAGCAGGGGGCTCTGTTTGGGGTTTGTTCCTTCTTTCTGGGCTTCCAGGGGTTCTCTCCGACTTCCTCCCGCACTCCACAAACTTGGGATACCCTCCAATCCCTGCGTGACCCTGAATTGGAGGAGAAGAAGAAGAAGAAGAAGAAGAAGAAGAAGAAGAAGAAGAAGAAGAAGAAGGACACTAATAGTTCAAGCTTCAAGTTCAGGGCATTTTTAATTCACAGAGGTTCTTCATTAGTCTTCACGTGTTCACAAACAGCGTAAATCCCATGAAGGAGCCTTTTAACTGCACCTGCGTGTACTGTTGGTGGATTCTGCAGTTAGTCACAGTGCTGAACAAACTGAATGATGATTTAACTCTTGATTTTGGGAAATACTTAATTTTAGGTACTACGGACCCGCTCAACAGTGTTTTAACCCCTGCACTTGTTTGGTTATTAGTTGATTATTAACCTCAGATTACTGTGACTTGGACGAGGGAAAGCTGAATGGAGCTCATACCTGTCTCTATTAGATCTATTGTCTGCCGTCCTTATCGTTTCACATACATAAATAAATGATCTTTATATAAATTTATGACTCTTCTTTCTAAAGACATTAGCTAGCTTGTGCCTTGGAGCCACGGCGGTTGCAGGGCAGGCACTACATGAGATAAAGGAGCTTCATATTAGAGTCAGTAGTTTTATTCTTTTGATGCTTTTCACCTCTGCAGATGGTTTTCACACCACAGGCAAATTCTTTTTCAATGAACTGTAAGAACAGTAACTGTAAATAAGTAGGACGAAGAAATGCATTTCAGGAAGAGGAATCATTCATGAATATGCCATTGTTTAGAGCACAGAGATGATGTTGATGATGATCCCTGTTTGTTGTCCTCAAAGTCGAAGGTGGTGCTTCTGTGACTCTCACGGGTTTTTCCAGTTCCTCTCACAGGTGACGGTTCCTGCATACAAAAGAAATGGTGCCCACTGGTTTTAAACTTCCCCAAGTGTAACTTCACCAATAATAATAATTTAGAAAAGGGTTTCTCTTACTAAGCCATCAAATAAAAGCATGGAAACAGTGTGTGTCATATGGTTATAAAAAACAGGCAAATGCAGAGACTTGCATTTAAATAAAGTGTCTCTTGTCTTAATCATATGTGACCTGGTTGTGGTTACGTTCACCGTCAGTATGCAAAGGCCCATTTTGAGGCAGGAAAAACCCTGCAGATGTCCGTTTAGATTAAAATGTGGGGAATTTGGAGGCCACAATAACACCTTGAAGTCTTTTTGAATTTTTCTTTTTTTGGAAACCACAATGTTTTTTTCCCCATGTGGAAGCGTACGTCGTGCCATGGAACATCACGCTTCTTGTGCTGGCTTTCCTTCTTCCCATAATGCAAACTGCTGTGATGCGCAGTCACCTCGTCACCCATATGATGTCAAAGAATGTCTAGATGGACACAGTCAAACAGTCAGGTCTCTCACATGCCCAGTGTAGGTCGTTTGGTCATGTAATTAAAAACTCTGTGTGTGCTAATATGCACTGTGACACCAGCACTGAGGGTTTCACTGTGTGGTGCTGCTCCTGTGGGATTGTACTGTCCATGCACACTCATGAGCTCTGGGTGTCCATGACCCTTGGCACCGGTTCACCGGTTGTCTTTTCTTGGACCTCTACACTCAGAAAACTAAAGGTGCCAACTGGACCCAAAAGTGGTTCTTTAGACTGATGCCATAGAAGATGCCACAAAGAACCTTTCAAACAATGGTTCTTTGAAGAACCATTTCTTTCAGTGGTTCGTTGAAGAACCTTTAAAGGCACCCCAAAGAACCATCAAGAAAAGGTTCTTTGGGATGCCTTTAATGGTTTTTCAAAGAACCTTTTTTTCAAAAGGTTCTTTAAAAACCATTTTAAAGAACCTTTTTTGAGTGGTTCTTTAAAGAACAATTTTAAATCTTTCAAAATAAAATGTATCATAAATTGGATATGAGTACAGTAAAATAAATACGAGCACAGTGTAGACATATATCAATGGTTTCGTAGTTACCAAAAGCTAAAAACGCATTTTACTATTCTATAAATAAATATATATAAATACTATATCTATAGATAACGCAACAATTATTACATGTATTAATAACACCTGCAGTTGTTTCAGTTTTTCACAGGTGATTCCTGTCAGCTGGTCAACCTCACTCAGGTGGACATCCATATCAGCCAACCAAATGACAAGCTCCTCCCTCTGTGCTCCTTCTGAGACAAAGAGCTGAGAGAGAGAGAAACGGGGTCAGTTATAAAGAAGAGAGAAACCCTCCTCAGAAGGTCTGACTCGCATACCTGCAGTCGACCTGTGATGGACTCCAGTTTGGCGTTCACGTCATCCCAGTGGCGGCCGCACTCCCTCGCCAATGCCAGCAGCCGAGTCTGCAGGGTGCCCCTGTTCGACTCCTCCTGGTCAGGCTCTCCAGCTGGATGAGCCGAGGTCCTGCCTCTCGCCGCCTCTGAACACACAAGCACAAATTGCATCTGAAGCAGGGGGTGCAGATTTTTTTTGTTTTGCTATTCTTTTCTAAATCCAGGCTTGATCACGTGGAGGTATTTGGAAAACTTTTCTGGCGAGATTGTTGTCTTGCAGAAAGTCAAATCAAATGTATGCGATACACAATCACTTCACAAGAACACATTATTAAAACAAGTCCAGTTCTTGCCTGATTTTAAGTGAATTCTGCATCAAAACAGGGTAACAGAATTAAAACGAGTGTTTGCAGCAAATGTGAGCACAAAGCCTCACTTTGTACCAGCCTGCTATTACAGTTCTCCTCTATGCAGACAACTTTCCTGTTTTCAAGGCACAACTTGGAGCTGCTGTACAAATCTTATGGATACACACTAAATGAAACAATAGTGTGCACGACTCCAGATTCTGATCCCTCGTCCTAACATGGTCCCAAAAGGCTCACAAAAAACACCATAGCAACAGCAATAAAGCAAATGTTGAGGCTTCAAAATACAAAGTTCACAAACCAATGGCTGACATGGGTTTTATCATAGGGGTGATAAATATATAACATATTGTCGTAAGACTAAAAGTATAATACGGATTTTAGTCTGAGAGATTTGATGTTCATTCGCCTGCAGGTGCACTTTACCTGACTGCTCCGCTTTCCACAACGTTTTGCACATCACTATCTAATACAGGAAGTAGGTGAACTAAAACAAGTCATCTTTCTCTGTGAGAGGACCATATTAATGAAACCAACCCCAATGACACCATAGAGATCACTAAAGATGCTCCTGCTGCTTTTCTTCCTCCTCATCCTAAGCTTCCTTCTCCTTGTCCTCGACTTCCATCCCACTGTAATTCAATCAAAGGCTACGTTCACACTGCAGGCGAAAGCGCATCAAATCCGACTTTTCTGACCCTATGCGACCCATATCCGATCATGCTATGACAGTGTCAACTGTACAAGTTCGATCGTTTTAAATCCGATCTGGGTCACTTTCGTATGTGGTCCTGAATCCGACACATATCTGATGTTTTAGAAAGCGACTGCTGTTTGATGGTCAGGTCGCATTAAATCCGTCTTTTACGTCACTGACACAAGACAGACGCCAACTATCAGCGCCAGAGAAGACGACGTGAACGCTTCCTGTCCATCCAGTGAAACTGTTGAGAAGACGACGTTGGAGAAACGTGAACATTTTCTTTGTACTGTATAATCTGCAGCTATCCTTTGAAGCAGCGCTCCTCTAAAACAGCAACAAGGGTCATTATTAGGCCAAATGTAAATAACAAAATAACTTTATAACTTAAAGCAAAATTGGGAAACGTAAAGTCCGAAACAAGTCTTTATATTAAGGTGCATCAGTCAAACTGTTGTTCTGGGTCTAAACTGAGCGCGTTGTGTGTGACGTCTTCTTTTGCGCATGCAAATAGTATAGTAAATAGTAATATTTTATTAAAATTTCAAACTAAAGTACAGTATTTGAATGTGTGCATTGTGTCTACTGTTTGTTAACTGACAATATTCATAAACATCTTAATAACAAATTCCATATTCTATTACCACATTATTTGTGATCAATGGGTTGGCGGGGTTAGGGGTGTGTGTGTGTGTGTGTGTGTGTGTGTGTGTGTGTGTGTGGGGGGGGGGGGGGGGTCTTTAGGCTTTGGCCCCCACACCTGCCACCAGTATATTTTTAAGCAAGTATTTCTAACTTTTAATTGAATATTCAGTTTCCTACCATCTGCTCTTAAAGGGTAACCTGAGGGAGGTAACCCACCCTCCCCCTTCGCACACACATGCACACAAACAAAACACAGTAGAATTCACACACAGTAGAATTCACACACAGTAGAATTCACAGCCTCATTATAGTGAATAAATATTTATGCCATTTTACACCATCAAACTTAGACAGCTAAGGATGAAGAACCTTTGGTTCTTTAAAGAACCATTTGTAATAGCTGAAGAACCATCTACAAAATAAAAAGGTTCTTTGACGTAGGATGGTTCTTTAAAGAACCACGAAGACATCTGAAGAACCATTTAAGAACCATAATGTTTCTGAGAGTAGTGGCAAGTATACAAGCAGTCCTCATCAACCACTGAATCTTACAAACCCATAACACAACTTAATGTGTTTTGTTAGTAATACCTTTTAAATACCTTAATTTTTAATACTTTCTAAAGCAAATTGCTTATCAGTGTGAAGCAGCCTTATTAAAGAAAAGCCTTGTGGTGTCAAATTTTCTCTATAACAGCCACAAAAGATAAAAGTCTTTCCAAGGATCTCTCCTTTTAACCTATAGAAACATGAAAATAGGAAAACAAGTTTATCACAAGATCATAACAAGGAGTTAAAACTAGAGTCCACAGCAGAATAAGCTGTTTGACATTGGCAGAGAAGATTTAACGAGGTTTTCATGGGCACAACCTACATACGCAGCTCTGCTGCTCAACCCACAAATGCATTTTCCCACAAATGTAGCTCCATTAAAGGGGAAACAAACAGACCTTCCAACAGTACAAGATTTACTGCCAAGAAGCAGTTACAGCAAAGAAATAATCACCCAAACACACACTTCACTACACACTTCCTCACTTTTTATATCATAAATTTATATCAGTGCACTTTGTATTGTACAGGTGAGAGCCTATAATATTATTCAGAGAACCTGGATGATTACCTATGAGGAAGAACTTGGCTACAGAGGGTAGAAAAAGGTCCCTTTGAACAGGAAGCCTCTGAAGGGTAGCCATCTGCCTTTCCAGTGGAGTGAGAAGAAAGCCGTGTGAATAGAAGAGCACTGAGAGACAACAACATGAGAATAAACAGGTGGGTGGGCTGGTAGGGACAGTTCAGCGATATAGATGAGCGGGAGCTTTAGTACAATAATCCAAAATCATTTGTATCTATTTTTTTCCTGACGTTGTAGTTTTCAGATTTAGATATACTGGACTCACTGAAATATCTGAATGAATGAATACATCTAAACACTAATATCCTTTCCAGTGTTCTCTTTGGGTAAATGTGTATGAAGATATGTTTCCTGGTGGATTTCCCACCAAATTTAAACACCAAACTTTTCCTCCACTAACTCTGAGACGATTTTCCCTCAGAGTTACAGAGCAAGGTGTGTCGCTCTGCAGCAGAAAGTTATTTGCAAGGCAGATAATATGAAAATGATTCCCACACAGACGCTGAATGAGACAAAACGAGCAGGTTGGCAGGTAGCTACGTTACAATGAACCCTTTTACAGTTCAGTGCAGGCACAAAGGTCGTTGCCCGGCACGGAGAAGAGGAGGGAGGGGGGGCTTTGGATGGAGAAAAGGCGTTAGTAAGAATAATTCATTTTGTGTGGGTGTTTGGTGTGACCTCCCATCAACACACACACACACACACACACGTAGAGACAACCCTCCCCCTTTATGTCAATATTGGATCAGAGTAACGCACCATGCGACAGGTGTCTGTGCCTGCCCCGAGGATCCACTTTGAGGGGTGGAGAAAGGAAAAGAGTGAGCCAGTGGAGAGAGAGAGCGTGTAGAGGTATAAAAGGTGAGGTCTGAGGCTGCGCCTGCTATTATTTCTTTGCTTCTTCTAAAGGTAAGCTTTGAAGCTCCTCACTCGTTCCCTTTCAGAGAATCCATTCTGACAACTTTTGCTTGGTGCTGTAACTTTTTCAAATCTTCTCCTAAAGGTTGAACATGAAGAAGCCAGCTGATTTATGCCCATCACATCCCTCTCTGGACCGACTTACGCTGTGACCTTTCCCCGTTTGTCCGTATTTGCTTCACGTTGAGCCTCACGTACAATACCTGAAGATGAAGTTTTGTTCGTTCGGCTCGCGTTACGCAGGTACGGGTTGGCAACCGGAAAAGGCACAAGGATGACTTTTAGTTAGGGAAGATCACTGGGAAGCCTTTAAATGAGACGAATGATAATGTTGTTTCCTGCAACCAGTTCAAGGTGTTTTCATTGAATGTCCCAAAGGGGTAAGGACAGGTAGCTGAGTCAAAGTGTGGCCTTTGTTTTAGTAACTCCAGGGTGTTGTACATATCACTGAACAGGTAGATTGTCTCATTTGCATACAGCTGGCAGCAGGCAACGCTCTAAAGAAAGCAGTGGCAGCAGAAGCAGCTCACTACCTGACTGAACAAGTAACAATCATTCAAAGTCTGACGGGCAAAGACTCTTTTGTTGCCTCTGTGTTTGTTTAGAAAGGAACAAAGGTGCTCTGATGCTATAATAGATGTTGCAGTTTAAATCTGACATGTACTGTATATGTCTTTTCTTTTTTTTTTACTGAAAAAGTAAAGATATCTAAGTAAGACTATGTATCCCAGACTCAACTCAATCCACATGTTCTGTCAAAAGCAGCCGCCTTAAACAGACACACCTGTCTGCTCACAGCAGCAGTAACAGCGTCAGTGACACACGCTATCACTGCTGCAAACGTGGGTAACTGACACTGGGACTGGGTCCAAGTAATAATCACGCACTGTTTTTTTTGTTTTTTTGGCGGGGGGAGGGGGGGTCAGTCAGTGGTTGAACCTGTCTTTGTGTGTTTGCCTAAACTGCCCCAGAGTGACACGAGTACGCACGGAGAAGGCTGACATTTACAGCGGCAGGGATCCGTAATTCCCTTTAGTGCTTTTTTTGATAATCATTTTCCTATTGGCACATTCATGATGACAGAACGTGTTTTCCACTGGGGGTCTGTATGTCACCATCCATCTCTTACGTCATAAAGAGAGACTGCAGGCAAGCACCAGAGAGCAGAGAGATGGGCTTAATGGGACGTTATGTTAGCCATTGACTAAACATTAACCACACACACACACACACATGGCAGACATCTGATAGAAGCCATCTGTTATTTAGAAACTGTGATGCATTATTAAGCCACCCCAATCCTAATATTCATGTTTTCGTTATTTTGTCTTACACTGAACATTATTTACACCTTTGTAGCATAAAGTGCTGTTTTGATCCACTAGCCTGAAGGCAGAGCTATAAGCTGTGCCCTGGGTGACGAATAAAGAGCTAAAAACACAAATTTTTATTACATATTTTTAAAAAAAAGTTTACACATCTAGTTCAACTATAGTACCCCCCCCCCCCCCCCAAAAAAACCCCTAAATCTACCAAACACTTAATTAAAACATACAAACTTTGTTTAACATCAGAGAAAAATGCATTGAACCTTAATTATACAGATACAGTTGTATATTCTTTCTAGGATTTCTAGGACTTCCTTGTGGCTCAAATGTTAAAGACTGTATAATTTTGTAATTAAGCTCTTTTGTGCTCCTTTTGCTATATTGTCCCTGCTAAATAGCACACACTCCTAATAAACTCCAAAAATACCTCATTTTTGCAGGATGGCTTGTGAGCAACATCATGAGAAAGCCTGTCCTGCATGTCATTCTTTACCTGAGAGCCTATTTGCCTCAGCTCGAATCGCCAGTCAATATTTGTTTAAAACCAGAGGAAGGGTAAGCTCACACTCCTCAGTATCCTGGTTACCTTGTCCCGACTGGTCCTGCTGCTGCACCCTTCCAAGCAGCTCCAGCAGCTGCATTAGTTGCAGGTAATTTGTTTAGGAGTCACCGTGGAGGCCGGGCCACCTGGCTGGAACGAGTTGAAATAAACATAATGCCACAGTCATGAGTTTGGACCTGTTGGTTTTATCACCAGCGGCTCCCTCACTAACATATTTCCTCCACAGAAGATGAAGGAGAATTTTATTTGTATCACAAATGCATATTGTGTAAGACGACGTTACTCAGTAGCTCAGTCCTGTTATTGCTCCTCACGATGAATTTAGTTTTTTACTGAAGATTTAAAGCATGTTCGTATATCATGTAGCCCCTCACTCATGTTGCTAGCAGTTAGAAACAGTACTGTGAAAAAGTATTTGCTCTTTTCCCCACTGATAATTTAATTTTGCATATTTGTCACATTTACAAGTTTCAGATCAAATAATTTGTAATATAATTATTAGTTATTAGCTTAATGAGTCCCCATTAAATCAAGAAATCACTTAAACAGAAGCTGTCTAACAAAGTGAAGTAGGCCATAAGAACTCAAAGAGCAGCACATCATGCCACAATCTAAAGAAACAGCTGAGAAACAAAGTCACTGACACCTGTCGGTCTGGGAAGAGTCACAAAGCCAGTCTAATTCAATTCAGTTTTATTTATATAGCGCCAAATCACAATAAAAGTCGCCTCAAGGCGCTTCATAGATACAGAGAAAAACCCAACAATCATATGACCCCCTATGAGCAGCACTTTGGCGACAGTGGGAAGGAAAAACTCCCTTTTAACAGGAAGAAACCTCCAGCAGAACCAGGCTCAGGGAGGGGCGGGGCCATCTGCCGTGATTGGTTGGGGTGAGAGAAGGAAGACAGGATAAAGACATGCTGTGGAAGAGAGACAGAGGTTAATAACAGATATGATTCAGTGCAGAGGTCTGTTAATACATAGTGAGTGAGAAAGGTGACTGGAAAGGAAAAACTCAATGCATCATGGGAATCCCCAGCAGCCTACACCTATTGCAGCATAACTAAGGGAGGATTCAGGGTCACCTGGTCCAGCCCTAACTATATGCTTTAGCAAAAAGGAAAGTTTGAAGCCTAATCTTGAAAGTAGAGATAGTGTCTGTCTCCTGAATCCAAACTGGAAGCTGCTTCCACAGAAGAGGGGCCTGAAAACTGAAGGCTCTGCCTCCCATTCTACTTTAAATACTCTAGGAACAACAAGTAGGCCTGCAGAGCGAGAGCGAAGTGCTCTAATAGGGTGATATGGTACTACAAGGTCATTGAGATAAGATGGGGCCTGATTATTTAAGACCTTGTATGTGAGGAGCAGGATTTTGAATTCTGGATTTAGCAGGAAGCCAAAACAGGAGAAATCTGCTCTCTTTCTAGTCCCTGTCAGGACTCTTGCTGCAGCACTTTGGATTAGCTGAAGGCTTTTCAGTGAGTTTTTTGGACATCCTGATAATAATGAATTGCAGTCGTCCAGCCTGGAAGTAATAAGGCTTTGTGGCTCCAGTGAACAGTGCTGAAGCTTTCCAGGAGCTCAGAGAAGAGCCCAGAACAACATCTAAAGAACTTCAGGCCTCACTTGGCTCAGAAAGGGACCGGGAAAAAATATCCTCCGTGGGAGAGTCCAAGGAGAAAAGCACTGCTGATTTTTCTGCCAAAAAACATCTGGATAATCCCCGAGACTCCTGGGAAAATATTCTGTGGACTGACGAGAAAGGCTGAACTTTCTAGAAGGTTTGAGTTCCGTTACAACTGGATCAAATCAACAGAATTTCATAACAAGAACATCAGAGCAACAGTTGAACATGGTGGTGGTTGTGAGATGGTCTGTGGCTGCTTTGCTGCTTCAGGACCGGGACAACATGGATTCTGCTCTCTGCCAGAGGAGTGGGCCACCAGTTTGTGCCCTGAAGCTCAAGAGCACTTGGGTTATGCAGCAGGACAATGATCCAAAATTCAGCACCAGTCTCTTATGAAACATCTGGCTCAAACAGATACGTACTGACCACGCTGTCCTGCTGAACAGTGAGCAGTTACTGTAGGAGAGAAAGGGAATATGGTAGCAGTTCACTCAGTTTCAAACAGCGACTGTTGCAAATGGAGGCTTTCATTTGACTAAAAAACCTAAATAAATGAAAGATTCACTTGTACCAGAATAACTGGAAAAGGTTGGAGGAGGAGAGAAATACCTGCTGATAGGACAGCACTTCATAGTGCAGCTGGACAATGATCCAACCCAAGAGTTCATCAGTGCTTTACAGAAACTGAAGACAAATCTGAAGACATGGAGACACACGCAAATAAGCAGCAACTGAAGTAGGCATATAGTAACGTTCATGGGTTTAAGAATTCATGCATTCATGCAAAGGATGAAGTTTGTCCAATTACTCTTGAGCCTCTACACATAAACAGGCTTTATTTTGGAAGACTTGATGAAATGATTTTGGCTAAACCTGGAAGGCTGCACTTCAATCACAGCTTGATTATCTGATATAAAACGTGAGTGCTGTGCAGAAGCAAAGTTACAAGAACGATGTCATCGACTAAAACAGCTGTGGAGCTAGGCTACCTGTCAGCATTACTAACTGTGTCTCACATTTTTTCACCTCGAGCCCACTGTGGCATCTTTGTAAGTCCCTCCTTCTTTCATATCATCTTTTCAACGTACAGCTTGCTGGGTCTGAATGTCAGGGTGTCTTGGAGAGTTGGTGCATGTGCCAACCTGGCACACCTTACTACATTACTTCCTTGACTTACTCTGGGGCTCTGCTTGTACCTGCTTGCTGTATCATTGTTGGTTAAGCTGACTGGTTACCGTCCACCTGGGTAAGTTTGTCTGCCCAATCAGAGTAACACAGATAACATGCAAATATGCTAACATTAGTATCTACATTATGCCACTCTGTATCTCACTTAAACTGTTAGAAATAAATAAATGAAATGTATTTTACCTGCTGAGAAAGTTACCATGTTGGTAACGAGCTTACTTCTCAACCTGTAGATCTCTACACCTCACACCTCCACTGTATGACATTCCTATATTTCATACTTAATTCAAGTGGCTTACACTAATGCAAGCAAACAAAGGTCAAAGCAATCTGAAACTCTGACCAAGCTGCTTGTAATCGCAGCTTATGGTGGAAACTTTCAGGCCTTCTTGCTTGAAAAAGCCCTGCCTACCAGACATGGGTCATATTTTCTTATCTGAACATACAATTTCCTTTAAAATACACCGTTTTCAGGCCACCTCATCTGCAGAGTCTGTGTGAGAGGAAGCAAACATTAGCGCACAGCAAACATAGTATTTGAATGGTACTCAGCATGTCTGCTGGAGCTGCTGTTTATACCTTTGCAATTTACTTTGCAGTGTATTTAAACACGTGCGTGAGTTATTCTCTGTAAATGTTACTAACTCATTCACTGTTTTCCAGTATTGATCCGCTCATACAAATGCCCGAGTGAAATGCCCAAGCACATGTATCATTAGCATATTTTTAGGCTGTTCTGGAGTCATCCTGTTGTTACAGTTACATCCTGTTTTGCTCTTCCTCATGTTTTGTCCTGATCCACAGCGCAGTAAGTGCTGCATATAGAAAAAAAGGGGCAGCTACAACATTTTATATTGACTTTATGAATAAAACTTCACTGGGCTTGTCTGTTTCCTAGCTGCCTCTGCTGTGACCCTCTGCAGGGTTATACTGTATTAGTGCTATTAAGACAAGCGTTTGTGTCTGTTCAGCAGGAACATGATTACATTTGTGCCGTCTGCCAAACTGCTCAGTACTATCTGTAAATGGATGAGCGGAGTGAGGGGCTGCGTGTATGTGCTGCCTGTAGGCTATGTGCTGTTTCCTCTGACAGTTACTGATAATGAAAACTCATGCAAATGCCCAAGGCCTGTTCTCTCGCTCCCTCGGCTGGTCCTTGCCTCGGCTCTGTCGTGGCAGGGTGAGTGTTAATATTTTAAGTCCTCAGTCTCTGAAGAATTGGCTGAACAAGCTGCTGGGTTTCTATTTTGAACTCAAATAAAAGAAAATGAGTTTTATCTCGGCACTTTGTCTAACTCCCTCAGGCAAACTTGCTTCTTTTGTGTTTGATCTGTCTGCTCAGACACCTGAATGATAACAGCAGCGTGCGCGCGTGAGCCTGTCGTCACAATTTAATCGTAATTGTCTACAGAAAACAATTACTATATATATATGTATTTTTTTATTTTTTATTTTTTTATTTTACCGTGTAAATCAACTACTTGGATGTCCCTCCTGTCAGAGCAGCGGGGGCAAGAGGAGGCGTTACAGCAGATGTCCTGTTCACATCATCCTCACCTGGATTAGTCTCCAGGGTAACGTTCCACCTGAAGGAGGGCATTTATTCAGGGCAGTGTGTGTGTGTGTGTGTGCGCAGGTGCGTTCACTCACTATTCAAATAGTCCATACTCAAATTGACCCAGAAAACAAGCAGTGTTAATACACTCAGGGACAGACATCTGGAATATAACATTATACTCCAAAATATAGGTACTGATCTATTTAAATGTAGATATGTTTGAGAAGTTGTATTTAAATATTAAACTATGTGTTTAATATCTATTTTTGCCATTAGTTTCACAAACGTCACTTTTATCCCAATGCAGAATGCAGAATTGGAAGGACAGGGCTGGTAAACAACACTGAAACATTTATTTACACTTTCCCAGTAAATACTACTCCTCGCTCCATCACGCCCCTCGGTGCCTCTGTTTAATAGTAAGAAGGACCGTTATACCAAGCAGTTTGCTGGTGCATAAAAATTACCACCAGAATCTACTTCAATTATTTAAATAATTATTGTTATTATTTATTATTTATTATTATTTTGTTATTTATTTAATTATTGTTAAATAAAAAAAACACACGTGGATGTGTGTTAATATTGTGTAATACCAAATTTAAGCCTCAGGAAAGCGTACGTGGGGGTGGTAGCTGGCACAGAGTCCTGTGAAATAATCAAATGTTCCATGACCTTTAGCCAGCAATGCAGAGCGGTCATCAGATAATAGCTCTCAGTGTATTTGCCACCGATATTTTGCATTTGACTGGGTGAATGAATGAAGGGGTGAACTTGTGACCTCTGCCAATCACGGGTCATTGTGGGATCTGGAAGAAGCAAGCGTTTCCTTTGATAAAAGAGGAGGAGAAAATAAAATAAATATATCCTCTGTGTACTACAGTACTGTGCATATCGTGACTCATCGTCTTAACTAATTTCATGACGGTTATTTTATGATAATTGTGTTTGTCTTTCACTCTAAACTAAGCTTCATGTTAAACTTTCTTTCTGTGTTGCCAGTGTGAAAATATCATTTGAGCAAAGATGAGTTAAAGCGGTTAAACGACATCACTGTGTGCTGTGTAGCTGGTGCAGCTCGTAGCCGCTTAGACAAACCATTTATAAGTTAGCAGAGGCAGCGCTGAAGCTACAGAGGAGAGGGAATTTGCTTTTGCGCTACCACTTGATGAACTATTATTAAACTTGACCCACAGCCGGTCAGCAGAGCAGAGCTATCGTATGACCAGCAGGAAGAAATGAATGGATTTGTTATACAGACAGATAAGGATTCAAAGTAGAACTGTACTGTACTGGCTCTGAGCTGGACTACACTGCCCCTCATGTATGCAAATCCCCACCAGCTGCATTTAACAGGGAAATAAGGTGTGTGTCAGTGTCAGGTTTGTGTTCATAGGTAAGGATATATCATTTATTTTACCTCGGTTTTAGCGTGTTCGGGTACACCGGGTCATTATGCTTCAAAACTGAACAATTCATGTGGATTTTGTGCCCAAAAGGGAGGCAGGTCCCCACAACATGTCTGTGTAAACAGTTCATGATGTAGTATGTGCGCCTGCACACAGAGCATCTGTGCCTTTATAAGCCTTTCCTTTCACCTGCCATCACCTGCTCTGAAGGCAGGCTGGGTGACACAGGCTAATGCACACACACATGTGGAGTGAGGGGCAATGAATGGGCTATCAGCAGACAATGAGAGAGCTGTTTGTACAAGTAAGCAGCACAGACACACAGCGTGTACCCAGTCATAGCAAAATGAGCTCTTTACTGTATGTTTAGTGAGAAAAGAGGAATATTTACTCCTCCTCTTCCCACACAAACTGGAAAGTTTTCACTGAATTAACCGGAGAAACGGACTCAACTAACTGTCAACCTTAATTCATGATGTTCACTTTATTATGTTTGCCAGCTTCTGTGTAATAACCATTTTAGCCACTAGATGTCACCAATGATGAAGGAAAACTCAACCGCTTCTTTAATCATTGTTGTTATGATCAGGTGTTCAAACCTGCAAAAATGTAAATGTAAGAGATGCACATGGACAGGTGATGCCTGTAGGTTTAACGTGGTCCGCATGTGATGAACTGTTCAACAGTTTTCAGTCAGCAGTGGAGCTGTTAGACAAATAAAGACAGACAGACAATAAAGCCTGTTCTGTTAATAAGAGGTGAAAAAGGTATACAAAGTACGTTGAGCTTGTTTTATTTATAACATTAAATGTCAAAGGCCATTCATACACATTTTTGGAGCTTCAAAGAATAAAAATAAAAATAGGAAAAATGGGGCAAAACATGCAAATATAATTACTACATCTGTAATACAGCTTTGATCAGTATTGTTAAAAAGCCAGATGACATTTAAAAGTAGAATAAACCTGAATAAGCTTCTTTTTTCAACAAAACGTACAACATAACCATTTAGATCATGTTTGTTCTTCAGTGTACGTCAGAATGCTCATGTAGGTGGACTCATCAGCCTAAAGACAATTTCTTTATGTGTATGATGTGTATGATACACCTCTATGTGTGTTCTCATTTGTATAATTAAAACTGTGATTTGGTCTGATCCTAATCTGAAAAACAAAGCACTGCAGTTTTTACTACAGCACTTCACCCTCCAGTTCCTTCCAGAGCCGGAGGAAAAGAAAGAAAAACATGTCCTAGATGAAAGTGACACATGTCCTGGGCTCAGTGTGTGGCATTCCTTGGACCCTTTGCCACCTCGAGTTTAGGATCCAGTTTACCTACTGCAAAGAGTGAGGGGGAGGGGGAGGGGGAGGGGATCAGCTCCCAGAATGTGTCTATTGTCCCGCTACACCAATCAAACTGTTGTGTCAGTGCGTTGCCATTGTATAGTCCTGGGTCAGGTTGCCACTGACCGTGGCTGCCATATTGATGACTAAGTCAGTTTGGGGCTCTGAGGACAATGGTGCTCTGGAGCCTCCACAAAGCACGAGGCTAATGCTCCCCTTTCAGCCGGCCCGCTCAGCTGCTGAGTGTGCAAGGCTGCTGGGCAAATGGAGTGGCTCGGGTCCAGGGGGCCCAGCCCTATAAAAACACAGGCGAGGGTCTCTCCCCCGACATTGATTATACTGGATCTGTCCCACCTCAGTACCGTCTGTAAGTATCTCAGCACTGCCTCAGACTTAGCTGCAAGAAACAGTGACGGTGACAGCTTTGTGTACTAGGTGGAAGCGACAGGCAGCGAGACGCTCCTCACACTGTGGCTTTGGTAGTTAGTCTATTACAGACGCACTTTGTTAACATTAAAGAACTTTATCATGAGGACAGCTGTGTATTCCTATAATAAGCTGGCAAGATGATGCCTTTCGGGTGTGCTTGTGTGTGCCTTTTAAAGACAATGCAGGCGTTTATCTGAGTGCAGTGTTGTGTGCTTTTCCACCACAACAAAATCAAACGAGCCAGACTAGAAAGAGATGAAACTTCATAAGCTTTCACTCTGATTCTGGCTGGAAGTGGTTCTATCTGCCACGCTGGAGTCTCACGGTGCAGTTTATGAGCTGGAAACGTGGTTGCTGATTGAATCTCCATCTGATTGAATCTGTGCTTTAAGGAAATGGAAAAGCAAAGAATGAATGGAATTTTTCACTTGTGACACCTTTGGAGAGTGAGCTAAAAATAGATGCAACAAATGTTTTATTTTTCGCCAAGCTTCCAGATAAAGATTGCAGTTTTAGGATAATTTAGAGATGTGCCTGGCTCGCTGACGACCTCTACCCCACTGATTGCTCATGCTACCCGGGGCTTTAGTTGTGATTGTGTGATGGTGTTATTCCTAATCTGTTTTATGCTGAGGGTCTTTATTAAACTCTGTACGTTGTTCAGAGAGTAACCCCCGAGGGAGAAGCAGCAGCCATGAACACTCAACAGATGGAGCAGATGGGCCAGTTTAAGATCACAGTCTGGGAGGAAGAGAACTTCCAGGGAAAGCGCTGTGAGTTCATGCTGGAGTGCCAGAACATCATGGAGAGGGGCTTCAACAAGATCCGCTCCATCAAGGTGGAGAATGGACCGTAAGTGAAAGACACATTAAAGCTGTTTATACCTGTAAGCGCATTATGGATCAGCACTTTTTCTTTTTATATTTCAGTAGCAACATCTTGTACATTCATGTTTGTTCTCTTGAAATTTGAATCTCACTGACCTGAAAAGGTCGGACTAAAGCAGACAGGAGTCAAGAAGTGGAGCAGACAGAATAACAAAAACTCTAAATTATAACCTGCGCTGTTATTAGTTTGCTGCTTGGCATGTACTGCTTGCATGTGTGTGTGCGTGTGCATGCATCCAAGTGTGTCCCTGTTGTGATATGAGTTGGCTGCGTGCAGCTGCTGGCTGTGACTCGTGATCAGATAAAAAGGCCGGGGTGGGCACAGCCCGGCAGCGGCGGTGGAGGCAGGAGCAGTATCTAATGTTTGCTTTGTGCTCTGCAGTCACAAAAGGAGCTGCATGCTGCTTTTGTGAGCGCTGGACTCTATTGTTTAAGAAGGACGACAGTGTCAATATCATTGTGTTGTGTATTTAGTCGTCCATTAAAAGTTTTTATTGTTTAGTGTTCTTTTTTTTATTTATTTGGGGTTTATTCTGTCGTTTCCAGCACATTTAACCTCAGTGTTTCTGTCTCTTTTCTCAGCTGGGTGGGTTATGAGTACCCTGAGTTCCAGGGACAGCAGTTCATCCTGGAGAAGGGAGACTATCCTCGCTACGAGGCCTGGAGCGGAAATAGCAGCTACAGAACCGAGCACCTGCTTTCCTTCAGACCCATCAAGTGTGCTGTGAGTCCCTCCTCCTTTTCATTTATCTGTTTTCTCTTTTTATCAATCAGTCTTTGTAAGCGGTCTGTCTTCTCCACGCCTCCTGAGACATTAACCTCCCTCCTTCTTCTTGTGAATCCTGCAGATGTGTTTGCATATATTTATTTTAATGCATCACTTACAGGCTACTCGTCCTGTGACGCTTCCTATCCTGTTAGCTTTAGAAATGTATTTTTTAAAGGTCTCTTTCCTTGTCTGTTGTTCCTTTAAAATAAATATGGAGCCATAGGTTCTATATGTTTTCTAATCAACCCTGAATAAAACCCTCATAGTTCTTAGCATTAACGTCCTCTTTATTTCTCTAATTACGTACCAACTATAATGTAATAAAACAGCTTCTAAATGAGTTGTTTGCTTCTCTGCAGAACCACAGTGACAGCAAGGTGACCATGTACGAGTGTGAAGACTTCCAGGGCCGTAAGTTTGAGCTGTGCGATGACTACCCATCCCTACAGGCCATGGGCTGGTGCAGCAAGGAGGTGCCCTCTATCAAAGTCAACTCAGGAGCGTAAGTTACACGTTTTTCTCTGTGTTCAACGTCTTTCCTTAAAATAAACAACACGTGCACGTGCTTTTACTTACATATTGTGCTCTTATTTTACTCAAGTTAGTTTTTAATTTAACACGCTGCTGCAAAATATAGCTTGACGAGCTGCACAGTCTCCTGACTTTGTGCAGTGTTATAAAATATATGAAGGCTCAACCTTGTAATTGCACTGAATTTACCAAAGTGCATTAAACTTTAAAGACTAGCAGAACCCAAAGATGCTTTACTGAATCCTTTGATGTGACCTCGACTCTAACCCTCCCTCCTTCTTTACAGCTGGGTTGCCTACCAGTTCCCTGGTTACCGTGGCTACCAGTACATCCTGGAGAGAGATAGACACCAAGGCGAGTACAGAAACTACAATGAGTACAGCACCCAGGCTCACACCAACCAGGTGCAGTCCATTCGTAGGATCCAGCACTAAGCCTCCACACTGCCGGCCTGACCCCACCTGAAAAAGAAACCCCTCCCCATAATCGCTCTCTCAACTTGAACCCTGGACAGATCGCTGTCACAGAACAGTAGATGGACAAACTCTTTCTATCACTCTGTGGCTCTGCATGTATGGATATCTAAGTACCTACTTCTACTATCATGCTGAAGCATGTTCTTGAAATTCTTGAAATAGGAAATAAAGGCTTTTCTTCAAAACTAGACACTGTTTGTCGGTATTCTTTTTCTTTTTTCTTTTTCTTTACATGAAAGTTTATCAACCCAAATAGAATAAATGGAAATGAAGAGCTCAGAGAAAGTGGCTGTAATACTCGACTTCTACTAAGCTATTAATCTGTACCTGCAGTTAGACTGCAGGTGTCCAAGCATTGCAAAACCTTTGTAGCTCTATGAAGACGTTGTTCTCAGAGGCAGGTTTTGCTTTGTGTTTATTTGAAGTGCATATTTGGCCTTTCAGTGAACATCCCTGGAAAGATTTGATTCTGTTAGGCTTCAGGATGTATAATGTTGTTCTTGTCATACTGTATTCTTATTTCCAATAAACAAGAGCACAAGATCACTTTGGTTTCTATTATTTGTTTTTCAACTGTTTGAGGCACAGTTTGACCAATAAGGCAACGCTCCGTGAAAGCAACATGTGGCAGTTGGCCACTCAAAGCCGGCACCTTTAGACAGCTGACACTCCTTAACAGACATATGTAAATAAGAAAAAAACATGGGCATGAGTGGCTTTTTATTTCATTTCAACTGACTTCCTCTGCTATGATGGTGTTAAAGTGCTATTAAAGCTAACAAACTTAATAAAAAATCCAGCAGGAGTTCCCCGAGAGACAAAACATCATAAATGTTATGTTTTAGTTTCAGATAAAAGTTTAGATACATTTTAGGTTTCACAACTTAATCGATCAGTTTGATCCAAATGAAAACTGCAGCCTCTGCAGTATAAAATCAAGAGATATCCGAAAGCAGCCCTTAATAGTGTGAACAGCATACACAGCATTACACTCAACCTTGCATACCGTGAGTACTTCATTTGAAAGTCTAGTAGCTTAGCATTTGTTTGCTCACTCTGATGTGTCACTGTGATGTTGATCTTACAGTCGCACTCCGGGTTCCTGGAGTGTGTTTACCTCCACCTACACTCCTCCTGTTGGTCCAGGACATAGGATTCCGTGTTACACCCCCAAAAAAAGCTTTCACAGTCCCACACCCAAAAAACAGGATCTTTATATAAATGTGTAACCACGCGGCACACACCTTTCTCAAATATACATTCCTCTGCAGACTGATTAAAGCCGCTGCAGCGCTGATTACAGAGGAGTGACACTTGAGTAGACAAGAAAGTTACAGCTGCACAGCTCAGAGCACCAAGGTAAGCTCGAGACTTTACAGAGAAAACTTCATTGTTACAGCTTTTCGTAATGTTTGCAGGGTTGATTAGTCTGTGGTTTAGAATTACAGCTTAAAATATGAAGTTACTTCATTCGATTTGAATATTTAAAGTTGTCAAGTAACAAATTGAGTCCGGTGGTTATTGTGGGGTTTGCTAACAGTGACACTTTTGACTCTTTAGGTTTACAAGTGAGAAATGACACCACCTGGCTACCGGCTGATGCTAACTTTGCTTTTTATATTATAGATTATGTGCTCTAGCTCAGATAAATGACTTTTTTTTACTCTTTTTTATTTTTACTTTTAAGTTTGAATGTTCCTCCAGTGGATTTCTGTCCTCAGACTGAGCACAGGTGGACGTTTATGCATCCATTTCTCTTCCTTTCACTTCTCCAGTGGATTCAGTCTGGCTTTCGAGGCTTGTTTTAAGTTGCCTGTGAATTTTATCTGTTACACAGGCAGCTAAAGCAAGCCTTGAACACCAAAGACACACCTACCAGGACATCTCCAAACTGAAGGGGGACAAAATATGCTGTGAAATATATGATTATGAGCTCTGAACCAGCCAGTTACAAAGCTTTTCCTGTGTGTGTGTGTGTGTGTGTGTGTGTGTGTGTGTGTGTGTGTGTGTGTGTGTGTGTGTGTGTGTGTGTGTGTGTGTGTGTGGTGCTGATATTTTATTCCAAGCTGTCTGCTTTGACTGTGATAACTCACCATATAAAAATAAACAGCTGTACACTTGATGCTCTGGTGCTTTTTAAAAAATAAAAAATAAACACGTGTGCATTTGTGCGTGTCTGACCTCAGTCATGTGACTCATTATAAAGATGATTAATGATAAGCAGATATTCACTTTCAGTTCAGTCAGCACAGAGGACTGATTATATGTTATGAACTAAGATGTCAGCTTTACAAAGGCCAGATGTATTTTCAGCAAATTAAAGGAACTAGTTTATGCATCCATGTCCAGTTCAGGGTCATGGTGGGCGGGGCTTTGAACATATCGCAGGTTGCCAGTTTATGGGCGGTATGGCAAACTTAGAATCACCAGTTATTCTAACAGGCATGTGAGAGGAAGTCAAAGAGTGGATTTGTTGCTGTGAGGCAGCAGCGCGAAGCCTTTTTTAAAGCAATGTATCTGTTAAAATCTTTGTTCGAGGTGGCAAAGAGGATGGCTCAAATGTGCCAAGTGACAGAAGTGAAAGTGCTTTTGTGTTTATGACCATGTTATTAACAGACAGCAGGTATATGCTGCACTGTCAGGTTATGATGCATTGATGCTGTTGTTGCGGACGGAAAAAGACGAAGAAAACGTGTCAGAGTCTTTGCATTTGGTGTTTTTAATAAAATGGATTTTGTTGGATGATATAATGTACTGGAACCAAACCAGGGACACTGAACATTTCTAAAGACATTAAGTCACCAGAACCTAAATAAATATTAAAATATTAAATATTTTGGTACATTGTTACTGCGTCTTTGACACACTATTTAAAGAATGTTGAATTTTCAAACTATAAGCTCCCCAGCGGAGGATTTTCTTAATAAAGGTAATGTGTGTTATTAGTTGCATAAAGCTCTATCATCAGCCCGCGTTGCCCGTATGATGCCTTATTTACGCCTGAAGAAATGCGCAGACTCTAGCACATGGCCATAAAGCCCATGGGCTTTTCACTCCACTGCTTCTAAAAACACAGACGTATAAAATTATGAGTGGACACGATAACGTCAACGAGCATCACGAGGCATGGTTTTAAAGTTACGACCTCATTACCCCCAGATTGAGGCCATATAACCTTAAACCCACACAGAGCAGGTTAGGAGGGATGAAATGTTCTTGTTTTCTCGTGGCCACTGAAGCGTATTTTTTCAAGGTAAATATTCTTTTTCCAACATGAAATAGGTCTTTGTTGTTTGCCGAGAGGTAAAGAGGCGGAAAAGTGAGGAGGATCTGAACTGGTTTCCATGTCAAACACTTCAATTCACCATAGAAACTCAGATCTTAACGCGGAAACTTTATTAAACTGTGATGGTGGATTGATAAGGGCCGAATTTCTATTGGCCTCTTTTTATTGTGGGCGCCAGGCGGGCTGACAGAGGTAAATTGCTCTTTTAATTAAAGCAATGCACCAGGGGAAATTGCTGTCTGAATATTGTCTCAGAGATGGGGGCCAGTGACAGTTGCCTGGAAACTTCAATCTGTCTACCCGCATTTATTCCAGATCACAGTTATGAGATAAAGTTTAATAAAAATCTTTTCCTCCGCCACCAACGAAATGAAATCCAACCCTTTCTGAACAAGTGAACACAATGAGACAGGACTGCGGAGGAAACCTCATGTTCAACATGTATCTCTCAGGTTCGTCATTTGGTCCCATTAAGAATGAGAGAAACAGCCCGTTTTATATATCTATCGAGATTTTTTACATTTTTCTCCGGGTGTCGGTGTCCTGCCGGCGATGATGCTCCGTTTCCAGGCCAGAGCATTGTTCAGCCTTTTCAATCTAAAAGCCCGTCTGCTCTTTTGTCGGAAATCGGAAATCCTTTTTCCTGGACGCGTTTCCTGGCTTCTAGCAGAGACTGCAAAGGCGACATGCTCCAGGCATTAGACTGCAAATGGACCAGGATACAATTGGAATTTTGAAGCTCAATGTTTGAATTTTTAAACCTTATTTTGTTTTATTTGTATTTTTTTTTCCTTGCGCTCCAGTTTGCAACATTTTAGAAAAATCGGAGCATTTTTGAGCAGCTCTAATCTCAGTCCTCCGGTTCTTTCAATGCATTTTTCTACTTTCTTGAGATATTGCGCTTCTTGCTAGATTGTGCCTATAAAATCTGACCATGAAGAGATTTTTGTTCTTCTAAATAAATATTAAATCATAATATTTTGAAATACAAGTGATAAAAATCATCTGCATAAGAAATCCTCTTGTCGTAGTTTCTGGATGAAGATGCTGAAAATGTGTCTGTTTTCATTTCAGATCCAACAGAAAGTCTGTTGAAAGAAAGCAAAGGAACCTCCTGGGCTCCGATAAATACAGGAGTTCAAAAAGGTAAGAGGACAAACTCAGAGCCTCGTCCGCAGAGACGCTAAATACCGTCACTGCGGAGTGTCCAGCTCCTAATTAGCAGTTTACTTATTTTTAATGGAGAGCGTCTTCAAACGCAAAGATATATGAAAACATAAAAAATGATATCATAATAATAAAAATGATGTTAGAAAATAGTCCCACAGAAACCTCTCAAATTATATCGCAAACGGGTCGATACATAAAAATAGTTTCTGAAATAAAAAAATATTGATCACAATATCATAATAAATGTTAATAAAACAAAATATATGACAATAATAGCAGGATTTTAATGCGTTTACTCTGCGTTTCATGTATTTCCTATAGTCGCGTCTTTAGGTTTAATAGATCATTCAGCCGGTTCTGAAACGTATTCAGTTCTTTTTCTCATGTTTTTTTTTTTTTTGGCACCATCACATTATTTTTCTTTTCTCCTCTAAAACAGATAATTATCAAAGCATCTCCGGGATCATTTCGAAAGAAAATAAAAATCGTGTTTATTTTATGATTAAAAAAACACAACGGCCAAAATGAATTTGTCACATCTTGTGTTGGACGCTAATATTCACTCTTACTGCTCTCAGGACTTCCTGCAAAGATGTTTTAATTTATTTTAAATTTCTGATGATTATGAGCAGCGTGTTTTTTAAATATATGTTATAGAAAATATGGAGAAGCTAAATATAACCGGACCCATTTAAGCTGCTTTAGAGGAGTAAATAGAGATTTGTAAAATGATGTCATGATGGAGTTATTATCTTTAATTATATGTAATAAAATAACTGCGTATCTTTTGCGTGTCTTACATTATTTAATACCTGAATTTTCAAATATGATGAAATTCACAATATTATCTTTCATGAACTGATAATGCTGAATTATGTAAACCATTATTTTGAGACCAGTTATCTATCTATCTATCTATCTATCTATCTAGATATATCATTTTTTACTTTCTAGACAAAATTTTGTATTTTTTGGTTTGTTGTTGTTTTCGGGATTTATTTCAGATTATTTCCGGACCAGTTGTGATTTTCTTTTCTTCCTACACTCAGGGAGTGGGCAGATTCAGCTCTGGCAGTTCCTGCTGGAGCTCCTCTCTGACAGCACCAACATGTCATGCATCGCGTGGGAGGGCACCAACGGAGAGTTCAAGCTCATCGACCCTGATGAGGTGGCCCGGCGCTGGGGGGAGCGCAAAAGCAAACCCAACATGAACTACGACAAGCTGAGCCGGGCGCTGCGCTACTACTACGACAAAAACATCATGACCAAAGTCCACGGCAAAAGATACGCCTACAAGTTTGATTTCCACGGCTTGGCGCAGGTGTGCCAGCCGTCCACCACCGAGCAGGCCATCTACAAATTTCAGGGCAACTTCTCCCCGATCCCCTTCTCCGGGATTTCCAAACTGAACCTCGTGGCTCCTGGCGTGGGGCCTTCGGGGTTCTCCTACTGGGCTGGCTCCACACCAGCGGCTCTGTACCACAGCCACAACCTCCAGCCTCCGGGGCCGTTTGGCACCGTGTCCCCGTCCCACATCGGCTGCGTCAACAACATCAGCAGTCTGAGCACCATCAACAACCACTACAACTGACTCTCGATGCGTATTTTAGACACACCGGGAAACCGACACACTGCAGTGAGGGAGGACAGACAAACAGCACAAACACGCTGACTTTGGTGTTTGGCGGGGAAAATATGATTTAGGCTCAAAGTGGTTCAAAATTAGATGTTTTTAAAATGTCAAGTCAGGCTTTTTAAGCGGCGCAAAGTTGTGTTTAAACTCAAGATTATGACTAATGACACCGGACGTCTTCTTGCATGCAAGTAAGGCACGAAAACGTAGAAATTAAATATTTAATTTAATTTAATTTAATCCTTGTGGAGAAGCGATTACGATCAGATTACGCACAGTGCTTTGAACCTGAGCGCTTAATTTGATCCATAAATATTCCAAATATGAAATGTCCTTATTTAGGCCACTATCAGTGAGACGTAATCGGAAACCAAATAAAGGTTTACACGATGCTTGTTTTTGAAACAACAAACAAATAGTGTACATATATTTAAAAACGTTGAATAAATAATAAATTATCTTTCAGATCCATTTCCTATCAGACCTCGGCTCCCTCGCTCTCCCAGCCCTTTCCCTGAGTTCAGTGTTTGTTTTCACATCTTCAGGTGGATTTGCCCCGACGTGGGCGCGAGCTGCCAAACTACCATCGGACTAGTGGCGCCATCTTGTGGTTATGGATGAAAACAGGTTTGTTGGACTGGAATGAGACTCGCTTGAATCATGCTGTCACGTCGATCACCGTTTGGTTATAAATCAGATCAGACGTAATGAAACTCTTTGTAGGAAAAACAAACCTCACGCAATAAAAAATGAAAGCAGCGCACAGACACGGGGAACAGGAACTTTGTGTGAAATAGGCTGAGTAGAAACCGAAACTGTGAATTCCCAAACTGCTCTGTAAATACTGTAGAGTAGAGACCGGCTCAGACTATAGAAGCTCTTCAGTGATTTTAAAGTGAATTCATTCACACTGTGACTAAAACAACTGTACCAATAAAAATACATAAATAAACTCTTCTGAATAAAAATGTTGTCAGTATTGTGGGATTCATTTATTTGAAAGCGTGATCTTTATGTTGACCCAAACGTGGGTGAGCCTGTAAATGTCCTCCATGCGCCAAACCGTCAGCGCTGTTTCTCAAAATGCAAACTTTTATTTGGATTTGTGGACTGACCGGCTGCAGCAGTCTCGGTAATCAGAGAAAAGTTTGCAGTATTTGTCTTGATGCATGCTCAATCATCCAGCTAAATCCCAAAGGTTGATTCTGTTCACCTGGACGCAGCGTGACTTCCTCAGTCTCAGCTGACTGCAGGTTTCTTATAAACAGTACATTTGCACAATGACTGAAACCAGCACCACTGAATGAACAACGGGCTGTGAGGTCAGTTTCATGATCATTAATATGCAGATTGTCATGACCATTGATCATCAACCACTGGTCTAAGACCATTGATCAATGCCACTCTAGCACAACAAAGAGAGCTACCTCGTCAGCCAGGACTCTGCAGTCTATTTACACCAGGGGTAGGCACCTCCAGGCCTCGAGTGCCGGTGTCCTGCAGGTTTTAGATGTGTCCATGATCCATCACAGCTGATTTAAAGGGCTAAATGACTCCTCAGCATTTCTTGAAGTTCCCAGGGTGGGATCTAAAACCTGCAGGACACCGGCACTTGAGGCCTGGAGTTGCCTACCCCTGATTTACACCAACAGGCCAGTGGACACTCTTTCAATGATGAGGATGTACACATCGTGCGGAGCACCGAGTCAAAGAGGCCATTTACGTGAAAAGGGAACGACCATCTCTGAATCGAGGAGGGGGCCTAAGGGTCCATCTGTCACCATCTTACAATGCTGTGATTGCAGCCATTCCCCAACTCTCTGTGAATGGGACTCATGGCCATGGATCAGTGGGCTTTGATCAATGTGCATGTTAATGATCAAGGAACTGACCTCCCAGCTCATTGTTCATTCAGTGGTGCTGGTTTCAGTCATTGTGCAAATGTGCTGTTTATAAGGTTTGAAACCTGCAGTCAGCTGAGACTGAAGACGTCACCTGGATCAGTGACGAAACGTTTCTCTCACTGACAACGTCCAGATGAACAGAATCAACTTTTTGGGAGTCTCGCACATTACATCAGCATGAGCTCTGGCATCAGCCACACTTTATATTACTGGTTTGTCAGCATGATGGTGTCTATGATGCTGTAACTGACAAAAACAACATATTTCAGCTCATAATGTGCTCCTGGTCCTGCAGTGACTCATCCTGTTGGTCCAAACAGACCCACAAACAACCAGCCATCTTTATCACTGTGAATTACAAACAACAAACAGACAAGCTTTATTTGTCACATTTATTATTACAGGTGAAATGCATGTGTGGCTTCTTTAAAAAGAAGAAAATATTTATTGTTCTTTCAGCTGTGGAAGTATAAAAATATACAGTAATGTGAAATTGAAGCGTTCCTAAACATACGACTGAAAAGTCCATCAAATGTGCTTATGCTGTTTCAAGTGTCAGCTGCTGCTCATCGTGAAAGTGACTCCAAATAAGAGACGTAAAATAAGGGCAGTAAATCTTTTCATCCATGTGGGGGCAGCACAACTCTTCCAACGTCAGGATCCAGCTTATGTAACCAGGTGATAACAGAGCTGCTCTAATATAGAACATGGAGCATTTGCAAATAGCAGATTAACCCCAAACCTCATTTTATGAAAGTGCGAGACTGCAGAGGTTTGCCTGGGTGAGCACGACCAGTGGAACAATGGGACGTTCACACGTTTTACTGGTTATATATAAATAATTAAAACAACATTCTTAGCAGATAATGTCCTTTATCAGTCAGACTGATCAGTGATTCAGAAGGAAGGGATGTGTGTGTGTGTGTGAGGGAGGGAGAGGAAATAGAGAATGGTCCGCTCATTCACAGCACTGTTTGTGTGTGTGTGTGTCCTGCATATCAATTGGAAAGACATGGAGTCGCTATTGACAACTGAATTTCTCTCATGCCTTGGTCCCTTACCAACAAAAGAGTCATGACACACACACACACACACACACACACACACACACACACACACACACACACACACACACACACACACACACAAAGAGAAGAAGGGGGTGAAAAGGTATGGATGCCTCTTGTGTTGTTTACCCCAAACTGTGCTTCTTGTAATACCAACCATGGAAACTCCACGGGGATTGAGTCACTTCCACAGCACCGCGATCGTCACTGTCTTCTCCGCCAGCAGCTCTGCCACTAATCTGCTGTGCCTATTGTTGCTGATCCTCATCCTCGCGCTTCTTGCATAACAAACTAGGTGGGTGTTTTCCTGCAAGCCACAGGATTAACAGTGTGAATGCAGACGACCGAGGAGCGAAAAGAAAACACACGAAGGAGGAGGAAGAGGAGGAAGCGAGAGAAAGAAGAGCTAACTGTGTTACTTGGTGGCACCCAGGTCATTAGTGAAGCTTCCTTAAAGGTCTTGTTTGTCACTTGAATACTCGAATTCAACAATTAATCGCGTCATATCTGGATGTGCTGGCAGTCATTTAGAGAGGAGAGCTTATGCAAGCTGTCCACCTCAAACGCTCCATCGATTCTGGGCAATATTAGTAAAGGTTTCATTTACATGAACTTGAACATAGGCTTCAGCTTCTGCTTTGTGATAATGGATTTGTAGACGCTGAAAGCTCCAGAAATGATAACATGAGCTTATTTGAGCTGCAGACCAGCAGTTTAAGTGGTTGATGCATTCACTTGTCTTATCAGACCAACAGTAAACATGTAGTTTATCAAACTGCAGCAAAACAAAAAACTATTTCCTAAATATTTGCCTAAATCCGTCACATACTCAGTGAACAAAAGCAGGTCCCTCCATCACAGCTGTGCATTATTAGGACAGAGTAAGGCAGTCACTGGGACTGGGTTGCTGTGTGTGAAGTGTGAAGTGCAGTCAGTGAGTCATTCCTCCAGCAAGAGAAAGTGGTAAGAAGCCTCTTCTAATTTAGAACAGCACACCTACGTGGTGCTGAAATAGACTTGAGAATCACAGGGTGAGAGAAAGAGACTGGAGGATAGGAGAGGCTGAGAGAGGTGAGGGAAGGAGAAACAAGAGAGGTAAAAATCAGAAGGGAAGAACATTTAGACCAATGTGCTGCTGATTTATGTCCTTTTATCAGAGACACCTATATTTTTAGACGCTGACCTTGATTCTCCGAGTTAAAAAATAAAAACAAAAACACCCAGTACTTATTTGCCCCCATCTGGAGAAGAATGTCCAGAACACGAGTGCATGAACCCACTGAAGACACGTTTTTAGCTTTAACAGTGGACTAATTATTAGCTTTTATTTGAGGTTTGGTGTGTTGAATCCACCTGAAACCAGTGTAAACATGTAGTGGAAGGTGAGGCTCCCGTGCACTCTCTGCTCTCCCACACCTGTTCGATATCGGACTGCATTTCGAACAGTTTGATGTGGAAAATTAAATAAAACATATCAATGGTCAACGTTACACTGAATACAAAAGCTTCAGTATTTTGCTTGAAATGTTAATTTGTCAGTTTAGATAATGGTCTGGGATCAGAGCGACCTCTGCGCTTCAAAACCCTGTTTGGGATTTTGGCTGTTACATAAAACTAAATGGATGAATAATCATGCAAATTGATGCGGTGTGAAATGATTCACCGGCAGAGAAGACAAAATAACAATAAACCCTGTGTAGGTGTGTGATGAATGAAGGAATTAACATTACGTATTGTATAACTGGGTTAAATGTAAGAAAGCATCATGCAAATGCATCATGCAAATGCAACAGCATCGCCTTACGTAACGCGGGTGTAAGGTGAAGGAAATAAAGTAAAACGAGCTGATCAGTGAAGCGATTGAAGATTTCTGGGATCCTCACCTTGCTATTTAACAGTGGTGACACAGTACCTCTCGCAGCAGCCCGTCGCTGCAGTAATCTAGTTAAAGAGATTAGCAGAGTGGTTATGTAGCAAGTCGACAGCAAAATAGACATAATCCCTGTAAGGTGTTGTCCTGGCTGGTCCCAGTTTGGTC
The DNA here is from genome assembly GCF_057382185.1 of Mchenga conophoros. NCBI lineage: Eukaryota > Metazoa > Chordata > Actinopteri > Cichliformes > Cichlidae > Mchenga > Mchenga conophoros. The sequence continues at coordinate 37,655,750 of NC_140541.1, forward strand.
CTTTTTCCTCCCATACGAATGAAGATGGCAAATGTTAGGTCAGAGGGAATCCCATTACATGGGAGAAAGAAATAAAGTACTCAAAATAGGAACTAAGGTTAACTAAGCCGCCTTTCTACTGGAAACATCCAGACTGATAAAATGCCTCCAAGCATGCAAATAAAGCATCTTTAAAATCTTAGTCACATAAAATAAAAACTATTATAATCACAAAGGTTAGAGTAGTAAATAAAATGACATATTGTAACAGTATGAACTGTTTTACACAAGGCTAGCTACAGATGGGTGACAAATTAAAGGGTCTTTGCAAATCAATGCAAAAGTTGTTCCAAGTAAATCATCTGTATCCAGTAGTGTAAAATGTTTATCTTGACTTGTATTTATTTGATTAGATTGGTGCAGATAATCGCTCTGAACCCAGAATTTAGTAATTTTGACATTTCTCGAGTCTTGTCCATAGTTCAGCTTTCAGGACCATAGTGACATTCCACCCATGCATATGGCTCGTGGGGGTCCCTGATAGGTAAATATGAAATTAAAGTGAACGGTTTGTTAGGGCCTTCACAGTCTTCAGATCCTTAATTCCGTTAAACCAAAAAGCTAAATCAGAAAATACAAAGTCTGTTTATGTAAAACTGAACAGAGAACAAGGAAGCATACAGGGAACAGTAACAATTCATGCAAAACAACGGAAACCAAAATATACACAAGGCCAGAGAAACACAGTGGGCTAATTCCACAATACGACACAGGTGGGAACAAGAAACATGCAAAAGCAATCAAATAGGCTACAGCTGGACAGGTCGTCAGTCTCTCGCAGGGCCAAGAGAGACTGGCACATACAACACCGAAAGAAGGAAAAGATCAGCAAATATAACTCATACACACATGAAAAACTAACCTTCAATGTAAAGCAGGAAATGAATGAGAGACAAATAACTAACATGAAACAAGATAACGGAGAAAGACAGGAAGCAAGAAAAGCGGAAACACAACAAAACCGAACTAACAATTTCAATGTATTTATTTACACAGCACCAAATCACAGCAACAGTCACCTCTAACAAAGCCCCAACAATCACACGACCCCTTACGAACAAGGAATTGGTGAAAGTGGGAAAGAAAAACTCCCTTTTAACAGGACGAAAGAACCAGGCTCAGGGAGGGGCGGGGCCATCTGCTGCGACTGTTTGGGGTGAAAGGACCAAACACAAGAAAAACGATGACTCAAAACACTAAATGAGGGGGAAACGTTTGGAAGAGTTTCATCTGTCAAAGCTGCAGCTCTACAGACTGCACTCGAGTAACAGTTCCTTATTAATATACTTTCTGCTTTCCACTGTCTCAAGCACTGATTTACTCAATAATACGTCACGTGTCATAGTCGTAGATTTCTGGAAATGTTTTATAAAAAAGAAACATGAAAACTTTTAAATAAATGATGGAATAGGAAGTTTGAAATGTACCTTTGAAGTGTGGTAGACTATAAATCCACAGCAGCAGAAAATGAAAATTGTTCACTTGCAGTACTGAAATTACAACAAGAGATGCACAACTTCACAAACCCAGTGTAAAAACAACAACAACATGTAACTGCAAGTTTCTATAAGTTACAAACTCACAAACTCATGTTTCATATGCAATAAAACAGATAAAACACGTCAGTGTTTGAATTGGACAAATGTACAATTTAATGAAAAGTATGAGCTTATTTTGAATTTAGTGGAAACAACACGTCGTTGACTCCACGTTTCCCACTGTGGAGCGTCCCGTCTGCTTTCAGCAACAGTCTGTAAAGATCTGGGAACTGAGGAGAGCAGTTCTTGTTTCCTGTCCTGTCACGATGGGACAAATGTTTTCAGTCGGTGAAAGGTCTGGACAGCAGGCAGTTCTCAGCTGGACTTTTCTACTAGTGTACAGTAGATGAGTTGTGCTGTTGTAATCGCTGAACTCTGGAGTTTAACATCCTGAAATATGAAGGCCTTCCCTGAATGTCATCTGGATGAGAACACAAGTTGTTCTGAAACCTGTATGTTCCTTTTAACACAGATGGGGTCTTTCCAGTTGTGCAGACTAGACAGTTTCACGGGCACTAATGCACCACCATAGCATCAGACATGCAGGCTTTTTGTCGTGGTTGTGGGTTGTTCGACATGGTTTTTGTGGGGGTTCTGGTTTATTTATTTATTCATGTTTATTAATTCCTCCCTCTGTGTTCTGTCCTGTTGTGTCAGGTCTCCCATATTAAGTTCATTCATGTGTCTGCTTCCCCCGTTTAGTTATCACTGCTTGTGCTTTGCTTTTCACTTTGCTTCCCTGGTTGTTGTCGTCCTTGATTTGGTTCAGCTGTGTCTCATTGTGTTCAGGTGTTTGCACTTCCCTGATTGCCCTTCTGTGTGTATATATATATATATATAGCGCACTCTTCGCCTCATGCTTTGTCTGAGTGTCTGTTCACATTTGCTCAGTAGTTTAAAGGTTTCAGTTCCCATTTGGTCTTTGTGGTTTACCTGCCAACAGATTTAAGAAATGGCTCGTTTTTCATTAATTCCTGCCTGTGTTTGGGTCCAGATTCCAACTCATGACACTTTGAAATTGGGTGCTAATAACAGGCTGGATGGTCTCTCTCCTCTTCAGTCCAGAGAATGTTTGTTTTCTAAAAATAAGATTTTGATTTGTCTGATCGCAGAACAGTTTTCCACTTTGCTTCGGTCCATTTTAATTGCGCGTCGGCTCAGAACGTTGTTTTGGTCATGTTCACTTATGGCTTCCTCTTTGCATGAAAGAGCTTTTAACACGCATGTGTGGATAAGCTCCACTCAGTTCTTTCTGAGGTGTTAATGAGCCCATGCAGTGATTTCTATGACAGGGCCATACCTGTTTTAAATAGAGTTGAGGTTTGAAACTCTGAGATGCTCCTTCTCTTGTTTTGTTTCTTACTGATTACTGCTCCAGCCTTCTGTTGCCTCCATCCCAACTTTTTTGAACATGTTGCTGAATTAAATTCAGAATGAGCAAATGTTTTTCTTAAAATGTTACGAATAAAATATAGATTTGTGAGACTCGCAAACCACTGAATTCTGTTTTCGTTTACATTTCACAGCGTCGCAATTTTTTTTGGACAGGATCGGTGTGGAGGAGTTAGAGACGTGCCTGCACCGACAGACATGCACGAGCACCGTGTGCACGTCCTCTGCTGATCACTGCAGTGTGTATGTGTTGTGCAGTGGTTCAGCCCACGCTCAGCCCAACACAGCTCACTTTGCCCAGCTCTCATTCACTTACCTACCCGTTACTATAGAGACGCAGTGGAGAAGAATGCAGAAAGCGGGCTGGCAGACAGATATGCACGAGACCTGGTTTGAATCATAATAACAAAGAGAAGGCTCTGGCATAGCATTGTGAGACTGTTACATAACGACTGCAAGGATTCTGCAACCAAGTCAACCTGTCAAGAGTTAGGGAAAAAAAAAGAGTCTATAACCGGAAAGCTATTTCAACCACGATGACGTGCTGTTTTCCATTTTATTACTTTTTGACCTCATAGATCAGCTCACAGGATCAATACAAGAAATCATACAGCAGTGATGCTTCTGTGTTTTCCACTAGGGGAAAAGAATCAATCAACGAGCTGCATTAAACACAAACTTTCCTGGTATAGATGTTATTTAAACTCATGAGTCAAAACAGACTTTCATTAAGCAGAGCTAACTTAATACAGCTGAGGCTAAAATGCTTGCTTTAAATAGCTTGAATAGATAAAGATTAGATGTTATTCTTTATTGGAACAAACTGAAACCTTGTCTCTAATCTGTTTGTTTGGCCCCATTATGATTTCTTTTCTGCCTCTGCAAGCCATTTCCAGCTGCTTCTCTTTCTGCCATAATGTCTATTTTGTCCTGTTATCCTGCCTGCCGTTCTCATTTCTACTTCTGTGTGCAGACTGTATGTCCCAGTAAGACAACCGAGTGAGAGCGAGTCACAGACAGTTCTGAGACTGCAGCAGATTCTAACCAATCACATTAAGGAGCCCTCCAGCCCACGTGGCTTATTCATAAATCCAGGAGGAAATCCTTATCAATGCAGCTCCATTCCGTCATACAGTAAATCTTCAATGTACCTCTGATCTGAGCTGAAATAAGCTTCTGAAACTTAATCATCTCAAATCGCTTCATCAAATCAAGTGTGGCATGTCTGTTTGTAGACATGTTGCATTTATTTCTTTGCAGATTTTCAAAACTCATCAAATATACATTCATGCCAGAATCATTAAATATCTACTGCTAAAATGCCGCATTATAAATTTTGCTTTCTTACAGTTTAGTCGTCTCTGTTCTCATTTCGGCATCTGCCCCTGATTAGAGAACCCAGAAAACCCAGATACGAAGCCAAAAATATCCCTTATATGTGTCAGCATGCTTTGCAGTCCTCAGTGTATAGAGCAGCAGTTAACTACACCATATTGTGAGATGTACTGTTCCTACCGAGCTGCACCCACAGCCACATAAACCTGAATCATTATCTGTAACAACGATCCCAGCAAACCTTCCCATACACCTCTATCTGAATTCTAGTTTCATGGCAACCAATAAACTCTCATGAGTTTCAGTCTCATGGCAACCCATGATAACATCCCGACACATCCCAGTAAGCATATTCGTCATGGACTTTTTCCTATTGCATAACCATGTCTCAAGGGTTCCCTGCAAATCAAGGATTAGTGGGGGGTCTGCATGGATAAGAGGCTGCCCAATTACTCCTGCAAGAAACTGCAAGGTTTGTACAAACAGACTCAGCAAGCATGTGTGGATATATACTGGTATGCACATGCACACGCACACATCATTGAAAAATGATATAAATAAAAACACTGCAAGAAAGACGAGATCCCTAATAAGTCTGGATTTATTTCAACATGGTCACCATAAACAATTACTATACTGACCTTTTATTAACATGTAAGAGAGAGTGAATGCAGCTGTGGTACATCTCCACAGACAACACACACACACACACGTAAATAACACTTTCCTCGATGACATTTAGGAAAAATTAGCTGTACAAAAGATTTTTTTCCACAGAAGATCATCCTAGAGCAAGAGCTGGTCACAGTAACTGCAGACATAATGGCAAACACTCCAGCGCCTGAGAGGAAACACTGGTACATCACCATTATCATTAGCACTGTGCAAAAACATCAAAGGTTTGTTCACAGCTGTGCAAAATAGCAGCATTTTAATTCACTTTCCAAGCAATGGATTCACAACACCACATCACAATGATCACCCAGAAGGACCATGTCAGGACTGAGCTGTAGGTTTGGTTTCAGAGTCAGATCACGTTTAACTTATAGAAACTGCAATGACACGTGTGCAAAGTATACTCTCCTGTCACTCCGTAATGAGATCTTTACATTAAATATTTGTACTTTGAAGAATCCTGAATCGACTGCACTGAAAGTGAACTGAAGCCAGCAAATGGAGGCGAACAGCACAGTTACAGCACAGGACGAAATATCTTTTGATCATTAAGCTCTATTTGTTTTTGCTCAAACTACATTGTACATACCGACCTTCAAAACAGGTAGAGGGGGAAAAAAAGAGCAAAAACATGGGTTATGTACATGTAAACCACAGAGTTTCAGGCCATTCATTAGTTGGCACATATGAAATTCAACAAAAAAAATCTCCTGAAAAAACCAAAGAAAACCTGTACAATCGATTCAGTCTTCAGTTGACCTCTGCAATGTGTTGCAAAGCAGTTCATCGCAGTGGCCAACACAGTTTGGAAAGCAATGCACAAAAGAGGCCTTGCATGCCCACTCAGGGGCTCTTTTAGTGCAACATATCACATTCATGTGGGGCACCTCTGCCCCTTGTCCTCATGTTCCACTTGAAGCAAAAGCCTTTGTACAGTTACATTACTACAGAATCACACTGCTAATGCAAACTGAGACTGCTGTTCATTTCATGAGGAACTGAAAACGGCTGCATGCCAACCAGATGTTAAAAAGTCACACATGAAGTATGGTGGTGGTGTTTGTTTTCTGCAGGTGGACCTTTTGTGTACCTCGAGCCAGTGTGTACAGATTGAAACGATGTTCCCCACAGACTCGTATCTACAGTTATTCTAAGCAATGTGTTTTTAACCCACTGGTATGCATGTTCAGCAGCTTACTTATCAGCTGACTGAGATGTTTAAAAAGCACAGTATATACTGGCTGTGCTTACAAGGCTTAGGCTTATGTGCTGAAAGTGTACTGGGCTGATTTTGGTCCTCTAAGCCAAGCTTGGCTCTGTTGTGGAAAAGTGACTGAAGAGCAGGGATGGAAATGGCTGCACAGGTCAGCACCCCGGACAGCTCCACCTCTTAACTCGGCTCAGACATCTATTCCGGTCCTGCCTGGAACCACATCCATTCACTAACTCACAATATAGGCTAATCTTGAATGAAATGGAGATTCAAGTGCCAACCCCTGCGTCACCCAAGAGACAAGACAAAAGGGACAATATTACTACTGGCATGCATTTATGAGATTTCTTAAACTGTAGCCTAAACACCACACTGAAGTTGTGTAACATCATGAGAGACTATTTCAGCCCAGCCAGGAGAATCCTTCCAGGTTGGCCTTTCCGTCCAAAACCACAGCTGTGTGATTTCTTTACATTCATCTTAGACCAGTGTCTGTTCGCTTCCATGTCAGCGGTCCAGGTTCGACTCGCTGCTGTCGCGCTGGTTTTTGAGGTCCTGGAAAACCTCGGTGAAAAAGTGTGGGTCTGCATTCAGCTGAAGCATTTTGGCACTCATCCTGTTGATGATCCGGAGCGATGTCTCCCAGAAAACGTCCTTGTTCGTCTCGTTCATGAACGGCTTGAGCGGATAGGAGATCTCGTTGCCCATGTACGAGTAGGCGAGGTAGAGGCAAGTCTGAAAGGTGCCCTGCAGCTCGGCTGGGCTGTCGGCGCTGTCCGATATCGTGTCTTCGCACAGCAGGTACACGAACACCACGTTGGCCGGCGTGATGAAGCCTTGGTCCTGCCAGCCCTGGAGCAAAAGAGTCCGGTCAATGTTTCGGAACCAGAGGATCACCTCTCCGCTGCTTAACTGTTTCAGTTTGTAACACCTGCGGCACAAGAAGTCCCCCAAACAGCGAAGCAGCTCGCCGGTTGAAGCCTGGATGACTATCCGCCTGGGTGACACCAGAGACACGCTGCTGGGCTGCTTCTGGACCGAGGACAGCCTCCCGTTCTGCACGACAGACTCGCTGTTCTGCGTGGGGACCGTGGGCACCGGGACGGGGATGGGCGCTTTCGGTTTCTTCTCTTCGGTCTGGTGCGTTTTCCTCACGTTTTCGCTGTTGAGCTGAGCCACCTGGCTGGACGGCAGCTCTCGAGTGGGCAGCGGGTTCGGGGTCACTTTCTTTGCGCTCTTCTTGGCCGAACTAGCCACCAGCTTCTTCCAGGACAGAGACACGAACATTGAGTGGCGTTTGAGGCTCTTGTCGTTTTTCCCTCCGTCTCCTGCGACCTCGGCATCCATGATCGACGCCTTCTTGGTCGCGGGAGATATAGAGAGAACGGTTCCCATGTCTGCGCGGTGGAGAGATGCGGGGGTTTGGATGCTGCTGCGGCTTGAACGCAGAACGTCGAGCAGAGTGAGAGGCGGCGAACAGCAGTCACGACAGCGACTGAAACTCCATTTACACGCTTACGTGTAACGTCTGGTCGCTCCCCGGAGGAGATGAAGGAGGACTGCGCGTTTTTGTTCTTCTTCTGCTGTTGTGTGAAATTATGTCCCAGCAGATGCTCTCTCAGTGCCGCGCGCGGAGACGCTGCGGCACGATCCCGTCTGTGAGAGGAGCGAAGATTTGTGGCTATGCGTAAATCTCAGGCTTAAACGAACCAGCAGGTTCAGCCTCTGACTGACCGTCGGGACAGCCAATCAGAAAGTCAACCAATGGTCCAATCACCAGGGCTGTTGTTTTTAGGTCTCGGTTGCCATTGATAGCAGCGACACTGACTGATTTGGTTCGTGCTGTTCTCCACCAGTCTGGTTACTTTGGGAAAGCGAGGTTATTTATAAATCAGGTCGTCTGCATCTGACCTGAGCCTCCCCAAAACACAACACAATTTTACACTGACTACTAATGAGTCAGTGTAAATTACTAATGAGTAACCCCCCACACATCTGTGGGGGGTTACTCCCACTAGGTTTATATCTGGGACTCTCCACCATTTGACCTTAGAACTGAAGAAGCTTCTCGGATGAGAGGTGAAACGTCTTCAAGCAACTTAAAGAAGTCCAGACGCTTTTCTTTGCAAGCTCCTTTGATTCTGTACAAAAGTTTCTACCAGCTACAACCAGCCTAAACTTTTTTGTCTTTCCAGACACCTGGACAAAGTTTTCAGAACAAAACACCACCTGCATTTGTTTTACTTGGACAGGTAGGAAAAAAAAACTCCCACTAATCAAAGCAATAATGAGTTTTCAGCTGAGCTCCAAATATCTTCTGCCTTACAAAGCAGTTACAATTGTTGCTATTTTAATAAAGCAGGAATTGCTACTGACCTCATGTAGTAGCAATTCATGGGAAACACCCACTGTAGGTGTGTGTAACATGTCCCTGGATCCAAAGAGACTTATCCAATTACAGTCAGTAGAACTGGCCCAGCTTCACCAGGTTACATCACTACAGTCTGATATTTCCATTCATCTTAAACTGTAAACACACGTAAATAGAAGTGAATGTCCAATGTAGTGGAATATTCAAAGCCTTTGTCATACAGTTAAACTATGAAGAGCTAAACATAACATGTGACCTGTAACCTGATGTTCTGAGGTCATTCATCCTAAGTTTTTTTTTTTTATTTTTTTTTTTTATATCAACATTTCTTTTATTTTGAGAAGTTCGGTGATCTGCTGCTCTACTGTGCTTTCATGGCATATCAAACCTTTAAACAGATGGCCTGCAGCAGAAGGACACACTGGGTGTCATTCCTGTCAGCTAACAACAGGAAATAATTCACACAAGCTCACCAAAACTGGACAACAGAAGATTGGGAAACGTTGCCTGGTCCGAGTCTCAGTTTCTGCTGGGACATTCAGATGGTAGAGCCAGGGTTTGGTGTTAACAACATGAAAGCATGGATCCTTCTAGTATTGTATCAACACTTCAGGCTGCAGGTGGCGTAATAGTGTGAGGGCATGTTTTGGTTCCCTTTGTACCAACTGGATATAACACAAATGCCACAGCCTACATTGGTATTGTTGCTAACCACGTCCATCCCCTCATGACCACACTTCACCCGTCTTCTGTGTAAAGTTCAAAACTCAAACTGTCTCACACTGGCTCCTTAAACATAATGATGAAGATTTCAGTCCAGCACAGCACCTTTGAAATGCTGTGAAATGATTTGCATCATGGACGTGCAGCTGAGAAACCTGCAGAAACTCTGTGATGCTGTCATGTCAATGTGGACAAAAAAAGATGTACCTAATAAAGTGACCAATCTCTCTCTCCACAAATAAACTGACTCCAGATACACACAGGATTTGGAAAATGTGAAAGAAGATCTTGCACCAGTTACTCGACACTTCCAATGATTAAAATCAGTGAAATGATCTGGCCTGCATTCATGTCAGGGGGTGGCAGTGGCTCAGGAGGTAGCACAGCTCATCTACTTATTAGCGGGTCAGTGGTTCAATTCCCCTCCTACTCCAGTCTGCATGTTGATGTGATGAAGTAGTGGAGCCACAGTTTGTAATAAAAAGGAATTTGAGTGCTCAGAGCATAAATACCACTTACTATCATGGTATCAACATAAGTTTAAAGTATGCTACAGAGGTCTCCTTTGCAAAAAATATGAAATATGCTGTCTTTCACTTGTTTGTCAGTGTAGAATGCAGAAGTTGGAGGCGATGTTTATCCTTAATTTGAATGTACCAATTTCTCTGTACTTACTATGTCATCATCATAGTTAGAAAAACAGCAGCTTTAAGTATAATTGAATTAACATCACTGTTGTTACAAGTCCCCCCCCCCCACACAAACTTGTTGTTATTATGTGCTACATGTGACAAAGGCTAACGTACAACAATGTCCTGACCTAATTTCCCAGCATTAAGTGGAGTTCCAGTCTGTCAATGCAGCCGCTCTCCCAGCTTCAGAACACCAGATTTACTGTATCAGTATAACAACAATCAAACAATAAAGCTTTTCTGTTACACCGAAGCAGCAGTGACAAGAAAAGAGACTGAATTAGGAAAATAACCAAACCAAACTTAACAAATTAAGATCAAAGACAGTGACGTCCCAAAACTGCAGAGTGCAACCCGTCGTACCCGTCGCTTTTGATCATCCCAACGTTTGATCCAAAACATCATAAATCAGGTGGTGATCAAAAGAAACTCTTTCATCACAAATCAAACAAATTGAGACAGGATGTGCCAGAGGAATAATCTCAACATATTAGACATGAAGCAACAACTCACAAAGGTGGAAAAAAACATGAATCACAGGACTGGAGACGGAGCGCTGGGAGGAAACGGCTGGATGATGGGAGGGAAGTGTCTTTTAAAAGATTTATCAATATCTTTACCTGTATTCCCTGTGATATAATTTAGATTTGGAAATGAAGAAAATTTCATATGCGATATCTGTTTTTTATTCTACTGACCACTTTATTAGGTAGACCTCGCTGGTGCCAAGCTGTATCCCATTCTGCCTTCGTGGCACAGATTCAATAATGTGCCCGAAACATGCCTCAGAGATTTTCATCCAAATTAGCATGACATCATCACACAGTTGCTGCAGATTGATCAGCTCCATGTCTGTGACGTGAGTCTCCTTTGCCACCACATCCCAAACGTGCTTGACTGGATTGAGATCTGGTGACTGTGGACGCCATTTAAATACAGTGAACTCATTCTCATGTTAAAGACACTAGTTTGAGATGATTTGAGAGGAAAATATCCCAACACCATTAAACCACCGCCTGAAGCATTTATACAAGATTACCCCAAAATCTGACCCCATCTGAATGTCAGAAACGGGGAACCAGTCGGTGCTTTTTACTCAAAATATTTGAGTGTTTGTGGATACAGTTTATGAAAAAAGAAAAAAGAAGGGAAACAAAAACTGGTTACACTGAATAAAAAACAGAACTTCTCATGTTAGAACATGGGTAAAGAAAAAAACACAACCCAGGAGGGGCGAATAATACTAACAAACCCTTTCCTACAAACCCCACAGAAGTTAGCTGCAACGCCACTGAGCTTCACATTAACACAGACACACATCAGACATCTATGGAATAAGCAGATCAGTTAGTAAGCAGGAACATCCTTAAATTGAAGGTTAGAGAAGTTTGTCTTTAAAAGACCCCAGATCATCAAATGTGCCCGTTTGCTTCTGGATTGGGCAGTGGGACCAGCTAGTTCTTTTCCAGCCTTCTGTTATCCACTGAATGCAACATTTAGACATCATCACCTTACAAAATATGTACTCTGATCTTCTTAGCAAAAAGCTGTTTGTATATCCAGAGCAACATAAGCATTCACGTAGCTAATGGAGGCCTGTGGAGTCTGAGGTGGAGCTCATGGCCGTCTGACCTTGGGATGAATTCGCTGAGATGTCCACGTCTGGGAAGACTGCTGGTCTGGAACTTTTAGGTGTGTGTTAAGAAGATGCCACAAACTGCAAACATTTCTGCTTTTACAGAGGTGCTCACAGGGTTCTGTGAAAACATGACTGTGAGGCTAAAATATTGACTTTTTTTGGCTTAGTTTGGGTTCCACGGATACTTTATTTGTGTTCCTGATATTTTCTGCCTTTTGCAAAGAACAGATAACAGTGAATATAATGAGATGATTCAGAATGAATTAAAGCTAGAACATCAGGAGATGAGTCTGAAGTTTGTTGTGCATTTCAGTTGTTCGATAAACCACTCCACGAGTTCATGAAACAAAATATAAAATCAGGCATGTTCAAATACAAGTTTCCACTATTGCAGTATCCACCTCCTGCTTAACAATTATACTTTCTGTCATAATTTGGAATATGTATGTATGTATATATGTATGTATGTATATGTATGTGTGTGTTGTGTAAGGCACTAAATGTGCTTATGCTAAATACTAAAATCACTTTTAAAAAATCGCTCAGCTCTAAGTTACCAAGGAGGAGTGAGAATTGTAGGGGAGGACATGAAAAGAACAGGAATGGGAGGTGAGAGAAAGGTGAGTCATACATGGTGACAAAAAAGAGGAAGCTGTGGGTGGAAAAAAAAAATCACTGAATCCCAGTTAATTCATCCCAGTGGAGATTTGTGGTGCTTCCTCAGCAGTGTCACATAAAGTTTGCAGTTAATGACAAAAACCAAAAGAAAGAAATGGCAGTTTTATAACATTAATCAACAGCAATCATTCCCTGTACAACTGTTATCATAACAGCACAAAAACAAAATCACACATTAATGTGAAGTTGTTCTCTGTCCCTGCTGCTCTTGCAGATTTCTCATCTGATGGTGAATGCAACATTTAATTTAGCTGGACAGCATTCAGAGGTGAGAGAACTTCGTCCACCTGCTTTCAGCACAACGGTTCACTGTGTTTAGTATTTGATATTGGATATATATACAGCAAAAGTCTGGACAGCCAGTCAGAGGAAAAACGTGTGAGTCCAAAATACAATACTATCTTCCCTTATAGTGTCGTCTAATGCTTGTTTTTATCACATCTATAAATTCTTTTTCCAATTTAAGTTCATACTGTTTATGTAATTGTGAAATTTGTATGTGTGACAGCAGTGTCAAACTTTTCGTCCTTGGTATTATGTTGCTTTGCAAATCAAAGTCTACCACTGCCTGAGCTGAAAGGATAAAGAGTAAAACATCATCAAAGCTGCTGTGTGCATGTTTTAGGATTATGCAAGAAGATATTTTAAGTTTCTTTGCATTGTCTGTGGCAAGGCTGCCCCCTGGTGGTGGGTCGTTGCAACTGTAGGAGATATGTGTAGCGATCTCTTTCAGCCTGATTCCATTTTCTGTGTGTAACAAAATGCATATATTATGAGAGTCACTTTATCCAGAAATTGCAGAGAGAAAATTTTAATTTTAATTAAGGTTAGACATTATAAATTTGACTGGTTCTCAATTAGTATTTTCATGTTCAAATATTTCAGCTCTGGAAGCAGAGCAGTATATTTTTCATCAGCCAGCCATAAAAAAATAAAAACAAAAACATACAACTCTGTTTCTGTCAAGTTTTACATGGACAAGTGAAAGTTGACCGCTAGAGGGCAGTCACACCCAGCTGACTGCACATAGTCTGTGAGTGGAGATGTTTGTCATGAAGGGAGGGCTCAGCTGCTGATATTTCCTGTCAACAGGCATCTTCACCAACTCATCCTAACATTTAATTAGTTCTTGTGAAGCTGTGGAACGACAGATCAGGCAGAACAACTGAAGAGCGGAGGAGTGAAGGTTTCCCAGACCTCTGACTATCTGCTTCATTGACAGAATTCTCCCATCAGCGAACTGAGGGAGTGAACAGGGAGACGCAGGATGATGGAAAACACTCAGCAGTCACAGGAGGAAGATGCTGCGGTGCTTTAAGTCCTTCGAGTTTAGATGACGTTTGCATGGTATTTGTACATAAACGTAAAGCTTTAATGTAAAGGCTGTAGATAGAAATGTTGGGTCTGTGTTTCCACAAGCCCCGCTAGTTTAGAGATGAAGAAAACAAGACATAACAGAACATCTTCAACCCGCTAGCGAGGGAATATTTTGGTCAAGAACCAGCTCTTGGAGCTCCTAACCCGTCTCCAGCCCAAAATCCTTCCAAGAGCAGCTTCCCTCACAGCTATTTATTGACAAACTGTTACAATTCACACAATACACATCACAGCAAAGCAACGCCCACCATAAAACCCCCCAAAGGGTTCTAAGACAAGGCACTATGTGTGTGTATGTGTAAACATCTGTATGCATGTGAGAGTGTGTGTGTTTGAGAATGTGTGTGAGAATGTGTGTCTCTCTGTATGCATGACTTCCTGCTCACCAAAAGGATCATAAAAGCAGGAAGCAACATCACAAGAAACAGATCTTCCAGATAGGATGTATCTGCAATAAAAGCCTCTCCAGCCAGTGGTCAGAGACAAAGGAATGTGTTGATCCTTCAGATTGAACTCAGACCTTACAAATTTAAGAACATAATGACAACATTCAACAATTAGACTTAACAGTAATAGTAAATGTCTTTATGCTCAAAACTTGAAAAAAATAGTACTTTATTGACATTGACATATCTAACATGACTGATTCAAGAAATGTAGAGATCCTTATATAAACTTTCACTGGAAGAAAAAAAAAAAACTTTTCTACTTATAAAAGGATTTCTCCAGCACACATCAGCCCTCACCATGTTATAAAACATGTCTGTTTTAAATGTGATTTGGTTTTGAAAAGCTGCACAGAATAACTGCGGAAAGTCTGACACGAGGAAAAAGGGAAGAAATGATCAATGCAGTATTTGGCCTGCTTTTCAAGACACAGAGAGAAGGCTGTGTGTGCGTGTGCGTGCGTGTGTGTGTGTGTGTGTGTGTCAGATCAAACAGTAAAAGGATCATGTGTCGTCTCTTATCGAAGACGTGCCTGTCAGAGCTGGTGAGAGGGATTAGCACGGCTGACACTGACAGGTGGAGAATACAATCTGAAGAGAGCAGCGTGAGACAGGTGGGATCATTCAATACAAACAGAGTCAGACACACACACACACACACACACACACACACACACACACACACACAGACAGGTGGGTCACTGTGAATGCGGCAGACTTGTAAAAAGAGCCTGCTCTCATCCCTTTGTCTGCAGCTGCACGCTCGTGGAGCTGCTAACAAAACGACACACACACACACACACACACACACACACACACACACACACACACACACACACACACACACATTGTGTCTATCAATGTATCAATAGGTCTAAGACATATGAAACTAGCTTATAGCTTGGAGGTAAACGCTTGTCCAGTAACACACACTTAAAATAAACGTGACAGTTGCTACACGATTGTTTTTCTATTTGAGCATCTTGTTCCTAAATGTGTGTCTGTATCCAGCTAGGCCACCATGACAACCTCCAGTCACTAGGGAATTTTTCCCGACCTGTTGGTGCTGGAGGTCGCTGGTCACAAACAGGTATGTGGTGATTACTTTGTCCAGTAGCAGATCTCTGCCGTTGGCTGTAGTTTGCATAGAAGATGCTGGCTTGTCTGCGAACACTCACAGCTAATGACCCACTGTAGTGATCAGTGCAATCACATGGAAACCTTTGGTGCAGCACTGTAGATCTATAATGGTGTCTTCCCAAAAGTTTGGGATTGTATTGTTTTTTTTTTTGGTTCATTCCTTTTGATTAGGCATAGGGATCCTGTAACGGCTGCACTTGGAAAATCATCCACAATAAATCTCCTCTTTCATAAGTACATCACAAAGAATGGTGTCCCCACGTTCATCTTCATCACCAAAGTAAAACGAAGGCAGAAAATAGGGAACAATAAAAATGAAGCACAGCAAAAGAAGAGAGGACAAAAAGAAAGCAGACTTACAAATAAAGTATGAACGGGAGATTCACAGGCAATAAAAGCTGTTTGTTTGTAATTCTCTTTGACATTATTACAGGGATGCCTTACTTTATAATGTGTTACTGTAATCACAATGCTTTTTTTAGTAACAGTACATCACAATCATGTTGCCACTTTGGTTACAAACGTTCTCAGCTATCTGTGCACAGGACGGATAGAAACAACAAAACATCCATTTTCTTTTCTTGCACGTTTACTGCAGTCAGCTGATTTCAGTTCCTGTGTGGGAGGAGGGGACGGCAGAGTGGTGCCACGATACAGGGTTTGAGGAGAGGTGATATCAACATCATTTACATTTTTTTGCACAAAAAATGGAAACAGCATCCAGGACAGAAACGGCTGTATACTACATACTGCTAACAGAACCTCAGCATGCTAACACAAACCTGGCCAAGAACCCAGAGTGATGTTAAAGCTGAATGAATGCTGACCCCAGACCAGCAGCCAGAGCCTGAACTTCAACAGGTAACAGACTGGTGAGCAGTCAGGCTGTAGCGTCTGTTTCTACCTGTTCACGTGGCGACCAACTGTGCTGGTTTCCACCTTTGCTTTGTGTTCATGCTTAAATACAAAGAGAAAGATCACGTGTATCCTCATCAGGACTGTGTTTGTAGAGCTGTAACTGTGACTCGTGGCCCATCCATCACACACCAATAAAACAACATATAACCACTCATAATACGGCCTGTATTTGTAGGGAGCATTGCCCGCTTACTTACCCCGTTAACTTGCTCTCACAGTGGTCATGTGATCACCCGAACTTCACTGACACAAAAGCTGCTGACACAGTAAAATAAAGTTTTATAGATATGATTGAATCTGTGCAACCAAACAATAATTCCTGTAAGCTAGATCGCTCAGTGCTTCAAACTAATTTACTCTGACACAGAATTTTAAATGTCACCTGTAAACTTGGTGTAGGTCTATCCGTGCTACCACTGATTTCTGTGAGAACACAAAGCCGTGATTTGACTGGAAAGAGTTGATTTTGTGTCTCTAAAACTACAAATGCATACCAGCGAATCACATCAAGATGAGAAGCGCTCTCTAGTCATCTCCAGTGATGCTCTCGTGATGTGGCTACCTCCTTTGAAGCGGTAGCTGACAGAGCTTCTGCATCCGGCCATGCAGTACGTAACATGTAACAACACAAAAGCCACATCTGGTGATTAAGCAGCCCCACCTGCTGCTTCCTGTTGAACGATATCCAAACAAGGCTTTGGTGGTGTATCATTTCAATCAAACTTAGGCAGGTGATCAAAGGCTATGATCTCTTTCTCACATCCACACAGAGTTACGGGTGGATGCAGGGCTTTCCTCTCTCATAATACCAGCCGCCAGTTCTATCCTTTTACTGTTGTGGCTTACTGCTATAATTAGAACAAGGGATGATAAGAATACAAATGCTTTGATGTGCTTATCTGAAGCAGCCAAAAGGCAGATGAGGACATGCACACAGCCGAGGCTTAGCCTCTCACTCATGCAGACACTCAAAGATGGGTACATGCATACACGCTGGGTATCAGTACAACTCTCTCTTAACATGTTATTGCTGTATAAGGATAAGGAAGAAGTCTATTTACATGCACAACTTACAAAATAAAGCACTGGATTTACTGCATATGTTCAGCTATAAGAGTTAACTCAGTTCTCGCCCTTTTTTGGAGAAAATTAGTATCTATAATACAATAATGTCATAAACATCATGCATATTATTGTATTGATAATTTGACCGTTTTTATATATTTATAGCAAAACTGTCACACAGTCATGTAGTCATTAGGATGTATTACCTAAAGTCTTTCTTAGTGACCAAAAATCTTTCAAATATCCTAGAATGAGCACATTTACGTTGGCTGCGCGCATGCAGACGAGGAGACACTACCACTGACTCCCACCAGGCTGTGCCCTTGTCTGACTCTTATCCAAAGCCATGTTTTACTCTAAGGGTTTGTGAGCACTACAGTGATATGAACACCAGTAATTTAGGTGCTGATATGAAAAGATACACATTCAAAGAGTTTGTTAATCTTCAAGGCCCTGTCCTCCCCAGACAAAGCCCAGAGAATCCATGAAAGTGCTCATGTAGATAAAACCACTACAGGCAACAGCCACACTCCCTGACTTCAGCACACACACGCTCTCTGTGCTTGTCGTCAGCTCCTGACTTTGATGACATACTGTCTAGTCCTAATAAACTCCTCTTTGTTCCTCCAGAATAACCCTCTTCTCCTCCCGCTCTTTAATGGCTCACGCCTGGTCCTCTCCCTTCTGACACATTCATCTGAATAGTTTAGAGATTGAGCTCAACACCAACAGATGGAAATGAAGTTTATCTGCAGCGAAACACAAAAAATGCACAACAACAATCTTAGTCAGACATCGCTTTCCATTCGGGGTTTGTTTTTACTAATGAGGGTAAATCAGACGACAGACATCTTTCCATCCACGCCTCTATTTGACTTTTTTGATTCCGTATAGATGTTAAGGTTCACACGCAGGTTCAAATCCAATCTGTTTCTCAGTTGGAAAGGACTGCAGCGATGTTTACACAGTAGGGAGATTCCTGCTCCGTAGGAGCGCAGAGAGGAGGCTTTGATGCTCAATAGGAGCTACTGAAAGAGAGCAGGAGGAAGACAGAGAGAAACTGCAGTTGGACAGCGAGCAAAATGATGATGACCCTTCTACAGAAACCTTGGATTGCTCCTCTTGAAACAATCACAAAATATGGGTAACAGATGTTTTCTGTTTTTGTCTGTGGGCTTATCGTGCCCACAGGCCAGCAGCACTGTGATCTGGCCTCGTTTCTCGGATTCTTGGACATTTAAAATATAACACGGTGAAACTCTTGATTCAGAAACAGACTCCTTTAAGTAAAAGACGCTGACTTGAACGTCATTGTTCCACAGGGGGAAAAAAAGCTGCAGGTGCAAGTCCAACTCACACACCTGCCATAATCTTCTCCGCTGTGAGCCGCAGACAACGAAAATACCCTCGATATCCACGGTAACGGCAGAAACAGCAAGCCGAGCTTCGATGCAAATGGACCCTCTTCAGCCCCCTCTGCCCTCTGGCTGTTGTATTTTCACTGAGCCAGAGATCAGGGAGAGCTCTACAGTTCTGTGGATGCCGGCCAGCTGGCTGATACAACCAAGTGGTGGCTATCTAACTTCCCCTCTGTCCCACATCCTTATCTCCCTCCTCTCTATCATTCTCACATCATATTAGCTCAAAAAATGTGCGCTTCAGAGTTATTTACATTTGTTTAAATTTGAAAGTGTTTGGAGGAGAGATTACAAAAGTAAAATATGAGCTAGAAGCCAGAATTATCTGCAGATAATTGAGACAAACAAGGAAGAGAAAAGCTGTGGTTTCCATCTGATCCTGCAGCAAGAGTTCACACTTAAAGTGCTGAAAATTAACACTCTGTCCTCATGCCTGAGCAAAATAGGCACAATAACATACACCAGTATCTGTTTTAGTGAATGCTTTCAAAGCTGCAGTGCTCGTGCTTCAGGTCAGGGAATGCAAACCCTTTAAAAAATCCACAGTCTGAGGAGGAAGCTGACGTGATGGTGATCAAACACAAGGAGATTCTGGTTTGTGTGACCTGTGGGATTTAAGACAGTTTTCTGAATTGTTACTTTCATTTATGATCTTTATTTGGTAAATATTACACAACAACACTAGCTGGGATTAGAGAAACATAATGCTAATCTTTCTCATCTTCACGTGTAAATTCTTGGTTGACACTGAGATGAATCCCACTGCAGCCACACTGAAGACTTCCGGCTATGTGGCTGTGAGAGCTATAGACTGCATTCACAGGTGAAGTCGTGCAGCTGGCTTAAGGATGTATGAATGGTGCAATTTAGTGACTAATGAATAGATTAATGCAGGTTATTGATTACTGCTATATCGTGTGAAAATCCTTCATTTCCAGCAGCGAGACACAGATTTGTCCATTTTTTCACCCAACAAGAGAGGGCAGCATTGCATCCCAGATTTCTCCCGTTCTGCGTGTTTGTGTATTTCTCTTTTTCTCCCGCTCTTAAAGCTGGAACACATGACATCAACCCCTGCATTCTCCCATGTGAATTACCAGAGTCCTCACCCAGGGGTAAGGAGTCATCCAAGGAAAACAAACCAAAGCAACCAAAGGGCTCTATTACTGGAATGTGGGTTTGTTACACCCACAGTGGTCTGCCATCTCTTCAACAGGTGCTGAAAATATGTGCAGGGCAGTTTTCATTAGTTTGATTTCATATGTGTGTTTTATTTAAATATGGAAAAGTAATTTCAGTGTTTAATTTTACACCTTTTACATTTGGGTGACTGAACGTCTTTTTCCAAGCTGATAAATACTTCCACTTTTCACATACAGCTGAGCAGAGAGCCGTAACCTCTGACCTCTCCACTGCCAGAAGGCGAGGAGAGAAACGACAACACTGGCACCAGATTTAGGACAAAAGCTTAGTTACACGTCAGACAGCGAACGCAAATCTTCTGTTCCGCTCATGTTAGATTTCCTGTTGCAGAGCAGCGGCATCGCATATCACACTGCAGGCAGCAGCACAGCCTAACACGCCTAACAGATCACATGCCTGCTACTAGTGTGGATCTTGTTATTGCAAGGGCACTCTGAGGAGCATTTCAGCCCCACAGTGGGCCTCTCTTACTAGGCTGCTATCGTCCCACATCAGTCCTGGGCTTCTTGATGTGGTTTGGGAGGACGTGATGGGGCCGAGCGGGGCCCAAAGTGATCAGTCGTGCAGTAACATCTGAAACCCATTTCCCCACAATTAAAGAGAGAGAGAGAAACTATCAGGACCAAACATCGCCTGTTTCCACGGCATTGAGTCAAACATTTGCATGTGTGTGTCGATGTGTGTGTGTGTGCTTTACATCCCCGCCACAATCACTCCCAGACACGCGCGCATACGCACACTCCTTTCCCACCCTAAAACAGTGACGGAGCATTTCCAAATGTGTTTACTTACAACGAAAACCGCTCGACACCAGAATATGACACACATCCAGACAAAGAAGCCGAGCGACACAAAGAGCCGGGAGACAGGTGGACGAGTCGGGAAGAAAGGTACTACCTTTGCACACTTGTGCTACAGCCAGTGCAGAATATGCTTGCTAAACCGTGTTGAAACTCCTTTCCACCGTGTGTGTTTGTGTGTTTGTGTGTGCGTGTCTGTATCAGCGAGCTACGCCTGCTGAGCCGCTCCGTCTCGATGCTCGTCGGACATCAAACACAATAAAGCGGCGAGCGGAGCGGAGCTGATTGCTATCTCCAAACGTAATCAAACCAATTCAACCCACTAAAGCACACACACACACACACACACACACACACACACACACACACACAGATGCACACATGCTGTCCTTGTCCAAACCCAGAGTAAAGGCTGCACTCTTCCAGTCATTTCTCAGAGCCTCCCCCTCGGTTCAGATCATTGGTCACGATGTGCTCACCATGTCCTTGGCCTGTGATGTACAGCACAGTCACCCAGGGCTTCTCTTTACTGTGGGATCGGTGGTCGGCCGTTTTACAAACATCCTCCGAGAGAACCTGTCAACGAAGTTCCTATCCAGTCGAGCCAAGAACTGCAGCTTCCCATGACCCTCGGCTTTCACGGGTTAGGTTGAAACCCAAAGATGACCTGTAGGAAAAGCTCACGGTTTTTGATGGCTTTGTTATGAATGAGGCATGAACATGATAATATCAGACTGTGTAAGGGCTGCACTCTGCTCTGAGAGCTCAGCGGTTCTCCATAATGACCTCCGTGTGCACGTGTGGATAACAGATATACAGAGAGAGATGGAAGCAGAAAAATGCTGCATGTGTGAGACAGAGATAAGGTTCAGGATAACTTTAACTACACAGTGAAAAGTGGATGATATCTGACACCAAGCAGAACATACGTTTCATTTTGGGATGTGAGGAAAATCTTCTAAATATCGCTTCTGGATGGATTTGGCTGACAGGTTGTGTGAGAAGCTCAGAACTGGTCAAATCTCTTTTTAGCTCTATGATCATGTTTGAATTAGCAAGCTCTGTGTGCGGGTGTGCATATGTGTGTGTGTCAGGGCATGCTTCATCTGTGTTTGGACAGGTTTAACATGAAGAGGAGAAAGACTGACGAGAAAAGAAAGTGGAGACGGAGGAACACAGAAAAAGCCAGAGATGAACCAAAGGTACAGATGAAGAAGCGCAAGCGATGTACAGAGTGCTGAGATAAAAACCTTGAGAGAGGACGAGAAGGCACTGACTGAGACGAGAGCCAAGCGGACACGCAGCCAAATCACCAGTGTTTGGGTCCTCGCTAAGACAAGCATGATCCGAGTATCTAGGAGTGAGCAGTACTTTCATTGGCCTTCTCTGAAAACACCATCACAGGGAGAGGCATTCCTTAACCTTTCACCTTTTGTAACTTGGCAACAACCAGCTATCGTCTCCTACTGCCTTCCTCGGGAGACGGGAGGGGAGCCGACAAGCATGACATCAATTTGTGGCCGGGGAAAATCAAAGCTCTGAAAAGAGCCGAGCCAAACTAATCTGTTGTGCGTTTGGATTATAAGGCTTGCTTCAACTGCTCGATGTATACAGGCCAGACAGTTTGGGGATAATTAAGATATATTATAACCAAGAATAAGCTAACAGTGTGATGGAATCAGAGACTCAAACACACACAGTTGTATAAATTGTGCATAATCCAATCTCGTTTGTTTGGTTTCTGCATTTGCATTCTGTTTAATTTATTTATGTTATGCCTGTCATCAGAGAGGAGGTTATCCGTGCTAAGCTGACCCAGCTGAAAGGCTTTCCAGACAGGTTGCACTACTTTCTTCAGCACTAAGCGCACAATAAAGCCAAACTTTGGAGCAGTAAGTTCATATGGAAATGACTTTTTCCATCTTTACATTACAGTACGCTGGTATGGCTCAGATCATTCTGATTCATTTTCTCTGCAGCACAGTGTCGCACCTGTAGTGCTGACCTCTGCACGGGGCCCCTCTTGCACAGTCATATGAATCAGATTTACCTGCCCAGTGCATGAACAGGAGAACTGCAGCAGGAAGAAAGAGAAGACAAAGCAGTAAAGAACGTAAAAGGAGGGAGAGAGAGAGAGAGATGGGGTGAGGGAAGATCCTCTGAGGGCAGCAGCTCTGGTTTCATCCAGCCACTGATGATGACTGGCAGCCATGTCAAAAGCTAAGAAGTCAAATGATGCAGTCTCAAGTTCATCTTTAGGGCATGACAAACTAAAGCTTATAATGCATGGTTTTGCAGGAATGTGCCAATACACAAACTCTCACACACACAAATACCTACCTGACTGATTTGAGAAAAAGACACACACACACACACACACACACACACACACACACACACACACACACACAAACACACTGCTCTTTATCATAAGATCTTGACAGTCTGCATTTAATGAGCAGAAAAAACTTTCGGGGTTATTATCTTCACCTAGCGAGTGGATTAAACATCATTACTGCTCTGAGAGCTTCATCTGGAGATTATCTCTGTGATGTACAGTGAAAAACTCAGGCTTAAAGCTTTGTTAGGGCCCAGGGCTCACAGGTAGCAGTGGAAAGATAATTACGTGCACTCTTGCTTTTCTCTGCGCTTGAGGTCTTTTGTAACATTTACAGGTTATGATTTATGCCATGCTTGGATTTGTTCCACCTTTCTAGGTTGAAGGTTTCCAGCTAAAGGAAAACTGTGAACAAAGTCAAGCAAAGTTACAAAAGTGCGTTCATCTTTGCACTTTGTAAATATCTGCATTTCTACAGAAAAACAAGGGACTTTCTGTCTGGGGTGTCTTGACCAAAACCCACCAACACAACACAAACCACTTTTTAAATAGAAATTGGATGATTGGATTTAACTGTGGGGCAGACACATGCATACATAACCGCTGTGTGACAAAACAAAGAGTTATAATTCAAATAGTTTGTCAGTCCAATTAATGCTTTTTAATTCAGTTGTTATTTTTTATTTGCTGTGGTGATTTGATTGATTAAAGCAGCGTTATCTGGAAATGTGTTTTTTCAAACTCCAAAACATTTCACTTTTTTAATCTGCGTATACTTTCCAAGACTCAGATTCAAATTGCATCTTTTGCATACGAGGACACATCTGCCCGATGATTTACTGCAGCCATAAAAGTGCTGCGTTTGAAGCCCTCAACTACAGTTTGGCTCCAATAATTTTGTGCTGTAAAAATCTCTTAGCAACACATGACGGTGTAAACAGGTTTCCATTTTTGCAGTTTTTGCACACACACACACACACACACACACACACACACACACACACACACACACACACACACACACACAGGAAAGCTTTACAAGACAGAACAAATCACCGACCTATGGTATTTTTTAGCCTACTTAAGACATGCTGTGTCACGCTGAGATAGTTTTTCATCTCCTCTTTAATGAGAATTGCTAAGCATTGCTGCCAGGGCAACGAGACGTGTTACGCAGTGACGGTAAAGGATGCCGATTTGGCACAAAGCTTAGAGACTAAAAGAACATTATCTAACACCCAAAAGCCATTTCTCCTGTGAGACTCATCATTAACTACATTTTTGTTTCTGGCCTTTTTTTCATGATGCCATAAACATGCTTTATTGCTCTTTACAACATCACACTTTGTTAGTGTCTCTGGCATCCACTGCGTTGGAACATTTTCGAGCTGTCGCTGCCGTGTCATTGTTACACTTTCTTTACAGCACTGGGACCAGGCACAAATGTTTCAAACTGAAAATTCAAGTTGACACACTCCATTTTTATCTTTATTGCCCGTCTTGATTAAACGCAGTTTGACACCTGAGTCACCTTGCACAGCTGGAGGGCAATCTGTCCTCAGACTGCCTGGGCATGTCTCGGCCTATCCCTGTTCTGTAAGGCGGAGTGTAATGTTTCCCAGTGACCTGTAGAGGGCGCAGTTACCTATGCTCTTGCACCGTGTCTCTCTTACGACCACAGCTGGCTGCAACACCTGCTCTCCAGATGTCTTCTTCTGCAAGAGGAGAAAATGAGTTTGATTTCAAACTTTGTCTCTCTCCTCACATAATCCTAAAAAAGTGCCCTCACAAACGCTACCTTGTCCACGAGCTGTGGCTTTCTCTCTTTCTCTGACCTTCTTTTCCATTCTGACACTTCATTACACCCAAGGTGCTGCAAGCAAACTTCAAGTGAACGAGGTGAATCATTACCTTTTGAAAGAATGCAATGGATGACCCACAAGAGACCCTCTGCACATCACTTTCTCCCACATGCCTTCTTCGCTTTCAGTGTAGCCCCTCGGGCCCATGAGGTACGATGAGGTATTCATTTTATAATCCCTGTTTTATACAGGTCAACACCTAAGCGCACCAAGACTGAATTATGTGTTTGTTAATATATTTTTTACTTCAAGGATTGTGAGAAGTTGGGAGTTACCACACACAAATGTTTCATGAGTCACATAATGGTTCACAGAGAAAATTAGTCCTGACTTGACTAACGGATAAAGTGCTACATAAAGCTGGCTAAAGCTAACAATGAATCTAGCTGCAGCCAGTGTCTCATATGATTTTATGTTGTTGGGGAGTAAATCCTTTCGTCTTAGTGCAATTATCCTCTGTGTATCTGCTGCAGAGCTGCACGCATACTGCCCTGCTTTGAGGACGCAGCTACTTATCCCATAACCTCGTGCGAGAAAACCGGAGGAGGGAGCAAAAAGAAGGACAGCAAGAGAGAGACTGCAATGGTTTCTGTAATAGCATTTAAAAAAATGCATTCTCATGTTTTAACAGGAGCTACGATGGGAAAAATAAATGAAATTAAGCTTCCGAAAGCGCTTCAACAGATGTTGATGTTTTAATGTGCTTCTGTTTTCTTGTATTTTTGGATTTTGCAGTATTCTTATAGATATTAAACACACATAATGGGGTGTTCTATTACACTGACTTTTTTCTTTTATTTACACCACCACAAAATGGCACGCAAATAAAGGGAAGCAGAAATGGCCAAAGTGGAAGGCCAGGTCTTTAATATTTGTCATGAGAGGGAAGCCGCAGGGAGGGTGTTTCCCTCTGGCCCATGGGCCGGTGCTGTGGTGACCGCTGCCTGCCTGCCGGGGCCTCCTGTTAGCAACGATGTTTTATCCCGGGAGCCCGAGATCTCTGGAAAAGCAGAGCCCCATTTGCCTGGGTTGGTTGACTTCTGGAAGCAGAACAGTCAACTCAGCAGCGGATTGGCTCTGATTCTGTGCAGCTGCTCAGAGAGCAAACACCACGAGAACCGCTCAAGGAACCACTCGGGGAACCGCCACAGGACCTCGTGGAGAACCTCGACATGTGTCATAGCCACAATTTACAGAGCTGTGTGTTGTGAAACAGATATATGATACCACGACACTTAACAAAGTTATTTTGGAAATGGTATATAAGCCTGCCGACTACGAGCTCAGCTGCACTGATGTGAAGTTTCTCATTAAAGCCTTAAAGTTAAAGCTGGGAGCAAATGCCAATGCATGCACGTATGCTTTTAGCAAATATTGACATACTTTACATGTTTGTTGACATCCAAAAATTTCAGTGTATTTTTTGCACATCTAAATGTTAAAACTTTCTTTTCATACGGTGCACAAGTTGGCATTCTGACACATGCATGTACCTCCTCTGTGCAAGGCTATTGGTTGACATGTGCCCATTTTTTTCTTTTTAAATAAATGACACTGTTATTTTAGGGTGGATGACTAATATTGCACTATATCATTCAGGTGAAGTATTCTGTGGTCATTCGTAGCTCTTCTCTAGCTCTTTGTGTGATATTTCTGGTCATTCATTCATTCAACACATTTGTGTTACAAAAAACCCTTCAGAGCTGAATGTGTGTGTGTTTACATTTGAAAATAAAAATAAAAATAAACAATCCACCAAACCTTGAGAAAAAAAAGAGAGAAAAAGCACTCAGCCACTGGTTTTAGTAGAAGATTCCTTACTCTGCCACATCTCAGCTGCACTCGAGTCACACTGCCGCCACATGAAAAACACAAAAGGGAAAACACGGGCTTCCCTCTATAGCGAAAACACATCTGAAATGATATAAAGCATCATATATCAAACCCAATCAAACCACACAGGCAGTTAAATGTTAGCTGTCAGATTCGTAGTATGAATAACATCAGTGAAATGCACAAACAGAAGAGGAAAATGTCCATATTCATACAGTGGAAGAGAAAGATATTCATAGGAAGATTGATAGTGATAGTGGTGTACCATTGGGGGTTAGCAGGCCAGCTGTTCCTAGTGTATGGAGCAAATATTCCCAGGCCATCGTGCAGACATGCGCACCCATGCACTTACACCGACACAGGAGGTTCCCAGACACTCCTAATGAGCGTGTGCAGCTTCATGTCCCCCTCACCATGTGTTGAAGTAGCGCGTAGTTAACCACATCAGGGTCTTTTGCCCTACCCTGCTCACCCACAGCATCAACACATGCGCAAACACAGTCGCTCACGCACAAAGGCTCGCCTCGGTGTAATATAAATGAACACAAATATGCAAGAACAACATACGCTGACACCACTTTTATCTACGAGTTTCCTGTGTAAACGTGCGCAGACCACACACTCACGCACGCTCGACCTGACCAAAGACATATGGAACCATGCAGGGGTTCAAACCAGTAATGTGTTTTTTCCAACTAAGACATTTCGCTGGCTGAATCTGGTTGATATTACTGTGGTTTTGGTTGGTTTTGGAAATCTTTGGAAATCTAAAAAAAATATGCTGTGGGAAAGTAATGCAGCAAGAATTCTAACTATATCTGCCATTTTTTAAATGTTTAATGGATGTTTTGTGCTTTCTGCAGTGTTTGGCGCTACTTTCACTTCTAAGTTAATAATTCACTAAACAAAGCATTATGTTCCTGAATGTTTCAATTTAATCTTTTTATAATGTCACTGTTTATTGGGCCAGTGACTTAAAGAGTGAAAAGATGGGATTTTATTCTTAAGAGACTGGTCTTCAGTTACTAATATGTGCATATTACTCTCTTATTACAGTAAGATTTATGAAATCACAGCTGATTTTGTTTGTTGCATATAGCTGATCCTCCCTGAGCCTGATTCACCGGGAGGTTTCTTCCTGTTAAAAGGAAATTTTTTTATTCCCACTTTTGCCAAGTGCTTGCTCCTAGTGCGTCATCCGGCTGATGGACCAAGCAGAGCACAAGGAAGAGTATATTCGCATATTTTTGGCACTGCTCTCATCTAATAACAGTTGCTCTCTGCAGGTAGACGAGCAGTCCAAGGCTGCCCGCGGACTGTCTGCATGCTGCCACCACTCAACCATAATTTCCCCAAAAGGCAAGAAAGGAGGAAAAGGTCTGAGTGAAGAAACGGAACCATTGCGACCAAAGGGGAAGCCAGAAAAAGCACATCTTTCCAAAGTGTTTCCACTTGAGGGACGACAGTTAAAAAAAATAAAAAAGTGAGACTGTTGGTGAAATAACAGTTTCCCCTTTTCCACACTCACCGTGGCTCAAGTAAAACAAATGTTTGCAGTCAAAGTTGATATAAAAAGAAGAAGATGGTCGGTCTGCCCACGAGGAGAACCTCAGTGAACAATAATGAGAAGAAAACTCCGGATTGTCCTGCATCCGTGGGGTAGCACTAAGAATCAGAATGTAAGCGATGACAAGATACAAGCCATTTTTAATGAAGGTTAACAAAAGTATTTTCTTTACATGCAATTCATTTTGTATTTGTTTTTCAACATCTTCTGGCTTCTGGTCTTTTGGAAAGCTTTTATTTAACAGCATTGCAGAAATATGCTTCTTGTGTTAGTGTTACTGCTTCTGGCAATGATGTGTACTTGTATGCATTTGTTTAATGGGCTGCAGCTAATTTTTTGATTGCAAAACTATAATCCTGTGTATATTAGATCAGTTTCTTTTCCTAACACGTACAGCATTCTTGGAGGGAGTTCAAGTGATTTTTCTGTTGCTTTTCTCCGTGTAATTTTTCTAAATACGCTCACATAGAAAGGTACACTCCGACAGTCTCACATTCAGCTGGGGAACTTGTAAGTACCTCAAACTCAAAAGTCAAACCAGTGCAGATTCCCAGGTCTGAACCTCTTTGAGTGATGGTGATCCTCTTTGACCCTGCGGAGGACCTGCCGGGGTCATACCTATTGGAACGGTTTTGAGTGCTTTCAGTTATTCGCTCTGTCTGTAATTAAAGCTATAAATTACCTGGTAATGGTGGCAGGGTGTTAACAGTGGCTTTACAGGCTCTGTAACATGCAGGTGCTGCCTTTAGGCGCGCAATATCATCAGACATTTGTTTACAAAATCTCAAATAAATAAATATCAGGGTTTTTCCATTAAAATTGTAATGATAATTTTCATTGTGGGAGAAAATGTTAATTGTGGTCCTTCTGCAGTCAACACTAATGTAGAGTGGCATCGAAATTTATAAACTATAAAAAGTTTAAAAAAACGCAGATAAAGATGAATTTAAACTGTTACAGTTAAAGTGATAAAGATATTGACTAATGTTTGCAATACTTCTGCAGTGTGTAGCATGTTTGTGCTGCATGCAGTGTGGGCTCTTTAGAGCCTGATGTGAGGTGTTTCTGTCTGTTAGCTGGCAGCACACCAGGGACGAAGCCACGCTACACTGATGG
The DNA here is from genome assembly GCF_057382185.1 of Mchenga conophoros. Taxonomy (NCBI): domain Eukaryota; kingdom Metazoa; phylum Chordata; class Actinopteri; order Cichliformes; family Cichlidae; genus Mchenga; species Mchenga conophoros. Next base: position 37,685,128 of record NC_140541.1, read on the forward strand.
CAGCAAAATGTAAGGCCGGTGTGAAGAGAAGGAACGGCTGACTTCATGGAAATATTGACCATGTTGTCAGCATCTCACCCCACAGTCTGGACTTGTAGTTCGCTCGATAAAAACCTTCCCATGATACCACGTGTGCACACATGCACACAAAACCATGATCGCATTTTCATCAGCGTCTGTGTCTTGCATGGTTACTATGGCTATGAATAGCCTCGATTTCAACCGTAACCAACCATACCAGAGATCCAAGATCCAAAAAACATCATGATAACCAGTGACTGTATATTTTAGAGACTCGGCTTTGTTCTTTCCTCCAGTTCTGTGATTTAAAGTTCAAAATAACACATGAAAATGAGAAAGGATGGAAATTACACTAGATGGTTGGCTCACGGCTGGTATGTTTTACTCCAAGTCAGCGCAAAATGTTTGTGAGAGAAGGCCTAACTGAGACGTATGGTTGTTTGAGTGTCGCTGATTGGAATTACGTTGAGGGAACTGGCTCCAAATCGGAAACAGAAACTGGTGGGTTTGTTCTTTATGCATGGGAGGATTAAAGGTCTACGTTATGGATTAGATGGGCCACACTCAGTTTTCTTTGTTGTGTTTAAAGATTGCATTTTGGACACCAGAACAGCTTTGGTTTAAACTGATATTACAAACAGACCATTTAGGGCTAGGTTCAGCTATTAGCTAAAAACCTTCATGTTATGAAACATATTGTAACTGAGTATAAATTAAGGTCTAAAACTGCAACGCTATTGTAATGGTCCCCGCTGGATACTCAGATGTAGTAGCACTAGTTTATTGTGTTTGGTCGGTGGATGATGAAAGCGCCACCTAATAATCACTGTTATCTCAATCAGAGGCTTTAACTCCATTTGTCAGGTCTGTGTGTGTGTTTGGGTCAGACAGAGCAAGTAAACATGTTCCTGTGAGAGAAGACTTTAAAGAGCTCCTCCCCTCCATCAGAATCATCTGGATACAATTGTGTCATTATAGCGAACTCCTGTGTGCGAATGAGAGGACGTTAAACACGATAAGGCTTCTGAATGAAGCCTTCGCTTTCAGTCACTGCCCTGCTTGGCTCTCGGGAGCCACACAAGAGACTGCAGGAAATAAGGCTGAGCCAAGCAGAACCTGATTTGACTTTTGACCCCACTTTGCGACTGGTTTCAGAACGATGACTCAACTCGCACACAAAAACACTTACTGTGACTCAAGACTAGTTCCCGTAAGATTTTACAGCACAGGAATGTTCAGAGACATTTCTTGAAACCATTCACCATTTTTCCCACAGCAGTGACCAGAAATCACAAATTTATCACAGGAGCTCCCACCGCGTACTGAAAACACTGTGAGAGTGCTGATCACACATACAGCCAATAAAAACAACACTACTGACCATTATTACACACTGCATCAACAAATGGAAAAACGCAGTGTTCAGCTGCTTGTAGGTCATATATTTCTATCCCCAAATATGTCACCCTACACTCCTCTCACAGTCTGATTAGTGGGATTAGCAATTTATCACCAAAAAAAGCTAAAATAGAAAGACTGAAAGAGTGGGAGAAGCAGAAAAAATGATCGGAGAATTTCCTTTACAGTTAATGCACTCATTTTTTTTTTTAAATCATGAAATTGTAGGACAATCTTTTTTCAAACAAAAAATTTCCCCAAATTTACAGATGAACACTTTTTGATCTGAAGCAATTTGAATGAGCGGAGTCTAACTGCTCAGTAAACATGCATAATAATTTGATCACAGTTTTCTGGAGAGAAGCCGAAACAACATCTTTTTCCCATTCGTGTGATCACATTTTTAACACAAAGAACACAAAATGGAAACATTTTGACCGTTAATCAGTCACACGGAATGCTATTACCATGGTAACTGTTCCTCAGCGGTCACAGGTGAAAGAAAATGAGTCTTTATCAGGAAGTCAGAGACCAAGTCCAGCCATAGCAACAATCCCACCTCAGACAGTATATAGTTAATATTACACGGTATTATTGACAGACTCATGTACTGCAACTATTTCAGATGCACAGATGTGACAAATAAACATGTCCAAAGCTTTGTGTGTATTATTTGTACCCTATTTGTCTGTATTTTTGTCATGTAACATGAAATAAGATTGGAAATGAGATTTTTAATCTCAATGAGATTTTTAACCTGGATAAATAAAGGACTAATAATAATAAGAAGAAGAATTAAGTATGAATTACCAGAAAACAAAATTGTACGATACAAATGTGAGAGGGGAAACTTTCTGGAGTACATCAGTGACAAATGTGAAAGTCTCTTATCTTATCTAATCCACAAACTGTGAATACGATAAACTTTGTGAACATTTCAGAAACTACAGTAGTCCTATAATACGTCGTGTATCTTAAAAGAGAAAAAACAGTTTACAGAAACCAGCCTCTATAAACGCCTGTAATTTTCTCCTTACTGAAAAGCGCGTGGGTGTTATCTATTCCTACCAAACTAGTAATCTCCACAGGAAAAATGACTCAGCTAACATAACTATAGAGATTTCTCTAGTTCAGCTTGCTATGACTGCGGATGTAATTGTGGATTTTATGTAAATGTATATGCCTGGGGCATGAATGTGACTGTAATATACCTTCATGTATGTGACCCACACTCGTGGGTCATTTAACAAATAAATTCCCCTGATCCTCAAAAGTGACAACCACTCATTCACCTGACCTGGGAGTTAACTTCACCCTTTAATTTAGGTACAGCAACAGGCTGGTCCCCTCATCACAGGCCAGTACCTCTTCATTTAATGGCTCTCTCATTTTTCAGGCTCGTCAATCTTTGTCCCATATGTAGAGCAATTTGTCACCGGAGATGTCTCCATCGCCAGATGCTGGATAAACGTGCAGTGGTTGATTTTACTCAGGAGAGCAGTAGTGATCAACAGGGTCAAGATTCGTTTGTTAAATCGTTGCTTAAAATCTTATTTATGTAAAGTGTATTGAACAAATTTTAGATACAATTACGAATTAAAATCTATTTGTTCTTTTTATTCAGCAAATTTTGGATTATGGATCAGTTACAGTTTAATTTGATCTTGTTAGAATTAGAGAATTTTTATATTCAAATCTGAATATTTGCTTACATTCTTACAGCTAATACAGGTAAAAGCAACTGAACAGCCTTGGTAACCAAAGCAAACACTGAACTTTGGACACACTTGATCTGTTCGAGCCAAGTTACAAAATATATCTGCTGAATAGTTTTGTAGCAAAGTTTCTCATCCTCTAATATTTATTCTACTCTACTATTTTATTTAACACTGCTCTTAAGTACCCAAGTAAAAGAGGATTGAATTAAGCAGCCACTTGAACATCCCATGAACGGAACATAGCTCCACTTTACCTCCACTTTACCCTCCCCTGCAGCTCTCTGCTGCTGATTAACAACATCCTGAATCCTGTGTGTGTGTGATCAGTTCTGGTGTGGGGTGACATGATGGCTGCTTTGATCTCACCATCACCTCCTATGAACAGACGCAGCTGGCTAGGTGTGGGTGTGTGCACGCTGCACGGGTGTTGTTTTTAAAGTATAATAGAAATGTGTGATTTTGAATTTAAATTATTTATACGAGGATGCAAACCTTCCGTTATTATGAGCAACTTTACTTTTCACCATGTCTGCTATAGTTGGTTCTTCAAGTAGAACCAGTCCACCACCAAAAGCACCTGCAGGGGGTATATGAGCACTGGGCCATCCAGCAATGGAAGAAGGTGGCCTAGTCTACTGGCATTTTTTTGCAAGCTGTGAAGGATGGTGTGTTGTACTAGACTTATTGAAGAATTATATCACAATCCTGACAAATAGTTAAAGTTAATGATTTAGCCTTCAAAATTCCCAAATCTGAATTTGATTGAGGATTTGTGGGATGTGCTAGAAAAAACAAGTCATGGAATTTCCGCCTTGCAAGTCACAAGACTTGAAAGGATCTGTCACTAACTGCCTCGGCGCTTAATACCACAAGACACATTCCTGTAACTAATACTTTATGTACTGTAAATAACCATCAGTTCTCCCACGTTGGTCATAATGAGAATTTATTCCTCTGTTATACAGATGTTGCTGATAGTTCTAGCCGATGGCAATATGAAACAATATTATCCTGCTCTCTTTATATAAACCTAAGCCTGACTATACTTGCTCAGAGCTTTCCTCATCACCCGGACAAGCAGGTGAAGGCAGAGAACTGCATAAGAAAAGAGCCAAGCAATTAAGAAACTGAAAACATGTCAAAGTTGTTGAAGCTGTTGTTGAAGACAGCAGCTGGGAAGATAACCGAAGGACAGATCAGAGAAGGGAAGAGAGGTAGATGTAGGGAGACTGGATCTAAGGTCTGGAGAGGAGGAAACCACAGAGAAAACCTCTGTGGTCAAAGCATCCATCATCCTCATATTACTGCGATGGGAAGAGATTGTTGACCTCACCAGCAGATGTGCAGTCTGCTGGGATGGGCTTGCCAGGGTTGGGCATGCAAGGAATAGTTATATTCTTGAGTTAATACGGATATTTCCATTTAAGTTCCCGAATAGCCGATTTGCTTGAAGGCTTATTGCACGTATGAATTAAAGATCATTTAGACATTTGCACTAATGCATGACTGAGTGCTAAATAGTTTCTTCATTAAGTTAGCAAAAGATCACTAATGTGGGGGACGAGGCAAAAGCAAAGTTAGCTGAAGCTAAGAAACTTTAGAAAAGACAGAAAAATCCAGAAGGTCTTGGTTTAGATCAGAGAAGGAAGGGGGAGACTAAAGAGGCACCGCCTTTTGAATTTGGGATGTGTAATCCAGGACGATCCTTTCATAGTAAGACCCACCTAAGAAAACTTTTACCTTTGACTATCATTCCTGGTACGTTCAGCCAGTTGATACATAGTTGAGTAATGCCACCATTCTTTCCTTCTCAGTGCTTCTGAATTTCCCCCCAACTTTTAATCTTTTTCTGTTTTTTCTTACACAAACATACCTTCTCATCTTCTACTCTTCCCACTCACCTCTCTTCTGGAAAGTCCCCTGAGTTTGGAAGTAGTACCAGGAGCTGCAGCAGCACTGTTTGCGTCTGGTGAGGGGAAGGCACGCCACTGGCAGCTGGCCTACCACATTAGAGGACTTTGGTGTATGTATGTGTGTATATGCATGTGTATGTGTTCTTGCATGTGTGTGAGTGCATGCATGTCTGTACAATAATAAGAGCCCTGCAGTCTGTCAGCCACAAGGCAGCAGCTGCTCAGGCCCACAGATTAGAGACTTGCACTGCACTGGATGCCCTTAGTGAGTGGTTAGATGGATGGATGAATGAACGGATAAATGGACGGATGGATGGTGGTGAGATGTTGGGAATTGAATCCCTTCCTCTCTTAGAAACAATCTCTACACCTGCCAAGCTACACAGCAAAAAAATACACTCATTTATTTTTTCAATTAAGTGCCTTTGTCTCCGTTTCTCCTCAAACCATTTATCCTGCCACTGGTGTCAGAACAGCAGAGGTTTCTACCTAGAGTGGTGTTCATTCAAAAGCTATTGTTACATGTAACTTATTCTTAATGAAGTACAAAAAAATGATACAGACGTGATGCTGTAATTCTTTGTTTTATCTCATGGTGCCAGTATTGTCTCATTTTCACGTTACTTAAAACCAGACACAGATAAAGAAGTGTTTCTTCCAGGTGTGCAGTGTGACATGATGGCTCTGAGGTTTGGCACAGAGTAGCACTTTATTAATGTTATTTATATTTTATCAAAAATCTCAACCAAAGAAGTCTTTTGCTTGTTTTAATTGTTCAGCTTTTCTCAAGTAAAGTCAGTTAAACTATAAATATAGTTTTTATTGTTTTGTTTACTTGCACTTATATGGTTTCCCCTAGTTTCACTTTTGGGCTAGCTGATGACAAAAGTTATGTCTCTGAGACCCGAAGAGCACCGAGCAGACTCGTGAACAAGGGAGGTATAAACAGGAAACGCGTCCATGGATGATGAATCTGGAGCTTTGGCAAGTATAGAGACTCTGATATGTTTCCAAACACATCTATAAATCAACTCTTCAAAATAAATTAAGAAATTGAAATTGAAATGTACATCAAGATACATTATAAGGAAGGGAAAAGAGGAAAAAAACAAGCAAACCATACAAAACATGTGAGATTGACCACATGAACTTTTTTCTTTTAAATTTGTGCTACAATTTACTACACATTCATCTCACAGTGTGACACAACTGAAAATGATTTTTCCAAGAAAAATACACATTTTTCTTTTAAACCATAATGACAGAACAAAGAAAAAGCTAGAAGAAAACTACCATCACAAAAAGAAAGCAAACAACAATTGTCTCCTTGTATTTAACAGAGGTGAAAGTGCAAACACAACATCTGGAGAAAGAAAATATGCATAATAAGAAAGGGCTAAAAAAAATGATATTTTTTGGACTTTTGGAAAAAAATTAATAGAATTTAAAAAATCAGTATTTCCCATATTAGGGTACATGAGATGAAGTGAACTCAGAAGTGGTCATCACACACAAACTGCTTCACTATAGTATCTTTGTCATGCATTCAAAGTGAATTCACTGCTATAAAAGATTAGATGTTTGCTATATTACCCACCTGTGCATAAAATCTGTTTTACGGTGGAATTCCCCTTTAGGCGGGAGTGATCATTCATATACCAATGAGGCATCCCGCTGCCCCCCATATGCCTTGTTGTGGTTTGTCTAGGTGAGATGAAGGCTATTGCTGTGACACTGGGAGGTAGGCACACTCTTAAATACTCCCTCTTTGTGTCTGATCCATCTCTGATCTCTTTGTTCCCTTCACTCTGGAACGCGCGTGTACACGATCGCAAAGTACATTAACACTAGTGAGTGAATGCAAGTGTCTGCAAGCACGCACAGACCCACAAACATACGCACACTCCTGCTGTTTGTCGATCCCTGTAACAGTATACTCCTAATGTCATAACCCCAGCAAAAGCACAGCCCTCCAGATGTCTGGTGCGTGTGGGTATCAAGTATTCGACTGATCACATAAAGTGACTGCTCCCTCACTCACTACATCAGACATAATGTTCAGTTACCTCACGCACACGTCATCCAGCCAAAAGGTGTGATTGTGTCAGTGGTACAGAGGTGGTTACTCACAGCAGCGGCTGCCTCATACAAAGAGGAATGCTGTTCGCAAGACATTTGGCGCAGGTGAGGATGGGCCAAATATGGTGTCATCATGTTCAGGTGCTGGAGATGACACGAATGAAATAAACATGTCGAACAATGACATACTGTGCTAGTGTACTGCAGCCAGTCAGGTATTTAGGGTCATTTTCTTTCATGGCAGGAAATCAGCTTCAGAATTACAAAATTACATTGCAAACATTATTCTGCGCATTTTTGGAAAAACAGTCAGGACCAGAACTAAACAGTTGAAGAACATTTTTAATGTAGTCAACCTTACCTTTCTGAGTATGTGAACACAAACGCACTGGAATTTGATTGAAAACCATTAACCCTTCTGAGCCTGTGATCTCCTGGTACAACTGCAACCAAATAAGGTTGAGCAATTAACATGTCCCAGGTCGCAGTTTTCTTCCACTAATGGCTTTGCCAAAATCAGGTCAAAACCGCACGCAACAACAAAAACATATAGTCCAGGAACAGGCTTTGTTGATCTCATCAGCTGTTCATAGCACTTCCTATGTTGGAATAAACGTAATCCAGCAGGAACTATTGCTTCCGCCTATCCTTTTTCAGGGTCGCAGGAGCCTATCCTAGCTGTCTTAGGGCAGGGTATACCCTGGACAGGTCACCAGTCTGTCACAGGGTTAACACATAGACAACCATTCGCACACACATTCACACCTATGGGCAATTTAGTGTTTCCAATTAACCTATCCCCACTAACTGCATGTCTTTGGACTGTGGGAGGAAGCCGGAGTACCCAGAGAGATCATGCAAACTCCACACAGAAAGACCCCGGCCTGACGGTGGAACTGAATTGCTGTGAGGTACTACAGTGCTAAACGCTGTGCGGCCCCTATTGCTATTGAAAGTTTGACTTTGTACCTTCTGTATAGTTCCTAGAACAAGTTGGAAATAGTTTATTTTGACGTTGTTTTCTTTTCTTTCTTTTTTTTTCCCGCAAAACATGCGGTGGTTTACGACACCAACTCTCTGCCATCTATAATCCAGTTTTGAGATCCCTTCCCAGACGCCTTAACGCCCACTCACATCCTGGGCCATCCGATCTCAGGAATTCGCATGATAAGGTGGGGCCAGGTTTCACAATGAACTCACCCGAAACTCTGGCTGATTGGGACCCACACCCAGTTTCACACCTTGGGTCAGGCGATTAGAGGATCATCAGGGGGTCCTTTTGTCCCTCGGTGGGGGGAAACTCCCACTAGGTTTATATCTGGGACTCTCCACCATTTGACCTTAGAACTGAAGAAGCTTCTCGGATGAGAGGTGAAACGTCTTCAAGCAACTTAAAGAAGTCCAGACGCTTTTCTTTGCAAGCTCCTTTGACTACGATGACCTGGATGACTGAGAACCTTCACAGACAAAACATGCGAACATTTTGAAGACATTCAAAAACATTTCCTGTAGTTGGAAACTATTTCAGGCAATTTTATTTTCATTTACACATTTTAGGAATATACCTGTTTTTCAATTTCTTTGTAGTTTATTGCACCTTTTAGCTTAATTACACTAGGTAACAGGTGTTTTATTGAATAAGATACTTGTATCGCCTAACTCATACAAAAACAGTTTTTGTAGCTTTATTTTAATATTATTGTAGCCACAGTGGAGTTACTATCATACTGATCTTCTTCAATGTTGTCACGGATCTTCATTATGTTACTGACATGTGCACATTACCACCATATTGTATTTCCCGGCTGGTTGTCAGAGGCTCCTGGAGGTTGCTGAGTGAAACTGGTTGTAAAAAAGGTGCTACAACAAAACCCGGTAGCGAATGTTTTGGTTGCTAGCAGATTGCCATGGCTACCTGTAGTTTTTCATGTCGGTCTGTAAACACTCGCTAACTGCTAGCCGAGCTGCAGTAAAACTTTACTTCAAAGTAAAATTTGCAGCTCAGTGTCACAGTCAACTTGTTTCAAAAGGTGCAACTTTTACTTTGAAGGCAAATGTGTGACTGGGGCTGTAGCAATCATTTTCCCAGTGACTTCCATCAACCTCCAGAAATTTCGCACATCCAGTCAGAGAATGCTGGTGGTAGCCAGATGGTCATTGGCTGGGCTGTTTCACTTGATCCTACATTGTTACCATGATTGTCACACATCCACGGTGGTAGGCAAGCTAACGTCATGGTAAGATTAGTGATCATGAAATACGTGAGGTAGCAATCGACTGACCTTGAGATGATAAATTAAGTCTCAAGTGGGTAATTAAAACTATAATCTTACCTGCGGACATTAGTCATCATCATCATCATGCCTGTAGGTCTGTGAGGTCTCTGGACTGTAGAGGTACATGCTGTATGTGTGCGTACATATGCAATCACACACACATAGCATGGAGCAGGTTTCAACACTGTGGTAGCAACGCAGCCTTGGCACTCCCCTCCTGACATGTTCAAATCTGTCCTCATCACTGATTCTCCTCTTAATCTGTACCTGATCACCTCACTCTGTCACACTTGAAAGGGAAGGGAGGAGCAGAATAGAGAAATTATACTTTATCTGTGTTCCTTCATACAGTGGCTTGCAAAAGTATTTGGCCCCCCTGAACTTTTCCACATTTTGTCACATTACAGCCACAAACATGAATCGATTTTATTGGAATTCCACGGGAAAGTCCAACACAAAGTGGTGAATACGTGAGAAGTGGAACGAAAATCATACATGATTCCAAACATTTTTTACAAATAAATAACTGAACAGTTGGGTGTGTGTAATTATTCAGCCCCCTTTGGTCTGAGTGCAGTCAGTTGCCCATAGACAACTGACTGCATTGTCATTGCATTAACGCCATAACGCGGCAAACCTCCGTTAACGAGTTACCGCGGATCGCCCCGTGCGTCAACACGTTAACAAGCTAACTGCGCTAACGCACTAGTTCCCACCAATTGAGTGTCACATCCGACATACTGTTTTACTTTTGTCCATGGCATGCTCACCATCAGGGTCATGCTTCACAGGAAAACCAAAATAGGTCCAAACACCAGATCTGAATGAGGGTGGGGGAGGTTCAATTTCAGGTAGCGTCCACATTATTTCCTTAGGGATTAAAGTATTCTGACTCTGTTTCAGGATGACCTGCCATTATCCAATCACACATCTGCTTACCTGCATCTTTTGCTCGTTTCTCCTCCTCTTCTTTTCTCTTTTTCTAAACTGAGCACCAGATGACTTTGAACTTTTCTTGTCCATCTTCCACTGGTTTTAATTTTGCACTCCAGTATGAACACCCATCCCCCAACCCGAGGATCGCCACAACATAACCTAACAGACCTACACCTTAGTTCACAGATTCACTTTGTCTAAGGTTTATTTCTGGGAATTCGCACAACCCAGGATTCAAATCATGAATACATGATGGGCTTGGATTTACAACATTATGAATGAAATGTGCTCTATTTGGAAGCAGCCCGCCCCCTTTCGACAGGTTGTGTGTGAGACTTTAAATCATCAAACTGTAAATTTTAAATTGTTATTGATCCTTTACCCCGAGTCCTAAAGTGTATATTTGTTTTCTTACTCTTCTTATATTTATTGTTTGTTTACTGCTGTAACTGGAGCCTCGTCGTCTCGTCTCTCTATATACTGGACTGTATGTAGCGGAGATGACAATAAAGTTTACTTTGACTTCAGCAGCGAGCAGGCGCACCGAGGGCTCTCGCGCTCACTTTTCGCGTACAGAATTTCGAAAAAAACAACAACAACAAAAAAAAAAAACATTGGTGCAAATTATAAGTCTGTATCATGATGTCTGGTGTTTTCGTGTTTGTTGGGTTGTTTTTATTTTGTTTTATTTTGCGAGTTGGTTATTAGATGCTGCTCCAGCCGGTCAGAGAATCCCCCGCCCTCTCCTCCCTTTTTTTTTGTCAACCCCCAGAGCATGATGCTGCCACCACCATATCTGACAGTGGGGATGGTGTGTTCAGGGTGATGTGCAGTGTTAGTTTTCCACCACACATAGTGTTTTGCATTTTGGTCTCATCTGACCAGAGCAGCTTCTTCCACATGTTTGCTGTGTCCCCCACATGGCTTGTGGCAAACTGCAAACGGGACTTCTTCTGGTTTTCTGTTAACAATGGCTTTCTTCTTGCCACTCTTCCATAAAGGCCAACTTTGTGCAGTGCACGACTAATAGTTGTCCTATGGACAGATTCCCCCACCTGAGCTGTAGATCTCTGCAGCTCGTCCAGAGTCACCATGGGCCTCTTGCTGCATTTCTGATCAGCGCTCTCCTTGTTCGGCCTGTGAGTTTAGGTGGACGGCCTTGTCTTGGTAGGTTTACAGTTGTGCCATACTCCTTCCATTTCTGAATGATGGCTTGAACAGTGCTCCGTGGGATGTTTAAGGCTTGGGAAATCTTTTTGTAGCCTAAGCCTGCTTTAAATTTCTCAATAACTTCATCCCTGACCTGTCTGGTGTGTTCTTTGGACTTCATGGTGTTGTTACTCCCAATATTCTCTTAGACAACCTCTGAGGCCGTCACAGAGCAGCTGTATTTGTACTGACATTAGATTACACACAGGTGCACTCTGTTTAGTCATTAGCACTCATCAGGCAACGTCTATGTGCAACTGACTGCACTCAGACCAAAGGGGGCTGAGTAATTACGCACACCCCACTTTGCAGTTATTTATTTGTTTGTTAATCATGTATGATTTTCGTTCCATTTCTCACCTGTACACCACTTTGTGTTGGTCTTTCACGTAGAATTTCAATAAAATTGATTCATGTTTGTGGCTGTAATGTGACAAAATGTGGAAAAGTTCAAGGGGTCGAATACTTTTGCAAGCCACTGTAAATACTGACATGATTTTAATGATGCTGCAAAACCAGAGAAATGACAGATCAGTTATTCACTCCAGTCACCTGCATGAAACTGAAGGTGAAAGTTTTAGACACTCTTTCCTTTACTTTAACAATAGACTTCATGCTGCATATGTATGAGTAAAAAAGCAATGTGAGTGTGTGCGTGCTAGACTCAAAAGGCTTGGACACATAATCAAAAATAATATCGGTTTCTGTTGCCAAAAAGTTTATTTGACTTTGAAAAGTTGTAGAAGCATGTACTTAAGTGGGCGATAGTTAGTTTCATAGTCACGTACGGAAAGTAAAAAAGTGGATGGTACAATAGGATAAATATAGTTTAGGTAGTATAAGTAAAGCCAGAGTGTAAAGTATGTGTGAGCAGACAACTAAAGAGTATAAACCCACAATAAGTGGAAAAAAAGGCCAAGTGTTCCAGTCATGTTGTACCACAGTCTGCAGGCAGGGTTGCCCTGCGGGATCATAGGAGAGAGAAATGAGGGATGGACAGGAGGGAACGGAGGACGGAAGAATGTGAGGAATGAAGGCTGAGCTCAGCCTGGCAGGTCTGTGCAGAAACAGCATGCACAGTGAACTTTAGGTAAGGTAGTAGAAATGGCCTAGGGACATGTCTTTGTCTCGGCTTTTTTACCAATAGATTGCTACTGATTATCCTACATCTAATCAACTCTTTCACCCGTTTTAGACCACGCCTCTGTTTGCAGCTCACTGAAAAGGAGTGAAGGGTACAGAGAAAAACTGGGCAAGCGTGACATCTGTCTGACTCAATAGCACTTAATTAATGAAATGAAAGTGCTGAATAGGAGAACATGTCGGAGAAATGTATGGTGTGGTTCTCACAGTAGCTTACAGAAACTTTTAACATCAGCATGCGGCAGCAGCAGCACCTTCAGCGCTCACACACAGTGCAGGATAGCTTCAGGAAGGCTTAAGAGTGTGTCACTCTCATTTTGGCAGCTGTACAAGTCAAACACACACTTGATGTATTTATGCATGTAAAATGGACTATGTGGTAAATCATCATGCACACCAAAGTCTTTCATTGTTCCAATCACACTGTAATTTACAGCCTGTCCATAACCACGTATTCTTGTATTAGTCACTGTAATGATTATCTTATGGACCGACAAAGAATGAAAAAAATCTTAGAAATGAATTTATGATATGTGACAAGTAAAAGACATCACTTTTCATGTAAGCGTGTAAGAACTGCAGCTGTTCTGTCGTGTATAGTGTATTATGTATGAGTATTGGATAGTGAAGTCCCATCTTGGAGCCTTGAGCAGACCCTTTTGGTCTTCGCTGTTTTAGTAATTTGACACCAGACAAGACACTCATATGCTTATTGTTCCTTCTGACTGTGAATTATGGGGATTATAATAAAAAAATGAAAATAAAAACTCATCAGTAAAGGTGTTGAGGCCACAGATTAAGGGAGCAGGGTTGTAGTTTTCCCATAAACTTCTAAAAAACAAACTGCAGTCCCACATGCAGCCACTTGAAGCCAAAGAGAGTCAATCCAGAGACCCGTCTGTTAAAACGGGTCCCCGTCTGTTTTTAGTCTTGTACTAAAAGTGGTTTGGATTTCTGTACCGTATCTCTTTCTTTATAGTAACTGTACAGGAGCTGTGCTTCTTTTATAAACTTTATTAAAGCTCAAAGTTAGGGTGTGGCTGCTATGACTGTCAGGTGGATGCCAAAATAAAATGATGCCAACACTAATTATCTGTGTCTGTGATACACCCAGTCCTTTCTTATCAACATTTCTAGCCTTACTTGATCAGCAATGCAGGGGTGTACAAACGTGGTGAGGCATCCTCCAAAACCTCCGACGTGGCAGAAATACAAAAGCAGAGCTTCACAAACCACTGTGGTGGCTGCGTTTATCTTTTTCTTGCAATCCATGCTTGCAACCACAAGAGTCTGCCCCTGCTGGCCATTAGAAAGAATGCAGAATTAAGGCAGGTTTGCACTAGCTTCTCTTTTTACACCTTAAATTTATTTATTCCCTAGTCTATGATACATGATAGGGTGGCTATCAATCATAAACAGCCAGAGAAACTAGAGCTTTTTATCACAAACGCACTGATGCATTACTGACAGCAGCCACTAGTTTACCTCTTGCCTCTCACTGATGTGCATCAGCCAGTTTTAGTGCTTTAAATGGTGACCATTTGGAGGGGATCCAAACGGTGACCGTTTTTCTGACATGCCGATTAATTAGAAGTGTTTTTGATGAGTGGAGCTCAATATTTAGATTATAAGAAGAAGAAAGGTTTCTCTCAGATTCCCATCAAAGCTATGTGCTCACTACAGCTGAGAACAGTTTTCTTAATGACCATGACTGAGATCAGTGCCATGAAGTTGATGATAAGGATTTTGAACTTCCCAGCAAAAGATAAGTGGAATTCCTCCACTGCATTGAATCTCCATTAAAACCAGAATAATAATTATATGACATTGTTCTGCGAATGCGCAGGTTTTATTACAGTGCCTTTTTTAAAAACTATAGATGTATCCTGAAGCATAATGCAAGTCACGCACGAGTACAAGCAGCTTGAGCTGAAAAGTACATGACAAGTCCATAACAAAGCATGCAATTTTGTTAGACTGGGCAGACAATCCGAGCGGACCACCAGCTCTGCAGACACAGTGCCGCTCAGTTACTTGAACTCCTCTACTGATCCTCAGTGTCCATTATAATGTTTTGATGCACTGCAGGTTGCAGTAGAATTTAACAAGGAATTACAGAGCTACAAATGAGAAATTACTGACAAAGTTGTTTGGCTCACCACTTGTGTTCTGATCTGTCTGCAGGGCCATACACACCCTTTCTTTGAGGTTAAGCGTCTGGTCTGGTTAAAAGCTGTGGGCTGCAGTCTATCATGGGTCAGTAGAAAGAAGAAGGTAGGAAGCGGAAAGGAGAAAGGACATAAAACAGCCCTCTGAACAGTTTAAGATTAAAGGGTAGCACTGCTTGTTCCTCACAGTGTTACTAATGCTCAAATTACTAATTATAATGTCTCAGATGTTTGAAGGTTTAGTTGATGATGCAGCAGTTTGACTGGTTTGAGGAAGACAACTCATCCCCGCCTGGAAGCAGAGAAAAGAAATCAAATTTCACCTTGGAAAATTTGTCTGATTTACATTAAATGTTGTTTCCTTGTCAACTTTGTAGGACTGTTGAAGGTGCTTTTCCAGTCACGCATGCTTGATGATGGTCAATCCATTAATATTTCTTATTACAGCTTTGTTGTAGAGTCATGAAATACGGTAGATAGAAAAATGTCCGTGTTACTTTCACCTCATGTGGTGACAGGCATGGCGGGTAGCACAAGGTTTTCCAGCAACTCGGGAGAATGTGTGACAGATGAGGAAGGAATGCAGAGATAAAAGAACAAATAATGGCACATTAAAGTCATTCCTTTGTTTGGGGGAAACAATCAAGATATCAGCCATCTGAGATGAGACTAGACCGCCGAAGGTAAAGCCACAGTTTTAAGGAACAAGAGGTCATTTGATGCCTTGCTGGGAAAATTGATCCCATTCTTGTCTTTATCCAAAACAAGAAAATCTGCCAACTGGTACATTCAAAGTTTATTTCTATAGTCTACGGGAAAAGCAAAACTGCCAAATGTAGAGCTTTGGTGCTATTTCTTTTCTTTGGGAGCCGTGACAACAGTGCATTAAGGCACTTTTTAATACCTCAAGCATTCATGTTTGTTTGCTATTGCTCAAACGAATAGGCAGTGGCTTGACAGGCGTTTCTCAATCTTTTGTTTGTACTTTTGTTCTTACAGACTTGTGAAATAATCATGAGTCATTTCCCAACCACTGTCCTGATTTGAAGTCAGCATTTTAGCCTAGCCCGACCCAAATTTTGCTGTCTTATACTTTGTCGAGCTCTAAGTGCAATATTTCAGCTGGATCACGATGCGTCACTGAAGCTAAAGGATCTTCCTCGGGAATACCAGTGGACCAGAGGGGCTAGCCCTTTTCCATAAATAGCCCCTCTTGTGAGGCGATGCTTGACCCTCGCTGATCAATATTTTAGAAAATTGCTCCTTGTGTCACTCCCCATCTCCCAAGCTGACAAGGATGAGATTGTACTATGTGTATTTGTGTGTAAGTGTGTGCCTGTGAGGCTGAGCGAAAGTGATTTCGTCAGCAGGCCCATAATGTTTCTCTACACCATCTCATTCCCTCTCAGGCTTCAAGAAAGTGGAACTCGGATCCAGCAAGTGTCAGCTTAGGTCGAGCGGAACATGTTCCAAATGGTGTTAAAAGCATGTACTTGTTGGCCTCTGTTTTCAATTATTGATGAGAAAAGGCACGCTAAAAATGATCCCTGTTTCCTTTTCGATCCTTCCCTGGTGGAAGAGCGCATGAATTAATAACACAGATCAAACTGCAGCGTTAGCGCAGATCAAGCATTTGTAAAGAAGCTGAAAGGACTGTATACAGGAGAGGCCTATGATATAATGTGGCTTTACCTTGAATGTTCTCTGTTCCTGTCACATCCCATTTAATTTTGGAACGCAATTCCTCGAGGTGTAGGAATGATGAATTAGTAATCGCAACATGAGGCTTGGGAAGAAATGTCCTGCAAAAAGTTTGAACCGAAATCTTTGCTGCAAGAATTGGCAAAGAAAGTGTTGCGATCTATCATGTGGAGAATAGATTTTAGCACAGTACTTTCCATGTTACCATATCAGTGTATACCAGCCGGTATCGAGCAAATCATCAAGTAAAGATACAAGCTGACAGACAAGATACATTTATTTATAAGGACAACTATTTCAGCTGGAGAAAAAGTAAAAGTACATATGAGCTTTGGCTGATGTTTCAGCAGAGTAATCGGGTGGGTATGTTCTCCGTTATACTTGCATTTCTCTTTATTTGAAGGTATCGCATGACTGATACATCTCTGTGTTACAGTTCTCCCTACGGCAGTCTACATTTGCTTTGGTGAGTGGTGCAATGGAGAACTCCACTGGGTAGTGAGGAAAACAAGATCTCTCTACTTCCATCAGAGGACGCATGTAGTAGTCTCTTACTATCAAACATGGCACTCCATGTTCCCGCTGGACACAGAGACTCAACAGAGACAGAAAAGGACCGAAAAGGAACTCAAACAGAAAGAAAATTGGCAATAAATTCAGTCGGGAGAATGCTAGATTAAAGTAGTTGAATCTGAGAGCTCATGTTTCCATCCTAACTAGCCTCCAAACACGTTTTCAGCCACCCTTGCTTGTGCCAGACAGTTCACAGCGACTAATGCAGTGTGGGGGAGGTTTGATATAATGGCTGACATCTTTACTGTATCAACTTTTCAATTAGTTATTTCCAGAGATGGAATCCGATTACTTTTTTCAACTAACGAGTAAAGTAAGGGATTACTATTGCAAAAATGGTAATTATATTACTGTTACTTTCCCGTAGGAACGCTGCGTTACTGCGTTACTAAAACCGTGATTTTTTTTGCGAGAATGTCTCATGACAGTGACGTAAGCGAGTGCGACGTTCGTGACAACAGCTGTGTGCAGATCAACAGTGGATCATATATCGAGTGCAGAGAGAGTATGAGCGTGCAGCGTTTAAAGCGTGGAAGTACTGACCTTACTTTGAGTTTGATTCCATAAAAAGTGACAAAAACATTAGTGTCCGCTGTGCGTGGGAAGAAAACTTCTTTTTACAGCGAAAAAACCCCTAAACTTCCAAACAAGCACCGAGTAGCTACGACGTAATGGGAAACTCACAGAGAAACTCGCGGATTCTTCCACTGACCGCGGCACACCTGCACCAGGGTAACCCTCCGCCTGCCCCACTCCTGCTTTACAGGTGAAAATAGAGCAACAGGACCGCTGAGTCTTTGACTTTATTTATTTTCTGCTGTGTTTTACTTGCATCTATTTCAAAGACTGAGTGTAAACACAAAAAATATTTTATTTTATGTGCTGGAATGTGCAGAAAATAGGTTTAAATGTTAAACTAATTTCTTCCAGTCAGAGAATGGTGCATATAATTAAATTTTTGCTTGATGCATAAAGTTAAAAGATTAAAACTAATAAAACAAGTTTTAAAAAGAGACTTTTCCATTTGATTACATTTTGTATGATGGATTATGCAGAAAAAGTAGAATTGGGCTGAAAGATCTATCACTTTATCACCTATTCAGGTTGTAAATCATGTTTTTAAAAAGTAACTAAGTAACTAAGTAATTAATTACTTTTGAAAATAAGTAAACAGTAAAGTAACGGGATTACTTTTTGGGGGAAGTAATCAGTAATTAGTTACTGATTACTTTTTTCAAGTAACTTGACCAACACTGGTTATTTCACTGCTTTTATTGTGGCTAAAGATGAATCCAATCATCTGACATGGTGTCAGTTGGATTACCTCCATTTTCCTGGCTGTCACATTACTAACCGCTGAAGAGGTGGAGATACAGAATCATCCCTTCCATTAAAACACAGAAATCTGAGTTTTTTCATCATCTGTCTGTTGTTTCAGAGAAATCAGCATTTGTGGGGGAGCTTGTGATGATTATAGTTGACTAATAAGTTGTCATCAGCTCTGGTCATTATCTTCTCCTCACCCATAGACAAGGGTAGGATAGAATAAACTAGAGCAGGGTTGGGGGAACTCCAGGCCTCGGGGGCCGGTGTCCTGCAGGTTGTAGATGTGTCCTTGATCCAACGCAGCTGATTTAAATGGCTAAATTACCTACTCAACATGTCTTGAAGTTCCCCAGAGGCCTGGTAATGAACTAATCATTTGATTCAGGTGTGCTGACTCAGGGTGAGATCTAAAACCTGCAGGACCTGGTGATTCGCAGCACACTTTGATCAACGCTGTGATATCACTTTAAGTCAGTGAACTCTTTTCATAGCACATAACTTAGAAATAATTTAACCCTGAAGGGCTGGTCTGCTTCAGTTGATGTGATTAAATTTGCCACTTGTGTGGCCTTCTCTGATCTGCAGAGTATCTATGATGTTGTTCTTCTAAAATGACATTCAAGAACTTCCAAACTTTATTGAAACATGCATTTTATGTAGTCCCTTCAGAGTTTGGTCTGGTTACTCATAGCAAATTATTAGGAGTAAGCCATGAAAAGAAGACATACTGGCTAAATGACTACAAACTTGTTCTTGACTAAATGGTACTGTGGGCAGCACAGCATGAGGGCTGGAAGCCTTAATTGCATGGAACTTTGCATATGTGTGGTAGAAGTGTAATCAGTGAGGGAAAACAAACTTTTGAAATCTTATTTTTAAGGGAAGAAAAAACTTTTCAAGTAGTTTTTATCCCATTGAGATTATGACTGTAAATCATGCATTGACTCCCATGCAGTTGTCTGCCTGCTCTGAGAACATTCTGAATTTCCACATACTTGGTAGGATGCTAATGTTGCCCGAAGGTCTTTTTATTCCCAGGTCACACTGGAAACACTGCTTTTTTCCAGCTTTATAATGTGAAATAAAATCACAAACACTGGCGTTAGCAACGTAAGAATTCATATTAGGAGTATCTTCATGGTTAAATTTTTAGCTCTGTATTTTTTTCCTCGTTTTGGCACGATGCATTTGGTTATGTAACCTTGATGTAGTGACTTAATGTGGAAATAAATGCACAGAAGTTCTTGAGTTATTTATCTTTATATATTACTGATCGTTGGCTGAATAAATCACCATCTGCCAGCACTGAACTACAGACAACCAAACTGCACTTTTATGTCTCTAATTCTATTTGATTGAAATAGAATTACCATCATACCACTGTGCAGAAAAGTGGTGTGATGGTAAGCACTGCAGCCTCACAGCAATGACATCCAGGATTTGAGTCCACCAGCTGGCTGGGGCCTCAGTCTCCATGTTTTCCCACACGGGTCAAAAGACATTCCCGTTGCTCATGGGTGTGAAAGGTTGTCTCTCTCTCTGTGCACTAGCTTTGCTAAACTGGCAACATGTTCAGGTTGTACCTGCCTCTCACTCCATGATAGCTGGGACCGGCTCCAGCAACCATCAAAGTGGAAGAAAATGAATGGATAAAAATCCTGTTGCAACTATGATAGTACAGAGCTTCAATGATCACTGTTGTAGTGTATCACTTGTGCTAATATATGATACTTTTGGCCACACTACTGATCCATTTTACTCAACTTGCTGTTTTGGCATGCGTTACTGTTATAATGTTCAGTGAGTTTTCTTGTAGAGACTGGTCCCTCACATTTGTTCTTTTCCTGCAACCCTTGAGGGAAAAAGCAAAAAAAAAAAGGAAAAGAAACATTTATTCCTTATCCAGCAATGAGCTGTCTGTCTCCTTGTGTCTGACCTCCTCTTTAACGACTTTCTTTTACTATTGTTTCTTGATCCATCTCTATGTCTTTATTTGAAGTGATTATTTTTACTAGGAAGACCCGTGGCTCGATTCATGGTAATGCATCTACTTTCGGTTGCCTACTCAAAACAACCCAGCATGACAGTGGCTGAGGATACAGCTATGGGTGGGAACAGGAACAGACAATAGAGACTAGATTTGTTGTGGATTGCAAAACTTTGCTACAAAAAGGCCCGCACACTGACATGAATACAAGCATGCCCTAAAATGAAGAGAAAGAGAAACACTAGAAACACTTACATGCGTAAATGCTCATGCACAAAAATATAAGGTGTTAGAAAGGCATGACTGGACTCGCTATCGTTGTCGTTATCTCCTGTGTGCATACACATCCACAGCAGTTACAAAAACATAGTTATAATTGTGGCCTTGTTGCTCGAAGTAATATGCAGAATTTTATTACAGTAGTTCGTTTACATTACGAGGCATCTGATCGAACAACGTCAATTAAGCAATTAGATTTGAAGTTGATGAATGTGTTTGCTCACAGTTTGATATGCAGAACATAACCAATCAGTCTTCTCGAAATGCATTATCCCCAGAAGTGGCAGAAAAACCTGTGCATTTCCCAACCAATGTTACGTAGGAAACCCAATATTTTCATTCACAGATGTTGATTTACAAGATTAAGCCCTGGTTTTGCCCAGTGAAGACAGATGTCACTTCCTGTTATTTATATGCATGGTGAGTATCCAGTTAGGCTTCATTGCAAAAGAACCTGACCTTTTTCTTGAAAACATAAGAGAATGTTTAAGAAGTGACATGCCAGTTCATGTCAAGGGATAATAACATAATAAATCTCATTCACCAGCATGATGTTGTTTCAGCTCAAATCTGCAGTCACTTTGGAACCTGCTCTCTATCAAAATAACAGCCACTGTTCAAATAAACTCAGCACACAAGCCCGGGCCTGGTGTTTCTGACGTTCACAAGCTCGAGCTATTCTCATGAAGATTAATGTTTTTCTCTCTCTCGCTCTTTTAGGTAATCTAATATCAAGCACGTGTTTACCAAGGATAATGATATATGTTTATGATATATCAAATACGATAAGGTTCTTACGTGTCCATTTTGCCACGCGTTTCTTTCCAAGTAACCTGAAACCATTAAAGCAAGAAGTAAGCATTTTGAATGTCTGTGTAATACTTCTCAGATACAATAGAGAGGATCAGCTGAACTTTGGCTTGGCTGCAACTAAAGCCTGCCGCAGCAGTTGGAGTTGGTTACTCAGCCGTGGCTTTAGGTTGTTGTGAACACATAATACTAGCATGCATACACCCACCCTGTCACTTGTCACGCATGCAAAAAGAAACACACATGCTTCCATAAACAAACACTCATGTGGCGTTCACACTGTGTCACTGCAAGAACACAGTCTCACATAAACTATTTATTGTGCAGCTTTTTTACCAGGCAGCACAATGTAAGAGGGACCATGCATGCTACACGTGCAGTTGGTGCTCCGGATAGCGAGAAGAGTTGTAGGTTTGGTTAAGAATAGAATCGCACGACTCTGAAACAGCACCGTTTTACTGCACATCTGTTTACTTTGAAAGTGTATCTCTTGCATTCTTACACTTAAGTTGGTGACTTCATCACTTCCCTTAGGGTGCAGAATATATAAGTGAGTCAGGACACTCAACAGGATTTCTCTCTGCACGCAAGCAGCAACTGGTAAGGGAGGGTCTACACTTGACCACAGACATGTGGTCTTATCTGTTCTGGGTATGTGTCAAGATTCCTGATAAAATGTCTAGTGCAGTATTAATGTAATTGTTGTAATTACAATTATGGTTTCAAATAAGGGTATTTTTTCTAGGCTTTATAAATAATGTAGAAAGAATTAAAATTTCTATGCACTTGCTCACAAAGCACTTGCTTTCTTTTCACAGAAACACATATTCACAGATTACATTTAACATAATGTTGAGTCAAATTAAAGGTATGTTTCTAGCCCTCTTTTGCCACTCAGATTTTCTTTACTTGTGTTTCAAATGCTAGGTCGCAACATTCAATGGACTTATATCAAAAACTGAATAGTGGCTACCAAAGATGAATTAAACTTAATAATATTTATGATGTGGAGGAAAGCCTGTATCAGTGTAAAGTGGTGGATGGATGAGTTGGCAAATATGGGACATCATGTGCATCCTAAAAGTAAATGTAGATAACACAGAAGAAAGAACCAAATGGGGTTTGAGGTGGTGCAAGCATTGTTGCAGGACCAGAGTGAAGATGGAGCAGGTGTGGAGACCAGGAAGGCTTAGAGAGGCAGAATTTTAATCACCTGGGCAGAACACTAGCCACGGGTTTCTTGAATCTCTGTGAGAGGTCCTGGGTTCAAATCCCGGATGGGCTCCCAATTGTTTCAACTAGCTCCGAGGTCACAACAAAGAACAGAGACATGCTACCCATTGAATAGGGATTACCAAAGTTTTTTTTTTCTTTAAAAAATGTAATATTTACCATTATGTCCTTATTAGTGGGTAAAGCAGTGCATAGATGAGTTGTCAAGTCTATAGGACATGATGTACAAATGAGGCCCAGAGACTGCTGCAGGACCAGAATGAAGACGCAGCAGAAGTGGACACCAGGAAGGCCTAGAGAGATTTTAAATACCAGGGCAGGGCTCTAGCCAGGTGTTCTGCATTTTTAACCATCTCCTGAATCTCCACCCAGGAAACTCCTGCAACACAAAAACACATGTGCACATTGCAAACCTGCACAAAGGCCTGGGGCTGCAACAAACTAAGTTATTTAAAAGAAAACTCAGCAGATTTTCTTTTCCTGGCTCTGATCTTCAGAAAAATCACTGGAAAAAAAAAAGTTTGAAATGATTTATGACCCCCCTCCCCCCCTACACCAGCACCAGCCATTACCAGAGGCTTCGTGTTGTCTGCTTGTCTAGCTGTGCATCTGTATGTGTCATTCTTGTGAATGCAGTATCTTAGGAATGCCTTGAAAGAATTTCTTTAATGCTCCCACAAGTTTTAACTTTTACATACTAGACTCTTAGAAATGCTGCTCTGTAACTTAACATGGTTTTCCACATTGTGACTGAGTTGCTTCCACTTTGATAAAACCACTTACAGTTGATCGTGGAAGTAGGGAAGAAATTTTACGAATGTGTAATCGGAGACCGACCGATTACAATAGCACGGATTGACTGAGATCTTCAGAATGACCCATTTTTCACAAATAACTACGTGTTTGATTTTTTCTGTCCTGTCTCTCTTCCCTAATTCGCAATCAGTCGGCGCAGATGGCCCCGCCCCTCCCTGTGCCTGGTTCTGCTCGAGGTTTTTTTCTGTTAAATGGGAGTTTTTCCTTCCCGCTGTCGCCAAAGTGCTTGCTCATAGGGGGTAATTTCATTGTTGGAGTTTTCTCTGTAGTATTGTAGGGTCTTGACCTTACAGTATAAAGAAAGATCTGATCATCAGGGGGATTATCGACTTTTCATGGAGCTGAAACTGAAGAAATAAAAATCCCTGACGCCTAACATACTGTAGCACTGAGTAAGCAAAGAATTCATCATCTTCAGCATGGTTCATGAAATAATAAACATTACATGTTTCTTTTCCCAAAATCCACTGTTTTCAGGTTCTTTATTATTCATCACATTAAAGCTTCTTTCATTATTATGGTCTGTCTTTATTGTCTTACAAATATTAAGTTATCCACAAAAATAAAATAACTTAGATAATAACCATATTAAAACATACAAATACACACATACATACATTTATGACATGAAAAAATGCATATTGCTGATATCTTCCCAGAGTTTTCCTGGACACAGTTAAGTATGTGCAAACTACTTATCAGGATCAAAATAAACTGTTACACTGGAAATATAATCCCAGATTTTTTTCTCTGCTTTCAACACAGAAATATATTTACTCAAAATAAATTACACTGTCTGATAAGGAGCCGTACTCATACAGGTTTCATGAAACCAAATATGATCTTATAAATGTGTACAGGCAGAAATCCATATCAATGTTCTTTTTTTCTTATAGATAGTTAGAAGTTGACATCAGAATATCCCTGTAGTACACATCAAAGAAGTGTGAAGTAGGTGAGTGTAGATATATTACACAAAGCTTACAGTGTTGCACACATTACATTGCATCACAAAACAGGAAACATTTGATTGATGACAGTTTTGGATGTTTATAGTGTGAGGAACTGGAGCGTGTTTGTGCGCACTCAGTTTCCTGAGGCACTTTAAAAATTATTGATGGTATTCGGTGCAGCATTATTCATTTTTATTTACAGTGCTGTTCAGATCATGTTGACGATGAAAACCGTTCTCGGTCCTCTTACATTACGTACCACACACAACACGGACCACACATTTTGGATGACATAAATCTGGAGCTGTGCGACATCTTCAAGGATTTCTGAATACCTCAAACGGTTTTCGAACAGGGACTATGAAATGAATCTTATAGTGTATAGACACGGTTCTTGGTCTGTCTGAAGCTTATTAGTGGAAACATTTACAGTATCTAGACAGCCACCATGAGAGAAAAGGAAGTGTTTTTTTGATACTTGGAGTCAGCGCCACCAATCCGGGTTTCAGATCACACTTTTGATCTTTAGACTTCAGCCACTCAAATTCATCGTTGCTGTTTCTAAAGAGGTCATTGTCGTGTTCTGCTCATGAAGGCAGCATTGCAATCAAATCAGTTCTACCTCTTTTTTAACATTTTTAACATTATTATTAGTGTTGGCAGGGGTAGTAACACTGACTTTCAGTTGAGCCAGACAATCATTCAACGTATTCCATGTGCAACATGATAGCTGCTATAAATAAATATGGAAAATTCTGAACTGTCCTTAAACAAGGTATAAAATCCTTCAGTGCCCCAGATATGTAAGTGCTTTGTCAAACTGTGTGCACTATGAGTCCTGACGTTTTGCCTCTACATGTAGCAGATAAAGACAAGGAGACAAGGTAAATAATAACCATGGCTGGATTTATGCTATGCTATAAGTGATGGTACTTGCAATTGAGGATCGAGGGACAACTTTTTGGTGTACGATCTGTTTCAGAAATATACTTGAGTTTAAGTTTTGTGCAGATCTTATGTTCCCCCTGCAAACTTTCTCTCTACTACTTACTTTAAACTTCCTCTTTGCTCACTTGACTCTCATGCAGCTCTGTGCCAGTCACAATATATTGAATTTATTTCAGATTTGTATCTTTAAATTACTATGTTCCTCGACCTCGTGATGAAGGCAGTATACATCCAAGGTCTTTGAGTTGTGGCACCTTTTCACATATGCTGCATGTGCACATTCTTTACCAACATACACTTCTATCTTTCTGCTGGCTCAACTGCTTCCCACTCTGTTCTTGCACATCTTCTCTGCAAAGAAAAACTGCAGTCCACCGCAAAAAAGAACGGGCACACAACTTATGGTCACGTCCCCATTTCAAAGTAATATTCTGGCTTAAAAAATGTCTCTTTCTCTCCGTTTTGTTTGTTTAGCCTTTTGGTGTGTGTTTCTTCATTTACAGACGCTGACCCACTCTGTTATCCGGCACTCTTCACAGACCACGTAGCAGCACCAGTGAAACTTGCAGTTGCAGCGTTCGCTTCGCGTCTGCTGCAGAATGTTGTGGCCCCTGCCGCAGCACAGACTCTCACAGTTGTCCATGCCCGGGCTGGTCTTGTTGCAGATCCGGCCCTGTGTGCCCGCTGAATCCGAGCCCAGGTCTCGCTCGCAAAAATCTGGTGACTTTTCAAAGTAGACTAGTTCGTTGATGCTGGGTCGCCGCCGATGGTGATGGTGATTGTGCTGATGATGGTGATGATGGTTGTTGTGATGGGAGTGGTCCAGCTGTCCAGTGTTCCGGTTGTGAGCCTTGATAAGCGTGGCAATGTGGAAGCGTTCTTTGAGGATTGAACCCACCACCCGGAACTCTGGAGTGACCTGCCAGCAGGTTTTCAGCTGGCAGCTCCCCGAGGTCCCATGGCACTTGCATTTCCTTCTCATGTGGTCGAGCACCACCTGGGAAAAACGCAGAGAAAAGGAGAGAGAGTAGGATGGAGTGAGGAAGGAAGCAGAGGCGAGGAAAAGAGCAGAGAGAAGAAAAAAAGAAGATTAACACCTGCCTCGATTACTGGTTTTGTTTTAAGGTTAACATATACAGATGAAGGGTGTTGCTGTACTGACTTTATTTCACCATGCAAGCCACTGTCCTAGTAATGAAATGAAATGCTTGAAGGAACATTGGCTCCATACTGAAGAACCCAGGTGGTCTGACTCTCAGTATGTTGTTAAATATGCTGCTATCAAATAACACACATGGATGCAGGTATCACCCAAACAGATAGCGCTGTCATTATTCATCTTTTGGCATCAGGTAGAGACTCTGAGCATAACCCACATGTAGCTGCACATTAGGCATCAGAGCATAACACTATTTACATATTTTCACTTTAATAGTTTAAGGCTGTCCAATGGAACTGCACGGACATCAGCAGCTAGATCTGCTCATTGAGCAGGCCCTGATACAGTATACGAAAACACTGCACTACTACACTGCACACAATTTAATTCTTACATTAAGCCTCAAAGAATGTTTATGGAGTCTACAATCCAAATCTGCACACATAAACAAACAAAATATCCCGTTATAGCGAACGGTGCGGGATCTGCGTACACATATATCACTCATGACAAACCCTCGGTGCATCTCAGTGCGTGTGTGTGTGTGTGTGTGTGTGTGTGTGCACGTGAATGTTTATCAGTCATCACCAGCCCTAAACTTTAAGATCCAATTACCAACAGGAACACCAGGCCACCCAGAGTACTGACAGATGATACTGCTGCCACCCCTATCAACACACTGGCGCAGGCTGGACACTCGCACAATTAAAGACATGCTACACATGTGCTAGCAATAAGGGTGCTTATTCTCTCATACACATGAAAAAACAAGAACTTCACCCACACTTGTTCACTTTAGGTGGAATCAGACAAAAATCAATACATGGCTTCAGAAAAGGTGTTTGTGGCTATTTGTCTATATTCACATTTTTATGTATGTGGTGAAAAGCCTGAGCTGTTCCTCTGCTTTTGTATTGTTAAGCTCTGTTTTTTGTGTTTGTAAATTTTATGGTAAAACTACCATCTAATCTTTTAAAGAGGAAAAATAGAAAGTACAGAAAAAACATGAGATAAACCTTTATTGAGCTTTTTAAGTCTTAAAATCTTGTTACCTACCAAAATTGGCCAATTAGGATGGAAGCCAAAAATCAAATACCCAGTCGTCTGTTTTATGCAGAGGTAGCAGGACCAATTTGTAAACGTCGTAATGTTTTGAGGGTTTTTGTGTGTGTGTGCAGCACACTGTTTCATGCTGTGCTTTGTGGGTTTCCGACTTGAGCTAACATTGCCAAGTAAAGGCGTGAGTCATCTGTTCATGACAAACATGTGAAATGCACATGAAAAGAAAACCCTCGTGTTTGCCACCGAGGCAAAGTTCAAAGGTGACCAGTAATATTAAAAACATGAGTAACGGCACAAACACATCAGGATGTGATGCATCCGTTTAAAGCTGCAAAATCCTACATATAGTGTTTGAAAATACATGTTTATGTTTGGAGATATGTTTTTCTGCCATCACTCAAGCTTGCCAGTAATGAGTCTTTTAAGTGGAGAAAATTAAACGTTGGAGGCACCGATACTACACTTTAAAGCCATTTAGATGCTATATTATAACAATCGTGCAAAAGAATGCAAAATATTTTAACCTTGCCCATCACTGTATGTTCATAATGTGCTACAATAACAGAAAGTGACTTAGGAGTGTGCTTTTTGGATAAACATGGTTACACTGTCATTGGGAGTGTTGAAAGGAAAGTTTCAAGACGCTGTGATCAGTGGCGAGGAGACGCTGTACTAGACGCTGTACGGCTTTATGGTAAACAACACTATAATTGCTCAAGCGGCACTTGCACTGAGTTCACATTGTAACTTCTGGCTCAGTTTTTACATGAGGCCAGAGGCAACCCCAGAATCACAAACGTGCTGGCCTTAAACACACAGCAAAGTCTGTAATCATGAAACGCTCCAACCCACTTAAACCTTAAAGAGACAAACTGACCTAGGAGTCATAATTGCATCCACATTGCTACTGTTTGATGGTATATTCACAGCAGGACAGAGCTTTCAAAGAACAGTAAAACAACAAAACAACCAGCTTAAAGAGAAAGTTTCTTTCTCAATATGAGATATTGTTGCCGGAGAAGAACAGCAGAATCCCTAAAAACATCTTTCATGTTCATCAGAGTGGAGAAATTCACATAAAAGAAAATCTTTTCTTGAGATGCTCAGTGCATATGGAGATTAGCGTGCTGTGCATAATCAGTCAGTTGCACAGCACGACTGGCTTCCATATCTAAATTTCAAAGTGCAACAAAGCAAATCCACACAGAGAGCTGCAGAAGTGAAATCAGCACAGCACGCTCCTCCTCGGGAGAAGGCTGATGATCTTCTGGCTCAAAGAGTCAGAAGAGTGAGGAACTCTGCAGAAATGGGCCACAGATTTCTAGGCTTCTGTGAATGAATTCTGATGCATCACTAAAGACAGCATCAACGTTTGCTTTTCACATCCATGAGCAGCATGCATTCGACCCATCGCTGCACGGTCACAATCATACCCTAACTTTTAGAACTAAAGGGCATCTTGCAAATGTTTCGTATCAGCCATGTACCCGGGATTTCCTCGATGGCACCTGTTGCCAAACTTTCATTTTGATCTCAACAGTCGCCGGGTCACAGTCACGGTTGAGATGACTGTTAAACATAAATAAAACAGAACTGAACAGATATGTGAAGACCGAGGCTGGCACATGGACAGTTCCTGTAACGACAACACTGAACATCTCTAAGACAACATTTTGAACCTTGCTCTCACGCTGGTTAAAAGGCAAGTAGGTGTTTCAAGTCTTCCACTCACTTTTTTCCAAACTACAAATACTCTGATAACTCAGACCGATGCAGCAATATTAACTTTGCAGTTTTTGTTTTGCTTTTGGTTTCTGATATAAAGTGAGAAAGCAGCCAAACAGATTTGCAAGAGATTTCGATACTTGGTGTCCAAATTTTTGCTGCATTTCTGCTGCATCTTGCAACATTTGGCTAGATTCACAGGGAAGCGTCTTTCTTTCCATTTAAATTTTAACACATCTGTCAAAGCAGCATCAAAGGAATAATGTCTGAGTTCTTGTTCAGGGTGTATTTATTCTTTAAACACGAGGCATGGTGCACACCCTGTCGTCTGACTGGGTAAAGTTTGAAAAAAGCCTCAACAAAAGAAAATAACTGCTGGTGAAAAGTGATTGATGTGTGTGGGAGATGTAAGATATTCTTCTGACGTGCAGATGAAAGGCACGTACGAGGTAACATGAAATCAGTGTGACGCTGGTTCATCTGATCATCAGAGGAGCACTGGTAAAGGACATTTTATGCAAGTAGAAATAAAGACGAGGGCACCCGAGTGAGTTATTTTACCCAGATGAATGACATTACCTTTAATAATACGACATCTTTGTCACATCTAATAATTGCTGTGGCTTCACTGAGCGCTAACTCCTCTTTTTCACGAAGGATGAATTGACAGATGACGAACAGAAAAAAAAGTCAACAACATTCACTTGTTGACTTCATCTATTTATAGAAGAAGCTGGTCTAAAATGAGGTTTTGTGTTGGTAACCGTTCTAACATAATGAGCTCCCCCTGTCCCTCTTCATTTATCAACATATTAAGTGTACTTTTCCAGATCTAGATGGCTCCAAGAATGAGGCTGTTTTGATTAATGACCAGATGAAAGGTTGTTATTTTTTCCTTTTGGTTTCTTACAGTTGCTCCTACTCATCTGTCCCTTGGGGCAATTACACTGCGCAACAAAGGAGACACAGACAAGTAACACAGAAAAATGTAAGAATATATATCAGTATATTTAGTTAGATGATGGGCGCTACATTTTCATTTGAAAAGGCCAAACTTTTGTTGACACCACTCTGGCAGTCTGATAGTTTGGAAACAATAATGCACACACTTGTGTTCACTGCCCGAGTCGGTCTTACCGGTTACCATTTGTCCTTCCCTGGTTTGTCACGCTAATCACTTAACCCTTCTCTGAAAGAAAACAAAGTTACCGGCATTGGCTAACAGCTGTTTATTTAACATGAATACCAAATATGTTGCTGACCTTGTTGCTCCTGCACGCAGCTCTACACTACCTGTGCAGGAAACATGCACAGCAGACATAGATGGTCATGTGCAGTAATATTGTATTTTCACTGTGTACCGAGATTACATTTGAAATGTTGATTAAATTATTTTTTTATGTGTCATTGTAGATGTAAAAATCTTTGATCGTGAAAATGAACCCCGAGGGCATTTAGGGCCCGTGGAGGAAGGAATGTGAGGTAAATTCAGAGGTGAAGGGTGGAGAGAGGAAAAGAGGCTGACAGGAGGAGATGAGCCAAAGGATTAGATACATTGTTTGATACACAAAGGCTGTTTGAGAGAGAAGTGTGCGTGGGTGTTATCACAAATCGCCTGCCTATCAGCCGTATAGATTAGATTGTGGTCAGCAGTATCAAACCTGTCAGCAGGGAGTGTCTTGGCAACGAGAGATGGACATACACACAGCTTGAGTGACACTTACTTCTGTTAGTGTGCTCAGGTACTGCAGCCAGAGTTTGGGAAGAATAAAAAAGGACAATGTGTTAAACAAATAAAACAGCTGCCGGCTTTTAGAGAAAACAAGAAATCTTAATTTGCGGCTCACTGCGTTCTTGGGTCTTAAATCCTTGTAACGCATTTGATGAAGAATAGTTATCTGCATTAAACATTATCCTTTCAAAGCACTGGAGTAAGAATTTATTAATAAATGCCATTTTATGACTAATGCTTTGGTTTACCCAGCACATACACAACAGACTTCTTCAAAGTGGACCACAGTTAGGGACAAACATCTGGCAGGTTTTAATTGGCTAGAGAGACAGGCATCTATAAAATAACCCCAGACAGAGATCAAATACAGCATGTTGGTGGCAGACCAGGACCGTAGGCTACATAACACAGTAGACTGGGGGAAAGTACAAGCAGACTACTGTGCAACGAGCACGGGTGGATGAAGTAAAGTAGAGATCAAAGAGCGCCTGAGTATGGGTCAGAGTGCATTAATTAATAGAACGAGTATTTTAGGCACTTTATGCGTTTAACTGGAAAACAAAAAAAGGGCACTAACAGGCAGTGATGGCTGCCATTCATATACATGCATGTGGTGTGGGAGTGGGGGGGAGATGGGGGTTTCTCTTCTAGCTATCACAGGGAGATGGTAGGGTCCACCGTGGACAACTTACCAGTCTGTTACTATTAATATTGTTAGTATTATTACACATTTGCTTATTTAATGACTCGTGTTGTGTTACAAAAAAAGAAGTACGTCATGTGTCAAGTGAATTTTTACCTGTGTGCTTAACAAACCTCTGTATGTAATTGGAGGGTTTTTTTTTTTTCATAGAGCACATAATGAAGCACTTTTCCATTTCTTGCGTGCACTTGCCCTTGGCAGCTCTCTCATAACACACGCTGTGATCCAGGATCGCAGTATGCTAAAGGTAAAAGTATTACCACACTCCTTTTAGCCTAATGTTACAGCAGGATTGTCATCCTTAGTCAATACTGACTCATCTGTAATAAAACAATTGGTGAACAGCTCAGGGAAAGTCCTGCAGCTCGACACAAAGTAACATTGTCTTAGTTTGTCTGTGAGTATAAGTTCCGTCTTTTTTTTATCAGTCTTCATCTACTTTAAAAAACAATTTCTGCAATATTCTAATAACACAACTCGGTCATAAAAATGATATTCCCTGTTTCGTTGGGTGCTTTGAATTTAATCGGTGGCCGATCCTCGTGTCATCACCACCGACTGTATTTGGGAAAATCCTAATCTAACGTCTGCGTGTCCCACCGTCGACCCAGTTAAGTGGATAAACAGCAGACTAGTCTGCATGCTGCCTTGTGTTTGTCAGTTCAAAGAAAACCTACTAAAGGACTTTTAAAGCCAAGCAGCAAGCCGGAGCGATATCAAAGCACACAAACAAATCCCACAGCAACACATTAAACCCAGACATCACTTTAAACAAATCAAACGCCTCGCTTCAAAAGAACAGTTAAGCGTATGCAGACAAACACACACGCAACCACGCAGACGCAGTGACATGCTTTTCCTGAGCAAACGCGCTCCATATCTGCGCTCCACAGACCGCGTGTGAATTTGCAGCTGTATGTACAGCGTTTACTCTCTGTTAGCTGCAGACGCTGTCCACAGCTACTTATTTAGAGACTCTAATAAAATGTTATTACCAGCATAAGCACTTCCACCTGTTGAACTATGGAGCGTTTGCCTCCTTGTGCACTTTTGTGTGTATCTGTGTGTACGCATGCTTATGCATACATGCCACAGAGTGTGTGTTAGGTCAGACGGTACTGTCAGGACTCAGGAATGCCCCGCCTTCCTCTGATGATATGGCGTCTGAGGATTGCAGGGCTAATCTTTCTATTTTTGATCACACACACGCACGCACACGTGTGGTTTCAGAGTCCATTAACACAACTGGCTTCCAAAGAACAGATCATCATCGCTCCAGGGTTATATTAGCCGTGAAGAGATGTAAGAGTCCCACTTTAGCTGGTTGGGATGATTCTCCAAGGGTTGCTGCTCAGATTCATAATGACTTAATTATGACTTTGATAAATCTTACAGGAGCTTCGGTGCCCCGCTGAAGGAGCGTCATGCCTTGAAATTCACAAAGTAAGTCTTCAATTGCCCGGAAACATCAACACTACAAAATAATACTGAATACTGGCTTATTGAATCTAATTACATGCAGTTTTCTTTGCCAGAGTGTTACTTAACAATACAATGCACTTCTCTGTGTCCTCCTACTCTTGGGCTAACAGTGTGGGTAGATGCCAAAACTCCCCATCTCTTCAGTATATTGCACCATCTTTGCTAAGCCATTTCCAATTTTTGAGCAATCCCATTAGATCTGAAGGATTTGACTTAAGTCCCTCTTACAAACACACCTATTTATCCCGTCATAACCTGACATGCTCGCAAATACGGGTGATGAAGGGTACCTGCAATTTTATTCTTACTTCAAAGCCAAAACTGCAGTGTTGCACCCCGTCACGTA
Source organism: Mchenga conophoros (assembly GCF_057382185.1). Classification (NCBI taxonomy): domain Eukaryota; kingdom Metazoa; phylum Chordata; class Actinopteri; order Cichliformes; family Cichlidae; genus Mchenga; species Mchenga conophoros. Next base: position 37,718,824 of record NC_140541.1, read on the forward strand.
GCGCTGCACTTGCTGCAAGCTCACCTGCGTCCATGAAATACCAGAGACACAAGTGCTATCATGAACACAACTTTATTATGATTTAGTCATGGCAAGCGTTCAAATGTTTACCAATGTTTAAGTGCGAGTTGCCAGTTGCACATGCTCGAAAAGGGGTTGAAGAGGAGTTGAAACGTATAGTTTACTCCCGGTAAAGCAACACACCATCTCGTCTTACTCCCCTGAAGTCAGGCCCTGATGGTAAATTGTAATTATGAAGAAGATGTTTGCCAGTAACTCAGCAGACTGTTACATAGCCAGCATTGTCACCACCTGCCTAATGAACAGGCAGGATTCAACAGCACCTCGAAATGGCTCTAAGCTCTGCAACACGAACACAAGAACGTGTGCCAAGCATTTGTTTTGAGGTGTGCTGTTTAAATGATTGATAAGAACGCTGTGAGTCTGCCAAGAAATGTACTTTGGGATGATGAGTTTCCATGTCATAAACTCTTAAAACATGTCGCCGGCCTTTTAAAAGCGCTCTTATAACGGCTGAACGGGAGTTTGTTTGTTTAACTGGAGAAAGCCAGAGGAACAAACAAAGGGAGGGACTGTGCTTGAGGGGCTGGAGAGGCTGGTTCTGTAATAATTGTTATGTAGTATTTATTTATTTAAATCTCTTATTTTAATTAAATTAAAGCTTGTGCGCATACGTAAAGTGTACTCTGATATTTCTGCAGCAAGGCCTGTTGCAAAGAGGTTGGAGGAGGCAGTGCAGGAGAGGGGGAAGAGGGGAGGGAAGGAAGGGCGAATCTCTTTCTACTTTCCGCCCTGGTGTTTGAAGTCTAAAATCTTTTGCAGGGTTTTAAACATCTGTTTCCAAACTGCCAGCAGCCACTAATTAGGGCTAAAAACAAGACGGGACGTCGTGAGAACCTTGGGGTGGGCATGAGGCGACATGCACACCCCGCTAAAAACCACCGCATTCCTCTGCTAACAGACTGCTGCTCTGAAAGAGGGGAGTCGGGCAGGGGGTGGAAGGAGGTGAAGTGGTGATGGCGGGTAGGTGGGAGCAAAAGACACGCAGAGAAGGGTGGCCATTATTTTGAGGAGGCCCCACCTGTCAGTACTTTCTGTTTGATTCTAGGAGCTGTGTGTGTGTGTTGCGAGGGTTTTATTGCACCTATCAGTATTTCACAGTACCACCTCTGTGATGACTCATAAATTTGTCCTCTGTTACTCCCTGTCTTTTTCCTAACCTTACCCTCTGCTCCACCTCCTCTCTTGGTTTCCCTTTCTCTCTGATCTTTGCCTTTTTTCCAGCACAGGACGGCCTCTGTGTCTCATCACTTAAGCAGTTATTGCAACCCAACAAGTTGGTGAGACCCTTTGAGAAGCTCCTGTAGTTGGGGTGGGTTTGATATTTGAAGACTAGTTTTAAGAATATTTACCATAAAAGTATCCACTGAGCAAGTTTTGCAATCTCAAAATCCTCCCACTCCAGTCCAACTAATAGTTTTTGTTTTCAGTTTTGGATAACCAGATGTACCAGATTAGCCAACAGTAAAAGATTTTTACTCCAACGAGGTCATGTGACAAAAAGGAAACCAATAAACAGAATTTCAAAATACCCTCCTTTAAACACTAAACTGTAAAGGAAATTAAAGTGTATGTTGCCAGTTATAGGTTGTTTTTCTTTGAGCTGTTGTTGCTGTTCTCACCTGCAAGATGAAAGTGTGGCTGATAAACTCGTTTTTAATCTTTTTGTTTGTTTCTTTAAAAAAAACAAATTAAGGTTACGCCAAATGTATAATAAAAAAGCGCTGTATATAAGGCTAATGAAGTCACTGGTATCTGTGTCAGTCATCACGTCAGTCAAAGGAGATTATCTAGAGTCAACAGTTGGTGCCAATGATATCCAATATATCGTCAGGTGTCATTGTAAAAAAATGATAAAGTTGATTTGCACCAACAAACAAAGGAAAAAGGAAATAACGTGTAATCGCTTCAATATCTTTTACTAAAAAAAAATTTGGTTATCTATTATTATGTTTCCTAGCAACAAATGTTGGAAACAAGTTATGCAAAGCTAGCAAATGGAAAATGCATGTATGGGACGTTCGCTAGTTACTGAATTATCTCTGCTACTTAGCTAACAGCCTGTGTAACAAATATATTGTTTATTTGTCAAACTTTCATGTTTTAGATTTTAAAAAATCCTAATATTAGTCACAGATCATCCAAATAAATACAAAATGCACTTTTTAAATGATGATTTCCTTTATTAATGCAAAAGTATGAAAAAGTAACTGCGCCGCTTGTTAAATCATGAATTAACTGTGATTAACCACATTTTTAGAACGCTAAGTTCAATTTAAGTGCCACACCCAGACCCGACTACTGCCAGACCTGCTGAATCAAGAAATCATTTAAACCACTAGAACCTGTCTGACAAAGTAAAGTAGGCTCAAAGTTACAGAGCCATTTGTAAAGCTTTGCGACTGCAGTGAACCACGGTGAGAGCCATCACCCACACATGGAGAAAACTTGGAAGAGTGGTAAACCTTCACAGGAGTGACCGGCCTGCCAAATATACTCCAAGAGCACAGCGACGACTCATCCAGTGCATCACAAAGAGCCCAGAACAACATCTAAAAAAACTGCAGGCCTCACTTGGCTCAGTTAAGGTCAAAGGTCACGATTAAATAATAAGAAACGGCATCCATGGGAGAGTTTCAGATGTTTAAATCAAATATCAGAAAAGTGATTTAATTGATTGTTGCTGGTGCCGGATGAGCTGGTCTAAAGATTTCAGAATCTGGTGATCTACTGGGATGTTCCCACAAAACCATGACAACGAGTTACAGAGAACGTCTCAAAAAGACTAAATATTCAGTGAGGAGCAGTTTTTCTGTGTCACAATGCCTTGTTGATGCCAGCGGTCAGAGACAAATGCTCAGTCTGCTTTGAGCTGATAGCAGATAAATAACTGCTTGCTACAATTAAGAAGAGCAGCAGACGTCCACACGGATGCTACTCATGTCAGCTAAGAACAGGCTACAATTTGCACGGCCTCACCAAAAATGATACCAGAAGGTGAGAAAAACATTAACTACTCTGAGAGCCTTGATTTTTGCTGTGAGATTTACATGGTAGGCTCAAAATCTAGTGTAAAAAACATGATCCATCTCACACTGCATCAACAGTTCAGGCTGCTGCTGATGGTGCGATCACATGGCGCGTAACTTCTTGTCACGCTTTGGGCACCTTCCTGCCACATGAGCATAGTTTAAATTCCAAACCTACCTGAGTGTTGTTGCTGACCACGCCCATCCCAGTATGACCATCTTCTGATGGCTACTTCAAGCCAGAAAACGCAACACGTCACAAAGATTCAATCGTATCAAACTGCTTCACTGTACTCAAAGTCACCAGATCCCAGTCCAACAGAGCACATTTAGGATGTGGTGAAAAGAAGAGTCCCATCATGGATGTGCAGCACAAAATCTGACGCTGTCTTCTTAATATCAACCAAAATCTCGGGGGAAGGTTTCCATCTGTGCCTCGAAGAATTCAGGCAGATCTGAAGGCAAAAGAGGGCCTGACTCAGCACTAACACGTTGCCAGTGAGTTTACTGTATGTGCTATAAATGCAACTTTTTAAAGCCCATTAGTTTGCTCTCGTTAGCACATAGAAGAACTCCAAACCACAGCTCACAGGAACAGATTTCCCTGAATGAAGAAATGAATACACAGCAAATGATTGACAGAAAAGAAAGACAACCTGGAACGTGCTGCAATAACACGGCGCACGATTCAGTTTTCTACCTCAAAATAATTAAAAGCAACATGCACGCAATGAAACATGCACAAAAGAAAAATGAATCACTGTTTCATTACTCATTTCACTTCAGCCCCCGCTTCTGTTTACTCACATTTCCACCGTACTGACTGGAGGTTATGTCACCTTATCACTCTTTCTACTACAGGGAGGCCAGCTGTTGTTGAGTTCGGCTTACGCACTCCACATTTGTGTTTTGTCTGCATAATCAAGGAAACCAGAAGTAAACTGATGAAAAGATACAGGCCCAAATTACTCTGGAGGAAATGGGGAACAATGAGCAATTTACGCCCGCTTCTCGTCTCTGCTGCCCTCGCAGTACTGGACGTTGCTTATCACGGTCATTTACATCTTTCTATTCCATCGTTTGAAACCCAATCAAAATTTTCAAAGTTTTGAAAATACAGGTGCTTTTCATTTAGTATATTGTGCTGTGTCCTAAATACCCCAAATACCCCGAACCCTGTACTGTAAACCACACAATCAGTGACGTGCTGTGCTTTGGATGACATCCTGACTGATCTGACGCTAATTAAAATGACCAGCAGGATATGAGGCCCATTTTAACAAAGCAGTTCATCTGGGCTGACAGCTCTGAAGAGACGATTCTTCAGTCAAGTTGTCCTACTGAACCGTTTAGACACGGTGTTTCAAGTAATGTGCTAATAATTAGGACAAATATGTCAAAACCATTCAAGCTCGTGCTACTTTTACCCTTAATAACAAAATAACACAGTTATTTTCATCACTTTCACAACACGCCATAAATTTAAGTTTCAGTTAAGCTTACACTAAACCTTACAAATGTGTGTTAGGCATAAAGTAGAATTCATAAAGTGCGCTTCAAAAGTTGCTTCTGAATTCTAACATCAAACATCAAACACTGAGAGTCACTTTTTGTTAGACAAGCTTAGTGTGGGACAAAGACAATAAACTTTAAAAGTATTTGTCTTGATGCGCACTCAGTTATCCAGATAAGTAAATCCCAAAAGGTTGATTCTGTTCATCTGGATGTTTTCGGTGGGAGAAACGATTCGTCGCTCATCCAAGTGACCATAAAAGGTCAGTTAGTCCCATAACATGACTAGGGCTGCCACGATTAGTCGACTAGTCACGATTACGTCGACGACTGATTTAATAGTCGACACGTCGTTTGAAGCTTTGTAAGATCACAAAAGACGCAGGAATAAGTAGCAGGATTTAAGAGTGTAATAACGGACTGAAACAGAAGATGGCAGCACTGCATGTACAAGGATGCCAGCTGCCGTTAAACCCCGAAGAAGAAGAAACTGTCCCAGAATTCATACCGCGACCCATCGCGGCCCTGCTCAGTTTATCAAGACACCGCATATTTTCAAAAGCGCTCCGACGTTTTCGGAGACGTCTGTTACCCACTAGCTCGATAGCTAGCCGGGGGCTAGGCTCACTAGAGCCGTGAGAACACCGGACTCCCGGCTTCAAACCCACCGCCGTCTTTCGCTACTCAGGTTAAACATGATATATGAGTCACTTAGATAACTTAAAACTGTTATTGTTTGGCTTTTTTCAGTATTTTATTTGTTTCTGAGTAAATCGGTTTGGCTGAGATTAAAGTTATAGTTTTTACACAGCTGAATAAACGTCAAGCAGACAGCTGATTATCAGAAGTGTGAGATGCTCGAGAATTTACTCCGGTGTCCTGTTATATTTTAGATAGCAAGGAGTTTATTAAACTTCACCGAAACAATCTGCAAATTTTATTAAAATTTAATAAACTATCATCTTGTCTTTATTTTTACATGTTGGACTATTTGCATATTAATAACTGACCTCACAGCTCATTGTTCCTTCAGTAGGCTGGTTTCAGTGATTGTGCAAATGTCCTGTTTATAAGAGTGAAACCTGCAGTCAGCTAAGACTGAAGAAGTCACCTGGTGATGATGATGATGATGAAACTTTTCTCCCACTGAAAACGTCCCGATGAACAGAATCAACCTTCTGAGATTTAAAAGTAGTTTTTATGAGATTCTACTGGTTCTACTGCTTAGTTGAGCATCATCCATGCTTTTGAGTTGACGTCCCCTGTGACCATACAATCTAATATAACTATGTTAAAGCTTGATAACTGTTTACTTTTACTCTTATTGCTTATTTTACCAGTTCTCTAAATCTTTAGACGTTATTGAGGAAGGACTCAATTGCAATGACCACATGAACCTAAACCTCACATAATGCAGTATGAAACACTTCTGAATCACAACCCCTGACCCTCTAAAACGTTCATAACAGCTGAAAACACTGTCATTTTTGATAAACTGATACAGGACAGAAGCAGATGTGTAGTATCTACAATCGGCCCTTTGAGCTTATTTTTTTTTCATTTGTTCTGTCGTAAATTGTGTGTCTGATGTTAAAATATTTTAATGTAGTACAACAAAATAGCAGCAGTTATGCAAACGTGGGGAAAAAAGACCCACAAACACACACTTTTCACTCACCTGTCTCCCAACTTTATTATTATGCAACCTCATACGAGCGTGGATGTCTTTGTAGGTCTCACGGGCATCCAGGAAATCCCGTGAGAACTTCTCTCCGAATTCCACGTCAGGGCTGCAGCCGCCCCACTCCCACGAGTCTTGGGGCCCTGGCAGGTCAGCCGGGAAGTGCTCCATAACACCGTGCACCATACCCTTCCCTCGCTGGATGGCCTCGACTTGCAAGCGGTGGAGTTTGATACGGAAAGCCTCCTCGTCCCCTCGTCGCTTCTCGTCACAGCCACATGCTTTCAGTTTGCCCATGGAGCAGGCGTTGGCCACCGCGTGCACCACTCCCGCTGCTGCAATGGCATACGCAAAGGCACTCTCTCGAAAACCTGCAGGTAGAGGGGCAGCATAGTCATGTTGTTTTAAGCTAATGTGAAAGTAAAAGGTAATAAGAAGTGTCAGAACCAGGAAACACTTTGGAAGTGGAAAGATGTTTTCATTTAAAATGCCAGATGGACTGTATGCTCTCAAATGGTGCTCAGTGTTTTACTGCTGTGTGTGAAGTAACATAAGAATCATCAGTTCTTACAAAGATTAACCGGAGGACCATGTCAGTGGCTATAGAGGCAAGTGTTTCACTTTGAGACAGAGTTGACAAACTTTGAGAATTTCTAATAACTCTTAAGCAGAATACATCATCATATATGTGGAACCAAAGTGAAATGAGAAAACTGCTGGCTAAAAGAGCGATAGAGAAGTGAAATGTGCAGTGACTGATCATTTATATGACTAAGATACCAATTCAAAGCTTTACTTGTTGTACATTTTTGATTTTTATAAATACCCCACAGTTGTATTTCAGTTACAGTGTTACACGACATTTACATGCTCAAAGTTTCCTCATTTCGAGATTGAGAGCACATTTACATTTTGCTTTCTTTATTTTATGCATCATAAATAACACGCAGAGCTTTTTCTTTTTTACATGCACACACGCACAGGCCGAGACTCAGAGCGGAGGAAACATCTGGGACAATAACAATTCAGTGTTCCAAACTTCGCAGGCTCCACCACTCCCATCAGAGGACCCACGGGGTACTCGCACACTGTGACTAAATAGAGCTGTGACTCCTTCCTGTGACAACCTCCACGACCACACACACACACACACACACACACACACACACACGTACTCCATCCGTGGATCTTTCACCCAGCTGTAGCTAAAATCTTGCTCTTGTTAAGGATAGCTTGACTCCATGGATTAGCTCCACAGAAGATTACAGATCTTTTACCTCCAGGTCCGTGAGGTCATTCCAACAACTTCTCTCACCTACAAACTTGAGGCGACTGGGCCAAGCTCCCTGTCAGTCCTTCATACTGCTCCCTTATTGGATTATTTTTAGCCATTGTTCTTAACCATGGTTAGACGACTTTTTCAGTTATTGTGTTTATTATGCTTTGTAACCGGGTTCTTTTTAAAATGTGCAATATAAGTAAAATTGACTTATTAACTGTTAACCCGGCTGTTACTAGTCTTTGAATTTGGGCTGATTGCTGGCTGTACTTTGATCTTTGCTTTTGTCGTTTCCTCTATTTGGATGACAACTCGCCACCAAATGAGCTGTACATGTGTTTAACTTAGAGAGGCTCATTATGCCGTACCGCAGCTTTCACCTTGTAATCATTTTAAATTGACTCAAAAGGAACTAATCCATGTAAAGGAGGCAGATGAATGACTGTGTGCGTGTAATATCCACGTATGACATTAGAGTTAAATGCATCCCTTTTTTTCTTCATGACGTAACTCGCATGCAGCACATGTAAGAGTGTATCTGACGACGACTGACCTGTAAATCATAAGACTGCTGTTATAGCAGCCTCTCCTTACACTTACACACACACGTGCACTGGACGTACGCTAAAAAAAAGAGAAAGAAATCCATATCTAATTGTGGAATCCGTGAATACCGAAGGATAAAGTGTGACAGAATCATTTGCACTCCTGCCCTCTATAGTGTTTATTGTTAGATCTCAGCTTACTGCCTGTCAAGGTACCCTCAGGTTGTATAAAAGCAGCCCCACCGGCTACGGTTATAATGGAAACTTGTAAAGAAAACATGAAAAGAAACCACTTAAGGGTTTATAGCACTGAGCTCGAAGGGGAAATGATTCAGGCTGCTTGTTGGAGTCAAATAAAAAAAGCTTTTAACTGGATCTGCCCCTTTAAGCAGGGTTTGAAGTTACTTCCTTATTAATAAATTTGAAAATAAAACCCTGATTAATTTGTTTTAGTGAGATATGGTGTAAGAGTTTACACTTTTGTTGCTATATGCATAGAAATATTTGCCTTTGCACAATAAATGCTGTTCTCATGATAGTCAGAGGGAGTCCAGTAACAATGTTTCTAAAACTTAAAAGGACGTTTTCAGGATATTGTCATATTCTGAATGATGACTGTGCTTCCAACTACAGTAGATGTTCACATGGCTCTTCTAACTGAAATAACGTCTCCACCGGTGGTAACATCCTCCTCAATAGCTCAGTGAGCTGAGGCTGGCTGAGAAGCTGATAGTCATCATCCTTACAAGCTGCCAACTGGAGGCAGTAAAAACAAGCTATAAACACCTTGTGAGCAAACTGCTGATATTGGGCAATCCTCATTTTTCACATGGCCGATATCCTTTAATCTCTGTTTTCACTCTGCTTTGACTCTTAAGAGGAAATGCATGTGATCTACTGATATCATACAGTAATACATAATAGCTTCCTTAATATTTAACATGTAAATAGGAGCAATTATACTTTTGAATACACCCCAGAAATAAATGCACACACTCCAAAATTGTACCGTCTATAAATAATTTGACTCACTGACTCACAATCAGAGCCCCCAACCTTCCTCCACCCCCACCCAACCACCTTGACCCACACTGAGCAGGAGAGGAGCGCAGCATGGCACTTAAGCACATCCTCATACTTAGAAAGCCCGTTTTAGCTCTTGACCAATCTAACAAATAATTCACCGGCTGTGGCACGCCCGGCTGAACTGATGGCAGAGGAAGTGGCAAAATGAATTAAAGATTCAAAGGAAACTGTCACTTTGTGTTACAGAAACCGACTAAACAGGTTTGTGCTTTTGCCTCGGAGAGTTGGGAAAGTGCTGAGAGCAAATTCACAAGCACTTGCACTGGCAAGGGAAGAAAAAGCATTAGGAGTAGCCCAGCCAGGGAACACAGAGACATGGCGACAGAGAACGAGATGGCAAAAGAAATGCAGAAAGGCACAGAAAGAGAGGGAACAATTCTCCTATTTCTGTCCATCTCCGTCCTGCTGGGCCCTCCCTTTAGCCTAGTTTTTAATGCGGGCTAAATGGGAATGAACATAGACCCGTAAAAGTTATCGAGAAACCATCAGCAGACAGGATTCGAGCACCATCCGATGCAGTGACACCAGAATAAATATTAAAATGTAGAGCACCTGATAATCTATTCAAAAACCTGTTTAGAACGTCACATGTAGGATTTGAGAAAGCCCTGCAAACGTAGCCGAGTAAGCGAGTTTTCCAGTTGGAAGTACTTTCTTCAATTCTGAGCTTTTAACACCACAGATAAACTTGTTGCTGCACTACATGATGTGGGAAGAAAATACCAGTTTGGTACACACGAGCCTCGAGTGAGAGCGTATTTGAGTTTTTTCAGGAGGAGCTGCACTGAATACATGCACTCACCTTCTGTATAATCCACCTCTGAAAACATCCCTTATTCAAAGCATTCATGCTTACAGTAACTGCACGCAATGATGGCTGCAGCGTGTCAACTTGTATCCATTTTTTAGCTTGCGTGGAGAGGATCGTATCAACATGTAACAGATGAATCACACGATTTAAAGAGCTTGTTTATGTCAGTGGTTTGGAGTTTCTGCACCCGAGGCAAACCAGGGATGCCAGACAACGAGCAACTGCCTCTGCTAATAATGACAAACAGCTTTTCAATGAGTCAGTTAGGAGTGAAAGCAAGACCAGAGGTGAGAAAGTATTTACTGTAGCTAAAATTATTATATATTTTGTGTTATTTCATGGCAGTGATAGGATATAGTCCTCAGTGAGGGTTACAAACCAGGGTTTTTCTTGCAGAGATGGTAGGAATTTTTTTATGATAGGTAAGGTCATCATTAGTGTCTCAGAGAAACGTTCTTTGGGAAATTTTAAAAAAGCCAGTTTTTCACGCTTGTCTTGAAAGACTTTCACTAAAAACTCACAAAGCTAAGCCAAAGCAATACACGTGAGCATCTCAACCAATTTTCTGCAACTCCTAAGATGAAAGTAAAATCGAAGGCCAGCTAAACTGAAGACTCAAACTACCAACCGCACTGTGTGTTGCATCTATCCAGGTGCTCAGGCTACTAAGAAATTGATGCCTTTTCCAGTCAATAACCTGCGATGACACCATCTGAAGGCTTCCCAACTCTAAAGCTCCTCTTTCATCCTTTGTGGCTGACTTGCAAAGCTCCAAGCCCTACAAAGCGTCAAGGAAAATGATATGCATGAGGCTTGGTAATCTGAAGGTGACTAACTGCTTTTGAAGTTGCCTGCTCTTTTGAATGGGTTATTGAGAAGCTTCAGCGAGGTGGTTAGAAAGCAGATACCAGTCTGCTAGGAACGAGAGATAACTAGAGATAACCTGTTCATTTGGAGGACTTGTTTCCGAGTTAACATTGATGAATTATAACTACGTGGAAAATAATCTCTTTTTATAATCTTGTTTGAGGAAATATATTAACTTTTGTTTGGGAGCTTTTGTATCTCTGTGGCAGCTAATCTTTCTAAACCCATCCTTTCAAGGTACTTCATTGAAGTGCAGTTGAGGAGGAAACCACAGTCTGACTCAAGAGCAAACTTATACCTGGTAACCTGTGGTGACATTTCACCTTCATAGTTCACTAAAAGAAGCTTTTAAACTCATTCACCCGCTTTAGACAATACTGTGTGGTAAATTTTGTGTAATTCATATATTGGGACTTTTAAAAGTTTATTTTTTAAGTAGAAAAATTGGGTTAAAACTGACCTCTTTTGAAGACTATGCTGTCGTAGGGTATTTTGTTTCTAGTCTCCAGGCTGGAGCAGTTCCAGCGGTGCCCTCTGAACTGGTGCTGGCACTCATGGATGGCAATCTGGATTCCCTGGATTGCTGAAGCCGTCACGTCTGGGTTACGCATGCACACCTCCAGCTGGCGCCTTGTCAAACCTGGCAGTGTCAGACACACCGTGTTGGCATTCAGGATTGGGTCGATGTTGGGGAGCTTCAGGCCCAAGATTTCATTGGAGTCTACCCTGCACGGAGCAAGTTTAGATCAGGTTACTGACAAGATAGATGTGCAAGTCAAATCTTCTGTCTTTTCTGTGTACTGATGTTAGTCTCCGAAGGTTCGTTATAGCGAGACTCGTAAGTTTTCTTTTAATGTTCCTCTGGTGTCACCTCGACACCCACTTTCCATTGCACCCTGCCATGACTTGTTGGTCCCTGGTTTAACCGATTCCTGTAAAACCCCCAAAATACACAAATGTGTGTGCTATGTGGTAGCGCTGATAAAAACATCTCCAGATGCTGGTGGTTTCGGAGGGGAACTGTACTCTTTAATCTGTTAGTATGTTCTACTTTTCAGATTGATTCACTTTATGATTGTGCATCTGTTTTGCCATTGGTTTAAATAAAAGTAATATTTAAAAAAATGATTAAGCCTTTAAAGTCTTTAAAAATGTGCATACTTAACTCAGGATGTTTTTATTGCAGCACAATGAATTAAGGCAAAAATAAAAACCTACGTACCTGCCACATAAAATAACCAGAGGAAATACTTTAGCACATAAATTGTTATTAGCAGTAAGGTGTGTCTCTGCACTCAACTGTCTCAGCTTCTGTTTCAGGTTAATCGTGTGAACAGCAATAATTCAGCTGACAGCCTCTAAAGCGCGTTTGTGCTCCACAGACGAACAGTAACAGCAGCAATAAGAAAAACACACGATGCGCTCCTGATGACTGAAAGCTGTCCTGCTTTTCTTTTCATGATCTTTACAGGCAAAACACAGGTTTGTGTGTGCCGCACATGCAGCCAGCCAACAAACAGCCACGCGCACTCCCAGATGCACACGCAAATACAGGTGTGGGGAAGAGACAGCATTTACACACACACTCTGCTTATAGTCTCGTAAACACGTGGGACCTGCGAGAGTGTCTTCTGCAAAACTTCTCCACGAAGCAAAGAGAAGAAAAAGTCGTCAGTGTTGGAACACACACACACACACACACACACACACACACACACACACACACAGAGTGTGCCGCTTATCTAAGCAAAGTAGCTTTGGAGCGATTAAAAAAAACAATCAATCAATCAATCAAACAACTTGCCACTGCATGTTATTCATTTGCATGTTACACTTTCAGTGTGGGATTGCTTTTTGTGGCTTTGCAATTCCAGTTTGACTTCTGTTGGTACCTGTTGTGTTTCCGGCTCTGAGAGTAAAGAACAGCACAAGTTCAAAAGCTGCCTTTCCAAATTTTACAGCTGGAACCAGCATGTGGGCAAAAGTGTTCAAGATAATAAAGAATAAATAGAAATAAAAAAGAAAGCACACAACTGTTTACACTTCATTATATTTATATTTTAGGCGCAGACAACCTGTCAGTGAAACATTTAGCTGAATGAATGAAATACAAATTTTACGTCGATAAATAAATCTGACATCTCACAACACCCTGTTAACAGATTTTTAAGTTCAAATAAGGAGGCTCGATGAAAGATGTTCTTTAATTGCGTTAAAACAGCAGCTTGACTTAAAGTTTTAGTGGAATTACTGCATTCCGTATTAATTTCACTCACCTTTTATCCAAGAGACAGATAGCCACCAGGACGCATGTCATTCTCAGGACCGAGTTTTCCATGTTTGTGTCTTGCAATAAAAAATGTTCACAAAAAGTTGTCAAAATTAAGAGTTTGGTTTAAACTAATTCCAGTATTTCGCCACAAAGTTTAAAAACGGGGTAAAAGGCTCCGGCTGAAGAATTGAACTCTGGACTTGACAGCTCCGACTAACCTGAATCCAGATGCGCCAGCCAGCGGCGGGAGACTCATTCAAGAAAAGTTTCATCAACCTCCCAACTTAATGAATGAAGCGGGGGGTTGTTACAAGTCTGAGGAAAAGTCCGTGTTTAACCTCTCAAACGCATCCGTTCTCATGCCGGTATCTCCGCCGACAAGGCTCTGGTGTAACATCCGAGACAGACGACTGAACCTATATAGGCGCTCCAAGTGAAGTCTGCTGGAGTAGCGCACAGATAGTCCTCTAAACTGCTGCACTTAGCGCTTCGCCAGCCCACTTTTTTTGCGTCACTCAGGGAGTAGGAGAGCGCCGAGGGAGGTCAAGTGCCTCGTTAAAACAGGATAGAGATCCTTCTAGATAAGAAAACCGAAACACTTAGCCCGCGCCCTCTGAGGAGCGGTGCTGAGGATGAGGATGGGGGATGAAGAGGAAAGTCGCGCAAAACCGAAACTTTCTTTTGCGTTTGATTTAGTGGGTTGCTTAGATGATTGTGAAAGACGATGATGAATTTGATTAAGAAGTGGACAAAGAGGAAAAAAGAATGTTAAAGCTGAAGGTGTTTATGAGCTCTAAGGGAACATCCAAACCTCATGAATTATTTTTATTTTTATTTATTTAAAAAAAACATTATTTATAATGAGATTTATAATCAGTCCCGTAACTTACCACTGACCCACTATTTCAAAAAATTAGTCCATGACTCATTCCAGACTCGTGGTTGAAGGGCTGCTCCACTGAGTCCACGTCCGTGAAATTACGCAGACATATTGAGAAAACAGTCCAACATTAAGGCAATAGTACCTGAGATATATTTCCATGTATAAGCGCTGTGGGTAAAGCCCCACAAAGCCTACTGCACTTTCTATAATGCAACCAGCAGCATAATTGTTTCTAGCTATAAACTGAATGCACTTTGCTCCATATACAGGATGGAGGTGGCTTTCAGATCGAAAAGATTGAAGCAAAGCGCCTTAAATCTGCATTTTTCTGTTGACCAACAGGGGGCACCTCTTCTAGTTGCAAAAGGAAGTCGGATTTCTTAAAAGCCCGTGGAAAAACCATCCAGCTGTTCCCCTGATGTGTGGAACAGCTGGTGTAACAGTTACCTGATAGGTTTTAGGGTCTGGTGATGGTGATGGTCAGTGTCACTGTTTAGAACGGGTAGAATCTCGAGGTCAGTTCTTCAAACTCAGAAACCAGTAAAGTCACAACCACTCCTGCTGACGTCATCAGGGCGGACAGTTTTCTCAGAACCGAGGAAGGAGTTTTTTTCACGGACCATCTCAAGCATCCACGTGAAAACAGTCCAAGATGTAAGCTGGATGTTGGTTTGCAAAGTTTGGTAAATCTGAAGGTCCTTATGCATGAAAGCATGAAGAACTGAGGCGTTGTTAAACTTGCTGGCTCCCGTTGCTGTCCAAACCTTGCCTGTGTGTCATGGACTTTAATCGTTCTGTTTAAACGACTATAAAGTTTAAGAAAAAGCTCCCTGGTTGATGAACACCACATGATATCGCTCATCTCAGTGCTTTATGAGCAGGCTAGAGTAAAGAATTAGAAACCACAAATAAAAAGGTTTTCCCCACCAGTGCAGTGAAGCAAGCATTCTGCCAGCACGGAGTAACCAAAGTAGTAAAACACTACACAAGTTTAGCGTTCAGACGCAATTAAGTTGCGATACACAAATTTAGAAGCTCAGGGAAACAATCCCACATCAAGTTTTCTTCCAGTGGGATTTATCACAGCACCCTGATCTGCAAGATTTGGCGGGGACGGCAACTTTGTGACTAATTATTTCAAGGCATCTAAGGAAAGCTGGATTGCTAATAGACTTGGTGGTTTTGGGTCTCTGACTTCAGCAGGATGTGTCGCATGCTGTCATCTGGAGCCCTTTGTGTCTCTGGCTCTCGTCATGACTGATAATAAAATTACTTTCTGAATCACAGTTCTTTATAAACATGACTGATACTTTACCCCCCTCTTTCCACTTGGAGAATCAAAAACAGCAGCACAGAGGGCCTCTTTTGTAACGCAGCGAGGCCGTCCTGTACGCCAACCTGCAAAAAGGTGTTTAAAAGGTTTTTCTGTGCTGTAAAACACGAACAGGAAACCAAACAAAAAGAGGAAAACAGAGAGAAAAAGATCACATGACGAAATTAATAAGACAAGAAACCAAAAGACATTAAATCAAAAATTAAATTTGTCAAGTAAATTTTTACTTCTGACTGACTAGAAATATTGAGCTCATTTAAGCTTAATCTCATATTCATGTTCAAACTGAATCTCACTGAAGAAGGACAAACTTTACCACAAATCTCTTTATTTAGAGCTACCGTGCAGAACATTGGCCATCGCATTCTGGCCTTTGCCAAACATTCTCACACAGTGAGACAGAGTCTGTCGACAGTGTGCAAAGTTTGTGTTATATGTAGTGACATGAAGAAGAGTAGCCCCATGGAGGGAGAGTAAGCCACAGCCGCTGAGTTTCTGAAAGAGCCAGTCGAAATGTTTTGATGCTCCAGCAACTTGGAGTTAATGTCATCCTCATGAATGGGCAAACAGCTTTAGTGTGAGGAGGGGCTAAACACACACATGCATGATGCTTTTTTGCTCGTAGACATGGATATTACACGTACTCTACATCAGTGTGGACAAGTGTGTTATTTAGTAACTCATCCAAAAGTGATTGTGTAATTATTCCCATTGTCAGAAGGCGGAGACAAAAACTTCCCACAGCAAATTTCAGCAGTAGTGTTTGTGAAATACGTCGGAGATGATAAGTTGGAGGCTTGTTTTTCAAAATATGGATACGGGTCCCAGCAGGAAACTTTGACACACGCATTGCATATTCATTTTGTGTGCACAAGTCACACGTATGTAAAAATGTACTTCAGACAGCATGCACATGCAGACTGGGCCTGTGCACGCACACACACACACACACACACACACACACACACACACACACACACACACACACACACCTCTGTTTCCCTTTCCTCACCACTGTGAGTGTGTTTCTGCTTGCATTTATTAAAAATTATGTGGGAAACATTACAGAGCTCCTCTCACATTCTCTGACTCTTGTGTCTAGAGACCTAAAGACTTTATTTTTGTCAAGTCCACTTGCCAGCTTCCTAATTTTGTTTCTCAAGGCTTTTGTTTTAACACGATTTTCCCGTTACCCTTATTATTTTTATCTTGCACTGTTCACCCTAACTTGCTAGGCGACATGAAATACAAAACCACTGAAGGTTTAATTCAATAATAAACTAAAACACGGAGTTTTCCCAATAGCGCCTGTGTTCTTGTTGAGCTGCAGTGTCTGGTGCTGTTGAATCTTTATTGTCCTGCAGGGAGAGAAACGACTAAGCTAAGTTTTCCCAGCAGCGAGTGCCGTGTAAACACATAACGTCATATAGCACGTATGAATATGTAGTTTATGGTCTTGTCCAATCAAAAGCATTCATTTAGCACTATATTGAAATATACAGAAACATGAGATTGACATTTTTCCCTTTGTACTCCAGTTTGCGTATTTTAGCTTGATGTGTTGCTTCACACAGTTCAAAACTCAATTTGATGTGTGCCTGTCATTGCAGGCTCAACAGAAAGTATTTCCCTTCCAGAGGTCAGGTCTTCTCTGATTTTTATCTGTAATAAATGTTACATTTTTAAATTTACCCCAGTTGTGAAGTAAGACGTCCCAAACTGTTTTCCATATTCTGAAACGTGTGTGATGGACACAAAGGTTTAGATGGCAGATTTACATTTAAAATGATGATTGTTAGATATGCTGATGATTTGTCTCATTAGGGTTTAATTTAGATCATAATTAAGCTAAAATCACGCACCGACGTGTCAACAACACTCGTCATTATAACATAACTGACTTCAGAGGTTGAAAGTGCAGTTTAAATATGATTAGCAGAAAGGAAATGATCTGGGTTTTATATGCATTTAACTACTGAAAAACCTCTTCATATTATTATTATTCATATTAACAAATATTCTGTATGCTATATTCTTTTAGAGACCAAACTTATACCAGAAGAATCTGCTCAGAGCTCAAACAGGTCCAAGTTGCACAAAATGCTGATTTACTTTAGTTATTTTGCTTTTTATGGCAACATTTCACTCCTTATAACTGGATTTTGCAAAATGATGCAAAACATTGAAGTGCATTTAAATGACACAAAATGTGCTAAAAGCAGCAAACTGCTGATATGCACTTGCCTGATAATCACACGGGCAGGTTTTCTGCTGATTAATCAAAGCAGTAGTGGTGCTGGTGAGAGTTTTTCATGGATAAAGGTGAGCTCTGAAACTGTATCAGGTGGGAGCGGCGGCAATACTCTCACTTAACTCTGGGCAAGAAAGCAAGCAATGAAAAAAAGTGTTGAAGTTGCTGTTTTTATGTGGATAAAAATTTCTTTTCGTTTATCTGCAAAGTTCGTCTGCACCGCTCCCCTCGTGCTTGGTTGAAAACCTCGGTAACTTTGGTCTGATTACGTCTCTGACACTTGTAAAGTCAAAGGTTGAAGCGTTGTGTCTTTACCTCAGAGCCTATCACGCGGTGCAGTGATGGACTTTCCTTAGTTTGAGCTCCCCCGGTGTTGTTTTTTACTGCAGTGACCTTTTGAAGATGAACTTCACCGCTGCAGACATTGCAGAGTGGATGTCCTGGTTACCTTCACTGAGTCAAAAGTCACACACGTGACACAAATAAAATAAAAGGTAGTTTAGCCTGATCTGATTGATGATAGAAGCTCAGGTATAATTACAACATTCAGTAATTTAAAGATAGCTCGTGGCTATTTTGCTAAATCCCTCATCATCTCTCTGCCTCTTGGCTTTTCTGTACCTCACTCTTTACCTCAGCACATGGGGTAATGACACTCTGACCGCACACTGTGCATGTGCAGTTTATTAACCAACATAAGTTATGTTTGTCACACCCTCGCTCTCAGTGTCTCTCTGAGAAGGGAGTTCAGGCAAAGTTCACATTTCTTTGAGAGTTTTGGACCGAATTGACGAAAATGAGCAAAGCAGAGGAGAGCGGCGGAGCAGAGGTTAGTCAATTACAAGGCTCAGCTCTAGTAACAAACTTCTAACAAGCAAATTCTTGGCTCTGCGCTCATGTGTGTGTTTTTGGGTTTTTGTGTTTTTGAAGACGTGCAGGAGACAGAATGAGAGGAGAAAAATAGCGTGGGTACTTGCGAGACTGTCAATAACCAAGAGTTTGTATGTTTTTGCATGCAGGCAGGATTCGACGAATACTGCGAAGAAAGCAGCAACTGTGCAATTACATCAAGCTCGGACAAATGACAGGGCTTCCAATTAAACCATCTGCATTTGAGATCAATAGCATATGATTCGAGGCATGTTTTGAAAAACAGAAAGCTAAAAATAAGAGGAGTGAAAAAGGACGTGTATGCAAGCGTTACTGTGTCCCACTCACGTCTCTTTATTTTTCCCAAACGCCTGGCGCAGTCACAATCACCACTTTCCTACAAAACAAGCAAACATTATCTTATGGTCTCTGTACCTGAGGCCAGCTTCAGCAGTTGGGATTGGACCACTCCTGTGGTGGGTGGATCCAAGTTTCTTGTTTGGACTGAGCTGCCGTGGGCTCTGCCACCTGTTCCCCCAGGTAGTACCCTGGTATTCCTGCCTCAGGTAAGGTTGCTGCATATAGATTTTGGTCTTTGTGAGGCTCATTAGTGTCAAACTTGATCCAGCCTCTCGTGCAGGAGACGTTGTCTCCAACAACAAACCCTTCCTCCAAGATGGTGATCCATGGAGGGGGACAAGGTAGAGAGATTGTGCCTCTCAGAAGGCTTCGGCTGACCTCAGTATCCCCCCTGCCTGGGAAGGGGGATTGTTCCTCCCACGACCCTGATGAGCAGTAGAAATTATTATGTTTGCTTTTTCACGTCATCAGAGCTGAAACAAATGTGTTTTTATTGCTGGAAGGTATTGTAGCTGTGTTGCAATCGCATGCTGAGGCCACAGTGTGATTCCAATCAATAAATCCTTCTTTTCGGAGAACAAAAATATCCTCAGGTAGTGAGAACTGCCGTTATTTTGGATGACCCTAATGACTCGCAGAATGTACAGTGAACACATGCTGCAGAAGAGATAAGTCTTCACTTAGGCTCCTTTAACAAAACAGGCACCAGAGTGAGAGGTTAAACTTGACTTTTTCCCCCCGGTGAAGGAAAAAGAAAATATTTTGGGGGTGTATTTTTTGGGAAATGGAGAGAATGAAAGAGTCATGTTTTCTTTAACTCTTAACACACACTCTTCCCCTTTTGTTTCCACCTTTAAAGCTTTGAGGTTATTCGCAGCTCGACAGTGAAGATTTTTACAAACCTTCATTAAATCTGCATAAAATGTGCGTAAAGGAAACTATTTAAGGTTTTACTATGTTAAACCTTTTTTCGTCATTTGATATCGTTGCTGTTTCGTGTCCTTGCATTTATACCATTATACCCTTTCTCCAGCCAGCATGCAAAAATCGTTTTTTCTTCCATCCTTTTTATGTCTGTTTTATATCTTTGGACTACAATTTAAAACTTGGAAACTCTGAATAAAGTTTCTGGTTAGAATTATCTTGCTCTGTAAATACACTGATCATTTTCTGGAAGTTTTATAAGAATTTTCAGGAAATAGAAAAGTAACAAAAATAATGACAAAATGTACACTTTAAACTACAACGGGTATTTTAAAGTTTTCACTGTTTGTCTGTGTTTTGTGCACCAGGATTTAGTGTTCTGTTCAAAACACATTTAACACAAATGCCAGATGTGTCAAATATGATTCAAATTAAAACACATATATGCAAATGAAGGTCAGAAGGTTCAAAAACACACAAAAAACCAAACAAACAAAAGGATTTTTCTAGCAATAATTTCATGATTCAGGCTTTGAAGGGTTAAATTCTCCAGTGGTCACAATGATGGGTTTGAAACCAGTCCACAATCTCTCTAAAACCTCATTCCTCTTTAACTTTCTCTTTCTTCATCGCAAACAACCCAGTGATGTTCAGAAAGGATGCTTTCATGGAATTTTAGCGACTATCTGAAGCTGAAATCGCTAGCTCTGCAAACCCCTCGAAAAGAACACTCAACGAGAATTTGCCACCATAAAATCAAATTTGAAAATCTGCTTCAGCCAAAGAAAGAACATGTTTTGTTTCTTAGTATGAAACCAAGGAGCTGAGCATGGACAGCAGAGGCAACACACCTACAAATGCTGCAGAGCACATACGCACACAGTCACACACACTCACCAAATCTTTTGTGCTCAGAGAAATCAGACGTGCTTGTTTTGTTTTACTGCCTCGTTTACCCCTGGGTATCCCTAATCTTTCACGTTTGCATGCCATTGTTGTCTCACGACGTTTTTGTCTGTGTGTGTGTGTGTCTGTGCTCATGTATGTGCTTTAGTGTGAGTGTATGCAAAGTAGCAGTTGCAACAGGTCCAACGGTATATGCACAAAGTTTCAGAGCTCCAGAGCAAAAATGCAGTATAACTGTCTTCACTTTCTCACACACAATCCAAAACAAATGTCCACACTGAGAGAAATAAGGGGCTGATTGATCTAAACGTGCATGGATTACAAGTTATGGCCATTTATTGTTTTAAACCTTTGCTTTAAATTTGGTGAATCTATGTTGTGCTTGATTATAGTTCCATTTTCACTGTTTTAATTTACTCTATTTTTTAAATTGTTATTATCATTATCATTGCCATCAGTGCTCTGATGACGTCTGTCAAGACAGACGAGATGGAGTGAGCAAGAGGACCAACTTTCCAACGAATCAACTTTCTGCTCCAAGTGCGCCATCTAGTGTTCAAACACCAAAATGAATAAATCCGTTCAGAGTGTTTAGTTTTCCTGATTTCCTCAGTCCTGCTGTGCTGCATGACAGACACACTAAACCTTAGTAAAAGTGCACGATGCTGCACAAACACTAAGCTGGAGACGGCGGATGTCTCGGGACATTGTTGCTCGTTCATCTCCCTCATTAGACAAATGGAAAGGATTCTGTGTATGCTGATCACAATATGCCAATATACATGTCTGAGCACATTGCTAACCTGCTTCCCATCAAGGCATTTCATGACTTTTGTTGTACAAACAGCCGTGTTTATTGTCTCTGTCCTGGGAGAAAGCGTCCTGCCTGGTCTTCACACAGGAACCGACTCTGAGCCAAAGCAGTCGGAGCAGACACCAGGCCCCTTCTGTCTCCCACCAACTTCTGGCAGCCATGTTTTCACAACCCAAGATAACAGAGAAGAAGGAGAAGACACGGGGCAGAGAGACGGTAACAGAGTTTGATAAATGGCACACATGCAAGCAGGAGAGCGAGTGTGTGAGAGATGAAGAGCGAGAGAGACGGAGAGAGGAAGCAACAGAGATGCGGGACAGATGTAGGGAGATTTAGGGGAGTGGGTGGTGAAGGAGCGAGATGAGCAAAAGATACATTGCGAGGTCATCTTAATGTTTATCCACCCACTACAATGATGTGGGTCAATGAGTGTTTCTCAAGAAAGAAAGTGTTGTTTTAGGGTGTTGCAATGATAGCAGGTTCCTTGAGAAAAGCACACATAATTTCTCATATAGTATATTTTTCAAGGAGTATAGGGCCATTTTGCCAAAATACTTTTTTTAAAGAGCGAGAGAGAAACCACTCTAGCAGAGCTTTATCTGCAAAGCAATTTATTTTTAACACAGCACTCCAGTCACTTCACGTTCAGGAACAACCCTGAGCAAGATTACTCACGTCACGCGCTCTCGATGTGTTTAACTGTACGGTAAATGCCGTTGAGGAATCCCCAGGCGAGCTTTACCTAAAAGGTGAGTAAGTGATGTGCACAAAATGGACTATTAAATCTCTGAGCACTGGCAGCCAAGTTGGGTGGGCTGTGGGACTTAGGCATCACCTCCAGGGCCTGCATTAACTCATAAAGATCACTGTCTCTCCCAAACACACCGAGACTGTGTGTGCAGATTTGTGCATTTTGAAAGCACGATGAATGCTGTGCGTATACATACAGGTTTCGTGAGCTCAGTTTGCTTTAAGTATGTTTCTCTGTTTCTCCCACTCCTGTAATTATGGTCGTTGGTATCAGATGAAACCCCACACAGAGCCGATCTCTGGATGTGCCCTTTGCATAAGCAACATCTTGCTGCTAGATTGATGGAGGACCGGAGGAGAGTTCACACAAATGGAGGAGAATTATAGTGTCGAGTTACCTCCAAGTTCTTTTTCTGTGTCGCTTTCTTACTTTTGTTATCTTGTTTCAGTCTCTCCTTTCCCTTCTTTTTTTCCTCTGTTCATTAATTTTCCCTCGCTCATCGCTCATTTCTCTACAGTGGCCCACTCATTTTGCATTTCTATGTAATCTCACGCCTCCAAATATCTGTTTTACTGCAAGTAAACGCTCGTTTTGTGCGCTAAATGTACGGCAAATAAGAGCAGCAGACCACCAAGACTCCACTGTAGCAGATAAGCAATGACAGGACACTATTTATCTGAGTGATGTATGGGAATGACTGTCTGCAGAGTAACACTGTCAATCCATGAACAGTGGCAGCCCTTCATTAATGCTTTGTGTGTGTCTGTAAGCACTTAGCATCAACAAAACTCGTTCCCGTGAGGGACGATGTTGCAATCTGAAGGCACTGTTTCATTCAAAGGGTCACATGGAAAAATACACCCGTTCTAACCTGGCTACGCACCCGTGCAGACACGCGCAAATGGACACACGCGCTGACGAAGACAGACGCATGCAGCCACATGCGCACAGATGTCGACAGGCAACTTTATTTATACCAATGCTCCAATAAATCTACCTGCTCATCTGTCTATTTTCTCTGGCTTTGGCTGCTCTGCTCTGAACGCCAGCGCAGGTTTAATGCAGGAGGACGAGAGGGCAGAGCAGTGTGTAGGGGACAGGAGCAGAGACGAGCGCCCCATGGCATTTTCTTCCTCTTGGCTTACCTTTCCATTTCTTAAACGCAACTTCTGGCGCGAGTTTTTTGCACCACCAAATTCCTGGAAAATATGAACTTGTGTCAACTTGTACAGCTCAAACTAATACAGGCCCACTTTTCTTTCTTTCTTTTTTTGGCCTCCTTGTCATCTAATTTCTACAGAATAAATGCCCCCAAATGATATATACCTCCTCTTTATGAGTACCACAGAGAATCCTACACAAAGGGTCAGGTTTAGTGAATCACTGAGGTTAAAACCTAACTTGAACTCATGCTGATGTAAAAACAGAGCTCGTAAAAGTCTGATAAACAAGGTGACAGACACCCAAAGCAGTGACATTAGTGAGTATAAATCCCAGGTTTGTGCTGCTCCTCACAAAATCTAGTGTTCAGAGTGATAGACTGGGTCCAAATAACACACTTACATCACTGTAGAAGTAAAACATCAGTGAAATCTATTTTATTGTGTGGAAATACTGAAACTAAAAAGTATCATCATAGTTTAAATAACAATTTGTCCAACTACATACAAAGTAACTTAATTATCAAAAGGAATGATAATGTATCTGGTTTTGAACGGTGTCTTCGATGTCAGTCACAAGCCACTTGAATCTCTTTAGGCATTTATGTTTAATGAAGCTGCAGTGTAACATCCAAGTATGCAACCATTTCTCCTGAATACAAAGACGAGGAGCAGATGGAAATAAAAAGCAATATCGGACAAAACTCATTTAAATAAATGACCAATGAACGAAGAAGCTTTGCTGGTTAAAGACGGGCTGAATTATGTTACAGTGACATCGCTGAAATGTTTTTAAAGATTTGCGTTCCCACCAAACCTGATTGGAAAGTGTTAAAAAGATGAAGAAGGGGGAAATTCTCAAAAAACACCACTAGTGATAAGATGCAGCCTCCTCATCACTGCCGTGCTCTGGCTCCGTTCACACAAAAACACTAAGGACTGCTGTGACAGCTGTTATCATGACCTTAAGTGGTTAACATCAACTACAAAATGGACTTACAGAATAACCATCGGTTAGGTTATAAAAGTCTGTCACACAGCAGACGATAAAAGTGACGAGGAAGCATCCAGATGTGAGCCACGGTGCGCCGCTAAAACCAGCTGACTCTAAATTATAAATGCGTACCTACATGAAACCTCGCGCAAACACAAAAACCTGAACAGCACAAACTGAAGCAATGTTGTGTTATAGTTCAGTATACTTGCTGTGCACTGCCAGATATACAAAAGTGTAAATTAGATGATACAATAAGTTTATGGGTATTTCTGCTGAAGAGGAACAAAGCAACAAAAAAAGACCTCGTCTGTGTCGCTCAGAGACAGACTGTCCAGGAGTGGTGTGCTTTCAGTAAGCAGCATACTGCAGTTTAACAGACAGCAACAAGATATATACACTGAAGGATATGGTGATAACTGGCCAACCTACACAAACACAATAATGCACACCTTCTCTCACACACACGCACGCACACAGGCACTTACAGTATCAAATAAAAGCTAACATCCATAGTGCATTATTATTATTATTATTAGCCCTGTATATCATAATATATAAACAAAATGCATCATATACATTTTTTTGATAACAAAAAAATATCATGAAAAAAAAAGGTTTCTATTTTGGTTCAGGAGAAACAGCCGACTGCAGGTTTGATTACCAAGCTGATGAGGACGTCCGCGGCAGCTGCTGCATCCAAAGTGCTTCTGAGAGACAGACGGAAGCAAGTAGTCATCATATCTTTATATAAATAAGAGTCTCTGCTGGCAAGCCAAGTCCGCACCTGCAAAGCATGGTGTTAACAGCATCTTTGCAACTATAACAACGGTTTACAGTTTCCCTTTTTTACATTTTTCATGTAGTAGCAGAACAACAGGTCAAGACCAGCATCGTTTTGTTTTCTCACTATGTTGATTCGCTGCAGTTACAATAACTGAGACACAGTTTTTGGTAAATGCAAACTCAAGAATATGATTACACTTGTTAAGACGGAATATATATGAAAGATGGGTGTAGCCACCAAAACCATCCCCATTGGCATGTTCATATGGGGGTGATTTGCCACATCCTGCTTTACTGTCAGTTTTACCTGAAATGAGCCCATCGTTTACAAACTGGTTGAAGAAGGCTTGAAAACAGCAACCGAGGCTATAAAGTCATTACGTATTGGGGAGTTGCTCCCTGCTGG
Organism: Mchenga conophoros; assembly: GCF_057382185.1. NCBI lineage: Eukaryota > Metazoa > Chordata > Actinopteri > Cichliformes > Cichlidae > Mchenga > Mchenga conophoros. The sequence goes on from NC_140541.1 coordinate 37,744,425, forward strand.
GTTTTGGAATTAAAGCAGGTTTAAGGCACTTTTGCATTTACTTCACTCTTTAGATCCAGAGGCTACGTCCATCTTTTATGTCAAGTCTATGAGCATTACACCGTTAGATAACAGTACGTCTATGAGCACTGGAATGGAATATGGGCCATAGTGAGGTCCTTAATCTTCTTACTACCCTGCAGAATATCGTGGAATAAAAGCAACGTCTCCTATTAAGCAATGTTGCTGAACTGCAGGTGGAAGGAGGATATGGCATTGTTTCCATTGTTTCCATTGTTTCCATTGTTTCAACTTCTGACTGAGCTTGATAACCATAAACTCGAGATCCTCTGCATCTTTCACGCTATCCAAACTAAAGCAAGAACTTCAAAAAGTAACAAAAGTAGTTGTAATTAACAAAGTAATTTGACTACTTTAAACTTTAGTTCGTCAGTGACAGAGACTAAGCTCTTTTCGAACCATGCACTTTTTGCACTGGACGACACAACACCAGTGGAAACGGCATAAGCAGTTCTCCTCAAACACCACCGTCTCCTCCCGGAAGCCTCGCTCGCAGCACAACAAATCACAGCCGCTAATGTCCATGGCCGTGCTGTTGCATATACGCCCCTTTGTTCCCAGCGAACCTGTTTTTCGATTTGCGAGGCAGAAATCCGGAGACTCGTCCGAGTAGATCAGATCCTGCTTGTCCGGAGGTTTGATGTTCTGGCCCACAGGGATCAGGGTCTTCCCGTCATTGCCGCCCATCACCTTCGAGGCGCCGTTGAATCGCTCCAGCAGGCGGTCGCCCACTTCACGGAAATGCGGCATCTTTTTCCAGCACGTGCGCAGCGTGCACGAGCCTGACAGTCCGTGGCATTTGCACTCAGTCCTCATGTAGAGCTTTACTGCCTAAAGGGGGGAAAAGGGAGGTGAAAGAGGGCAGACAGGTGAAAAAGAGAGGAGAGGGTTTATCTAGCAGAAAGAAGGACAAAAACAGTTAACTTGTACCCTGAAGTGAAGCCGAGCTGCTTATGACAAATGACTAATTCGCCTAAGAAGAATTTATTATTGTGTTTTCATGATATATGACAGACAAAGGCCCTGGATCACACACACACACACACACACACACACACACACACACACACACACACTGATAGATAGGTAAGATAAAAGCAGACGCTATTCAGAAGGAATTTAACTCCCCAGCCCCCCTCTCCCTCCACGTTGCCTCTGGCCTTCCTACATCTAACAAGCCTTGACAACAGATCATTCACTTATAATGCACATAATTAACCCATCACACACACACACACACACACACACACACACACACACACACACACACACACACACAAATGTGTATAAAAGTAGACATGCATTCATGCACATAAACAGACATTTGGGCGCATCGCAGCACGCTTATTTCTCAACCTCTGGGAATTTTTCTTCCTATGTTCAAACAGTTTGTTCACTAATGCTACAATTGGACTGCATCCCAAAAACCCTCCTCTCTTCCTCTCTACCTGCCGCTGACCCCAACTAAAGTGAACTTTGTAATTCGGTGTTGCTTGTGCATCTTTTAACAATTCTGCAACGAACTCAAACAGCGACAACGCCGCACAAGGAAATGCGATCCTGAAGATTTGCCAGTGTTCTTCTTATAAACAAACACCAAACTAAACTTGCTCCTTCATCTTCCAGTAGCGCGGTAAGACCATCATGGTGGTAATTCACAACACAGAGGAACTTTTAACTTCTACAGTGGCAGTAGAAAGGCTGCCTCCGAGGCTCAAAAACAAAGCGCCGGGCACGTTCTTGTTTTTTTTGTTTCAGAAACCCGATTCTTGTTAGAATATCAGCTTACGGCACGACACAAATATGGCTGGAGGCCGCGGCTTTCTCTTTTCGCATGTTAGTGGAATGGAAAGAAGCATTCCAATGGACAACCGACACCTTTGTCGAACTTTATCAGCAGGTGAAACATGCATTCTTACTACATTTGAACAGGATACAGAAACTTTGTGAAACTGCTTACCAGTCTGCCAGCTTCGTTATTGTGCAGGTCGACGAGCGTCCTGATGTCACTCTTGCCTTTCCTCCTCTTGGCATCCATAAACTGCTTTGACTTTTCATAACCAAACTCCACATCATCTCCGCAGCCCCCCCACTCCCACTTGACCCCGTCCCCAGAGGAGGACGGCTTCGGAGGCGGTCTGTTCCTGGTGGCCTCACAGCCGCACTGCAGGAGGTCTCCCATACTGCAGGCCTGCGTCACAGAGTGGGTCACACCGGCGGCTGTGATGGCATAAACAAAAGCTGTCTCCCGGATATCTACAGGAACAGGTACAAGCAAAAGAGGGGGTTCGGTTACTGAGTCTGCATGCAGCATTACAAAAGTGCTCACAAAGAGTAATTCCACAGATATCTGATGACTTTTACCAGAGTTTGAAGGAATTCATAGTAATGACAACTTATACAGCCCCACTGCAAACATGTAAAATACAGGATTGTATAAATATACGCCATACACATTTTCTATTCTAAATCTTCTGGATGTGAGTTTTAGATTTAATACAGGCGACATCGATGTCCTTATAGAACCTTGGCATCAAGCATTACAGCTCCTGCCTGATCATTTTCTACTGCAATGGGACAGTTCTCCTCATCTCCAGTCCCCGTTTCGCGAGATCTTCCCCAGGGGACAATTCTCTGTGCCGTTTCGATCTCATACACACTACACTGCCAAAAGTATTCTCTCGTCTGCCTTCACACGCATATGAAGCTGAGCGACATCACATTCTTAATCCACAGGGTTTAATGTGATGTCGGCCCACCCTTTGCAGCTATAACAGCGTCAGCTTTTCTGGGAAGGCTTTCCACAATTTAGGAGTGTGTTAATGGGAATTTTTGACCGTCCTTCCAGAAATGCATTCATGTCTTTATGGACTTTGTGCACTGGTGTTCCCACAAAGTTGGGAACACCAAACACCCCCCCACCAAACACAGGGCAGTCAGACAAGTACTGTTCTCCTGGCAATCACCAAACCCACACTCTGCCAGATGCTGATTTGTCACTCCAGAGAACATGTCTCTGCTCCTCTGGAGTCCAGTGGTGGCGTGCTTTCCACCACAGCATATGACGCTTTGCATTGTAAGGTTTGGATGAAGCTTGTGAGCCCGTTCCACGAAGCTTCACCGTTCTCGAGTTAATCTGAAGGCCACGCGAAGTTTGGAGGTCTGTAGCGACTGACTCTGCTGAAAGTTGGTGACCTCTGAATACCGAGTGTTCATATATGGGTGATGCTCCGTAAATACAGAGCTGATTTTGCTGATGGGTCGTAACAAAATCTCAAATCTTATGTCTCTCATGTAAAATGCTGGATGTCATAAAACTTCATCTGGCTCCACAAACCTGACTGGAAACCTGGTGTCCAACTTCTTTGATTCTGATTGTTGCTCAAACCTCAGCTGACAGACTTGCAACAACTGAGACTTCAAAAGCCTTACATACATGTAAAATATGTGCATGAAGCTCTTCTGGTGGGATGAGTTTAGTTTTTAAGTCCAACTGTCCAAAGTTGGGATTCACAACATTTGGACACATATTTTTCATTAAGTGGTCAGTATCGCTCCACAGTCAGCTGCAGGACAATAAAACAACAAGCATCCCTCCACATCTGTCTCTGCATCCCATCAGTCGATATCTCAGTCCCACGGAACAGGATAAGAGCGCTTCTCTCTCAGTCCTGCTCGATTACGACAACTGAAGCGTCGCTGGCTTTGTGGTGCTGAGGACGGCTATTTCTCTCTCAGGCCAACATAATCGTACACACAAGCTCTCACACGCCACAGCTGCTGGTTTATTTCGAGTGCATGGCTTAACGCTGCTGGTTAAAGCCGTGCTCAACTACAACTGCAAATCGATCGTCTGTCTCCCCGCGGGTGCTTCAGCATTTCTGCCACCCACAGATCAGCGTGTCTTTATCCGGGGTTAGAGCAGCTATTGTCCATCACCTGACAGAAAAAGAGCAGCTATAAAAAATTGCTGAGAGCTAATGCACGTGAACACTGCTCTTATTCTTACTTTAAATTGAACGTTTGTTGCAGAACAAACTGGAATAAAAAAAGATTTGTGTGTTTGCCCTTTTTTTTTATGGCGAGCAATAACAACACACTGATGCTGCTACCATGTGCTGTGCAGCCAAAGCCCATACAGGGCTTGAATGATTGGCCTTCTGAATGTCGATCTTCAGGATAGAAGAACAAAACCAAACATTTACAGTTTAACACGTTAGCAAGTAATATTATCATAAGTTAATAACGACACGCGTGTGTATGTGATATTTACTATTTTAGTATGTTAACAAATGCTAGCTGATGGGGACTAAACCACAACTGAGCACCTGCTGCTTGAGCAAAGAGGTTTATTTAGACCTCACGAGCTGCATCGCCAAAAACAACAGTGTTGCCCTCTGACCTGAACATAAGTATAAGAAGCACAAGAATTATAAGAAACTTTCTTCAGGTTTAGAATAAGACAGACAAAAGATACTGCTGTACTGTTGTGTGAAAACATCAAAGCTTCCACTCTGTGCAGTCGTGCATGACTCAGTAAGTTGTGGAACCACATTAGTCTCTTTAAGCTGTTTGCAGACATTTGTTTATGCACAGCTCTCTGAAGGATTTCATCACAGCATTTCCATCAGGTCGAGGTCCCGAGTACCAGTATGCCCAGTGTGCCCAGTGCCCGAGCACCTTGCAAATACTGAGTATGAGTTTTTTGCCAGATGTGGTGCTGTGCATTATCTGGCGAAGTCTTGTCGTTTGTTCAGATGCAGTTTTGCAATCCTGCACCGTGCTGCCATGTTCATTTTAGAGAGAAGACGCTTTCTTCTGACTATCCTCCCATGCAAGCCATACTTTTTCATTTTTCCTAAGAGTGCTGTCATGAACTTTAACATTAAACATGCTAAATAAAGCCTGTAGAACCTCTCAGCTGTAGCTCTTGGTTTTCTGCAGTTCTGTGACAGACTGTGACGTTGTTGGGACACACACGTACGAATGCTCCAGATGTACAGAGGTGGCCACACTTGCTGATCATCAAGAGTTAATCAAATTTACATTTAATTAGAAGCACCTGGCTGTACTTACCTTCTCAATTCTTATGGAGGCAGTAAGGTGTTCTTAGTTTATCACAGGACTGCACACATGTGTGTGAGGTTGTTAAGTGTGCAGGGATAAAAAAATATGATAACAATTTGTAGGAAGATGTGTTTTAAATAGTGTAAGGCCTGCTGAGGATAAACTAAACGAAAAAACATCTAAAAATAACCTCTGAAGAGAATAAAACACAACAGTTTCACAGGTTTGAGGGAAAAATCTTATTTTAACCACTGTGTGCTGAGTTTACATGAAGCAAAAGCATTTTTATTTCTAGGAGCTGGAAGGCAGCGGCTGTGCAGTCACCACTATCAACACTGCCAGCTCTATATCGCATGATTCACTGAATGGGATTCATTAGGAATGGTAACACACACACACACACACACACACACACACACTCTGGTACAAATGCTGCATGTCCCGTCTCACATATCTAATCCTCAGATTTACTGAGCTGGTTCCAACATTTTACACAGCAGCTCTTCACGACACAGAAGACGAGCAGACTATTGTGAAATGTTAAATGCTTCAAACTGCATAAAACAATATTTTTCACACACAAACTTTTACGAGTGTGCCTGCACTGGAGACATCTCTGGGTGTCTTACAGCTGGTATTGATATCAAGGCTCGCTGGGGTGTGCAGGTTTTGTCGCACGCCACCCAGTCTGTTTGTGTGTGTGTGTGTGTGTGTGTGTGTGTGTGTGTGTGTGTGTGTGTGTGTTACAACTTAAGCAGACCACACCTTTTTGTTCCTACCATTCGGCAGAAGGTTATAACTGCAAACGTACTCAAATTAAAATGTGTCATCTCCAAAGCATCCCTCCAACTATTTAGAAACACATGTGTGAAACAGCAGCACTTAAATCATTCGTACAATATGGTGATAGCAACACGTGCTGTGTCCAAACAAGCCGAGAGGCCATCCAGATGTCACCAACTGTGCTTGCAAAGCACGACGCTGAGCAGAGGAAATCTCCACGGCAAAAACTGAACATGAAAAGTGTTGTTTGACATGTTTTTCACACATTTCAGTTTTGAGGGCATCAACTAGCACAAGGCAAAAATATCCTCTCTGTAAAAATGGGCCGACAGCATACACGAGGGGGGAAAGCAGAAGGCTTAAAGAAGAGGGAGAAAACGAAGGGAGAGGAGGAAAGAAGCTATCAAAAATTTGATGATTTGAGGCACCCTGATTCACATTTTCCTCGCAGACATGAATTCCAAACAAATTCCCTGCCACGCTGGTTGTCTGGGCCTGTCTACGTCTGCTTCGATTTCAAAAAAGTCCTTCTGCAGGATCTACAACATATTATTTTAATCGCTTTTTCATCTTTTAGAGGTCATCGTCTAAACGTGATCAGGGACGTCAAGCAAAGCTTAAAAAGGATTACGGCACAGAGGATCCACGCTATAGGAAAACGTTTGTTTAGGTGAACTGTGGTCATATCGAGTGAGTTTCAAAATGTAAGATCAAAACTTGCTCATAAAAGAAAATCTCTGTCAGAATTTACCCATGAAGTGATTCATACTTTTTAAAAACAAGGAACACCCAGATGGGACAGTTTGAGGAGAGGTGGGGAACTCCTGATATAATCACATATGATGTGTGGAAATTAACTGTATCTATAAATCCAAACACATATCAGAAGAGACGGGTTGTATGTTGGGGCTGGACTTCAGCAGTTCTCACTCTCACAGGAGGTCAGAAGGCTACATGCTCGTTTCAGGCCTCTCTTCTGTGGAACCAGATCCCATCCTGGATCCAGGAGACAGACACTATCTCTACTTTTAAGGCTTCAAACTTTCCTTTTTGCTAAAGCGTATAGTTAGAGCTGGATCAGGTGACCCTGAATCCTCCCTTAGCTACACTGTGATAGGTGTAGGCTGCTGGGGGATTCCCATGAGGCACTGGGTGTTTCCTCTTCACTCACCTCTCTGCATTGAATCATTAGTTATTATTAATCTCTGGCTCTCTTCCACAGCGTGTCTTAATATCCACGCCCATGCACACAGTGTCAGTTTAAAGGCTCATTAATGTTAAAAACACTGACAGGAAAATAAAACATCCTGAAACCCGTGTGTCAATCAATCAGCACAGAATCTGAATCATATCTGTGAGTCAGCCTGAGAGCATCATTAGTGAGAAGGTCTCAACGTTTTTGACATGATTGACGATCGGCTTAATTAACGTGAAGCCCCAAAGCAAGAGGCCTTGGTTCGTAACACAGGACAGAATTTCACACACAACTCTGCACACACAATTTGGAATATCTCCTATGTGATTACAGCATCACTGTATGGGGGCTGGCTCGCACTGGGAGCCATGCTGGCTCCATGGTCTGTATGTTTTCGAACACAGAGAGGATAATAAAGACTGATGTCAAGAAAGCAGAAGTCTTTGTTTGGGAGATAAGTGTATGTAAGATGTTTATGGCCCAAGAAGAAAACAATCTGATGCACATGCAAAATGAGCCACTGGGACACATCCACACTGTCAACTATCACGTGCTCAAATTTGGCAACGACTCTCATTTTAACACATTTTAGAGCCAAGTCCTACCATTGCTCAGTGCTGCTCCAGAATCCCTTTTTTCCCACAGACAGTGTTTGTTGTGCTTCCTTTGTCTGTATTCTGTACAAACCCTGTGAAGCTGAGCGTTAGCAGCAGTCCACAGTCCATGTCCATACTGTGGGGAAATGCAGAGCGATTCCCCACAATTACAGGAGCCGATACCTCACAATTTCTATAAAAATAACTCAAACTAAATCCAGTTTAATCTCCAAGCCTTAAAATGGGCAAAGATCTAGACACAACTTGTGAACCAGTCTGTGGTACTTTCCCAGTTTGTTTGTTTTTGGCAGGGTTTATCTCATGCACCCACAAGTTTCTCAAAGCCCACGTCAAGAACTGCTGACGATGCCAGGACACAATTTCTTTCTGTCTTTTTTAAGACAACGTGCCTCTTGTTGTGTTAAAAGATGGTTTTTGTACCCAAGCAGCAAACAAACATTTACATTTAACGTACGCAGGGAGGTGAGGTAGTAAACGTTGTGTTCACTTGTCTTCCAAACCAGAAAACAGGCCCGTCTTCTAGTCCTGTCTAAATTTAGACACTAAAAGCCTTCTGGTTAGGTTTTGCAACAGGTGTTCTGAGTTAAAATTCAGCGTTTCACAGCATTAACAGCATGCTGCAAGGCAACCTTTTCCCATCTGCAAAAAGCTTTTCCTTCACAGGGACCTGGGACCCCGCAGAGCACATCTGCCTGTGATCGTATGATGCCGATTTCCCATGTTGACTGACTTGTAATGAAATTAATCAGAGCGCCCTGCACGTGATACAAAAAAGGTGGCCAATTTATTAAAATACACAGTTCTTGACCGAGCTTCAGTCTGTGATGAGACGGGAGTGAGGACACGTTGGCCCTTGTGTCAACGTGTTCACTCATTCAGACGTCTCGCACTAAAGTTTTGAAATGGCAGTGTTTCAGTAATGTTGTGAAATCCGCTAAAACCCCTGTTATATAAACACACAAACACACACACACACTAAGTTTTCACCTTCAGCGTTTCTCTTCCATCTGCTGTCTTGACGCAAATCAAAAACTAAACATTTGCACCATGGATCCTTGTATATGCGTTTTCTTTCCATACACCGAGACGAACTGAGTAATAGTTTTCATCATTATATGCACACACACACACACACACACACATGCATGTGCTGCACAGTTATTAATACAAAATAATTCAAAGCTCTTATTCCACCGACTGCAGCTACAGTCGTTCCTTGTTTCCTCAGAGAGTCGTGTTGACGTACAGCAGCGATGCAGCTCAAGATAAATCCTTTTCACAAACACAGCAAGAAATACACAAATGCCATCACGCAGGTCTTTAAACTGCTCTTAGGCTGTTTGCTAAACAGGATTCGAAGCCTGTTTAACTCAGTCAGTAAAACACCTTTCCACTGTACACGTGAAAAAGCACACAGATGGATGAAACGTGATTGGTAAGAATCATTAGGATTGGGAGAAAACTCACAGTACTGAACAGTGCCCAGCGAGTCGGCTGCTGGAGTAACCGTAGGTAAAACAAAAGTAGCAAAAATAAGCGAATAAAGCAAATAGAAACACGATGCCTGCGGTGAATCGATGAGTTGGCTGCCACAAACACAGCAGCAGAGAGTGACACAAAATGAGACGAGCAATCAAAGGAGTCGAGGCAGCTTCCCTTTTCAAACCTACGCACGGCGTAGCTGTGCTGCTGTCGCACGTGACCTGACAGAAATCGTGCAAAACGCAGCCTTCGTTTTTCTGCAAATAAAAACTGTCATGAAAGTGTCTCTGTAAGAGTGTGTTGTTGCAGAACTGTAGAGGTCAATGAGGTTAAGCAAACCACTTACAGCCAGAGAACATTAAATATGAAGGCACTTTTATTTTGACATGTAGTGCTACTAGTCTATGATAAACAGCCATTAAGAGCAGATCCAGGTAATTGTGGACAAAGGCTTTAAAGCAGCGGAGCACTTTGGCCTCCCTTATAGACAGCCAGGAATTCATGATTAATTGCTAGTCTGTCTCCTACTGGTAGATTCTTGCCCTTTTCCCTCTTCTCTCCCTTCCTCTCTCCTTCTCTCTTTTTCTCCTTTCTTTCTCTGTCCAACAAGACTGGTGTCATAAATTCATATATGGAAAACAAAATCAGTCTTTGGTCCACCTTCATTACAGAAAAATGGCTTTTCTGATGTCACACTGTTATTGAGCTGTAGAGCTTAACAAGAGAAGGCATTGAGAGCATTATTGCATCTATAATTATAAGTTATTAAAGTTAAAAGAAACATAAACTTCTCCATAAACTTCAGTTTCGCAGGTCTTCTGTGTTGATTGTAGGGGTGAGTAAACATATCTGACACATCTAATGGGTATTTGAAATCTCTCAGCCGCGTAATATGTTAGTTATTTTGATTTTGTCTCAGCTGAAAGGAACAAAAATGCCTCCTGATGCAAAAACTTATTGTGTTTACCTTCATTTAGATGGGACGCACTTCTTACTGTCAGGCCACATGAAATCAAAAGTGCTCCAAAAGGGAAACTTATTGGATTTTAATGGCAATCGTGCAGTTCTAGTATGTTACTATCTAGAATTATGACACATCAGAGCCAAACTTCATTTTGCACATCTTCCCCCACTGAGGCAGAAATGAGTTTAATGAAATGTTTGGCACGTTGTGTTTCCTTTGCTGTAAATTAATAATACGTGTGCCTTGTTTGTTAACTAAACACAAAGATAAAGGTCCTCTGTAATGCAAGTCAACGGAGAGACAAGAAACTCTCTATGAATCTAATCAGACAAGAGAAAAAACCAACACAGTAATTGCAGAAGACCCAGCAGTGACCCTGCGTCAGTTATATTACAGACTTCAAAGAGTTGGAGGAAGATGTTAGGAGATCTTAGGAAAGATGTTAAGAGAAAGGGCATTCTTAGCTGATCATTTCAGGCATGCCCAATCTGATGAAGAGGAGAGTCAGTCAAGTGTGAATACGTCTCCTCAGACATACAACAGCTGCCCTTGTTTGTTCGAGTGCCATCAGGCAGGCTTCTGACCTCAACTTGATGCAAGGACAGCGGCTATAATCGTAACCCCGCGAAGACAAGACAGCTTCAAATTGAATTTTGGCTTGTAGCGCCAGGTAGACATGAGAATGATTTAAATCTTCTTATTTAACTCGCAGCACTACTTCCAACTATTCCTTCAAGACTGCATGCATTTTACTAAGAAGAGGCAGACGAAGTCACTCACCTTGTTGAAGTATTTTCCCAAAGTATTTGTGGTGGCTGGTGCAGTTCCACCTGCGGTACCTGAACTGGTACTGGCACTCCCGGACGCCCAGCCTGGCTCCTTTGGCCACCTCGTTGATGATCTCGGGCTGAGTCTGGCACAGCTCAGCCTGTTTCCCCGCCAGGCGCTTTGCCTTCCTGCAAATGCTGTTGGGGTCCATGACCAGTGGACTGCCCACCGCCCTGTTTGAACAATGTTAGACAAGAAGAAGAAGAATGGTTTCTAAGCAGCGTTATGACAACAGAGAGTTCACACGGCTTATCTTGTCACTCGGGAAACTCTGCAATCATCAGTCGAAGAAGGTTTTTCTTTGGCTCCTCTACCCACCACATCTCAGCCATGTGACAATGTGCTTCTTGAATCAGCATGTGGGAGACAACAGCATAGTTTCCCAGAGGAATCCTGACTCTGATGTCAGATTGGCAAGTTTAGATTCTGTTATTGGACTGCGCTCGGAGGAACTGTGCGGTCCTCAAAAAGTTGGAAGTCATGTAGTTGGACGGCTTTTTACAGTTGATTTTGATGCTGCTTAAGTTGATTTTGGTAAAGCAGACGGCAGTCTTTCTAGATTTCCTAACGATACAGCCTCTCTGTAGATTTTAGAGACGTTAAGAGCTTTGCTGCTTAAACCACACAGAGTCCTCAAAGCAGCGCTCCTTCAGGGAATCTGCACATATTATATTACAGAAAAGAAGAAGAAAAAATGTTTAAATGTGAGGGAAAATAAATCAAGCTCGCTTCATGAAGTTTAAATATTTAAAACATTAATATGTATATACATATTTCTTGCATTTGATGAATACAACTGTGATCGTCCTGAGCAGCTTTGACAGATTAGTGTATATAACACAGATAAATAGTTTATTCTAACTCTTAATGGGAAAGGGGGAATTGGCTCTGCCACGTGGAATCACTGCCAGCATTTGTGGACACTTCAGTGTCACTACAGGGAAAGTGACTTCATGAGAGGACTTTATTTCCACTCTTTGCTTTTCTCATCTCTGCCTGCTGCCAGTTTATCCTATGTAGAACACCTACTCCATGTCTGCTCTGCATCTTTTCATGCTTTTTGTCCCTGGATGCCAGCAGATGTGATTCATAAGTTGAGGTTTTACAATTAAATAGGGAGGGAAGGAGAAAGCGAGGGCGAGGAAAAGGCCAACCCATAGTTTTCATTCAGCCTCGTTCCTGTTAATAGCACCTCCTGATATCATTCTTCTGCCTTGAGAGTTTGCTTTAAGAAGCAGAACAAACACTCGCCAATTCTCTCCGCTGGCGGTCTGATACCCAGCACAGGCTCCTGCGGTCGTTCCTGCATGTTTTTGTCTATTTTTAGACTGATATAATAATTTAGATGGCAGGCCAACATGTCAGCGGACGACAGAATTAAGTATCTTTCACACATAAGAAAGCTCGTGTTAGCCTCTTTGCTGAAAGAGGCGATCGTGGCTCAAGAGTTGGGAGTTCGCCTTGTAATTGGAAGGTTGCCGGTTCGAGCCCCGGCTTGGACAGTCTCGGTCGTTGTGTCCTTGGGCAAGACACTTCACCCGTTGCCTACTGGTGGTGGTCAGAGGGCCCGGTGGCGCCAGTGTCCGGCAGCCTCGCCTCTGTCAGTGCGCCCCAGGACGGCTGTGGCTACAATGTAGCTGCCATCACCAGTGTGTGAATGATGACTGGATGTGTAAAGCGCTTTGGGGTCCTTTGGGACTAGTAAGGCACTATACAAACACAGGCCATTTAACCTTTAATATGGTACCACCGGGACTTTGTTATGTAGCAGAAGAACACATTTGTAAAGCACCTAATCCCGAATAATCATCCATTATACAGAGAGCACAATGGGAAAAAGCCGAATGTCATGTTATATGCTGAAAGTGCACTGGCATCTCCACACACAACTGTGGGACACCCACTCTTCCATTTCTTCTGTGGTTACTTCTGTGTGTTGAAAACACTGCTATGGAAACAATGCTGTATTTTCATTACAGGTGTTCTGTGTAAACAGTGTAGCTGTGAGGCTACAATGAGTGTTTGTGTGGTGATCCCACAGATAATTGAAACATACAGACAGTGTGTAGGTGTTAATTACCAGGTACAGGTAAAATACTTAGCAACATACACTCCCTCCCAAAAACCACTTATTATCTACCCACTGCCACCGGGGAGCATGTGTGAGAGAGCGAGGAAGAGATAAATGTCACATTTATGTCTATGCATGCAGGTGTACGTCTTTGCAGTCTGTCTGGGCTGTGAGAAAGGCAAGACGCTCGTTGGTGCGTATGTCTGCAAGAGGGCTCATCACGTGCACGCGGCCCGCTCTGTCAGCAGCTCGCAAAAACCAGGGTGGCTTTTATAATGGGAGACCCGTAAAACTAGTGAATGCACTCGAGTTTTATTCCGACTTCTGTCCACGGCATTCGAAAAATCCACAGACAGCTGGAGCCTCACAAACAAATATATAGATAGATATCGGGAGAGAGAGCCAGAGAGGCTAAAAAGGAAACTATTAAAGGATAAATTTGGCACCAGGATCCCTTGTTCACTACTACATATTACTCCACCTGACACTACTCCTTCTGTGATGCATTCAGAGTTTTGCTCTCGGGATGAACATAGCATTTAAGACATCAGCGTAACTTTGTGCTGAGCATTGGGGGGGGGGGGTCAAGATCTCTGTCTAAATAAATAAATAAATCTCGGTAAATTCCCAGATGATTAAACATGCAACTATTTTGCTGGTAATACCTGAAATGAGTAAAGAAATAATGCAAGATAATTCATCATTTTATTGGCTGGTTGGGTTTGATTATTGGGGGGTCATAACCCCCCTAACTCTCCTGAAAATTACACCCCTGGTTTAAGAAAGCATCTTGTCTTTTGTTCTCTCTTTGTGCTGCTGCTCACAGCGGACCTACACAGATAAGCGGCTTATTCCCACGAGGCAATCTGCTTTGTATTTGTATTTATACTTGTACAGTATACATACAGTGAAAAAGCCCCATTATTCCCGGCTGTCGAAGGCGAGCACATTGTCCCATCTGTCCAGTATCATCTCCGCAGGTTGAATCCTGAGTTTTCTTTGATTAACTACGTTTTTTTAAAAACTGAGATCAATGTCACAGAGACCTGGTTATTGCCAGATCTGTTGCAAAAAAAATCACTTAAATCGAGGCTGTCCAACAAAATGAAGGGGGCCAAAAGATCACAAATAACAGCAAGTAAGTAATGCAAAGTCTAAGCCTTTGGGACTCCAGCGAATCACAGTGAGAGCCAACGTTCACACATGGAGACAACTTGGAACTGTGCTGAAACTTCCCAGGATTACAGTCGAACACGGTGGTGGTTGTGTGATGGTTTGAGGCTCCTTTGCTGCTTCAGGACCTGGACCACATGAATTCTGCTCTCTACCAGAAAATCCTGAAGGAGAATGTCCGACCATCAGTTCATGACATGAAGGTTAAGCGGACTATTGCAGCAAGTCCAAAATGAAGGTTTTCAAAGTGTGGACTTAAATCAGACTTAGTTGACCTTAAACAGGCGCTCGTGCTGGAAAAGCCTCCAATGTGTCTGAATTAAAACTATTCAGTAAAGCAGAGTGGGACAAAGCTCCTCCACAACAGAAAGACTCATCACCAGCACATCACAAACAGCTGGAGATTTTGCTGACAAGGCAAAAGCATTTATTAAGATTAGGAAGCAACTACTGTTTCACACAGAGCGGGTAGGTTTGGACAGGTTCTTTCCCTTAATAAAAACTGTGTTTGCTCTTCTTCTTTTTGCTTAATATAAACATTTATTTAAAGATTCAAAACATGCGACAAATTTGACAAAAAAAGTAGTCAGGAGGCTGCATATATGTGTGTGTGTGGCTTTAACACCTGTGAGCTCGGGCTTTGACTGCTCTCTAAATGGTCCGTTTGACATTTTTCTGCTTATGCATCCATTTATCAAAGAGATACGTCACCATGGGCATCTCAGGCAAACAGCTCTGGCTGTGAACCTTCTGTTTGCCAGAGGCAGCCAATCAGAAGAAATTTGCCTTCGAGAGAGGCTGGCCTTAAATGGGAGCGAACAGCTTTTTATAGAGAGCAAATGAACACTGAGTGGCAGCACGAAAGCCCAGTGTGAGATAAATATGGATTATTTTGACAGCAAAGCTCCCAAACGGAGCTGGACATGAGAGATAAAGTTCCCCTTTAAGGTTGTGACACGCAACACAGTGCCGTCTTCAGCTGCATAACAATTGTTATGGTATACCTTAATATAATTATAATAATTAGCTAGCTCTCGACGAGCAGAAACAAGCCCCGGCATGACCTAAATAGAGAGTCATTACAAAGTAAACTTAATTAAACTCAGAGCTTTTGCAAGTTTTAACAATTAGGAGCGATATCGACATAAATGGATACATCAAAGCACGATCGTGCAACGCTGGGACACAGTAGGAAGAAATCATGCCTGAATTTTGGCTGCACATCGGTTGGGTAACGTGGGTTCATCAGACTCAGAAGTTTAGACAAAGGGCACGAGGAGAGTGGGAATGATGGAAGTGAGGTGAACTCAGGTGGAAGAGCACATTGCTGCAGATATACCCAAAAATGGGGTGCATTAATTCAATGATGGGATCAACGTGCTGTAAGTGCCCGGCATTCTTGCCCTTGTTTGGAGACTGAAACATTATAGTGTGCATCAGTGTGAGGAAGGGGAGACTCTGGACTCGCTTTACCGTGGATCCAAAAAGTGCGGATTTCAGGTGCAAAAAAAAAAGCAGGGAAAAAATGTTTGTAATGTCACGAAAAATGCTGATGATCCACGCAGGTGCACTTACAGTGCAGACACAGATAAAAGCTTGCATACACGTCCAAGTAGGAACTTCAAAGCCGGGCAAGTAATCAGATCCTCTTCATGCAAAGTGCCACTGTTCTTCAGTCAGTCATTTATGATACAGCTCCTGAGCAGATAACCCAGTGCAAAACACTGAGAGGGAAGTTCAGTCATTGATCGTATCAACAGCTTTGAGGAAACACTGTCTCGCATGAACAGTTCTTCTTGAAGATAAAGAGCCGGGCACAGGCAGAGGAACGCGGCAGACGGAGATAAAACAAGGCTGAGAGTCACAAGTACTCGAATCAAAGGCACTGATAGGAAAACGATCACTGCTATGACAAATATTCAGCTGCTCCAATCATGAGCTAAACATCTACAGTTTGTCTGCAGTTCGGTCTGCAGATTCTTTCTTTGTACTCTTTATTAAAAAATAGGTGTCAGGCATGATCAAAGGTCTTGGACTGATAGTTTTTCACAATGGCAATAATTATATAATAACCATATTATTTTTAGGTCACAAAGGGATTCAACACTGGCACTCATAGAGACCTCATATCTCATTAAAGATCTCACGCCACCGTGGAGCTGTGGGCCTTTCTCTTTTTTCCACTCCACCCATGAATGAGTGAATTTCATCCCCCTTAATCCCTCAAGTATGCTGCAGATGAATACAGTCACGACAAGCGCTAGTCTGAGACGCCGGAGCAAACGAGACAAAGGGAAAGGGTCGGCAGGAGTGTGAAAATGGAAACAAGATGCTGGGCTTCGTTAGAAAACAAAAAGGAAACCGTTCACATGTGATGTAAATGTGTGCAAATTCAAACATGCTGTTCCCAAACTAAATTTCAAAACGAGCTCCTGGTTCTCGGCTTCGCTGTTTCTCGGTCCTCTCAGCCTGAACGTGTCGATCGCTTTCAAACACGCTCGATCCTGCTGACACGCTGCCGTGAAACGAGCCTGAAACGGTGACATTTGCTGCCATAAAAAGTTTCAGCACTCATAATGGAAGCAAAGGCAATTAAATGTGACCAGCAGGAAACCAACAACGCCGCGCTAATGTCACGAGAAAAACATTATTCTGGTTTAACAACCGTGGCACACCCAGTGACAATTAACAGATACATTTCTGAGTCAAAATATGGACATATTCACATGACTGCATGAAAGAGCTCAACAGCACTCGTGGAACATGGAAGGCAGATCCTGTTTGTGTGTCGCAGGCGTGATGACACATAAAATAAAGCTTTAGAGCAACTAAACTGTCTCTTTCCTTTTAAGAATAACGTGCACCACCAAGCTGTGGTTGCCATAGTGACATCTGTCTATAAACTAAGCCAATGTGTGAAGATGTTTCTGCCATTTCAGATTCAGATTTTTAGATCAGATCAGTTATTCACGTCTCAAAGTTTAAGATGAGAGAAACAGCCTCGGCACATACTTCTACCATTTGATTGAAATGCAGGCAGCAGATTAAACGTCTGTAAAAGGTTTCGAAGGGTTTGCACAAGCGGTTTTTAAGAACAGGCTGACGGGAATCGAACCCGCGTTCTTATCCGACACCTAAATGTGAAAGGCATCAAAGTAAATAACAGCGCCTGCTAACATCAGCACGGTATTAGTTGGTATCACTCCTGCACATGTGGCTTTGTGTGCAGGTATCACCTGATTAAATCATCATAGTTGCGCAGATCACACACAAGAATGTTCGCAGATAAAATAGTCCACATTCAGATGGGGTATTGTCATTTCCCGGACTGTTACCCAGGAAACCTGCGTCTGTGTCCCATCTTGGACTACTAGTCTTACTCTTTTCTTTTTGAGTTTTTATTTAGATGTTTGTTTAGGCACTAAAAGTGCTCAGCTTGGTTAATTATGTCGGACGAATCTGTCTGTGAAGGTAGTCTTTCTTCATTTTTGTCTTTGGAGGTGTTGTTTGCCTGATTTGAGCATTAACCAAGGAAGCGATGGCGCGTAATGAGTTCTTCATCTTCAAAGGTATTCTACCTGTTTTTTAAGGAGGTCCTAACATGTGCCACCGAGGCTTAATTCGCTCCTCTTCCTCGATTCTTGGATATTTAGACATTTCTTAGACAGTCGTTCTCCTCTGCTCTGCATTCTTCTGACATTATAATATACCGCTGGCCTGAATGTCTACCAAAATATATGCTGAAACACACTAACACACACATAAACAATTTGATGTCAGTTCTCTGTTGCACATAAAGCCAAACCCACATCGTCATTTAATGTTTATCTTACCCCATCTGCCTGGTGCTGATTACATGTTTAGCTTTCAGCCCAGGACAAGATAAGATCTGTTATAATGAAACTCTCTCGTGCTGATGATGGCAGTGCTCACTATACATTTTGTGCGAGTGTGTGTTTGTTTGCGTGCATATGAGCGCGTATACATATATATATATAGTCACCATAATGTGTGACTGAATAAGTGTGTCTGTATATCTTGGAGTGCATGCAGCGCTGACACACACACATGCAGTATGCGTGTGTGTGTGCACCTGTGGCACGCTCTGCGCAGGCCGTCCGCCGATTCAGGACTGTGGCGCACAACAAAGCTGGCCCTGCTCAGCACTGCAGTCAAAACTAGCATAAGAGAGCAAAGACATTCCTGACTGGTGTCTGAGTCTCTGAGCTTTGCTCTCTGCTCTCAGGCCAAATGATTAGAGCGCTTTAATCAGCAGAGGCACTGAAAGGACAGCTATCTCCCAGCATTTCATCTCGCTCACTCTTCGTCTCTCACTGCAGCTCTCGCTTTTCCTTCATCAACAACCTATCTGCGTGATAGGCATTTTCCTTCAAAAGACAAGTACGGCAAAAGACATAAGGAGACAGAGACATTCAGAAGGAGACCGAGAAAGAGAGACGTACGATGGTATGAACAGCATCTTTCAACAGAGAGAATCATTGTCCTGGCAGACAGGAGAGCAATCCACAGGTGTGGTTTCACTGCTCCACAGTTGGCCACACTGTGTGCGTTTCTGTGTATGTGCTGGTGCATATATGCCCACTCATTTATGTGTGTGAGCAAGTGTGTAAGTGAGCTAGAGAGCGAGTGAGAGAAGATGACAGCGTATGTCAGTGGGGATAAAAAGGAAGTAGCTGATTTCTTCGCACTGATTCTCTTCTTCTGCAGTCTTATTTAAAACAAATGTCCCACACTGCCAGCCGAACAGTGACATCAACATCACAGATAACAGCACAGCTCTGTGTCAGGAATCTTTCGCTTACTGATTTGCATTGAGATGAGCAGATTTAGCCCAAATAAAGCGATGAATTCACGGCGACGAAACAGACTGCTGACCCTGTACGGACATTGTTTCTCTCTCTTTCCTTCCACAGCTGGGTACCAGCACAGCTCAGCAAAAGATCAGCACTTTTCTGGCTGGCATTCACTTTGCTGGCTAAATAATAAACACTGTGTTTTGGCCCAACAGCAACACTTGGCCTAAAAAAGGACCTCTGTCTCTTATATTAAAGTCTGGTAAAGGAAAACTGTGATGTGGTGGTAATGAAGATGTATACGCATTATTGTTATTAACCTGCATTAATGGCGTGAGCTGATGTCAAATTACTGTTTAACACATTAGTTATTATAGTAAAAAGAAAAACACCTTGTACTGGATGTAAAATACCAGTAACACTTGAACCCATTCTCTCTTCTCCCCCTTATTTTTGCTCACTTTCACAATCTGTAACAGATACAGTGCAGCCTGTGGATAGACAAGCAGAGACTCTTATGTTTTATTAACAAAGAGAACTCGAGTTAATTCAAACTATCGTCACAGATTACCTCCACAAACCTATTTTTCTACAGTAAGATGGAAAAATGGCAAAGTGGAGGAGCTCTATCTACCAGTCATGCAAGGACATAAACTCACACAGCTTCCATGACACTACATCCCACACTGACCTTGACTGGGCTGTGAATGAACAGTGGGAGGATTCAAGTGGAAAAAAATCACAAAGCTGCACATTCAAACACTACAAAAGTGTGTGTGTGTGAGAGAGAGAGACGGAGAGAGAGTTTGATTCCTATTGAAACAGTAAGACAGACCCTCACCAAGAGAAAATATTTTATCAGCTGATCTGCTGTCTGTCTCTCTGTCTGTCTGTCCAGCTGTCACACACCTTGTGGAGCTGAGCCTATAGGGATTTTTTTATGATGACATATCCACTGAGCCCAGAGGGCCACCTGACATTCCTCCCTCTGAACTCTCACTCACAGACACACACACACACATACCACACACACCATCAACACCACATCCACCGATCTCCCTGTCCTCTCTATCGCTGCAGACAATGAAATGCACACACCTCCCTCACCTCCCTGTCTTCTCTTCAGGTTTAGTCTCTCACTCTGGGAGCACCTTAGATTGTTCTTGAGCATTCTTGGATTCGGGTAGTTTGCTGGGAAATGTGCTAATCATTAATCACTTATTAATGTTATGCTACTGCGCATATATATTTATATATATGTGTGTTCATTTAGATTTAAAATAAATAGAAAAACCGCGATTACGCAGAAATCACACGAAGCTTTGGGTTGACGGGAGACAGACAGCGAAAAACACGTGGTAGTAAATGCAAACTCACCACCACAGTCCGATGATATTGACCGGACAAAGCGAGATAAAGAACAGAGCCAGCTGGATCCGCGAGAGACGAGCCGTCATGTTGAAATCCTCAAAGAGACTCCCCACCAAAGTTTCGAGTGACGATCTCAGCCAGCACCGAGTTATTTCTTAAATACATAGGAAGTCCCTGCTTGCTGTCTGCGGCTGGAGTCGGTGCAGGCGCGCTTACAGACTGTCAAGAAGAGCGCAAAAATTCAACTGCTCGTCGGCCGTGCGCATCTTAATGCGCAACAAAGTTGGTCAAGAGGCTACTGGAGAGATGTCCGCTTTCAAAGGTGTGGTTAACCTCTGCATTGTCGTTTTGCCCCATCTGTCGCAGCACGTTACATGCTTCCAGGGCGGACCGAGGACGAATCCCGAAAACACTCAAGTCTTATCTGACTGCGAAACAGCGCGTGAAAAAGCTCCACTCGTGAGGATCTTCGGCTCTGACTCATTTTACTTAAAAAAAACCCAAAAAAAAACTGTCATATCAGAGTCAGAGAGGAAGAGGAGCGCTTACACATGTCTAACAGTTCACGTCTTCAGGCGCGGAGCCCCGCTGGCCCCACTCTGCTCGCCCTCAAATGACGCCCGGATGAAGTTTCGGTAATTCTCGGTGCTCACCGGCTGCAGGTAGAGGCGTCTCTGCCGCGACGGCTGTCAGTGTGGGCTCTTTGGATGATGAAGGCAGCAAAAATGCTCTCCCACCTTAGCGTGACGTCGCTCGGGGCGAAGCGAAATCCTCTGTCACTCAGAAAGGAGAGAGAACGAAACTGCAATTAGTTTTAGGAGGAAACGCGCACGCGCACAGAGGGGGGGCTGACACGAGCCCGTAGTGTTTACGGTCACCCGAAATCAGAGCTGAGGGGATCACGGGGTGACGTCAGCACAGGTGCGATGGCACTGCTTTGATGCTTGTGCCAAAAGGTTATACGCGTTAAATTCACACTTTCATATTTAAGAATCGTTTAAAGCAAAGACTTTAAAAACGAAACACATGTCGCACGTTGGAAGTTATTTTTAATATTGTGTATATTTGTAGGTACTTGCATGTGTGATCACCTATCTGGCCAAGGGCATATCCATTGAAATTCAACACCCCTGTGCTGCCCTCACACCTGACTATGTTCCACTGCAGTGATGCAATCAGTCACAAGTTAAACACGGACTAAATCAACCTGACACGTACCTCTGTCCTTCCACAGACCATAACCCACACTCTCAATGCCACCACGGACGCTACTCAAGCAGCTGCGCGTTGGATTGTAACAATAACCCAAATTCATATTTTACTCATAATGTTACGACCGCAGTCTGCAAACGAGTCTGGCTCAAAGGGGCAAAAATAGTGGAAACTTTACAAGTGCTGTAAAGCTTCGACTACAACACACATCAGAACACATCAGTGCATTTCATTTGCGTTTATATTGCACACCGTCCTTTGTGGAATTTATTCCTCATTTTCCTCAAAATTTCAATCTGACGTGATTTTTTCTTCTAAAAAAGGAATAAAAAAAGAATGAACGTTCAAATTCATCAAAGTAATTTCATATGATTTTCCACACAGTCTCAGTGTGCGAACACTGCTGAAAATGTAATCTTAGAGGGACTCATCACCCACATTTGAAGCCGTTTAAACTGCTAAAACTGTGCTGATGTGCAAGTGATGTACAGATGCAGTTTTGCTTTGATATTAAATGTTTTAATGATTACAGGTCCAAATGCAAAAGCCCAGAAACTGCATTTACGCTTTGCTAGAATTTAGTATTCATCTATAAATATGAAAAGCTGCACAAAATCAGAGCCCATCAACACGTTATTAATTAAAAGATCAGATGGATTAACTCACAATAGATAAGTTTCACTGTGACTGTTTTAATATTCTTAATGTTCACACAGCAAACATCTGGAAATGCAGAATGAACATTGCACACATTTGTTCTGCAGCAGTTTTAGTCATGCTCCCTTTCTCTTTGTAGTTATTTAATAATAGTCGGCAATGGAAATAGACATTTAATAACACATTAAGAAATTTGCACTGGCTTCTGTCCGATGAAGAAAATTAAACGAGAAAGTTGTCTAGTAAATACAGCTCCAGTTGATTTTTGACTCATATTGATTGGGTTCAGACGCCGTTGCCGGTTCATACTGTAATCCCATCACTGATGGAGAGAGAGAGAGCAGATGAAGATGGATTCCTCAAAACTGTAGATGCCCAAAGTGGGTCAGAAATGTCTCTCGGGTTCCTTCAGCAGTAGACTGTCCTCCCAATAACTTTGGCTGAGATTGTGCCAAAATCTGTCAGGTGCAATTTAGTGATGGTGAAGATTTTCATGCTTATGGCTTCCAAGTGATGACCTCAAGCTGGTCATTCCCTCTGCCGCTTTATAGTCAGAGTGGGTTATTGATTACGTGCACGATCAGATCAGTGCAACCTGGGTTCAGTTTGCTTCAGCGATGAACCTTTGTGATTCTCCTTTCCAGACAGCGCTGTTATTGTCAGACATGATGCATTGCATCAAAAATTCAGATCTGTGATAACAGCTCTGATATTCTGATAACTCACAGTAAAGCTGCACCAGTATGTTTGCAGGCTACTGGTCTACAACAGTCTGTTTCTCCACGGTGGATCAAACCATCGTGTCTGTGAAGCCATTCTGAGGTAACAGGCAGACACTTCAAACTTATTCCGCTGGGTTGACAGTTCATATGACGTGATAGTGATTTGCAGTGGAAAAAGCAAGTTGGTACAAACAGCAGCGCAGCAAACCAGTGTGAAGAATACCTTAGGGCAATATTAGATTAGCAGGAACTTAGTGTTAATTTGATTCAGCCTTCTTGCACAGCTAATGATGTTTTTCTAACTGTTGAGACAATGTTCAAAACGGACTTTGTTGACTGATCCGTTCAGCTTCTGTCTCACATCCTGGCCTCGCTCGGCCTGATGTTATCCGTGTTTTCTGGCATCCACAACTCCTCAGAAGTGATATGTTGGCACCTCTAACTGTTTAAACTTGTTACTTACACAAAGAAAAGAGTTGAATGCATCTAACCAAAGCAACAGTATTTTTTCATTGCTTTATTGTAACTGAAAGGTGTCTGCCGGTGGAGTGACAAACGTATACGGATTGCAGAAAGTTTTGTTTATCATTAGCTGAGCTGTAAGGCTTCGTGTCTCCATTGCCTCGTTCCTCTCGGTTGTGGAGCTCACATAACACATAGTCACGCTGAAGCAGATAATTGGCCTCCAGTGGCAGGAACAGAACATGGTGTGATGTTTTAGCAGACAGAGCTGTGCTGCGTGGAGAGTGCTGCATTGATATGCCGGCTGGAACCAACCACAACAAAATTAGAAAGTTATGAAAATTGAGTTATCTCTCAATGATCTATAAATAACTGCAGCATAGTTGCGAGCATAAGCATGCCAATTGAACTGTGCTTTATACTGGGTGTTATCTCACCCACCTTACACACTCTCTCTGCCCCACTTTCTCTCTCATCTTGCCCCTCGCTCTGCTGGATAAGTGTGTTTTGTTAGGGAGGGCTGATTCTTCATACTTGGCTGAGGCTTTATGGACAATAAAGATCTGATTTCAAAGTCCAGCAGGGTGTTGGGCCTGGGGTCTTGGCTCAGCTTTAGCTGCCTGCTGGGAGGAGACACTGCACAGCCCCCAACCAGATGGCCTTCAGCCCACATACAGTAGATTCATATTGTACATGATGTGTAGCATTGACACGTCTGTCTCTTTTAACCGCTACGGGCTCGGCCAAAGCCCTCTGACCTCCTTGAAGTGACCTCTAGTGACCTTGTTTGAATAATTTGTGGTATTTTGAAGTTCTGTGTTTCACCCCTTACAGATGTGCATATAGAGTTGACATGGAAAACGGGTCATTTCAGCAGAACTACAGTTCAGCGAAACCGATGTTTTAACCTAAAATAGAGTGAAGTCATGTGACTGCCTGCTCAATATTTAATCCGTCCAACAACATGTAAGCTTTGGCAGACACTGGATAACAGGGATTTCTGGTGACTAGGCTACCGATGTTTCTCTTATCTCTGCTTGTTAGTTTTACAGCAAGGGTTCGGCACAAAGACACTTACACAGATGCTCACCAACAGAGTCGACGCTGCTCTCTAGTTTGAGTCGACTCTGCTCTCCATCTTTCCTCGGGCTGGCATCATCTCAGTAGTTCACTCCCTGTTTCATCTTAATCACATAGCTCAGTATGGAGATATGCGACATGTCCTTCCAGCATGTATTATACATCTGTAGGGACTTAGATCAGTGTTACAATGGAGAACGCCCTGATAGATACAGGAGCTTCACTAAAAGCTGCCAGCAGTGCATTTTTTAGTCATTACATTAAACTTATAACATGAGTTTTGTTGTACAAGATATTTTGCAGTTGGGGAACAACCGAGTGGCAGAGTGGAGGCAGGCATTTACTGGTGACACGATGGGCGTCTGACTCAGCGTCGTAGGCCAAACGTCTTTAGGTGTCCCGATGCTTCCTCTGTTGACCCCAAACTCCAACACTGTGCGTTGTTATTTCACCGCACATCACACTGATACATATGAACAGCTGGAACAAAACTAATCTAATAGGTCTGATCTTTGAATAGCTGTTCAAAGATCAGACCTATTAGATTAGTTTTGTTCAACAGCCGGCTCTGATTCATCTAAATATTCGTTAAATTTACGTTTCATTTCAACGACTCCCTGGAGATTACATGAGAAACAAACAGCAGTTACAACCGTTGTTGCCATAGTAAACTTTGAGGAAGTTCAAGCTACAACTGTTGTCCAGAATGAAAGTTTCCTCCAGTGTACGGCTCGGATGCCCCCACAGCACTATGAGACTGTACTGAGCAAGTATTATCATGCTTACATGCTAACTGGCTTAAACTTTGCAAACATCGTACTTGCTAAACATCACAGCAGCTTTGCCTGCGTGGGTGTTTGACTCGTCTCTGTGCTGGATGCCTCGTGCACGGACTCGTAGATGTTTGTGACTGGGTTGCTGTGTCGTATTATTGTGTCCTACAAGGATCATCAGAACAGAAACAATGCTAAATGGAAAAGTGTGTGCATCGAGCTGTGTTTTCCCCTGTGGTCTGTCATCAATTGAAGTAAAAGAACATTGGTCTCGATTATGAAGTGTTCCCTCCCACCCTTCTCCACCTAGGACAAGCTAACAGGCCTAACCCCTGCCCTGCCACACCTCTCATGCACATGCTACACACACATTCCCCCTCTGACACTGCTTTCATTTGGGCGTGAAATAGATTCCTACTGTCTGCCAGAATGCACCACCTATCTCTGGATGTGATTCTTTTTTTCCTTCCCTTTTTTCCTTTCTGCGTGCCACACGTGTACCCTTTTGTTTTTCCAGAGAAAAATACCTTGCTCACAAAGCTCGTCCCCAGAAACACATTCCCGGGTGATTATGACCGAAAAATGATTTGAAATCCCACAGGGACTAATATTTTATTTGACAACGAGAATTAGGTCTAAATAAGAAACACATGATGGTCCTAACCTTTTTAAAACAAACCACAGTCATCCCTGGAATCCCCAGGAGAAAGGCATGTTCATGAAATTCCTTCATAACTGGCACACACACACACACACACACACACACACACACACACACACACACACACTGAAAGTGTGAGAGAGATTGTAGTATAAAATATTAATACCTCCTGCTGCCACATGATTTTACATGTCCAGGAGCAGAAAGTCTGTTTTCAGAGAGGAAAGAACTGAAGTTATGCAAAATGTTCTTGTTAGAGCAAGTAATGAAAGTAAACCCTGTCTACGATCAGTCAACAAAAGCTGTATAATTTAGTGTTTGCCAAGTGTCAGCTCCGTAACTCTGTCATAATTTGACACATTATTTGGATCATAACAGTTTGCAGACACTTGGATCTCCCAGCTATCTGGAAGAATCATCTATAAATCTGCAGAACTGATGGTGATGGGTTTGACTTGTGGTTCGAGTAAGCAGGTAATGACCTTTTCTAATCAGACACTAAATCACCTTCAGCCTGCTACTCACAGACATTTCAAAGACGCTAACGAGGCTAAAGCCATCCAGAGCCGGCAGCCTCGGTATGAGCAATAAGATAAGATAAGATAAGATAAGATAAGATAACCTTTATTAGTCCCACACGTGGGAAATTTGTTTTGTCACAGCAGGAAGTGGACAGTGCAAAAGTTATGACGCAAAAATTAGAATACAATAAGAATAAATACAGTACACAGCTGTACAGAATAGAATAAAATAATATACTATATACAGTAGAATAAAATAGAATAAAAATATACAATAAGATAAAAATAGAATACGAATGCTATATACAACTGAGTAAAAATACAACGATGCCAGAAAAGATTATTGCACTTAGTGTTATTGCACATGTGTGGATGTGTGTGTTTGTTCAGTTAAAGTCTTTGTTGTGGAGTCTGACAGCAGTGGGGAGGAAAGACCTGCGAAATCTCTCCGTCCCACACCGTGGGTGCCGCAGTCTCCCACTGAAGGAGCTGCTCAGTGCTGTCACAGTCTGCTGCATGGGGTGGGAGATGTTGTCCATCAGGGATGACAGCTTAGCCGCCGTTCTCCTGTCACTCACCACCTCCACTGGGTCCAGAGGGCATCCTAGAACAGAGCTGGCCCTTCGGATCACCCTGTTCAGTCTCTTCCTGTCCCCAGCAGAGATGCTGCCGCCCCAGCAGACCACGCCATAAAAGATAGCAGAAGCCACAACAGAGTCATAGAAGGTCTTCAGGAGTGGGCCCTCCACCCCAAACGACCTGAGTCTCCGCAGCAGGTACAACCTGCTCTGCCCTTTCCTGTAGAGGGCGTCTGAGTTACGGCGACTTCACTGACTTGGAGGAGTACACATCATCAGTGTCCAGCTATATCAACAAGTGCACCGATGACGTCACTGTCTCCAAGATCATCATCTCACGACCCAACCAGAAACCGTGGATTACTGCGGAAGTGCGTGCACTTCTAAGGACCCGAGACTCTGCCTTCAAAGAGGGAGATAAGGTGGCGCTTAGAAGAGCGAGGGCTGAACTTTCTCGGGCCATCAGAGAGGCGAAGCGCGCACACGCCCAGAGAATCCACAACCACTTTAAGGACAGCGGCGACACACGACGCATGTGGCAGGGCTTACAAGCCATCGCTAACTACAGGACGACACCACCTGCCTGTGACAGTGACGGCTCCCTCCCAGATGTGCTTAACAACTTCTATGCTCGGTTCGACAGGCAGAACGACGTGGCGGCGAGGAAGACCACCCCTCCTCCGAACGACCAGGTCCTGTGTCTCACTACAGCTGAGGTGAGGAAAACTCTACGCAGAGTCAATCCACGTAAAGCTGCTGGACCAGACAACATCCCAGGCAGAGTGCTCAGAGAATGTGCTGATCAGCTGGCAAATGTTCTCACCGACATCTTCAACATCTCTCTGAGCAGTGCCGTTGTCCCCACGTGCTTCAAGGCCACCACCATCGTCCCCGTGCCCAAGAAGTCTTCTGTGTCCTGTCTCAATGACTACCGCCCTATCGCACTTACACCCACCATCATGAAGTGCTTCGAACGGCTCGTCATGAGACACATCAAGACCCTGCTGCCCCCCTCACTGGACCCAATGCAATTTGCATACCGCCATAACCGCTCAACGGACGACGCCATCTCCACTGCACTCCATCTTGCCCTGACACACTTGGACAAGAAGGACTCACACGTCCGAATGCTGTACATAGATTTCAGCTCAGCATTTAACACGATCATCCCCAATCAACTGATCGGAAAGCTGAGCCTGTTGGGCCTGAACACCTCCCTCTGCAACTGGATCCTGGACTTTCTGACCGGAAGGCCTCAGTCAGTACGGATCGGGAACTGCACCTCCAGCACCACCACACTGAGCACTGGGGCCCCACAAGGCTGTGTGCTCAGTCCTCTGCTGTTCACACTGCTGACTCATGACTGTGTAGCAACACACAGTTCAAATCACATCATTAAATTCGCTGATGACACGACCGTGGTGGGTCTCATTAGCAAGAACGACGAGTCAGCGTACAGAGAGGAAGTGCAGAGACTAACGGACTGGTGTAAAGACAACAACCTGTCTCTGAATGTTGACAAGACAAAAGAGATGGTTGTTGACTTTAGGAGGACACGAGGCGACCACTCACCGCTGAGCATCAACGGCTCCTCTGTGGAGATCGTTGACAGCACCAAATTCCTGGGTGTACACCTGGAGAAGGACCTCGGCTGGTCCCTCAACACCAGCTCCCTGCACAAGAAAGCCCAACAGCGTCTCTTCTTTCTGAGAAGACTGAGAAAGGCCCGGCTTCCACCACCGATCCTGACCACCTTCTATAGAGGAACTATTGAGAGCATCCTGAGCGGCTGCATCACTGTCTGGTTTGGGAGCTGTGCCATATCAGACCGCAAGACCCTACAGCGGATAGTGGGAACAGCAGAGAAGATCATCGGGGTCTCTCTACCCTCTATTGAGGACATCTACACCACACGCTGCATTCGCAAAGCCACCAGCATTGTGGCTGATCGGACACACCCCTCTCACACACTCTTTACACTCCTGCCATCTGGAAAAAGGTACCGAAGCATTCGGGCACGCACATCCAGACTGTGCAACAGCTTTTTTCCACAAGCCATCCGTCTCCTCAGCAAAAAGGGACTGACTGATAAACACGCACACACACACATACACTAACATTATCACTCAGCTTAACTCAAATACCTCAAAACATTGAGACTGGACTGACTAACCAACACAAAGCGCAAACACACTGACCTACACCACCAAACCATCGCACACACCAACCTGTAAATGCTCTTTTGCACAATATTATTACTAGATATATTATATATTATTATTTTTTTTGCACTAACTTGTCTTGTAGCACCTTGGTTCCTGGAGGAACGTTGTTTCGCCTCACTGTGTATTTTTAAACTGTATATGGTTGAAGTGACAATAAAGTTGAACTTGGAACTTGGAACTTGGAGTTATGAGTCCAGTCCAGTCTGTTGTTCAGATGAACACCAAGGTACCTGTAGCTGTCCACAGCCTCAATGTCCATACCCTGGATGTTCAGTGGTTGCAGTGGAGAATGCTTGTGCCTGCGGAAGTCTACCACCAGCTCCTTGGTTTTACTGGCGTTGATCTGGAGGTAGTTCAGCTGGCACCAGTCCACAAAGTCTTGAGTCAGTCCTCTGTACTCCTTGTCGTCCCCATCAGTGATGAGGCCGACTATTGCAGAGTCATCAGAGAACTTCTGCAGGAAGCACTGGGTGGAATTGTGGGAGAAGTCTGCAGTGTAGATGGAATCAAAGCAGTTATAGCATTTACAAGTGAAAACAGGGTTGATGTCCTTTTATCTGGTGAAGTTATACAAATACTGGAGAATGATGCCAAGTGGCGGAGGGCTTTCGCTTTGGTGGCCTCAGAATCTCATCTCTGATTTTTGCGGATGATGTGGTTCTGTTGGCTTCATCGGGTGAAGGCCTCCAGCTCGCACTGGAACGGTTCGCAGCCGAGTGTGAAGCAGCGGGAATGAGGATCAGCACCTCCAAATCTGAGGCCATGGTTCTCAGCCGGAAAAGGGTGGAGTGCCCACTCCGGGTCGGGGATGAGTTCCTGCCCCAAGTGGAGGAGTTCAAGTATCTCGGGGTCTTGTTCGCGAGTGATGGGAGAAGGGAGCCGGAGATCGACAGACGGATTGGGGCTGCAGCTGCAGTAATGCGGACGCTGCACCGGTCCGTCGTGGTGAAGAGGGAGCTGAGTGTAAAAGCGAAGCTCTCAATTTACCGGTCGATCTACGTCCCTACCCTCACCTATGGCCACGAGCTGTGGGTAGTGACCGAAAGAACGAGATCGCGGATACAAGCGGCAGAAATGAGCTTCCTCCGAAGGGTGGCTGGCCTCTCCCTTAGAGATAGGGTGAGAAGTTCGGCCATCCGGGAGGGGCTCAGAGTAGAGCAGCTGCTGCTCCACATCGAAAGGAGCCAGCTGAGGTGGTTCGGGCATCTGACAAGGATGCCCCCTGGGCGCCTCCTGGGTGAGGTGTTCCAGGCATGTCCCACCGGGAGGAGGCCCCGGGGCAGACCCAGGACACGCTGGAGAGATTATATCTCTCGGCTGGCCTGGGAACGCCTTGGTATTCCCCCGGATAAGCTGGAGGAGGTGGCTGGGGAGAGGGAGGTCTGGGCCTCTTTGCTTAGGCTGCTGCCCCCGCGACCCGGCCTCGGATAAAGCGGATGAAAATGGATGGATGGATGGATGGAGAATGATGCAAGTAATTTAAATGACTTTTGTTTAAATAGAAATTGCTGCACCTGCTTTGGTTTGATGATGACACAGTTTTATTCTCTGCTCAGAATAAAACTTGGTTCTATCACAAACTCACTCCACAGGAAGCATCGGGATTCGGTATTTTGCACGTGGGCTGCAGGAATCGAACCACTGACCTTCTGACCAGTAGATGAACACTTGTCCTCCAGATGCCTCCACAGAGTCCTGAGGGAGGAGGACTGCCTCATGATGATGACTTTACTTTGAAAGTCTAAGGAGACTAGATTTTATTTTGGTAGGCTTGTGGCTGAATTAATCCACCTTTAGGAAGCCAGATGTGAGCTTTCGTCATCTGCGGTTCACTATGTTCCTCAGTCGTGCAGGATGACGGCGTTATCCTGCACCTTACCACCCATACAGCGCTGTACACATTCAGACCACCGCACATTGTCAGGATTATGTCACAGCTGCCCTGAACTAACATTTCATTTTCAGTTTCTGTAGGTTTTAATCCACCGGTTTGCTCAACCTTTTTAATCAGTTATTGTTATTAATTTTTAAACAAGCATCTCACAAAAAGCTGAAGAAAAAGTAAAACATGTTTATTTTTAGACTAAGATTACACTTGTTTAATTGACATTTAGTAGCTTGATTGTTTTCAGACTTCTCAACAAAATCCAGGTATAATTAATAAAAATAGACTTTTTATTTTTCCCAAAATACTTTTGTTTTCTTGTTTTTATGGTCTGATAAATTTGTCCAACAGCTAAAGTGATCTTTTTAATCTATTTTTACATCTCAAAGTACTTTAATCCCCAGAAATGGGCCTCTGAATGTATTATAATAAATTCCATGCAGCTGATTATAGATATGAAGAACTACTAAACTTTCCTAATTTGCTGGAGGATAACCATTTGGACTGTGTTCTTTTTAATCCAATAACAGCAGAACTCCGGTAAGACTGGGAGAGAGTATATGCTCTCCAAATGCGTCACATCCATTTGTGAGTAATGATAACATCATTGCTGAACTTTGATTATTAGATTAGATTTGGTCAACACATTGAGGGATTCTATTCCCATACAATGTGCATTTGTGGGTACACGGATGGAGCAGATGAATGTGTGTGGTGGCATGTGGTCCCACTGCGTGAACACGGTTTTAGAAGTTTCCAACACTTTTGGCAGTTTCACTCTGAAGCACAAGGACGTTTCTGTCTCTGAATCTTTAACGCAGTCATTGGTTGTAAGATTGTGGTTTATATGATGAAATGAGTTGGATCACCGGCGTCTCCTCCTCCAGATATTTTGCTGCTGCTGTTGCAAAGACGACCTACAGTTTAGTTTTTTCATCAAGATTTTCATAAGAAATAAAAACTTTTCGAATGTGAATTCAGTCTTTCACTTTTTTACAAAACACGACAAACACAGAGAGTCTCAGTGACTGTTCACTGTGATTCATCAGCATTACTGGCAGAACAGTAACTTTATTATAGCAGATCTTATCTGCTCTGCCCTCCTCACCATTTGAAAGGAGCTTTCAAATGGTGAGGAGGGCAGAGCAGAGGGGATGATTTTTTGTTCTGCCCTGTGGACACGAGCTGGACGAAGAAGAAAGAGCCAGAAGACCCGGAGCAGGTCTTCTGGCTCTTTCTTCTTCGTCCAGCTCGTGTCCACAGGGCCTGTGGTATTGCTGCCTGTTTGCAAAGAGATAGAAGGACCAGCCAGATGGGTTTTACTCCCTCTCACACACACACGCACGCACACACGCACACATACACACGCACACATACACACACATACACACGCATGCACGCACGCACGCGCGCACACATACACACACACACACACACACACAGATTGCCTTGAAGATAGAGACACAAATGATTTTTTGTTCTGCCTTATTAAACCACTCACAAACTTTTTCTTAAGACGCACATCCTCATGTTGAACTTCTCAAACAGATCAGATGTCAGAAAAAAAAATACACTAACAAGAAAATTAACAACAATTTGTTGCAAATATTATTACAAGTTCAGAAATGCAGAGACTTTCAGTTTAATTCATGCTCTAATTTCAGGCACAGCATATGCTGCTGTGTGACTGAACGAAATTCTCCACACAAACTCAGACTTTGGGGTCCGTTTCTTTGTGCATGGTGCCATCTTGTGGAGACAAGAGTCAGCAGCAGGGTTAATTCGGTCTGTTTGGTCTCATTGTCATCGTTCTGACCCCTCACAGACTCACAGACCGGACAGACAGCGCGCCCCTGATGATGTTTAAAAGTCGTCAAAGCGCAAGTGGAGCTTTTCAGATAAACTGCAAAAATAAATTTCCCTCGTACGGTCCCGGTAATTTTTCTTATAAAGATGATGAAGCCTTATTTCTGTACCATTATTTAATTCCAGAGGGTTTTGAGTTGGGTTTTTGTGCCCTTGTTGACTTGTTTAAATGTGTTAAGGTTTCTTTAAGCAAACAGTATTGTTAAAGTTCTTCATCATGACTGAGCCAAGTGTCCTCTTTTTTGGAAATCAAACTATGGTCACCCTAGTAAAGGCCACTGTTGTAAAAAAAACACCCGGGTATCTGAGCCTAATAACACTTTATTTGTTAAATCTCTCTGGGTAAAATAACAGTAATATTTCCCCAAGATGATCATCAGACAGCTTCCACTGTTTAGCTCTGCATTAGCACGCTACACAGTGCGTGTTATACCTGTGCGTCAGCGAATAGAAACACAACTGTATGAATCGTGCTCCGGGAGAAACTGAACTTATGACGTCATCTTAGACCGACCCACGCATCCTGACCTAAAGCAAACAGCTGACTCTGTTTGCTGGATGATCCAAATCACCTGCAGCAGCCAGAGTCCTCACACCTACACAGACATGTGACCACAGTACTGCAGTAGGGGAGACCGGGGATAGTTGTAACATTTTTGACATTTCTGTCTGTAGCTTGGAGATCTTTTAAGGTAGTGGATTCAAAATGTAATGCAAAGTATTTACATGTCTCTGCTATTAAATAGTGCAGCTATTTTCTCTGCAGCACAATTACCCATTGCATGGTATGCTCTCAAACACAAAGAGTGAAATGTTACAATTAACCCCATAGTCTGGGTTAGTTGTAACATACCCCGGGGTGAGATGTAACACAATGAAATAAGGGTACTGACAAAATCTTAAGATGTAATCTATTTTATTCAACACCTGAATGCACTTATAAACATTTATGTAGCTATTTGTGTGTTTGTGAGTGTGTGTAGGAGTGTGTGACAGAGTGCAGAAATATAGATTTTGAACATACTGTAACAAAAACTTTTCACCAACTGAATTTTTCAATAATTTTGGTTGGCCTTCATTGAGTCTTCATTGGCTCGGTGGGGATTATAACCGACAACTCTTGCCACATTTGAACATAATAATTAACCTGAAAAAATGTAGCTGTGCACCAGCTTCATCAAATGAACTGTATGTGTTTCTGTCAAGTTTTTAATCACCATCAGAATCACAGTGGTGACAGATGTATGGCTGTCCTGGAGTGCAGGCCTCATGAGCCCACAGTGCACAGGTCAGGCACTTAACCCAAGCTTCTTTTGGCTTTGAGTTATTGAAGTTTTCCATGCACACAATACAGAAATTCTCAGCAGCATCTGAGGAATCTGTGTTGTCCTGTTCAGTGTTATTCATTTTCTGATTTTTCTTTCGTGATGTGGAAAGCTTGGATTGTTTTAGGTTTGTGGGAGTGGATTTGCCTTGTTTCTGGCACAGCCTCTTCTTTGGAAAACTTATTTTCCTGCTTCTCTGGTCTGCTTCAAGGGCCATCTTAACTGGTGTATCAGTGAGTATTGCTGTTTGTTTCCTTTTTCTTCCCGTTGAAGGGGTTTTTCTAGGTCCAGCTTTTGGTAAGGGTCGCACATCTTCTGGGTTAAAGCCCAAGGAGGTCTGTGGGTTTTCATCACAGCCTGATGAGGGAGCAGCTTGGAGGTCAGTTGGGAGACTGGAGATGTGAGCATCTGGAGGAGTGGTCATGTCGTCAGCTGTAGGACTGGTGAGATGAGCAGCAATAGGAGCGGACTGTTGGTCAGCTGGAGAAATGTCCATATGGACTGCTGGAGAAGGACGATCTGTGACCTGTGATGGAGCAAAGTCACTGTCCTCAAATATGTTTGGATTGTATGGCCAAATTCCACAGCACTGGAATCCAGCCTGTATATTCTTTGGTGTAGCTGCTGCTGGAAGTGCCGTCCTGACAAGACCTGGTATTTCATATATTGTTATGGTCTTTCCTGGATTCATTCTCATCCAGGAATCACTTGCACTGTTCACCATCTTTTTCAGTGGGCCATAAACACTCCTGTCAAGTGGTTGGAGTTTGTGACTGCAGTGAGGGGGAAATGTGAGCATCACAATTCCATTGCTCTTGCAGAAGTCAATGGCTGCAATTGACAGGTGTGAACTGTGGTTATCCATGAGAAGAATCACTTTTCTTTCATTGCTGACCTTGGTGTGGTTTGCAAAGTGCTTTAAAAAGATGAGGAACTCTGTTTCTTGCATCCATCCTGACTTATTTCCACTGCCAATACTTCCTACTGGCCCATCTCTGACAAAGTGGTCT
This sequence comes from Mchenga conophoros, assembly GCF_057382185.1. Taxonomy (NCBI): domain Eukaryota; kingdom Metazoa; phylum Chordata; class Actinopteri; order Cichliformes; family Cichlidae; genus Mchenga; species Mchenga conophoros. The sequence continues at coordinate 37,779,827 of NC_140541.1, forward strand.
GCATAACGTATGCGTGGGAACACAAACATTGGAGGAATTGTGTTGCCAATGGCATTAACTGCACATGCAAGGGTGACCAGTGAACCTCTCTCTGCCGATGTCATTGCACCAACTTGTTTAGTGCCACGTTTTGCAATCACTCTGTCCGGGGTTTGCACAGTTGTTATGCCAGTCTCATCAATATGTCATTTGCTGTTAAGGTGTGTCTCTTTAGCACTTCATCAAATTTTTTGAAAAACATTGCTACATTGTGTTGATTAAAACTGGTGGCCCGTGCCAGGCTTGTAGCCTCAGCACTTCTAATGGACAAAGTTGGGTTTCGTTTCATGTAGGCTGAGAACCAGTCTGGTCCAGCCCTTGAGAATTTGTCCCATGACTTTGGATATTTGCATCCATGTTTCACTGCAAGCTGATATGCCAGTTCTTTTACCTGTAATTTTAATCACGAAATATGTTAGTATTTCTGATATACTATATTTTAAATTGCTACCATTACAAATTTCTAACTTTCCCTTGTCTTATCCTTTATTGCTTCCTATCTGCTTACCTCACGTGGACATAGTCCATAAAATGCATCTGCAGCTCTCATCAGGTATTCTGTTAATTCCTTCTCTTGTTCATCAGTGAAGACCTTCTTTCCACTATGGTATCCTACAGGTGGGAGTTCCATTGATCCCTGCTCTTCCACCTTCTTCCTCTCTTTACAAAATCGGTGCAAAGTGACATGGCAAATGCCATACAATTTTGCCACAGATCTGGTGGACTTTCCCTGATTTCTAACATCATTTGATGCTCTCTCCAAAATACTGAGAGGCACCCCTCGGTCAGTCTGTCTTTTCCATGACCTAGGCATACTGTAATTCAAAGAAAACAAAAAAATATGAGTTAAAGTAATAGTGTGGTAAGTTGTAACATTTGCATGGTTGTTACAACTAACCCAGGCTGTTGCTGTTACAACTGACCCAGACTCCTATAGCCACGATCTAGCTCGCATTACAGCTAACACCTAAAACATTAGCACTAAAGACATGCACAGAATATATCCCCATAGACATACAAATAACATAATTTAAGTTTGATGAGTTTAACTGCAAAGCAGTTAGTGCTATTAGAAAATGAAATAAAGTCAAAAAACTTACTTTTTGGCATACAAATTAGTTTCTTTCTTCTAAAATTGTCTGTGTTTGTCGAAGGGTGCTGATTTTTCACCAGTGATAGAAGAACTGAATTGCGCATGTACAGAGTGAATCACATGATTTGAAACTTAGCCCTGATTGGAGAAATTAGAAGTGTTACAACTGACCCACGTTACAACCATCCCCGGTCTCCCCTACTGAAGTCACTTCTTTGGCTCCCAGCTCGACGCACAATTACTTTTAAAATCCTTCTGTTAGGTCGTAAAGCTCTCAGTGGTTTGGCTTCCAGCACCTCGCTAACTTGCTCAGTTTCTATAGCCCAGTCACACCTCTCCGGTCATCAGCTGGGGACCTCTTAACTGACCCCAGAATTAGATCTGTGTCCTGGGGGCGCTTTCACCCTGGCCCTGAACGCTGCTCTGACCTGAGGTCATAAGTGTGTGTGTGTGTGTGTGTGTGTGTGTGTGTGTGTGTGTGTGTTCCTTTATGCTGACTGTGATAAAATTGCCATAATTTCGAACAATAAGTAACATGTATCAAAGGCTTTGGGCCAAAGTCAGTTATTTTAAGCATTTTCTAAATTAGAAATAATTCAAGATGTCAGAGGAACTAAGAGTCTGAGACCAGAATCTCACATTTTATTCACCCCGTGAATTTAAGTGAATTTGTCATTTTCTTTAAGACTGTGAAGAATTTCAGTCAGTAATGTAGCTGCCCACTTGGAATTACCACTCGTGACGCAGAGAGCTTCGACTGATGCAACTTTATTCTCTCCTCTTTAAACCACCGACAATATGGCACCGTGAAAACTATAAAGATCCACAAACAAATACCATTAAACATTCAAGTAGAAAGTGCAGAAATGTTCGCATTTTACTATAGAAAATTATTTTGATTAACCCAAATAGTGATATTGACATAAATCAATAGTTTTTAAACTATTTATGTTACAGCATTTAATAAAATGAATTAACAACAACCTTTCTGTGTCTTAAATACATAAACAATCGTTTGCAATCATTAACCAACCTCTTTCTGCTTCCAAGGGTGCTAATCATGCTGAATCAGCTAGCCAACCTCCTCCATGCGCATCTCTTAGCCAGTCTTTCCACACCACAAACAAATGACATGCATACACAATAAAAAACGAATTCAACCACATTGAGTAAACTTTCAAAGTTATAGCATGTGACAGATAAATAAAACACATAGTTTTGCATGAGTACCCTCAAAAACAAACGCTTTTACTCACTCTGAAGCAACGTGTTTGCGTCGCCTCACCGAGAACAGAACAGGAAGTCTGACACAATAAAAGAGGAAGTGCTAAGGTACTCTTCAAAATAAAAGTGCAAAGTAAAGTGGCTTTGCCGGCATTTACACTCCCACCAAATCCTGATACAATGAACGAACAAATTCCCAAAGCAAGTGAGTTGTACAGGATTTCTTATACTAATAGATGGATGACTGAATTGAACTATTAGAGGTATACAGGTAAGTGTACTTTATGCATTGAGGTAGTGTATAAACATAACTATTATTGTCTTAACATATTTTGTTTTATTTAATTCTCAAGGAGTAGTACTAGTTTTTGGATTGGTCTCTCAATAATTGAAGGTTTAGAAGGGGCATCTTGCTTTCTTTGAGGCTTTCTCTCTCCAACTCGCACTTTAACTCGACGGACTAAGCCATCATGGTCTTGAAAGGTCTCCACAACTCGACCTAGTTGCCAATGGTTTCGTGGGAGATTGTCGTCCTTGATAACAACGATATCATTGACTTTGAGGTTACGCCGAGGTAAGTGCCATTTTTGCCTTGTTGATATGTTGAGCAGATACTCCCTTTTCCAGCGGCCCCAGAACTGTTCAATAAGGTATTGGACTCTTCTCCATCTTTTTGTAGCATACAAATCTTCTTTCATGAACACTCCGGGGGGTGGAAGAGCAACCTTTGTTTTCATCGTGATGAGATGATTCGGCGTTAAAGGTTCCAGTGCATGAGGATCGTTGATTCCGTCAACTGATAATGGGCGACTGTTGACAATAGCCATGGCTTCATATAGCAGCGTTCTGAGGGAGGCATCATCAAGCCGACCTGGGCACTGTGCGAAGGTTGCATTCAACACATTCCTAACCGTTCTTATTTGCCTTTCCCAGACACCTCCTGCATGGCTGGCAGAAGGGGCGTTGAAGACAAATTCGCACTGTTTTTCAGATAAGAAGGTCTCCAATTGCTTGGCGTCGCATTGCTTAAGTGCTTCCTTGAATTCGTTCCTGGCACCAACAAAGTTAGAACCTTGGTCACAGTGTAATTGTTGGACAGCTCCTCTAAGACTGATGAAGCATCTCAATGCATTGATGAAAGAGTCTGTTGACAAATCTTCAAGCATCTCAATATGGACAGCTCTTGAATACAGACACGTGAAAATCAGACCATATCTTTTGTGTTCTTTGCGTGCTGTCTTCACAATGAACGGGCCAAAGCAGTCCATGCCGCTAAATGTGAAGGGTGCTGAGGCTTCAAGACGTTCTTTAGGGAGTTCAGCCATTCGCTGGCTCTCTGTAGGTCGTCGAAGTTTCCTGCAAAGCACACAGGTGTGTATCATTTTGGCCACCAGCTTGCTCCCACCAATGACCCAGAATCCATTTGCTCTAAGCTCCATTTGTGTCTGGCTTCGACCTTGATGGCATGTCTTAGCATGGTAGTGGGACACAATGAGCTTGGTTATATGACTGTTGCTTGGTACGATGAGTGGATGCTTCACTTTGTGGCAAAGAGACGACCACTTTAATCTCCCACCAACGCGCAAGAGTCCATCAGACCAGATGGGGTCAAGACTGAAGAGAGAGCTTGAGTTTGGAAGGTCACCTTTGGCTTGAAACGTTTTTATTTCATGAGGGAAGGCGTGCTGCTGTACGATCTTTATCACTGCTTCAGCAGCCTTCTCACGCTCCTCGATCGTCACATGTTCAGTATGCTTTTGTTGAGATCTCAGTCTTTTGATTCTTGCAACCACCTTTATGAGTTTTGTCCAAGATGAAAACTGATTCAGACGATCGAGAATATCATTGAAGGTACTGACGTCAGTTGCGAGCACCTGAATTGTCTTGACTTCGGGATCACCAACAAGTAACTCAGCTGGAGTGCTAGGTGTTAGACGTAACTCACGTTCCCAGAGAAACTTTGGTCCTTGCAGCCAGTTTGTAGAGTGGATGTCTGAAACATGAAGCCCTCTGGATGCATGATCCGCTGGGTTTTCTGAGGTGTCCACATAATACCATTGATTGGGATTGCTGTTGTCTCTAATGAGTTGAACACGGTTTGCGACAAATATGTGGAACCTGCGAGCGTCATTGTTGATGTAACCAAGTACCACTTGGGAATCGGTCCAGAAGAACTCATCATCAATTTTCATGTCAAGCTCAGCCTTTAACAGGACGCTTACTTTTGCAGAAACCACCGCTGCTGCGAGTTCAAGCCTCGGGATACTTGTGACCTTTGAGGGTGCCACCCTTGCCTTTCCCATCACAAGGCTGCAATGAACCTCGTCTTTGTCATTTTTATATCTCAGGTAAGAACATGCACCATATCCTAAGCAGCTGGCGTCCGAAAAATGGTGTAGCTCTACTCTGACAATGTTTTGGAAGTCGTGTGGGTGGTAACATCTTGGAATTGAGACCTCCTTCAACTTGAAAAGACCATTTATCCATTTCTCCCACCGTGGCTTCACATCTTCTGGGAGTGGGTCGTCCCATCCAATGCCTCTGTGACAAAGCTCTTGTAGGATAAGTTTTCCACTTAGGCTGAATGGAGCGATAAATCCAAGTGGATCGTAGAGTGAGGCAATGACGGACAAACAACCACGGCGAGTCGAAGACTGATCTTTCAGGCTGATGTTAAAACTGAAGGTGTCGTCCTCTATCGACCACTGAATGCCAAGAGCGCGTTCTGAAGGGGATGGGTCAAACCCACGAGGTTCAATGGTTGCTGCTCTTTCAGAAGGGTCTAAGTTGGAGAGAGCAGCTTCTTCATTTGAGTTGAATTTGTGAAGGCGCAGGCCTCCTTTTCTGCACAACTCTTGTGACTGAATGATCAGTTCTTTGGCTTCCTCAACTGATGAAACGCTGGCTAATCCATCATCAACGTAGAAGTTTTTCTCCACAAAGGCTGATGCTAGAGGATAGTCGGTTTGATGTTGTCGTGCAAGATGCTTTAAACCGAAATTGGCGCATCCTGGAGATGATGCAGCTCCAAACAGATGAACTGCCATTCTGTACTCCTGAGGTTCTTTCTCCAAATCACCTTCTTTCCACCAGAGGAATTTCAGATAGTTTCTGGATTCAGGGGTGACAGCGAATTGATAGAACATTCTTTCAATGTCACAGATTACGGCCACGGCTTCTTTCCGAAATCTGCAAAGCACTCCAACCAGAGGGTTGATAAGATCAGGTCCAGTTAATAGGGTATCATTCAGAGAGACACCATGGGATTTGGCCGAACAATCAAAAACAACTCTTAGTTTGTCCGGCTTCCTGGGGTGATAGATTCCATGATGTGGTAGGTACCACTCGGTCTGCCCCTGAGATGCTGTTGGAGCAGGCTCTGCATCACCCCTGTTGATGGTTTCTTCCATGAATGTTCGGTACTGATCGTAGTATTGTTTGTTGGCCTTTAGTTTTTTCTTGAGACACTGTAGACGTACCGTGGCTAACCTCTTGTTGTTTGGCAGGTTGGGTGGGCTGTTCCCTTTGAAAGGGAGAGGCATTTCGTAATGTCCGTCTTTCCTTTGTGTGATGTGATTACTGAGGAACTGTATGAAATGGACATCTTCTTGGGACACATATTTGTTCTCATAGGTTCTCTCAGCAAAATCTGATTCCAGGGCTTTTAGAACATCTGTCGCTGATGGAACAGGCAACTCTTTTACTGTGAGCCGATGCACAAAGCTTTGGTTTCCTTGTCTGTCTAGGTGGGGGTTTGATGAGCCAATTATACTCCATCCTAGTTCTGACCTTTGTGCGAAGGGTTCATGCTTGTCACCTATGATGACTTCAAGAGGAGCCAGCGCAGATGGACAGTCATATCCAATCAGGAGCCCTACATCACAATCTTGGAGAGGCGGCAACTTTTCCGCCAAGCTTCTGAGATGAGGCCACAGTAATGCTGTTTCCTTTGTTGGGATGTACGACTTGTCCACTGGGATAAAGTCGCGGCTATAAGCCTGTTGTAGTTGGATACAACTCTCAGAGTGGAGTCCTCTAACTTGTAAACCATGAACACTCTTACTCGAGATGACTGTGTCAATAGCCGTCATGGTACTGAGTTTCAGTTTTACTGGTTGGACATCCACATTCAGCTTATCAAGTATGTCCTCCAAGACAAATGTTGAGTCACTTTGTGTGTCTAGCAATGCATAGGTGAGTATTTCTCTCTGTGGTTCTTGTACAGAAGACACAAAGACTGGGACAATACTTGAGGTAGCCGAAACGCGTTGTGTTGATGTATGAGACATGACCTTGTGTGTTTCCTGGTTTACAGGTTCTTCCTTGGGAGTGGAGCTATTTGTTACTGCTTCTGCAGGGTTTCGCTTTCTGTTTTCGTGCAAGCAGGTTGGATGACGACGTTCACAAATGTTGCACGTGTGTCGCCTTTTGCAATCTTTGGTGATATGACCTTTTCTTAAACATCCAAAGCAGAGCCGGTTTTCATGGATGAATGCCCTTTTATCTTCAACACTCTTAGCTGTAAAGATGGGACACTTTGAGATTCCATGAGTTTCACTTTTACAAACAGAACAAGGTGATTTTGGTTTACTAATGTTTGTGTCTTGTTTCTCCTGAGCGGAACTCTTTGGTTGCATGTTTGTGTTGAAGACTTTGGCTCTCTTTGGGATTCGATCATCTACAGGTTTGAAATTCATCAACAGTGGAGAAGCTATCGGGTTGCAAGCTATCCGTGCTTCTCTACTCAGGAAGTCTGTGAAGCATGCAAGATTTGGATAGGTGCCACATTCGTCAAGTTCATCTACAACAATTCGACTCCACTTGCGCACGATCCATTCTGGCAGTTTTTTGAGCAATTTGTGATTTTCTTCACAATCGTTTAGGATAGCTAGTCCTTTGACGTGTGGGATTGCTTCAGAGCATCCTTTGAGGAAATCAGCAAACTCTCGTAGCGCTAGTGGGTCATTTGCACTGATTTTCGGCCATCTCATGAGTTTATCACGAAATGCTTTCTGTATAATGAATGGGTTCCCATATCTGTCCTCTAAGACCTTCCATGCTCCCTTGTATGCATTTTCTGAATCTTGGTAAAAGAAACCTTCTACCGCTTTGCGTGCTTCTCCTGCGAGATAATTTTTCAGATAAAACATCTTCTCGCTTGCTGGAAGGGGTTTTCGGTCAATCAGATTAATGAATGACATTTTCCAATCGGTGAACTGCAAAGGGTCCCCACTGAATGTGGCAGGCTCAGGAACTGGCAAGCGATTCATACTTAATGAGCTAGCGATTGCTTGTGCTAAGCTGACAGACTCCTGGGTCGTTGTCATTTCTGGAATTGCTTGGTGGGGTTGGAATGATGCGGCATTTGGATTCAGCTGAGGTTCAATTTGCCTTCTGTAGCAAGCAGAGCTAATTTTACTATCAATTTCCCCGTTGTGGTTCTCAAACCCTTCAAGGCTGTTGTACGCCTTCACGCGAGCTATTGCTATAGCAACTTCTTTGTCTGCTTGTAACTGCTGTAGTTTTGCTCTTTCTTGTTCCAACTGTTGTTGCATTTCCACCTCTTTTAGTTTAATTTCTGACAACATTTTTGCCTCTTTGAGTTTCCATTCACTTTCTAACTTGTGAAGATGTGCTTGCTGTGCTTGAATTTCTTCCATAGCCTTTGATTGCTCCAGCTTGGCAGCAAGCTCTGCTTCTGCATCTACTCTACTGTTGCGGGTACAGGATGAGCCAGAGTGACGGCTCAATTACTCTGACAACTCTATAGAGCTTGCAGTTTCTGTCATGCTGTTGCCAAAAACAGACCCATATTCGTTCTTGCTTAACACTTCTCTTACTCTTTCTTTCTCAAGATGGTTATTATATTCCTCATGAACGGTCTTTAGACGGTCACTTATGAGGTTACATACCTCCTTTGTTAGCGTAACACAGGCGTCCATTTTGTTGACAATGTCAGGTGTGGTGTTACTGTTACGCAGGATAGGTTCATACTGTGAACTTACAGCGTCGTGCTTTGCTTCAATGTTTTGCTGCAGTTTATTGAGGTCTTCTGCTGAGCAGAGGGATTTTAGTTTTGTTCTAGTTTCCCTTGCTACGAGCTTCCAAGAGTTATAAGTCTTGTTGAATGATTTTTCACGCTTTCTGATATCGTGCTTTTGCATCTCTAGGCCTTTCTCTGTTAATTTTCTCTCACGTGAGCTAGATTTGCATGGTGCGTTTATAGGGTTGCCTGTTTCTTCTTCTGATGAGCTGGATTCGCATGGTGCGCTTGTGGGGTTGTCTGTTTGCTCTTCTGGTAGTGACATTTTGTTTCCGTAGCTGCCTTAAGTTGATTGTAGCTTTGATTGCCTTACTGCCTGACTATACTTTAAAGCTGTAGTTAATCTTTACCACAGAGTAACGCTGTGTCAAACATTTACTGATTATGGACATTCAAAGGTATGTTTAGCGTAAGACAGCAACAACAAATGTTCATAAATTAGCTAATGAGCTTCACCTTTTAAACCTTTTCATAAACAGACATCCTGTGAATTATTATTCCACAAAAAACACATTTCGCTCACCAAGAAACATTAACCAGATTCAGGAATATTATGTGTTGGCAGTCCATGAATTAATTTGGCCTCGTAACATTATTTAAAGAGTTTCTAGTTATGCATTAAGCTTGTGCATGTGTGTAAGCAGTCCCGTGTTTCTTCTTGGTAGTCAATGTCTCTTTCAGTATCTGGAGTCTTGAGTTTTAGTATGCTGTTCTTTCTAACCTTGCGAGTGCAGTTTGTGGATGCGAGTGGAATCAGCTGGCTGGTAACAGGTTGGTAGCTGGATCTCTGATGAAATGGTGTCAGGTTCTCTGCAGGGATGGCAGGTCTCTTGCAGTCAGAAAGAGTTTTCACTGTAGCTGCCCACTTGGAATTACCACTCGTGACGCAGAGAGCTTCGACTGATGCAACTTTATTCTCTCCTCTTTAAACCACCGACAATATGGCACCGTGAAAACTATAAAGATCCACAAACAAATACCATTAAACATTCAAGTAGAAAGTGCAGAAATGTTCGCATTTTACTATAGAAAATTATTTTGATTAACCCAAATAGTGATATTGACATAAATCAATAGTTTTTAAACTATTTATGTTACAGCATTTAATAAAATGAATTAACAACAACCTTTCTGTGTCTTAAATACATAAACAATCGTTTGCAATCATTAACCAACCTCTTTCTGCTTCCAAGGGTGCTAATCATGCTGAATCAGCTAGCCAACCTCCTCCATGCGCATCTCTTAGCCAGTCTTTCCACACCACAAACAAATGACATGCATATACAAAAAAAAACGAATTCAACCACATTGAGTAAACTTTCAAAGTTATAGCATGTGACAGATAAATAAAACACATAGTTTTGCATGAGTACCCTCAAAAACAAACGCTTTTACTCACTCTGAAGCAACGTGTTTGCGTCGCCTCACCGAGAACAGAACAGGAAGTCTGACACAATAAAAGAGGAAGTGCTAAGGTACTCTTCAAAATAAAAGTGCAAAGTAAAGTGGCTTTGCCGGTGTTGTGCCAAAAAGTGATTGTCTGCCAAAAACTGATTTCCGGTATTTGCCAAAAAGCGATTGCTCATATTTAAAGTGCTATAAGTAACTTGTTGGGCTATAATATGTTAAACATATGTCAAATGCATCCCTTATGGATGACATAAAGTCATCTTGAGCCACAAACAACATTCGTGTAGCAAGATACAAGCCGCAATCAGTTTTTGGCAGCGACTTTTATATAACCTTTATTTATGCAGTAAAAAAAATCTCATTAACATTAAAAATGTATTTTGTAAGAGTAAGTTGCCCAACAGGACAGCAGAAATGGCAGCAAATATTACAATAGTTCTGTAAAAATATTTTAAGTGGGGATAAAGGACCGGATTGGTTATAATGTAAGTACAAGTTGTAAAGATACTTAAAAAACAGATAATGTTTTAATTCTTTATGTAACCCCTTTGTATCCCCTGTTCACCGAAGTCTATTTACGAACATACGTAAAGATATTACACATAAAAAATACACAGAAACACTGGAAATCAGTTTTTGGCAGACAATCACTTTTTGGCACAACACCGGCATTTACAAGTAAGACCTTTTAACGGATCTCAGACTTCAAAAAACGTTTATAGGAAACAACACTAACAAGTGCTTCCAAGCAGACACAGATTTGTTGGTCAGTTGTTAAATATCAGAATAAAATCTTCTGACAGGTTGGGACGTGTCCACGGGTAGACGGCCAGCCACAGCTCATGAATTTCCCGTGGGAGGACGTCCCCCGCCAGATTTCCACTAACCCGGCGATATGAGTATGTACCGTGCAGTCAGCGTGCAGTACATGGTGTGACTACGGTGTGGCAGCACATGCAAAGACATGGCACCTTACACAACCTCATTACCAAACACTGAAGGGGAGTTCTGTAACATGCAGCAGGAGCAGCCTGTGGTCCTGACTGACGGTATGTAATCAGCAATCAGACAGAAAGCAGGAGGGATTTCGTTTCTGTAGCACGTCTCACAGCAGAGTGAACACATTTTATGACTCTTTGAAAACTTTTAACTTTGCTGTTTTTTCTGCAGTCGCTCTGAGAGTTTGCGCTGATGTTTTTCCCGTCAGTAGATTCGCCCATCAGGTCAATAATGATTGTGTGTTGAGTGTCGAAGTTGTCATCTGTACTGACAGAGGGGTTTCTTTGGTTTTCTGACTCAGGATCTTTCGGGGGGAAATGAAGTCCTTGATGTGCCTCTTGGCCTCTGTCAGGGCGGCCTCACCTTTTCCTCTAAATTGTGGTTCAGTGCGAAAACGCACAAGTGTGGAGTTTGGCAGCAACACAGCGCGATGTCTCCAAATTACGCGCGGCACAGACTTGAAGCTGATGAGCGAAGCTGCGGTTCCACTACTGAGGAAAAGAGATACTGGACCGAGCTGGGACCGGACTGGAAGATGCACAGCACCTCAAAAGGCACCAGGAGCAGCCCTCTCTCCGTACATCCCATATACCAAACCACAGAGTAAAGCAGCTGCTCTCTTCGATATTCAGTCTCTGTTTGAAGAGGATGTCATCGCTGAACTGTGCTCCAGGCTGCAAGCTTTCCCCCGCAGTGACGGGGCAGAGGGGCTGGCCTCTTTACTTGGAGCATGTGTTGAGTTTGGCCTGGAAGCCCACAGCCCTCCAGTCCTCACACTGATGAATGAGTGCCTGGAGCTGCTCTCCAACAGGGACATCGGGGTGGCACAACTCTGCCGCCTGGGTGAGGTGGTGTGCGCCCTGGAAGGCCGCCGGTCACGCGTGCTGACAGAGGTGTTGGACTGTGTGTGCGCTGCTGTGGAGGAGGATGTCGTCTCTCCCAGTGAGGCTGTCATGGTCTACTCCCTGCTGACGCGGTTTTGTGAGCCTGCCAGCCAGCAGCAGACCCGAATCCTGTCTGCTTTGCACACAGACACACGAAGGCTGGTCCACCGGCTGAAAGCCGGTCAAGTCAGTGATATTCTGCAGTCCTTGTTGAAGTTACAGCAGACACAGGTAGACACAGCAGCAGCATCGTCCTTGATTGTCTTTGATTCGTGATGACAAACCAGCTGTCACTTAAACATCCACAAATTTTAATCTCTGTCATTTAAGAACCACAATAATAATAATAATATTTAATGCTTTTACACGAAGTAACGTGAGAACATATAATACTTGTTTCACAGGCTGTTTCCCTGGTGCTGAGGCTGAGTCACAGGGCATCGCGGGTCTTTAAAGCTTTTCGTGATGATGAAATCATGAAGGTACTCACTGCTTTAATGACTCTGGAACAGCATGATGGAGAGCTCGTGGCGGCTATGGAGAAACACTTGCCAGGTGTGTTTTTTATAGTTTTATTATACACTTAAGTCAGTGCGTCTGTGACTGTTCTGATCAGATTTCACTATTTGTGTATTAAAAAATAAAAGACCAGAAAATAAGTTTTCATTCTGTCTCAGGGAGGCTGGAGAAGTGCGATCCAGAGCTGATCGGTGCCATCGTGGAGTATTGTGTGCAGATGAGGTGGCGTTCTGAGCCACTCTTTGAGGCTGTGGCTGAAAACTTTGTACGCCACGCTGAGAACCACACCACCCTTCAGATAGCCAAACAAATTGTTGCGATGGGGAGGCTCAACTACCTGCCACAGGTGAAGGTTTTCTCATATTCTCAGAGTTTATAAACAGATCATATGTTTTGCATATTTATTACAAATCTGCTGTAATGTGTCACTGCTCTGTTCCTCATCAGTGCTCCAGCCAGATGTTTAAGAAGCTGGAGAGCATCTTGTCAGAGAGGTTTTCACAGTTCCAGCCTCGCTCGCTGGTTGACGTGATGCACGCCTGCATCCACCTGGAACGCTTCCCTCTCAACTACATGACCAAAGTATTCAGCCCACACTTTCTACAGAAGCTGCAAGGTACGCGTCGGGCTTTTATTTCAGACTGTGAAAAGCAGGAGGAGAGGAAAAAGTCTGTCACTGTTCATTTTTGGGTGTTTCCATATTTCCTGTCTGAGAGGGATGATGTCTGTTATTTGCTGCTTAAACACTCTGGCTGAGAAACACTCTTCTGTTTCCTTAATCTAACATTTTCACTTGTTGCTGTCACTTTATTTTAGTGCAGAAGTATCTGTTAGGTGTCAGCTATGGTAAATGGTCTGTATTTGTATAGCGCTTTACTTGGTCCTAAGGACCCCAAAGCTATACACAATCATCCACCCATTCACACACTGGTGATGGCAGCTACAGTGTAGCCACAGCCGGCCTGGGGCGCACTGACAGAGGCGAGGCTGCCGGACACTGGCGCCACCAGTAGGCGGTAGGTGAAGTGTCTTGCCCAAGGACACAACGACCAAGACTGTCGGAGCCGGGGCTCGAACCGGCAACCTTCCGATTACAAGACGAACGCCCAACTCTTGAGCCACGATCGCCCCCAGCACCGTGGTGTGATGGTTACACCGTCAGCTCACAGCAGAGTTTGTATGTTCTCACCGTGTCTGTGGAGTTTCTGCTCTCCGGCTTCCTCCCACAGTCTGAACCACCTGATGCTTGTTAGGTTCATTCTAAATTGGCTGTAGGTGTAAATGGTTCATGCACGCTGGGATAGGCTCCAGCCCAGCTTTGAATCAGACAAGTGGAAGAAAATGGATGGATCTTAGTTTCTCTGCTAGCTGTCAAAAAATAGAAAACAACTTCTTTACAGTACAAGAATATATTGCACATATAACTGCATGGACTTTGTATTTACCCACAAGGCTACGCGGTGTCTCTGATGTAAGCTCTCTGTGTCCTGCAGCACAGGGGGAGCCACTGGACAAAAACACACTGGGGCAGCTGACACAGCTCCACCTCTCCACCATGTTAGAGTGCACATACTACTGGGTAAGAATCTGTGAACAGGGTTATAATTTTTCATACTGTAAACACGAGTTCTGACTGTCAGAGGTGAATTATAACCACAACGCTCTCATTTAACTCGAAAACAAAAAGAAGGCGTTGGCTCCTCGATAACAGGAGTGATTCGTCTTTACTGCTCTCCTCGCCAGGGTCCCAGACTGCCCTTCTTTCTTCACGTGAAGAGGTTTTCCTCAGCAGGCCAGGCCTTTGAGACACCAATGGAACGTCTTTTATACAAACAGGTCAAAGGTCCTCTAGCACAGCTGCTGGGGGGCACATTTTACTCCACCAGAATGATTCATGGTGGATACACTATAGGTAAGCTACAACAGGACACGTGACACATCATCACAGTACCTGCAGCTCAGGTATTTGACTTTCATGCTTATTACACGCTCACTGGACATTTTGTTAGGTACAGTCTGGGTTGGCCCCCTCGTGCTGGAAAGTTTCCTCAGAGATTTTGGTCACCATGTGAGCACCACACAGCTGCTGAACATTTAGCTGCACGTCCTTGATGCCAATCTGCCAATCTGTCACATCCCAAAGGCTCTCTGTGAGACTGGAGGCCTTTTTAGTAAAGTGAACTCATCATCGTGTCTGAGATGATTTGAGCTTTGTATCCTGATAGTACACTGTGGTCATAAATGGATGGACAAGGTCAGCAACAATGCTCGGCTAAGCTGTGGCATTTAAACGATGTTCAGTTGGTACTTAAACACACCCCACACCACTACACCGCCACCAGCAGGCTGAACAGTTGATAAAAGGCAGGACGGATCTATGCTTTCATGTTCTTTACTCAAATTTCTGGATGTTGTAGCAGAAACTCAACAAACTCAGCCCTGTGTTTCTCACAGGAGAGGCCCTCAGTCTGGTCTCCTGGTGCTGAAGCCCATCAGCTTCCAGGTTTCACAGAGATGATCACCTTGGTTGGAATGAGTGGTTATTTGAGTTAGTTATGCCTTCCTGTAAACCAGGAGCAGTCGTGTTATTCTCCCCTGATATCAATAAAACATATTTACGCAGAGACCTGCTCCGCCCTCCTCCGCCCTCCTCTATTTCAAACCTCCCTCTGTAAACACTAGAGATGAGAAAATGTATAATAGAAAATACTCAGAGCAGCACGTCTGCCCCCAGCAACATAACACCTCCAAAGCTCCTTGGCTCACCTTTCTTTCTCATTCTGATGCTCAGTTTGAACTTTAGCAGTTGTCTGTAAGCCTGAAAGCACTGAGGTGCTACCATGTGATTGGCTGATTAGATATGTGAGATAAGAGCTGTAGCCCGTGAGTGTATTACCTGCGTGCTGGGATAGATCGTGTTGTGACGAGAAGTTCGTTTTTTCCATTTCTTCCTTTTTGTTAAGATGTGGAGATTTGCCTGGATGAGAGTGGATTTGTTCTGCCTCCGTCTCAGTGGGATCACACTTACAAGAGGTAAGAACTGATCTGGCTCTGAGCGTTTCAACAAATTTCCAATAAATTGTAAGAAAATGTGCCTCCAACCTGTGAGGCTTAAACATGCTTTAGATTTTGAATCAGCTGAAAATGTGAAGCCCTGTTTTGTTTAAAACAACAATTAAGTGAGTAATCAAGCTTTTCTTCATGTGTTGTGCGCGTGTAGAGTTGTGTTGTGTTTGGATGATCCAAACCGTTTCTGCACCAACACACGACACCTGCTGGGGAAGGAAGTCACAAAGAGACGACACCTGCAGAGGATGGGCGTGGAGCTGGTGGAGGTAAGTGTGAAAAACCCCAGAAGATACTCGTGAAACTGAACGGTTGCAACCGGATAGAAAATGTAAGAGTTTTGTTTTGTGGTTAGAAGTTTCTTCTTTGTAAACTGAGAGGACCAACTTAAACTTAATGCTATTGTTGCTCATTGAAATGAACTGTTAAATTCTCTTTTTGGCATGTTAACATCATATCTTTAAAGTTTTATATTTATTGTGTTGGTCAAAAATGTCAAAGCTGATCTGTATTTATTTTCTTCCTCGTCTCGTCGCTCTAACAGATCCCTTACTTTGAGTTTGAGAAACTGCAAACTGAAGAGGAACAGATCCAGTATCTTCACGACAAGATCTTTCCTGCTGTATCCAAGTTTAACAATCAAGCAGCGAACCAGTTAAACCAAAAATCCACAGTGAGACAAACCAGCTTGTAATGTGCTCGGGGTACCAACGATACCAAGAGGCCAAAACCTGAGGATCGTGAACACAACAGCTGAATTTGCTGGCAGTCTGTTTGCAAGGATGGACAGACTGACGGGGAGTACTCTGTAATCTGTTACTCTCATACATCCGGACACGGTGTCAGAATGTTGGATAAGAGGATTTATTCCAAAAATGTTTCTTTACTGTTCTCATATAACAAACTTTTACCTGAACTTAAATTATACACATCCCTTCCATTAAAAGATTTTCTCAAACATTGTTAGAACCTATAAGTAATATTTGAGATGCTGTGGAGCGTCTGCTGCCAGCTGGGGTAGGGTAATAATTCCCTTTATTGCCAGCTTTTCTTGGTAATATGTATATTTAAAGCTATTTTCTATTCTGCTATTAATTTATTGTTGAAAATTATATTTTCTATTTATGTGAGTAATAGTAAGAGAAATATTAAATGGCACTCGGTACGGCTCTAACCTTCGTCCTTAGCTTCTGTGTGTTATTTTGACTTTTTATAGGGAAGAACAAGAATGCCTCACAGACTGAAGATGATCGAGATTTCAGAATAAAATTCACACGAGATGTAAATAATACACAACTGTTGACGACACATGTAGTTGTTCAGCATCTCATTCGTGTCAGAGGTGAGTTTTCTCCTCCCCGGTCGGGGGTTTGGGCGTCCTCCTCCTAATGGAGCAAACAATGCGTCAAATAATTAGAGTCCATTTCTGACTCGTGCAACAAACTAAAGAAAGAGGAAACGCTGCGAAGGCTAATGTGAGTGTGTCTGTACTCACCTGGTACTAACAGGTGGCAAGATATTAGGGCGGGGGCACGCCGTGAGGACGAGCTCTCCTCTGACAGCTTCCATCATCAGGTTCTGGAGGGTGTTCATCAAAACAAGTTCACTCATGAAAGCAGACACATGTTCGCGTGTGTGGGGCGTGTTTCCTGAGCACCCTGCACTCTCCTCGCTGCCCACTGCCCTGCTCAGAGCCCGAGTCTGCGGCCTGGCGGGGGGAGAAGAGCTGGGACACAAACACTGACAGGAGGAGGATGGAAACGATGATCTGTCAGGAGAGGACGATCCCGCGGGCCGGTAGGTGTCGGGCTTGGAGGCCGAAGAAATCAGACGCTGGATGAAGGCGGAGTCATCGAGTATGTCGCTGAAATACGAAGAACATGCATGATTGATTTTCAGTGTTGTCATCTTAAATATCACCGATCTATAAATTAGAATAAATGCATAAGACAGGCTGTCTACTCTACACGTGGGCGGTACCGTAGCAGACAGCTGAGTATGTGGAAGAGGATCTCTTTGTCGGGGCTGTGTGCTGGAGCAGGAAGCCCAGTAGAGACGGTGGGTTCAGGATGATGCATCTGAACTGACTGAAGGCTTCTAATAACAGCAGGAGAAATGACATGTCATCGCTCCAGCATCTACAGTTAAGCTCAGGGATGAAGGACTGAACATATTCTGTATCTGATTTACCTATAATGCTTATTAAAGTAATCAGGACAGTTCTTTAGGTACTCTATAAGGTCATGGGAGTGTGCTGTGACCCTGAGATACAGCAGAGCAGGTCTGGGGGGGTCGGGGCGCCTCCATACTTTTGCTATCTGTCGCTGTTCCCGCAGCTCGGCCGTTCTTAGCTTAGTGCCTGCACTGGCTGCTTCATACACACCACTGGCACAGATGGGAGGAAGGGTCTAGAGTGGAAAGAGAACGTGAAGTCAGAATAAAAGCTTCATGTTCTTTTATAGTCTCGTAATTATTTTAATAATAAAATCACAGAGACCACCTTATATTTTCTGAGTGGCGGACCTTTTCTTACAGGAACTGCTGGGAGTGTCTGTGACGAGACAAGGAGTGAAATACTTTTGATTTCTACATGATTTTAAAAAATTTAATAATTTGTCTTTGAAGTCAGACCTCGTCGATCAGAACTCTTTGGCTCTCTGTGATGTTTTTGTCCGTGATTATAAATTCGTTTTTTTGTCTTTCTCTTTCTTCTTCCCAGTGCTGCAAAGCATCGTTATACCGAGTACGTTCAGCTTCCAGAGTAACCTAGAGAAGAGAGGAAAAGGACGCAACAATTCAAGGAAATGAGAAAAATAATAACAAAAAACTTGATTTATGACACAAGACAGAAGATGAACAAGGATAAAATGTTTTTAAAACATTTCTTTTAGGTAAAACTGAGCTGCATAAAACAAGACTGGATGTCTGAAGTGAGATGTTTAATCCTGCTGAGGTGCTTTCAAAAAGGACCCTGAGGTTTTTACCATATTAACTTTACAGACAGGAGCTCTGTTGTTGTACTTATTTTAGCTGCAGTAAGTTCTATTCCATCCAGCATCAAAGCAGGCAAAGCTTTGAGTTTACGAATGTCAGTGGGGTTAAAAGAAAATAGAGCTGCGTGTCGTCTGCATAACGTGCCTGCAGGTGACACGTGGCAGGGGTAACATGTATAAAGGAAGGAGGAGAGGTCCAAGCACAGAACCCTGAGAAGATGCATCTGACCCTGCATGGGTAAGGTGGCCTGTGACTTTCCTAGGCCAACAGTAAGCATTGCTGCAAACAACGATAATGCACCACACCACACTGCAGTTTCTGCACAGAAATGGTTTGTGGAACATGACAAAGACCTCATTGTACTGACTCAGTGGTGTGAACTGGGCCTTTGTGCCACCTGTAACAAAATCTAAACTTTACGATGATGCGTCTGTGTTACCTGACAGACGACATCCAGCTGATGAACTGTGGGGTAATCAGTAGAAGTGAAGGTGAGGACACAAAGGGCACACTCCCCCGGACGAAGACGACCTCGGTCTGGGTGGATCTGCACAACCTGACACAGCACATCAACGCTCATCAACGTGAGAAAGAGAATAAAATAATGGCTTGTACAACAATGAATACAGTGGGGCAAAAAAGTATTTAGTCAGCCACCGATTGTGCAAGTTCCCCCACCTAAAATGATGACAGAGGTCAGTAATTTGCACCAGAGGTACACTTCAACTGTGAGAGACAGAATGTGAAAAAAAAAAAAATCCATGAATCCACATGGTAGGATTTGTAAAGAATTTATTGGTAAATCAGGGTGGAAAATAAGTATTTGGTCACCACAAACAAGGAAAATCTCTGGCTCTCACAGACCTGTAACGTCTTCTGTAAGAAGCTTTTCTGTCCCCCACTCGTTACCTGTATGAATGGCACCTGTTTGAACTCATCATCTGTATAAAAGACACCTGTCCACAGCCTCAAACAGTCAGACTCCAAACTCCACCATGGCCAAGACCAAAGAGCTTTCGAAGGACACCAGGAAAAGTATTGTAGACCTGCACCAGACTGGGAAGAGTGAATCTACAATAGGCAAGCAGCTTGGTGTGAAAAAATCAACTGTGGGAGCAATCATCAGAAAATGGAAGACATACAAGACCACTGATAATCTCCCTCGATCTGGGGCTCCACGCAAGATCTCATCCCGTGGGGTCAAAATGATCATGAGAACGGTGAGCAAAGATCCCAGAACCACACGGGGGGACCTGGTGAATGACCTGCAGAGAGCTGGGACCAAAGTAACAAAGGTCACCATCAGTAACACACTACAACGGCAGGGAATCAAATCCCGCAGTGCCAGACGTGTTCCGCTGCTGAAGCCAGTGCATGTCCAGGCCCGTCTGAAGTTTGCCAGAGAGCACATGGATGATACAGCAGAGGATTGGGAGAATGTCATGTGGTCAGATGAAACCAAAGTAGAACTTTTTGGTATAAACTCAACTCGTCGTGTTTGGAGGAAGAAGAATACTGAGTTGCATCCCAAGAACACCGTACCTACTGTGAAGCATGGGGGTGGAAACATCATGCTATGGGGCTGTTTTTCTGCCAAGGGGACAGGACGACTGATCCGTGTTAAGGACAGAATGAATGGGGCCATGTATCGTGAGATTTTGAGCCAAAACCTCCTTCCATCAGTGAGAACTTTGAAGATGAAACGAGGCTGGGTCTTCCAACATGACAATGATCCAAAACACACCGCCCGGGCAACAAAGGAGTGGCTCCGTAAGAAGCATTTGAAAGTCCTGGAGTGGCCTAGCCAGTCTCCAGACCTCAACCCCATAGAAAATCTGTGGCGGGAGTTGAAAGTCCGTGTTGCTCGGCGACAGCCCCAAAACATCACTGCTCTCGAGAAGATCTGCATGGAGGAATGGGCCAAAATACCAGCTACTGTGTGTGCAAACCTGGTAAAGACCTATAGTAAACGTTTGACCTCTGTTATTGCCAACAAAGGTTATGTTACAAAGTATTGAGTTGTATTTTTGTTATTGACCAAATACTTATTTTCCACCCTGATTTACCAATAAATTCTTTACAAATCCTACCATGTGGATTCATGGATTTTTTTTTCACATTCTGTCTCTCACAGTTGAAGTGTACCTCTGGTGCAAATTACTGACCTCTGTCATCATTTTAGGTGGGGGAACTTGCACAATCGGTGGCTGACTAAATACTTTTTTGCCCCACTGTACAAGCCGTGTTTGTGTGATCCGTGACAGTCAAACAGAGCCACACAAAGAGGGCGGATCTATGTTTTTTTTGGCTACCTTTGCACCTTCCTCTTCCTGCTGGTTGGTGTGTTGGGGCAGGTCCCATTCATAGTGGGCGGTGTCTGCGCAAGACACGTTGGTGAGGAAGAAGATTCTCGAAGACTGTGAGCACACAGGGATGTCACCTAGAAAGATGCTGTCCTCAGACAGGAACAACACCTGCATAAAGCAAACATGTTAGAATTCAATGAAAATAATATTTGAATGATACACAAAAAAGATTCAAATGAACGTAGTCTCACCTGTCCCGGGAAGGGCACCCTCGTAACACTGGGTACAAAAGCTTGACAGTCACTGCTGTTACAGTGGTTTGAGGAGTCTTGTGTAAGGCTGCTAAGCCCACGTCCCTCAAACCTCACGACCGCTGAGTCACTACCTCCGATGTGGATAGGAACATCTACCTGGGGATACAGAAACGACAGAGTGTGTTTATCGTTACTGTTCTGTTATCTTTCTAATTCCTCTTGATTTCTAAATGATTATTACCTAAATGATAACAATGCCAGCTGGTGAAGTACAAAACACAATTCAAACCCAGTTCCAAAAAAGGCAAAATGTAAATAAAAACAGAATCTCATAAACTCTAAATAAATAAATACATACATGTATATATGCAAACCAATAAATTCTGCTTTTATTTACATTTTTAACCTCCTAGGACCTGCGTCCACATACGTGGACATCACATTTTGGGTTATTTAGACCAAAATACTCAATTCTGCTCTACAAGGGCCTGATATCCACTTACGAGGACATTATACTGCTACTGTTCTATCAAAGTTTTAAACTAATATCCTCATATGTGGCTCTGATTTTTCATAAAAACAAAAATAAGGTAAAAAACATCTGGTAATTCTTTGTTTTTACATTCATCGGGCCCCAATCGCCCCAAATATCAAAGAGAAATTAAAAATGCTGCCGTGGAAGAGTTCGGGTCTTAGGAGGTTAAACAGCATCCCAACTTCTCTGGAATCGGGTTGTGTAAATATCCTGACGACAGGGTAAGATGTGCAGAGTATGATGTCGTACGTGATACGTCTTCGCCTCCAACGGTGAGAAGATCCATTCCAGCTTTGCAGTTTTCCCTGGAGGAATTTCTCCTTGTGGATTGAGGCAGCGCAGCACTGGATGGTCAAAGTTGTCAGCTTGAAGCTGTGACAACACAGCTGTGTCCACTTCATAGCACACTGGCACTGCCCCACCATTGTGTAATTCATACACCTGCGTGGTAAACAAACAATCACAAATCTTTTCGTTCCAAGCGTTGGGCTGTAAACATCCTCTCGCTGCACACACTTGCAGAGACACACCTGCTTTGGAGGACTGCAGTCTCCAATAGTTACGGAGGTGAAGAAGTGTTGGTGGGAGTCAAAGTGGAGATGTGGCTGATCCCTCTCTACCGTCGCCCCCTGAAAGTTCAGCTGCACACAGAATACATGAAATGGACACAAAGACAATGAAAACAATCGAATGCAGCGAATGTGCTGATGTTAAAAGAAAGTACATCATCCCTTAAAATGTGAACTGTCACATGAATAAGTTAAAAATGTTTCTTACAGAATGCCGAGTGCTTGCTCGTAGGGGGTTGTTTGATTGTTGGGTTTTCTCCGTATAACTGTGGGGTCTTTATTTTTCAAAATAAAGTGCCATGAAGCGACTGCTGTTGCAATTTGGTGCTATATAAATAAAACTGGATTCTTTGACTTCATAAATATCTGTTTGTCATGCCCCTCATTCATTAATCTGACATAGCATCACAAAAAAAGGTCAAAAATGTAAAAGGAGCACAAAGCTAGCTTACCTTTGACACTAGCAAAACTGTCAGGTGACTTATTTTTACTGCACTGTCAGACCTGCGTAAATATAAAGTTTTTAAAAGCCTCACCAAGATTTCTCTGCCATATGAGAGCTTGAACACAACAGGAAAGTGATCCGTCCCAACAAAGACGTGACTGTGAACGACAACGTTTTGAATGTTTTGGTATCAGTTTATTAGTTCATTGGTTAATAAATTAATTTGCTTCAGATTTTAGTCAGTGTGTAATGATTATGGGACATGTGCAGTCATGATCTCTGACCTGTAGCTGAAGTGTACTGCCCTCTTCTGGCCTGGGAGCAAAGTTCCAGCGCGAGGTGAAACACTGAACAATTGGTTGTCCTGAACCTGTGAAAAACATGAAACATTACTTTTGTTTTTATCTCTGTCTTATCATAATATTGATATTTTTTCTTGCAAAATGGAATAAACAAAAGACACAAAAAAGTAAGACCTTCATTTGGGACAGCTCTGTGTTACTGAACTCTCCCGTCACTGCCCAGTACTCCAACTCTATCTGTTGATCCTCTGGAAACAAGAAGGCCCTAATATCAAAGAAGAAGACAACTATCAGCAGATGGTAGAATTTACCTTCAAACCATCACATACGCTCTACTTTCAACAACAAAAATGAAAAATGACAGGGTGCATAGAGCAGACTGGTCTGTAATAATAGTATACTTTATGGCATGATATTTACATACCAGTGTACAGGAATACACCCAGGGTTGTGAAGCATCAACATAAGGTCTGAAGGATCTGAATCAACAGGAGCCGAACCAAAGTTGAAATCCAGCATGGTTTTGGTGAAGATGGAAGGACTTGTGTGCAGTCTAGAGACAGATGGAGACAACAGGGTGGTGCGCACCACACCCAGACACTGCAGGTTTAAAATGACTGTTTGTCGTTCAGGAATTACAAACTGTTCTACAACAAATACAAAATAATTCAAGTACAAAAAATTACCATTAATACCAAAAAACTTTAATTATTCCAGGGTTACGTTTCTGTTTTGTTTAGTTTTTTTGCTTGTTTCAGATGCTGACCTGTGCCTGGTGGGAGTCTGAAAGGTCAGTTCTTCAGAGGACGGGTTGGACAGCAGCTGGTCGTTGAGACAGTCCAGTGAGAAGAGTTTCCATATGTGTGTCTTGCTGAGTCTACCCACACAGCCACAGCTCCACGCATCCATCGCCTGCAGGGTGGGAAACACACCCCTAGCTCGCACTTCACAAAGCGCTTGGGGAGATGACATCACACATCCTGGAGAGAGAGAGAGACAGGGAGAGCAGGATAAAACAGGCAGTGTTGCTTAATAATGACTTGGAGTTAAATTGCAGTAAACATTTAAGCGTATGGAGTGTGTATGTTTTCTACCACTGGCATTCAGAGTTGTATATGTGATGGTCCAGAGGTACTCGGCTTGCCTGTTCGGTCTGATTGTGGATCGGACCACCATGGTGGAGTGAGAGGCAACAGTTCCCCTCTCCAAGTCCAGCTGTAGGGCTAAAAGGACACAGATTCAGTCTCACTAGTAGAATCAAAAAGTACAGAGTGCAGATGAACGTATACATGTATCACAAAACGAGATACCACTTGGCTGAGCTGCAGAGTCAGAGTGATGTTCATCATCCAGAAGTATCTGCTGCACAGAGAGGCCGAAGGAGACTGGACAGGGGCTCTTGTTTACTACAGGAATCTCCACAGTTCGACAGCTTCCAACCAAAGTCTCTCCCACATCAAGGATGGATTTCTCTGCCTGGGAAGGAAGGCACCTCTAAAGATCTGCTGCTGTTCCAAAGCTACAGGAAATGATTGCTTGAATTTTCTTGCAATATTTGTCTACGGTTATGACTGACTCACAAAAAACAAAAACAAGCATGTGTACATATTGAAATCACTCAAACACATGAATAGTTCCACCTCTATCCAGCCCCTGGATCCCACTCCCTCCACTACAAGGGTGAGGTGTGACTTGATGGATCCATGTGACTGGACAGGCCAGTAGGTTAGAGTAGGTTCTAGTGTGTATGCGTTCTCTGCCAGCGGACTGAAGGTCCACGTCTGCATCTGTAGTAAAAATAAACAAATTAAACAGCTTTTTTTTCCACAGTTCCACAGTTACTGTCTACATAAATGTGCAGTGTGCACTCCTCTCTCAGTCTCTCACACAGCACTCATTGGGATGCAGTTCACCAGCATCTGGTTTGACAGAGATAAGCTCCTGGTCTGGCTCTGGAATGCTCCACTGGAATCTATCATGAAAGGAAATCAGAGAAAGCCAGCTGTAGACAAGATGAATGATCCTGAGGTAAGTCCAGACTACAAACAATACACTGAAAAATGTCGGAAAACACGACCAGAATAAGAGCGCAGAAACAAATCAGGCAGCCGACCTCACTGGCAACAGGCTTCGGTTCCTGATGTGATGGGTGCGCTGGGCCTGCGAGCCCACTGCTGTTGGCTGGAAATATAAAGTGCTGCCTCCTTCCAGAGACACACACAGCTTTTCCACCACACTGACAACTGTCAGTTCCTGAAGAAGAAAGAGACATTAACAG
Organism: Mchenga conophoros; assembly: GCF_057382185.1. Taxonomy (NCBI): domain Eukaryota; kingdom Metazoa; phylum Chordata; class Actinopteri; order Cichliformes; family Cichlidae; genus Mchenga; species Mchenga conophoros. The sequence continues at coordinate 37,804,787 of NC_140541.1, forward strand.
ACAGTAAAATAAAAATAACGTAAAAACGTGAGTGACTGTTGACTGACGCTCTCGTGCAGGGCCGCACCTTTGTGAGTTTAGATGCATTGAGCTGCAGGTGTAATTTAAACCCCTGCTCAGAACTATCCTCTGCTGGCACTGCTCTGAGGGACAGGATCTGGTGATCTCCTGGCTGGATCAAACCACAGCTTGGAACTACAAACGCCGATTCTGCCAGGGCAGGGTTTGAGCTGCGCTCCAAACAGAAAGTGAGCGGCCAGTCTCCAACATTGTGAAGCAGGACTGTCCGATAGGAAATGACACTGAGGGCTGGAAACACCTAGTAGAACAAAATCATTCAGCAAGCTCCAGATGTTGTTTCTAAGAAGGAATATTTGATTTATTATCTTAAAGATTTTCCTCATGAGTTGGGATTTGAAGAAAGTGCATCTTTTTTGTTCTTACCACGTGAGGGGGATTTACGGAGCAGCGTGGAGTGAAGTGTTCTTTGCCTGGCTGAAAGGAGTGGCCAATGACTCTGATGGTCACACACCAAGGCGGACACACACCTGTGTCTGGACTGTGCTGCAGAGTCCAAAGACGCATGATTGACAGCATAGGTTTGAAAGCATGTGACTGTTTAAGACCAGGTTATACTAAGTCAAAAAAGCACCGCTGCCTGTTGTAATGCACAGTTTACTGCAGTGTATAAAATAATAATACCTTATCGTATGCAAAGCACTCAAGTTGTGCTCCGTGCAGAGTATTGAGCTGCTTGGGCGCGTACGTCACTCTGAACAAGGTGGACTTAAGTGGAGCCAAGTCACAAGATGATGGAGCGATGGAGAATGGAGACTCTTGGGCGGCAGTCCAAACGAGACTTGAAGGGAAATACATGAAATATAAGCATCAGCGGTCAGAAATTAAAGGTAGATTTCAGACAGAAAAACAAAAACATCAAAAGAAGCCACGCTGCAGGACACGAAGACGTACCTGAGTTTCCTCCTGGTGTGGTTTGTGATAGAGACCGACTGCGTAAAAGCAGATGAAGGAGATGAAGAGGATGTATGCTTGTGATTAAACAGCAGTTCAGTCGGGGCCACAGATACACGTAGCAATGGCAATGAAGATTTCAAACAGAGAGGATCCGTGTGCCCCAAGCAGGCCCGGTAAAAGTCTTCCACGGCGGTGGCTGACATGAACTGCTGTAAATGACACAGACAACGAGTCAGAGAGGCAAGTCTAAGCCTTCGCTGAAATTTAAATACAGAAATGTGAAAATGGAAGCATACCCCCTCCACAGGGGAGTGCAGCCCTTTCTGGTCAGACTCTATTTTATGACCTCCCCGCAGGGCTGCCGGGGCATGTGGTGAATTCTGTCTGCAGTCCTGCTGAAGCGTGTGCAGAACCAAGTGTTCAGGTTTTAGTATGGCAGGTTTCTGGTGCCCTGAGTGGCAGGTACCAATCAGGTCAAGAAACACCGGCTCCTAAAAGAGACATTATGTAAGCACATAGGTAGAAATGCTTGTCTCCGTGCCGTGTTTAACATGTCCTACCCCGTCCAGTACGAGACATGCCACTCTCCTGTAGTGTGCATTAGGCTGTGTGGGCCTGTAGGCTGCCTTCACTCTGGTGTGACTATGTGGGAGAACAGCGCCACTTGCTGGTAGGATACTAAACACACTGTTCCCACTACAGTCAATATCCCACTGGTAGAAAGCCTCAGCAGTGGAAGCATTAACGAGCTCCACCGTCCGTACAACTGATCCTCCTGCTTCAACACATTCAAAATCCACCACAGAGGAAGACAAGGCAACTTTGGGACCTGCAAAAGGAGATTATCTGGGTTATAAACTATCTTCCTTTTATTATTTGAAAATACAACTTTCTTGGGAGTGTACATGTGCTTTACTAAAGCTACAGAGAAACTGAGTTTTCCTTCATGTCTGGGCCTCTTACCAATACAACGCCCAGAGAGTTTGAGCAGACTTTCACTGAGCGTGCCTTTGCAGTTTAGAGACAAGTACTCCACTGAAACAGTATCCACCACAGCAGGGGAGTAAGTGACTGAAACCCGCCGTGATCCACCAGGAGCCACCCTACCACGGGTGGCATCACAGCTGAACTCTGATCCAAACGAGGGCACCCCACCAGGCAGCCGTGACAGAGAAAAAGACGCCGTTACCTGCAGGAAAGGATGCAAAGATGTGTGGGAGAAGGCTTCGAGCGTGAACTTTTGCACTTACGTGTCTATGTGCACCACCCACCGGAGACGGGTTAAAAATGTCAAAGTGTTTCTGCAAACTCTTGCCAACAGCAACAGGACCAAAGTCCACCAGTGGGCCACCATTATCTTCTCCCTCTTTGCTGCTGGGATTTTTCACCAGTAGATGTGGATATTTAGCTTAAAAAAGCAAGATAAAAAGTCGCAGGTAAAACAGATGCTTGAAAGACCGATGTGTCAGCTTTTGACTATTTGAAGTAGATCTAAAAATACCTAGAGTGGAATTTTACAGGGAAAACAGTATTTAGGCTAACTTTCTATTCCTCCTTTTGTATTTTACGTTCATCGTGTGATGTTGCAAACGTTATCTTTATGGGAGTGGGCCAAGCCCATCATTTTATATTTTGGTCATGACGTACAAGTAAACGAGACAGTGAGGAGGCTGACAGTTATGACAGTTTCTCACGCTAACCCTTACCCACTGACACTGTGATCAGATCTTTGGTTTGCTAGTTACAGTACCTAGTCCCTGTAGGAGGACAGTGCAGTTGCTCTCGAGCTTGCCCTCCTCTCCAAACCTGCAGAGAGCCTGCTGCTGGTACACCAGTGCCTCCTGTGGCCGGAAGACCACTGTGGTGTGACACTCCTGACCGGGTTTCAACAGGCCCTGCTCTGGACGGAGCTGGAATGGTGCAGGACACTCCCACTGGAAGTACGTATGGAGTTTACTACAGGATTAAATAAAAAAGAGGCGATTAAAGTAAAATAAAAGCAAGCGTTCTATTTTCTATTTCCTCCCAACATAGAAAACACACATACAGGTTAAATGAAATACACACAGAGACATAACCGTGTACCTGGCATTTTTTAATGGGAAATCAGTGTGTGTGGAGTGTTCAACAGCACAGAGCGGGAGCATCACAGACTCAGGAACCTCCAGGGTGTGAGAGGGAACGACGGCACGGAGGCATACATGAAAGCTGCCTTCTTTCCCTTGAAATTCAATGCTGTCCTCATACTCACACTGTCTCAGACACACGCAGCAGTACACAAGCAGAAGACAGAAACAGTTAAATTACTTTTATATTTACCTGCTCTCTATACATCAGTTTGTATCATGTAAGGTTACTGACTACAGAGATACTGCTGCATAAGCATGAAAGCACTAGTACATTTCATATTTCAAAATCAGTGAAGATCAAGTAGTATTCTGTCTGATTTTGACATGTGTTACCCTTTGAAGAGGTTTAAAGGTGACTTGTATGGAGAAGGAAGTCCCGGGGCTGATGACAGCTATGTGAGGAGCCAAGGTGGAGAAAATCTTGGACACAGGAGGCCTGTGAAGGGAAGCGAGGGACGTGTTATCTGCAGGGATAAAACAAAGCTTAGCTTTGCACAGAGCAGATTAAACACCTTATGTGTAGCTTCTTTAGCTTGTTGTGGACGTTCTTTAACACTAATGTCTTGGTAAATTCTCTGCCCAGGTCCCAGTCCTCCCAGGCCAGCTCTGGTCTCGTTTCCACTCCAAAGAAGCAGTTTCTTTGGCTTGGTGCTCGTCGCTGACACTTCCCAACCCTCTGCCTGTGGGGAATCCCTGGATCCTGGCAGGTTTGGTGTTGTAGGAGATGTGAGTTTTGGAAAAACACAAAAAACAAAACATTTATTCCAAATTCAAAACAATCTTTAACATTTATAGTGGACCTGAAACAGTCATACAGCAATGTCTCTTTGAGAAAAGGCAACTATATCTTCAAAATGATACATTTTTGTACAAACTTTACATTGACCAATAGGAATGGATGAAGTCATTCAGTGAACATTTTTTGCACACAGTATATTTCAATTAAAGATTTGGCTTGATAAGAACAAATTATGATTAATGATGTTAGTTGTAAATGGATTAAATACAAATATAAAGATCCAGATAGATGGTGTTGATACAGAAAAAGACATTATAGATAGTTAGACAGGACACGTTAAATATATTCTTCCTTCAGTGTCAACAAGCAGCACTAAACAAAGCAGAGCAGGATTTCACATCACTCCATGTTCACCTTATTTAAGCTATTGTTCAAAGGTCTGGGACAATAACAACTTTTGCAACAAACATAAATTTAACCAAAAAGAAGTATAAAGATATGATCTTCATCAGATAGGAGAGGAAGATGTTGAATTTTAGTCAGTGTTTCTGTTTTTAGCTGCTACTTGCTTTGCTGCGTGGAGCACAATTATGGAGTTGTGAAAACAAGATAATACGGGAATAATTTGTATTTTATGTAGCGTACGTATTATGTGTAGTTAGAAATGTGTTCACTGCTGTTATTGCGGTTTAAATCAACAGGGAAGCTGGATAAATAAACACTGATAACTTTGTGACATTGTAGAGTTTTTACTGGATTATTTTCTGTATACTGTTTACATTATTGACATAAAGTAAACAAAACTAAACAAACACAGTTTCGTAAATGTGAGCACAGCACAGGGTTATTCTCACAGATCTCAAACAGGAAAAAAACAATGATGCCAAACTTTACTTTGATATCGTTGCCAGTGACGGAGGCCTCCCGTGGAGCGGCAGACACCAGCGGGTCAGGACCCCGAGTCTCCGCTAACATGGCTGTAAAGGAAGAAGACGCTTAGTCCTCGACACAGAAGGAAACACGGGGAATGGTAACGTAGCTCTTTCCCGTTTAAGACACATTTTACGGTCAGTAACACGAACTGGTTGGTGGCTAAAAAACAACCTCACCTTACCGACACGCGGAGCAAACTCTTCAACTACTTTTTATTTGCCTCAAAATTGAAGACGAAGAAGAAAGAACACACCGGGAACACCGGGAACAGACATGGGTCAGCGTTGTTGCGTTGTCGTTTCCATAGCAACAAGCCTCCAGAAGAAATTACGGCGGCTGATAAGGGTCATTTGCAAACTGCTACGTGAGGACGTAACCAGAGTGGTGACGCTGTGACGTAGTTTTACGGTATGTAAATACGCGGATGCAGAGATATGTTAGGTTATAGCAGGTAATCATCCTTTAAATGGTTCAGCCACACTGTGTCTACTTTATTAAATTATAGAACTTTAATTATAATTCATAATCCAAAGTTTCTCATTTTTTTTCAACAAACTTGAAAACACATGAATTTAAGGTAATTTCGAAAATTTTATTAACAAGCAAACAAAAACTCTGACACTGCATTGCAAAAAAAAGAAATATATTAAATTCTATAACTGTTAAATTATATATTTTTTACAGAGTACAAGGGGGATGAGAAGGCAAACTTGAAAAGCAAGGCATGCAGATATTTCACTGAGTCCATGGCTTTAACTAAATACAAGCATTTCCAAGAAACTAAAACAAAGGGAAAGCATTCAATATCATAAAACAAACTAAATTCCTAAAAGGAAATACAGTAGCAACACAACAGTGTGCCTGTTATGTGTTTATAATGCCCTGAAACATCAGCTGAGTTCACGTAAATCACGTATTGTAACGGACCAGGAAACCTGGATAATATTACCATCCACACTGACACCATTAGTTTTATTTTATGTCTGTCTCATTGTCTACTACCTTCTATGAAAGTGCCATTATCACTCGTTCATGTAGTTTAATTGCATGCGCGTACAAAGATAAATGTGTTTATTGCAGGTGGCAGGACAGGGAAGTGGGCTTTAAGTCATAAAGATAAATTCAAAAAGTCTGAATTATTTGTTGATTTTAAAGTCATAACTCATGGATGGATAGCTGGCTATTAAAGCATTAAATGTTCAGGTACATAACAATTGAACAGTTCTGATTTCATGTAATATTAATAACAGACTGAGATGTTTGGAGTTGGTTTAGCACTATGATCCAGGCTGTTAAAAAACAAACTAACCAAGCAAAACTTTTAACAAAACGTTGTTTTCATTCCACCGTCTTCGTGCACAGGATTGCAATGGCATTACTATTTTAATAATAATGAGCATAAGAAGACATATAATAAAAACATGGACGAGTTTATGATGGGAAAGCCCCAGTTTTTGTTCCTGGGCCTCCCTCCTCAGTCTCCTCCTCTGAGTAAGAGTTGTAGTTTGCCATTTCTCCTCCTGAATGCCTCGTGAACCCAACAGAGCCAAAGGAACTTTCTCTCAGCTCTTTTATCTGCTCTTTCTCATCCTCGTGTTCCCCTGCTATCTCCTCCTCATCCTCTAGGCTCAAGGTGCGAGAGCCACCGTGACGTTTGATACTCTTCAAATCCATCCCGCTTCTTTCTCTGTCCGCGAGGCTGCTTGGAGTTACTTGTTCCCTAGTTTTGCGACTTCTCTTCCACTTCATCCGCCTGTTCTGGAACCAGATCTTAACCTGGAAATGGCAGGAATCATCACAGTTTGGACTATTTAGTAATGTAGCTGGCTGAACTGAGAATAAATGAAGTTGGTATATGAAATGCTGACAAGAATGTAGTAAAAATCAAACACCAGGGAGCTGTTAATGTTACACACAAAAAATAGCCATTGTTGGCTTATATGGTCATTCACTAACTTTGTCAGCGTCTAACCTGAGTCTCTGTTAGCATGAGCGAGGTGGCCACTTCAAACCGTTTAGGCCTGGATAGGTACTTGTTGAGCTTGAACTGGTTTTCCAGTTCCAGCAGCTGCTGACTGGTGAAAGCTGTTCTGGGCCTCCGACACTTCCCCAACAAACCTGTCTGAGATGGTGCTGAGGAGAAACCAGACAAATTATTTATGACATATCAATGATATTAATTTGTCTCTGCAAGTGGAAATATTTCACTTGTTATGACTGGTAGGCCTGTAAGGAAGCAAATCATATGGCGGCCTACACAAAGGTAATCTATAAATGGGATTAAGGAGGAAAGGAAATATTACAAAATCCCAAATCCTGGTTTCTCATTGCTGCCACAGCCGACCTGTGTCACAGTGTTTCTGTCAGTTAACAGTTATTGCTTTGATGGAGGGTCATGATAACAGGATTGCTGCAGAGGAGTAATAAACCATCACAGGGGTCCATTACCTTAATGAAAACACTATAAGTGTGATCAGTTGACTGAGGTCTGTATCAGGTGTTACCTTTACCATAAACAGTGCATGTTATTTGTATGACATAAATCGTCCTCAAACTACAGCTTCTCAATGTCAAAGCACTTTCAATACGAACACACAGGTAATAGTGATCTTTACAATAAACGACCTCAGAGAAAAACACATGCAGCTGTGCACCAAACAATCAATAACTAAAGAAAAAATATAGAATCAATTTATGAAGTGCTTTATTGTTCTACATAAATTAACACACTGGCCAAATACGTGATCAACAAAGAAACACTGCAACTATTAAATTATTATTTAAATGTTAATACCAAGCAGAAGAATGTTATAACAAGTTTTATTAAATATTCAAAAACTTTGATCCAAAAATTAAGATGTTGAAAAATTCTTACCATGTACGAAAATAACAATGATAAAGTTTATAGGCGAGAAAAATGCAAATCTGTGGAAACAAACACGCAAACTCACCGTTATACTCTCTGAGTCTGGGCATCATTATCCCGGCTCTGATCCAAGGCTCCAGTGGGAGCGTCCCGGTGACCCCCTTCAGCTGCTCCGGATACGGATGGACCAGCTGCGTGAAGCCGGGGTACATGAAGGCGGTGTGCTGGCCTCCGAGGGCCGCCACGGGATACACAGAGCTCGGGTGCATTCCGATGAGACCCACCTGATGCAGGGCAGGGAATGCCGACTGGGACAGGTTGAAGAGATGAGACTTGGAGAGGACTTCAGACTGCGCCGGAGACGAGTTTGAGGAGTTTGGATGAGGGGAGGAGGGCGTCTCTGAGCCGCCGGTCGACAGCGGGCTGTCTCCGGGGCTCCTGCTGTGATACAGCCCGGGGGACGCACTGTCCGTGTCCGTCCTCTGGTCCACGTCGTGCGCCAGCAGCGCATCAATTCGAAAGTTTTTGGATTTCTCCATGTTGGCTGTCATTCTGACTCGAGATGTGTCCTCTGAACAGTTGATGTTATTTCGTGTGAAGCGTTTTTGTTGTTTTTAAAACCCGAACCTAAACTTCAATAATGAAATAAACTCTTCTGATGAACTTTCGATGTTTCCCTAAGGTCTTGATACACGGGTTAAGCTTGTCATTCCCACTCACGGAAGAAATGCCTTTTTTCTGACCCACTGCACGAACTCTGCGTGTAAAAAACACTTCACCGCTCCGACAGTGAGCGCAAAAATTACTCGAACCCAACTCAAAGTCTGCTTTGTTGTGATTGGCCAGAGCTCTGCAGAAGCACAGGGGCAGGAACTCACAAACTCTTCTGGTGTTAATTGATCTCGTCCTTCTTATGCATACAACTAGGTCACAGAAATGGCTTCCTGTAAGCCCCTGTTAGAACCATTTACGCGTCAATAAATCTCAAAGCAGAAAAGATTAACCTGTGTAGGAGAACTTTGTAAAAAGGAAAGAAAGATTAATAATGTGAACTTCTTCTTCCTTAAATGTCTGCGTCCTCTATCTTTAACCCTGTTTCAGGTGAAGTCGAGGTGTAGTTTTCTCACACAACCTCTTACACACTCATTATATTACACATCCAACATGTGTGAGGTGCAAACACTCTTGACGACTATATTGCCTTAATTGCTGTAATCTTACTTAGAGTTATGACAAAAATTAATCATTTTACAGCTAACTCTTGATTAAACTTTATAGCCTGCTAAGGTTGACAGAAACCCAACTGTTCTTATCAGCAGCCGCTTCCATGATTATCGTCATCACCACACTACAGAGCACATAAAAGGGCAGTAAACTGAGAGAAAGCAAACTTTTCTTTGTTTTCCCCTCCTGTAGGTTAGAACCACACCGGCAAAGTAGACACAGGTGACAAAAAACACGTAGTAGTTGGCATTTATTCTTCAATTATACACACGGTGCATGCAACCAAGATTTGGAAAGGGAAGACAGTTTTCTTCTTCGTCTATTGCATGCAGTAGTATATTTTATATATTAATGTGCACAAAAGAGGACGGCATGTAAGTAGTTATAGTTTTCCAGGAGATCTTCCCTTCAACCTAAACTGATTCCTACGTGTCGCAGACAAACAGACAGACAATATCTTAATTAGAGGCTGAAACTGAGCAATTAAGCGTCGCTTAAAGGGTTCAGCCTTCATCTATATAGACTATTTTCCACAGTCACCAGGTGTGATTTCCTGCTGGACTTTACAGGATTGATAAGAGACAGTCATTGACCTGGGAAAACAAACTGTTCTCATGTCCAAGACAAATACACCAACACCTGCTGAACTGAGCACACAGCATTTAAGAGAAACAGCCTACGTGTTTAAAGTAAAAGTTGCATGTGTGTGCTGGAACGTTACATATACATATATATATTTGAGTAAATCATCAGCCGCCTCCTTTGACTGGAAGAGCTGTGCGTATAGTAGGAGTTAATGTTGTGTAATTATTATAACTTACATCACTGATCAAATATTAAAGCATGGGCACAGCAAGGTGTCTTATCCATGGCTAATGCACCCATCAGCGTGCTGCACAAAACTGTGCATGAACAGGAAGAGTCCACAAAGCAGCGTACATGTTCATCATATATTCTATAACATTTATTATGTATCCTGGTTTAACAAGAGCAAGCAATTTGATTGCAAATTCTTGGGTATTTGTTATAAAGTAAATGCTTTATGTTATAGCATGGGCGACTCGTTCTCGGTGTCTTTGATGGTCAGATACATCACTGTGATGTTGGACAGATCCAAGGCTGTAAAAACCGACTGTAAAATAATTACCACCCTGTGATCTCTTCTCCGGGCATTAGATAAGGCAGAGCGAGGATATAGCTCACCATTAAATACAGTCTGTCTAACATTTCTTGATGGCCAAGCATAAATATCATAACCTTTGAGATAAGGTTCTGTAGGCTGATGACATTGATATTTAAAATTTAACACCAAATAGAAACAGCGTGTTTGGTAATATATTAGAATTGTGATTTATGGTCATTAGACTGCCATTTTAATCATCCTTAAAAAAGTCTTTGTTTTCATATAACATCTGTGCATAGATGGTTTCTGTTCATTGCACAGCAGAGATGGCCTGTTATAAGATATCGTTCTACATCTGTTTTTGTTAAACGGAGACATTATTCATCAACCACATTCACTCATCTTCAGCTATAACAGCGGAAATCAGGAGTGAGGGTTTTAAGTGGGCTGCAAACTTTTTGTCGTTGTTCAGTTTTCAGATACGTGTTGTTAGAAGACATGACTGAAATTTAAGAGTTAACACAGGACGTCGGTTCAGGGGGGAGAAGAGTTTTTAAGGTGAAAGGCTGTGATGTAGGCTTTTGGGTTGTCTTCATTACATTTAAGGAGGAATGTGTTCTCTCCTGGCAAAAAAGTTGTCCTTCTTGGTCCAATTTAACACAAAAGAAACTGAAGGAAAGAAGCAGAGCAGATGTTTATTCTTTCAGAAGGATGGCTGCTCTTCCATTCATGTTAAAATCCTTGATTTAAATTAAATGATTTACAATTTAATGCATTTTATTTAACCTCCCTTTCTTGTTGTCTTTCTATCATGCACACACACACACTGGTCTGACAAGAGCAACAATGCAGATCACAGAGTTATAATGGATAAGAGCAAGCCACAGAATAGAAAAACAAGCCAGCCCATCGCTCCCCTCTACCCTCAGCTGTAAAAGAAGCGTTTATGTCGCCTCTTTTCATACACAAATGTAAAGAAGGTGGGCGATTCTGTCAGACCTCTATAGTTAAATGGCAAAAAGGTTACCCCATTCTTGAAGTGCAGAGGCAGAGCCGATTTTATTTCACTTATTTTATGCCAAGAACCTGTTTGTTAAACGGGGTCTAGTGCAGCAGTGAACCTCTAATAGAATTTGTGCAATTTAAAAAAATAATAATTTCCACCCACATTTGGCTACAATGTGGGTGGAAATTATGCACATCATCTCGTGACTCTCATGACTTTGCAAAGGACAGACTCTGTGCAGGCTTCTGTGGGTATTTTCCAATAGTTGACACTAATGATTGCTGCAAGGTAGCGCCTGAGAGTTCAGCAGCATGTTCCCATCATCAACACCACGCAACCAAGGAAAGATACGGGCGTCAGACAGGGATTAACACGCCACGCATTTTAGTAAAGTAAGACATGACAGTGTATCCCAGGAGACTTTGGGTTGAGAAGAAAATTCCCCCAAATTCCCAACAGATAGAATATAATAAAGCCTGTTGTTCCCCAGCTGTCTGCGTCCTATTGTGGAATCTAGTCCAAAATCTGCTTTTGGATTCTATTGTATCTTTTGTCGTACCCTCGTTTTGCTCCGATTGGCCTAATGGACCGCAGGGGAATGGAACACTTCCTAGTTGAGCAGCGGTGGGTGTTCGGGGTTGCAAGGTTCAACATTGTTCAAAATGAGTTGATTAATGACAGCCTTCAAAACTCAGACCGGGAGATAATGAGGAGGACAAGAGGGAGGGATGGAGGAGGAGGAGAGGGAAAGGAGGCGAGGCGGAGAGCTGAGATTGGATGATTATTACTTAGCACAGTTAAGGGTGAGATGACAGTACAATGACAATGAGGCTTCAGGGTAGAAGTGGAGGAAGAGAGGAGGCACATAGCTAATTACTCCTAAACAGAGGTCTGTGAATGATAGGAGGAGACAGACACACGTAGAGCTGGTTAGCACACAAAGGAGTGGCTGGAGAGAGTAGTTAAACATCTGTTGCTCTGTGGGACACCCAGTCTGCTCCTCAGAGCGAGGATCTCAAAGCGCTCATCGCACACATGTTCCTCAGCACGACAATGTGAAGCCTGTGCTAACCACTCTTATACAAAACTGCTATTTTTGCACCAGTGCTGTCAATATTTGTTCACATAAAGCATTAAGGGAACACCAGAATCATTATAAATCATGCTTTAGGGAACATGAACTTCCAGTTCCTGAGATATTTTAGCCATAAACATAGTGACAGATCAACACAGACATAAAAGTAAACTTTTATCGAATCAAAATAGCAATCTCCTCTTTTATATGTTTGCTTGAATATGACATGAACAGACATCTGCTCTTCTTGTCCGCTCTTACCTGCATTTTTCTATAACTAATAATCGTTCTTTCCACAGCTGAGACAGTTCAATTAGCCTTGTGATCCACAGACACTCCCACCAATCCATGTTTGTGGCATTTAATCAGTGGCATGCGTGTGTGTGTGTTAGGGTGAGTGGTAGGTTAAGAAGGAAACACATAATTCTTTGTAGTAACCTTGTGTGACACTGTCACATCAGCTTTATTTTGTTCCCCTTCTCCTCTGGTTGCTTTAGTACCTGACACGCTGAGATGAAACATGCCTTTATTGTTGAGTGAGGCAGATTAAATAAAAAAGGCCAGAGGGAGAAGCTTGTAACTCTGGGAATGAGTTTAGGTTGCAGATTTAGAATATTGCATCGCTGGCTGCTGTGGGGGTGTTGCATTCTTATCAAAGCGCATCCTGAAGTGACCTACATGATGATATATGGGCTGAAAACAATCTGAATAAATGAAGAAACGCTGGAATCTCAGCCTGTTTCATACTGAAGACACGGAGCAGCCTTCATGTTTTTCTATCGCTTTTATTTTGCAAATATTCTGCACACATCCTCCTCTTAATTTAAACCATGGGCTTTAAATGTCTAAATATAAACTCCATAGGGAAATATGAATTTCAGTGTAAAATGATTATTTCATTTATTAATGAGGGAAAAAACAGTTGTCCAAACCTACCTGACCCTGCGTGGAAAAAGTAACTGTCCCATAGACCTAAAAACTGTTACTACTACTCTTAACTAATTTAAGATCCTGCCAATCTGATTTAAGCCACTCCACAGCAATCGCAGACCATCACTCTACCGAGTATTTTCAATCATGCAGTTCTTTAGATGTTGTTTTGGGCTCTTCTGGATGAGTCACTGATGCACTTTTGGAGTAATTGGGATTGTCTGGCCACGCAGGGAAGTGTCACCTTCGTTTAAAGTTTCCTCCATGTGTGGATAACGGCTCTCACCGTGGTTCACTGCAGTCCACTTCCAGACCCTTCCAGACACTAAACCAAGGCACAATGTACATTTCAATTCCTCTAATTTTAAATATGTTTATATTGTCTATCCTGTAAAATAGTCAGATATCTATTCATATTAATGTACAGAATTCACCTGCTTGCTGCTACTACTGCACATTCACCCAGTGTATATATATATATATATATATATATATATATATATATAATGTTCTTCCTCTACACCCCCCCCCCCCCCCCCCCCCCCCCCCCAATTTTTGCACATGTCGAGGAGCGTGTCAGGCTACATTTCACTGTGTGTTATACTTGTATAACTATGCATGTGACAAATGATAAAGAACCTTGACCTTGACCTTGAAGTCCCAAAACCTTAGAAAAGGATTCTTAGCCTTTCCAGACTGATACATGTCAGCAACATGCCTCCAAATTAATTTCTGTCACTACATGCCAGATACATGAGTGCTCTGGGTTTAAACAGCATTAAACAGTATTTTTATAAGCAACTCTTCATCATTGTCTTCTTTGCTCATGATTATTCCATGATGCTCTCGGCATATTTTTCCAAACTCATTCAGTAACAGCTCCACATACATAATGCCAAACGTCTGGCTCTAAAGACACTCGGGAGTATTTAGGAAAATAATGAGATCTGTGTCCCCATCACTTTATTTTATTGATGTTATTTTAGTTTTATCGTGTACTTTAGCTAAACACTCAGTTTATAGCAATGAGACAATGAACAATGATGTGACTGAATCTGCTCAAAAAACATTAATTTAATATACAACCTCTTTACTGAAAGGTGCGATTAAAAATGGCAGCCAGTTCTGGTTTAATAGCAGATGACGCCTGGTTGTCGTGCAGGAATCTCCAGCCTGGGACGGGTTAAAGGATGAAGTTGTGTTTCAGAAGGTTTCCAAGCGTTAAAAAGAGAAAAACCTTTGGTTTAACTGGTCATTTAGGACTGACGGGCTTAGAGGAGGGGCTGCCACTGCTTGATGCATGTCGTGCCACGCTGAGGAAGAGGTCTCATTTTCCTCACTGATCCTTTTGCTTATGTGTTATGTCTTCTGTCATTATTGTTCCCCCCAACCTTCTGCTCCTCACTTTGTCTTCTTTTTCCACACTTTTTGCCAATTTTTGTTCATCTAACGGCAGTCTGAACAAATGCGTTAGTTACAGTAATATGCAATTTAAAAAGCAAGCGTTAAAATCATCAGTACCATTGGGGGCCATAATGTCTTGATTAAGAGTCATTATCCTTCCAATTTTGCTCTAAACAGCTTCTAAGCACCAATCAGGAAACTCAGTTTTAACTGCCTTTTCACCCTCCACGAGACAGTTTATACTATGATTATACTGGTGCAGTGTGTGAATGTGTGCGTGAATGGGTGGATGACTGGATATGTAAAGCGCTTTGGGGTCCTTAGGGACTAGTAAGGCGCTATATAAATACAGGCCATTTACCATTTACCATGAAGAGCAAATATTTCATCGTAGTCCTTGAAGCAGCCTGGGGCCTTTTTGAAATTTAAGGAAAATGTCACAGAATCAACCTGATGTAGTAACCGGACGCAGTAAGCTGCTGGGAAGATGGATAGCTGCCAAAACTGTGCTCTACTGCACTAAAATGTATAAATTCACAGCCTTTGCATGTTACAAATAATTTATATTCACTGAGGCAGATACACTCACATACATGCCTGCTAGTTTCTGAGCTACCTGTCGTCCTGCCTAATGTCTGTAAATGAGCACCTAACGATGTGTGTGAAGCTATTTGCTTATCTATATCATTGTCGCAGCTGCTTGTGTTCACACGCAATCTATGTGAAGATCATTAAAAGACACAGATGCACACACAAACACGCCAACTTTTGCTTGCACAGGGAACAGGATGTGTTATCACTTGCATGAACTTGTAATGCAATGCAAGTAGGGTTGCCAACTCCCTGAAAAATAAATAAGGGACACCTCGTGGCCAGGGCCGGGCAACCCAGTTCACCCTTCCCAGTGTGGTGAATTTTGTAGTTTTTTTTTTTTGTGTGTGAAATTATTTTTTAACCATTTGACTTGAATTTGATTTAAGCAGATGCATATTCTTTGTGATATGACCATATGGGAAACAAATGATCATTTAGCCATTTATTTTTAGCTCAAAATGACAACATTAACACAGTAAAACAGGTCTCTTTCTTAAACAGAAGCCTGTCATGCTTAACTTTTGAGAATATAAGTAAATCTTTCTTTAAAAGAACTCTGTCCTGCTTAACTTAAAATAATAGAAAACAATGAAAAGAAAAATATTCTTGTAACAGTGCACATTTAGTGCATTTAGTACAACTGGCTTCAGTTGAGGTATTATTTCAGCTTTTCTAAAGCTAATCAGCTGCTCCTGTTTGTAAACCCGCTTGTTCCCATGATTACGCATCATAACTCATCATCATTATTCATCTATGTATTACTTTTATGTATTAGTCATCAATTTGTTGCAATCATCTATCCTTGCAGTTGTTTATTACACAAAATAAATTTATATTATCACACTTCTGGCCACATAGCGCTGATATTCACTGCACATGTCCACACCGGTGTGTGAATGTGTGCGTGAATGGGTGGATGACTGGATATGTAAAGCGCTTTGGGGTCCTTAAGGACTAGTAAAGCGCTATATAAATACAGGCCAATACAGGCCATATTAACCTTAACCAGAGGGTTTAAAAAAAAACAACCAGTGTTTACATACCATATCTGCTTCTGCCGTGGCCTGGTGGACAAAAAATTGGTTAAGGGTTCCCCGAGCTTTCACGCCCCTCATGTTCTTCATGTGCCCACCATTAGAAGCATGCCTATGGAAAAAGTGCGCCGGCACACAGTGCAGTGCGCTTTATAGGTGTTACCATGCATTTTCCCAGCCAGGTGTTTTCCTTTTCCCATTCCTCCCAGTACTTTTGCAGCCTTTTTTTCTTTCTCTGAGGGGAACAAACATTGCTGCTCTAATGCTGGGCTTACACTGTGCAATTTTTGGCCCATTTTGAGACGATTTTTGAGTCGTGCGACCGATTTGGTGATCGGCCCGATTTTGGCCTTCATCGTGCATCGTTTAGTATACGTGGGGTAACGAGAAGCGGCTGTGGTGACACAGCCGCTCACACTGCTCACGCGCAAACACGTAAACGTCGGTGAAAAAGATGGAGCAGCACGGCTGTGCAGCGTGTGATCTGGACACAAGCGATGGAGGCACAACTTGTAGAACTTTGGAAAGCTCATCCGAGCCTTTTCGATGTGGCCTCACAAAATTATCACGACCACAACAACCGTGAAAATAGTTGGATTTACACTGCTGCTCAATCACAGCTGATCAATGTTTTTCATTAGCAATTTAGCAAAGTTGATGGTGGTGGTGTGTCTGTGTGAGTGAAAGACAGAGAGAGGGAGCGACAGATTTTCTGTTATAACCTTCATTTTATGGAGGCACAGTGTGAGCACTCAGGTCGCATCAGAGCATCGGGCCGTATAGTGTGAGACCTGCATCGTGACCTACCAACTTCTAACCCCTGCGAGTCAATCGTGCAGTTTGAGCAGGAGCTGAATAACGTGACTGAAAAAATCGCACAGTGTCTGCCCAGCTTTAGGTGTACTGTTGTCCGAGACTTGCACCGCAGTGTCGGGGTTTGTTTCCCTGTTGGCCATGCTTCTTGTTGTGGTCATCTGTTGTCTTCCGGTATTTTCTCCGTAAGCGACCTTTCCTCGACCAATGAGATGAGCGGTAATCTGAATTGTCATACTCGAATTGTCATAAGTGTGCTGTCAGCTCATTGGTCACAAAGCAGGAGAGGGGCTGGGAATTATGTTTTCAAACAAAGTGTTAATTCCATTAAAAGTTATAGACTACTTTTGATTCTCACTGTATTACGGGACAAAGTGCGTCCCTTATTAGCTCAATACGGGACGTGTACTTTTGTTTCTAAATACGGGACGATTCCGTTTTTTAAGGGACGGTTGGCAACCCTAAATGCAAGCGACTCTGTGTGGCAGAAAGTGAGCTCAAGCCCTTTCTCATGCTAAGCTAATGGAGAAGTTATAAGGATATTAAGATTGGTTGGTCAGTCTAGCACTTACATTTTGAAACTATTATTAGCTGGATTGCAGCTGGATTTGTGGTACATTCACATTCACTGCATATCCATCTGGTCTGTAAGTCTGACATCATCAGTCATTTCAGGGTCCAAACGCCGCTTCAGGTCCCAAAGTCAAACGAACACTGTGGCATCATTGAGAGTCACAAACGGTCTAAATTCTTTCATCTGTAATAATGATCAGCATTGCTGCTTTACCAGGTAAACAATAAAGTTTAACATCCATGAAAACAGACTTTATGAAGTTTAACTGAGTTAGAAGTTAGCAGGAAGTTAGCTAGCTAGCTTGATATAGCATGATACCTAAACATGATATAGCATGTTCTGACTGAGAGATTTCTGAAAAATTCAAACGTACAGCTCTGCTATCACTTCCAACATAAATGAAGACAGAAAACTAAACAGCAGTGGCGTTTGTAGGGTTATTGAAGTTGGGCTAGCTGGTATATAATGATGTGCTACGTGATCGCTAGCGACACAGCTATGTTAGCATAGCATAAACAGTGAAGCTGGAGGATGAACGCTAACTTTTTTCCACTCGATAAAAGTTAATGAGAGGGTTCCCGATGGTTAGGCACAAATGCAATCGCATGGCAGGATGCTGTAAACTTCAGTCAGGAGAACAACTGAGATAATCCATCCACAATACGAGGTTAGTCATTAATATACTGCTGCATGGGCTGTAGCTACATCGTAAGGGTTTAAAAACTGAGCTTTAAAATGAACAGTGGTAATAAAAACCCAGACAGGCCGACAGTGATCACTGACTGTTTTTAGGGGCTTGTTCAGATTAAATAGAACAAGATACAAAACATGTTAAAAACACAACAGCCTTGTAGTTTGGAGCAGGAAGCAGGGTTTATCACATCATCATTTAACAACTGGATAGTGTCCGGAGAATTCTACCTTTGATTTTGGGCCACTAGCAGACTGTGAGAATCATTACTTTTCCAATGAAATGAAGTATCTCTACAATATAAATACATTATTTTATGTTAACTTCCCATGTATCACCATTGTTTAAGTCAATTATGACTGATAGGCTGTAGTTCCCAGAGGAAAAAATTCACAAACATTGGCAGGTTAGCCTAGTTATCATTAGCATTTTAGCATGGTGCAGATACAACACAGTTTTAGTTAAAAGCCATGAATATTTGAATAAAGTCAAACTTTTATCAAACAGACACTTTAACTTAGTGGCTGCATTCAGCACATAAATGTGTCATTTTATAATCTGAAAGAAATGATTACTACTCGCGCAGATACCCACAGATGGTGGAGCAGAAGCTAGTTTCCACCCCCGGATCCATTCTTGTCTATAATGGCTACAAATTGATGAAGCCATTGAGTGTGCTGGTGACTCAAGGGTGAGTGGGGACAGAGTCTCCACCACCCAGTAGCACTCATTAATCAGATCTGGTCCATCCCCAGTCCCTCCCTTCAGACTGCCTGACACGCTGCCAGAGGCAGTAATGTGATACTTTGTGTCTGTCCCTGTCGGTGGGTGTCCGTCCTCGTCTGCCTTTAGCACAACCTCATTTTCTTGTTACTGGGTCTCTACTTCCTGTTCATGCCACCATTAGCCCCTGCAAAGTAAGTTCATCATACATTGAATTATTCTTTATATTGATGGTTATATGGACGTTATATTGATGGTTATAAAAAGAAAAAGAAGAACATCAGTAAATGAACTCCAAAACTAGCTATCGGACTTAAGGTAAAGAGAAATGACTTTCCCCTGTCTGTTTCTGGTCTTCAGGGCTGCTTTTATTTAAATCACAGTATCGATTTATGCCAAAATAAATCACCAAGCTGGCGACCAATATGTTGACATCTACATCCTAAACTCAATAATGAAATCAGCCTTGACGCGTTGACAACTCAATAGTGTCAATATGGTGAACCAACTTCACACACAGGCTAATTTACGCCCACTGCCTTGAAAAAACAAAAACCCCACAACCAAACAAAATCATAACAATCGTTTAATGGGAAAAACAAACATTTCAATGATGACATTTCTGAAAATTGTAATCATACAAGGTGCTAATCTAATCGTATTTGATATTATGTCTTTGATGCTATCCTAATTGAGTTACAGCCAGAAGGTCACAATATGACGACAGCTCGTGGTCCTGCGATACAGAACGAGGATTATTTATGACGATTTCATCTCCGATGATATGCTACATTAAATTAATGGATCAACAAAAAGGTTGGAAGAAGGAGGAATGGAGGAGGGGTGTTGCATATTGAACTTAGAAATTCTTTGGATCAACTTTGATCTTATTGGCACTTTGCAGCAGTAAATTTAAGACCTGGTAATTGTTCCAGGAGCATAAAAATGGCTGCCTGGTTGATTTGAGTCTGCTTGGTCGTTCTTTGGCTAAATCTGCAGTCACTGTTTGTAGATCTGAAGGAGTAGTCCAGTGTTTCTCATGGGGAAGCTGGTTAAGCATCCCAGTATGAAAATCTTGTTCAAGGAATGCAAAATGACATATTTTAATTTGTAGTTGTTATTGTTTGGTGATGTCTCACAGTAGAACCTTTTAAAACATCCTAAAATAACTGAATACATAATTGGCTTTATGACGATATTATATGTGAAATATGACTATAAGCGTTTAAATGATGGATAAAGTAGGATGTTAAATAAAGGTAAGTATAAAGTACAGTCACAAATCACATCACATATTACGAGTCCTTATATAATTATTTTACTTACGCTGTCTTTGACTTCCCATGACATTTAACTAATTCCAGTGTTTACATTTTATATTTATATTCAAGAAACTACAAGAGATGGCTGCATGGATAAATGGCTGCATGATGAGGTTATTTCCACCTTTGAAATACTACCTTTATAGTGGGACCTTAGTAAACGGGTTGAATAATAAAATAACAATATACATTTAATTTTACATTTTCCATGTATGGAAGGAGAACTGGCCATGCAGGAAACCCTTCACAAAGAAAAATTGATGGCGCTCATTAAACTATGACCTGCATGTTTTATCTGCCTGTAGCTAATAATCTGTGTTTGTGTCGTTAATTCATGTAATAATAATAATAAAATAAATAAACAGTGAGACAAGTCTCAGTCATAAGAGCTTATATTTTAAGCTAAACCTTTTTGAATACGTTTGGTGCCTCAGCCTAATCAAACATAGAAAATAAAAGCAAAAACAATCAAAGGATAATTATTTGTTCTTTAAAACAAGCATTACACACATCATCTATGAATCATTTACTAATCAGTAAGCATTATTAGTTATGATTTTACTGCTGTGTAACTATTAACTGAAGGTTCATTATCAATTCTCTATTTATTAATTATGGTCATTATGTCGTGTTGCGAGTTACCTCATGTATGAGGTCCACCTTAAATGACATGGTCACTTCAAAAAGTCTCGAAGATTCAAAAACTTTCTTTGCTTTCAACTTGTAAATGTTAAATCGGTAGAAACCAGTGAGAGATCTACAAGAGAGGTTAGCTTTGGCTTCAGTCAGTGGCTTTGACTGCCCCCTAGTGTCTTTACCAAACAGCTGCACAGCTCCAGTTGGAGGCAGAGATGTTTCAGCTGTCAGTGCCAGACTGAGAAGAAGCTGTGAACAAACCAAGCTGATATATTTAAGAGTCAGCTCTCTACACGTGAAAGAAATCTGTGCCACAAATGCAACAGAAAAGAGGACAAGGCATCATCAGCGCTGTCAACATTGTTCAAGGCTCCCATTTATCTCGACTGCTGCCAGGTGAGCTCTATCTTAGCATCAGGACTCAGACCATGTTTTAGACGCTTTCTCCTCATGCAGTGCAATGAGTGGTTATTCTGTATGAGAGAGCAACACATCTCAGACCAGTACCAGACAAGAAGGACTTCTCCCACAGGACAAGATGTGTGTGTGAGACGAGTATGTACCTTTAAACACATCTGATCATGAGGTGGTTACACTCTTAGCACACTTAGCAAGCATGTAGTGTTGCACACAAAAAGCAGAATGATGATGCAGCAAGAACCTGTGCAGGAGTGAGTCAGGTTTATAACACATTACACTTGCATTTTTTATTTAATGCCAGCAGCATTGCAGCTGCCACTGCAGCTCTTTTTAAGCATGATGTGCCATGTAGATCCCAATGTCAGCATCTTATTTACCTGCTTCCCAGTCAGTGCACAGCATATGACAATGAAGGGTTAACTGGATGAAAACTGAGATTTGTATTTGATGAATGTAAGCAACATAATAAAACCTTTTCCAACTGTTAATCCAATCAGTGCTGGGAATGTGGTGTACGTCTACCCTTAATCAAATGATGCGAGTCTAATGACTCATGGACCTTTAGCATATTGCCAAGAAACAAAAAACAGGACGTCAGTTTTTGTGTCTGCACAGGTTTATACAGTAGACTTAATTGTGTTATTTACTGCCAGCAGCATTAGAGCTGCCACTGGATCCCTGCCACCGCGATCAGACATCAGGTTTGCTAATGAGTCCTGCACAGTTTGCGTCATTAAAGGTGGATAAAGTAAAGTTATTTAAGTATTTCTCTCCTTTCAGTGAGCAAAACCGAAGCGTTACTCTGTTGATTACAGAGAAGTCTGTGAGGACATCAGCATTTTTTCATAAAAACTTACAAATAAAATCAGACATTCGAATTTATGTTATTATGGATTCATGAATCAGTGAAAATCTATAACTCACCATTCATTTTCTGCCTGCACGTCACAGCTTTCATGGTTATGTCACCTTAGAACCACAGGATGTCGCTAGAGACTATCATCTCTCAACTGGCATAATTTGCTTGTACACACCGATTGCCCCAATATGGTTCCCACCAGTGAACAATTTTGCCTTTATATAAAAATAACGAAGGAGGGTCCCACATTTCCCCACCTGTGCACCGTTTCTGACAAAATCAGCGAACGTCCAGAATCCACCGGAGAAACCGGTCAGACCTGCTCAGTGTTCAACAGCTTCAGGTTCTGCAGGAGATGGGATCGTGCACTGGCCAATTCCTCCGAGATCTCACTCAGGGTTGAATATTCAGTGGGAGGCTGGGACTCCGCCTTCGTTTCCCAGCCTGCAGAGTGGTGGGAACCGGGTACTAGGCAGCCCAAAATGGTATGCTATTTTTACCACTGTGTTCAATCTGAGGGCTGCTCTCTAGAGACCTGTTGCCGGCAGTTCTCCCAAAGCCGCGGAATTTAACCCTAGGACAGCTCTCCCCAGATGTGATGGAAAACATCTGGCCAGCTGCTTGACTACAAGGCTTGGCCATCCAGCCTCAGTGCTACTAACCCCCCTAAACACTCGTATACCAAGATAAAGCCCAGTTGATACTAGAGATGGACCGATCCGATATTACGTATCGGTATCGGTCCGATACTGACCTAAATTACTGGATCGGATATCGGAGAAAAATAAAAAATTTAATCCGATCCATTAAATATCACGAAAGCACCTCGCAAAACTTGCAACACGCCGTAACTCACCTCAGAACGTTAGCAGTCGGAGCAGTATGCATCACGTGATAGAGCGGCTGTGGCATGCCGGACCTGTCGGTGGTCTGGATAGCATGTGGAGCTTTGCTAGCAACCTGGCATTTCATCTCCGACAAAGTTATCCCCGAGAGAAGTAAAGCAAGTGTGTAAGTCCATCTCTGAATGTTTGTAAAGCATTCCCACGTTAAGCTTAACAAGCGACTGCCTCTCGCTCTACGGCTGCTACTTCAATCGTGAAACTGCTTAAATGATCAGCTGATCGGCTTTTCTGTCGCGAGTCCGTGTCTCTAGTTTGCTTTTGGCCCACTTTGCACCAGAAAGAGGAAACCAGCGGCTGAACAACAGCAGCACGTTTAAGCTTGATAAGCTGTTGTTAGAATTTATTTAATATTACTTTCTACACCAGGATCTTTTTCTACGTAGCTGACGCTGGTAACTGTGCAGGGGCGGATCTAGCAAAGTTTAGCCAGGGGGGCCGATAGGGCATTAACAGGGAAAAGGGGGCACAAAGACATACTTTTCTTTCTTATTCTCATTTAAAATGTCGAGCTTTTAATAAATAATTATCTGACACCCAAAGTTTTAATTTGATGTAAAATGAATAGAAGTCAATTACTGTATATAGTAACTATTAAGTCTAATATACCCTAGTAAGCTATAGTACTTTTTACTTTGGGAAGGTACCATCTGTGCAGTCTGCAATTTTGTTGAAGAAAGATGTTGAATCTATTTAATATTTCTTGAAAAATAATTGATTTCTGTGCATTTTTTTTCACACTGCATCAAATTAAGGTTGATTACGTCGATTAAGCATCATGAGGTGGCGCGTGAGGGGTGGTTCCTTATTTTTTATTTATTTATGTTTGTTGTTGCTGGGAGTTGGAACCCTATTAGTTAGGTTGCTTAATATTTACGCTAAGTACTCTTTAAAATACCAGAATAGGGAGGATGGTGTAGGTCTAAGTTTATTAGATTGATCAGTATTGCTGAACTATGAAATATTTTTTTTGTATACAGGTATAACAGAATAGCTTTAGTGTAGTTGTTGTTTTAAACTTGAGTATGAACTTGCAGACTTGCAAAATGCAGCAAGATATTTTAAAAAACAGTTTTGTTGATTAAAAAACACTATATCGGATTCATATCGGTATCGGCAGATATCCAAATTTATGATATCGGTATCGGTATCGGACATAAAAAAGTGGTATCGTGCCATCTCTAGTTGATACTGATGATAAACAGCAACCAAGGCCCTTTAAAGGAATGTGAGACTTAATAGTGTGATGTACGGATGACTGAAAGCTGCCTGCACGTGGTACGTTATATATAAAAAAAGCCTTTTTTGATTTGAAGTATTAACCATATACTGGTTTCGATAATAAAGGCAAGTATCTTTGAAAATAACTGGATACAGAAATAATGCAAAGAGTGTCCCAGAATAACATTTATTAATTACTGACTTTTATTTAATTTAAAAAAAGATTACTTGTAAATGTTACATTGAGTTCTACTGAAGCATTTCCATGATCTGTCTCTTAGCACAGGTTAACATTAGGCACACAATAATGCAGACATCATTTTGCATTTCTAGCAACTGTTCAAATACAAAACAGCGATTCAGAGAGAGAGAGAGTGGGGAGGAAGAACCCTAAAACTGCACTGAAAGCAGCGTAGCCAGGAAAATACATCAAAACTGGAATTCAGCCCATCTGTTCCCACGTGAGGGTCAACGGCTGATTTCTCAGGTGCCTGTGTCGTGCGTTACATTAAAGAAAACACAAAATCAATTTTCATGTACAGACCACGATACCCTGGATTGCAAAAGCCATCAAGAGCTAATTTATGTCATTCCCTCGCACATTCACCGAAAGTACAAAACGCCCCACCAGAAAAATCAGACAAATAGTCAACGTGCCTGAAAATATAGAGCTCTCGCTTCTTGACACGCAAATGTTCCCCGTGTATAAATGACTGAATACCAGATTTTTTTTAAATAAGACTTCTATAAAGTTGTAAAAAACCCAAATTTGCCCATTCTTTGATTCATCAAGGATCTGTAGTCACTTAATATTTGGCCTTTCCTAAAAAAAACAACAAAAAAACATATTAGGAGCGAGTGGGCGGAGCACAACACCGACTCAAACTTCAGTGGCAGAAACAGCAATTTTACAAATACAGCAATTAAAATAAAGATACTAAACTGCCCTTTGTCCGAGTCGGGGCCACGGCCTTCAAAGCTTATGTACAGCTTATGGCACAGGAAGGGCAACTGCTATGGGTCCTCACTGCTGTTTTACCAGAGAGGGAATAATTGAGACAAAACGTTTTACTTATTGCACGAAAAATATTCAGTTCAAGGGTTTGCGTCACAGAAAGCTTTGGATGAGGGGAATGAATCCTTTGTCCTTTGGTCGGGCATCTTTCTGTTTTGGTCAGTCCCACATGATGCTCAGGGGGCTTCTTTTAATTTATATATGGAAATCTGTGATATGAGTGCAGGAAGTCTCTACAGAACAAAGCCTGAGAATCAATGCACACTGCAGTGTGTTGAGAAATGGCAAGTTATCACATGTGCAGCCTCATCAAAACATACAGTGGCACTGCAGGTCAACACTGCCCGTTCGGAAAGGTTTTTGACCCTTTGAATAGCTCGACATGAACGGGAACAACGTTTGTGTTTGTACGCCGACACGTGACAAGTCACAGGACCTGTTCAATGGCACATAGAATGGATACGAATGGGGTTTTACAATAAATCAAGCACATTACATTTGACTTTGCAGCTGTCCACCTTTTTTCTGAGAAAGAAAATATAGAAAAGAATACAACATACAATCAAATACATTTTCAGGTCATCCTCTTTTTGTTATGCGGAGGTGAAAGCAAGTGCAGTATTCACGTTCATCAGAGAACAAAATCCGACAGGCTGACCCCAAAAGCCATCTTTTTAAAGCTAAAGCTGCTCAAACGCAGACGAGTCGAGATCTGTGGAGCTCGTCACAAACGTCTCTAATTTACCATACAGGCAGAACAATCATTGTCAACGTCACCATTGGTATACAGAAGTCTGTTGTGCACTAACAAGATTTGCACCAGCGTCAACTCTTCGCGTCAGGTTCACAAAACACCAGTGAAACATTTTAATAATTTTCTGTGGCATGCAACCCAGATTAGGGCTTTCTATGCCAAACAAACAATGTGGTTACATCTGTACCTGTGCCTTAGAAACTTTGATAAGAACAAAAAGCCAAATAACTGCACATTTTTGGGCTCAGAGGGGAAACTGGTGTGACGGCTTTTGAGTCCAGAGTTTTGGGGGAGGGTGATGGTTTGATGTTTAGTCGCCGCCAGACTGAGCGCTCAACGACAGCAGTGGAGACTTCACTATGGCGATGTGGGTACCGACACCTCCAGCAGGCGGTTGTTCTTGCGCTTGCAGGATATGCTGTTGCCGTTCTTCGGGCTGCTCTGGATGAACTTCACGCATACTTTGTCCTGCTTAAACTGCACCAGGAACCTGCCACACAGAAAACATGGGCAACGTCACAAAACATCGACGGCGCCGAAGAAATATCACCTTTCTCAGTGCGACTGCTCTTACTCATCCGAGATGTCAACTTTAAGTTTCTCCCGGTCTGCGGCGGTCGCCCCGATGCGATGGAGCTTGGTGATGATTTCAATAAGGTGCTCACTGCTGAGCAAGAAATCTCCTTTGACAGCTGAAGCCGAACCCTGCAGTAGAAGAAAGTCACATATTAAGATCTTTTAATAAACTTTGGTGTCTCGTCTGGCCTTACAGTAATCGTCCGTCACTTGGAGACATTTTTATTCGCTTCCCGCCGAGCTAAATGAGAAGCTCACTCCCTGAATGACTTTGGCTTCAACGAGCCAGAGCACAGCAGCTTCATAATTCTACTCAACTACACAATCGTGTCTCTTCTCACCTCTTTGAGTTTGAGAGCAAAGAAGCCATCTTTCTGCGTGCTGACCGACACGCTAGTGACGTCTGGCAGAGGAATGCTGGCCTTCACCTGGCCCGTTTTCTGGTCAGCCAGGACAAAGTTCTTCTTGGTCAGCAGGAAGATCCGTGGCGTTCCCTGCAAACGTGCAAGCTAACATTTTAGCCCTCTATCATTCCCCCTCTACATGTTTTCTTTCAATGCATTTTTAAATGCTTGTGAGCTCCAAGCTCTGAGCTACAACATAGCAGACCTGTGCAGAAATGTCTGATGTCTGCTGGAAGAAAAACGCTGTCAGTTGTTATGATGTCAAAAAACATCAGCTCACCGTGTAAAGTGTTGAAATATACATCAAAACAACAAACGGCGGCTCTGCTTCACTGTGGAAAATTGCAGAAAATCTCTAAACACACAAGGTCGCTGTGTAATCACACTTCCTGTTTTAGGTTTTCCAGTTTGCATACAAACTAAATGGACTGTAAATACTGTGGTGTGTGCGCGTGTGTGTTTTCTGACCTTGCCATTCGCCCTGTTAATCTTGTTGACCACGTCGGCCAGCAGGACCTTCTCGTCCACAGCACTGTTGAGTTTCTGATATTTGGGGTTCTTGCTGATCTCCAGGTAATCTCCTTTGAAAGGCTGACTCACACTGACACACAATACAGGAAAACAAGACTCCGCTTTACCTTGATCATGTGACTACACGTTGCTTTTATCTTGCTATAAAATAAAATAAAGGGCACTTGATGGCAGTGATGTTCAGCTACCTGTTTGGGTAGAGAGCCTTTTTATCCTTGAAGATCTCACTTGCTTCCAGCTTCTCCTCATACACGGCCTTCTTCTCCTCGGTGAACTGGTCCCTGTATTTCTTGCACTAAACAAGAGACAAATTCATTCAGTTACATTCTGATGTATATGCAGTTATTATAAACATGGTTCTTTAATGTGGCTGAATGTGGTCGGTTTTTGTGACCGACCCTCCAGTGATGGAAGATTTTCCGGAGCTCGGTGTGGACTCCATCCAGGAAGCCGTACGGCCTGGCCGGCCACTTTCTGTCTATGGGGGACATGGAAGGCATGCTGCTCTTCAAGCCCAGGAAGTATTTCTGTATCTGGACACACAGACAAGAAAATCATCTTTGGTTTCTTAATATCATGTTAAACTTGAACATTAAAAACGAAAAGTCCAACTTACAATTCGCTGGATGGTAAAGTCGTAGATCTTTTTGCCGGCATTTGCCCTGAAGAACTTCCTGTACTCTCTGCGGACCTATAACGGCACCAAAAGATCAGATGAAATCAACGAACTCAGTTGGTTCTTAAATCTTATCTGTGTGTGTATTTGGAAAGAGAAGGAGGCACACCGACAGCAGGATGACAGTGCAACACAAACAGCACACTGAAAAAAAACATCTGACGTTTGGTTAGTGACAAACAACTGCAGTCTGCTGGACGTTGACATTTACTTTACTTGAAAGGATGTGATGGTTACAACAAGCAGTCTGACCATAAGTCTACAAACTGAGGTGGAAATGGGTGCACTGTGATGCACGAGGTGATGAAAAATAAAAAAACAATATTAGGACTGCAATAAATGGTGTATGGACAAGTTTACTTCAACAACCAGCAACAGGGACAAGGACACACACCTAGAGAGAAAGAGAGAAACTCTGCTGGATAGAAAAAAAGTGCTCGTTCATGGGTTAGTGTGACAGATGCAGAGAAAAGAAGATACGAGTCAGACGCCGCTGCGTGACATCTGCAACATTAAAAGCCTCAAAGGAGGAAAGAAAGCTCCAATCCTCAATCATCCATTTAAAATGGATTTTTCTTAACTACTTGTCTTATATACATTGCATTTTAAAAAAAATTACAAAATGCAAGAAGTGTCACGAGGACAGCGCCTGGATAATGACAGAGAAGATCCCTGAGGAGGATGAGGAAAGTCAGGGGTGTCGAGTAGGTGGCAGACTTGTTGATGGCTGCGCCGTGGGGCTGGGAGGTACCTTGAGTCCCTGCCAGTAGGCCCAAATCAAAGCGACAGCGTGCTTACGCCTGGCCTCTTCCTTCAGTCTCCTGAGCTCCCTGCGAGCCTGTTCGGGGGTGGGAGGGAAGAGACAGAGAGTAGGAACAAATGAAGCAGGAGAAGATGAGAGGGAGAGGAGGTAGACACCGTTTTGCCTGAGGTCAGAAACATCAAATGCGCACACACACACTGCACACAAGCACAGTGTGATCACTGAGAGACTGTAAAATTACAGCTCTGCTTCTCCAGCCTCCAGAAACCAATATGGAAGTGTGGGTCATGGGAGCATTTATCTGGGGAACTTCTGGAAGGCAAACAGAGCTGGTGCTTTGACAACTTTGAGTGCAAAAGGAGAAAACAAAAAGTCACATCTCAGGCGGTCAGAGGATCCAAACTCATCCTTCTAAAAAACAGCACAGCAATGCAAAAACTACACATGCACCAGCTACACAGGAAGTCATGCAGAGGCAGCAGGCAGCATGCGGTGTGAAGCATGGACCTCGGAGGAAGAAGCTGAAAACAATGCCAGGATAGGACATCAGTCCCTGATGTGATGTATGGAGACTGGACGCCTACGTTTCACTGACTAGTACTCACAGTGGAAAAATGACAGCACTGCAAAGGCAGGTTCAGATGAAAATAACCATTCTGGTCACATGGGTGAGACTGCTGTGCTTTAGCAGCCAGCAGTCCACCTCTGAGAGACTCCATAATAAGATGTCTTACATACAACTTAAGTGTTTGGAAAGAGTCGAGCAGATGGACACGTTATGGACGAGGTGGGAGTGGGATTGATGGAGGGCGGCAAGTCAGAGTCACGGCAAATCAAGTCAACAGGCTTCCCAAATACCTTGGTGCCCTGCCAGCCAGCCCAAATGACCGATACGGCATGTTTATTCCTCGCCTCCTCCTTCAGCTGACGCAGCTCTCTCCGGGCCTAATGAGAAGCGGTGGCAGTTGTGGGTGAAGTTAATTTCAGTGGCAATCAAAACACAATTGTCCGAAAACAGGGGACAGCAGAGGCGACACAGCAGGGGCAAAAAGGCGGATAAACAAAGACGAACAACAAGAAAACGTGCGAACGAGGAGACTCTCCCCACAATGAGGCTGTGTGTGGTCAGCTTTAAAAGAATATCGTATGAAATGATGCAAAATAAAGTCCAGCAAGAAAGTTCAATTATCTTCAGCGTCAAAGGTGCAAACTAACAAAGAGCCAGAACCACAGTTTAGATTTAAGACACTAAAGTCTTAATGCTTTGAGCCTGGCTGTAATTTAGTCTAATAACAACCTCCAAGAATATTCGATATAACAGAGATTGTTACATTCTGACAGGATAATGGTTTCCTGCATGCCAGCAGAATCAGGCTGAGCTTTAAGAGCTTCCTGCTGCACATCATCACATCGATTAATAAGAAGCTTCTTGACTTTAACCAGAGTAAAAACCACAATCATAATCAGATGTGTGGCAACATGTACATTTCTTACTTCCAGCATATGTTTGCAGCATATGCTGGAAGTAATTTTAGATCGCAGCAGAGGTGTGGCACACTGGACAGAAAGTGTAAAACACCTGAGCCGCACGTCGCAGCCACGATCGGCACCGTTTACGACGCCGGATTAAGCGTGTTAGTTGGGGAAGTCGAGATAATCCCACATTTAACCCTTGTGTGGTGTTCATATTTTTGTTACTCAGCCAGTGTTCATGGGTCTGCTGGACCCGCTAGAGTTTTGGCTTTCCAAATTAACACTATCAAACAATTTTATGTTAAATTACTCAACAGATGTTTACTTCATCCCAATTACAAACCATATGAACAGTAAACATGGTTAATTTTTTCCCTTTACCTTTGTTAGATCACAGTTATGAATTAATGTGCTTCTCGTTTTTTCTTTGTTTTTTTTTTATAAAATGTTATAAAAAAAAAAAAAATCAGTTGTAATCAAGTGGAGTGAGTGGAAAGACAACACATTTACACGTGAAGCAATATGTTTCACAACTAAATGGGATCAGCTGCTCATCAATGGTGACATTAGGCCCAGGGTTGTAAAACAGGGGAAGGCGGTGCACACACTTATCCCACACTGTCCTGATGGCAGCTAGCTTGTCTCACTGCCGTCGAGCTGGTCTGTCGTCTCGGTTATCAAATCGGATAATCCTGGAAATTTTGTGGAAGTTTTCCAGAGACATTGATGCACGGAAAGGTTCTTGCCGGTTTCTGCATCCCACAGGGATTCTGTGGATTCCCCTTTGGACCTGAAAACTCCTGCAAGGATAAGAACCCCAAAGTAGGCCTTTGGGGTTCTTAGATGAATTTGGTCCATCTCCTTCCACCTCTCTCCAAAAACACACCTTCTAGATTACTGCAATCCAGAATAATTTTCTGGATGGAATCTGGGATGAAAAGCTCAAATGAAGACTTGATGTCCTGCACATGAGTAACTGTCAGCCGTGTTGGCCCTGGCTTATCACAGTAACAGCTCTGCAGGGTGGCTCATTTCTTGGCAAGAACACCATCCAATTTCACCAGTTATTGACATCCATATTTCTTCACTTCTGGTGGGCTTGTTCTGGTCCTGGAGCTGGCTGCAGATGGGGTGCTCGTCTTCGTTTTGTTACTAAATGGTGCTCAACCTCATCCTCTTCTTCAAAGTCACTGTCAGACTCTGAATTTTCAGAAATGTGAAATATTCTGAAACCTCTTTGTCAACATCATCATCAGAAGCCCCTCTCTCTTCCAAAATCAATTGGATGGCCCTCGCAGCAGATAATCTTTTGCCATCTTGATCAGTTGTGATAAAGAACCACACTGGCAAAGTCTTATTTATAGTATTATGCCCCTAATTTGCAGGTGGGACAGGGTATGAGAAAATAAAATTTGGATCTCTCAAGAAAGAGGGTAAAATGTGTGAGATGTAAGAGCAGACGGTGTTGATAGTTGAATTTTCAACAATGTTGCAACTTTGTGCGGAGCAGGAGGGGAAGAAAACACTATCAGCAGCACCAGAAAGGAGGAGGACAGAGTGTGGGAACACAGGACCTACACTTTCAACACTTTTATTAGACCTGGGTCCAGTGGACCCGAACACCTTGTATGTAATGTAAATGCGTGGGGGGAGGTACAGTATGAGGTCACTGAAAATTAGTTCGGATTTATGTTCTTCACAGAAAATAAGCCAAAGCCAATGAATTTCAGGTTGAAAAAATAATTAATTGTTTAATTTTTCTTTTGAGAAAAACTGAAAACGGGTCTCACAGACCCGAACACCATACAAGGGTTAAGAGCCACACAACAGAAAACGGGAAGAAATGAACAGTCGGGCTCGTTAATCTGGCCGAGGTTCATTCAGCAGGGCTGCTACTCTATCAGGCAGTTTCGTGGTGAGAATAGCATAGGATGGGACAAGACGTGATGAACAGGGATGGCAGCTGGGACAGCAACACACTATCGCTGGGTGGAAATACCTTGGTTCCCTGCCAGTAAGCCCAAATTACTGTCACAGCATGTTTATTCCGCACTTCTTGTTTCAGACGTCTCAGCTCCAGCCGTGCCTGGTGGATGTGGTGGGCGTTCGGTAAGACAAGTTAAAGATGTGAGGAGGAGAAAAAAAAATCGAGACGGGAAAGTTGAAAAAGGAGCAGGGGAGAAAAGATAAGTGGGAGCTGTGTGATCAGCACAAGAAGCAGGATTAAAGGAAAACAGCAGCAATAACATTAAAGGACAGGTTTGTTAAAGAACAGCCGTCTTGCAATACTGTGGAGCCTTTAGGCAAGAACACAGCGAACAATAAAAAACCAAAGAGTTTGAAGCGTTCAGGAGCAGGCTTCTCCTGCAGAAGCCATCAAGGTACAGCAAACACCTCGCTCTTTGATATCCGTACCTGGGTGCCGTGCCAGAACGCTGCGATGGTGGTCACTGCCTCCTCGCATCTCTTCTGATGTTTCAGCTCTCGCAGAAGTTTGCGGGCCTGGTGGAAACATGCAGACACTTTCATTTTCTTCCACACGACAGCTGCTACACTTTTTTCAATGAACAGAGTGAATTCAAAGACAGATGCACACCTGCCAGCCTCTGGTGTACGACTGAACCATGGTGGTAGCACTCTTGATGTTCCGGTACTTCTTTTGTTGCTGTGAGATGGAAAAGTGTCATTATGCATCGGTGAGTATGGTTTTTAATCCGCTTTGTATTTTGGTGTAATTAAAGGGTCTCACAGCGTAGCGGCGGTACCAAGCTGCCACCACTATCTGGCTCTTCTTCATCAACAGGAAGTGCGTGCGGCACTTCCAGCCTCTGTAGATCTTCTGAATGAGTGTGGCAAGGTCCTGGAGACACTGCTTTCTCTTCTCCTCCAAGAAAAAGAGCTGCAGGAAGAGGAGAAAATTAAGAGCTCCAGACAAGAGCACCTGGGAAACTGTGTGAACGCTGGATGTTATCAACATCATCAAATTATCTGCAGGAAGGTAAAATGTCAGGGAAAGTCAGTTTACTCTGAGGGGAAAAGGTTACGAGTTGGACCTTTTTTTTTTGGGGGGGGGGGTCTAAACTGAGGAAGCACCAATTTCTCAATGACAAGAACAAAGTGCAGGTGGGAGAAAAAGTTTACTGCTCCAGGAAGACAATAAAACTGACCTTTTGATAATCGACTTATTCTCAAGGATGAGACCGCATCAGTTATTGCACTGGTGTGAGGAATAGGGCTGCCACAAACGATTATTTTGATAGTCGGCTAGTCAGCGATTACTTTTGCGATTAGTCGACTAATCAGCTCATCATCCATTGGACATAAACCATACAGCTTATTGCACCAGCAGCATCTGCTCTTATATAACTATCATTAGCTTACAGCTTTAAGTGTTTAAGGTCTGTGCTAACTAAAAATAAAGACAAGATGATAGTTTATTAAATTTTAATGACATTTGCAGATTGTTTCGGTGAAGTTTAATAAACTCCTTGCTATCTAAAATATAACAGGACACTGGAGTAAATTCTCCAGCATCTCACACTTCTGATAATCAGCTGTCTGCTTGACGTTTATTCAGCTGTGTAAAAACTATAACTTTAATCTCAGCCAAACCGATTTACTCAGGAACAAATAAAATACTAAAAAAAGCCAAACAACATTTTTAAGTTATCTAAGTGACTCATATATCATATTTAACCTGAGTAGTGAAAGACGGCGGTGGGTTTGAAAATGATCTGCCGGGAGTCCGGTGTTCTCACGGCGCTAGTGAGCCTAGCCCCCGGCTAGCTATCGAGCTAGTGGGTAACAGACGTCTCCGAAAACGTCGGAGCGCTTTTGAAAATATGCGGTGTCCTGATAAACTGAGCCGATATTTGAGGTTTACACAGCTACATTCTCGCCTGAAAATATGTTAAACGTTTATTTTGTGACCCAGAAAGAATAATAAGAATAATATTAAAACTAAGCAGCTGCCGCCATTGTTGGAAACTAAGCAGGGCTGCGCTATGAATTCTGGGACACAGTTTCTTCTTCTTCGGGGTTTAACGGCAGCTGGCATCATGAACATGCAGTGCTGCCATCTTCTGTTTCAGTCCGTTATTACACTCTTAAATCCTGCTACTTATTCCTGCGTCTTTTGGGATCTTACAAAGCTTCAAACGACGCGTCGACTATTAAATTAGTCGTCGACGTTTTTGATAGTCGACGTAATCGTGACTAGTCGACTAATCGTGGCAGCCCTAGTGAGGAAGTCACTGCTTTACCTTCAGGAACACTGGGCCTGTCGATATAACGCCACATATGGAAGTTTCTGGGTTTGTTCATATATCCACAGAGCTTGACTGATACCTACGTCGCGACTATTCTATTTTCTGTATAGATAAAAAAATGGTGTCAGTTAAGCTAAAGGTGTGACTGCAGTGATTAAGGAGCAGAATAAATATGCTCGAACTCTGTTTCAGTGATTTTGAAGCTGTAGATATGTAAAGCAGATAAGCTGATCAGATAGAAAAAGCAATTATGGAAAAATTCTCCCAGTGTGAGATCATGTTATTCCAGGCTCTGTTTGGCCTTTTGCTGGTGGGGGAGAAAGTCCATCCAAACGCTGCAGGCCCGAGCAGCTGAAGAGTCTGCAAGCGCAGAGGAAAGAAGCCTGTTTCCCATGTTATATGGGACAGCTAAATGAAACCATGTGTTCTCAGAGTGGTGGTTACAAGCTAATTGTTGAAGTGGGGGCTCCAAGCAAAGCCCACCCTGCTTTACAAACATGTAGCTGTAAGAAAGCAAGGCAGCTGAGCACACCGGCTTCAACCATTCGACTCCAAAACAGCCCAATCTGCAGGAATACCGAGCAGCTGTCCAAAAAATAAATGCTTCGCCAGGTTAGAGAGTGGATTTTACCGTTCTTGGGTTTCTGATGAAGATCTTGGAGCGGCCATAAGAGATCTCTTCTGTTGGAATCTGGAGGTCGGCCATCAGCACCTCCACTCCTTCCCTGTGGGAAGTCAGAAAAGTCAAGAGGGTCCTACACTACACGAGCGCAGATATATACAGTTTTCACAGGATTGCAGTGCAGTCCCAACCTTACTGCTTCCATAGGAATTAAGAGGATAAGTCGCAGGCGTGCGCTGCTAATCAAACGCACTTGATTAAAATAACAACTCTTTAAAATCAGGTTGTGTCAGTTCGAGCTTTCAGGTGTGTGTCAACAAAATCTTCCTAGGAGTGGACGTTCCAGCAAGTTCACCCCGGGGTCAGGTTGTGCAATGCTCAGAGAAAAGGCTTTGCAGGCCTCAGCATGCTAACCTGGGAAGTTCATCACAGTACAATTAGAAAGAGACTGAACAAGTATGGCTTGTTTGGAACGACAGCCTCTTCTTTTTTTAAATAAAGAAAAAACAGGGCAGCACAGCTCATGTTTGCAAAGGTTCAACCTGTGCCGTCTGAACAGGGGAGCCGTTTAAAGTCCAGACGTCAACGTGATGGGAGCTGCGCGTGAATAAACACCTGCAAACATCTGTTCCTCAACGTTTTCATTCAGAAGTAAACACGCTTCTTAGATCAGAGGTTAAATGTCTTAAAAAGTTAAGGTGTAGTTGTCTCGTGTTTAGGATCTTAAGACTACTGTGACCTGCACAGACAAAGGTGAGTGGGCCAAAATTACACCACAACAATGTGAGACTGATGAAAACCACACAGAAAACAATTGCACATGATGCTGAATCATGGGGTGTACTTAGTTTTTCACCTGACAGAAACAGCAGAAGGATTCGGATTCATGGAATAACAGAAGAGAGCGCCGAGGATGGAGTTTGAGAAATGATGGAAACCATGATGAAAGCAACAGCCAGAGAAATATGTCAGGAGACTAAGAAGAAAACTAAAACCACACAAAGCTGATACAAAGATGCTGAAACATCAGGAGCCAGATGTGTGAGACGGCAGATAGGAATCAGTGACTTCACCAGCAGAGAGGACGAAACCTGCAAGTCTGGCCGAGTCGAGGAGACAGATAAGGAGGGAACGTCTGGGCATGTTGTGGTTCCGAAACATAAGGTTTCATTTCCTTCAAACAAAGCTCGCTGTGACGACACGCACCTAAAACATCTCTGTTGACACACTGCTTTTATATAACATGACCGAACCAGCCAAACCTTTTTACCCTGGAATCACTCACGTCTTTAGTTAACTTGCATGTGAATCCATGCATATGCACACAGTGGGGACAGGAATGCATGAAAACAGCTGGGAAAAAAGGAGGGAACCAGTTTCCTTATCCTTAGATCTACACATACCAAACTCAGCCAAAAGTGTTGCTTTATAGCTCAGAGTTTTAGACCACATATTTAAATATACAGATCATATGGTCTGCTGGGTAAACTGCTGTCAAGCTCCCCTAATTATTTTCCCTTTTGCCTCTTTCTGTGTCATCCGAGTACTTTCTAGCAACGGCTGCTTCGCATTCACACAGCCACACCTGGGAGTGGACCGCTCTAGCCACAGTCTATTAGTGCTGGTCACACACTCTCCACTGGGAGCAGAGTCAAGTTTAGTGCCTTAGCTAAAGACACCTGGGAGCATTTCTCATTTTCCACTGAAAACTTGAAGGGATTTGCTCTGGCAAGCTTCCAGGGCCAAGACCTCTTTTCCCCCTAATCAACTATTCCCTAATGTCACCACTTCAGGGTATAAACAACAATTACCTTGCAGGCCCCTTCCAATGCGGCCAGGTCCTTTTGCAGAGCATTTTGTAGCGCTCCAAGCAGGGCTCGTAGGGCTGGCGGAAGGCATAGCCTGCTCGTCGCACACGGACGTTCTCCATCAGGCCCAGGTAGCGCACCTGATGGCGGACCAGAGAGTCGGTGAAGATGTGGGATGCCTTCTTATCATTGGGCTTGATGCAGCTGGAAAGCAAAATTAAGTTGCAGATATTAGGCTGGTGCGTAGAGCCGGCTGCAGTAACAGCAGCAGCTCTTAAGTGCGCTTTTTATAGATTAATAGACCGTGCTAGACGGTGAGAGTAACAGCAGGCCGGCTGTACTCTCTGGACTATTTGAAAATGATTTCAAAGCAAACTTTGAGAGAATCACAAACAGCACAAACTGCTCTTTCTGTGTAATCGATATGATCAGATTTACCGGATGTAGTTTGGGTTCTTGGTCTGCAGGTTCCTCATCAGCGTGCCCACTGAAGCTCTGAACTGGAATCCAGCAGTTAGTGGTCTCTTCAGGTTGACTTTGGCTGGGTTGCCTTCAGGAAACAGCTGTTTGATGAGGCTGTGGTTGGCTTTGTACATGGCCTGTGACAGGTCCCGGTACAGAAGGTCATTGTTCTTATCCACAAAGCCCTCCACACGATACAGCACCTGGATACACAGAGGGAAGTGAGCCATTCACAAAAAGGTATTTTCATACACAAGTTGAACAAAGTGGTTACTTCTTTTTACACTTTGATTTTATCCTATGCAAAAATTCATAATATTATATTATTAATTTGTTAACATGTCTTTTTTAACATATCCGTCAGCTGTTATTGTTGCTGCCTCGGGTACCTTGCCGGCGTAGTGCTGGATGCGGAAGCAGTTGTGCGGCAGGCTGTGGTCGTTGAGGAACTTTGAGTTCTTGTTCAGCCGACTCTCAAAGTGCTGGTGGTCCGCACAGATGGTGTTCAGTTTGTCCAGGAAGGTCTCATCAGTGACCGTCCCCGGCCTCAGACACTCCTCGTCCAGCATGGCCAAGATGCCGTTTTGATTCTGGCACAAACAAAAGGAGGTTTAGGGTCAAACTTCTGAAGGGTTCAATGTAGAAACGTATTATTCTGTCATGGCTCATGTGTTTCACAGTGCTGAACAATCTGTTCACAACAGCTCGGAT
The DNA here is from genome assembly GCF_057382185.1 of Mchenga conophoros. Lineage (NCBI taxonomy): Eukaryota > Metazoa > Chordata > Actinopteri > Cichliformes > Cichlidae > Mchenga > Mchenga conophoros. The sequence goes on from NC_140541.1 coordinate 37,843,043, forward strand.
AATCATCTCATTTTGCTAAGACAACGTCAGACTTAAAATCAGCTTTAATGATGAACTGCTTTTCAATAACAACACCGATCATGAGGTTACACAGGAGGTTTACGCCACCTCTGGAGTCACAGAGCGGGAGAAATCATCCAGATTTAACCAAAATTAGCGTTTCTCAGTTATTCCAGAGAAACAAGTGTGGAGAACATGAAAAGCCAAGAACAGACACAGGACTTACGTTCTCAATCAGGTCACAGATGATGGCATTGTTGAAATATTCAATGTTGGTCCACTCGATGCCCTGTAACAAATGCATAAGCAGAGGTATACAGACATTTGTGTACATTTTAGAGACTGATGTACGCTGCATGTGGGAGAGCTCAGCACAGCACGTGCATTTTCAGCGTGCACCTCATCTATCGCCTTTACCAAGTATTCATGTGCTGCAATTACAGAGACACATGTTGCAGCACTTAATATTTACATGGGCGTAATGAGAACAAATGCTCCGGGAAGGAAAAAACAAAGAGACTTGGGTTGGTCACAGATCTTGTTTCTTTCATCTTGAACTCGAGTGCGTTTATTGAAAATGATTTAATCAGGATAAACCGATGCGTTTCCATCAGTTCTGAAGACATAATTGTCCTCGGTGCTTTGATGTTATGTCCTACAGGCTCCGTCTGCCTCACGTCGAGGCCAGAGTCCCTTTGGAGACTCAAAGGAGGAACACTTTCAATCTTGCCCTCTCAGAAAGGTTCACTGGGCCTTGAAATTTTTTTTTAGCAGCCATCAACTTCATAGCTACTACCGGCTTGGTAACCTAGGTCGGGGTAAGCAACTGGACAGATATTTTGGAGGGGGGAGGGGCGGATGCACAGGAGGCATAGCTTAAACTGACGGGTGGCCGGCCGCATTCCTGATTGGTAATCCTCCCTTCTTGCTCCAGCACTGCGGTATTTTCCCATGCAGTATACTGGAGAGAGGCCAGGAGTGGAATATCATTGGTGGTGGTGTTAGTAGGGAAGTGGCGTGGGGGTCACTACCGCTGCACTCATACACAGAGCTCGGAAAACAAACAGAGCCTAAAGGCCCGCAGCGGGGAGTGTTTACTCTCGCCGGAGCGGAAGACCATTTCCGTCCCCAAGAATCCACAGAGGGAAGACGTGAAGGGAATAAATGAAGAGGGTTTTCATGACAGAGACACACGTGAAGTAATAATGCGTCTGGTCAAAGGGCGAGGCTTGTAGAGCTTAAACAGATGAGCGCCGAGCGCCAAGCCGCCAGCGCAACAAAGGTGTGCAGAGCGCCAACACGTAGAGTGATGCAGATTCTGCACAGCTGTAGGCCTGCACAGCACAGCTCGCTCTGCAGGCCTACTTGTTGTTCCTAGAGTATTTAAAAGTAGAATGGGAGGCAGAGCCTTCAGTTTTCAGGCCCCTCTTCTGTGGAACCAGCTTCCAGTTTGGATTCAGGAGACAGACACTATCTCTACTTTCAAGATTAGGCTTCAAACTTCCCTTTTTGCTAAAGCATATAGTTAGGGCTGGACCAGGTGACCCTGAATCCTCCCTTAGTTATGCTGCAATAGACGTAGGCTGCTGGGGATTCCCATGATGCACTGAGGTTTTCCTTTCCAGTCACCTTTCTCACTCACTATGTGTTCACAGACCTCTCTGCATTTAATTATTTGTTATTAATAATCTTTGGCTGTCTCTCTTCTCTTCCACAGCATGTCTTTATCCTGTCTTCCTTCTCTCACCCCAACCGGTCGCAGCAGATGGCCCCGCCCCTCCCTGAGCCTGGTGCTGCTGGAGGTTTCTTCCTGTTAAAAGGGAGTTTTTCCTTCCCACTGTCGCCAAAGTGCTGCTCATAGGGGGTCATATGATTGTTGGGTTTTTCTCTGTATCTATGAAGCGCCTTGAGGTGACTTTTGTTGTGATTTGGCGCTATATAAATAAAATTGAATTGAATCCCAGAGTTCACCATTCACACGCTCACCTCTCTGACATACTCTTCCTGCTCCTCACGCAGGGTCAGCTCGATGAAGATCTGCTGCAGTTTCTCGTTGCAGTAGTTGATGATGAACTGCTCAAAGCTGTTGTCCTGTGGGTGTAGCACCAGGAGGAGAAAAACAGTCAGACTTCTGTTAATGTGTTGGTTCATCTGCATTTCAGAGAATTCCTGCCACTAACGGTCTGCTGAGTGGCTTAATAACAGGTTAGAAGAAGGTAGGACAGGTGGACCATCGACATATCTGGATATCCAACATCCAGCTGTTTGTAAGTACTACACTTCAGGAATCTACGTCTGAAGGATCATCTCATCTTTCATTGTATTAAAAGCTTATCTGTCAAATCTGCTTCAGCTTCTTCTTCTCTTGGCTAACTGAGACTCATCCTTCATATCCATTTCCACTGGATTTGTCTGTTCAATTCACTTTTCCAAGATAATTTCCTGTTGTGTTTTATTAAAAAGTACGGTTGCACCTGCGCATCCTGAAAGTGAATTCATATCCTCAACAGCTGCACAGCTGCTTTTAGAAAACGAAGAGTAAAGCATGACTGTAACCCAGCATCACTTGATGTCGCTGCACGCACTGACACTTACCGTACCTCTGAAATGACACCAGTGATAATAAGTTTGAACAGCAGCTCGCGCCTTCTGAGGATTTGCTAACTCATTCTCCGACTGAGCACACACCTAATCAATCTGGACGTTGAAAAATGGATACCAGGAAGGTTGTAATAATACCAGATAATGACAAATTCTTATCAGAACACGTTCCTGTGAACTGTCTTGGATTAGATTTCATTAAACATTGATGGAGCGTTGACTATATAACAGCCTCGACCACTTTTAATCCCCACAGCATTCACTTATTATTGTCGTCAATCATGACGGTGTTTAGTGGTGAGTCATGCTTCTTGGCACACTGGGTTAGGTTAACATTTATTGCTACGGTTAGAGGTTCAAAGACAGTTTAGTCCAACAGCTCGGAGAAGAGGACAAACCGAGGTTCTCAGTGACCAGGAAATAGGATCCACACGTACAAGTGGAGCAGTTTTTAAAACAATTTCCTTTTACTGAGAAACGAAAAGGTTGTCCACACACACACACACACACACACACACACACACACACACACACACACACGTCGGCTCCAAAGTGGCAGCAGATGCGTGGCTGAAACATGTAAAAGAAACCAAAACTATTTTATCTACAGTCAATGTTTTTATGACAAGTGGTTAATATTCATTCAAGGACATAATAAAAATGCCTTCATGTTCACAGACTTTCATCAATGGTTCCACGTTTGAATAATAAACATTTAGCCAAGATGAACAATGTTCCTCTGAAGCTCAGTAACTGACATGTTGACCATGTTATTTTGTTTAAACTAAAATTTAACACACGATCGTTTTATGATGCTTTTAATATGCTGCGAGCTAAAGTTGGTACGGTCTGTGTCAAATATCAGCATGATATAAATAAAGTAAATACATTTTCATCTCTCCAAAATAACGATCCATTTTTAAACTAATCACTTTCTGTTATCCTGTTTAAAAACTGGAGCCAAATAAAGACTCAGCAATCAGCTTTCAGTCTTATTGAAACACCTGATCGTTCTAAGAAAGCATTTAATTCTACACTCATTAATATTAATAATAGAAACACCTGTTAGTGCAACAAGCAATAAGGCCGAGAGCTTCACATTCTTCACATAACTGTTATACATGTAGGCTTCACTGCAGGCCTGTTGCATTAGAGTGCATTGCTGTTAAGTGTACTGACTGAACTGACTTAAGCAGACTGTGACTTTGGCTTGTCCAGCCTCCTGTCAGCCGCGTGGCTCTGCTGCACACGAGGAGCCCTGAATCGTCCTTAACGGGGAGGTGAATTAAGGAGTTTAGATCACAGCATGCTCGCGGCCACAGCAAACAGGTGCAGGTGTTACTTACTCCATTCTGGTGACCCAGACACAACAACAACGAGAGGAGAGGAAGGACTCGAGAGTGAGTGGGGTGAACGAGCAGGGATAGGAGCAAGACATGATCGGGGGGCATCGTGCATCACAACAAAGAAACTTAAAGCCGTCATTCTGTTCAAACTCTGTCACATGTTTACATGCACTGCTGTCTATGTGGCGTTTGGTGCATTACTTTGTATACAGTTAGCATAAATGGAGCCGTCTGTTCTACGTCTCGCTGTAATATGTGATGTTAATGCTGAGAATCAGAATCACCTTTGATTGTGTAACAACAGCATGAATACGACGTGCAGAGTGTGCAAAGGCTATTTTCCTGCTGTGAAATGCAGACTTTGAGAATTGAAACCACTTTTCCACAAAAATAATTTCAACTCCAGGAGCAACAACAAAAACTGAACTAATCTGATCTCAGTGTGGTTTTATCAGCTCTACGTTTCTGCCGACAGGCTCCACACAGGTACCAAAACATGCACGCAAACAGCCGAGGGCAAAATTCTTTTCCTTGTAATAAAAATGTTTGGATGGTCCGACTGTGTCCTTGTGGCCTGTCAGGATAAAAAAAGGCTGGTCTGAGCTGCTATTTGTCTCACCTCAAATATCTCAAAGCCGTAGATGTCCAGGACGCCCATGACCTTGTGCCGAGCTTTAGTTTGTGCCTGCAGGGACACAATATTGGTACCATTAGGAATAAAGTACAGCAGTGGAGTTTTGTCAGTCTAAATAAATAAATTAAAAAGATGCCTGACATCGCTTACTTGTATGCTTTCATTGATTCTGGTAACCAGCCAGCTAAACAAGCGACTGTAGAGATTTTTGGCAAGGGCATCTCGGGCATAGTAGGCCTGTGAATGAAGACACTGTTAATGATGAAGCGACAATAAAGCGAACCAGCAGAATCGGCAACGATTCATTTTATTACATATCTGCAGAATTTAACTAAACTTGTTCCTTAAAAAAAGCTATCGTGGCTACACTGATTCAAAGGAAACAGAGCAGCGGCCATACATGAGCAGAAATATGAGGATTATAAAGTCAGGCTAATAAACCCTTTCCTCGTCTGTTCTGGGCACGCAGGGCCCATGTTTGCAGCATTAATGTTATATGAAGAGTCTGAATGAACCCACTAACCTCGAAAATATGACCTACATTTGAATTTCCAGGAGGAATACTGCACATGTATAATGCAGACGTTGTCATGTAGAAGTGGCACAGAGTCGGCAGCCAGTAAAGCAAGTCAACGGGAAGAAATGGCCCTTTGGTGTGTGTGTGTGTGTGTGTGTGTGTGTGTGTGTAATAAGCAGGTGAAAGAGATGCCAGTCTGCCTCTGACCTGGGCCACATTCAGCGTCGTGGAGACTTTCTCCATTTTAGCCTCCACTGTGCGGTAGCTGAACGCCCTCTCCAGCACCAACTGCTCGATCCCCAGCAGCTCACACATCTCCTTCAAATCTGCAAAGTAGCCACAGAAAACGGATTAAGACACGCAGAAAATGCTTTTGCAGACATCAGGTCTCATCTTGTGATGGTTCTTATTCTACATTTGATTCGAATCAGAGGGTAACGTCGTAAGGAAGCTGTAAGGAGGAAGAATCAACCCTCGTAACCTCCTCAGCGTTTGGGTTTTATTCCCGACAATGAGGTGTTCCCACCGGCAGAGTCGAGGGAAAAGCAAAAACAGAGGACTCATCTGAATAACACGTTGCAGCTGATTATTAACAATGCAGTCTTTGATTCAAATGTGGGGAAAAAAAGAGGAAAGCACGGTTGTCCAAGACTCACTGAGGGAAAAATGCAAATGAATGATTTCCCTAAAAACAGCAGCTGTGAGGGTGAAACTCTTGTCACGCAAATCATAACACAAATATTGTTTGAGGACAACAAGCTGCCAACAGGGGACGGTGACTCTGGACCAGGCCCAGTGAGCAGTGGGTCAAAAGGGTTAAATGAAAGGAGAAAATATTCACAATAACTCCTGTGAATAAAAAAACAAAACCGTGTAAAATATGTCGGATGAAGGCGCAGCAGCACCAAGCCCACCATTTTTGTCTTTGACGCGGCTCTCGTCGGTGCCGTTGCAGCGCGACTCTGGCTTGAACTCTATGTTGCCAAGCTTCAGCACAGCTGCCACCAGCTCCAGCACCGACTGCACCTCGTCCTCCATGAAGCCCACGATCTGCATGGCGTTCTGGAAGAGGGCGAGAAGAGGGAAAAGACAGAAACAACGTCACTAAGGCACCGACGTTCCTGCAACTTGGTGCAGAGGGGAACACCTACAAACATCACACAGAACATCCTGACAGCTGACAGGTAAAGTGAATCGCACTGATTATATCTTCATCATGGCCTCTGTTAGCAGGCGGGAGGTGTCAGAGAGGGGGAACATTTTGTCCTTAAAGTTGATGTTAGAAGCAGGAATCGTTTTCAAGCGTAAGGATTTGGGAGCGTTTGATAGAACTGGGTCAGCTCCTGTGGGGTGTTCCTGATCTGCAGGGGTCAGTGATCCAAGGTAGCTGAACCAGTGATGGGCTCATGGGTGGCCAAGACTCCCTTATGGTCAGCCTTTACTCCCACAGCAGCTCTTCAGTCCAACAGATGAGCTCAAATTGCAGAAAACGTTCATGCTGGTTCTGATAGAAAGGTGAGAAAACACAGAGCATCACAGGTTGCTGTGTGTGGAGCTGCAGACCTGACAGGGTCTCCATGCTGTCTGCTGCTGAAAGCACCAACACTGGACATGTGGCCATCAGATCTGGACCACAGAGCGATGGAAGAAGGTGGGCTGGTCTGATGAAGCACGTGGATGGCTGGGTGGTTGTTCCCCAGGTAAGTGATGAACATCTGGTACATCAGGATGCATTATGGGAAGAAGGCCAGCCAGCAGGGGCAGTGTAACGCTTTGAGCAATGTTCTGCTGGGAAACCTTGTGTCCTGCGTCCATGTGGATGTTACTTTGACACGTACCATCTACCTAAGCATTGTTGCACATCATCTACACCCTTTCGTGGGAACAGTGCTCCCTGATGGCTGTGGCCTCTTCAGCAGGATAATGTGCCACAAGTCAGAAATGGTTCAGGAATGGTTTGAGCACAACAGCCAGTTTGAGGAGTTGACTTGACCTCCAAATTCCCCAGATCTCAATCCAGTCGAGCCATGTGCTGGACCCACACGTGGAGGCCCCACCTCACAGCATACAGGACTTACAGGACCTACATCTGGGTCCAGATACAACACACCTTCAGGGGCGGAGTCCATACCTCGATGAGTCAGGAGGACCAACACAATAGGTGCTGATAATGTTGTGTATATCACTGCTCTGTGATCAGTGCTCTCACAATGAGTTTATTAAAAAGACACATCTAGTCTTCTCACTGGTTTGTGGAATCCACTCAAACTTGTACACACTGTATATATATAAAGCAAAATCCTATCAAACATATCAGCACAAGCTATCATAACACCTGAAATCATGAATTTGAATATTTAAATCTCTTTAACGGAATCCCGGTCCATCATATTACAGTCAAACTTCCTCTTCCTGGATCACAGACACAGAGCGGTGAACGGTGACGACCGATGATGGAGAATTCATGAATCGCAAACATTTAATCAAACATCAACAAATAAACATTTAAGAAAAGAAAGCTCCGTGTGGCGGCGTCATTGTGTGGAGGGAATGTCGTCTCGTGCTTCCTGTGGAGAAACGCAGCTGCAGCAGGAACAGCGTTAAAAACTCTGTGGGAGTCGATGAGAAGCAGGATGTGAGGAGGGGGAATGAGTACAGTAGAGAGTGACAGAGCAGGCTGTAGGGGCTTCTACAGTAGCTGAGCAAAGCATGCTGAAACAGGCCTAATGACACAGCACAGGAGATAGCAGAGCACTTCTCCCAGACACAACATCCTCTGTGTTACCATCAATAAGGCTGAGAAGACGCGCAAAGACAAAATAGCACATATTTGTGCAGAGCTTCAATAAGAGGAAACTCTTTTCTCCCGTGGCTTTCTCTGTTTTTGGAGTTTTTCCTGTGTTTAATCAATACAAACCAGTCTTTAATCCACCGTCAAGATCAAAGTTCACCTGGTTTTGCAACAGGTGGGAAGGCCGCTGGCGTGAAGTGTTTACACAGCCAGCAATACTGACGCCAAAGCACGTTTGTTCGTTTGTTCTGCCGTGGAGATAACAGGGCAATCAGACCGCCTCCTCGCTCTGCCGCGCCACACCGAGTTAACAGAAATCCCGCAGAGAGGAAAGTCTGTGCCAAACGTCACGAGGGTGAGGCGCAGCGTCGGGCTCCACCAGTCATACGGACACACGTATGCGCTCTACTCACTCTGACTGTCCTGAAGTTAGCCGCATCGTCCAGTCCGCTGACCGCAGCAGAGTCCAGGCTCAGGTAGTTGTACTTGCTAAAGTCCCGGTCCAGCTTTAGCTTCCCTGTGACACACAAACCATGTGGTTGTCATTTAGACTCATGCAGCGTAACTACACTCCTGCCAGCTGCCCCATAAAATCCAGCACAGCTCTGTGAGCCGATAGAAGATGCTGAATTCAATTCCCGTTTAAAGAAACACAACTGATGGTGTTGCCTTAGAAATTTTAGAAAAATGTGTCTAAGCCCTGGGGTATTGCCCTCCTTCAGTTCTGACACGGTGTATTCAAACACTGAGCTGCTGCTGTGAACATCATGCTGGAAGATCAGATTGCCCTCTTTAAAGGCCTCCCTGTCATTTAGTAGAGAAATCCTCTTCTGGGTGCATGTGTCAGATTTCATTCATAGCAGTATTAACAACAGCTAGAGCCTCAGTGATGTGTGCGCTCTGGGGTCAATGACCATTATATTGTTCTCCTTTGTGAAGAACATTAAACAATGGCCCCTCGCAGCAGAAACGCAAACAGAGCGAGTGGGTTTCACTCTCTTTGTTCTCGTGGTGTTTATTAGGCAGGAAGGGCGACTTATTAATGCGTTAGCCATGTGTTCATGCAGCTGCATGGGGGGATTGGCACATTTAGTATACACACGGTAAACGTAACAGTAAGCAGAACATCAGGCCTATTTTTTTAATTCATACTGCGAGCATCCAGAGACGTGCACATTCTGAGGTCTTTCTCCTGATTCTCAAAGTGGCATTGATCCCGGCAGCTCTACGTTCCTGTCCAGGTCACCATTCGACCAGCTTTTCCAGCAGTTTTACTCACTGAGCGTGTCGTCTGAGGCTCCAGACAGAAGCTGATAAAAGACGTGGAAGTTCCTCTCGCCTCTCGGCTGCTTCACCACACGTGACTTCTCGAGCAGATCTAAAAAAAGAAAGAAAGAAAAAACAAAAGGAAACAATGACACACAAAGACGAACCAGAAGCCTGCACAGGAAATCCTTCTGCTGCCACTCTCAGGTGCCCCCAGCAGTAAATATCGAGCCGAGCCTCAGGAATTAAAGCTGCCCGGTCTGTATTTATAGAGCTCGACTGGGATCCTCGTCCAGCGATGGTTTTTTCAGTCTCCAAGGTGACCAAACCAATATTGGTAATTATCTCTGTGTGCAAACACCACAGGAAGAAACCCCACGAATGATATCAGACGTCAGCCCTTTCTCCGGGGCTGGAACCGAGTGCACCTGATTAAAGAGGGACCATCATCCTCTCACCACATCAGGAGGAGTACGATTTAATTAAAGCCCGACTGTGCTGCTCAGCAACATCACCGGCTGAATAAGCATTCAATTTGTCTATTTTTAAAAAACAGCTTATTTTAGGAAACTTGAAGAGTTGGTGTTGTACTCAAGTGAAGAGTCTGGGGAACAAACTGACCACAGTGACCGGGACCAAAAATCAGAAGGAAATAAAAACGGCTTTTGGCAATTTTCAGCACTTAAGGCTGTTTAAACACCGACTCACAGATCTGTGGTCGTGGCTCCACTGCAAGCACCAAACTAGAGGTCGCTGCAGCCCCGGGGCTGTCGGGGTTAGCAGCGGATTGAGAGCTTGCACATCAATAATACAACATCCACAACTGAGTGGCTGTCAGCAGCAATACAGAGCTGTGATTAAAGATACAGAGAGGACAAGACAAGCCACTGAAAACCAGTTCCTCCATCACAGACAGACACAGGGGCAGGGCAGCGAAGTGACCTGAGCACAGCCATGTCCAGCCACACTCAGTACTCAGCTTTACTTTGAAGAGAAGGAAGGATTCCACTTTCTGCTGCAAAGCCTCCTGAACAGCGTTTATTTAATGTTCCCTCAGCCTCAGATAAGCAAACACACATTCAAGCATCCGTGCGGGAACAATATTGTGTTATGTTGTGACTAAAGGCATGCCAAAAATGTCTCCCCACTATCATTACCAACGCTACTGAGAACTTCTCATAAATCATAACCAGCTATTCTCGGCCGTAGGAAGCAGCGAAGGCTCAGAGGAGGTTCGTCTAAAACATAATGAGCAGACAGGAATCCATCCAGGCCTGGAAGAGCAGCCGTGTAGCTAGCCAGCTCGGTCTGACCAAGTCACATGTCAGCAGCTGCTTCTCACAGACCATCTTTGTGTCTGACTGACTCAGGCGAGCAGACAGAGGTTCATTTGTGCCTCGGCTGTCAGCTTCCGTCTTTGTTTCTGTGACCTCTGCCGGGGAAACCAGCTCAGACAAAACAATGTGAACAGAGGCGAGATCAAACCAAAACACTGCCAAGGAGCCGAGGGGGGAAAGACGAGGCTGGAATGACGGCGTTTTCGGAGGAATGTGATTTACAAATATTTAAAATATCAATCAGGGAAAAAAAAGAAGCTTTCTTTCCATTTTATTACTCACAGTTACTGATGACTCCGCCCAGGGGATCTCCTTTGAAGTCAAACTCAATGTCCATGTACTTTCCCTGAGGGTCAAAGAGCAGCAGTTAGATTTTATTGCCATTGTCTATTTTTAAAAACGTCGTATAGATTCAGTCGGTCGGAGAAGTGTAAGGACTCCGAGCACCTAAAGATAACAGGGAGGCGTGACCTCTTTTTAAAAAATGACATTCAGGCCTTTTTTCTGACTCTCTCTGAAACCTGGAAGTTGAGACAGAGAGTCCTGTGTTTGGGCTTTTTCCCTCCTCTGATGTATTAATAGCCGACAGCTCCTCTGAACAGGCCAAGCTCTGCTGGTAAATGGGTTTTAGCCAAACTCAATAAGCCTGCTGCACTCAGCAAAATGAAGAGCCAGCTTGACTTATAGTTTTCTGATCAACTGATGGCGCTCTGATGAGCTGATATCTGGTGAGCGGGCCTGAGGTTGCTGCGAAGGTTAGCTAAATATAAACAGATCAGGGTCATAATCCGTTATAACGCTCACCGCTACAACTGCATGTCCGTGCACCGGCATGTGCTGCCATCTAAAAGTAGGCGGATGATTAAAAACCGTGTGCACGGTGACACAAAAACTGGGACACGACAGGTAGGTTGGCAGTTCGCCTGCGAGCTGGCACACGCTGGGAGAATCGTTTTCTTTTACAATAATCGAGCGTCAGGCACAAGAAGGAGAACAAAGTTCAGTCCTGGGGGGCTGGGGTGTTACTGAAATAGACTTTTTTGGGATGGACTGCCAGCTGCTAAGATGAAGTGACTTTTTCTCTTTGAAGAAACTGCAGCTAACTAAACATTCATGTTAGAAACATTTAGAAATGAACAGCGATGGAAATCACAGGAGATCAGACGTCCCCAAAATACTGAACTGGGCAGTTTGAGGAAAACAAAGGCAATGTTACAACTGCAGTTACATTGTTACATTGTAACATTGTAACATTGAAATTGCAGTGTGTGTGTGTGTGTGTGTGTGTGTGTGTGTGTCTCCAAGGACCAAAGCAGCTACTTAATCACCCTTATGACGCCAGACCTATGTTAGAGATAGGCATTAAATTTCTCCTGCTTTTCCAACAATCAGATTCAGAGAGATACGAGACGCAGAGGAACGGGCGGCGCAGTGTAGGTGAAAGGCCTCGTCCTGCTCGCTTTATGTAAAGAGCATTTCCTGAGGCATGTGCACATGTACTATATCAAATGTGCAAAGCCTGCTCAGACTGAGGGGGCGTGTGGACCCGTCTACTGGGAAGATCCAGGGTCTCAGATTACATGGGAACACAGGGAGGACACCAAGAAATATCACCTGTATTTGAAAAAACATATTCACATGCATGATAGTCAAACTACCTCACATGCATGAAAACACGTTCTGGAGTAATGTTGCCATAAACACAAACAGTATAAGCACACAGGACATGCACACCAAGTATTCAAGAAACAAAAGCTTTCTGAAAAAGAATGTGTGTCACGAGATCATTTTTCCAAACCACAGAAGCTCGTCCTGCATACTTACAAATCTGGAAGAGTTGTCATTTCTTACAGTTTTGGCATTTCCAAAAGCTGAAGAGAGGAAAAAAAGAAAAATCAGACACAAATAATTAAACTAATGGATTCAGAAAGCTTTACAAATAATGCAAAGCTTGTGCAAATAACCTCAGAGTAAAGTTACCGCCGATGCATTGCAGAGAGGCCATTAAGAATATTCAAAACCTTCATAATGATCCCTAACCTCGTGCCAGAGTCCAGCTAGCTGTCAATCATACATGGCCTGGATGTCAAAGCCATTTGTACTGATGAGGCCCCATAATTCTGGGTGGATTAAGCAAAGCACCAGGGCTTTGCAGGCTTAGGGCGGGCTGAACCTTGATGTCACGCCACGTTCAAAAAGTGCTTCAATGCGGGCTCCTGCTTGTAAATAAACGTAACTAAAGGGTTCATTAAATATTCATTTTTGACACAAACAACTTTGTGTTTCGTGCACAATCAGGCCTTTCAGAACATCTCCCTGCTACGACCTTTCCATTGGCTTCACACCACATTTCTACATAAAGATGCCATTAACGTGTCACGCATCACAGCGCTATTAGCATAACTGCTTAATTGCTGATAACAGCTGATTAATGTGCATTTAAGTCGGCGGTTGCTGTGAATGTGTGGGCTGCTAGTCTGGCACAATGGCAGCCAGAGGGAGAGGAGGACGGGGAAGGAGAGGGCTGGAGGAAGATAAAGAGACGTAAATGAAAAGAAACCGAGGGCGACAAAGAACGAAACCAACGCGTATCGTGTCGCAGAGCGCGAGCGTGACGGATCCGTCGTGTTAAGCGTGACTCTGTTCCCTTTCCCCCTTCTCAGTGTTAGGGCAATTAGACTGACGTGAGCTAAACTCTTGCAGATGTGCGGGGTTTTCTGCAGCAACCCGGGCATACAGCTTCATCATTCATGGGCATTTCCTGTCCACTGCCCCCAATTAAAATACAGCTGTTTGTGTGCCAGAACTGAGCTGTGGGAATGAGTGTGTGTGTGTGTGTGTGTGTAGCGTCCCGTTTAGCTAAGAAAATAAAAAAGTGTATTATACAGTATTTATAAGATCCCTAAAGTTATTTTGCGGATGAGTTAACTTGCCTGTGATTACATTTCCATGGTTATATAATCATCTGTGTTTACAGATTAGCTAAGCTAGCTAAAAGAAATGTTTTGTAGGTTGTGTGACTAACTGCCAGGAGCTTTGCATTTTTGTTTTGGTGTATTGTGCATTTGGAAATCAAGCCAAAATATCAAAGACCATCATTAAACGCTCTCATGCAGCGGTTTGCAGTGCATTTACAGTCGGGCTGCAAATATCCTGCACAGTCTTCTCGTTTCCTAAACGCCGAGTAAAGAAAGCTGCTTTTCTCAGCTGCACTTTGAAGATCTCTTGAATTAGAGCAGCTCTGGCAACCCCTCAACACACATCCACCCTCCAAACGTGAACTTCAGACAACCCAGCTCCTGAATTGGGACGCAGCTTGGGCATCTTCACTCACCCTCCAGCACGGGATTGGACTGCAGCAGCTGTTCCTTGACCTTATTCACCTCGTGGCCCTTCCCACACACCGCTGCCACATACGACATTACCAGCTTACTGGCCTCTGAAACACACACACAGATAAATATAATGTGATTCACATGACTGAGGGACAAGTGCAGAGATGTCGACCTGTTTCACCATCCCCTATAAAAATCCCCCTTACATCATCCCCCCCGACAGCCATCAGAGCAGGGTGTGGACCGTTCGTTAGGGTGCAGAGCAGAGGAGGAGGTCCCGTTATAAAGACTTGCTTTGTTAAATTACACGGTGACCAGAATTGCATCACATTATCATCATTCATACTATGATTACACTGAAAGCCAGGGGAAAGCACGGGAATAAAACTTTCTGTGGAGCTGAAAGTGATTTAAAAATGCTCCAGCACAGCGTGCTGCAACTAAGACACGTTTCCCCAAAAATAATTCTCTGCTTGGCTCAAAAAGCTACATGTCCTGTCTGAACAAGCGACAAGCCTCGTCGGACGACGGCTGGCATCAGGATCGTCTCTCCTGACCAGAGAGCGGACGGTGACCCAGAACCGGCGATGCGTGCGGCGTGCCAGGCAAGGACAGGAAAGACCTTCAGAGCAGTCGTCGGTACAGATTCCTGATTAGTCTGGCAAACAGCTCGGGACACGTACTTTTATCTAAACGTAGGAAAAAACTTTTCTGAGTTACAAGCTGAGGACTTTAATCCTCACGTTGTTATCTCTCAGGTTAGGAAAGTAAACGTACTCCGTCTGCAGACAATAAAAACTGTTATGTCTCCTGCACACTGAGATGGAATCTGATAATAATTTTGGTCACATCCCCTTTATAGAAGCCACAGTCAGATGCATACTGCTGTTACCTGTGACACAGCACAACACTGTGTTTCTGTACAGTATGTGAAACTGCTCCAGAACATGGATACACCATCATAAAAACCACACAATATGGAAAAAGGCTTCAGTCTGATGGAAAGTCCAGCCTTTAAGTGTTCATAACAGTGTGAATGTGACTGACTGGCTCTGAATATACATAATTTCACAAATATGAGGAAACCACAGCCGTGTGTTTGCTGCTGTAATATGTCTACCGCCATGACTTTATGTGAGCAGAGTCATTATCTAGTTTCATGTCCCAACACGATGTTCTCAAAACAAAACTGACATCAGCTCCCTTTTATGGAGGATTACATCCCACAGCCCTTATCGGCTTCTTTACAAGTTATGACTACATTTAAAACAAAGAACCGCTGAGCACATGAAGTGTTAGACACTCTGTTAGAGCCTGATTGAAGGTGTTCGTTCAGTGTGGTGAGGTGATCCTGTTACCTGCTCTGAAGTTATGACACAACAAAAAAAACTGAGCATTTACCAGTTTTCCCAGCTCCGCTCTCCCCTGTGATGAGAATGCACTGGTCCTTGTCCTGGTCCCTCAGCGAGCGGTAGGCCTCGTCTGCCAAAGCGTAGCTGCAAAAGCACAAACCCGAAAGCCTCCACGTTACATTTGCACACAGCTAACTGCTGTTCACGTATATTCTCTGACATTTTGTGGGTGAGGGCAGTTAGAGGTCGTTCACACACGCTGCACGCTTATGTGCCAGGCTGCATGGCGTCTACACTAATCACCAGCACGTGGGATCACTGGCTTGGATCGGGACATCTTGGACATGCACAGACGTGCAGTGAGCTGCAGCTTTATTTGGCTGGCCTGTCCTCGGGATTTGGCTCTGACAAAACTTAATTATTAAAATGATGTCACAGCGACTCTGATTTGTTGTATATTTATACACATATTGAAACCTTTACATATAAAATGCATTTTTAGGAATCTGCCTGCTTTAATAAAACCTCAAGAGGTCCCCGAATAATGAAAGCAGTCTACGTGAAACCGACCTGGGTGGATAATTAATGATACAAAGGTTAAAAAAAAACCTACGTCTTACATTCTGGGACAACAACACAAAGGAAAAGTGAAACTACAGTTTCGCCCCCACTCAGTTCCACAACAATACATTATTTGTTCTCTTAATGCAGGAAATCCCCTGTGATGGTCTGAGATCAGGGTGTGGATGTACGAGGGCCATATCGCAGTGACAGCTTTTTATCTCTTGTGGCAAAATGGTCTATAATTCTGACACGATATTCCCACAAAGACAGAGCGCTAAGGAGACGCCTGCGACAACAACTTTTTACAGCTTCCATTTGGCAAACAGTCGTTCACAGCGCGGCAAGAGCTGCGTCCAACTTTCTCCTCCAACAGGACACGAGACGGCAAATCAGCTGTTCCGGCCCGTACTTTGGCTTGATTCAGGAATTTGGTCCAAAGCAGTGTGTGTGTGTGTGTGTGTGTGTGTGTGTGTGTGTGTGTGTGTGTGTGTGTGTGTGTGTGTGTGTGTGTGTGTGTGTGTGCAGGAAAAGATAGAGTGGATTTGCAATATCGGATCATCTAAGACCTCCATTATGAGCTCCGGCAGGATTAAGTAAAGGCTGATGTATTGTGGGGGTGTCACTGGAAAGAAACTGGGATAACACATCTGCTCAAATTTTGTCTTAAGCTCATTTCAAACAGACGACCTCGCTGCTCACGTGACCCCGAGAGTCCCCAAGATCTCTACAGATACAACAAGACTCTCTTAGTTCTGATAACATTGAAAGCATCAAGGTCTTAATCTCCCAGCTTTTCGAGTATCAAGCAAAGATCAACATCTTTAAGTTTTACATTTCACATTGAGTAAAGGGTAAACATAGCTCTAGGTCATTTTGGAGGAATGCTTCAGAAACAGCCTCTCCCCAGCGTCTAATTTGCTCTTATTCCTGCCTGGAGGGTGGGAACACTCGAAAAGTCCCAGGTCTCGGTAATATCCCAAATCAAGAATTTGTATGCACAAAGTGCACCCGACGTGAACGCAGGGAGGAATGTGACATTCACGGATGCTGACACGCAGCACTACCATTGGGCACTGGGTCTGAACTCTGAACGCTTGCTGAGGTTACATTTATTTGTAGAGGCAATGCTGTTGTCAGATTCAAGTACTCTGCACATCAAAATGAGCTCCAACCATCTGGCTTTAAAACCAGTTAAATTAGGTTCAAAGCGATTTCTAAAGGAAGTGTCATCATTCGAGTTTGTGCAAAGGCTGTCCGGCATCATTCTGTAATTCCTGCTCCAGCTTTCAGAAATCCACCAAGACGTGGAAAATGAAACTCCTGCCTAAATCTAATTTTGGGTGAAGCAGCGAATGCATTAGTGAGGCCGGGGCTGCACGGAGCCGAACTTTAAAGCGTGCAATCACACACTGAACTAACACTGACCCCTGATTTGTAAAGAACTTGATTGCTAGTAGGAAGCCATGACAGAGAGAGTGCCAGAGATAGACCGCCTAGTCAATGTATTCCAGACCACAATATGAAGTTAAAGCTCAGGCGGGCTAATGGAGCTCAAGGTTCTGCACCATCACACATTGATTTGGATCAGACCTCATTGGGCCCTGCTGCCAGGCCTCTCCTTTAACAGCCCCCAGTGCAGGCCCGCAAACAATCCATAAGGTAATGGGCTATACTAGGGCAGCATTTCTCCGACTGACAGGCTGGTGTGAGTAGTAAATATAATTGTGAACTAATATGAAGGAACCCAGAGAAACCATACCACACCAAAGAACAGGATTCCAGTTAAACTCCCATTCAGTCCATTTATTTACCCTGGAGTCCTGTAAATATGGCTAATAAATAATAACCCAGATGTGCTGTAGGCATCCAGGACAACAGTTTGCCAATTCAATTTCATTTATACAGCGTAAAATCACAACAACAGTCGCCTCACAGTGCTTTACTGTAGACCCTACAATAACACATACAGAGAAATACCCAGCACTTTGGCGACAGTGGGAAGGAAAAACTCCCTTTTAACAGGAAGAAACCTCCAGCAGAACCAGGCTCAGGGAGGGGCGGGGCCATCTGCTGCGATTGGTTGGGGAGAGAGAAGGAAGACAGGATAAAGACATGCTGTGGAAGAGAGACAGAGATTAATAACAAAAAACACCCAGTGCATCATGGGAGTCCCCCAGCAGCTTACACCTATTGCAGCATAACTAAGGGAGGATTCAGGGTCACCTGGTCCAGCCCTAACTATATGCTTTAGCAAAAAGGAAAGTTTGAAGCCTAATCTTAAAAGTAGAGATAGTGTCTGTCTCCTGAATCCAAACTGGAAGCTGGTTCCACAGAAGAGGGGCCTGAAAACTGAAGGCTCTGCCTCCCATTCTACTTTTAAATACTCTAGGAACAACAAGTAGGCCTGCAGAGCGAGAGCAAAGTGCTCTAATAGGGTGATATGGTACTACAAGGTCATTAAGATAAGATGGGGCCTGATTATTTAAGACCTTGTATGTGAGGAGCAGGATTTTGAATTCTGGATTTAACAGGAAGCCAAAACAGGTTTATAGATATAGTCATATCTGAAGGTTACACTTCGTCGTCCCGTGGATTTATTTCCACGCATCCTCCAGGTCAGAAACACTGAGTGTGAAATTAACCGTGAATGTTACGTTTTTGCAGGGAACTGAAACCAACTTCCAGCTAGCAGCATTATTTTTTTCTGTCCCCAAGTATAAGCCTCTAATTCAATCCCCACCCCCACAAGCTCTGATCACAGCCCACCCCCCTGCCCTCTCCTGTACAACCAATCCAACGGGGTTGCATGGACGAGACCTGCCACAGGACATTACGTCACTGCTGAAAACGGCAGCAGAGCACAGCAGATGTCTGCTTTGTGAAAACACTCCTGTTGCCTGACCTGATCCTGACAATGAGCAAACCATCACACAATTATCCCCCCCAGAGGAAGCCTGTGGGCCCGGGGGAAGGGGCGAGTGTACCAGGAGAGGGCAGGGGGCGTAAAATAGGAGAGTGGGGGTCTTTTGCCACGGACTTGTCCCAGTGAGAGACACACACACACACACACACACACACACACACACTTGCTATTCATATTCGTAATTATAATATGAATAGAGGTCAGCAGAAACAAGCCACACCCAAACCTTCACAAGATTTGCATCTTAAAATTGAAGAAATAAAACATTTAATCACCAGTAATTTGTCTCAACTTACAGTTTGTGATAATAATTATTCTGTATTTTTATTAAATGGACAATAAATAAATAAAACTGTGCATATTTACAAATAAGAGAGCAACATAAAGCTGGGAAATGAGTCTAAACAGCAATTAGAGTTGTGAAGTGATGAAGCATCAAGACCTTGAGAGAGAAAACAGAGAGGGAGGACTAAAAACCCCCCAGAGGCCTCCCTGATCAGTGTGTGGAGATGGGGGTTAGGCTGGGATCAGGCCTTGGGCTGTAAGCGTTGCTTGGCACCTCCCCTAGACATCTGCCTGCAGGCTGTAATTTGGACGTGCACGTGGCAGCGGTGAACACAAAGCCACACTGGCATGAGGTAAGCAGCAGAAAATAGTGCCTTCAGTTCTTTTACCACCAGCCTCTGGTAGCACAGGAGGTTGGTGACCTGAATTTCAAGGGTGGAGTACTTTGAGGAGAGACTGAACATACTTTAATGTCAGGATAGATGGTGATGAAGCTGTAATGTATGGCCTGGAGCCCACCCAGCTACTGGAAGATAAAAGGCTGTCCCCAATTAATGATCATCTTACTCAGGGGCTCTTAGCCGTGTCATCGTGCCGCCTTTTGCACATTTGCGAAGTCATTTTCCAAAAAATCGTTTCATATCTTGCCCTGCAGTGGTAGTTATTGTTACTCGTTTCCATGCATAGGAGGGGGCAGCACAGTAGCCTGTGATCTCAGCGTGACCTGGCTCCTCTACAGGAAATCCGCCGCGCTCCAAAGAAGAAGCCAAGGAAACAACTCTTTCCTGACGCTGTACGGCCAGGTGGAAGAGTGGGTGAGTGCTGCAAGAAACACAGGGACGCGCAAATTCAGTGGCACATGCTTGGAGAGTTTAACCTTGTGGTGTGGGT
This sequence comes from Mchenga conophoros, assembly GCF_057382185.1. Taxonomy (NCBI): domain Eukaryota; kingdom Metazoa; phylum Chordata; class Actinopteri; order Cichliformes; family Cichlidae; genus Mchenga; species Mchenga conophoros. The sequence goes on from NC_140541.1 coordinate 37,862,885, forward strand.
GGGCAAGAGAGCGGATACGCACATGCACACAAAAGATCTTGATCCTAACAGATGTGCACCATCTGCACACCAAGTAAAACAATGCTGTTCTGTAAAACAGGTGGTAAGGAAAAGATCAGCTCACAGGACGAGCATCTAACAAAGAAGAAGAATATGACTACTGTCTCATAATCAAAGGAGGATTCGAAATGTGCAGCGTGCAATAAGGAACACCTATAACTTACTAAATTGAAAGTTCATAGTTAAGCACAGCTGCCACAGCTCTATAATTTATTCAACACTAGGTCGTCTAAGACCTTGGCTAAATTGCTCATTGATACCATCCACCCATACATCAAACTTTGAAAGGATCTACAGCTTTAATTTATTTTACCACACAGCAATTTAGTGTTCCAGAGCCGAGGAAAACACCAGTCCGAGCTGTGTATGCGATCAGTGAGAAAGCAGGAAATCAGCAGGTTGAGCAAGGTAGCAAACATCCTCAAAGACGCATTCAAGCAAAGAATTTTATCAATCTCTGGCATCAGGCTTTTGTGAATATGCTTTAATACATATTTTTCATGCACACACACATATTCAAATCTATAATAAAAGGTTTGAATGGTGTCATGAGAATTTATGCAAAGGAAAATTTTAAGGAAAGCAAAAGAACCTTGAAAGTAACAATTGTGTAAAAGATGGCCACATGTGCCGAGCTGCAGACAGCATGATGGAAACAGCTTTTTATAGCTTCGAAAGCGCCGTCCAGTCAGGTTTGAGGACTTCCTCTCTTCAGGGCTCCTGGTCACTACAGGCTCAGAGGCCTTTAAATGCAAAACAAATCTCAGTATTTAAGTACGTGGCTGCTGGTACTGAGATAAACGTGTTCATTTATTTTGTTTCAGTGGGCGACAGACTAGGACTGCAGGTCGGCCGGTTTATCACAGAGACTCTTGCTACCTGGCCATGCTGTTGTAATAAAGGTAGAATACTAAGATAAGCAAGGCTGCTTTGAAAGCAACATTATCTGGACGGCAGCATATGCTGCAAAACTTGTTTATCATACAGCATATGTGCAAGTCGCTAATGTCGTGCCATCATGGACGCGGGCTTTTGAACCGGGAGCTGACAGCAGGCCAGATGTTCCCTCTCTTCTTCACCCAAAAGCTGCATTGTTGATGGTTTCCCAAAGTCATTTCAAATCTCGATTTGTTGGACACAACACGACAAAATTGCTTCTCTTGAGTCTGTGTGCTCTAATAACACGTCTACTTTGTTACTTGCTATGACGCCGCAAGGTGTCATAGCAAGGTTACATAATACATAATACAGCAAGGTTACATAATACACTGGTGTCAATCTCAATAATAAAATGTTCCTATTCATAGTCATTTGCTTAATATGCAACCTTTGTTCTCAATAAATTAATTCCAATGTCCAAGGTCTACAATCCATGCAAAAATCAAGCTTGGCCCTGATAATCATCCCTACATCTCTCCATGTAACGCCATCAGCTCGACCTTTGGGGCCTGGGGTCAGGCTCTTTGGGTCTGTCAAGTGTGACTGGCAGTAATAACTCACAGCTCACAGACAGATTTGGGCCACGTCCACACTAATGCGTTTTCGATTGAAAACTTTTTCTCCCGTCCACGCTGAGACGGCGTTTTCAAAACACTCTCAAAAGCGCATACATACATACATACATACATCGCAGTGTGGACAGCAAAAATGGAGACTTTCTAAAACGATGACACATGTTAGTCATGTGATGCAGTCATGTGACTAATTAAACTAAGACAGCGGAGGGCGTTACACAGCAGTTGTTTTGTTTGACAGCTCTATTAAAGATTAATATCAGTCTGCACGCGCTCCTGAGAGCTTTTCTTCAAATTCTTTAATTCTCACTCGCTTTTGCAACTTTGTACTTTTGTGTTACTCGCAGCAACAACTCCACCTCATTGTGAGTCCATTTAAAAAACTCGCTGCTTTTCCTCCACATTTTGCTGCAACGTTTCAAAGAGCCGGAAAGTAAATAAGCGGCAGACGGAAATGAGGCAGGTCGAATCTTCTTGCGCTTCACGCATGCGCAGGACTGGAACGTAATGTTTTCAGCCGTTTCAATGTGGACGCACAACTGTGTGAAAAAGACCGAAAACACTAGTGTGGACGCAGCGCGCTTTCGGAAGGAAACGCCGTTTTCAAATCTGTCCGGGCCGGTGTGGACGTAGCCTTAGAAATACGAGTTTATATAATGATGTACGTCGTTGTTATATCAAAATGTAAATAAATGATCTGCCTCATAATAACACATAAACCAGTTTGTTATTACTCTCAGTCTTAGTGAGATTATTATGTGTGACAGTTAATAAGACATCAGTTTGTGGGAGTTTACTTTGTGTGTCTGTGTGTTGTTCGGGGCAGATAATACTTACTGAGCACCTGCAAAAAATTAACTAAAGCATGCAGTGTGTGCTCGCTTCTATTGAGGCTCTTCAGCACACAATAATATAAATAAATCTTATTATTGTCGGAGATATAAGGTTGGACGCTGGAACAATATTGCACGCAGCTAATACGAGTCTTATCTATTTGCCTGCGTTTCGGTATGCCTCACATATTTTGTTAAGCAAGCTATGTACACAGATAAAAGCTGCACCCATTGTTCTGACTATGAATAGGCAGAGTTTACAATGGATTTGGACGCTGACACACAGAGCAAATCCATTTAAAAAATATATGCTCGCCGAAGCAATAACTATCAGCCGCAGCAGTGTTTAATCTGTATCGTGTTAAACTATTGGCAGGTAAACGTATCGTCTTTGAAGACGGGGAAAATCTAAAGCTTTCTAAATTAAACACTGACAGCAGGGTTTTTAGTCTCATGGCATCAAAGAGATGAAAACTGCTCATGTAGAATTACAGCACAAATCAAGAGTCAAAACCAGCACGATCATACTTAACACAGACACGTTTTTCATCTCACGGTTTGTACGTTCAGTAACAAGCAACAGGGGCCCAACGTGAGCAAGAAGCAGGATGTAAGGGACTGCTCTCCTCAGGGGCAACGGGAGGTTATTACCGTCATGACGTCCGAAAAATAATTCGTTTATTCTGCATTTGTTAGCCATTTTTTCAGTTTCAACCTGATGGGCTGCTTAAGCTCTACAGGCTCCTAATCAGTGCGTGTACACTGTACTGCATTTTTCTAATGATATAAGCAGCCAGAGTACTGCCTGCATGCATGAATGCAGCAACTGATTAGAAATTCTTGCATTATCCAGTTGAACACATTTGCATTTTATTCTTGGGTTGATGAGGTGGGTGGAAAAAGGAACACACACACGTTTTCTATCGTCTCACCATTACGCCAACACACATGCTGGAGAGGACTCACGCTGCCCACCTGAGTCAAAGTGCCATTTCAACAAGTGCCCACTTAAATCCACCTACATGCAGGTTCTGAGGTGCAACTTACCAAGGCGTCCTTGAACACAGTATTATAACACCAGAACAGTCCATGTGACTCGTTTGTTACCCAACAGCTCGAGCTGTGCAAATATCCAATAATATGTACTGTGTCCTTATTTCATATTATTTATAACATGCATAAATCCACATATTGCCTTTTGGTTAGTGTTAGATAGCACAGGTGTGATATCATCCTGCAGTAAATGACTCTGAAGTCCACATCCAGTGAGTAAACTTTATTTTTTCCAACCATATCTTGTTCAAAATAAATAAAATACTAGCAGAAGCTGAAAATTTCTGGATCAGAGTGAAAAAAGGAAGTGAAAGCTGAAATCTGTGAGAAGGATGAAACAGTTGTAAACTCGTGGAGAAGGGTTAACGCGTTATACGTAGTGTAATTAAACATTACAGGGTCGCATTGAGAGATCTGATATATGACTGTTATCAGACAGGCAGTACAGTTAGTTTACACGTGATACCCAACCTTTGACCTCGAGAGCACAAGTCTTTCTATTAAAAGTGTAATAACAATGATTTATGTCACCAGTGCTTCTAACAGATGCTGCAGGTCCTTCACATTATGCTTAATATGACTGGACCTGGACCAGTGGGAAAATAATAATAATGAAGAGCAAAGCTCAAATCAAACAACTCTACTTGAAGTGTAATTGTATTCCTTTATTGTTTTGATTAACTTTTGAGCGCCTCATGCTGAGACAGATCTTAATACTGACGTCAAGACACAGACGTGACAGCTGGAAGTGCTGATGCACACCATGGTGATGAAGCTCTGTGGTCAGCGCTTCAGTCAAAACTTTATTAAACATTAGGAAAATGTGATCCTTGTCTTGACTGTCAGCACACAGTAATGGTGGCTTCAGAGAGGACACTGACTTTAATGTTAACTCCAAGCTTAAACACAACTGTAACCCGACTACGCTGATCCACGAGGTTTCACCTCATTACGCCCGACCTCGGCGCCCACATGTGGACTTCCGGACACGACAAGGACAGAGTTTGTTCAGAGTTTCCAAAGAGGTGTGTGCATATACACAGAAACGTATGCACACATGCAAACGCCTCAATCTGTGACTGGCTAAGTGGCAAGGGGCAGACAATACAGGACTGCAGGCCATCTGCATGCTGCTGCGCGTGAAGAAAGGCCACTGATTAGTTCATCTCTAATGGGCTGCCTGTGTTTTGAAAGGAGGAAAACACCTGCCAGTTAATCATTAGGTGCCTCATCTGGGCAGGGAGCATTTTACTTAATTGGACAGCAGACAGAAGAGCGGACAGATTCATGCAGACGGGTGTGGCCGTGCAGCTCCGCAGAACTACGAACGAACTCTCCATCCGGGCTTGCGTTCAGCCATTTTTATGAACTGAGAGAGGAAAAATGGAAAAAGCAAAAAAGACTTACAGTCCCCTAAACTTCAGTATTAAAAGGTGTTACGAGCCATCATGGGCAGAATTTACATGCATACATATTCAAAAGCATCTCTGGATATTGTAAAATCTTCCAGAGCAATGTGCAGGTCGTGAATCAGACTGCAGGCTGCTCGATAACTGCTGCGCGGGTTCTCCTAAACTGATCAATATGTACTGCACGGCTCTCTGGCCTGGCATCAGCCACTGTTTATTCGTAATAATTATAATTAAGATGGGAGCTCAACAGTCAATTAGCCTACTTACAACATTACAGATAGGGGACCAGCTGCAGGTCTGCCTCCAGCTGATGTACACACATCACAATTTGTCTGGGGACCAAAGGAGCAGGTGCGAAATACGTTTCCACCTGCACGCCATCGATGTAACTTACTCTTACAGCAAACACACACCCGGTATACACACAGTGAGGCAACAACAACACAACAGCACTAACCAATAGTATCGAGTTTTACAAAATCCGTAATTGTCCTGAATCACCTGAAGTCGCACATCTTCCACCATCGCCCAAACGCACCAGCATCGAGGGAACTGCCATTTATACGCATCATTGTGTAACTGCAACAACTACTTCAGCATCAGCCATCGAGGAGCCAGAAGTGACCACGGCATGATGCCATCCATTTGTGTTTAATGCAGCTTCGTGCTTCTGGATCTTTGGGGCCTCCAAAGAACTGCGACCTTGTCTGCTGCAGCCTGTTCTGAGCTTCTGACTTTATACCGTATCAAGTGTCTAATGAGGATCAGAGATGAGAAGAGGACGATTATACAGCCCTCTGTAGTTAGCTTAATTAAAGCTCAACACTGAAGGACGTCAGACCCGCCCAGTCAGTGTGCTAATATTCCTGCAGAGGCTAAATGAGTTACCAAAAACAGGAACTTGTGTTTTAAAATTGGAAATGCTGCAGAGAACCGAGAGTCATCTTTAATCTAAAAATATTAGCCGGACACTCGGTTCTCTAGAGTCCATAAATATTGTGCATTCGAGAAGGAAAAACGAAACAAAGCAAATTATGATGCACGCTCATACTGGCTGATTTCTCCTGCTCCGCTCTGGCCTCGCCTGCACGGCTACATCACAGCAGAGTCCCGATCGACGCTTAAAAACAATAAATACAAAAACAACCCAGGAGCAGACTGAGTGGACGCGGCGTGCCGAGTGTGTCGTCAGCTCTTTAAAAACAAAAAGGCGACTCCTGTGACTGAGGATGATTTGCTTTGTGTTTGTGAAACACTGCTCTGCTTTGAATACCAGTCAAGTCAAATCTATTCAAATAACAACATTCAAATGAATTTGTAAACCACAGCTATCCAGCTGCAGCGAGCACGTTTTTCATCTTTTCTGTGTGTAAAAGGGGAAAAAACTAATGTCAGTATGGGAAACATTCAGCTGCAAGATGGAAAGAAGTGAACGAAGCCACACGCATCGCATGACTCAAACTGACCTCCTGAGGTTTTAGTACATTTACATACATTTTGTAAAATTTCTGTCAAGTGCTGGTCGCCCGGGCGGACGCATGTGACCACACTGAGGGTTTAATATTACAGGAGATCGATGCTGTGCTGCAAAGCCGAGTCCAGATGGTCCGACTCGAGGATTAACATCAATTTATGAAGCATGTTGACATAACCTGCCTTTGAGCTCTTCTTAAAGAGTCTGTCCCATTAAAGAGGCCATGATCTTTAGTGAGCAATTATCCATACGTTATATTATTCTTGCTCCCTCTGCAGGGATGCACGCTTTGATGCTTTTTGCAGAGCATGAAAACGACCTAAATGATCCAGTGGAAATGCAGTTAAGAGATTATTTTGAAAATCTTGCACGCTGCCAAAAATCAGTGTTGTTGTTTGTAATGCTCTGATAATCATGCTGGCCATTTACATTTCTGGCTACTTTCACAGTTTGACCGTGAGACTCGCAGCTCTGATGATTTCCATCTTTAACATCCTTCAAAATAATGACAGAAGGATACAGGGGAACGTTTATCATAAAGGGGTTGAACGGCAGTCAAAGTGGAATTCAATGATGAAAATGTTAAAGACAAAAGTCGACAGCAGGATTTCTTGAGCCTCTTTGTGTGCGGTGAGAGGAGAGAGACGTGACAGGCACTGACCAGCGAACAGGAGGGGGGAAAGCAGCTTGAAACTGTGTCGTGTCGGCTCCGGCTGTAAAGTAAAGCCAAAGAGTTTGCTTTTGTCTGCAGGGAGTATGTCTGCTCTGGGACGAGAGCACTCTCGCTCCTCCAGTCGGAGTCTCTGAGGGCTTCTGCCGCAGCCCAGAGACACAGCGGGCTAATTGCCGAGTGCCGAGCTTTGTTTTGTCTTGGCACAGTCGCAGCAGTGCTGACTTAATGTTGCCAGCGGACAGATGGCATGCCACGGCACTGAATGGCCAACACTCCCCATACACTAGTTAGGGTCCCTCTGATCTCAGCACCCCCACCTCCTCCATCCATCCCAATGCATTAGTCACTGGGTCCAAACCGATAATCTGCAAAGAGCTTCTCAATACCCCATCTTCAAGAGACAGATGACAGTTTCTTCTCACCACATCAAGGCTAACAAAGCCTCAAAAAAGTCCTTTTTCCAAACCAAATCTAACCTCACTCTCTTTAATTTACATTTATACGCTCGCCGGGTGTGAAGAGGACCTTAGAGCTGGACTCACATGTGTGGGCTTAATTCGTAGAAGTTCCTGTTGCGATACTCTTCTACTTTCTCTGGTGTGTAGATGGGCAGGGACCTGTAAGGGTTCATGGAGATCACCACGCTGCCAATGTATGTCTGAAGGGAGAAGGAGAGACAGAAAGCATTAGCACCAATCCACAGGTTACTTTCTCAGTCTGCACAGCTTAACGCCGCCGTGCAGACGGGCAGTCTCTGAATCAAAAGGACGGGAATTCTGCTAATGTCAGCGTTTCTCAGACAGGTATTCTTAATGAAAGCTCGTGATGTGTGAAGTAAAGCTGAAGACGTGTGAAAACAAGGAGAAAAACACGTTTGTGGGCTGAGCAGAGTCATTTAGCTTTAGTGCCCAACGCTGCCATACAAGACAAGCCTGGAACAGCTGCCGGGACAAAGTCCAGATGAGACAAACTTCCTGCTCTGATATTACAAAAACATCAGTCAGCTGATATCAAAGGAAAATGCAAGAACATCCAACCTCAGTCATTTTTATTAAATCAAAGAAAATCAGTGTTTTATATCAAATGGAACAAATTCATGTAACATCCAAACAAGTCCAACAAATCACACTCATCAGAAATGTCTCAAAGCGAACGCAACCGGCTATCATCTCCATCATCATCCTCCTACACGGCAAACAGAACCTTTCAAGCATCAACCTGAAACATTTTCTCTGCTCTCTATGGTAATGGCTGTTGCATAAGCCACTCTGACGAGAGCGGAGCACGGCCTTCCCTGTGGCAGCACCGCAGCCTCCCACTGCCTCTCGTTCAATAACACACCAGAGTGCAGAGGATGTGCACAGAGGCAACGAGAGCTGCAAATGTAAACAAAAAGTCACGTGTTCTGAGCAAAAGCAGAACACGCGCGCACACAAAAAAGAGAAGCATTAAAAACCTGAAACTTTTTCCCCCACTCGGCCTTTTCAAGTCATTAAATAAATCACAACTTGAGAGGAGCTTCATGCTTCCTCGTGGTTCAGCTCACACATCAGAAGATGTACGAAGAGCTTTGAACTGATGGGACTAAAAGTTCCCATCACCCCACAGTGTCTGCTGTGTTTGTCCCGGGATGAACAGCAGGGCATCTGCTCCTACGTAGTTTCCTTTTTATAAATACTAAGACCTCGATGAAGCCAAAGACATTCACGCTCCTCAACATGAAGCTTTGTTTCATTATTTTGGAAAACCTGAAAACCTTTTTTTTGCAGCTGCACTTTGCTGGAGATGCTTTTTTACTTTCAGGCAACAGTTTGTTTCTTTAACGTCGTCACGCTGAAATCCTCAGTCAGCCTTCTGGAGACTGGGAGTCGTCATGTCCCCAACTATATCCCCTTAGCATAACACTCCCTCCTCCATTTCTACAAGTGGGAGTACTGGCCAACATACTGGACCTCCATCTCTTTCACATCTGACTGAACACGGCATGCTGCACATCCGGTTTCTTTTTGTGGGCTTTTGGAAAAGTTTTATCTTGTATGTTTGTGCCAAAGATCAAGCAAGATGTGATTCTTTTATGTTATGCAATGTCCTTCACACTGCATGAGCTGTCACAGAAACCGTGATTTCCTCTAACGACGCCTGTGCCGAGGCTGATTTTCAGAGCTCGATTGTGTGGGTAGCTCACCATCTGTAGCGTCTTTTCAGAAGGATGAAAAATGCAGCTCTGATTAGTGGGACAGCAGTTTGCTCTGTACCTCCTGATTACCGTCGTACCTGAGCCCGTGGTGATTTTCAGTTGGTAGCACATCTTCCTGCATCTTTTGATGTCTCTGACGATCCTTTTCAAAGCCGAGCTGCGATGCAGAAATGCAGAACGACGCAGGCCCGGCGTTCGCAGGTCAGGTTTATAACCACATCGATCCATTACGTAAACTGGAACTCGCAGGCTTTTTCAGATTCGTCTTAACGATCACGGGGTTTCTACTTTCTAGGCGTGGCTGTAGCTCAGGAGGCGATCGGAGGGTTGGTGGTTCGATCCCTGCTCCAATCTGCATGCCTGCATATTTTTTACATTTATATACTTTGGTGTTGTTCATGAGATGAAGAAAGTAGGATGTGTGCACAGTCAAGACACTGTATGAATTTCTTTATCAATAAATCCACACGCAAGGAAAAGACGCCATCACATCTAATCAAGTTATTGTGTATGAAAGTCTTCATGGTTCCTCTGAGCCACACAATAACAGGGACATTTTTCCAGTTACAGACGCATGATGTGCTGTCCCTCTGAAAGACAAAGCCATGTTTCTTCTGCTATGAGCTGTCATATGATAGTTTGGTGTGGGGGATGGGCCCGTTTGTAAGGAATGATGCCACATGAGGGAAAATACATTTGCAAGCAAGGACTGCACACCGCAGATTTATTGGGTAAGTACAGGTTTTAGTGCTTCTCCTGGTCATCGCTCTTGAGGTGCAGCTTTAGCAGATTTAGGGCTATGTGATTTACCTTTCCATAAACAGTCTATTTTTATTTGCATCTAATATTGCATATATGAAGTGGGTTTAACTACTGTAGCCACATCATTTAGGTAAGCACCACCAGTGTTGGTCAAGTTACTTGAAAAAAGTAATCAGTAACTAATTACTGATTACTTTCCCAAAAAAGTAATCCCATTACTTTACTGATTACTTATTTTCAAAAGTAATTAATTACTTAGTTACTTTTTAAAAACACGATTTACAACCTGAGTAGCTGATAAAGCGATAGATCTTTCAGCCCAATTCTACTTTTTCTGCATAATCCATCATACAAAATGTAATCAAATGGAAAAGTCTCTTTTTAAAACTTGTTTTATTAGTTTTAATCTTTTAACTTTATGCATCAAGCAAACATTAAATTATCTGCAACATTCTCTGACTGGAAGAAATTAGTTTAACATTTAAAGCTATTTTCTGCACATTCCAGCACATAAAATAAAATATTTTTTGTGTTTACACTCAGTCTTTCAAATAGATGCAAGTAAAACACAGCAGAAAATAAATAAAGTCAAAGACTCAGCGGTGCTGTTGCTCTATTTTCACCTGTAAAGCAGGAGTGGGGCAGGCGGAGGTTTGCCCTGGTGCAGGTGTGCCGCGGTCAGTGGAAGAATCCGCGAGTTTCTCTGTGAGTTTCCCATTACGTCGTAGCTACTCGGTGCTTGTTGGAAGTTTAGGGGTTTTTCGCGGTAAAAAGAAGTTTTCTTCCCACGCACAGCGGACACTAATGTTTTTGTCACTTTTTATGGAATCAAACTCAAAGTAAGGTCAGTACTTCCACGCTTTAAACGCTGCACGCTCATACTCTCTCTGCACTCGATATATGATCCATTGTTGATCTGCACACAGCTGTTGTCACGAACGTCGCACTCGCTTACGTCACTGTCGTGAGACATTCTCGCAAAAAAATCACGGTTTTAGTAACGCAGTAACGCAGCGTTCCTACGGGAAAGTAACGGTAATCTAATTACCGTTTTTGCAATAGTAATCCCTTACTTTACTCGTTACTTTAAAAAGTAATCAGATTACAGTAACGCGTTACTGCCCATCTCTGAGCACCACACAGGGAAAACCTGAGTTTATGGTTTCAAAATGTCACCACAAAGGTTTCATCTTCAGATCACAAAAATCACAGTAACTTTTTGAATCTAATTATTTTGCAGAAGAAGGACGATTAGCGGACAAAGCATTTAAAGGTTAGGGTGGCAGCGATATCTACTGAACTTTAACGGTTTCCAATCTTCACTTTTAGCTGAATTCTATTTTTTCTTCCTTGGAGTGTGAGAGGAATACATAACTCGAGATGTAACTCACTACTTTTCACATTAAGTAACTTAATGACAGCCGGTCATTCCTTTCTTCATTCATCTCAGGTTTGAGTTTCTCTTCATGGCTCTTTAGTTTTACAGCCAGCCAACTCAGGGATGTCCAACTCCAGGCCTTGAGGGCCGGTGTCCTGCAGGTTTTAGATGTGTCCTTGATCCAACACAGCTGATTTAAATGGCTAAATGACCTCCTCAACATGTCCTGAAGTTCTCCAGAGGCCTGGTAACGAACTAATCGTGTGATTCAGGTGTGCTGACCCAGGGTGAGATCTAAAAGTTGCAGCACACTGGCCCTCGAGGCCTTGTTGCCCAGCCCTGAGCTAACTGCACTCATGGTGTCACAGCTCAGTGTTACACACAGGTAGTAAAATCCCATTTACTTTCAAAAAGTGCACAACATCTAATCAAAGTCGAACTAAGCGACGTCTCCTGGGAATACAATGTTAATGATGAATAGCAGAGGGAAGAAAACAAAGAAACAGCAACAGATCCTCAGCTTATCAGCGTGAGGCAGTACCGTGCATTTACCCAGGACGTCCTCACAGCTCCGTGTTCACAGTAACACTCTGGTGTTTGTATGCAGGGGAACGAATATGAAGAAAACAAACAAACAAACAAACAAAACAGGGAACTTCCAACTTCTTCACCACTGACAGAGCTGAAGAAGAGCATTGAGAATAACCAGACATATTCTTCACACTGAACATGGCCGCCATCCTACAAAGCAGAAGAATCGCTGCCACAACATAAAGCCCAGAACCAATTGACTGATACGGTGGATACACTTCAACAATCCCCTTCTTCTACAGATAAGTCGTCAGCTAGACTGCCGGGCCTTCCTTCCTCCTAAGCTCTGGATTTCATGCCTCATTTGAGGGCACCGACTACATTCCTCCGTGATTTGATTTATTGATTGTATAGCCAACACTGAAATAAGTGAAGCATGGGAGGAACAATAGAGTTATGAAAAGTATCTGTGCATTTCCTAGGAGAAGCCTTCTGTAGCGTTCAGAGCGAGAGAGTGAAGCAGTGTTGTTGCTCTGCTACCGAGCCCGTCTTTTTCTCCACGTTATCTGAAGTCAGTGTTATTAAGCCTTGTTAATGTAGGAAGCAGCAGACTTACATAGATCTCACTGTGGTCAAAGCGCTTCTTCAGGTTGCCAAGGAAGGAGTCCTCAGAGAGGGGCTCCAGGAGGACCATGTCGCCGACCCCAATCATATTGTCTAGAAGTGACGTCTTCACCTCCATCTTGGCTGTAGTCGTCCCCCCCTGCAAGGATATAAGAAGGAAACATACATTAGAGACTCATTTAGAAAAAGGGGAAGGCTCTGGAGGAATCCTGGTGGGCCAAAGTGTGCATGAAGCACAGAACTGCATGTTTTATATGGAAGAAAAAGCACAGAATGCATCAGCCTTGTGTCTCCTATCAGATCCTTTTTTTGTCTTTGTGTGCATCACGTTCCAGCAAACTCGTCAGAGGCGTCCTCTCGTTAGAAAACAAACAGTCCTAAACTTAGCCAATGTAAATAAACTCAGTGCAGGGGTACACATGTGTGGAAGGCAAGAGTTTGCCTCCAGAGGCGGAGCGGGGCCTTTTGATTGGCTAATAGGTCTCCTTCTCCCCTGTGGCATGCGAGAATGTCCCATAGAAACTTACATAACTAAGCAACTTTGCCCCTGACTTGTGGGTGTCTGCTCAGCTGGAGTCTCCTCCTGTTTCGGGGTTTCGTACGAGTCCCATGAACTCCACTGGAGAATTGTACTTTTCTCCTGTGCTGCTTTGCTTGCTGTGATATAATATTCGGCTGGAAAAGAGTCCCGGCTGTGACAAAGACTGTGCTGCGGCTGGCAGTTTTCAGTCCAGTCTCCTTTGGGAGAGTAATCCCAACGCCATAGGGCTGGAGATAAAAGAGGGGCCTGGGATGCATTCAGGGCTTTGCTGCACCAAAAACCTAATGTCTGCTGTTGTGACAGACTGCCCACACAAGACCAATAGATGAGGCCATGCAGTCGTCTATTGTTCGCCGGTAGGACAGACGTCTCTTTCTGAATAGTCAGAACGGATCGTGCTCTGAAGCAAATGAAAATATGACAGGGGCATAATGCACTGTGATGTTTTAGACAGCATTGGGAATGAATGAACCGTCGTGGGTGGCAATCAGAAGCAGCCCGAAAACGAGGCGACGTCTGACACTCAAAACACAGAAACAATATCGTCGTGCCTCACGGACACAGACGCATCTTCAACCGTGGATCCGATACGTGACTGGAAACTGTTGGAGGTGCGGAAAAGGAAGGGGCGGATATTTCACCAAAAAAGGAAAAAAAGATTTTTCAGCTGTCAAACCGACTTTTAGCTGCAGCGTAAGAACAGCACGACTTTCTGGAAAAAACTGGAGACTTCTATTTCACTTTTTCCCTGGCTTGTGTTCCCCCGCAGGGCACACTATTATTGGCCCATAAAGAAGCTGCCCAGTTCTTAGCAGCAGGCAGGAGTCTGTTTCCAGCAGCACTCGCTCTCACACTCAGCACGGAGACAACTTTTAAAGACTGAAAAGAAAAAAACCGATGATGGATGAAAAATTATTTAGGAAACCAAGACATTTGAAATGCCTCTAATGATGTCATCAACCCCATCTCGGTTTAGCAGGCTCCAGTAAGGGGAGAAATATGTTATTACTTAAGTATATATATTTCATAAGTAGGTTACTTCCTCTTGGCCTGATGGCCTCGTGCCAAAGCAGCCCCAGTGATGGCTCGAGTCGACCAGCTGCTCGAGTGGTTTGTAGCGCACTTTAAAAATATAATTACTTACATTTGAAACAGTTGCAAAATTCTTTGGAGGCATGAAAAACAGCAGTCAGTTGTTCTGTGATCTCAGCCCATATGCTGCTTATGTGTAGGACTTTATAATGCAGCCGCTCTGCTGCAAATCAATAAATATCATTTTGGATCATTTCCACATTTCAGAGAGGAGCAGACTTCCTAAAGCCTGCACGTGTAAATAAACCAAAGTTTACAAAACACCTAATAGCTCCTCTGTAATTACTGAGCATCCAGAGCATCGGGGATTTTGTACTAGCCTGCAACAATCAATATTAGTCAAACCAATTACACCAAACCAGTTAAATACTCATCTACTGCAAACTGATTGCCCGGTCGGTCATGGCAGCGAGTGCAAAGCCACGCCACACTGAAAGTCTGCTACTAAACACGAGTGTTTAAAGCAGGGAGCTTATTCGTTCTGAGCAAAAGCAGATTCTGACGCCTCGTGTTGACCTGGGAGATAAAGCTGCCCGAGTGCCAAAAATGTGGCATCTGTCTGCATCTTGGACATCCTCGGCTGATAACCCACTACCCCACATTTAGAAGTAGTTTCCAGGCAGCCTGTGACAAAAATCCCATTAATGGGAATTGCTGCCTGCTGCTAAATGTTGTACTACATCCAAGAGAGGGAGAATGAGAGAAAACCTGACGGCTTTGATTAAACTCCTGGGATTATCCTTACTGCTGTGTGGGAGAGAAATGGGGGATAAAACTTATATCAGCTATACTGATAAACACGAAAAACACTGACTTTTGTGGTTTGTCACAGATAAAGGGCAAAAAAGAAAAGAAGTTTTTTTAAATTGTGGTTGATATAAACACACTGATTTAATCAGCCTAAACCTGAATGACCTCGTATTAACCTCTGCCAATTTCCTCGGAGTAACCAGATTAGTAGTGCCCGGCTTTGTCACTCTCTCTCTCTCTCTGGTGCTTTTTGAATTTTGCATGTTTAAGCATCAAATGCCCCGGTATGGTTTAGCTGTCATTCATCTCAAATCTAGATCAGCGATGCAAGGCTGTATCTCACAGTCACCTTTACTGAGTGTGCTCACACTGGCACAGCGCCTGTGTGCAGCACGTGGCTGTGATTACACATTTCAATTTGGCGTATTACACCAAAAACATCAAAACTTAAAGTCTCCCACGGTTGGAGCTCAGCGAGGACGTTACTGCAGATGTAACACGAGGACTTTGAGTGATTTGCTAATTGAAGCCTAATAACCACTTTTTACTAAAACTTCTCGGGGCGGCGATGTTTCATGACTCATCATCAGCTGTCGGTGACGTGCTGCAGACTCAAAGCCATCCAGCGGCACTGCCTTAACCCCTGCTTGTTAACGCAGCATGAAGCTTGATGTGCGGAGCAGATAGAGCACACCCACGACTCCGGGCCGCCTCTGACACAACTCTCAGAATTAATTTCTAAATCAGAATTTCATCTACGAGTCCATCAGATTAAAGTGCTGCATTAAGAAGGAGCAAAGTGTCTGTACAGAAAAATAAAACACGTGAGAGATTTTATCATCTGAGATCTGATAGTAATGGATGCATGTCGCAGCAATAATATGAGATGTGCTCTACTTTGTGCCTCTGACATTGACCTAGATTTCTCAGTCAGATCACGCTATGGGGGAAACACGAATACAAAAATCACCATTAGAAGTACATTTAATATTTACAGGTCCTGATGTTCTTTCTGCCCTTCAGAGAGAAAAACGAGTCCAAACAAAGGTCAACAGCCGTGCAGGCACTCACAGGCATGCACAACACAAATAGTGACAACGCTGGAGACACAGCGGAGCCAGTGAACTCGCTGCTGAGAAACCTGTAACGGTTTTGAAAATGTCAGTATTTCCAGGACAGTCGACCAATTAGGCTCTGCATTGTGGCCTCTGATATAATCGCAGACACGGGTCTCGTGACGCTGCCTTTGGAGCAGTTGTTTGGGAATATAGTGGCATTGAACAGATGATAATAAACATCCATTATGCAGCATAATACTCTGTAAAATTTCCCGCAGATCAGTCCAGCTTTGTCACAGAAAAGTCACAACATGGCACGCTGCTGCCGCTGATGCAGATTAAAGCCCTCCCTAATGGAGCAGCAGCGTGGCATGGGGCCGTGCCAGAGAGCAGGGCAGGACAACGCAGCGAGGGTTACAGGAGCTCAACACAAGCAGCTGCCTGGAAACTGAACTGGAATTCCTGGGTCCCCAACACTCCAGGTGCAGATCTGTGTGAGGAAAGCTCGGCACGCCGACGGCCCAGAGCCGCTGTGACAGCACAGACGCTGAAACTGAACCTTACACTAGATGATAAACAGGAGATCTCACACAAATGTGACCCCATTAGCTCCGAACGCACAATCCAGGTCCAACATGAACCTGCAGCACACACACAAATGCTGTTCTTTATTTACAATACAGCCCAAAGTGCAGGCAGACATGAGGACGTTCAGTCAGGCAAGAAGCAGGCAGTATCTGGAAATCAAGATGACAAAGTATTACACAATGTTTACTCCACAAACCCTGAGAACTGGAGGAGTCAGCTTCTTCTTATGAGCAATGGGGCTTTACATGTTCATGACACAAGCAGCCAAAGTTCTGGTAATACCACGAGAGACTTCCTGAAATTGGGTTTTTGCGTTCATTTGCTGTGATCTCAGCCCCACTGAAATTTTCTTTCTGTTGTACTTAAAGTTATTTAAATAAGTCTGTGCAGCTTGCACAGCTTCCAAACTTCCCAACGAACCATCTGTAAGCTTGGAAGCTCAGCTCGTTTATTAATGAGACAATACGCTCACACAGCTTAAACAGAAGTATCTGCAACATTCTCCGAGAGGTCGGAGTGTCTGGAAATCATTATTCATTTTTATTCCAACAGAGAAGCTAAGATAAAAGTAAACGGTGCAGATAATAAGCTCCGATAGAGGACTTTATTCAGTAGTTTCTGCTCCTTCAAAAAGGTCAGCGCTGCAAGAGCTCGGTGTGACTCACACACAGTGCACTGACCAGGTGAAGCGGACCAGCCTTTACAGACCATTTCAAATTTCATCACAAGAAAAATGGCAGTTACAACCGAACTAAACAACACAGAGCACTGGCATCCTATTATCTTACTTCCTTTCATTGATTGTACTTATTGTATTTTTGTATTTCCTTCTGATATCTGTACCTGAGCTGAGGTGACGCAAAAATTTCCCCGTTGTGGGATCAATAAAGTCTTATCTTATCTCTTATCTAACTTTATCCACTCTAATGTTTACTGTGTTTAGTTGTGCTTAGTGCCAACATGACTGTGCAAGGACAATAAAAAGTTATCTTATGATGGAGCAGATTTAAGATTTTCTACTTTTTGCATTTATTGTGATCAACTACTGTTACTTTGTCATCAGGGTTAAACCGCAGCGCGAGCACTCAATCAGTATTGAAATAAGCGCTTCTGGGCATTAAATAAAAGCGCACAGGAGAACGGCAGCACTTTCATATACCGTCCTGCAGGCTGCTCTGAGTTAGCTGCTTTAGTGTTGTCTGCCTCCCTTTATAATAAGAGAATGGGGAAAGCAGCTGCAGCGGACTTGATGAAGCGGTGAGAAATAAAAACGTATGGCATTATTACTCTGGCTCCTCTGGGAAACTGAGGAAGTGAAGTTTGAGCTGCGAAGTCAAATGGGTGGAAAGTTCTCAGAGTTGCACGGCACTGAGAATAGTTCTTTGTTAGGACAGTAAACTCAAGATGAAGTGTGAAAGAAAAAACCTCCCCACCTAAAGCAAAACTGGGAGAAAAATCACAATAATGGGCTTCCAATGTGTCACCATGCTGATGAGGCCGTGACGTGGATGTGGAACTTTTAATGCTTCAAGCGTTCAGATCCCCACCCTGCACGAGAGGCTGCTGAAGGCAGCGGAGCATGCAGGCCTCCCTCTATCACAGCTGATGCATGGTTAACACAAGCACACGCCACACTACACCGGGTTACACAGGCAGGGAAGTGTAAACACCATTCATTACCATGGCGCTGGCTGGGGGACTTTGAACTGCCATCCATTCTGCATTAGGCCACAGCATCCCGCCCCACAGTGTTCATGAAGAGGCTTTTGGCACATGTTACAAAACTGTGGCAACTTGATGCAAGCTGCCCAACAAGCTCACGCTGAGCAGAGCTACTCCAATGGCCGACACGCAGCCCTCTTCCAGCTGAGCTAAACGGTTGTTACTTTTCTTTCCAGGAGTCTTTCTTGCAGCTCTGAAGGCTTACCACACACTACCTCTCACACTCAGCTTACATCACTGTTTGTTTGATCAGTGCGGGTAATAAAGTTCCCATCTGGTTTCCCAACTGAGAATCTGGCCAAAAGAGGTGGGACATATTTGTGGCAACCCACAAAGGGAAAGATACCAACTTTTTTTTCCCTCCTTCTTCTTTTAAAAGGTCTTATCTGATCCTCTTGGGACACCAAGTTCACCAGTGGAATTAGGAGTTGGGAAAAAAAAGAAAAGACGGGAATTAAAAACAACTTTGCATCAAAGGCAGTGAAGCAACAGTTGCTCATTGTTTGGACTTGACTGTTCCATTAACACTCATTTCCAGCTTCTGCGGCACTGAACACTATATTTACAGATGTGCTAAGGGAAGCAGCACCCCAAGCAGCTTTCCCCCTAAAGCAACTGTTTTTTCCTTCCTATGAGGTATTTCGCTTCTTCTACGAGTTCCAGGCTGGTTCCCAACCCACAGCAGACTCCGGCACAAAACAAACACTTTGTCCAGGAGGAACTTTGGGATGTTCCTCAGAGACGACTTTTATCCATGCTGAGCAGAAATGTTTTCCAGTCAGCAACATTATGATCTCTTGAAACCGGGGGCGCACTGAGGGCTAAGCCCACCTTCACCCACTTTATCCAGGATTTAATCTCGCATTGATCCGTCTCTGTATACCTTTAATCCAGGTATTTCCACAGATCATAGAGTGGGGCAATGCAAGGATATTTTAATGGAAAAAAACTTTAAATGATTCCAGAGTTTCATCGTCCTCTGCATGGGTCATTAAATCTGCCATTTCACACACAGAGCTGAGCGTTTGGTGACAGCAGCACCTGAAAACGCTCGTTTGGCGCTTGCTGTCCTCTGGTTCAGGGTCTGCAGTGGGTTTCTGGCTCCGCTCAGCCACAAAGACGGTTCTTGCCCGCAGATGTAGGCAATTAGCGACAACGGTTTTCAGGAATACTGCTGAATGAGCCGCGGTTTGCAGCAAGAAAGAGACATTAAACGAAATCCCTCCTGCGCTTTCTCCCCAAGTCATAGAAAAGTAAGAAACACACAGAGAGAAAGAGAGAAACAGACACAAAAAATAAAAACGTATATATTTATCCCCCAACCCCCTCCTGTACGGAGAGGGGAGGAATGAATGAGTTGGGAAGCAGGCGATCTAAAGAAATGGAAAGTTACATTTTCGGAAACTCTTCAAAAGTTAACAGCGATAAACCAGAGCCAACGGAGAAGAAAAAAGCTTTACACTTCCAGAACAACTTACCGCTTTAGCTCTGTGGAAGTTGCTCCCTCTTGTCCTAAATCCACTCCACGGACAAGAAAAAAAAGATCCCGGGATGATTCTCCAAGTCAGGAGAGGCTCCTGAAGCCCTTCCTGCTGTCTTTGGGTTAACTAGTGTCTGCCTGTGTTGGATGAGGCTGGAAGAGGCTCTCATCCGAATCTCAGCACTTTGAATGGAGCTCTGATGGACTTGAGAGCGCAGAAACTGCCGGGCGTAGGGAGTGGCTGGAGAGGCGGCTCTGGGCTAGTCAGCTCGTCCAGTGAGTCCCCTAATCACCTCCAGCGCTGGGGAGGTGGTGCCTTCAGGTGTCGTCGGAAACAATGCCACTTCATCTTTTGTCCCCACACATAATAGTTTAACGAAACATCCAAGTCAGAAAGCAAACAGCGAGCTGCTTCCTCCTCATATTTACTAACTAAACATTCAGGCAACGTGAGCTATTTTAACTGCTCCATGGCTCCTGTGCGGAGGAAAGAGGCGGTTTGCTGCAGAGACATTGAGCCTTGGAAGAATTTTTAAAAAGTAAACTGGACTTTGATTGTTTAAAAGTGAACTTTCATTATGCGGTATTATGATCTGTTAAATTATTCTCACATAAGTAACTGTAAAAAGGCGAACTGGTTAGGTTATAGTTGGCCAAACTTGTTTGAAGAAGTTCCCACACGACTTTAGGGAATAAAACCAAGATTTACGAGGTGAGTGTGAAGCAACATTAAAGTTTTCCTTCATCGTTATATATAGACAGACACTCCATCCACCCGACAGCACAATACCCCCCTCCTGTGTCTTAATACTACATAGCAACGACGATTTGACGAGCTTTTAATGAAACTCTGGGCCAAGTTTAATAGTTAAAGTCGCTCTCTGTGCACAGGAAACTCATATTTGTGATTTTGTTGGGGGGTGTTTGTCTCTTCTTGTACTGATTTACAGATTCGGACTTTACGGTATTTGGGGTTTAAACCAGATTTTCTTTTAAATATCACTCACTCCTGCGTTGCATCCAGAGAAGACCTGCAGTATCACTGCATGTTATTTATTTGGTTTTAACCGCTTAAATTTCGCTCTTCAGTCAAGTGTGGCGACCC
The DNA here is from genome assembly GCF_057382185.1 of Mchenga conophoros. Taxonomy (NCBI): domain Eukaryota; kingdom Metazoa; phylum Chordata; class Actinopteri; order Cichliformes; family Cichlidae; genus Mchenga; species Mchenga conophoros. Next base: position 37,883,732 of record NC_140541.1, read on the forward strand.
AAATAGACTGCGTTAGTGCGCACGCGCGGTTACGTCTACAGCTTCCTCTTCCCTAGAACTGGTTGTACTGGAGTCCAGTTATACTAGTTTCTTTGTCACGGACTGTTTTTGTTCTTAAAGAGGATTTCGGTGAGTTTCTGACTAATTTTTTCTCTTTGTGGAGCCGAGCGCTGCTCGCACTAGTTCAGTTTACTGCGACACTGCGGATGGAAATTCCAGGAAAATGGATTATAGTTAGCAGCAAGCTAGCACTGCCCCAGTGTTATTGTGTTATCTGAAGTCAGATATCCAGAGTTGGCTCGCTCGGCTTTGATAAATATAGACTGTCACAGCTGGCCTTTTTTGGTGTGATATTTATAATATGTACAGAGTAAAGTGCTGTTTTTATAGATTCGTATCATGACAATGAACGAAGGTAGACAAATGTCCTCGTATGGTGCTGTGCATGCACTGCTGCTCGTACATTTAGCACGCGTGGTGACGTGGACGATGCTAATAACTGTGGTTACCGCTAACATTTATGGTAAATAGCATTGTTGTTTATACCTGTATGAGTATATGTGTGTGTATACATCCCCAGGGGTGAAGGCTCATACCAGCTTCTGCCCTTCCCTCCCAAACAAATAATGGGGGTGGCTAACATCTGGCTTGTTTCACGTTGCGCTCCCACATGCACACAACATTTGTATGATTCATGCAGATTTGATTATGCATGGGTGGAACTGTGCGGACGGATCCCATTGTTGTTTCCTCACCCTGAGCTCATTTATGTTTTTCTTGCAGAGTGTTTTTATGAGTAATCAAAGGCAGCAGAAGCCTACGCTAACAGGCCAGCGTTTCAAAACTCGGAAAAGAGGTGAGAAACCGCCGAGCATCACTTTGTATTGGTCACATTAAACACAGGTGGTTTCATCAGGATATACAGATCACGCCCGCCTGTCCTCCCTGTAGCTTTTCATGCTACCAGCAATGGAAAAGCACAGATTGTGAAATCCTGGATTGACTCCAACCTTGATGCCATAATTAAAACAAAAAAATCTTGCAGATAACCAATGCCAATTTTCAGTTCTGATTCAATTCTATTCTATTTTATTTATATAGCACCAAATTTCAACCACTTAGTCTTTGACTTACAACTATTGTCAAAGACCCTACAATAATGCAGGCCGGCAGTACCAAAATTTGCCTGTTTTTAATCTTTTACATTCTCTGCCAACGTTTTGTAACTGGGAACAAATACTTAATATGAAAAAAATATATGTAGTATTTAAAAGACTTTTGGCTCTTCATCATGCCAAAAATCTGAACTATCTGAGTCCCCCTTTTTTCTTTTTTTTAAACGAAATCTAAGTTCAGCTTCACTAGCCACACCCACACATCATTTCAATCCATGAAATGAGTTCTGCTGAACCAAGAAATCATTTCATGGATTGCATTTATATAGTTTTAAATAACTTTTCATTTCGAGACCCTCAAAGCGCTTTACAATGCCACTATTCATTCACTCTCACATTCACACACTGGTGGAGGCAGCTACAGTTGTAGCCACAGCTGCCCTGGGCAATCAGTCCCTCTGGCCGTCACCAGTAGGCGGTAGGTGAAGTGTCTTGCCCAAGGACCGAGACTGTCCGAGCCGGGGCTCGAACCGGCAACCTTCCGATTACAAGACAAACTCCCAACTCTTGAGCCACGATCGCCCACCACTCATTTAAATAGAAGCTGTCTGGTAAGTGAAGCAGGTTTAAATAAAAGAACAGCACATCATGCCATGAGCTAAAGAAACAGCTGAAAAACAAAACATCTATCAGGCTGGAAAAGGTTACAGAGACGTTTGTAAGGCTCTGGGACTCAAGTGAATCACAGTGAGAGCCGTCAGCGACGTGAAGAAAACCTGGAACCGTGGTGAACCTTCACAGGAGCAACCGGCCTACCAAAACGGCTCCAAGAGCACATGAGCGATTTATCCAGGAGGTCACAGACAAACCCAGAGCAACATCTAAAGAACTGCAGGCCTCACTTGGCTCAGTTACATCTGATGTAAAACTGAAGCTGTTTTTATGGCTGAGCAGACGGTGCGTTCGCTGTCTGCTCTGATCTGAGGACTGCCCAGATGCCTGCAGAGAGCTCTCTTGTGAGACTGAGGTAGTTTACAAAGTACGTGGTAAAACCAGTCTGTGTGCTGTTGTTGATCCATCAGGCAGCTGCAGATAAGAGCGAAGTTCTAACAAACAAAGAGTTGAAGTGAAACAGCGTTAAAAACAATGAAAAGGTCACTGCAGCCACCATCTCTGCTTTTCATGCTTTATTTTTTGGCCTTTGAAGTTTTTTCATGGCCCTCCCGTTTTGGGTGAACTCTGGTTTTGCTCCTTGCTCTGTTCCATCACACTTACGTCACTTAGTTGCTTACGTCATCCAGTCCTCCAGGATCTTGGGTGACCGCACAGACGCACATCTGGGGTGGGTGAAAACCCCTCTCCCCCTCTGTCCTCTCAGAATCATGTACGCGGGTGGAGACATAAAACCGGCCTAACACAGCATTTCATGAAAACAACGTCATGCCAACAGTCAGGCATGGTGGTGGGAGTGTGATGGCATGGGGCTGCTTTGCTACTTCAGGACCTGCTCAACTGATGGAACCACGACTTCTGCTCTCTACCAGAAAGTCCTGAACGATTACATTCAGCCACTACTTCATGCCCTCAAGCACATTTGTGTTATACACCAGGACAATGATTGAAAACGCACCAACAAGTCCAAATGACTCGAAAAAAGTTTTTTTTACAGCCTCCAGCTAGAGAGAGAAATATTTTTTTTAAATGTCTGTCTGTTATTTATTGACTCCAAATTTCTGGTGGATTAAAGTTAACTTACTTTTTAAAGTAAGTTATCTCCATAGTGGGAGTTAAATTATGGAACAGTCTAACACATAGGTGTCAAACTCTGGCCCACGAAGCCATACCAAATTATTATTAGAGCTGGCCTACTGGTATTATACAGCTAATATATATATTGTTTAGTATTAAGCTTTGCTTGTTCCTTATTCAGTTTTTCAGCAAAACTTGTTTGAGTCCATAAGAAAAGATTCATTCTTAAATCTGGAGGGATTTTTTTTTTTTTTTTTCAATAAATATTAACGTCAGCCCGCGACCTTGTTCCAGTTTTGAATTTTGGCCCACTGTGTATTTGAGTTGGACACCCCTGGTCTAACATAAGAAATAAAAGAAAGCAACAACATATACCAGTTTAAAATAAAATATAAAAAACAAATTTAAGAATGAAGAAAATGGGGTCAACCCAGGACGGTAATTGGGATGTTTTGGTTTATTTGTTTCAGTATTTGTGAATCTGCTAATTTACATATTCTGTCTTTTATTATATGAAAGTAACTATATTGTGATGATTTTTGTTTTGTTTTGCTTTTGTTTCATTGTTTGTTTGTTTAAGACTAAAAGAAAACTAAATGAATGAGATGTAAAATTTGTGGGGGTAGAGCCAAACAAGTGTATACTTCTGCCTACTCCCTTTCAAACAAAATAATGGAATGATATCACGAAATGATGCTGAATGTATACATTTGAAATAAAAAATGAACTGAACTAATTTGTCTTTTTGTTCTTTTTGCACAGATGAAAAGGAGAGGTTTGACCCTTCCCAGTTTCAGGAGAGCATTGTGCAGGGTCTGAACCAAACTGGCACTGATTTGGAAGCTGTCGCAAAGTTCCTTGATGCCTCTGGTGCAAAGCTTGACTACCGACGCTATGCCGAGACTTTGTTCGACATCCTGGTGGCTGGTGGAATGCTGGGTGAGTTGCAGGCATTTCTTTTAAACTTTGCATTATACCATGGTAATAAAATGTGTCCCCCAGTCGAGCGCTCTCTGGGTCTTCAGGTTAATACTGGCGTGCACAAGTGTCCCCCCTGTTTTTGAATTGATGTCGATACAGTGATCAGCAGAGGTGAAACATGTGATGCGCCTAAGACATGAATATGTGTTTAATTTCAGCCCCCGGGGGTACGCTGTCAGATGACATGACCTGTACAGAGTTCTGTCTCTTCAAAGCACAAGAGGACATGGAGACCATGCAGGCATATGCACAGGTGAATACCACTGTGTTCAGTTCACGTTTTAATATCCATTTGTTTTTATGGATAATAAAGCAATTTTTCCCCTTTAGGTCTTTAACAAGCTCATTAGGCGCTACAAATACTTGGAGAAGGGATTTGAAGAGGAGATCAAAAAGGTTTGTTTCTCTGCATAGCCGGGTCACGTAGGTAGCCTGACCTGCCTGACCGGGTCATGGTCTTGAGCAGTTTGTTTCAGTTTAAAATATAAAGAGTACAGCTTTGCCTCTGCTGTGGTTCAGCCTGTATGTTTACTGTTTTACAGCTGCTGCTGTTTCTCAAGGGTTTCACAGAGTCTGAGCGCAACAAGCTGGCCATGCTAACAGGGATTCTGCTGGCCAACGGGAACATCTCTGCATCCATTCTCAGCAGCCTCTTCAATGAGAATTTGGTCAAAGAAGGTACTCTGCTTTAATACTCGGTCTGTGTGCAGAATTATGTTCACGGTTTCTCTTCCCGAGCCACCATTTATCAGACATTTTAAGGACCTGTACACACACAGCGCACTGTTTGCTTTATCTGGACAGCCTGAATGCTTTGCAGGTATTAATGTAGAAGTAGCAGAGGGACGGGCAGTCATGCAAACGAGTGTTGACAGTATGTAGGCTTTCATTTTAGTCAGAGACTATGGAAAAGCCTTTGATTCCTGCAGACGTGTCTGTTTTCAGCTGCTGGGATTAATCAGGGGAAAAAATGCTGCAGAAATCTCACGTTTTGCTCATTCAGCAGGGCCGAAACTCAATGAGTGGAACTAAATTATTAAACTTTCAATATTAAACATTGTCACTGCAATGTTATCCTCCCATTTGAGTTGTGGAAGTTGTTCTTTCTCTCGTCATTTACTTGTCATCAGTCACATTTGAATCCATTTTCTCCCTTTTTTTCCCTGAAAGAAAGTCAGCGATGGGAAGTCGTATCCTTTATGATTCCAAAGACGAGTCTTTAAAATAACTGAACGCACAAAGAAAACATTTGGGGAATCTCCATTAAAGCAGCTGGTGTCAAACGTCTGCTTCAGGACTGTCTGCTCCACTCTTTGTTTACAAATATAGTTAAATTATAAAATATATTCTAAAAAAGCTGTCCACCCCTGAGTAACCAAAGTCAATGTAATTGGTCACACAGTGGACTTGCTCTGCTACACACAGAGATGCCTAACGTCTGTCCCTCTGACACAGAGTTTGCATATTTGTGCATGCTGATAGCAGCTGCATGGCCAGGCTACAGAGAACCTGAGGTCTTACAGTACTGCACGAGTCTGTGAAAGTCTAGAAAGATGCGCCTGCGTTATGTTACTACATTTTACACGTGCATGAAGGGAATGCTTAATATTTTCCATTCGCAGCCCCCCTAATGAAAAGGCAATTTTAAAAAAAGCTTCAGAGTAATGGAGTAATGCTAATTTCTGTGCAAATAAGTGCTCTTGTTACATGCTAGTATTATTAATGTGTAATGCAGTAAAAGGTGCAGATGGTGCTGTGAAGTTTTGCTTTGAGTGGGCGTTGTCAGCCGGTTGTCTGTGTTGTACCAGAAGAAGAGATTAACCACAAACACAACAGCTAATAGATGTGATGAGTTAATCCATCAGCATCCACTGCTGCGCTCTTTGAAAGGACCCGACGGATGCTGATGGTTTTACCTTTTTGATCATCATACACTTTTATTTAGCTTGTAGATGCAGATGTTTATTTGATTTACCCGTTGGTCCACACTTGAATGTTTTCTTGTTTGTGGCATTTTTCCAGTTAAGAGCCTCGGTGTTGTGTTTACCGGCGGATTACTTTGACTTTCTTTATCCTGGCAGGTCTGTCAGTAACAGCTGACTCACATTTTTGTGCATTTGTTCAGGTGTTTCGCCTTGCTTTGCTGTAAAACTCTTCAAATCCTGGCTTTCTGAAAAGGACATCAACTCGGTTGCTGCCAGTCTTCGAAAGGTTGGCATGGACAACAGGCTTATGGTGAGAACGACATCTTCGCTACAACATCTCTACGAGGCTTAGGCGAAGCGGCGTTTCCCCATGCCGCTCAGCGGCCTGTCTGCGTATTCTAAATATGACTGCTTAATTACGGCTCTGCATAAATTGAATAGTTTCAAACTATTGTGGCAGTCACAGCAGCTACTGCACCAAAGGCCTCCTAATTGCTGATGAAGGCTTGTTCGGTCTGCTTCAATGTTTGATTATGTAAATTTGCAGGAACTTTTCCCGGCCAACAAGCGGAGTTGCGAGCACTTCTCAAAGTACTTCACAGACGCCGGGCTCAAGGAGATTTCCGACTTTGCCAGGAACCAGCAGTCCATAGGTGCTCGCAAAGAGCTGCAGAAAGAGCTTGAGGATCTGATGTCATGTGGAGAGCCCCTCAAAGACGTAAGTGTTCGTGGTTTTCCATCTTCTTTTACACAGACTCGCTCCTCGCAGCACACCGCTGTGTAGTAGCACTTAAGATTGCTTTCTGCTTGACCTGTCACCCTTTTGTCTTGAGGAATGGTGAGGAAACGGATGCAGTGGATCAATGGCAAATTCCTGAAATCCACTCAGCCTGAACATATTATCTGCTCCTGCCAACCTCTGTACCCTGCCAGGGTGCTTGTAGGTAATGTCTGCCGTGGTTGGTCTGCGTTGATAGTAACGTTTGTTCCGTCTCTCGGCTTGGATCTTATAGATCATTGCTTACGTCCGAGAGGAAATCAAGAAGAACAACATCTCTGAGCAGACGATGATCGGACTAATTTGGTCCAGCGTGATGAGCTCGGTGGAGTGGAACAAGAAGGAGGAGCTCGTGACGGAACAAGCCATCAAACACTTAAAGGTGACACCTGCGTCGCTCTGCTCTTCCTGTTCTTCTTCTCTCCCACGGCAGTTATGACACGATCCGAGAGATCTAAAGAAACGTACGGGTGTCGCTCTTAAATCGTGCCTCGGAGATGTTAGAAAATCCGCGCTGCTGTAGGCTTTGAACTCTGCAGAGAAGATAATTGATTTAGTAAGGCAAAGTGGAAGTAATGGGAGAAATCAGAAGCATCTCCCCCTCCCACTCTGTGTGTGAAACTCTTACTCCAGCTTTTCCCTGGTTTCCATCCTCAGCAATACAGCCCGCTGTTGAAGGCTTTCACCTCCCAGGGCCTCTCAGAGCTCACGCTGCTGCTGAAGATCCAGGAGTACTGCTATGACAACATCCACTTCATGAAGGCCTTTCAGAAGATCGTTGTACTGCTCTACAAAGGTGAGTTAATTATGCCCATAAGGCTCCTGTTCCCACCAGTAAAGACGTTTACTTTGCGGCAGGAAGCGACGCAGGCTTGTGCGACTGATGCCAGATGGCCAGAGATTATAGCCAAAACTTTGCCTTGATTGATGTCATCAACCTGCCTGGTGACATTTGTTTTCCCGGCACCTGCGGACGCATCTGTGCTGTTGGCGTCGAGTTGAAATGATTTCTTTTTCTGTTTTATGTTCTCGTTTTTATCTTTGTGTGTTTTTCTCCCAGCCGATGTCTTGAGCGAGGAGGCGATTCTGAAGTGGTACAATGAAGCCCACCAAGCTAAAGGAAAAAGCGTTTTCCTTGAGCAGATGAAAAAGTTTGTTGAATGGCTCAAGAACGCAGAGGAAGGTAAGCACCTCGTTTCTGTCTGCCACTGATGGGAGACGCCCCAAAACGCGCCTCGTGTTTATGGTCTCCAAATGTTAGTAACTAAATGCACGTCGAGTTTACGCGTCTGGTGACGGATGTTTCCTTTCCTTCAGAGTCCGAGTCGGAGGAGGAGGATGCAGACTGAAGACCTCTGCCTATAAAACCATCGAAATTTGTATTTTTAATCAGATGCAGTACAAGAATTTATAACAGACGCCTGTTCTCTAGTTCTTTTCTTTCTCTATTCTCTACCTCTTCATATCTAGTTCGACTGCAATGTAAGGGCTTTAATGGGGTTGTTTTTTTTGTTTTTTTTTTATGCTCGTATTCATCTTCAAACTCCTTCAGGAGCCAATCAGAGTGCCACATTTAGCTGATAGACTGAAACCTCTGTCATGTGACAAAGCAGAGCGTTTTGGTTTTTTTAAACATGAGACCCTTTAAAATTCGACCATGTGAAGGCGTGTTTCAGTCTTTGTGTTTGATCGCTCTTATTCGGTCCTCTGAAGTGAAAACTGTTGATTTGCGTCTCAGATATGTGACAACTTTGAATTTGTTGCCAGTTTTTAAGATTCTTTATCCATTATTGTTAATGGAGCCGCGTCATCATAAACAGAACTTTGATTTTTCCATACATCATGTGTAACAACCACGCTAGCTTTGTAGGGTTTTTCCCCTTTATCGCACATTTTCAAATAAATGGTTTTCATTACTGCCGTATCCGTTCATGTGGAGTTGAAGGTGAATTAAAGGAGCAATTAGAAGATGTGTACGTACACAGATAAACATGGAAAAGTAGAAACTGAGCTCTTGTTTGAGATCGCACTAAAGTTTTCACTGATCTCGGCTGGCCTTATCTAATCATGCAATCAAGAACGGCTGGCTGCCATGCGTGACCCGAGCTGCAAACAAAGATCTCTCTTCACTCCTGTCCCACTTTAAATGGTAATTATGGTTCAGTCAAGCATGTAGGAATGAAAGTGAGATGGTGATTCAAGATGTTATGAAAATGGTCCACATTCATTATAAGAGTCATCTCACAAAGTCTAGAAAGCAGACCGCTTATTGTAATGTTAGCACAAGACGAGGAGAGGTCAGGATGCGTTTGTGTCCAGCTCTTTGTGTTCGATCGTTAGTTATTTTAGCTCTATACATGTGGATTTGTTGGAAGCAGAGTGATCGTGTCATCACATCACAAACAAGCACTCTGGCTCTCACAGCTGAGTTACAAAAAAGCTGCATAGGATGAACTAGTAATGTTCGCTGTTTTATTCAAATGCGTGTAGTACAGAGAATTACAGTACATACTGTAAGTACAGCAGAGCAGCCTGTGTACAATCGACCAATAATCAGTTTCCCTCTGTGCCAACAGATGGCAGTAAATCCTTAAGAGACATTATCGCCCCTGTTTAAGCCTCCCAGAGTTTTGGAGTGAAGCTCAAATAGAAATGCCATTTTGAAGAAACCAGACTAGAAAGTATTAGACACAGCTCCACTCCAAAGTATTTTCTCTGCCTGCGTGTCCCAGGAGGATTTGTTTGCCTTTTAGTTTTATTTAGTCACTGTAAAGAACATGAGACGGTTTGGGAGAGTGACGTGCTGCGGGGGGGAGACGCGACTGCTTTTCAGATTTGCACATCTGCACGTGTGCAGCACTGAATGGCAATGATGCCTCCCAACTCCACCTCTAACTGTGCAGTACTGTTATCTGCTCGCTACCAGTGCTGCATGTCGTCACTCGCTCATTTTTTATATATATATATATATATATATATATATATATATATATATATCATCTTATTTATTCACGCCTCACACACTGGGCTCCTCCCCGCGTGTCGTTGAGTATGTGCACTGCTGCACACTGAGGGATGCTGCAGCATAATGAGCTGTGCACACCCTGACACATCTGTTTGTTTTGCTTCTCTGCCATTTTCAGCAATTACGTATGCTGCTGGATATACAGTAGGTACTCACGTGCTCTTTTTTCACAGGTGTGTCTCACAGCATGTCAGGGTGCAAAGACTGGTGCTAAACGTACTGGCTGAAACGGGCTTAAATCCTGGCTCTCAGTGACAGCGAGGCTGGGCGTGTTTGCGTTCCCTCCATGACTTTGTACATGAAGCAGTTACACACAGAAAAGATTCTGCTGCCACATAAAAAAATAAGTGAGAGAAAAATAGACCGGCCTCAGTTGGACTTCCTGCTTGAAGTGAACAGAGCAACAATGTGCCAGGGAAGGCCAGGGGAGTTCTGGAGAGCAGTTATTCCAGATTTCACACTGTGGCTTTGGTCGGTAAACATGACTCGGACCGCGGTGCAGAACTCATCTGAATCAACAGAGACGGGGAGACAGAGTAACCGTTATTTTGAATGAGAAGAGACAGACTTGAGATAATTACTCAGTTTTCGTCACAAACTACATCTCGCTCTCCTGAAGAGGCCGCGCTGTGTCACATGACCCTGTGTTTGGTTGCTTTTTGCGTTTTATGGAAGTCACCAGGTGAAATATGGAAACCAGGATCAACATGTTGACTGTTTGTCCTCCCATCAGCTTTCTGCTCTTTTAAAGCACGCGGCCATCCTGCCTGCTCTTATTCATAGACGAGCGAGCGTCTGTGTCGGGAAACCAAGACAGCTGAAGAGTTTTTGGGTTACAGGCGTGCTTTTGTCATCGTGGCGCTGTTGGTCCCGTTACCCGCATGTAACGGTGCTTTGTCTCACTGAGGCACACATAGCTGCCTTTTTAATGTCTGGGCCTGACACTTTTATTCTCAAGGTTATTCATCATGTATAACGATCCCATTGTAGAGGCAGCTAATTACAGAAGACAGCGACGTCGGTTTGAACCTTTCAGGCCACCGTTGCTGTTTAACTGAGAACGCTGCACAGTCAATGGTCGTGTCCAAATTCATGGGCTGCATCCTTTTTCTTTTTTTTTTGTTTGGGCTGCATCCTCCTGAGGCCGCATTTGTAGACCGATTACGTCACAGCGACGCGCCGAAGGCTGTCCAAATTCGTAGACTCCTCCGAATGCAGCCGACAAACGCGTCCTCCTTTTCCCCGAATTTGAAGGATGGGTCGGGTGTGTCCTTCATGGCCCACCATATCCCAGAATGCATAGCGCGGCCGAGCCAGACTCCAGTTTCCAACAATGTGGGCCGCTACTAAGTTTTAAAATTACTCTTATTAATCTTTCTGGGTCACAAAAGAAACTTTTAACATATTTTCAGGCGAGAAAGTAGCTGTGTAAACATCAAATATCTGCTCGGTTTATCAAGATATCGCATATTTGCAAAAGTGCTTCCACGTTTTCGGAGACGTCTGCTACCCACCAGCTCGATAGCTAGCCGGGAGCTCGAGGGTCACTGATGCGGCCGAGAACGGCACAACTCCCGGCACATCATTTTCAGATCACCGCGGACTTTCGCTACTCGAGTTAAACGTAATATATAAGTCACTTAGACAACCTAAAAATGTTATTGTTGGGCTTTTTTCAGTGTTTTGTTTGTCCGTGAGTAAATCGGTTTGGCTGAGATTAAAGTTATTAGATTAGATTAGATAGTTCTTTATGTCACAGAGGATGAACATAACTCATTCACAGCTGATGCGCTGTGGGTAAAGGAAGCGGGGAGGTGTGCCATCATAAACTATAAAGACTTTTTATTAACGCCTGACTGTAGCTCTCGTTTTCCGTTCGCATTTCACTTTTCTGTATTAACAACCAAAGTCATATCAGAGCAATGAAATGTGTCCGTTTCCTGCTGGCAAAAGGGAAAAAGCAGTGATACAGCTACAGCTTAGAATTTCATAGAATCACAGTCAGAGATTTTTTCTTCACTTTGCATATTTGATTCTTCTCATACCAGATAAATCTGGATCCTTTAATCATTAATCTGCCTTTGGATATTTTTTGTGCTCACCTTCTTTCAGTACCTTTTTATGCTTTGCCATTTCCTTTTTTCACAGATTTATTATATTACCATATTATACGGTCATCTCTTCACTCCACGGTATAAAATGCACCTCAGACTCTATGGCAACATTCAATCCTCAGTCATGATCTCTGAGTGGGAGGTCTTTTGTGCACAAACAATGAACACTCAGACAGCTCACAATCAACCAAGAAGCATTTAGTATAAAGGGTACGCAGTAAAAAAAAAAGGCTTAGGTGGTCCTTCTATAAAATCAAAAATGAGACGGCTAAACGCAGCGTGCGATCTGGACGGAGCTACATCGCCGAGAGAAAGGAGTCATAATGGCAACGGTGAAACGTGCCCGTGGTGCACGCAGGGTTGAGTGATGTAGTGTTCACCACAGCCTCAAATGAGAGCATCTTCATTCCCCAAAAGCCCCTCACACAGCTTGTGAGGGAAACATGGAGTGTGCGTAATGGACTGGCTGTGAGAGTCCGGGGATTTAGCAGCTAGACTTAAGTCAACTCTGAGGCTCATCACAAACATCATTACTTTCTCCTGGCTTGTCCTTTTCCCTCTTCGCTGGCCCCGGTCTGATAGCTGTGTACAAACGACTAGAAGCAAAGGGAGGGATGGCCTGGTTTGATAAAGAATGATCGACTCGAGGATTGCCATTTACTGGGTAAGTGCTGGTCTGTGGCTCTGTATCCACAGAATAAAGCTTGTGGCATCTTGTAGAGCTGATGTGGCTCACACAGGCGTTTGCACCAAATAGTCCAACATATAACCATTGTCACGGTTAATCAGGACACTTCTGCAGCTGCAGTAACTGATTTTGGTTGGAGCTTTGCACAAACTTAAGAGGGAAGGGGCCGGTGCTTTGACAGAATTCCCGTGGGAACACCAAAGCTACATCACAACACTTTGGCTCTGACAAACCACACAGATAACTTGCAAATGGAATGAAAGTTTGCGTCTCCAGAATGTTTTTAACGAGTCTCCCTGGAGTGTCGCGTAATGACTGTGACTCGAGAAAGCAGAGAGAGTGCATGTGTTCGGTCTGCATGCAGCTTTTTGCTTTCTTTTGCCCGTTTATGCACCAGTAGCTCAAGGGACTCAGACTGTCTGCAGAAAGGCATAAAAAACTACAAAACTGTGAGGAACGGCAGAGCCGGGAGGAGGAATCCACTTAATGTTAAATCACTCGTAAAAAGTTACATAGAAAATATAAATCGATAAACTCACACAAACATAAAGAATGCTGACATTTTCTAACTGATGAGATACAAAAACAGATTTTAATCAAGAGCATTTTTAAGGGTCTGTGTCTTTTGTCCTTGAAGTGTGAAGTAAGCTTATGTTTCGAGGCACATTTTGCATATTTTCCTTACTTTATACTTTCACTATAGTTTATGTCCTTAAACAATTTGAAACAGAAAAAATGCAAAAGTAACAAAGTCAATGATTTAAGTGACTTGATTAAGTGACTTGTGAAAAGAAAAAGATTGTACAGAGTTATGAAAGGCAAAGCGCTCGAAACAAAGAAATGCTTCAACTAAATGATTAAATCGCACCCTAACATTGGATAACGTACGACAGAGAGAGGTAGCTGATTATCTGTGATGACTAAAGCAACAGAAAATCTTTTTCCAGCTCTAGTTTTCTTAAAATGGCTAAACACGGTGCTAACTGTAACAAATTCTGCCTCCAAATGGTGTCGTCAATGCAGGAAATCAAAGAAGACCAAAGCTGACCTAAACACCGACTGTCCAAAATATTAAACATGATCCTAAAACAGGTATCTGCATATGAATATGTAAATATATCTTTAAGCTTGGGACAGGAATGAACAGTGTTCTGGTTTCAGGCTGCTTCTGCACTGCTGCGATCCTCATTGTTTTAAGTGATTCCAAATAAAATAGCTCAGCTCTCACGTTACAGTTTTTCCTGTGGATGCAGAAGAAAAGCTAAGTTTAGTAAATGATGCTACATTGCTTCTGTCTTGATGCAAGATCAGTCATCAAGGATACATTCGGTTAGCTAACGTATCCTAACATAAACTTGGTGTTTTGATACTTTTAGGGTGCCTGTCCTTTTTCTGTGCTTCCCAGCTAAGACGTCGATTACTACAAACTATAGATCCTATCATTAGCTGGCTAACGTTCCCAGATAGCAGCCAAAAAGTATTCAGTCACCTCTCCAAGTCACTGAATTCAGGTGTGAAAATCAAGCACCTGCTGCAGACTGCTTCTACAAACGAAAGAACGACACGAGGAGTGTCGGCGTGGTACCGTGATAGGATGAAACCTGTGCAAGTCCAGTCCTGAAATTTCCTCACTACTAAATATTGCACATTTAGCTGTTAGAGGTTTTCTACCAACGTGGAAGCGATGGGCAATGACAGCACCCGAGCCGTGACGTGGTGGCCGGTAAAATCACAGAGTCAAAGTTACCATTGACCATTGAGAGCAGGGTCAGGCTCATAGAGCAGAGGCGGTCGCTACAGACCTCCAACCTTCACGTGGCCTTCAGATTAGCTGAAGAACATCTTTATCATCTAAGCCTTTCCTCACCAGGACAATGCAAAGCTTTGGATGCAGTGGCGTACAGCACGCTGCCAGCGGACTCCAGAGAAGTGGACGAGTCTGTGTTTGGCAACAGTTCAGCACTGTGGCTGGATGTGCTGCTTTCTGACATCTTTCAGCCTGCTTCATTTTGTCAGACAGCTTCTATTTAAGTCATTTCTTTATTCAGCTCAGCGTCATTTATTCTAAAAAGTCCAGTTAATCACAGTTAGTGAGCAATTTAACAAGAAGGGGCAATTACTTTTCCACACAGGGTCAGGTAAGCTTGTTTTTCCCCTTAATAAATGAAATCTTCATTTATAGACTTCATTTTAAATTCCCCCGGTTATCTTTGCCAAATATTAAAATTGGACAGAGACAGGAAGCAGGTAAATAGTCAGTACTGACTCATTTTATATTTATTACTCAGGTTAACTTTCTCAAATACTAAAATTTATTTGATCATCTGAAACGTGTAAGAGTGACAAAAAGAACAACTAAGAAACCAGTAAGGCAGGAAGTACTTTTTATTTCTGTTTTTTTAATTAGTCTATTTTTTAACAATATTTTAAAAGCATGTAGTGCTGGCAGTGTTGGTCAAGTTACTTGAAAAAAGTAATCAGTAACTAATTACCAATTACCTCCCCAAAAAAGTAATCCCGTTACTTTACTGATTACTTATTTTCAAAAGTAATTAATTACTTAGTTACTTTTTAAAAACCCGATTTACAACCTGAAGAGGTGATAAAGTGATAGATCTTTCAGCCCAATTCTACTTTTTCTACATAATCCATCATACAAAATGTAATCAAATGGAAAAGTCTCTTTTTAAAACTTGTTTTATTAGTTTTAACCTTTTAACTTTATGCATCAAGCAAACATTAAATTATCTGCAACATTCTCTGACTGGAAGAAATTAGTTTAACATGTAAACCTATTTTCTGCACATTCCAGCACATAAAATAAAATATTTTTTGTGTTTACACTCAGTCTTTCAAATAGATGCAAGTAAAACACAGCAGAAAATAAATAAAGTCACAGACTCAGCGGTCCTGTTGCTCTATTTTCACCTGTAAAGCAGGAGTGGGGTAGGCGGAGGTTTACCCTGGTGCAGGTGTGCCGCGGTCAGTGGAAGAATCTGCGAGTTTCTCTGTGAGTTTCCCATTACGTCGTAGCTACTCGGTGCTTGTTGGAAGTTTAGGGGTTTTTTCGCTGTAAAAAGAAGTTTTCTTCCCACGCACAGCGGACACTAATGTTTTTGTCACTTTTTATGGAATCAAACTCAAAGTAAGGTCAGTGCTTCCACGCTTTAAACGCTGCACGCTCATACTCTCTCTGCACTCCATATATGATCCTCTGTTGATCTGCACACAGCTGTTGTCACGAACGTCGCACTTGCTTACGTCACTGTCATGAGACATTCTTGCAAAAAAAAAAAAAATCACGGTTTCAGTAACGCAGTAACGCAGCGTTCCTACGGGAAAGTAACGGTAATCTAATTACCGTTTTTGCAATAGTAATCCCTTACTTTACTCGTTACCTGAAAAAAGTAATCAGATTACTGACCATCTCTGGGTGCTGGTAGGTGGATTTAGTGTATTTTGAACCGAGCAGAGCTTTTATTACCTCCAGACCATAAACAGCATAAATAGCAGGCGCATCCAAATGAAACACAGTGATGATGAACTGTTTAGCAGTATTTCAGTGTTTTGGAGAAATCACTGAGGATTGGAAGATGGAAGGAAGTGAATCGGTTGTCTGCCTTGCTCTTTCAAGCTGTGGTGACAATCAGAAACAACAGGAAGCTGAGCAGCAGAGAGAAAGGCGATTATAATGAAACTGGAAGAACATCTCGCTTCTATAAAAAAAGATTATTCTGCACAAATTCTCAGCCTCCATTTCTACTCAGTGTCAAAAACAGATTTGGTGCCATAATTTTGTTTGTATTCATTCATAATAATTAAATAAAACATACTCTGATAATACTGATATAGTAATTTCAGTAGTAACCCTGTTTAAATAAAGGCATTGGACCAAAACACATGTCCAAGCCACAGCAGCAAAACTGCTTGGAGGCAGAGTGCTGCACAAAATGGATTTATGAACCAAGTCACAAACATCCTGAACACTAAATATATCTTTTTTATCCCTCTGCTAAAAACAAGGCATTACCACTTTCCTCAGTGTTATGCTGCACGGAACATTTTGTGTGTCGCTGATGAGATAAATGAGGGGATAGACCAGGGGTGGGCAATCCCAGTCCACGAGCGCCAGTGTCCCTGCAGGTTTTAGATCTCACCTTGGGTCAACACACCTGAATCACATGATTAGTTCAGGCCTCTGGAGAACTTCAAGACATGTTGAGAAGGTAATTTATCCATTTAAATCAGCTGTGATGGATCAAGGACACATCTGAAACCTGCAGGGACACCGGCCCTCGTGGACTGGGATTGGGGACCCCTGCCTTAGACAAACGGCAACTTTCCTCTAATGCAGGGGTGGGCAACTCCAGGCCTCGAGGGCCGGTGTCCCTGCAGGTTTTAGATGTGTCCTTGATCCATCACAGCTGATTTAAATGGCTAAATTAGCTCCTGCAGTTCTCCAGAGGCCTGGTAACGAACTAATCATGTGATTCAGGTGTGTTGACCCAAGGTGAGATCTAAAACCTGCAGGACACCGGCCCTCGGGGCCTGGAGTTGCCCACCCCTGCTCTAATGGACACTTGAGGTTGACTTCAGAGGTGAGTAACTTCGTTCTGACATACCTTTGAGTCCTAGCCAGACTTAAAGTCAGTGGTGTGACGGCTGTGTCAACAGGACGAGGAATAGCAAATCACTGTCTGGTTGGCCTTAACTTCCCTTTGCTAATTTAAGTGACTGGAGTGGACATTTGGCTTTGGTACATGTCCAAGACGTTTGGGTTTGGTGAGTAAGGTTCTAGCACATAACCAAGCTTACTGAGCTTATAACTTGTCCACTACCCACAGCTTGAGCCTGAATTCGATGGTTGGAATGCAGACCAAAGGTCCACCAAGTCCTAACATTACTCAGCACCTGTGTCCTGATTCACATAACCTCTAACATACAGGATATAAATATGTGTGGTGAGGTTAGCTCAACTGTATCGTCTTAGCCTCCTGCACAGGTTTGGGCTCCTTTCCCATTAAAGAGGTGGCACTCCATGTCCAAAGCCAGAAATTGGGCACCAAGGTCTCCACCTTCAAGTGCTGTCCAATACATTAAGCACCAGGCCGTTATGTTTCCTTATGCAGGGGCTGTCCCCACAGGAGGAAAGACCCACGTCGTTGTTCAACCTGAACCTGGTTGAACCTCATGGGTTAAGGCTCGGCCGATAGGCGGTCTCAAATGAGTCTCTCCCCCAGTGTGGGCTACCAGTTTGCCTTGGGAGAATCTACCAGGGACAAAATTCCCCACACAACAAAGGTCCACCACAATAAAGGTGTGTGTGTGTGCGTGCGTGCGTGCGTGCGTGCGTGCGTGCGTGTGTGTGTGTGTGTGTCTACAATATTGTATTTTATCAAATTAGCACCGTGCACACTATTTGAGGCCAATAGTTTTATTTTCTGAATACAAATATGAACATGTCCCAGTTTTGATTTCACAATAGTGTCATGACTGCACCAGTCTGGTAATTCAGTCACTCAGTCAGTCCATAAATTAGCCTCTCAGTGACACGTCCAGTTTGTCAGCCAGCAGGCCAGGATTTCCATCTGCCAGTCACTGATTACAAATTCAGATGCACTTTAAAAAAAGTCTGACGAAAAGTGACATAATTGTCAGGCAATAGCTGACAGACGCGTTTCAGCTTTTCGGCTCTTTTACTCTTTGTTGGTCTGTTTTACTGACTGTTTGGCTACATTTAATCTGCTCGTATGTGATTGGTCAATAGCACTTGGGACTACAAACAGAGATCAGAAAGCAGAGGGTATAGAAATATTACCCCTTGCTTACAAATGATCCATATTCATGTGTAGAGTCTGTCTATAGAGATCGTGTTTGCATATGCTGTGCTGCTGTTTGATGTCTGCAAGCTCGTGTGAGGCGTTTGCGCCACAACTCAATTAAAAATAATGGTACTGTAGCACGTTTGCACAGGCCGTTTCCCACAGTATACTCTGCACACCACTGGGCAAACAGGTCAGAACTGTTCCAATTAAGCATGTTTGTTATGTCTGATTAGACATGCTTTGATGATAATTAATCAGGGGGAATACAGCAGTGAAATGAGAACAATGTCAGTTATCTTTTATTGCTGCTTCCAATTCCACAGAGCCGCTGAAGAAAAGACAGCTTCAAATTGCAGGTCTTGACATTGTGATGCATTTTAGCTTTGTTCTCATCCCAGCGTCATCCGAGTCAAAGTTGATGTGTGCAGGATTCGCGCTCTGATTGCTCCTTAACCCCTGCTAGTGTAGGGCTGTGCTGTGCTGGCACAGTGTATGTTCAAATAAGCCCTCAAATATCAGAGCAGTACTTAGAAACATTATTCGGTTAGACAAAAGAAACCTGATGAGGTGAAAAGAGTGTTTTTAATTTTTCAAGGCTTCCTCACTGAAAGCTGCTCTTCAGCCTAGCGCACCACAGATACGTCAGCCTTCCTGATGTGAACAATTACATTATTATTATGACTCAAAAACAAGACATGTATTAAGTTCAAGTTCAGAATTTTAAAATCTGGATTCTAAGTCATCTCCTTGATTTTTGCAAACTGTTTAGAGTAGAAGGATTCCCGACATATTTTAGTGAAACTATATTACAATATGGAACGAGGGCTCTCGTTGGCTATCGCACTCTCTCACAGAGATGTGCACCTCTAACAGGTTCAACATGGGAAAGACGAGTCATGTCAGTAGTCGAGGGTCCAGCTATGACTTATTTCAACCTCATTTAAACTGAAAGTGAGATCTGACTGTGTGTTAGACAAAACAGGCCATGGAGTCATATATTACCACCACAACATTAACTTACCCTAAAAACCCCTGTGTTACGGTCCTGGGGCAGTGACCCAGTGGTTTTGGTTTTTGTGCTTTTACCTTTGATTTCATAATGGTTTGTGACTGTTTGGGTTTTCTGTCCTAGTGTTTCTAGCTCCCTAGTTTCGTGGTACATCCTGAGTTCTGATTTTTAGGTTTTGTTATTTGACCTCCCAGAGTTAATTCTGTGCTCCCTCTGTTCTGTATCATCCCGACTAGTGTAGTCAGGTCTCTGTGTAAAGCCCGCGTCTCCGAGTCTGTGTCTTCGCGTGTGTTTGGAGTTTCCTGCTTTATTGTGAAAGTCTGTGGTTATGCCAGTGTGTTCAGGTTGCGTTTCCCCTGCCTCCCTCCTGTGTGTAGTTTCCTCGTTCCCTTCTGTGTATTTATAGTGTGTGTTCCCTCGTGTTAGTTGCTTGTCCGTCTGTGTTTCTTCCCTGCGTTCTCTCCCGGAGTCTTCCCTTCAGGTTCGTTTGGTTAGTCATCCCCAGTTTAGGTCACCTTCAGGTTTTGCTTTGCTCGCCGTGTTTCTGTTTGTACCACCTGTGTAAATAAACGCTCGCTCACTTCCAAGCCAGAGCCTGCTTCAGGATCCTGTCTCAAACTCCTCACACGTCGGCCCCGCAGCCGTGACACCTTGTTGGTTACTGCTGTGGTTTCTGCAGTTATACAGAGAGTACGAGGTTATGAATGTGATATAAACTAGAGATGGACCGATCCGATATTACGTATCGGTATCGGTACGATACTGACCTAAATTACTGGATCGGATATCGGAGAAAAATAAAAAATGTAATCCGATCCATCAAATATCACGAAAGCACCTCACAAAACTTGCAACACGCCGTAACTCACCTCAGAACGTTAGCAGTCGGAGCAGTATGCATCACGTGATAGAGCGGCTGTGGCATGCGGGACCTGTCGGTGGTCTGGATAGCATTTGGAGCTTCGCTAGCAACCCGGCATTTCATCTCCGACAAAGTTACCCCGAGAGAAGTAAAGCAAGTGTGTAAGTCCATCTCTGAATGTTTGTAAAGCATTCCTGCGTTAAGCTTAACAAGCGATATATGGAGCGACTGCCTCTTCTTGCTGCTACTTCAATCATGAAACTGCTTAACGATCAGCTGATCAGCTTTTCTGTCGCGAGTCCGTGTCTCTAGTTTGTTTTTGGTCCACTTTGCACCAGAAAGAGGAAACCAGCGGCTGAACAACAGCAGCACGTTTAAGCTTGATCAGCTGTTGTTAGAATGTATTTAATATTACTTTCTACTCGAGGATCTTTTTCTAGCTGACGGCTGGTAACTGTGCAGGGGCGGATCTAGCAAAGTTTAGCCAGGGGGGCCGATAGGGCATGAACAGGGAAAAGGGGGCACAAAGACATACTTTTCTTTCTTATTCTCATTTAAAATGTCTAGCTTTTAATAAATAATTATCTGACACCCAAAGTTTTAATTTGATGTAAAATGAATAGAAGTCAATTACTGTACATAGTGACTATTAAGTCTAATATATATACCCTAGTAAGCTATAGTACTTTTTCCTTTGGGAAGGTACCATCTGTGCAGTCTGCAATTTTGTTGAAGAAAGCTGTTGAATCTATTTAATATTTCTTGAAAAATAATTGATTTCTGTGCATTTTTTTTCACACTGCATCAAATTAAGGTTGATTACGTCGATTAAGCATCATGAGGTGGAGCGTGAGGGGTGGTTCCCTATTTTTTATTTATTTATTTTTGTTGTTGCTGGGAGTTGGAACCCTATTAGTTAGGTTGCTTAATATTTCTGCTAAGTACTCTTTAAAATACCAGAATAGGGAGGATGGTGTAGGTTTAAGTTTATTAGATTGATCAGTATTGCTGAACTATGAAATATTTTTTTTGCATACAGGTATAACAGAATAGCTTTAGTGTAGTTGTTGTTTTAAACTTGAGTATGAACTTATACAAAATGCAGCAAGATATTTAAAAAACAGTTGTGTTGATTAAAAAACACTATATCGGATTCATATCGGTATCGGCAGATATCCAAATTTATGATATCGGTATCGGACATAAAAAAGTGGTATCGTGCCATCTCTAATATAAACACAGCCTAAGCTTTAACAATGTGTGCACTGTTGGACGACGTGTATTGTGTTAATGGTAAACTTAGCATGATGATGCTGCAGAGGAATGATCAGCCTCTGTTCACACATCATCTGTTGCTGCACTGAATCCAAGAAAAGACAGTTGTTGCATAGATAGCACCCACAGACACCCCTAGAATTGTAAAGTGTTTTCTAAAGAGTGTCTCTCCTCACTGCTCTGTCATAACGTTACCTCAGAGCTCGCAAGAGCATCTCAGCTTGAGCTGACTCTCTGTCCACCATAACACCTGAGAGCCACTTTAAGTGGACACTTTGTACATTTATTGTAGCTCAAAGTATCACTGAAACACACCAATTTATTAGCCGATGTTTTCAATGAATGACTCAGTTTGGGATAAATGGACAGTTTAGAATCGTCACTCAAAAGGAGGAAACAGGGGGAGGGGTTACACCCCGGACAGGACAGGGCATCATAGGGCTAACGGTAAATGTAGTCACGCTACATCATTAACATTATTGTGTGCTTAGAAAACAAAAGGAAATTTGAAATACTGTATTTTCATAAGAAAAATGAAAAAAGTCGCATGCTAAGGCTACGTCCACCCGGACAGATTTGAAAACGGCGTTTCCTTCCGAAAGCGCGCCGCGTCCACACTAGTGTTTTCGGTCTTTTTCACACAGTTGTGCGTCCACTTTGAAACGGCTGAAAACATTACGTTCCAGTCCTGCGCATGCGTGAAGCGCAAGAAGATTCGACCTGCCTCATTTCCGTCTGCCGCTTATTTACTTTCCGGCTCTTTGAAACGTTGCAGCAAAATGTGGAGGAAAAGCAGCGAGTTTTTTAAATGGACTCACAATGAGGTGGAGTTGTTGCTGCGAGTAACACAAAGGTACAAAGTTGCAAAAGCGAGTGAGAATTAAAGAATTTGAAGAAAAGCTCTCAGGAGCGCGTGCAGACTGATATTAATCTTTAATAGAGCTGTCAAACAAAACAGCTGCTGTGTAATGCCCTCCGCTGTCTTTGTTTAATTAGTCACATGACTGCATCACATGACTAACATGTGTCATCGTTTTAGAAAGTCTCTGTTTTTGCTGTCCACACTGCGACACAAACGCACCATTTCCCAATGTGTGCGTTTTCGAGAGCGTTTTGAAAACACCGTCTCAGCGTGGACGGGAGGCCAAACCGGAGAGAAAACGATGACGCATTAGTCGAAAATGCAACAGTGTGGACGTGGCCTAAATTGACAGTGTTGGCTGGAGACAGACTGAAAGGCTGAGCGGACCTATTCAAGCCTCTAATTCAAGCTTGAAATCCCAGAGGTCACCAGGGTCGCAGGCTGGACCTGCAAATGTTCATGGTTTAAACACACAAATTCTTTCTTCTTTGGAAAATGGAATAGATGGAAATTTGACTGTGGAAATCTTTATATCTTTATATCTAGTCCCATTTACATCTCACTTTTACAATAAAATTTGGTATGATTTATATTGCATATTTCTTCTTTCTTTGAAACAAACCCACTTCTGCTCAGTTTGTTTTGGAGTCTGTAACAGTCCCTGAGTCCAGGAGGAGCTGAGCAGAGGCTCTTGTGGAGCACAGACTTCCCACGCCTTGTTTTCATCAGCCTCATGACCAACCTGAATTTAAGGACCAGCTCCAGCTGCCAGTCTCTGCCAGACGGTCTGTCTCCACAGTGTGTGTGAACTCCTGTGACCGAGGTGTGGAATACCCACTCAAATCACTCTCCTGTCTCTGTCAAGCTGGTCCACCTCGCCTGGAGGCTCTCCCTGGTACACTCACCTCGCTTACTCACCAGCCTGCTTGCCCTCCGATCTCCTCTCCTGTGGAAAAACAAACCTCTCACTCAGAAAGCAACTCTCTGCGCTCCAAGTGAGCAACGATATTCACATTCACACTCACCAGCTGGACTTTCCTCACGGAGTGTCTGTGTTTGGAATAATCCCCGTCTCCTGTCTTCTACAGCAGCGGTCCCCAACCTTTTTTTCTGCCACGGTCCGGTTTATGCCCGACAATATTTTCACGGACCGGCCTTTAAGGTGTCGCGGATAAATACAACAAAATAAAACTAGTACCGGTACCGAAAAAAAGAAGATTTATTCATAACACACGTGAAAAGACCCAGGAAAACCGAGTAAACGATAAAAACGATAACAAAATAACGCTGAAAACCCTGAAAACCATACATTTCACACCTGAGCCTCAACTCTCGCGGCCCGGTACCAAACGACTCACGGACCGGTCCGAGGCCCAGGGGTTGGGGACCGCTGTTCTACAGTATCTCCTTCCATGATCGGACAGGTTTCCCAGAGCCTCCTCAGAGTCATCCCGTACTGTTGCAGTTCCTGTAAAATACTTTTAAAACTGATCATCATGAGTCCACCAGCTCTGTCTGAAACATTACAGTCATTACATTTGGTGTGAAACTAACAGCACTTCAGAAAACCAAGCAAGTGTCACTGCAGCCACTGTCTCTGCTTTCATGCTGCATTCTGTTTAATCGTTTCCCACTTGTCAACCAATCACCATTCAGGATCTTGGGAGACTGCACTGGAGCATATCTGATGTAAGTGAAAATTCCTCTCCAACAGTCATGCATGGTGGTGGTAGTGTAACAGTCTGGGGCTGCGTTGCTGCTTGACAATGGTTGAAAACAGACCAGCAGGGCCACCTCGAAGACCTCAAAGGCTTTGGAGTGACCTAGTTGAAGTCTGGACTCAAATCAGATAAACTGCCTTGGCACGACCTTAAAAAGGGTGTTTGGACTGAAAACCAAAACCAGTGTGGCTGAATTAAACCAATTTTGCAAAGAAAAGTGTCCAAAAATCCTCCACAGTGATGCAAAAGAGTCACAGCCATAAGGCAGGGAGACGTAGGAGAGGAAAAAGCAACTAAAAATTGAAACCAAGCACACCATTATTTTTCTTGTGACATTACCAATAAGTTTGATGTGTCACATGACCCTCTTCCTATTGGAAAAAACAAAAGTTGTATCCAAGATGGCCGACTTTAATTGGCCACCATGGTCACCGCCCATCTTGAGGAGTTTGCCCCTCACATATACTAATGTGCCACAAACAGGACTTTAGTATCACCAACCATCCCCATGTTATTACGCTGTATCCATATAAATGGCCCACCCTGTATATTTCACCACAAAGACAAAACACAGAAATCTAAATATTTCCCACTTCTGCTCATCCACAGAATGAAGCGTGTTGAGTTAGAATAATTGGTGCAGGTTGTGAGCTGGGTGAATGTACTGAGAATCAGAGTAAGTGGCAGAGTTGGCGCCTCAGCGAGCACCAACAACTTCAGCTTTATCTTCTCTTGCTGATAGGAGCGAGTGGGTCCAAGTCATGCAGATTGTGTGTATTAAAGCAGCCACTGCATAAAATTGCTGAACTGTGTGTAACGCATGCGCGCACACACAATCAAACGTAGTACAGCAAAGACATTTATTTTCAGAATCGGCACAACAGTGGACTGTTTATCTTGGAAACATGTTAAATCTACACTTTGAATGAATTATACCCAAAGTGTGCAGTTCTGCGAGCTCACAGCCACACTTTGAAAACTCCTCTGCTTAATAATATTTCTGTCTTGTTTGGATGCAAAAATTTAAGTGCTTATTTTGCTTTAAAACAAAACAGAGGCAGTGCATCTTAGTTTCTATGCTTTTTCATATGCTGGACGGAAATGCCTCTTCAAACATCTACTCTCATTGACCGTATAATGAACTCCAAAGCGAATTCTGTTTTCCAACACTGAGACTCTTTCCTGGGAAAGTAGAGCAAGCAAATTTTGTGGCTGCTATAAAAACATACAATACACAATATCTGGTAATGTCGACAGTGGCTCCGAAGAAAAGCAGCGTTTTTCCCTAGAGCCTAGTACCTGGGTGGTATGAATAGAAAAGGAAATATCGAATGAAAGATGATGAAAACATAAAACATGTAGTGTTTGGCCTCATCAGCGAGCTTCTACGACTACTCCCATTGCTTTCAATATATTCTCTTTCCAAAGTGTGTACGTGGACCAGCAGCAATGCATACATGAGATTTGGCAGCCAGTTTAAATATATATATCTATACTACCCTTTGTATGATTCAGATTTCTTTGTACTTTTCCATTAGAGAGGAGAGGTGAAACTTTCTTTCTCTGTGATGAAACAATGAATTCATGAAGCTGAAAGACAGTCTGGAGTGATGCTGTGATGCAAAGAAAGGGGGCTGGCTTTGAGTGCATCCTCAACCTGATCTAGCACTTGAGCTAAGAGAACGAGAATCTTCAATTTAAGTGACCAATTTGGATACCTGATGATTTCCTCGTCTGTTTCAGTGGTTATTGATCGACCTCCAGTTTAGTCTAAAAAGTACTAAATGAAGTATTTTACCAGTAGAGAACATTTCTTTCCTAACCTGGTTCTGTCCAAATTACTATAATGCGCCTTATAGTGCGGAAAATACGTATTTATTTAATATACACTGAGACAGCTTGTGGACGTTTGCCAACACCTTCTGTTTATTAAATGGCTGTGACAGCGTGACAGTGGATGCAGCAGGGGTCACATGCTGAAACTAACAAGCACGAGTGAAGCAAAAAGCCTTTTTTCACCAGATGTTTGTTTTATTTCGTCCACTTCAGCCGACAGCCTAATGGTTCAGTTCAATTATATTTTTAAACCTCTTAGTGCGTGACTACCAATAGTGTAAGTGGCAGGGCATCTCCCGGCACCATGCAGATAAATGCTCTGCCTTCTAAAGTCCCATTCATGTTTTCCAACTATCACTCTGTCAGTGCTTTCAGAACACATTCAGGCACTCGAGCCAAGACGCCACAGCGCGCCGTGCAGCCGAACATGTCATTGTAGCAGCAGGCAGACATAACAAACGCTGACCATCGTCAACATCAACTTCTAGAGTGGCTGCAAAAAGCATGAATGCCATGAAAAAGCTAAATGTATCTTAAACTATCACTGATGACTGCAGCTCCTAAGTTATATCTGCACGACATCTTTAAATACCTCGACAAAAGGAGTTCTGCAAGACTTAAGACGTTGCTGCTACTAATAGTAATAATAATCTTTTAATAAGCATTTTAGCTGCAGAATCACTGTTAAAGTTAACAAACTGAAAGCACTGCTTTACCTAAATCCTAATGTCCTCTGGGAGCTCATCCCTCTTTCACATGTGGTAAAGAAAGAGCGCCGCAGACGGGAGCTTCTGTACATTCAAGTCCCGTATATGGAAATCAAAGCTTAAACTAAGTCCACTGTAATCCCTCTGCCTTGATTGATAGCAGGCTTGTGGACTTAATATGCTAAAGCTCACTGTTTATACAACAACAGATGAGAATGGCTGCCTTGTCAAATAATTACCAGCAACAGTCTTGAGACGTGTGTGTGTGTGTGTGTGTGTGTGTGTGTGTGTGTGTGTGTGTGTGTGTGTGTGTGTGTGTGTGTGTGTGTGTGTGTGTGTGTGTGTGTGTGTGTGTGTGTGTGTGTGTGTTACACACAATGTCAACAACACCCATTATTGACAGTGTGCAGGCTCATTAAACATTTTGAGGTAGCCCTTCGCTTGTCAGGTTCTATTTTCATCATTTTAATGGTGCTCTAATTTGTCCAGCGAATCCTGTGGCGTTCCCGTAAAAAGAAAGCTTAACTGATTTATGTTGTAGCTGTTTACCGTGGGGAGCGGGAAATTATTCCCTACTGATTTTAATATCAAAGTACGTTTTTTTTTTTTTTAAAGAGGGCTTTTAAAAAATGCAACGGGTGATATTGTATTATTAACAGGTTTGTGACTCGAGGGTCGGGGAAAGGAAAATATAAAGAAGGGCTGATACACTGTGTCTACTGCGTACGCGCACACAGCTTAAAGGCACTCTGACGTTCCCACCTGCAAAGTCCCCCCTGAGTTCGACAGGAAAATAGACCAGGCATCAAGCTTATGGAGCGTGACAGCAGAGTCATGATCTCACACTTATTTATAGTTCTGATTTGGATGGACTGAAGCAGCCGGAGGCAGGAGAGGAAAATCCAAACATTAAATGTAATGAATATCATATTTGATGTGTGGCAGTCAGATAACAGCAAAGACGTTAATCAGAACATAACAAAGTTTTTTCTTCAGTCTGAGTGAATAAACTGTGTTGCTTGTGTTATTGTTAAGCTCTCCTCATTACTTGAATGATTATGTTTTATCCCTGTATTATAACCTTTGCCTGCTGCTGCAGAGGATTTACAGCAATATTGGATTTTTTTCATATTAAACTCCTTGTTGCACAGTGAGAAGCACCAATTAGAATTTAGCAAACAGCTCGTTAGGTTTGTGGCTTCGAAGCCATTCGGTAATAACTGAAATCTCCTCATTGATTTTTCAAACTGTCCAAAAAAAGTTTCAGTAAGTTAGTGAAGCTATAAATGTTGAGCAGTGGGAGCTTCTCTGATGGCACCTGTAGATACCTCCCACCAAGCCTAGCCTCTGAAAATCAATAACCTGAACCTTGTGTCAGATTCAACAGGACAGATGACTTCACTCACTGAATGTGTGCCCAGTGCTGCAGGGTATATATTCTGCATGTGATATGTCACTCCTAGACGCTGAAAGGTGTGCCGTTTCATAAATAATAAATATGCATCGTTCTTCTTTAGCCTTCCGAGTAATGACTGAATCGCTGAGAATAATCACTCAGGTTTGGAAAATGCCTTTTTTCCCCTCCTTCCACATTCTTCTGCCGCTGTGAGCCTCCAGGGGCCCACCGGCTCGATGAAATCACAGAGCCTTCTGCTGAGGCAGGTTGAAAGGTTTTCTCTTTGCATCAATTTGAACACGACTCTCTAACTTCTCCTGTAGTTCATTAATAATATTTCTCGGTTGCAGCCCCCAAAGAGCACTCTAGAAGCTTCTGATGTGAACCAAACCCTTCTGCATCAGTGAGACATTAGCACAGGAAGAGAATACAGGAGGTTTTTATACCTGTGAAACACATCTCACCTGATGCCAGATTAACCTCCTAAAATCCGAACTCTTCCACGGCAGCATTTTTAATTTCGTTTTTATTTTTGGTCGTATTGGGGCCCAATGAATATTAAAAACAGCCACATGAGGATATTCATTTAAAATGTTGATAGAACAGTAGCAGTATAATGTCCTCGTAAGTGGATATCAGGCCCTTGTAGAGCAGAATTGAGTATTTTGGTCTAAATAACCCAAAATGTGACGTCCACGTATGTGGACGGCAGGTCCTAGGAGGTTAAAGAAACGTCCACAGAAGAGTTGAAGGAACGACCCAGTTTGAAGGGAATACAGGAGGTCGTTGCTCTGCTTTGGATTTGAGCTTGCATTATATTTTATATTTTTATATTTTCTTTTTTTGTCTTGGATTTTCTCACACCGTGTCAGTATTTTTGAAAATACTGCATTTTGGATTCTGCAAATTAAAATGCATTTTGTAAAATTAAGTCAGTTTTGATTGGAAACAGTCTGAGTCAGTTGATCATGAAATCAAGGGTTAGGCAGCAGTGAGACAACCACAGATGCTCTTCAGTGTTGTTGTTCAAGTTTGCATTTTAAAGCCTGATTTCCCTGCGTTCCCCTTTTTCCTTTGAACACAGCAGTAGTATAACACTGTACTGGGTTGCTGCGGCACAAACGATTCATGCACTTTAAGTAAGATATCAGCCATGGCTTCTGCAGAGGTGCACGCTTTTGTTAGACCTGAAGCTCTGCCACAGAGACAAAGCAGTCAGTCGTGCCCTAAAATAAATCATCCAATTCGTTCCTCTCTCCAGCAAGAGTCCACCTCTTACTGAAGAGATAAGGCATCACGATGCCCCGTGCTCGCGATATCAGATGTCTCGGTTACCATGGTAGAAAGGGTACAGACCATTTAATGTCAGGCTGAAGTGAAGTCAGACATTTATGTTCTCACATCTGCCAGAGACGTCTGCGTCACAGACAGCTTCTGCTGTTTCTGTGAAAATCAGAATAATTTGAGTTCATGTTGCTTTTGTAAAAATTCAATAAATAAGCTTCTGTATTTGACTTTCTGCTCTTTCGAGTTTTTAGTTCAAAAATGTGGCATCTCTGACATTTCTGCTTTCCCACGCTGTCAACGCTCCAGACGCTCGGTTAACCTCCCGAGTTCAATGAACCAATCAGCTGGTGGATATTGATCTTTAAATGTCATAGCTGTCTTGCATAAACCTGCACTTCTCCTATCGCCATGCAGATCTTCACCGAACTCCCAGCTGAAAGAGCGAGTCTTACGAATTTTCCTTCACCTCTTTATCTGAGCTGCGAGAGCCAGAATACCCTCTCTGCAGCTGAATGCACAGCAAATGAGCACATCACATAGATTTGAGCAATTAAATATGGTAACTGGTGTCGGAGCTCACCTCTGCACAATGATGCTATTTTACTCAGATTTACAGAAATGCACAGTCGAGCTTTATGAACTCCAATTACTTATAAAATTACAGATAAAAAGCATATTTACCTCCCTCCTAACAAAACGCACTGACCTGCAAACTTCATTGTTTCTCCTTCTTTAAAACCACATTTTACAGATCCTGTTTAGATGCTCAGACCATGTGATGGAGGTGTCGGGTGCAGACAGATTATAATGTACTACAGTTATTATATTTGTCCGGTAAATTCATTTTCATTATTATGAAACTGTACAAGATGACAAAAGTGCGGTTTATTTTCTCCCACTTCTTGTTTGCTAAGGGTACAGCATGTGCACCAACACCACAGAAACTAGAAATGATAGTACAAATGACCATACAGCACAATGTCCACATGCTGTTACACTATATAATCCTTCGGCCTGCTGAACCTTGTGTATTTTAGTACTAACTTATTATAACATTCGCTCTGTTCTTGATGAGTAATTTTATTATTTCAGCCCATAGTCTGCAATTTTCTAAAGGTTACGGGCGGAGCAGAGGCATTTCTGTGCAGAATTGTGACAAAGCTGGCATCATTTTAAAGGTTAGAAAATATATAAGTAAGGCATTAACTTCTGAACCCCTTGAAATAAAAGCTTCTTCTCAGAGTGCCTTCTCTCCTACTGCAGGGAGAACTATTTATTTGAATCATAAAAGTAAAATATGGAGCGTGCATTCATAGTCTTACTAGTAGATGTGCTAAAACATAGGTTGAGCAGCACAGAGGGCTTTTACTGCTTCTGCACATATTATGGGAGATATAATGGAGTGACGGTAATGTGCAATAAATTGATAATTGATATGAGAGATGATATGTAATTTGGTGGCTGTTTAAGAGCTTATTGATTTATACTTCATGGTAACAGCTTGGTGACAAATTGCAATGGTAGAAATGACAAACTGTCTCACTTGACTACTCGTCTGTGTACAGCGCACCAGTCCTGCTAAAAGCCACGTTTTGAAGCAACTCGCTATTAATGGAACGCTGACATCTGCAAAAAGTCACGCAAGTACCATTTAAAGGAGGGCTGGGAACGGCGATGCTGTGTGATTAGTCACGAATAAAAGCCTGAAGTTTAATTAAAGTCATCAGGCAATTAGGAGCCAGCACGATAGTGCTTTACAATGCATTTCTGTCTTGTCCATTACCCCGTCTTAATCAAAGAAATCCCCTCACTGATGTTATGAGCTATAAATGTTACCAGAGTATATGGGTCAGCCAATTGCCAACATGGTATTAATTATTACTATGTTTACAGCTCTTATGCATGCTCCAAGGTTAAGCATAAAGACAACAGGTTGAAAACAGCATGTGTTCTTAGTATCACAGTACAACATTTTGTTGGGCGTATCAAAACGAATCATCTGATCTCAAAGTGCTTTAACTCTGCAGCTGTTCTCCGGTAACAATGGAAACACGTACGGCTGCACAGATTCAGGAGTTTCTCGTTGTTGCTGCTAAGTAGCACAATAACAGCAGTGTCTACATGTGTCATGCAACTGGAGCAGGAAACGTTGGACATGTACACAGACCAAACTTCCAGGGCCAGCAGTGTAACAAATGTTGCCTTTTGAATTCGAACGATGCTTTTTGAGATATCTTCTATATTTTACTGATATCCTGCTTCTGATGGTAAGCAGCTATTAATGCTATTGAGGTTGATTGATTACAGTGTGTGAAGGATGAGGAACAATAGCGAGGACACGGTGTGCTCGACGCAGACATGCTGTAATGGACTGTGAAAGCACAGAAGATGAAAAGTAACAGATGAGGAAAAATGAACTTGACCAAGTGCAGGGCTGCCGTGAGACTCGGGATTCATCGCAATGATTCAATAGTGTCAATATTTATTACTGTAGCTCCATTAGCGATGACTGTGGCTCATTAACATGGGCGCAGCTGCTCCCAATGACCTTCACCATCCCTGCTGGCTCTGTTGGATTTACAGCAGATTGAATAAGATGTGTTGAAAACGAGAAGATGAAAAAGAAGAAGGAGAAAAGAATCTTTGCCAGAACACATGCAATTAGTCCTGCTGCATCTGAAGAGGTCCTGACATAAAATCGCAAAACTTTCCTTGCAGAAAAAAAGAAAAAAATCAATACTTGACAGTACATCACTGAGTTAAATCATAGTATTGGATGCCTCAGCTTTTCTTTTTCTTTTACATGCCCCTTGCTGAGTTTGTTAGCCAAGCGAGTCAGTTACAGACGGGTCAAAACATAGAATTAGGTGATGGAAAAACAAGTCAAGCTAAATGAACAATGTTTTCAATTATATATGACTAGAGGCAAATGATTGAAGTTACACATACTTGAATCAACATTTAAAGCTCTCTCATTAATATGCTGCAGTGCGTTACAGTTTCTAGGATCTACATTTCTAACCTGGAGATCGTGACAAACTGTGTCACAGAGCAAAAATCCATTATGTATGCAAATCAAATGACATATAACACATCTGCATAGTTGGAGCATATGTAGCCTAAATAAGCCTGCACAAAAATACTGAATGCATATTGGTATAAATACTGACAGTGAACAGTGCACACAGTGTGGTGCTTGCAGAGATGGTCACTTCATCAGTTTTAGCTTTTTTTGCTGTTGCACATAGAAAGTGTCCAGTTTAATATAGGCATGAATTGATTTCCATTTTATTGATTTCTGCCTGCTGTAACGTCCACTGTTGCCGGGTTACTCCACAATAATGCTGAATTTATGTACAGTATTGATCACTAATTACTTAAATATAACAGATGAGATCATTTTCTCAGTAATATGGTTTAGCTTTATGTTGCAGAAGGTACTGAGACACTAACACATACCTTATAAAGTAATGACGACGGGCCTTAGAAAATGCATTAGAAAATGGACTTTTGTTATTTTATACTTGGCTAAGAAATTCAATATGTACTGTCTCTAAGCATCGTCCTAAAGCCGTGTGCCACCTGCTTGTTACCAAAGTGTCCTTACTATAGCAAGAGATTGTGTGGAGATTATGCATGTTTTCCAGAATCACCTGAAGATTAGCCCTGCAAACACGTCTGCAGGTGGAGGATTTGCCACATTTCCAGTGGAATCAGCACCCCAGCCTCTCTCATTCATTCAGCTATTGTGGCCAATAACACGCACACAGATAGCTTAAGAAGTATAATTAGCAGATGAGCCTTTGTGTGGCGTTGTTGCCTCTGCCTGAAGACATGTTGGAATGCAATTTGAATTGTTCATGCCAGGAGCCCGAAGCCACGAGTCAATCAGTGTCTCGGAGCCACTTTGGCAGCAGCTTGCTCTCACATGTTAATTAGTAACGACTTTCCCTTCTGGCTGCAGTGTGAGACAGCACAGCAAAGGTGAGATACTTGAGGGAAATATACAGGAAACTTCCAAGAGCTCAGCTTGGCGTTTGATCTGCCGGGATGGCTGTTATCTATTGTTCGGTTTCATTTGGTGGCAGTAAATGGAGATGAAAGTGGTGTATGCTGACACCTGCACTGCTGACAGCATCTTAAGGAGGCTCAGTTCTGCTGGGAAACTTTGACTTCATGCTCAAGTTAAATCTTCTCCAGTTTGATGCGATGTTTGAATACGCGGTGATGTTTGTAGCAAGAACCATTAAATGCAATGTGATTTCAGATTGATGATTGTTAGAGTGAATCGTTTGATTTTTTTTTTTAGGTTTACTTAAAATAAATTGTAGCAATGCTGAGGCCATTTCCCCCAAACACATAATTCAGCAGTTATTAAAAAGCAGGCGCACTGTTTCTCAGCCTGACGACTGAACGCGTCGCTGCGCTCTCTGTGTTTAATCGTACGGGTGAGCTTGTTGTCTGCCTTCCTCTGGTTTCAATGTATTCGTCCTGTTATTTATTCTGCTGTCTACTATTTATGTTTTATTCCAGCACAGTTGGTGTGGAGCACCTACAGTTTTGTTGCACATGGACAATGACAATAAATGTCTATTCTATCCTGTTCAGGCACCTCATCCTGTCTGATAATTAGTGGTTTTTTGCCTTTTTCGGAGGATGCGAAGAAATAAATGATTGAGAATTCTGCTGAATTTCAAAGCGCTGATTGCAGTGAGCCCCACAGAAGGCTGCATGACGCTCATTTTAATAAAGGCTCTGAGCTACACATGAACAAAATTTAAAACCGCCAGACGTGCTGACCTTTCATTGTGCAGCCATTTTTTTTCTTGTGCTCTTAAAGGGAAGAATGTGAAAGCCCTTGAGAACGATGGGAATTAGTTCTTAATTAAAGCCGGCCACACATTACACTGTCTGGTGCCCGTGGCGGTAAAATTAATTATTTGCAGGTACCGTTGAAGCTCTTGTTGATAATCTCAAACGAAGATGCTTTGATTCAAAACAGGGTCACACTGGAAAAAGAACCACCAAGCAATATCTTTGACGTGACACTGTTAAAGAAATAACCGATAATAACCATTGATTACTCTTCTCTGCTGTGTACGACTTCCTGTGTCACCGTTATGCTTTCAGCTTTGGGACTCGAGGGAATAAATTACTTTCTGATGGATCCGCTCGCTGGCCTATAAGTGCAAATCTTTTCACGTTCAAGCATTTAAACCATTTAACGTAATGCCACATAATGTGGTCTGAAGTTGTAAGGAGCTCTGCTGTGTAATTAAGTTGTTAACTTGGACACAATCCACTAGTTAGAGCTGCCAAGCATATGATGAGATTTTTTGCGTCTCTCTACAGTAGCTCTGCCGTCTAATGGTTACAGTGACTAACATCATTCCTCCTGTTGGTGCAACTACAAAGAATCTGCAGATAACTGAATAATAGGGCAAGCAGATTACTCAGGTACAAATGTAATTGTGAATGCATTATACATGCAGTGAAAAATACTGCAAGCCGTGCCATTATGAAACTAGAGTTACTTCAAACTGTGCAGGCATGTAGGATTCCAACTCTGTTATATGTAAATTTAACCGGAGGTTGAAGAATTTCACACAGTGGCTATAATGAAAACACCAGCTGTCCACAGACTGCATAAAGTACCACATCGGTTGCACAAAGGTATAAAGGTAAGTCAGCAGGAGTGCAGTGCAAACAATCTGAATAAGACAAAGAAAACATGACCACTGATTCTCCGTATGCACAATGGTGGTCATGGCAACCGAGCAAATGTAACTCTTTTAAAATCACATTTTTCCAGGCAGTGATTCATAATTACTGATACTTACTGTAGTTTACAGTATTGACCAGATTATCTTAAACAGCCATCTAGAACCAGTCAAACATGCTTCGTCTCTTTATCTTTTAATCATGAAAACACGTCTTTGTCATAGAAATCAAACTTGTGTAAAGGTGGCAGTTTTATTTATCTGTTTGTTGTTTTGCAGTTTTTTAATAAGGTCAAAGCTACAGGTACATCTGATTAATCTTATACAGTATTCCTACAGTATAAATACTTATTAGATGCAAGGGTGAGAAAAGTACTCGACCTCTGCTCGGGCTGGTAACAATCCAAATCATTAGCTGAACTTTTGACATTTTCATTGTGAAACTGGCAAAATTGGATAGGCTTGCCTCCAGTTGTGGACGGCAAAGATGAAATTGAGCATTTCAGCAACAATAACTCAAATTATTACGGTCGTTCACAGAGGAAAGGTTGATTATTTGACAAAGCCTTGCTGCACAGGGTCGGGCTATCACATGCAGGATGCTGGTTGGCTCTCAAATTGCTGGATTTTAGAGAAACAATTTAAAAATGAACCAAATTGTAATGGCCATGCGAAGGACTCCAAAGATATCTGACACAGCAAAGCTTGTAGATTACTCTCTGTGCTGGTTATCATTCAACATCTGTCGGCCGTGGGACAAGCCAGGAACCAATCAGATAGTGGACAAGTGTGTCAACTAATCGGTGGTTTGATCTCTGGCCTCTCCATGTGTCCTTGGGCAAGACTGCAGCTATTGGTGAGCTAATGGGCCTAGAAACACATTATGAAGTGCTTTGTAAAACTCCTGGAATGATACAGTATACTTTGAGTGATGTGTATTTAATGACAGTAGTTTGCAGATATTTCTCTGGCAGCTTCAACTTGTAACCTACAGGATATTAAAACCTTAGTTTGTTGTCTTCTGTCCACCAGGCCTCTAAAATCATCCCAATCAGGAGACCCAACTTTGCCTAGTAACAGCAGTCCATGATGCACTGACTGATTTACTCCAGGTTATAGTCCAGACTAGTGTCAGATTAGTGTTTCATTAGGATAACTTGAAGAAGATTTAGACTGCAGGCAGGAATATTATCTGTCTACACCTGTACAGGACTGACATTTTCCTCAATCAAAACTACAGCCCGACAATAAAAACAGCTCCAGGTTGATATACAAAAAGATACGATTTAGATGGAATTGCCTGTCAGTGTTTATATTGTTGTATTAAATGGACTGCATTTTTATATAGCACTTTTCTGGTCTTTTCAACCACTCAAAGCACTTTAGACCACAAGCAGCATTCACCCATCCACACAGGACTATTATCTTATACATGCTGCACTTTCTCCATCACACAGCAGCGATGCAGTTTTTCTGCTTCAGTATCCTGATCAAGGACACTTTGACACAAAGACCACAGGTATCGGAAAATTTCACTCGTGATATTTGTAGGTTGGTTTTTTCTTAATTTGACAATGTTGTTCATGACAACCCAATTTAGAAATGAAAACATAATTATTACAAAATAAATATGCTTATAATGTTTGGAAAATGACTGAGAACAGCGTGTATGGAGCCGGGGGGAGGTCACGTCACTTCACGTGAAAACGTTTAAGCTGTCAACGAGTTCTAAACAAATGCCAAGCGTGAACAAATTCAACTGTGTGATAGTTTGGGAGAAAAATTAGAAAATGCAAACGCAAAACAAAAATCATCGACAGAAAACAACTGAAATTCAGTACAGCGAAGTTTCCAGACTTGATAGTGGGCGAAAGCTTGGTGTTTGGAGTTTGTTCATTAATAAATGACAGTTGTTCTTTAATTCTTTATTACAGGTTTATTCATTATATATTGAACTGCATGTTAATACTGAGTAACAACTTGGCCCACTTAAAAATTAAAATTTTGCTAATGCAAAATGACGATGTGACTCACCTGCTCTTCTCTGTAGAAACCACAAACCTTTCAGTTTTTCGTGTGTGTATATCAGACATGTATGTTTATGTATAAATATGCATAGTCAAAGGAGCTTGCAAAGAAAAGCGTCTGGACTTCTTTAAGTTGCTTGAAGACGTTTCACCTCTCATCCGAGAAGCTTCTTCAGTTCTAAGGTCAAATGGTGGAGAGTCCCAGATATAAACCTAGTGGGAGTTTCCCCCCACAGAGGGACAAAAGGACCCCCTGATGATCCTCTAATCGCCTGAGCCAAGGTGGGAAACTGGGTGTGGGTCCCAATCAGCCAGAGTTTCGGGTGTGTTCATTGTGAAACCTGGCCCCACCTTATCATGCGAATTCCTGAGGTCAGATGGCCCAGGATGTGAGTGGGCGTTAAGTGGGAACATGTTCTGCCTACACCACCGGGCAGAACATGTTCCCTCTAAGCCTGAAGGAAAAAAGAAGGAACACACACATGTAAAGGAAGCACTCAAAACGTGCGCGTTAAGTGTGGGCTCAAATACCAGGCTAATGATGATGATAGGAGCCCGGTGAGTACACAGGTGAACTTAACCTAATTATGCACACACAGGAATTGGAAAAGGACAAAATGCACACACACCGAGGCTAACATAATAAAACAGCAAACATGAACAAACTGAAAACAGTGGGTCAAACCCTGACACGATGGTTGATTGAAAAAATATCTGATAAGGTCTCTGATCACAAAGCATTTGTGAGCGCTTTTAATGAATTAATTGCTTGCTTGTCTGTGTGTAACTGTCCAGCGTGTGTGCCTAGTGCAGCGTTGTGTAGAGGGCCGGTATATTCACAAGCCACGTCTAACCTCCTTACACAACGTTGCATATGTCATTCATTTATACTGCCTTTTCATATAATGTTGAACAAAAGCTGGAATTGAATGACCGGCCTTCTGGTATTCAGTTTCCAGTATACACGTACCCATTTGCTATTTTTGATAATAGGCAGTGCAAACAAGAAAAGTGCAGATTGTACTTGTATATGTAATTAGGATGACAAAAATGTACATAATCAAGAAGCAGCACCCGTTTGCCAAAACAGTAAATGATCATGAATGCAGAAGTGCTCTGGTTGCTGTGCAGCATTCATTTAAACGAGCTCCTCACAACACAAGTACAAAAAAACTCTCATTTTCACCTACTGCTGAGAAAATGAGATTTGCCACATTGTCCAAAACAATTCCAGATGGCGTACGAAGGAACTAAGAGGCATTTTGCATCCAGAAATATATGCATCCCATTCTCCGACAGTGCCTATGTTCCAGTTTTACTTTGTAATTTGTCTGTATCACTTTCTCTCTTCATCTAAAGTATGTGCCATATGCAAGAACCAAAAAAAACCCTTAAAATATGCAAAGTACCACTGCAGCATATTTATACAGTGACACATCCGTGCAGTCTCCTACATCATGAGCCTGAGGACTGTACATATCGGTCAGTTATTTTTCAAGGTCTGAAAAATGGAAGGTAAAACAATCACAGTTTTATGGAGGACGGGAAAAGATGTTGGCAAGTATTAACTGAAAGCCGAATCGATTGCGGACTGAAAAATGGGGATAAAATCATTGAGTTGTCAGATTGCTACCTGCTATAACATATGAGGGAAGAGATGGGCATGAAATCCTCATAAACCAAAATGCAGCAGTCTATCATCGAAGTGAGATGAGAAGGAAATGTTTCATGCAAGGTCACAGCGAAGCAAATGTGACATTAAAAACAGCTCAGGACGTTAATTCATTCTAAATGTGCGATTTATATGCCACGGGAAGCTTACCTGACAATATGTGCCTTGTAAAGCTTTGTGCAAAGGTCAATCGGAAGTTTCTCTGACAATTTTAGAAACTTTTAGAAGTATTACTTGGTTACAGTGATGAGGCTCGACATTAGAAAAAGACGTTTGTTTCATTTATTTGTCAGGAATCATGCTATTTGATCAGGCACTCGAACAAAAGACCAAAAAATGAGGAAGATGAATTGCAATACACTTCCAAATGATGGCTTTATTTGTTTTTTCAAAGTGCTTATCTCCTGCTGCCAGGACGCTAAACAGGCTGGTTCTATTGTTGTTTATGCAGGCTACTTCTTTTCCACTTTGCAGGTATTTGTTGGAATTGCAGATTGATTGTGCTTTAATCAGACTGTGGACAATTTATCGAAATTCATACGTTCCCACATGTGCATAATGAGTTCGCTCGCGCTGATGTCTTTGTGCCCCGGCCGAGACTTGTTGATCGGTCACGGCCGATGCACCAGCTGCGTTCAAAGGCATTTAGCTGCGGTGGCAGTCAGGCGTGAGGGGATAGACCTGGGAAGTCTGTTGTGTATGAGGAAGACAATACCTGACCTTGGCCTCGTGGTGTGAGCTGCTTGGCAAAGAATGTGCTCCACTGTGAATGCAAATGAAAAGGATGAGCACAACACAGAAGGAGCTACCTGGAACACTGAGTCACTGTGCTCTCTAATTTAGCATGCAGCTCACTCTCGAGCTGCGCTCTAATATGACTACTGTTCTCTGATAAAAGGATCTCGGGCTATGAAAGGATGTGAGCAAGTTTTGGTAGAGGAGTCGTTCAGTGGGGGACTTAATGATGTAAACCTTCTATTCAAAAGATTTTAATCTGCGCTCTGAGGACACCAGTGCAGACTCTCTGGTGTCCTCAGCACTATGTGGCCAGAGGGGGGCTACCACTCAGTGCATGTAAACCATTTGTCAACTGCCACATTGCATGCCTCAGTGCTGATGTGAGGTCTGCATCGCTCAAGTCTCACTCCTGTGAGAGCTCAGATCCTGAACTCTTACTAGGATTCTTCAGAGCCAGTGTTTGCCGAAATCGAAAGTTTTTAAACCTGACCCAATATCAACGTAAAGATATTTGTTTTTTCTACTACTAGATGTTTAAAATGGGCTTCGGAAATGGGCTTCCTCCGAAGGGTGGCTGGCCTCTTCCTTAGGGTGAGGAGTTCGGCCATTTTGGAGGGGCTCAGCGGAGAGCCGCTGCTCCTCCACATTGAAAGGAGCAAGTTGGGGTGGTGTGGGCATCTGACAAGGATGCCCCCCCTGGGCGCCTCTTCTTCTCTGCTTGGGCTGCTGCCCCCGTGACCCGGCCCCGGATAAGCGGAAGAAAATGGATGGATGGATACTTGTTTAAAAGTCTCTACCTACAAGGCAACATGGAGAGGGATCTTTATGGTGTGTGGGATGTGTCTGTGTGAAGCGTATGCATCTCATTTCAAACCTTATGGCAGTTTGTAAAACTTTAAAACCTCTCTTATTCATCTTCTGTTCTTTCAAACTAGCAACTTGCTGAAACAGAATAAAAAGTCTTAAGCCAAAACAGGTTTTTAATGCTCTATTTTCTTTTCACTTATATGCATAACTGCTGTGGTTGTGCATTGGGATTTGAAAGGTGGCAAAATGCTGTTTGGAGCAAGCCGTTGGTGATGTGCTATTTTTATAGCAGGCTGTGCAGGCTTGGGTGCATGTGAGAGCTAAAGTTGAGAGCCATTATATTTCAGGCATTCATTCATTTCAAAAGTTGTTATAAAATATACAAACACATTGTGCAAAAGTCTACAGCCAACCATGATTTCTTTATATTTTGCTTCCAAGGAGTTAAAGTTTTTGAAATGGTCATAAGAGATAATTCTTCAACATTTTGAAGGTCTTTAAAGTTTTTCTTTGGATGCTGGCTGTTATTTTTTTCCTCTCATTTTCACGCTAGTCCTTGTACATGGCCATTTTCTGAAGATTTCTTTTGTTTGCTTGTTGAGCTACTTAACACTGACCTGTAAATCAAGTCTGATAAAAAGGCACCTGAGTCAGTGTTGTGTTTACAGAAAACTTAGCAAAGAGAACCAATTTTGTCTTGTATTTTTAGGCTTTTTTACTGTCAGCCTGCTGCAAAACACATAATGTGTAATATGTGTGATACATTTTTTACTTGAATCTGCGAGAAATGCCGAGGACAATGCAGTTTGACAGGCAGAAAATCATATTTCTGCACTAACAAGTCAGTAAGTGTGGAGGAGGTCAGGAGAAAGGTAAAACAGTGGGTGTCTACAGCCATCTGTAAAACACAATGGGGGCTCTGTCGTGGTTTGGGGCTATATTTCAGCCAGCGGTGCTGGGAATCTTGTCAAAAGTGATGAAATTATGAATGTAGAAAAGTGCTGTCAGGTTTTGATCCATCCAGAAAACGTCTGATTGGCAATGGCTTAATTTTTCAGCATGACAGTGATCTAAACACACTGCCAGTGCAGTGAAAGCACACCTGGGCAGAAACACACAATGAAAGACTATCAGTCATGGATTGAGCCTGGACCTCAACATTACTGAAGCAGTGTTAAATCATCTTGATGAAGAACAGAACAAAAGGAAGAAAGATCCAACAAAGAGTTTTGAATGTCCTTCAAGAAGCTCGCAGAACGATTCATGAAGAAAGTAAAAGAAAGTTTCCTGAGAGAGTTCAGGCTGGGTTGGAGATAAAGGAAGTCATAGCCATCAGTGACTTTCAAGCTTTTCAGAATTAAAAAATAAACAGTTTTTGACTGTTGTACACTATTTCCATGTTGATATGTTCTAATAAACTCCTTTCAAAATACAAGTAGGGCTGGAGCCAGGAAAGCTATCTAGAGAAACACACAGGACAAGGGAGCACAAAGCACTGAGGGAAGACACAACACGGACAAGAGGAGGCTCAGGTAAACACACACCAGGTAACGAGGGGACAGGAAACAGGCGGGAAAACAGCAGGAACAAATCAGGAAAAACGAGACAAGGGAAGTGAAATTAGACACAAAGCACAAAAGAGAAAAGACCATAAAAGTAAAACAGGAAGTAACTGCTGACAGACTCACACACGCAAACTTGACATAGAGACAAAAGACAAACACAGAGACAAGACTGAAGGAAACAAGATCCAACCACTAACAGCAGACTATAAAGCCCGAACACAAACCGTGAAGCCACAAAACTAAAAACCACGACAGGTATACGGTTCGTTCTAGTTTTACTTGTATAGAGAAGCTTGAATTGAATTGCTTGAAAGTCAATTCAATTTA
The DNA here is from genome assembly GCF_057382185.1 of Mchenga conophoros. Taxonomy (NCBI): domain Eukaryota; kingdom Metazoa; phylum Chordata; class Actinopteri; order Cichliformes; family Cichlidae; genus Mchenga; species Mchenga conophoros. The sequence continues at coordinate 37,925,743 of NC_140541.1, forward strand.
TTTATACAGTTCCAAATCACAACAACAGTCACCTCAAGGTGATTTATATTGTAAGGTAGACGCTACAATAACACATACAGAGACAAACCCAACAGTCATATGACCCCCTATGAGCAGCACTTTGGTGACAGTGGAAGGAAAAACTCCCTTTTAACAGGAAGAAACCTCCCTGGAAGAAACCTCACAACCAGGCTCAGGGAGGGGCGGGGCCATCTGCTGCGACTTATTGGGATTAAACAGGAAGAGAGGATGAAGACTCGAGAGAGCCAGAGATTAATAATAACTAATGCAGAGAGGTGGATAAACACATGATGAGTGAAGGTGACTAGAAGAAACACTCAAAGTCTGAAATATATATTAAAACAAGTCTTTGTTATTAAGAAAATGAGAGAGGAGAACAATTAGAGGAATATAGTGAAGAGGAAATGAGGGCAGCTAGGAGAAGGATGACGAGTGGAAAGGCAGCAGGTCCACATAAGTTATGGAGATTTGTAGGAGAGAGAGGAGTGGACTTTTAGGCCAGACTGCTTAACACACTCTTGGACAGTCAGGATGCCTGAGGAGAAGTGTACTCGTACTGATTTTCAAGAATAGGGCTGATGTGCAGAGCTGCAGTAAATACAGAGGGATAAAGCTGATGAGCCTCACCCCGACGATACGAGAAACAGTTATTGAAGCTACGTTAAGAAGAGAGATGATGATCGGTGAGCAGCGGTGTGGCTTCATGCTGAGAAAGAGCTCTAAAGATTTTCAGATTGTTGATGGAAGAGTATAGAGAAGGTCAGAAGGTAATGAACTGTGTCTGCGTGGAGGATGGACCAGAATGGACAAGATTAGAAATGAGCACATCAGAGAGACGGCTCAGGTCGAGCAGCTTGGAGACAAAGTTAGAGAGGTGAGGCTGAGCTGGTTTGGACATGTGCGGAGGACGGGTGGAGAAAATATTGCAAAAAGGATGTTGAATATGAAGCTGCTCGGCAGGGGGAAGATTCGTGGCTGTAGTGAAGGAGGACGTGCAGAAGCTTCATGAAGAGAGGAACGGGGTGAGATGGAGGCTCTAAAGAGCGAAACCCAGAGACAAAGAAGAAGACAGACCTTTGTCATTAAAACGGAAACGACAAAGACAATGACCTTCTTGAAAAAGGTTTAGTCTGATGTGTTCTTTGCTTGTAGCTCAGGGAATCTGCGGTGTGAACTCAATACTGCCACGATGTGTCACTTTCCCGAGCAGGAGGGAGCACGGTGCACCAAACAACTTGTGTACCAAATGTGGGGCCAACCAGCCCGGGGGGAGATAGCACTGCCCTCACAGAACTACTCCCAGTTTTAGCTTATTCATCAGAATAACACTCACAATGTATGCTGCAGTCTTACTGTGCTTGCTCACTACCTTAATTTTACAGCCACGGGCACACTGAGACATCCTGTTGTCTTTTAAAAGAATGTGATTAGAATAAACATCACACAATTCCTCACAGTTTTAAATGGTCATCAGGAATGCAATGTAGCGCACAACTGCTACTGGCCAATTTAAATTTGAATGCATTTGTGTGCACTGTGTCAACATGGGAAGCAGAAAGTAACGGCAGTGGTGAGAAAGTAAAAGCTTATTAGAAATTATCTTAGTTCTACCTTCATATTTACATATTTCGTCACATTTACAGTGTCTGATATGTGATGCTGACTGCAGGACGATACGTCTACACATGGATGTGGAAACAAAAGAAGATCCCAGTGTGTTAATGATCATCGGTGGAAAGCAGGTTCACTTCAGTTTGGTGCTGTAGTATTACAATATCAGCTCTTCACTGGAAAGATAATTCTTAATAATAATATATTTTAAACCATATCTGTCTTTGTTAGACAATAAAGACCTGAATTCATCTCACTTTTTTTGTGCCACTGCTACATGAATCTCTCATGTCATTTCTATTTCTTATTACTCTTTGCGTGTGCTGCTGAAGTTAGCAGAGGCACTTTCACATCTTACACATGCAGCAGAGAAGCGACTGACTGCCAGGACATTTAAATGACAAAGTGACAAAAATAACATGAGGAATAATTACATAATGCTCTAAACGACTGTATCTCTGTTGCTTTTTCTTCAAGTGATCCTGAATCTGTGGACTCAAGATCAGTGCCAAGAAGACCAAAGTCCTCAGTACTGATGAGCACCACCGACCGTGCATCTCGAAGGCGTGCAAATCAAACAAGTGCAGGAATTCAAATACCTCTGGTGCAAGAAAAGAAAGTGGCATCAACAGCAGAAATACACTCAAGAATCGGTCAAGCGGCTGCGGCTTTCACCTCCCTCTGATTGTGCGTCTGGAAGAAGACAAACGTCACCCTCATCACCAAAATCTGCCTGTACTGCACACTGCTGTTGCCCATTCTTCTCTATAGATCAGAGACCCGGGTCATCCTCGAGCACGACCTCAACAAGCTCCAGCTCTTCCAAATGCGCTGTTTGCGTCAGATTCTCCGAGTGTCCCCTGTCTCAGCATACGTAGTCAATGACACCGGCAGCCCTCGATGGAAGAGCTGATCCAGAAGCGACGACTGCAGTGGTTTGGCCAAGTCTGCCGCATGAGCAAACATCGCCTGCCATATCGCCTTCTACTGTAGCGTGACGCACCCAAGACTTGGATCAAGCAAATTGAAGACCATCTGAAACAACGATGTCTAACCCTCGAGCAAGCAAAGGTTAAGGCCAGAGGTCGCAAAGCCTGGAAGTGTATCGTTGACCAAGATGGAAACCCTACGGCAGCCACAGCGACGTACTGGCTTTTTGAACGACCTCCCCTGCTGACCGCCAGCTAGGGACAAAAGAAGAAAAGAAAGTGGACTCATTGTGGTATCAGTCTGCTTAATTTGTATTATATCGGGAAATATATAAAACATTGATGTAAATAATGTTGACTACTCTTGCATTTGTCATCAGTCATCATATATGTGTCAAAAACAAAGCGATCAGCAGGGAAATCAGGCATGAACAGACTGAAAAGTTACGAAATTGCAGTTAATTCTAAGACTAGTGCTGTGAAGAATAGCAATGCCCTCGTGTGCTCAGAGCAGCGGGCTTTGGATAACATGAATATAGTTCTTCTTGACTAATTCAGTGAAATCAATTGTAGCTGTCCAATCAAGAGAAGGTGAAAGCATGGGCTGTACTTTACATTTAATTGACTCTATTTTTGGAATCATTCCTCAGCTTTATAAATTGTTAGATAATAACACACCTGAGCAGCTACTGAAATAAATGATACTCTTTTGTGGACACTTTTATTATGCAAAAGACAAAAGGAAAAGGGAAGGACTGTGCTTCAGAGGTCATGCACATTAGAGTGAGACACTGTCATACCTGGATGCTTTTTCAGACTGTGGTGAAGCAAAGAACTGCTCACTTACAGACGTATAAAGTACTCCTCAGTGGAGACAAGAACACACTTTAATTCCTGGTTAAAACAAGACAACCGTCTGACTTTACATGTAGAATTCCTTTAGGCTTCATAAAGACAATGCAGTTGCCAGAGTGAGGAATGTAAGTGAAATGACGCAAAACGGAAGCAAGACTAAATACGGCAATTAATTCAGTCTAGGGTGGCTTAGAGAAAGAGAACGCACAGGCAGTTCAGATGGTTTTCAAATTCTTAGCAAAGCTTTGTTGAAGCTATAATGGTTTGGAACCTCATTACAACACTGACCTTATTGTCAAAAGGATCTTCTTTTAAAAAGACTGATTAATATTTACATATAAAACTACAGGCTACAGGCTTCTGTGAGAAGCGAGAAGAGGTTTTTGAATGACATCTGACGCTCTGTCAGCCTATTATATAGGGAGGCACTAGCCCCTCCTGACATGGGCGTCACTTAGCCAGCCTGTAAGGGCTGGCGTAATGGTATTTGAGCTTCTGATGAGGTCACGCAGGACGCGTTCCCATAGTGAGACACGAAACGAATGCTATGAAAGAGAACTGCATATAATATGTATGTGGTATGTAAAGAATGACAGTTTTTTTTAACAACTTCCTGTCTGAAAATGAATGAAGAACACAGCTCGAAAGGCTGATTCTGGGGTTTACTTACCTGGATGACTGAGCAATCATCAAGACATAAGAACACAGTCATTTATGGTATCTGGTCTTTAAGTCTGATGTCATTAGCCGTTTCCAGGTCCAAACTCCACTTCAGGTCCCAAAGTCAAACGAACACTGAAGCATCACTGAGAGTTACAAACTGTCTAAATTCTTTCGCCTTTAATAAAATGATCAGCGTTGCTGCTTTACCAGGTGTAACAATTAAGTTTAACATCCATGAAAACAGGATTTATTATGTTTAACAGAGTTAGAAGTTAGCAGGAAGTTAGCTTGCTAGTTTCCACCTAAACATGATATAGCATGTTCTGACTGAGAGATTGAAAAATTCAAACGTACAGCTCTGCTGTCACTTCCAACATAAACAAAAACAGAAACCTAAACAGCAGTGATGTTTGTAGGGTAACTGAAGTTGGGTTAGCTTAGGGTGACCAACCGTCCTCTTTTCCCCGGACATGTACACTTTTCACATTCTGTCCGGGGCGTCCGGGGGGGATTTTCGAGATCGATAAAAATGTCCGGGTTTTCCTAAACAGGACCCATATGTGTGACGTCATCCCCGAGCTGTGGCTTTGTGAGTGGTTGTTCTGCACTCATAGACGGGACAGACAGCGCACAGCAGCACGCCTGGTGATGTTTAAAGATGCTAAAGCGCAACTGCAGCTTTTCAGACGAACTGCAAAAGAAATTTCCCTCGTACCATCCCCGTGCTGGTAATTTTTCTTATACAGATGAGGCCTTATTTCTGTGCCATTATTTAATTCCAGAGGTTTTTAAGTTATTTTTTTTGCCCTTGTTGACTTGTAAAAGCCTATATGATATTTTTGTTTCACCATTCATTAACCGCACAGAGAAGAATTAAATATGTTAAAATCTTCTTTAACCCTTTAAGACCTACCATAGAACCAAGTCCGCCAGAGCTTATATTATATTTTTACATGCTGTAGTGCCATTTTTGGGAGCATTTCAAGTTGCTATACATCAATACAACCATTATAGCCCAGATTTTAATAATATGTCTGCATTAAGTGCCTAGAAATTATATAAATTGCAAGAAAGTGCAATAAACTACAAAAAAATTGAAAATCGTTTTTGTTTTTTTAACATATATTTCTAGTTAGAGAAATTTAAGAGGCTTATCCCTCAAAACTGTAAATACAAAAAAGTTTCACAAAATAGTTTCCTACCACAGGAAATTTATTTTGAGTGTCTTCATAGTTTTATTTTTGAAATACACCAATTTTTATATACTGCAGGAAAAACGAAAATAAATATTATAAAAAAGCAGCATGTGCATCAAAATAAACTATTTCCAGCAGTGCAATATGAGTCCTCAGCATCCCAGAAACGACACAGGAAGTCATAAAGTCAAACATAACTTTTAAAAACACCAGTATAGGCTCATGAGGCCCTGATGGCAAAAAACTACATTTCTGCGAAAATGACGTCACTTCCGGTTTCGGGCAGGTAATGGCGGACATGCGATAGCTCACGCTGACGTCTATTCCAACGTAGGAAGTGTTATGAACAGCTGATCGGATTGGCAAAGCGTGTTTCTGGAATATTATGTTTTTGTTGCTGCAAGCGCTTTTTATGCCGTTTTTGCAAAGCTTTATGTGGAAGGAAACCGTGACCGAGGACAAGCTGATGGCATAAGATGTAAGTACAACTCCTCCAGTTTCATATGCAAAAAATATTATTGCGCTAGCTTACGTGGTTGCAGAGCTACAAGGATTTAAAAGTAGTTGCGCAAAACAGAGCGTGCCCACTCTGACCGGTTTTAAAGGGTTAAGCAAACAGTATCATTAAAGTTCTTCATGACTGGGCCAAATGTCCTCTTTTTTGGAAATCAAAATATGGTCACCCTAGGCTAGCTGGTATATAATGATGTGCTACGTGATCACTAGCGACACAGCTATGTTAGCATAGCATAAACACAGTGAAGCTGGAGGATGAACGCTAACGTTTTTCCACTCTATAAAAGTTAACATGAGGGTTCCCGATGGTTAGGGACAAATACAATCGCATGGCAGGATGCTGTAAACGGACCAAACTTCAGTCAGGAGAACAACTGAGATAATCCATCCACAATACGAGGTTAGTCATTCATATACTGCTGCATGGGCTGTAGCTACATTGTAAGGGTTTAAACACTGAGCTTTAAAATGAACAGTGGTGGTAAAAACCGGGACAGGCCGACAGTGATCACTGACTGTTTTTAGGGGCTTGTTAAGATCAAATAGAACAAAATACAAAACATGTTAAAAACACAGAGTAGTTTGGACTCAGAAGCAGGGCTCATATGTCATCGCTTAAAGACTGGATAATAGGGTACAGTAAAGAGTAATTTTCACCAGAGTTTTGTTTTGTTGTTTTTGTTTCTAATGTATGTGATCATGTTGTTGTTTTAATCCTTGGATGAACTTGAATTACAGTAACACAGGATTATCCATCCTTCCAGTTCCTTCCAGACTTAATTAAAGTAGCTTTACAGAAATCATTTTGCATCACACAGGTGAGCGCTTGTGTCACAAATAAAGCTGCTCATTTTGATTTAGTATATTACTGTCCTCTCCTGTCCATTATTTTATGTAAAAGGATTTCAGCCAGTTAAGAGCTGCCAGCAGATGACACTCAGAAAAAATGAAACAAACACAAAAACCCAAACAAAGATATTTTTTGGAAAAAGCAGGAAAAAATAATGGGTTGAGGGTAGAGTCTCTGGATACAGAAGAGAGTGCACGATCTCTATTCACAGCCAGCGTTTGCAGCCATCAATATGATTGTGTTCATGCACACTGCACCAGGTAATGCATACAGTGAGCTTCCTCTGTGACAATGGGCTGAGTCAACTGCATAATGGATGATGTGTCAAAGTTGTCATGCTTCTTTTTGCATTTTGAATGTTACTATTGTTTGAACAGTAAAATTGTGACTGGTCGAAAAGTACAATCTGCCATCATAATTACTGCTTTGTGCTCTGTGTAGGATTAGTCATTCTCCTGCCTGGAAATGCAGGATCCTTTATGAGCCCCTGTCAAATCCTACTGTGCCGTGTGTCACTCTCTGAGCTTGAGGGGCGGGGTTAAATGATGTTTACACAGGCATCTTACCCATCTAAAGGCCATATTCTTATAACTCCATGTGTCATGTCAAAAGTTCAACATTTCTGATCTGTGTGTGTTTTAAGTCAAACCTTTAGTTGCTTTTTTATTCTAACCAAACAGCTTCACTAATCAGAAACTGGAATAATAAAAAATAAATAAAAAATGTATTTCTATGATAGAACCACATGAGTAAAGAAAAACACCATCTGCCATTAGGACAGTTTATCTCATCACAGCGGTTTTATAGATGTGATTTTGACAGAGCTACATTTTGTTGTTCTTGTTGTGTTGCATGGTTAGAAAAAAACACACTTGGTGACAACCATTAATTAAAAACAAGCAAAAAAACAAAACAAAACAATCAATTAATTGTTTCACTGGGGAATTATTGTGGAAGACTGGATCATCTCTCTGGGGTTTGGAGCTCATCCATCAATTTGCATGTGGGCGCTTTGAAGCACTCTTCCATCTCATCATCATTAGACGGAGCAAAATAGAGCCTGTGGGTCTACTTTTCCTTGTTGTCCGGCTGTTTCACCAACTACAGAGTGTTGACAAATACTAGTATTCACTGTGTATTTCATATTATCTGCATAACTGATCTGTCTTATCCTTATCCAGTGTAACCTGGAATTGCTGTGTTTATGTCCTGTGCTGCGTCTGTCTCTTTGGCTCACACAGGAAGTGGCTACGTGCTGTGTTTTAAAGCTTTACTCCCGTAATAGTTACTACAGATGTTCCACATACTGGGAATGTAAATAAATGAATGAGTGATTCTTCCCAAAACCGTTTCCTCCTACAAAATAAAAACAAGCACTATAAGAAGAAATGTTTGTGAACATGGCAACAGATGAAGTCTGTGTTGATTTGACAAATAAATAAAAATAAAATCTTCAGGTTCAAACCTTCAGGGGTATTGGGGTTGTTAATGCGCCTGGCTTTTCCATCTCTGGCTGTACATCATGAACAGCGTGTCCTTCAGAGGCACCAAAAAACAGGAGACTGAAAATGTCAGTAAAAATATTACAAACTGAAAATAAAGTAGAAAACACACAAGCCTTGGGGCTTAACAAGACTGACTCTCCCCTCAAGGTTGCTCTTCTTCTTCTTTGAACAATATCAAGTTTATTTTTTAAATACTTTTTGCCAATGACAAATACCCAGCGTGTGCATGAAGGACCCATCTTCCCTGCAAGATATTCATTATATTTGCCAAATTGTTATTCATGGAATGATAACAGACAAAGCTTTATTGTTCACTCCCCTAATTATTAAGCACTTACCTGGTAAACCTTTAATAAATTAACAGTGTTGCTGAATAATTACCGCTGCTAAAATGAGATAATAAATAAGTGAGAAGGTAAACACAGAAAAAACTGCAGCCATGCTAAGAAAGCCCTACACGGTTATTCACAGAGTCAACAAAGCTGCGCAGCTGTGAGCGCTGAAGGCTGGGAATAAATAAAATACTAAAAATTTGTACTTCTTGGAAAACAGGGAGAAACAGGTATTTCATCAGGCATCCCAAAATTTATGTCAGTACAGCCCAAATTGCATGATCTACTGCTGAATATCTGGAAAGATGAATCTGCTTCTTAAATAATTATTAATGACTGCATTCTTTAAAACATCTGCAACTATCTTTGCAGTGATGTTAAATATAACTTTTGATCTCACCTGAAAACCCCCCAAAAAGACATTTCATTGGTTCACAGAAGTGTTCAACGCTGTATGAACGTATGAACGTGTGTGAATGTTAGACAGAAAGCACTTTAGCAGAAAAAAAGTCTCATTCTCAAAAAAAAAATATAAACACAAAAAACCCAAAACTTGCAGCCTGTGTTCATAAGTTCACCGTCTATTGCCAAACATTCGTCTGTCGTCGGCAGGCGAACAGTGACGGCATCCTAGCTAAGAACCAGGCAGATGATTGGTGGTTTACCAAAATTCAATTGAACTCAATTCAATGTTATTTATACAGCATCAAATCACAACAACAGTCACCTCAAGACGCTTTATATTGTAAGGTAGACCCTACAATAACACATACAGAGAAAACCCAACAATCATATGACCCCCTATTAGAATAGAATAGAATTCAACTTTATTGTCATTGCACATGCACAGGTACAGGGCAACGAAATGCAGTTTGCATCCATCCAGAAGTGCTTTAGTGATATAGATATATTACAATATATATTAGCAATAGTATAGATATGTAAGTATACTACAGAAATGGGTCTATTATGGTATGTTATAATGTACACGGTAGAGCTGGGCGATATGAGATTTTTTCATATCACGATATGTTTTTTTCATTTCAGGCGATAACGATATCTATCACGATATAAGCCAAATAACTATTTGTAAGATTTAAATGTGCCGTTGCTCACAAGTAAAATGTGAAATAATCAGCAGCTTGTTTTTATTTAAATATTTATTTCCCATAATAAGTTCAACAGGGTAGATGTACTTAAGGAACATGAGACTTTTTCAGATAAATAAAGGCAAATATTGCAAACTACACAAAAGGCAGCCGCTAAAGCGTTTAAGTTTCAAAATAGAACAAACGAAACAGACTAAATTGTCAATTCCACTTAGAAACAAAATATTAATTCTAAAAATAAATCTTAGTTTGTTTTACAGAAGAACAGACAAAACTGACTAACTTTTGTCAATATCAAATAAACTGAGAACTAAAAGGAAATTCTCAATCTCTCCTTGTTGTATAGCTGAGCTTTTCAAACAGTTTTAATAGTTACTTTAGTCTGACAAAAGCCGAATGACGAATTAGCGCTTCCAGTCAGAGACTGAGGCTACGTCCACATGTACACGGGTATTTTTGAAAACGGAGATTTTCCGTTTCCGTTTTAAAAAATAATCCCGTCCACACATAAAGGCAGAAATGAAGGAAAACGCTGCTATGAACATGCCAAAGCAGCAGGTGGCGCTAGATTCCTAACCGTGTAGAAATGTTGGCCAATCAGAAGTCTAGAAGCCTCAGTGGGAAAAAGTAAACAAAGCTGGGGCATAGAAGCAGAACCGAGTCGTATGTGTGGAGGGACAGTAACTGTGTGTATATGTAAGCATTTAAACACTGCAGAGAGTAGAATTAACAGTATTGTAGAAATTCATTTCACCGAAACAATAACGTGGCGCACAGTGTGACGCATGCACCAGTTTATTGTATTTCCAGACTTGCTTTCGGCACAATTTACAGTGCACGCTACTCTGTTTTTTGTCAGACTTGAAATAGCCGAAATACCTTCACACTACGGAGCTTCTATGGCTCTTCTGTTCGACAATCTCTCCGGCATTGGAACCATCATCTGTTTTCTCTTCGGTCACGCTCGGTTGATTTTTCTAGTCGGCACACTCATTTCCTCCATTACGCGCTGGCTCCATTACCCGCTGGCTGTTTCCCAAACAAACACACGTGCGGCTTGGCACTTGTGCTGTACGTAACAAGTCACGCGACGTGACGCTGCGGCTGTGATTGGTTCGGCTCTGCGCTACTGAATTTGGATCGGCTGACCTTTTTTTTTTTTAAGAGAACAAGAGCGGCGAGGTCTATCGCGATAGCTTAATTTCTCTATCGAGTAAAAGTTATATCGCGATACATATCGTTATCGTTCTATCGCCCAGCTCTAGTACACGGTATGAAGTATGTTGTGAATATTCTATAACTAAGTATGTAAAGGCTGTAGTGAGTACAAGCTATGTACAGGCTATGAACAGGATATAAATATGAAAAACTATACAGAATATGAAATAAATAACTTTACAGAAATCTGAGATATACAGCTATACAGAAATGGGAACTATGCAAGTTGTAAACAGTTGTAGGATTAAAGATTATTGAATGTACAGAATGATTATTTACACAGAGCTATACAGTAGTGCAGTTAAGATAAGTGAGGGTGTAGATAGTTTCTACAGAGGCTATATAAAGTGCTAGTGGTTGTGAGTGGTGGTTCACTCCATGTTATTATTGTGTGTTTGAGGGTACAGTTGTCCATTGTGGGTGTGTGTATGTTCAGTCCATGAGTTTAACGTGGGTCAGATGTCAGGAGGCAGAGTTCAGGAGTCTGACAGCTGTGGGGAAGAAGCTGTTCCGGTACCTGGTGGTCTTAGTCCGGAGGCTCCTGTGGCGCCTCCCAGAGGGCAGGAGGGTGAAGAGTCCATGTGATGGGTGACTGGGGTCTCTGATGATTTTCCCAGCCCTTTTCAGACACCGCTTCCTGTAGATGTCTTTTATGGCAGGAAGTGGTGCTCCGGCGATGCGCTGGGCAGTTTTCACGACCCTCTGCAACGCCTTCCGGTCCGAGGCAGAGCAGTTCCCGTACCAGACTGTTATACAGTTGGTCAGGATGCTCTCGATGGTGCAGCGATAGAAGTTCACCAGGATGTCTGAGGACAGGTGGTTCTTCCTCAGAGTCCTCAAGAAGAAGAGGCGCTGGTGAGCCTTCTTGACCAGCTTGGAGCAGTTGGTCGTCCAGGTGAGATCCTCGGAGATGTGGACTCCCAGGAACTTGAAGCTGCTCACACGCTCCACAGCCGTCCCCTTAATGTGGATGGGTGGATGTGGGTCAGCATTCCTCCTGTAGTCCACGATGAGCTCCTTGGTCTTCTCGGTGTTAAGCAGCAGGTTGTTTCTGTCGCACCACTCAGCCAGACGATCCACCTCCTCCCTGTAGGCGGCCTCATCGTTGTCACTGATGAGGCCAATCACCGTGGTGTCATCTGCAAACTTAATGATGGTGTTGGAACCATCAGCAGGTCTGCAGTCGTGGGTGAAGAGGGAGTAGAGGAAAGGGCTCATCACACAGCCTTGTGGTACACCGGTGTTCATTGTGATGGTAGATGAGCAGTGGACATGTTGGGGGCGGTTGGTCAGGAAGTCCAGTAACCATTTGCAGATGAGGGAACTGATACCCAGGTCTGTCAGTTTCCTGATGAGTTGTGAGGGGTGGATTGTATTGAATGCTGAACTGAAGTCTATAAACAGCATTCTGGCGTAGGTGTTGTTGTTGTCCAGGTGTGAGAGGACAGAGTGCATTGCGATGGAGACTGCATCCTCTGTGCTCCTGTTCTGGCGGTATGCGAATTGGTGGGGGTCCAGGGTGGGGGGGAGACAGGATTTGAAGTGTGCTAGGACCAGCTGCTCTAAGCACTTAGTGATGATGGGGGTGAGTGCTACTGGGCGGTAGTCATTGAGGCAAGATGGGTTGGAGTTTTTGGGTATCGGGACGATGGAGGTGGATTTGAAGCAGGCCGGTACCACAGCGTGGGCCAAGGACAGATTGAATATGTCTGTGAGCACTCCTGCAAGCTCCCCAGAACACGCTCTGAGAACACGCCCGGGGATGCCATCTGGACCTGCAGCCTTGTGGACATTGATCCTGCTCAGCACCGCTCCTACATCGGTGGGGGAGAGAGTCAGAGGTTGGTGGTCTGGCGTCATGTCTGCTTTGGTTGTGGTTGTGGGGTTCCCTCGCTCAAAACGAGCATAAAAGTTGTTGAGCTCGTTGAGGAAGGAGACATCAGAGGATGCGGGGGAGGGTTTGGTGGTCCTGTAGTCTGTAATGGTCTGGAGTCCTTGCCACATGCGTCGGGGGTTGGAGTTGGAGAAGTGTTCTTCTACCTTCTTTTTGTAATGGTGTTTGGCTTTTTTGATGCCCTTCTTTAGATTAGCCCTGGCTGTGCTGTAGGCGTGTGCATCTCCTGACCTAAAGGCAGTGTTGCGGGCCTTCAGGAGGAGACGAACATCCCGGTTCATCCAAGGCTGGTTGGGGTACATGGTGATCCGTTTCTGGGTGGTGACACTGTCTGTGGTTTTGGAGATGTAATCCAGTACAGATGAGGCGTACTGGTCCAGGTCTGTGTGGGTGAACATATTCCAGTCTGTGTTTTTAAATCTGTCCTGGAGCACTGCGTCTGTCCCCTCTGGCCACACTTTAATTGTCCTCACAGCAGGTTTCACACGTTGGATGAGTGGTGAATACCGAGGTGTGAGGAACAGGGAGAGATGGTCCGATTGTCCAATGTGGGGGAGGGGTGTGGCTTTGTAGGCTCCAGCCAGGTTGGAATACACATGGTCTAAAGTCTTGTCTCCTCTGGTGTGGCAGGAGACATGTTGGTGGAATCTGGAGAGGACTGTCTTTAAGTTGGTGTGGTTGAAGTCGCCAGCAACAATAAAAGCAGCCTCGGGGTGTTTATTCTGGTGTTTGTTAATGGCTGCAGAAAGTTCTTTCATGGCTAACCTAGCATTAGCGTCGGGGGGTATATACACGGCAGTGAGTATGATCGAAGTGAATTCTCTGGGGAGATAATAAGGTCTGCATTTGACCATTAGAAACTCCGCATTAGGTGAGCAGTGACTCTCAGTAGTAGTGGAGTTCATGCACCAAGCATTGTTAATATAAATGCACAAACCTCCACCTCTGGTCTTGCCGGAGTCATCTGCTAGCCTGTCAGCTCGGTGTGTGTGGCGTCCTGCTAACTCGATAGCATTGTCCGGGCAGCTGTTGTTCAACCATGTTTCGGTGAAAAACATGACATTTGAGTCCATAATCCGTCTGTTGTTAGAGATGGAGAGCCGTATCTCATCCATTTTGTTTGCCAGAGAACGGACATTGGCGAGGAAAATACTGGGTAAAGGCAGCCGGTGTGGTGTTAGCTTTAGCTTAGCCCGTAGCCCTCCGCGCCTACCTCGCCTTTGTTTACGATCTCGGTGCCGTCTGCGTGCACTTCCGCCCGGCCGGGGAGAGTGGGCAGCCTCCGGTGTTCTGGAGATCTCTGGGATGAGTCGGAGATCGGCGATAAAACTGTTGGAGTTGTGAGTCCAGATGTCCAGAAGCTCTTGTCTGCTGTAGGTCAGCAACGCACAGCAATTCTGGACGAATAATCCGGTTAAAAGTAGATAAAAAACCGCTAAATAGCAGATTCTGGAGAGACACTGAGCCTCGCGTTGTTCACGCGCCGCCATCTTGGAAAGTAGCAAGCACTTTGGTGACAGTGGGAAGGAAAAACTCCCTTTTAACAGGAAGAAACCTCCAGCAGGACCAGGCTCAGGGAGGGGCGGGGCCATCTGCTGTGATTGGTTGGGGTGAGAGAAGGAAGACAGGATAAAGATATGCTGTGGAAGAGAGACAGAGATTAATAACAAGTATGATTCAATGCAGAGAGGTCTGTTAACACATAGTGATGCCCTCTTATTACTTTATTATAATAAGAAGAACAGTATAATTTTATATCTTATTATATTATTTGCTATTATACAAATAGTGCTGGTGGGAGGTTCTCTTGATTATTGCTGCCTGATTTAAGTGGATATACATGAACGTCTGAGCACAACTGCAGAGTAACAGCTGAGATGTAGCTCAGATGATTTATATACCAGAAAAAAGAAAATGTTTCACCTTTTCTGAACTCAAACGTGACAAAAGTTTTAGAAAGTTAAACTGTTGACAGATTTCATGTGGAGTACAGTCTGCTGTCATGTCTCTTCATACACAAACAGCTTTTAATGAAGCCTGTGCAGAAGACGATACGTTCAGCAGCAACACTTAAATAAGTTTGGAGGTAATTAGTCTGCCCTAATTAGGCAGAAACCTGCTTCTACACATAGAAAACAATCCTAGGTGAGAATCAATAGTTTGATGATGGGCTTTGCACTTCTAAAAGAATTCCCTGTTGCCAAATAAACATCCAGCAATATAACGATCAAAGGAAAGAGAAACCACTTCCTTACAGTAAAAAGTTATTATCAGTGTGAATATGATGATAGTAATAAACTCAGTTCTAATTTCTTATGTGCTAATTAATTTTGTGGAGAGCCTCAGAGATTCCCTTTAATGTGGTGAACGCTGCATGACTGCAGGTAAAGACAGAAAGTAGCTGGAAACAGTGGTCAGCATGGAGAGCAGCACTGTAACACTGGAAAATATAATTTCAGGTGCTTTTTGTTTTTGGGTGGCCAAAGATGTTTGCTAGTCTGGAACAGATGCAAAAGGAAGCGGAAACAAAGAATAAAGAACGACTAATATTATATGAAATATAGTTATTGTTAGCTTTGGGTTCTATAGCTTCTCGTGGATTTGTGCAAAGAGAGGCAAACAAACGCTTTCATGCTTTTTTTAAAAAATTGGGCGACTGGGCATGTCAACGACGGTCTGAGTTTGGGAAAAAATAAAGGGTTC
This sequence comes from Mchenga conophoros, assembly GCF_057382185.1. Taxonomy (NCBI): domain Eukaryota; kingdom Metazoa; phylum Chordata; class Actinopteri; order Cichliformes; family Cichlidae; genus Mchenga; species Mchenga conophoros. The sequence goes on from NC_140541.1 coordinate 37,941,145, forward strand.
GGTAAACAATAACGCTCATTCGTTTAAGTCCACCTCTCTTAAGTAGCTAAGTGGAGCTGATGCAGTGTGTGGAGTCCTCCTGTCAGGCTCGACGTCTTACTGACCTTTCAGATCGCAGGCTTGGATCTTGTGCTTCCTCAGGTGGGAGATGGTTGGCCATGTACCCAACTGCATATTCACGATTACGGAAAAATTCATGCCATCCTTGAGCAGGAGAACACGAAGCCTTTCAGGCAGGGCTCTTCTGCTTTCTTGATTATTTGCAGGACTGTGTAGCAGGTGGAGCAGAGAAATCATTTGTGTGACAGATTAGAATCAACAACAAACATTTAAAGATTCAGTCCTCGTTCGTTTATTATATGATTGCCTGTTTAACAGATTCCTGCATGATTTTTATTTATGAAATTCTCCAAAAGTCAGTTCTCCATACCTCGAAATGTGACAGTAAAGCATTTTCAATAACGTGTAATAAATCACGTTCTGCCTGCTTGTCTCTGTTCATTCCTGTACACGGATCATTCAGCACAACTCTAAGATAGATTAATAAGACCGATCTCTACAGCTGCACTGCAACAGACTTTGTCTAGACCACGTTGCGTGTTCATGCTACAGCAGCAGCCTTTGGCATCATTTTACTAACGGTTGTGTTATCACTCTCCTCTCTTCTTCTGGTTACGTGTAGGACGGCTGAGTTGGAGACGTGTGCAGGACAGAGATAAACCCCAGCTGAAGTAAGGACTTCACGTTTTTTTTATTTTGCAGAGATTCAGCATCAGAGCACAAAAAAATGATTTTAACATTTTTAATTTTAATGTTGGATGAAGACTCTTACACCCAGCTTGGTGTCCCACCAGGCAGCTGAACGAAAAACTTCATTAAAAAAGAGTTATGAACTGACTGAATACTGAAAACTAAAGAATTCAATTAAATTTTATTTATATAGAACTTCATATTGTAAGGTAAAGACCAGAAGGTAATACAGAGAAAGCCCCAACTATCAGACGACCCCCTGTGACCATCACTTGGTGACAGTGGGAAGGCAGCCATTCCAATATTTTTGCTCACTGATGCTAAATCTATATTGTGTTATGTGTTTAATGTTTGCAAATCACAACGTATGTGCAGTGTTGGGAAGGTTACTGTATTCCACTACAGATTACAGATTACATGCCCCAAAATGTATTTTGTAACGTATTCCATTATGTTACTCAATGAGAGTAACTATTCTGAATACTTTGGATTACTTAATATATTATCATGCTGTTTACAACTACATGAATGTCCTATTGCTGTGATTTATTACTATTACTGAAGGTTACTCTCCACACCAACACCAACTGGATGTTTAAATCTTAATATAAATGAGTAACAGTAGGTGGACATTAGGTAAGGCTGCACTTTTTGCAGCGATCTCGTATAGAAACTATTCCTCGCGTATATAAAACAGGTCCGCGGCTCCGATTTATTTAGTCAGCCACCGATTGTGCAAGTTCCCCCACCTAAAATGATGACAGAGGTCAGTAATTTGCACCAGAGGTACACTTCAACTGTGAGAGACAGAATGTGGAAAAAAAATCCATGAATCCACATGGTAGGATTTGTAAAGAATTTATTGGCAAATCAGGGTGGAAAATAAGTATTTGGTCAATAACAAAAATACAACTCAATACTTTGTAACATAACCTTTGTTGGCAATAACAGAGGTCAAACGTTTACTATAGGTCTTTACCAGGTTTGCACACACAGTAGCTGGTATTTTGGCCCATTCCTCCATGCAGATCTTCTCGAGAGCAGTGATGTTTTGGGGCTGTCGCCGAGCAACACGGACTTTCAACTCCCGCCACAGATTTTCTATGGGGTTGAGGTCTGGAGACTGGCTAGGCCACTCCAGGACTTTCAAATGCTTCTTACGGAGCCACTCCTTTGTTGCCCGGGCGGTGTGTTTTGGATCATTGTCATGTTGGAAGACCCAGCCTGGTTTCATCTTCAAAGTTCTCACTGATGGAAGGAGGTTTTGGCTCAAAATCTCACGATACATGGCCCCATTCATTCTGTCCTTAACACGGATCAGTCGTCCTGTCCCCTTGGCAGAAAAACAGCCCCATAGCATGATGTTTCCACCCCCATGCTTCACAGTAGGTATGGTGTTCTTGGGATGCAACTCAGTATTCTTCTTCCTCCAAACACGACGAGTTGAGTTTATACCAAAAAGTTCTACTTTGGTTTCATCTGACCACATGACATTCTCCCAATCCTCTGCTGTATCATCCATGTGCTCTCTGGCAAACTTCAGACGGGCCTGGACATGCACTGGCTTCAGCAGCGGAACACGTCTGGCACTGCGGGATTTGATTCCCTGCCGTTGTAGTGTGTTACTGATGGTGACCTTTGTTACTTTGGTCCCAGCTCTCTGCAGGTCATTCACCAGGTCCCCCCGTGTGGTTCTGGGATCTTTGCTCACCGTTCTCATGATCATTTTGACCCCACGGGATGAGATCTTGCGTGGAGCCCCAGATGGAGGGAGATTATCAGTGGTCTTGTATGTCTTCCATTTTCTGATGATTGCTCCCACAGTTGATTTTTTCACACCAAGCTGCTTGCCTATTGTAGATTCACTCTTCCCAGTCTGGTGCAGGTCTACAATACTTTTCCTGGTGTCCTTCGAAAGCTCTTTGGTCTTGGCCATGGCGGAGTTTGGAGTCTGACTGTTTGAGGCTGTGGACAGGTGTCTTTTATACAGATGATGAGTTCAAACAGGTGCCATTCATACAGGTAACGAGTGGGGGACAGAAAAGCTTCTTACAGAAGACGTTACAGGTCTGTGAGAGCCAGAGATTTTCCTTGTTTGAGGTGACCAAATTGATGATCGGGAGCTCGTCGTGAGGTGTTAATCGCGTCTTGTTACCCCACGTATACTACACGATGCACGACGCACGATGAAGGCCAAAATCGGGCCGATCGCCAAAACGGTCGCACGACTCAAAAATCGGCTCAAAATGGGTCAAAAACCGCACAGTGTGAGCCCAGCATTATAGGTCATTGTTTCTTAGACCCCCCTTGTGTCTGCACCCCCTGTGTTTAAGTCTCCTTTGCCCTTCACGTGTTGTCATGTCTGTATCTCGTTATGTTTCCTGTTTTATTTTGAAGAGGTCTGGTGTCCCATGTTCGTTGTGTTTAGTTTCACTCCCCTGTGGCGTCATTATGTTTATTCTAATCAGCTGTTTCCCTTCATCACCTCCTGTGGGTGTTGAGTCTGTGTGTTTACACTCGTTCCTCGCTCGATCGCCTGCTTTGTTTCCAGGTTTATGGATTCTTGTCAGGTCTTTGGGTCTCTAGGTTCTTGTTCTTTTTATATTTAGCTCACCCAGTTCAGGTTATTGTTAGTTTTGCCTTTTCTTTTGTTTTTGTGCTGTTTACTACCTGCTTTCAGTTAATATTAAGTCTGTTTGCACGCTTTGTTTCATCTGCATTTGGATCCACTATTCAGACTCCGCATAGTCCGCGTCAACACTGCATCACTCTTATTTAAGTTGGGATAATTCTAAGTAGTGACTTTAGACTTTAGTCAGATGTAAGTTGCTATAACCTTCACCTGTGGAGCAGGTGACTGCTAACGGTTCAGAGTGAGACAAACTGATTGCAGCTCAGTTTATTTGGAGAGATCAGAAAACTCAGCAGGACGAGCGGCTTATTTAGTGAAGTTACCTGCTGACGACCAGCAGCGTGTCAGCTCTGTGAGTCTACATGTACTCTCCACACAAAGACAGAATGCCAAATATTACAGAGAAAATCACAAAATGGGACGACCAATAAGTGACCAGGAAAAAAAACAAACTGAATTATCACAACAAGAGCTGCAGGAGAGGCAGAGAGGGGGGGTTTCTCCTGCCGAGCTGCTTCCTGGGTGTTAATATTTGAACTGAATGATCAACCAGGCTTCACTTTCTTTCTGTGCACCTTGTTGAAGCCATTTTGTGATACATTTATTTCCCTCAGTTACCTTTTACATAGAGGAACTAAAATGATTTTTAACAAGATGTGAAAAATCATGACACTGATGGTGTTGCACGTCTGCTTTTTGTCCCCCCTGAATAACCAAATTAATATGATAAAACACTGATGCTAGATAACGGGAAGGGACAGAGAAGTGATGCAGGAAGAACCAGGAAACTCGTCAAATGGTATAAAATGAAATCTAACTAAAATCAGCATTTTGCTTTTCATTGCACCGATGAATAAAGAGATAGCATTGCACTTAAAACACAAAGATGGACCTAGAGCGGCGGTGGGCGTCACTTCCTGTCTCCTGGCTAGGACGCATTGCCCTGATCAAAATGAATGTGCTGCCCAGGCTATTGTATCCTATCCAAATGATCCCCGTCTTGTTCTCTAAGAGAGTACTGAAGGACATAAATAATTTTAACGGAATTAAGGCCCTTTGTACAAATCCTGTAACAATCAACACCCTAAAAGCGTGGCGAATTGTCCGCCGTCTTGAGGGAAGATCGAGAATAACATCAACCTTTACCCCTATAATGAATAACCCTGCTTTCCCTCCGGGTTCTTTGGACCCCGGCTTTCAACGATGGTCTGATAAGAATATTAAGTCTCTTGGTGACCTTTTCTCGGGTGGTGAACTCATGTCGTTTGAACAGCTTACCAACAGTTACGGCTTGCCTAGACAGGATTTCTTTCGTTTTTTGCAAATACGACACTATATCACTCACAATACAACCCTTGCTGAGCACCCTGAAGTATCTGATGTTGAGAGGGTTTTGTTTGGGCAACAGCTGACGGTGTCTCTGAGTTCATTTTACCATGTGCTTAATGCTTTGACTACCACTGATGCGCAGGGGATTAGAGGTGTGTGGGAGAGGGAACTGTCGGTAACCATAGATGAAGATAAGTGGGATACCGTTTGGTCTCTCGCAAAAAGGATTTCAATTTGTACTCGGACAAGAGCAATCCAATTTAAGATTTTACACAGATTACACGTATCCCCTCACCGCAGACACCTCTTCAGCCGCTCTCTTTCCCCTGTGTGTCTTAAGTGCAAAACTGATGTAGGGACTTTAACTCACTGTTTTTGGTCCTGTTATAAGCTTCAAGAATACTGGGCTGACATTACAGGTGAACTGGGGAAAATCTTCCACGTTGATATAGAGATGGACCCTTTGTCCCTGATTCTAGGTCTTCCAAGTGACCGTCTAAAAGCGGCGGCCAACAAAAGATTGTATAACACTCTAACATTTGCAGCCAGGAAAAATATCCTCTTACAATGGATCAACGATAGGACTCCCACTGTCTGTGGCTGGCGCAAAATAGTTTTTGAACTGATTCCTCTGGAATACCTCACACACGTTATACACCACAGTGTGGGTCAGTTCTACGGGATGTGGCACCCCTTTTTGGACTATATTGGACCGGACCTTTCCGCTATCTTATTCAAAGGACTACTACACACGTGATCACCACCCGGGCGCTGTAAGACTGACTCACCACCTCTTGTATGTTATATTTTGTATTTTGTATCTTGTATTATGCCTTATTTAAGAGCTGTTGTGTACGTTCTGTGTCTACTGTCGAGACACTGTCGTGTTAAAGGAAAATCTGCAATAAAAACAATGATGAAAAAAAAAAACACAAAGATACCAGGCTTATGCCATGCACTGAAGTCTGAAATATAATACTTTGCAGAATCGTTTGGAGCGATTAGTGCAGCTGGAAAAGTCGTATTAATTCAAAACTCTCATCTTCCTTTGCAACAATGTCAGGCCGCTGGTTGCTGGCTCGGCTAAATCTGAGCAGAAAATATAAACTTCATAAACGTCAGACTTTATCCACCTCCTCGTGCCTTTTTTCACATTACCAGTAAACACTACTGACACAATGGAAGCTGTGCACACTCATTCATCTCCGCTATGCTTATATGGATGTTATGTACTAATGCTGAGAGTCATTCCAAGTCTCCTTCGTGCTTTTTCTTTTTCTGATACTGACCCCGGCTGATCTTCTGTCCATTAGGTTTTCCAAAGAGTGTTTAGTGGTCTGGCTTCTTTAGACGTGGCCTTTGTGTTTGTAGTTAATGTGGATCACAGCTCTGTATCCTGTGGAGAAACCAGCTCTTTAGGATTCCCTTTATGGCAACCTTGGGTCCAATTTTAGCCTTACCCATACAGCCTCTCCCTTATCCTTAATGAGGCAGGGTATAAAGCCTGAGCCAGCACTGATGCGTGTTTACTACACACCTGTTAAGTGTCTGATGTGATGCAAAGTCCACTAACCTACAGGTATGAGCACTTGCAGAAAGACTTCTCTGTAACGCACACACCTCAATATACATGCATTTAAGGCTTATTTTCAGACTGCTTCATAATGAATTATTTCGGTAGCGTGCTTGGATGAATCCCAGTGGAACAGGCACATTGTTTAAAGCGTGATGGAGATTAACTTAATACATTCCTCTGGTAGCGGTGGATGTTGCTGACTAGGGATGGGTACTGGGTATCAGTGCTTTATTTCGGTGCTTTTTTTTCCTGAGCTGTGATACACTTTAGATTCTAGCCAATCATTTTACGTTTCGGAGGATAGTAGGCGGGCCCAGGTACGTACATTCTTTTAGAGCAGAGCTACAGATTAAAAACGCCCAAGGCGAAGCGGTCAAAGTCTGGCTGTACTTCACAGCAAAAGATGCAAACTCAGCAGCAACAAGTGCTTTAAGCTGATACTGTGATACTGTCAAAGGAGGTAACACCTCGAATCTGATGAAACACCTGGCGACACATAGCGGAAAATGCGCCGTATTTGATAGCTTGCTGCGAGACCTCACACCGAGCACGTCTACTGCGGGTGTGGTGCCTGTTATCGGACCGGAGTTAGCAACATCCCCCAAAAACCCGAAGAGGAGAGTCCTGGCCCCTAGCCCTGCCAGTGTAGCAGAAATGATGAGGATGATGATGCAGCAGCAGCCGTTCTTCTCTGCGTGAGTAGCTTAATGTTGTTCGTGTGTAATTTACGTTGAGTAGGCTAACCACGTTATTACATTAATGCATGTAAGGTGAACTAGCAAACATCATCATAGCTACATGCGGCTGTCTTCTTGTTTGATGGCAGATGCTCCCTTCACCCTGGCCAAAAAGGCTAAAATGACCAAAGAAAAAGTGGAAAACAGTTAAACATGAGAGGTTTTTGGACAAAGTTTGTGTTTTTTCCATTGTTTAAGCACTGCTTCCAGCCAAGAGTGATACCATATATGCCCCATAGCTGCAGAAAAGGCTAACATTGTTATCTTTTTACAAAAAAACAGTTAAACATGAGAGGTTTTTGGACCAATTTTGTGTTCTCCATTCTTTAAGCACCGGTTAGGGCACCGTTTAAGCACCGGCACCGTTTCAAAAGTACCAGTTTGGTACTGGTATCGGATAAAACCTAAACGATACCCATCCCTAGTGCTGACAGAGCAGATTGGCTGTTCCTGCTTCTGTTAAAGAAAGGCCGAGGTGCTCAAAGCTGGCTGCTGTGATTCGACTCTACGTCTTCATTCAGAGAGCCCACAGTCGCCTCAAGTGCGACCCGGCGACTATTAGCGTGACCCTTCAACCTCCCTCAGACCGGTGCTGGGCCTTGAATTACGATGTGCACTTTTGTATTGCCTGCCTCGTGGAAAATGCTCTCCACTTAGCAGAACGTTGTGAAAAGGGTTTCTTTTTTTGCCTGTGTATAAAAATGGCTCAACCCCATGAAATAAAAATACAAGTCTGCACTTCAGCTACAAAAACCGGACCAAACAAACAAACCAAAACACAGATATCAAGAAAATCGCAACTAAAATCCTGTTTCTGAGAGTTTTGTTTGTATATGTGAAAAACGATCCACAATTTGCGTTGAGTTATCCCTTGCAGCAAAACAGTGGCACACGAGGTGAATGGAAAACAGCATTGGAGGGAACGCAGTAAATATTAATGTGAAATGCCACTCTGAAAAATGTTTACTTTGCCAGAGCTGAAAAATGATCCTTATTTCATGCGCCGGGATGTTTGTGTAATTCATTTAATCAGTTTATGCTTGGTTTTGTTTTTTTCTTCAAGCCATTACGCAGGATTACAGATTACCTTCACCAGCTGTACGCTGTGGTGTCATTCAGCATTCAGTGCATTTAAATCCAGTCGTTCTACCACTGCCAGCCTGTTCAAAACAGTAACTGCTTATGATAGACAATATTCTTTATTCATGAAGTTGCTCTTTATTGATTATTGCAGCCTGCGGTGTTCTAGCAGAGCAGCTTGTGCAGGAGACTAACATCGAGCTGAAAGAGGACCTGAAGAGGCTCTATTATGTCCCCAAAGTCACGCTCACCGTTCAGAAGGGGAGAGTTCAGTTTAATTAGGGAAGCTTAATGCTGCTTTTTATGAGGCCTGGAGGGGCTGCTTCCCCTCCTCCTTCTGCATATTCATGCTTTCCTCTTTGTCTGAAAGACCAAAAGAGGAACATCAGAACCACAGCTCTCAGAGTTTGGAGTCCCAGACATAAAGGTTTGATGTGGATTTGTGTCAAAAACAATTTCAGGAGTATTAAACTGTCACGTTTCTATCGAGCTTTGTGCATCTGAATACGCTCACCAAACAACAAGCGCTGAAGCAGATTGACGACAATCTAACGGGCCCGCACGAGAGGATTTCCTTTAATAACCTCACGCTGAAATAGACCGTTTTATTACCGTGGAAGATGCTGGTCGATCTGGAGCTGAAGCCAGAGGGGGGTTGCCACGCGTCAGGCAGATGACAGCCTGCGTGATTCTAATTGATTTCAATGATTCTGTTGGATTTAAACCCTCACAGAAGTGCAGCGAGAGGAGGAAACAAACGTGTGTTTCTTGCAAGAGTTGCTACTTTCGTGGCACTGCTGTGGGGAAAAAGACCGACTTTTGCAAATAACTGCACATCCAAGGTGCTTATCTGCATGCACCAGAGTCGAGGTAACATTTCACAAATTGAGGAAACTTTCATACGCTGCTCTACTTCAGTAGAAAAGCAGTGTTTCAAACCCCCACCCTCAGCTCAGCTGCACTGAAACACATTTGGATAGAAGCGAATAATGAAGTAATGGACAGTCGTTTACAACAGTGCGATGGAGTTGAGCTCATTGTTTCTAATCCACAAAGCATTCATATAGTCATTTTGTCTGAATATAACATCATGTATTTTTCTCCATGTTTAAAAGCAGAGTACGTATCGGAGAGCACGCATCACAGCTGCGATCATAGAGATTTTGCTCTCCATCCTAAGTGATCCACTAAGACTCAGGGCTTCAGACACAAAGAGGAAAAGTTACAGTCATTTTCATCACCATGTGAAGGCTTTTGTATGGACTCTGCTATCACAGCTTTTAACAAGAGGACAGTCAGCACTGCACTCTATCACCGCTCTTTATTGTTTCACATCAAGTGGTGAACTCCTTCACCGAAAATTGCAGACGGAGCCTCCAGGTCCCTCAGGAGGTCATTATGACAGGGATGAGCAGCTCAAAAGCAGCGTATGATGGACAGCGCAGTGACAGCAGGGAAGGAGAGGACACAGTGTGGGGGGGAAATATAAATTGGACTGTGCCGAGTGGAAATAGATCGGCTTTCTGTTACCGAAGAAACTTTTGACAGTATGGGATCTTGCTTGCATCAGCAATCCTCCAGCTGAACAAATATGAGCAGAATACTCGCCGAAGCCTGTAATTTAAAATGCTACAAGTCGTTTTTATGAAACGCTCAGACATGAAAAGCTCATACGTGTTACATGTGCAGAAAAATACCGTTCACGTGTTCAACCAAACCGCACAGCTGCCTTGGTATCGTGGACGGACTAGAATTGCATTTACTGGCTGACAGCAGCTTATTCTGATATCTGCAGAATTACATATTAGAAATCTGCTCTTCACTCAGTCTTTGCTTGTTTAACAGTCTTTGGAAACTAGATTGTGTATATTTTTCTCACGTTTCTGATTTCTTTTGAAAACTTCGTTGAGTTTAAAATGACTTCAGAGTATTTGGCTGAGTCTGTTATGGCTGACATAATGCTAAGCTGCTGCTTGTTGTGGAGTGTTGAATAGTACACGCAGTGTGTAATTTCATCCAGGTCAACTCTGTGATTCACTGACTTGCACTGTGTGATGTTTCTGTGTGTCTACAGCACAGTGGAGAAACAGACTTCTTTTCCGCTCAGTCTAGTCCAGTGACGTTATTTGTTTTTCTTTCTCATCAATCTTCACCACTTCCTGTTTTATTTCCTTCTACCTTTCCTTTCATAACCTCTTGTTTTCTCCCGTCGTGGGCTTCCTGCTGCTGTGATTGTTTAACCTCCATCTGTGTCTAGTTGTCTTCCCCTGCTGGTGTTTTCAGCCTCTCACGCTCTCCCAGTGTCACGTTGTTTCTGTACTTGCTGGTCCAGCATTCATTTCTTCATGTAATTCTTCTCCTGACCCGTGCTGTTCTTCCCTTCAGTCTTTTAATTCAGATTGAATATTACAATCAGTGGACCCTGGACCTTTTTAGGGGAACGTAACAGTAAACAAAGTGCATCGTTCCTGCAAACTCTCCAGCTCTGCATGTTTGGCATATTCATTTTGATTACCTGTCACAGCGACGCAACGAAGGCTGTCCCAATTCGAAGGCTGCTCGAAATGCGGCCCTGAAATGCGTCCTTCATTTCCCTGAATTTTAAGGCTGTGGCGGTGTAGACTTCGTGGCCCAACATATCCCAGAATGCATAGCGCGGCGGTGGGTGTGGATAATTTTGCCGATAAAAAACGGCGGATGAGGGGCGCCCGAAGAGTGAACTTTAAGTAAGTACTGAATATTATGTCACTTATTTATGTGCAAATGTTTAATAACGAAGAACATTAAACATGACTGTTGGCCACATGTCGGCAAAGTCATGTGACATTAGTGACGTTTGTACTAACTTGGTTTTAAAGCCTTTACTTTAAATATACGTCGTTCAATAGCTGAGCTTCATCTCACAGAGAATGATCAAAGCTCATGTAGAAACAAACAAACAAATGAACAAAAGATTTTCTCCTTCATCTCTGTCAAACAAAGCTGTATGACACGTTTCCAGCTGTTAGTATCATGGTTGCTAGGCAACCTGGGCAGCGCGACGGAGGCTAGACCGCCCATTTCACAAGCCTCGCACTTCCGGCCTTAGCGGTCTTTGAGTACGCGGCCCTTGTGGACCGTTAAGGCTGCAGACCCTGAATTGGGACACAGCCTCTGTCTCCCCGGTCAGTCAGGTTTCCATGTTCAGTGTCAAGTCTGTGTCTCTGTGCCTGTTGTGTGCTTCCTGTTTTATTTTGACAGTCCCTGTCCTGTGTGCAGTGTGTCTGGTTTTTCTGCCCCTCGTCTCATTAGCTCTGATTTCTCCCAGCTGTGTTTCCCTCCTGTCTCCCGTTCCCTGATTGCTCCAGTGTGTATTTAAGCTGTGTGTTTTCCTTGCTATGTGTTCTATGGTTCTAGCGTCTCAGTGGGCTTTTCTTAGTTTTCAAGTTGTGGGTGTTTTGTGCTATAAAGCTGCTACCCTGAGTTCACCTTCTGGGTGCCACAGCCTCACATGACACTTATGACCTCATCTCACTTCCTAACCGTGCTGGGGCCATTACTCAGAAAAAGTAATGCATTACACATTACTTGTAAAGGTAATGTAGTGTATGACTTAATTACTCGACTCGTTGCATCATTTTCAGCATGATCCTTAGGCTACAGTCCCAGACGCCAACACGAGTCCACATGTTTATTTGGACATACGCGGATCCTTCTTTTAGTGTTTCGCTACAAACACAAAGTCAGCAACACAAGCAGAGCTGAAAGCCTGAAGAAAAAGACACACTCAGTCACCTGGTGTGCAGGTAACTGAAGAACGCTACTTTGGAAAACCTTAACACTGCTGCATAAAAGCCTTTGTGCCAGAACAGGAAAGACTCCTGTTGTTTGGTCACATTAATATCTAACCAAGCAAACTGGATGGATTTCAGTGACTGATCACGTTCCTCTCACGTTCCTCTCGGGATGAACTTTGGTGATGTCTTATTTGATTTATTAATAGAAGTTGATTATTGAAATTTTAGCTCGACAGATATTAAGGTTTGTATTAAAATTCCAGGAGTACAAATAAAACTGCTTTCTGCTTTATGATTCACAAACTGACCACATGAGTCTGTTTTCGGAACAAATGACCTTTTTTTGGCTCAAGTGCGATGATTTGTATTAATAACCTTACATTTAATCTTACAATAGAAGAGCTGACTCACATCATCCGGACATGTTTTTGTTTGAATTTCTTCGTCCTGCATAGAAAAGGTAAATTATGTGGATGGGGAACAATTAACAGTACAAATAGTGCCAAAGGTTAAAAGCTAAATTAAGAGGAAAGAGAGAGAGAGAATTGCACATGCTCTCTGTCACCAATGATATCATGACATCATTTAAAATAAGGTCAGACAGGAATTTTAAGTTTGAAGGCATATATGAAATATTCATTCTTTAATCTCAAACTTGATAACGTTCCCATCTTATTAGGCCTTGGGCAGCTTTCTCAGGGGGAGATCCCGGTACGAAAGACTAGCAAAGACACTTAAATGCTTCAAATATTTTCAGCTGAAATCAGCTCCTGGAGTCTAAGATATGCACCGGGGAGGCTGTTTGAGAAGTGTTTGTCATTTAGGGACATTACGTTTTCAGAATGCTCATTTATACAATAAATATATTGGACCTCCCAGCTGACTTTAACATAAATAAGCTGTATTTAATCAGTAATTAGTCAGTGTACATGTTTGTTTGCATTGTGAATAATAGATATTTGTTCTGTGACATCAGGGAGTAGCTGGAAAACAAAGAAATTAAATCCTATTAATTTATAACTATGATGCACGTTATTGCCAAAAGCTGAACATACAAGAAGAGCATAATAGAACATTTTTACCATTTAAAATAGTTCAGACACATCAGTGACTGGTTGCTGCTGGTCAAAGTCAGCCAAGGTTAGTTTTAATACATTTTAATCATTTAGAACTTTTAAAACTTTTCTTGCAATAAAAGTTTGTAACTAATAAATTCTCATAGCAAACTAAAAACATTAAGAATAATAACAGAATTAAATTAATAGACTCAATACAATGTATCCTCGCTGTAGTGCAGGTGTACACCTTGTGTTTTATGGTTTTAAGCCAGTGCATGTCACGGCTTCCAGTTATATTATGACTTAATTCACAGCTCGGGTCCTGAGGGTGGCCCCTGGCAAGTTTAGCCCAGAAGAGACACCCGGGGTAAGTGAGATGTGACAGTGAGCACTTCAGGAAAGCTTTGCCTGAGGAGGACTAGTTAGCAACCAAGGTGTAATCTCACATTTCAAAACTCACTTTCATTCATGTCTCTGGTTTTGTGTTCCAGGGTTTCATTATGGTGTTTTGGTCTTTTTATATCCTTTTAATGTAGCATAGGTCATCAATTGGTCTTTTGTTCTACACTGAAATTCCAGTTATCTTTTTTTAATTGTATAAGACATGTAAGCCTACATATAAAAGCCTATCTTTTATTTCTTGGACTTGGAGTATCCTCATGGTTATTGCCCTGCCAGCCTTTCATGGCTGTCAGGTTACGTCCTGGGTGCCCTGGCCTGTGGTGATACGGAATTGAATTGTGCTGCAGGGATTTGGTGAAGGGAGATTGCTGCGTAAGGATGGAGTCACACTCAGACTGTTTGATACGGTTGTGCCTCTATTTTGCCATTTCAAAACTGCACAGGGATGTCAACTATCTTCTGTGTTTGTGCAGTAGATGCTGAAGATATCTTAAATTAGAGAGACGGGAAGACAGATCAGGATATGCAGCCTTGTTTTCAACAGGAAATTACAGAGTACAGAGCAGCTGGCAGGTTTAGTCTTTTCTCTTAAACATACATCTTTTTTATAGAAAGAAGGATAAGAAAAAATAATCTGACATATACAGTTATGGTCAGAGAATACTCCAGTAGAAGTGAAAAAGTACTCAAAGTAAGATGCTAATAAGTAGCTCTTTGGAGGTCGTTTCTACCAGTGTTTTTATGCAAAGCTAACTGATCTAGATATATTACTAATAAAATAATAATAGTAGACAGGAGTACATAATTCTAATAAATATTCTCAGCTTGAGTCAGATGGCAGAACGCGAGCAGAAGGACAGTAAAAACTAAATCTGTTTTCTGTTGCCTACACTGTGGAGGGCGACTTTTCCTCTGAACAGGAAAGTGAGCGGGGAGTAGTGATGTGCGAATCATGAACGAATCGTTCAATACTCGAGAATCACTTTACTGACTCATGAATCATGATTCACAAGCCCAACTGACTCACTGACTCATCCCTGTTGCTGTTAGCAGCAATGTATCTAGCTTATAAGTAAAATTGTGGAGAAAAACACAACATCCAGTATCTTATTAACAAAGAAATTTCTGCTCTGAACTGGAAGAAAAAACCCTGAGTAGAAGCTCACATCAAGAAAATAGCTCCTCGGTTCACAGTAGCATCGCTCTGCTAACATGCTAACAGCACATGCTCTTTTTTGCTCTATAAAATAGTTGATTTCTTTTAGAATCATTCATCTTAGCAGTAGGATTTACATGAAAAGAGAAACAAATTAAGTTTGAGTGAAAATGTACATTTTTTGCACTCTCTGGTCAACTGACTCAGTGAATCAAATGACTCAAAAATCGATTCACTTTGGTGAGTGACTCATTAAAACTCGATTCAGTAAAAAGAATCAAATTTACCATCACCAGCGGGGAGTAGGTTAAAGTGGATTCAGCAGGTGGAGGATGCCTTAAATCAGCTGCAATGGCTCAGTGTGGGGAAAAGAATCAAAATGCACAATAATTTCTATTGAGAGCTGCAGTAGACTTTCTGATCAGCTGATTTTAAACCATCACAGTGCAGCAAACTAACCTGCAGCGGATTCTCATGCAGCCTTTAAATAACACAGTCAGTCTGCCTCAGTTTGTTTAGCAGCATGTTTGACAATATGAAGACGCATGTGACATGTTCAGACCCAATATGTGATTTAAAAACGTGACGACTTACATGTGAGCTTTAAATGAGCAGCCCTTACCTTTAAGTCTGAGCTCTCTCCTTCCTGTCCCGTCTTTCTTATCTTTCTCCATCTCTGAGTGAAGTTAGCTCTACAGCAGCTGGACCTTTAGCTGCAACACACTGTGAGACACACACACAGTTTGTGTGTTTGCTGTTTGTTGAGCTCATAGAAACGCTGCATTTCAAATGACCTGACACTTAAAAAAACGTTACTCCCTTTATGTTTGCTCCTCTCGGCTAGCTTGGTGCCAAATTACCAAACGGCAACTAATGGACCCCTGCAGTCGTCTGGTGCTGTGCCAAAAAACAAAACACAGAAGAGTTTTTGCCTCTTTCATCCCGTTTTATGTCACATCTCCTGGTGAGAAATACCTGACCAGGACTGCCTTTCATGTGTTTCTGTCCGAAACACAGGCTGAAAGTAACGAATCCTGAAAAGTACAGCAACCTAATTTATGATTTATTTGAATGATTTATTTGAATTATATATTTGAACACCTCTTTCTTTAATAACTTTGAAAAACAAAAGCAAGATTTGCTGCACAAGTTTGGATTTATTTGTGATATTCTCTAACCCTAATATAAACTTATGTCCACATCTGTAAACTCTGATGGTTTGAGGTTTAATATATCTGCATGAATGCTTCACACTGACATTTCTGAATCAGCAGAAGCCAAATGCCATACAGTGGAACCCCGGCTTATGAAGACCCCATTTAACGAAAACTTCAAGTTACGAAGGCACTTAATGGCAATATGTTTGCCCGGAGTACGACAAAATGCCCGTGTAACGAAATCGTATTGTTGTTGCAGTGCACTATTTTGTGTGCTTTTCGTTTGCAATTAGCCTGTCGTTCATTCATAATGGGACCGGCATAAATATGAGCGAGTTTAAAAAGATTTCATTGCACAGTGTATGTACGTACTTTAATTAACGTAAATGTAAGTTTTAGTTTTAATGTTCAGAATCCATAATGTTATGTGCATGTACACGTAGGTATGTGCATGCACCATGCACTTCAGCCTCCACCAAGAACTTCGTCTTCAGACAGCATTGGTGCTTCGACTTACGAACATTTTGACTTACGAAAGACCCTCTGGAACGAATTCATTTCGTCGGGGTTCCACTGTATTTCGGTGCTGATCACCTCAGTGAACTAGCTCAGGTTAATTTGTTAATGACCCTGTTAATTTTATGTATTTTGCATGTTTGAATATGTAAATGCTAGACTCATATGCACCATGAGGAGGACCAGAACTCAGGTGACCACAGTTTCCGTCCATAGTGTGTGTGTGGAGACTGTGAATATTTGGAAATACCTCAGTTTTCACTGACAGTAAAGTAGACTGTACTAAAAAGACAAAAACCCTCACACAAAGGGTTATTTCTATTTGTAAAGGCAGCGTATAGAAGCGCACAGCAGGTCCTTTAATATCTGCTGGACAATGTCAGGATTCTCTCTGAGTGTGATGGAGCCGTGCTCGATGCTGCCGTTTGCTGGGACGGCAGCCTGATCCTCACACCAGCAGTGTTGTGTGTGTGTGTGTGTGTGTGTGTGTGGCTTGACTCTGATGGGGATGTCAGAAAGGAGGATGCTCTCCAACATGTGGACAATATTGGACAATCGTTTATGTGCTGGACAGTCACAGAAGCACTTTCAGCAAAAAGCTTCGTTCCACCACAACCAATCATTTCCATCTGTGGCCTTACAGCTGCACAGCTCCTCCTTATCACACCTGGACAGTTTTCACTTGAAATATCTTGTTTATATCATATAAACAATTTTATTATCATGTTTTCATTGAGTATCTGTAAGGAAATTCCTTCCTGAGAATAAGGAAGTATTCTGATTCTGAACATCAGAAAAAACATTTGATGTTTATTATAATTTTTTAAAAACTGTCCAGCTTCGCTAAAAACAAAAGCTTCATTCTGGATGTTTCCTCGGGAGCGCACTGAATCAGCTGTAGAGCTTTCTAAATAAAATGGTGCATTTTCTGAACTCAGCCTTCATGGATGCCTGCCTGTGGCAGCTTCTACTCTATTAGTATTTTACCCAAGGAACAGCGGGCAGTCATTATGCCTTTACTTCTGTCCTTTTTGTTGCTCCAAGGCTTCACATTCAGAGGATCCAGGACATAAACCTGGACTGACCTTGAAAGGAGTTCTGAGAGAAAGGAGGTCTGAGGTTATCCAAGAAATAACCCAAAATGAAATTCCAGCGACAGGTTGTCAAAAATGTGTAACATAAGTAATAAGCTACAGCATGGCGAACTAATAATATCAGCAGTTAATCAGGAAACAACAATTAATCCAATATTCCCTGCATTTCAGCAAGTGAGCGCCTCAAACTCAAAAGATACACTTTTCTGTCTCATGTGATTAAAACTATGCTGAAAATAAACCAGAGCTTGAGAAGTAAGAGCTGGATGGTCATGTGAGCCCTGTTTTAGTGCCCTTTAGTTCAGTAAAACAACACCTTCACGCTCATTACTGTTTGAAGCCGAGCTCATTATTTGTTAAGGGGCAACTTTGGGCAGCCACGAACGGATCAGCGTTAAGGTTTCACAAGCTTTGTTATGAACACAGACATGAGCATTGACAAGACGAGAGTACGTGGTGGGGAATCTCTGACATGGAGGCGCTGCAACAGAGGGAGAGTGTGGATGATGGCCCCGCCCCTCCCTGAGCCTGGTGCTGCTGGAGGTTTCTTCCTGTTAAAAGGGAGTTTTTCCTTCCCACTGTCGCCACAGTGCTGCTCATAGGGGGTCATATGATTGTTGGGTTTGTCTCTGTATGTGTTATTGCAGGGTCGACCTTACAATATAAAGCACCTTGAGGCGACTGTTGTTGTGATTTGATGCAATTAATAAATTGAACTGAGATCTTCGAAATAAAAAAATCAATCAAACTGCAGACTTGCTGTGTTAGAGTCTAAATTTGGGTTCTCTGCCAGTGATTTCTAATATTTTGAGATTTTCTATTTCTTGGGCTAATGGGATGTGTAACAGCACCTCAATTTTTTTAACCTTTTTAATAAGAGAATTCTACATATTACTAATATATATGCATAAAGCCCTGTAGGTCAACCAGAAAACCCACAGAGCTTGCCTGCCTGTATGAAAATAAAGATTACAGTACCTGATGGTCCCTGATGTTCTCAGATCTTCGGTGTGGGAACAGAACAAACTCGATGAACACCTCTTCCTCTTTAACCCGGCCGCACGTTTAATTATGTTCTCCAGATTCTCACAAACGACTCAGTGCATTTCATAATTGTGTGACATTAGAAGATGTACCAGAGCTGTATCAGCTGGACTGCTTCCCACTTTAGCAGTCGTGTTCTACCAGAGGTGGATATCAGTTGCACTTATATAAGATGTCTAAAGAAAACGGAGCATCGGCGGTAAATAAATAAAATCTGGCCTCATTTTGTTTCACCTAAATAGAATCTGGCTCCAAAGACGTGTCCTGGACTGTGAGAATGATTCCTCTATAACAGGATGAGTCGATCTCAGTGCTCTGCAGACCTGCTGAAACATGTTTCTAATAAAATTCTTATTTTGATTACTAACAGTTGATGAGCCTGTGGGCTACATGTGTTATCTTGCTTTTATACATCAATATGAATTCAGAAATATTCAAATAAACGTCCTCGGCCTTCTAAACAGAGCAAATGGAGCTTTGAGGTGAGCCTGTTCCTTTTTGTAAAGGATTTCCAGATTTGTTCTCTGTCAGTGTCGTGTTGGTTTATTACTGAGAGGCTGATTTAGAGCAGGATTTATAGAACACTGTATTCCTGAAAGCATAACCAGTGTTTTTCCTTCTGGCTGATGACACTGGTTTGTACATTTTTGAAACAGTAAAAGTCAACTTTCAAATTTCCCTCAGTACAAGCTCTTGAGTAATATGTCAACAAGTGAAACAAAAATATCGAAGCTGCTGTTATCCAGTCATGCAATCTGGTACATATTTGATAGAAAGTAATCAACTGGCAAGAATACAATTTGATATTTGTAGTGTATTTGCCTCCTTATCTACATTCTCGCTTTGCTGTCAAAGCTCTCAACTTTGGGTTAAATTTTAAAAAATCACTCAGTGACCCACGGTGAAATACCCGGACGCTCTCTTAGCCCGCTTCAAGTGGCCGGCCTTGCTTTGCTCCTGAGGAGTGATTTAGATTCAAACAGTAGTTTTCCTTTTGCTGACAGGACTCCAGCAGTCTTTATTCAGTCATTTCTATATCTGGTAGAAAGTTATGTTTCTATCTGTCAGAGAACAAGTCTTGATGTGTTGACCGTGTGATCACTTTAGCTTAAATAATCATATATTAAAGTGCAATGCACCAACCTGTAGAACACATCAGTCTAGCCCAGGGGTGGGCAATTCCAGGCCTCGAGGGCCGGTGTCCTGCAGGCTTTAGATCTCACCCTGGGTCAACACACCTGAGTCACATGATTAGTTCATTACCAGGCCTCTGGAGAACTTCAGGACATGTTGAGGAGCTAATTTAGCCGTTTAAATCAGCTGTGTTGGTTCAAGGACACATCTAAAACCTGCAGGACACCGGCCCTCGAGGCCTGGAGTTGCCCACCCCTGGGCTAGCCACAGTTTGACAGAAATTAACAACCTGACTTTGATCTGATTCACGTTTCCCCGTCACGGTGCTGCTTAGCGTGCAGTCTGAGAAAACTGGCTAATCTGGTGACTCGTTTTGCAGGGCTTGTAGTAGATGGTCTGTTAGCAGTGCTGTATCTGTTTGTTGAAGTCATTGGTTCAATGATTCAATGAGAACTTTATCGTCCCCAATGGGAAATTGATTTGCAGTTTGTCCATACAGAGATATACAAACGAACACAACACATACCCACAAAAATAAGCCCAGAGGAAACAACCTAAATTTATCATCAAAAAAGTGCAGTGTGCAATGGCAACAACCCTTATGGTTTAGTGTTATGAGCCATGATAATAGCGAAGAAATTGTTAGATGATATGAGCTGGTTTTCAGAAACCCTGCAAACCCTGTTTAGTTCTGCACCGAGACGTGTTCACATGCAAGCGAAGCCTGCTCTGGTACGACTGCTCAGTAGATCTGGGAGTAAAGCTTCTGCTACAACAAATATGCTCTCCTATAGTCCGTTGGTTTTGTGAGATTGTGGAGGGTTTGTGAGATATTTTGAAATTTTGGGTTATTTGGAGTTATTGTGAACTTGCTGTTCTTGCTGGTCTTATTTGTTTTTTAGTTTTGAATCCTTAGTTATTCCTGGCATTTTGAGCTTTCAGTTTAATTCGTTCATGTATCTGCATTACCTTCCTTAGTTACTGTTTTCACTTCCTGCTTTATTGGTAATTGGCATTTGTCATTTTACTTTCGAGACTGTAACATTAGCTCTAATAAACAGCTTCATTTCTGTTATTCAACACATTCATACGTCTGCATTTGGGTCCACAGTTCTGGAATTTGTGTATTTTTCAGAGGATACCTGTTTGCTGAGATTACTCAGTGAAAATAAGTTGGTGAAAGTGTAGCTGATGGATCTCAGAGCAACAAGGCAGCAAGTTAATTTACTTAAAGAAGTCTCTGATTAGATCAAATCTGAAGTTTCATCTGCAAAATTGCTTCAATTTAAGAATTACAACTCTTGGACCTTTTGTCCTAAAGATTGGCACGATTAACAAGACTATTAGTTTACTTTAATTTGATTGCTGACCAATAAAAAGTAGTTCAAAATATGTTGAAATGTGATAACTTTTCTACTTTTATGAAAAATGATGGCTTATTTATCATATGATATTACATTTTGGGGCTTGACATATTTTAATTTGCACTTCTGTATTACTGACATGATTGACATGGACACTGTTTTGGTTTTGGTATAGCTGGGATTACATGTATTATTGTGAGTTTAGGCAAAGTCTCTCTACAGGCTTTCCACAGGCTAGTGAGTATAAAGTCTGCTGTCTGACTCTGGTAGATGAAAGAACTGACAAACCTCCAAGCAATGTCTGATATTTTTCACACACCGGCCCATCCAAAATGTATGGACCAGTACAAACACATTTCTTCACTGACTCAGAATCCAAGCTTTCTACTTGTACATCTTCTATCCTCTACATTTACAGCTCCCACATACACTCATCGTATACAGATAGTTTATTGCAGCAGACAGGCTGAAAATAAATGAGAGTTTTATAGCCATAAAACTGAATCTAGACAGACCCTCATTTTTGCAAATTAGCTTAATAAAAGTTGTTCTTTATGTTGCAGTTTGGCTGCTGTAGAGCAGTGATGGGCAAACACTTTATTTCCAGTGAGACTCCATCTCTGTGTCAGGCTCCCACTGACATGCCATTAAGGTGGAATTTCACTGACTTGTTTACAGCTGAAATAAATGGACAGAAGATACTATTATTACAAATATAAATATTGTGTCGGACTGCTGAACTTCCCTTGTTAAGTCATCTGTGTCACATGATGTCATCTGTTACAGAAATAGGCTTGAACTGTCAGAGCCAATGATGTTGGAGATGGAAATGTGAAACCACCTGAAAGTCAATGAGGGATGATTGCTGCAGTGTTGCATCAAATCAGTGTGCGCTGAATGAGACTGTTTGAATAAATTCCATTCTAGGCGTACAGAGCTGTTTAGGAACGGGAGCCACGACTCTATTAAGAACTGAAGTTCACATTTTTGGTTTTAATACAGGTTTTTTTTGTTATTATTCTGATTTGAATCTTTAACATGTCATACAGGCTGACTGAGCTGTTGCTGAAGGTCTTTATTGTCACCAAACTTCAAGACCTGAGTAGCTGTTTTGAAGCGTTTCCCAAGCTGTATCGTCTATTTTAGATGGATGACCTCTTGGAATAAATGCACTGTGTCAGAGTGTTTTCCAAGTCTGTTGTCACTCAAGGTATGATGCAATCTGCTGCAAATATGTTAAAGAAGGCTCCTTGAAAAATATTCTATTTAAAGTTTTTCTAGCTCTGAGTAAGTTACATTAAATAACTGCCAGGTCTCATCAGTGTACACTTTGCATGAGAAAGCCTGCAGGTGGCTTTGGACTTTACTCGTTTATCCTACACAATTAATATCAGGTTATTTCAACTCTTCTGTTTTTGTAAAAACATGTTTTTAAAAGGGTCTCTCTCTCACTTCTTGAGTCCCTAAAAAGTTAAGCCTGGTGATGTTAATGCCCAGCATACATTTTATGGAGAAAAGTATGTGACCATTCAATTGCTTTCAGTCCCATTGCCACAGGTGTGTAAAATGAAACACTGACTCCATGTCTGCAGAGTCCCAAACCTCCTCTCAGCACAGAAACTGGCACCGGGAGTTTCATGGCATGTGCATTAATGGTCGAGCAGCTTCTGTAGTGTGCAGATATCTAAGTAATGATGTCCATATTAGTGTAGCTATTGGTTTGTATACAGTGCTATGAAAAAGCTCCGTTTAAGAAGGAAAAATGATGAAAATTAACTGAAACATAAAAGTGCAACACGCATGCAAAAACGAAGCATCAGGAAGGGGGAGCAGTTTTTCACTGTAAACAGGAAATGACTGTCCAGCTCCCTTGATTTGTGACATCACGTCCTCATGAGATTATGATTTGAGTCACTAGTTTGAACTGTTACTGAATTTACTTTGAGAATTCTGTAAATAACAGTCAAATAATACCAAAGTGCTTCCCACGAGGATGCTGCGTCACTCGGTTTCTTGACCACATCACATCTGGTTTTAAAACACCAACAGCCAAAAAATAAACAGGCCATGAGCTTATTTGTTCACTGGCTTTTGGAATAAATGCAATAAAGAAAGGAGTTATTTTTTATTCTCAACAGTTTAGAGTTTCCTACATATGTTTTCAGCTCAAATCATTTGACTGAGGGTTTCCTGATTCATGCATCACCACAAAGCTCAGCATGTTATATTCCATAATGCTACCAGACTATAAAAGTTAATTTCACAGCCCTTCAGTTATTTTTGAGTTTCAAAAAGCTGTTTCTCTAACAGACGATATAAAACACTTCAGAGGAAAACATCCAGAAGAAAGAAACTGGAAGATTCAAAAGAGTTTTCATCTCCCGTGTTCCTTGAATGCAGGTGAAACGTTTCTGCTAAATCCCAGTATTCGAACAGAACAGGGCAGTTTAATGGTCAGAAATATGTCATGTCTTTTTTTCAGAAAGGTTAATGTTGACTGAACGTCATTAACTAGAAGGGCTGCAGGAAGGTCATGAGTGGAAGCTGTCAGAATATTTTCATTTTCACACGTTTCACTTCAAAACACTCTTAGCATTTACACACAGTCCAACTTTAATTGATTTTTTTCCAGCTTTTTCTTGCAGGAAGGATCTTTTGACAGGTCACATATGAAACTCAGAGCATAAGGGACGACTGTGTGAGGTGGAAGCTGGGGAAAAATCTCCTGCTCTTAACATATGTATGTTTTTTTAAAGGAGAACATTAGCTCTGTGCTGTGAATGCACATTTGCCATACTTTGCCTCATCTGTAGTGTTGCAGCCTTAGGGTGACTTTGCTCCTGTGGCTCAGATTGGATCTAAATGTCCCCTCACAGCGAGGCATGACGACGGCATGGGGAAGACACAACCCACCCGAAGCTACACAAAGACAGCCTGCTGGCTCAGCTCTGATGAAATCGAGAAGACAAGTATATTCCCATTCGTTATGTGTGGTTTTGGCTGAAGTGATTTTCCTAAGCTGCACAAAATCGGGGTCAGGTCGGGATTTTAAATGCTCAATTTGTTATACATAATACAATGTGTCAGTCTGTTTGGTTTTACTGTGTCACAGCAAGAAACTGAAGTTGATTTTAAATGCCCTGCACAAGTCATGCTTGTCCAGTCGAGTCATTTATAAGGAGCAGTAAAGCTGAGGGAATGTTCACCAAAAATCCTTTCGCACGACTGTGCACACGAGCGCAAACACCTCACACAACTGTCGAGCACGGTGGTGGAGGGGCGATGAATTTGGGTTTGTGTTGCTGCCACCTGGGCACCTTGAGTCGACCTTGACTCTGCATACCAAAAGATTTTACACTCAAATTGAGGCCTTTAGATAAACTCATCTCTCTCCTTTAACCTCAGACAGCTGTTTCTGGTGGTTTGCAAACAGCTGGCTTTGCAGGGTGAACTGATTGGACACCAGCATAAGAAGCAAGCTGCCACTGGCTCAGCTTTCACTGCTCTGAGATCAGTTTCCTCTTGCTTGACACTTGGCCAGTGTATGTGATGTAGAGGAGATGGAGTTTGAAAAAGCTGTTAATAACTCCTTTAGTACATTAGCAAGGAAAGCTGTAACCATGATGGAGAGGGAACGGCAGCTCTGACCATGTCTGCTCCAATAAATCAGGCTCAGGCTCAGGAGCACTTTCAGAGATTAGCATCTGTGGGAATGTCTGAATCTCATATGTTTAACCAGATTTTAGTCCACCCACAGATATTCACAGTTAACCATGTCACTCACTGCACAAACCTTTTATTTAGCAGATTTTTTAAAATCATTAAAACATTTTAATATACTTTAGAAAATCAAGACGTGGGCCTGAGTTTCAGGTTCTCTGCACCACAGTCACTACAAACACATCATTTATAGAACAGGATGAATACAGAATATAAAGTATTCATAATGAGCTCAGTCTTAAACCTTTGCAGCAGTAATATTAATTACGCTGATGAGGAAGATGTTTCTGCAGAAGATATTTTATCCCCAATTTTCCAATAACACAGTGAGAAGTTCCTCCACCACTTGTCATTTTCAGCTAACAATGAGTCATTTTTGGTAATATAGTAGATATTTGTTTAACTGTAGCAGTAATGTCTGAAAGGTGAAGATGTCCATGTAGAGAACAGACAGGCAACACAAACTGTACATTTTAATCTGATCCGCTTTATCTCATTAAATTTCTAACTAGTGGAGGAAGATGTTTTTGTTTGTGTGTGTGCGTGAGTGCGTGCGTGCATGCTCTGCTTGCCTTTCTGTAAAGGTCACCACACGCCGCTGGGTTCTACAACCTCTTGAATCATGTGGTGTGAGTGCACCTAAAAACCCAGATAGTGCAAAACTGTTCCATTATCTTTAAAGAGTGCTCAGGTACCACAGAGGACTGTTCCACCACACCAGTTTCAACTTCATGTTAACCAATGAACAAAGGAAACAAAGGTTAGTGTGTAAGAAGTAATCATTTTTATTTACAAACAACAGCTTAACACGTGAGTTATGACCTGAAGTTTTAGCACAGTCTTACAGCCCTCCACCTGTCGGCTCTCTTTAGTATTCCATGTTTGGTGAATTCATTAAGATTACATTTCACAGTGCAGAGCAGCTTCTCTGCTGTGCTTCCAGAGCAGAAAGCTCCTGCAGTGACACAGTCTCGGCCTGTTAAGGATCTGGACTTGATGCCTCTCACTCACTTGAATGAAGACTGCTTGGCTCAGTCGTGAGCCGTTTTTTCCCCCGTCTCACACGCGCTGGCTTTGGCAAATTATTGTTTCCCTTCTGGCTCCACTTTATGTTGTAATATCACAAAAATAAAAGTCACATTTCTTGGCACTGGAGGGGTCTTACAAACATGAAAATCCCTCCACCATGGATTAAAAATTCATAAAAGTGTCTGCAGTTTTACAGAGCTCTTTACACGCAGTCTGTGCCAATATGTTTTAGAACTGCAGGGATTTTTTGTTGCGATACTGCAAGAGGCCAGCGACGATGGCAAGCCTCTAATGCACTGATAGACACAACTGGAGACACTTCTAAAAAGCCTCGATTGTGCAGGCGCCCTCAAAATCCTGCCAGCGAGGTCTGAGGTATCATTTATAACAAATCCTTGGAGAAAAAACACACAAAGCACAGAACAAATTCTTTAAGAAATATTCACCATTTGAGAGAAGGAACATTTTTGGAGTTCAGCCCTTACAGAGGCTATGTCGCACTGAAGTGTGGGGTTTGAGATACGGCATAAACTGATTCTGTGGTTCAATAGCAAACCCCTATATGAAAACTAAAAGAGCCATCTTTGAATCACAAAACTTACCAGAGGACGTTACTACTGAGGTTTAGCACATGAAAAAATCAGAAGCAGCTCACCCTGAACGAGACATTTACGTCTCCTGGAAACTGTAAACGCTCCAAACCCAAAGAAATCTTTGTGGAAGTGCCATTGTTTAGGGATAATTGTGTCTTGAAACAAAGAGCTTACAACACAATGATGAATGTGGATGCTCTTTTTTACTGAGCCCGGGAAGCACAGGCTGACCTACTTTAGACTCGTATGTGAAGGTGATGTATGGAGAGTGTTGTGGAGCGAGGGATGAGGCACTGTGAGGCGTTGATGGGATTTCCCTTCTTACATTTAATTGCTGAAGTTTATTGTGAGTTAGAATGATGATGTTCTTTCTTCATCAGAAGCCCAGTCAATGAAAACTTGCCCTCACGCTGGGATTATTGCACATTAACACACGGATTTATTTGAAAAGTAGCAATAAAATTGTAACACTTTAATGACTTTGAGCAGTGAATTATTGACCAAATACTGAGCCCTGTGGTTACAAATAACAAAGACTCGATATTAGAAAAACGAGCTGATGATGACTGGTGGGGCGCGTTGTGATGCTGAACACATTCTTCTGAATCTGCCGTGTTTTCTAATATTTCTATTCAGAAAAGAAAAAAGAGAAGGGGAACTCATATTTGAGGCCGGACTGTAATGCTGTGGCTGTGTTTGGCCCGTATGGATCAGCTGGGATTTTTGAGGTCCTTGGAAAGTTACAGAGAGTCAATGATTCACAGTGCCTATAAGGATCCGGGGTAATTGCTGGTTATGTGGCAAACATGACAAATTGCCTCCACTACAGCTCGGTCCCTCAAGTGAAACAAGCCACCGTGAGGTCATTTTCAGGTTAAGACTGTTATCAGCTGTTGACCTTGACTATTTATTCTCAGCTGTGTATTGTAAGGGGTGGCTGGAGATTGGAGCAAGAACATGACTGCCCATTAAAAGTCTGAGTCGAGCCGAGATGTTGGGTAAGGTCTGTACAGTACGTACTGAGGCCAACGAGTAACTCCAGCCAGTAAATGTATTCAGACTGAATCTGAAAAACCTTTGCAATAATAAGTGATGATCTAAGGAGCTTGGAAAGAAAAACGTCTGGACTTCTTTAAGTTGCTTGAAGACGTTTCACCTCTCATCCGAGAAGCTTCTTCAGTTCTAAGGTCAAAAGGTGGAGAGTCCCAGACTTAAGCCCTGTGGGAGTGTCCCTCCAGAGGGTCATGGACCCCCTGTTGATCCTCTACCTAATCACATCAGCCAAGGTTTCGGGTGAACCCGCTGTGAAACCCCCACCCTATCATGTGATTTACTGAGGTCAGAAGTCCCAGGATGTGAGTGGGCGTTAAGGCGTCTGTGTTGAGTATTGCAGCACCGACAACGATCAACTCGAAGGAAAATGACGACGGAGGCAAAAATACCCTTAAGATTTTGGGAACTTTATTTCATGTTAACACGCGGTAAAACCTTTACTCATGGATGCCATATTTGTTGTGGTACTCTCTCTCAGGCAGGGGCGTGATGACGCAGTATATGTGCCGTTACAGTGAACACAGTGCCCCCTTGTGGTGACAACTAAAATACTGTCTCTGTGTTAAGCAACAGTAACCATAATGCACATTCTACAACAGGGTGGGCAGCTCCAGGCCTCGAGGGCCGGTGTCCTGCAGGTTTAGATGTGTCCTTGAACCAACACAGCTGATTTAAATGGCTAAATGAGCTCCTCAACATGTCCTGAAGTTCTCCAGAGGCCTGGTAACGAGGTAATGTGACTCAGGTGTGTTGACCCAGGGTGAGATCTGAAACCTGCAGGACACCGGCCCTCGAGGCCTGGAGTTGGACACCCCTGTTCTACAACACGAGTACACACGATGAATATCTTAACAGTCTGGGAAAGAATATGAAAACTGGATTATAGATGGCAGACAGTTGGTGTCGTAAGCCACGCCTCTGTTCAAAGACACTAACTCCATCATTTGACCCTAGAGCTCAAGAAGCTCCTCAGATGAGAGGCGAAACGTCTTCAAGCAACTTAAAGAAGTCCAGACGCTTTTCTTTCCAAGCTCCTTAGACTATGACCTGGATGACCGAGAACCTTCACAGACATTAATAACAATGCTTTAACATTTGAAAATCATGTCACTCTATAGCTTTGAACAAAGACTGTGCAAAAAACAAACAAACCTCAAACTATATAAAGGAGCTTGAGCTCGGTGTGTGCTGGTGGGTTTTGATACCATGTGATGGATCCCAGTAAGCTGCTTTTCCCTTGTGCTTACTTGTACGGCCGTTTTTACAGCTCAAACATGAAAGTGTTCGTCACCTTTTCATCTAACTCTCAGCAAGAAAATGAATTAGCAGATCTCCCAAAATATCTAAGTGCTCCCTTAAGGCCTAGTTCAATAGCCGTTTGTGTCTGACATAAAAGAGTGCCCATCTAATAACTCCAAACACACAAAAGTTGAATCGCTCTTGGGTTTTTGGATTAATCTGCTGATCAAAAACACCAGTAACTACATTATTTATCACTTTATTTCATTGTTGGTACAGAAATAACATTCTGTGGCGTTAAACTTAGAAATGTGAAACCACAGCTTCCCACTTCTAAGTTCAATGACCCATCAATATTTAATACGTCCACATCAATTTGCCTTTGGTGCTCATATTTTTAGATCAGATTTGTTATGCCATATTTCAGTGGGTGGTGCCCCATGTGAATCCAAACGGAGAACGTGGATGATAGTTTGCTAACTCCCTTGATCTTTGCTTGGCTAGACTCCATGGCTGAATCCTACGTGGTAATGGATGCTGCTATTTTAAACAAACCATGGGGGATGCATCTATTTTGCATTAAACCATCTCATTCTGACAACTCTCCCCAGGATGCTGACAAATACAAGTTTCATAGGCTGAAAAGTTGCATACATGAACATATTAGACAAGAAAGCCAGTGAAATGTTTAATACATGGTTCTTTGTGCAGTACGATAAAGGGTTTTGTGATAGTGTGTGCATGATAAGAATGTCCAGTTCTAGGTCACCAAGAGGCAGATTTATTGTAGTACTGTTTCATCATTTATTCCCTCAAGGTAGTTAAATACGGCTGAAACTTTAAATTGAATTCCAGGTCTAAATATATCCCACTCAGCCTTACCTTTCTTTGTATAAACAGGCAAACGCGGGCCTACCAAGCCCCCGTGGGTTCCAGAGGTAATTATTTGGAGAAAGCTGCAATGTTACAGGTGAGGGAGGGATGTTAATTACCTTTGTGGATTCACAAGACGATGCCTCTCTCCTTTCTTTTGCTCAGCCTCTTTATGGGCTAATTAATTATGAAACAATGCACAGGTGATTCATCTGGGAGCAGGAAATCTTTAAACCTTTCTTCTTCTTTTCACATCTACACAACAACAAGGGGAAAGTTGTTCATCAAATGTCATGAAGGTGTGTGCATACAGTAACTCTTCATTATGTATGCTGAGCTCTCCGTGGACTTTCCAAAAGACTTTCATTTGAAGCGCAGATGCAGAGAAAAGTCGTGGTTCTCAGGTTTTCTCCAATAGCAGCCTCGGACTCTAATTTGAGGATTTCACGTTGCAGATGTCAGAGATGCTGAACACTGCCAGGTTTAAATATTCACTACACCATGAAAATGTCACATGGAGAAATTCCATATTTAATATTGAGACCATTCACCCATGATGTGACCATTTTAGACAGATTACTCTTTCTCAAGTAATCACAGCGACAGCACCGCAGGACAGCAGCGGTGAGTTGGAAAATTATGATACCAACGAAGAAGAGCGCTCCCTGATCTCTCACATGCTGCCGTGATGGAATTCAAAACTTATTTTGCAGTTGAATGGCTGTGTTATCCCCACAGCAGACCTGTCAACTTAACTGTAATGAAATGGGGAGAAGGGTGATGAAAAATGTATAGAAATCAGTGTAACCCCGACATCCTTCCAGCCTTGATTTTCAACTCGATGCATCATGCTGCAGCGCTTTTTTTGATCCAGCGCTCCGGCTGTGAGGTCGGCCAATCAGCTCGTGAACTGCACTGTCCAAAAGCATAACAATGCTCTGCTGTCAGCAGAGGTGTCCACATGGAGTGCCGGTGCCAGGAGCACAGGAAACCAAGTGTGTTTGACTGAGCTATACTACAGTGCATACGTCTGTAAAACACAGAAGGGGATTCATTCCAAGGCAAGGTACATCTATGCCTTCTGCAACCTTGCATCCTCATAAGAGGACATTACATTTACTATATTCAGCTCAATAAAGTGTCAATAAACCCATCGTTTTCACAAAAAGGTATCCTTAAAATTCATAATTACATACATGATGCTTAGTTTTAATAATTATCACGTTCAAAAATGACTCCCACGGTTCTCAGGATGATGTTGACACAATATAAGCCAGTAAAGCATGTTACCCACACATCACGTATGTGAAGGACAGTTACTACACTGAATACACACATGCATACATTTATTTTAAGCAGGTCTTTTCTGCAGCTTCATGCTCACTGTGCGCTTTCATTTGCAGATGAAAATCCCTAATTGGTAAAACTGTCAGAAGATATTTAACGTTTAAACTAATTGCACTTGGAGTGCATAATGCCAACATGCACAGTTATGAAAGCCCACTAATGAAAAAGTTTTGTTAATTCAAATGTTTCTCTCTCTGCATTAACCTCGAATAACCTTAAAACATTTGTTTAGCTTAGTTGAGTCGAGCCTACGCACTCTAGTTGTGTTTGCAAGATTTGATAACCTGGTTAAAGTAGTTAAGGCTCTAACCAGGTTACATAGTATCCTATAAAAATGAATAACTGTGCTATGCACCAAACAATGGTGCCTACTTTTCCTGTCTGCTTCCTCCATGGTGCCCTGAAGGGGTCTTGTAGTTACAATACCAATTGCTGGCTTTACACTTGTTTTTACATGTAGGTCAGTGATGGTGCGCAGATGATTACGGATTGTTGCTGTTATGTTTGTGCCTGTGTTCAGGGTCAGGCAGTGTTATGGGAGTAGCACAGCAATTGTAGGAGTTTCTTTTTCAGACCAAAAATTATTTATTTTATTTATTTATTTATTTTTAATGCTGAAGAAAAAGTCTTAATGCGTTTGTGACTGACGTGGCTGCAATAGCTTTCACCAGGGTTACATGTTATCTGTCTTCTTTGAGGTCTTTGGGTTTGTCCCGGAGTAACTTGTTGAGGCTCAACCTGTAAGTTTAGTGCAAAGGCCTGAAGTTCTGCTCTTTAATACTGGTGTTGTAAAGCAGGACAGTCCAGCCTGGAGTGTTTACAGAAAGTAAAGTCGCTTGTTATAGTGAGCAGAGCTGTTTCCATTGTTTGAGATGAGAGATCATATTTCTCTTATTTTGGCTACTTTTCATGTTAAATACTGAATTCTGTAAAAAAAAATCCTTCTTTTCACATTCAAACTCCAGAATGATCAGGCATCGTCACACCTACAGGTTTACCTAAGCTTCCAAATAACAGACAAAGCTTAAAGTTAGGCCTGGCTCATATAACCACCGACCATCTCCTAGTTTTGTTTCTGTGGGTTCAGGCTGCTAGGTGGCTTCCCATGATGCACCGAGCTCTCCTCCAATCCATCTCTCAACACTCCTCGTGCATATTTGCTATATGTTACCTTTGTGTACTCTCTGTAGTTCGGTTTTGCTCTGTTTTGATTCGTGGCATTTTCTTGCTCTTCCTGTTAATGGGGACTTCTTCCTTCCCACTGTCACAAAGTATTGCTGTATTTTGCTTTAGGGTTTAATCTCTGATATTATAAGGTCATAAAAGTACTCCAGATGAGTACTTTACTCACTCAAAAGCAGACGTGATTACAGAAAGTGGATCTCTCGTTGATAGCGAGTCTGCTCAAACCTAAGAAGTTAGTACAGTAGTCATGGATGGGTGGGTTTAGAGATTAAAATGAATTCAATTAAAATGATATTTTATTAAAATTAACCATAATCATGTGTTCCAAGTCAACTCACAGCAAGTCATGCCTCAGTTTACAAAAGTCTGGCTGCAATTATGTCCATGTAACCTGAAGAACACAATAACCGATCGATGTGTCCCCATCAGGAAAGCTTGTACAGTAGTGAAGATGTAAACATTACATGAAGTCATCAGACTCGTGTAACTGCAATCAAAACCATTACAGCAAACCATATTGTAATCTTGAGCTCAGCTGCATAGTGACCTCAGTCACGACTGCCAGCTTAAAAAACACCCAAACCTGAAGCACTTAAATAATAATAATTATGTGTATGCACATTTTCAGCCTCATGAACCAGACAAAGCTGGGTGTCTGTCTCCATCATCTGTTAGAGGCTGAAGCTCAGCCCGGAGACTGTCAGGAAGATGATGTGTCTCAGGAGACGAAGAAGCCTCAGGAGAGCTCTTAATCATCAGGGACCCACTTCTCTGGTATTTCTGTCGCTGCTGTGCTCTCCTTTCTTTGAACGTAGTGCGCAGGAGCTCACCTGCCTCGCACACAACTTTGTGGCTGCGATTCACAAAGAGAAGCACAAAAGGCTAATTTTACCACAAAAAATGCCACTGTGGGACATTTCAAATAACCAGCGATTTATTTATTTATTCATTACCACTGCTCCCTGTACGTGAAGCAAAAACCTGTGCTTTCTTTCTCTTTTACACGCGGATAAAACACCACATCGTCGATTAGACCCTTGGCTTTCATAACTGTCACCTTGATAATACAAAGATTTGACTCAGGTGAGATTCCATTAAGAAAATAATCGGCACCAGTTCCACAAAAAGTGTGTGTCTGTGGCAACGTTTGCTGTACCTGTTGTGATGTCTCTGTCAGGCTGTATTTGAATCATTTTGGCTATTTTATGCTTGATATGAAATGATTGGCCCTCGGAGCCTTTCTCCTCCTGAAACTGTATAAAAGTGAGAAAAACAAGAGATTTTGCTCAATATGACCCCAGCTGATTCTCACCTGCTCAATGGTGGGTTTATAGATTGAATTCTTTTAAGTCTTTTCCCTCCACACAGCAGGGTTGACAAGCATGGACAAAACATGCTTGAGTGGAGAAGGACAGAGGGACTCCGTCTCCAGTCCTTTTCTCGATCTGTTTGAATTGTATTGGACCAGCAGCCGTTCGCCGAGCCCCATTTCAACTCAGCAAAGAGATCAACCACGACGATGAGCATTTGTTACCGATCAAGAGGGTCTAGACCACATTCAGACACGTGGTGAGAGGCAGAGGAGGTGTTCCTGCCCTGAGTCAGATAGCACATGGGGATTTGGACAGCACTGTCTCAATTATCTGATTGGTGATTGAGACTGAAAAGAATGAGCGTGGGCACGAGGACGTGGACAATGACGACCATGGAAGGTGATCTTTGAATCTCTAGGTGACCAGCTGTATCAAACGCTGTGAGTGTCAGGGTCTATTTTACTTTGTGAAAGGCTTCTGAGCTGATCATAACTTCACCGACACACGTTTTCCCCATAGTGCATGACATCCACACCCTAACTCAGACTCATACCCACCGTCCACAGATACGGTGCGAGTGGATGTGCCTGATCGATCAAGAACTAGCTGCATTGTTGCATAATGAAGCATGGGAGTGAAGACGGACTTAAATAACAAAAGTTAGGCTCATATTTGGGCAAAAGCCCAACAAAACCCAAAGAGAACAAGGATGCACAGCACAGGAACATAAGGCTTTGTCAAAGAAGCACAAAAGGAAACTGGGACTTCCTATACACTGAGGACTGATTTGGGATTAGATGAGATGAGATGATGAGATAGCCTTTATTTGTCAGTTGCAGGTCTTTTGCCCACAACCGAGATGACAGACCTTGCCGACCGTACATACAACACAAACATCACATTGGGTAGACAGGTCAGGTAATACAGGAATGCACAGATATCAACACACCACAGCACAATAAACACAGACAGCAACATGGGGAAGTGTTCCAGTGTGTACAGCTGATCTGGGACCGCTGCAATCTTCGACTGCGCCTCCAGCTGACCCGATGTCCACATCGGAGGGGAGGTGGCGTTGGAGGTGGCGTTGGATCCGGGGTAGGGAGGGTGATGTGTCAGTGAGTGCTTATCAGTATCAGTATATGTGTGTGCGTGTCCAGAGTTCAGCTGAGACAGTGTCCTTCGCCCTGCCAGGCTAAGTAAACAGTCTTCCAGCCAACCCAGGTGGCCTTGTAGGGAATGGGAAGGAACAGACTCAACACAGTCGTTATCAGGGTGTTGTTGTTCGGCTCCAGCCTCGAGCCCACAGCTGGCACCGAAGGGCTAGCAGCATTATGATGGTGATTTGTCTTTTGCAACAACTCATGACAATTTCAAGCTGTTCTTTAACACTCCGACACTGGTCTCTCAATCTCCCGTTGGAGAACCGCGAGCTTCCCCATGATGGTATCAAACTTGCGTTCCATGGTCTTGTCATTATTTTGCTCAGAGAGCCGATTCTGAGAACTCTCGACTGCAGTCAGCTGTTCCAAGATGTAATCTAACTTTCGCTCAAAGGTGTTATTCTGAGCAGGCCTCTCCTTGATGTATCCCAATATACGCTCAGAGGTCTTATTCTGAGTATTCACAGCAGCTGTAAGCGCCTCCAAGGTCTTAACCGTTCTGCTTTCGAGCCCTTTCTGAGAAGCCGCGCCTCGTCCCATCGTTTCGATTCCAGCGGGCAGCCTTGGGGGGGTTTGAACAGCCGGTTCTGCTGTCTTAATTCTCCCATAAGCCAGGGCCAAGCCAGCTCCAATCAGCAAGAACCCTGTTATCATGGTTCCGAATAGGTAGATATCTTCAGCGTCCTCGATCGACAGTCCCGCCAGGCACACGACCCTCCATTCCTGCCACCCGTCCATCGTGTATCCGGCAGGGAAAGTCCCTCCAGGGCACTCAGGCTCTCCTGAGCCCAGACTTCTCGTTGAGAAAAGGGTGTCAATAGCATTCAGAGACCAGTTGATCAAATCCATAATTCTCTTTAGGTTTTAGAAACAGACTGTGAGAGTGTTCCAGGGAAAGTAATAATAAAAAAAACACGAGACTAGACAAGGACATAAGAACTAAGCAGGGAAGATAAGGGAGAGGAGAAAAAGTGCGTCCGCCTCCTCCGAGAGCCAAAAGGAAAGAAACATGAAATGAATGAAACACAGTTTAAAGTAATGAAGACAGATAGGAAGGAGAACCCCAAACAAGACATGAAAGAAAACACCATCGAAATAAAATATGAAATACTCCAAAAGACACCAACCTTAGAAAAAGTAATAGACAACCAAAAACTCCAGAATAAAAAGTAACTGATAAAAAAGTGCAAACAGATTATCAGTAAAATCTTTATACAATAAAATCTCAAATATATTAGCTGGGAATTCGAAACACCTAGAACCGTGACATTGCTGACAGTGGCGCTTTTGACCCATGCATGGCAAACGTACCCTGCAGATTCTGACCACCATGACTTTCTTTGCAGGAAAACCTCGCTCTGAATATCTGCCTCTGTCACAGACGCCAAAGTGCAAACTTGCTGGATATCTGAAGGAGTGCGAGCATAAAAGAAATCTCTGCATCCTAGTGTTACCTTTACGTGTTAGAATGCTTACTTAT
Organism: Mchenga conophoros; assembly: GCF_057382185.1. Taxonomy (NCBI): domain Eukaryota; kingdom Metazoa; phylum Chordata; class Actinopteri; order Cichliformes; family Cichlidae; genus Mchenga; species Mchenga conophoros. Next base: position 37,976,945 of record NC_140541.1, read on the forward strand.
TAAACACCAGCACCGGTACAAATATCTAAATCTAGAATAATTAACATTTTAAGATGATCGGGATTATAATAGTGAATCAGTACCTCCAAAACTGAGAGCTTGAAATTAAGCATGTCTGAAGGCGAGAATGTAATTTTGTACAAAAAATACAAATTTCAATTTAAACTGTGGTCAAGACTCTGTGCAGGCCATTGAAGTCCATGTGTTTCTGCACCTGCCCTGAGCACTGCTCTGCCTGTTGGAACAGGAAGGGACCATCTATAACTGTTCCCACACAGTTGGGAGCGTGAAATTGTCCAAAAAGTCTTGCTCTCCTGAAGCATGAAGATTTCCTTTTAGGTGCCCGAGCACAACTCCTGAAAAACACCCCACACCATTATCCTCCCTCCACCAAACTTTACACTTGGCACAGTGCAGTCAGACAAGTACCGTTCCCCTGCCAACCACCAAACCCAGACTCGTCCATGGGATTGCCAGATGGAGGTGACATCCTCTAACGCAGGGGTGGGGGAACTCCAGGCCTCGAGGGCCAGAGTCCTGCAGGTTTTAGATGTTGATCCAGCACAGCTGATTTAAATGGCTAAATGACCTCCTCAACATGTCTTGAAGTTCTCCAGAGGCCTGGTAATGAAGTCATCATTTGATTCAGGTGTGTTGACCCAGGGTGAGATCTACAACCTGCCGGACACCGGCCCTCGAGGCCTGACCTAACGGGAGCACGCTGGAATTCACTGAGCTCCTGAGAGCGACCCACTCTTTCACAAATGTTTGTAGAAGCAGTCTGCATACCTAAGTCCCTGAGTTTATACACCTGTGGCCATGTTAGTGAACACCTGCATTCAATGACTTGGGTGGATGAGCGAATACTTTTGGCATTATAGTGTATGAATATATGTAATTCCTAAAATATTTATTGCATGAATACAATAATACAACAACCTATTAATGCCATAGTGTTCTCAGCTTAGGCCTGGGATGTCTCAAATGAATGCAGTGATGGTGATACCTGAATAAATCAATTGTGAGAGCACAGTGGCTGTCCTCTGCTGCATGCATAAGTCACCTTTTGTGGATGGATAAGTGCTTCTGACGTGTAGAAACAGCTCTCTCAGTGATTGCTCAAAATGTGGAAAGGACCCTGCATTAAGTCAACCCTGAAAGAGATCTAGAAACAAAATTATTGCTCAGAAATTACACAAAACTTACAAAGTAACATGGATGAAAATGGATGCAAACTGGCAACACATTTGGCCAAAACAATCAAAAATAAAATAGTGACAATCAGGCCCAACCTACACTAGCTACAATGTAGAAGCGTGTTCATATGAAAGTGCAACAGAAGTAAAGGAGATGACATGAGTGATATTAATGCTGGACGAGAACGGAATAAAAGTGAAGCTTTGAAAGAGCAGAATTTTCTAAAATGTCGCTCATCCCAAACAAGCACACGCCAAAATTCAATTTGAAGAAGAAAAAAATTATGACCTGGCAGGTATTCACTGACCTCAATCCAACACCTGGAGCATTTGAAAATGGGAGATAAAGCAAGACGAAGCTGAAAAGAATCGTCTGTATAGAACTGCAGGAAATCACTCCACAGATTTGGGAATAAAAGCATCATCTCGCCCTGCCAGTGCAAATCTGTCACTGAAAATACAAATAATAGATAGAAAAGAATCAAATAAACAAACCTGTTGTTTTATTTATTCGGTTGATCACCATCACTATAGGACACACACAACTCATTTATTGTTTATTATTATTAATAACAACAATAATAATAGTAGCAATAATAAATCTCTTCGCAGTATCAGTGTCCACTTCCATGGCCGTGACTGAATAATATGTCTGTAATATTCACGGTAACATGAGTGTCATTATGAAAACATTTCCACAGCAACGTTTGTGTGGAAACGTTTTCTCCATTTTTGTAGTGAAAACAGAAACATCACACTGCAGGATATCTTAACAAACAAACAGGACGAAGCAAAACACAAAGGCTGGAGTTTCTGTGTGATTATAAAATTATACATACAATTTAATGACTTGTAAGGAAATGGTAAGGAAAATATCATGGTGTGTGTGTGTGTGTGTGTGTGTGTGTGTGTGTGTGTGTGTGTGTGTGTGTGTGTGTGTGTGTGTGTGTGTGTGTTAGAAAAAAGAAAAGGGCTCTTGGGAAGAGAGTAAAAGTTATGTAATAGAGTACAAACCTGCATCTCTAAAATATGATTCAGTGCTGTTTTTTCACACAGTGGCAAAATACAGTAAGTGTTGTAGTTGCTATTTTTTAATGTAACTTGCAGTCCAGCAGTCATTTCTGATACATGCAAACGTATCATAAAAGTGATGTGCGGAGCTTGAAAGACCTGTCACACTAAGTTGTAGCTGCTGAAGTGCAATTAAATGTTACTGGAAGCTTTCTGGAGATTTTCCTGTTAGTTGGAGTCTGCAGTTGTTAAGACATCCAAGAAAAAGCTGCAGTTTTTCAAAAAAGGACTTCTAATAAAGGATGAAATGTGCCATGATCATTGCATACAGTCTGTGCATTTATATCAAGAGACATTTTTCTTCATTAAGATATGACAGTGTTTTTACTGTGTACACAATATTTCTGCACCAGTGAAAAAGAACTAATTGTACGATTTGTTTGCAGAACAGTATTATTGTTCTGTACAGATGGGTCACTGTTGTGAATAAAATTACGGTGATAATAAAAGTTATTTTGTGAACTTGCTCTTTTTGCGTGCACAAACATTTTCTCAAGAGCAGTTGTTTAGTGCCAACTGCACTCGTCACGACTGGTTAGTCTGACCTCAGTGCTGTAGATGGAGGAGAACTATAAAGAGGAAAAACACATATGGATGGTGCTTGATTTGTACTTCCTGTGAGCACATTTTAACGATAAAACTGTTAGATAAAAAACTCCATGATGTTGCATTCGGGGAAAGGAAATAGAGCTACCCTTACTCTATTTATGAAGCATCAGCCGTGTCCAAAGTGGAGTTAATTCTGCATAAAGGGTGAAAATCACCAGTGAGAATGTGGAGCGAATGCCAGACATGGCCGACTTTTGTTTTCCAGCTATCCATCAATCATAGTAGGCCATTAGGCGAGGCGGCAAGCCACAACCGCAATCTGTCAGCTCCTATAAATGCTATCAACAGAAGTCATGCAAGATAAACAAGAGAAAGAGAAGACAAAATGAGACAGCCACTGAAAGCGTTGATGGTCAAGCTGGAAGCTGGAAGCAGTCATCGACAGATAAAGTTACTGAGGTACAAACCAGCCGCTGCTGATGCCACATGGTGATCATATTCCTCCTCAAGAGTGCTTCTGACTGTTGTTCAAGCTTCACATGATATTCATGAAGCAGATGGTCCTTGTCTGTACAGGCGTTCTGACTGATAGCAACAATGTAATCCAACTCCAGATTGCAGGCTGAGTTACACGTTTCCTCGAGTCCAAACTTCTGTGAAACAAGAAACTATTTAAATGCTTGAATTAAACCTCTCTGCACCAAAGAACTGCATAAAATACCAAGAGTAATAGTAATAAATGAGAAACACCACATTAAGCCAATTGTAGTACAAATGTAGGACTATCGACTAGTAACAGGAAAAACATAAAATCCAGTTTAATTTTACTTTATTTATAAAGAAAGCACTTGGAGGGAAACCCCTGGCAGAAACAGCATCATGAAGGGACGACCATCTGCTGGGTGATGCGCCATGGAAGACAGCCAGAGATCAGGAGCACTCGTTTTTATGCACGTGGAGGAGCCACTACTCCTCCACATCAAAAAGAGCAGCTGAGGTGGTACGGGCATCTGGCTACAATCCCTCCTGGATGCCTCGTAGGTTAGGTGGTTTGGGCATGTCTTCCTTGGGAAAGGAGGAGGCCCCAGGACAGACCCAGACCATGCTGCGAAGATTTCCATTGGCTACTTTAGGAATGTCCCAGTGCTTCCCAGAATAATTTGTGGCCAGTGCAGCATGAGCATCGTTTTTGTAAGTCTCTGCCCTGATGACCCAAACCCCAGATAAGTGACAGAAAACGGACAGATGACTCCCACAACCTTGGGTTGAAACCTTGGGTCCTGCCATCCATGTGGATGTTACTTTGACAAGTACCATCTACCTAAGCACTGTTGCAGATCATGTACACCCATTGATGGAAAAAGGTACTGTGGCCTCTTTCAGCAGGATAATGGGCGCTGACACAAAGTAAAAATGGTTCAGAAATGGTTTGAGGAAGACAGCGACAGTCTGAGGAGTTGACCTGGCTCCAAGCCTCTGTGAGATGTGTGTGTCTTTATGGGTCAGGGATGTTTTGCCACAAAACGGGGACCAACACATATTGGATATTATACGGATTTTATGATATATATATATTGAAATATAAATAAATATATTTAAAATATGGATTTTAGCTGCAGCTTTCAAATGGCTAGGATGTGACTGCTACTTAATATGGTTTGTAGCCCTTCAAAGAGTTCTTCTGCCTGATAAAAGAAACCATAAAGTAAATGACTACAGTTTAATTGGGAATACGACTGCATTAAAATACAGTAGAGTCTCCAGCCAGAATGCATTTTTAATATTTCTGTTGAAGGTAGCTGGCAACACTGGGAGCAGCTGTCTGCTAGTCTCTGTTTTGAGCAGAGCACGCCAAATGTGCCATCGTAGGAGCAAATACAAGAGTCCTCACGCACTGCTGCCAAGAAGCCCCAAGAAGAAGAAGACCAATACAAAAAATAATAATAACACAGAAAGAATAACACTATAGCCTGTGTTGATGCACGCTCAATCATCCAGGTAAGTAAATCCCAAAAGGTGGAATCTGTTCATCTGGACGTGGCGTTTTCAGTGTCTGCAGTCAGCTGAGACTGAAGAAGTCACTTGGATGAGTGATGAAACGTCACGTCCAGATGAACAGAAACCTTTTGGGAACGATAGCGCTTGAAGACGTTGTGCATCGTACAAGCTAACTTTTATAACCTCTGTGTAACTTCCCCTGAATGCAAACTATCTTTAAACATGTACAATAATCAGTGCCAGTGAAAACCTGTCACAATCCTGGGTCATGTGACCCAGCGTTTTGAGTTGTCTTATATTTGGATGGTTTATGTTTAAGTTAATTTTCAGCCGTTCTAGTTCAGTGTTTCTTAGATCCCTTTGTGTCATCACCCTGTGTTTCAGTCTCTGTTGTTGGTTCATCATGTTGGGTCTGCGTGTCTTAACCTGTCATGTTGCATGTGTGCGTGTCCTATGTTGTCAAGCTCGTGTCATGTCTGCGTCCCGTTGTGTTTCCTGTTTTATTTTGAAGAGGTCTGGTGTCCCATGTTCATTGTGTTTAGTTTCACTTCCCCTGTGGCGTCATTATGTTTATTCTAATCAGCTGTTTCCACTTCCCCTCATCGCCTCCTGTGTGCGTTTTCATCCCTCGTCCGATCGTCTGCTGTACTGCTATGCTCGTGTCTTCAGTCTCCACGGTTCAGGTTTTTCTTGTCAGGTGTCCACGTTCAGGGTTTTTATGTTCAGCCTTAGTTCACCCAGTTTCAGTTAGTGTCTAGTTTTGCCTTTGTCCTTTAATAAATGTTAAGATTACGATCTGTCCTCTCGTGTCTGCGCTTGGGTCCACCTCGTCGCTCACAGTCTGCTTCCACGCACTGTCACAAAATCATAAATTAAAAAGGATTGAAATATTTGACTTTATTTATTTATTGTTACATTAAGATCTATGTTGGACTTACAAGCAGATTTGTACAGTGGACTGTAAAGGACACCGATGCTGTGCACATACTTGTTTACTGTATGAGGCTGCAGTCTGATAAGGTAAGCGTGTCCATTGGCTCTTTTCACCGATGTGACCACAGGAGTAAATAGTCAAACTAACAGTCTATGAATTCATTTTGCTGCTTCAGCTTTAAGGTCAGTGTATGTTGGCCCATTTCCACACTCTCATGGCTCAATGTGCTGAAAACCCTCAATAAGCTGCAGCAGTTGTTTTTGTCAATAGTAACAGCTTTTGATTTTTCCGCCTTTAAAAATTCTCATGTACAGAAGCATTTCCTTATTTAGTTTGGAATGTGGACATAAAACTGCAGTATCTCAATGATCTTTTACAAACGATGGATTAAGTACGTCATTATGACAAAATAAATGTGTCTGCAGTGACAAAATGACTGCAGAGATTATTGCAGAGCAATTTTAGCACAGACGTCTTTCACATTTTCTTTCTCCGGTCACATATTTGAAAAAAATATGCATACTCTCTGAGACATGAAAGTCACCACATGTAATTCATTCTCTTGAATTAAGCAGCTGTCCATGTAATTGCTGGACCCCTACCAAAGTGCCAAAACCCAACAGCTATAATTCAGAAGTGAGCTACAGTAGGAGCACTTGTGGTCCAAAAACAAAGCTCTCTCCTCCTCAGCTTGTTTCATGTTATTTATTATTGTCTATTATTTTGCCATCTTGTTGTAAAAACTGTATTTACATTCTGTTTTCATTCTTTGTATTAGTCTTTGCCCATGAACTCCTACACGAGCTGCCATCTTCATCTTAGGCCCTTGATGGTTCTTATCCATAGCAGATTTCAGGAAGTCGTCATGTTGCCTAGCAACCAGCGGCAGATGGGTTAAAATGAGCCGTTTCTAGCATTTATGTATCTACAACACTTCATTTACATTCACAAAATCTTCTTTCTGTATATCGTGACATCAACCTGGCAACCACGCAACAGTCGACTAATATCACTGGCCGAACTGTAGCACGGGCATGTACTAGTGAGAAGATGTAAATTAATTACTTTATGCAAAAACAGCTAAACTCAGTCCGACTCCACGCGTGAAGCAAACTGCAATCTCACAGTGCGCCGGGACCATTCAGGCTTCTGCTGTACTTGTGTGGAGAAGGGGAGAAATAGGAAACCTGGAGCCTGGGGCTACAGTGATCTCTGCTCGGTGGGTGGCATTTTGCTGCCATGCTTTGGATTCACATTGCAGTGCTGATGGGAAGGAGGGGTCTATTTCAGGATGACAATGCCATCAGAGCTGCGATTGGGTACAAGGCTGACAAAATGGTTGGATGTGCATGAAAATGATGCGAGGCATATGCCGTGGCCTTCGTGGCAGCGAGATATGAACTCAGCTGATCACCCGTGGGAGATTTGACACCACCGTGTTAACCATCACGCTACAGCACCAGCATCAAAGCGTTAATGAAGGAATAGCTCGTGAACAAATGGTGTTTGATCCCATCGGGCCATGCGCTGGCTCTACACCTTACAAAGACACCGTGTTTCCTTTATTTTGTAACTGGATTGTACATGAATATTACGACAGAAGCATTTTGGCTCATATGTTCTTATGACAGCTCCAGTCTGTGCAAACTGTGAGGTCAAACTGTTTCACGTCCTCATTTCTAGGTTGATTGGTTTTGTTTGCTCTCTGCTTTTTGTAGTTTCCATCTGCCTTTTTATTGCAGCTTTTCATTTTCTTTTTCCTGGTCGTCTGATAAGACTGCACAGACATGACATCATGGAGTTTTGATAGCAAATTACAGAATTGATCTGGAGCTCAGCAGGCAATTATCAGCACAGAACCACGGTGCATATCAATGAGCCCCAACCCAAAAAAGAAGACACTGTTCCTGCTGCACCACTAATATTCTTCATTAAGAGGCTGTCAGCACGTCAGCACCTGGGAGCTTTGTAGTGGGAATTTCCATCCAGATCACTGCTGTATTTGATTTTCCAGGCTGATCACAGGAAACCAATTTCTGACCCTTCACACAGGTATGATAAAAACCTGCAGGATAATGGATTATTTCCTCTCGCCATTAAAAACCTGCAGATTTTCTCTCTGCCTTATTCTCCGTGTTATTTTTGTGTTCTTTTTCCTCTTACCTTCAGAGCAGCACAAATATGTCACGTCTTCACAGGTACGACGCACACAAAGCAACCTTAAAGCAGACATGGGACGTGGCTGCCAACATTATCGGTGTGCTGTTCCCTTCGACAAGGAGACGACAACAATGATGCTATTCAGTAACCTTGCTGGGAAGTTGGTAGTCACTGCTTGTTGATAGGCAACTCCCTCCCTCCCTCCCTCTGGCGCTGTCTTCTCTGTTCTGCCTGTTGACTTGGAAAAGGCAATTAATATTCCTTTGCTGAGTAGAGGCTTTCGTTTTAGGCTCATCACGTGGAGCATACTGGCTGCCACCTCACCCATCTTACAAGTCAGATAATTACCTATTTAGATGTTGCTGAGGAGATGTGTGTGTGTGTGTGTGTGTGTGTGTGTGTGTGTGTACACGTCTGTTGGCCTGTCGCCACAGCTTGTGCAAAGAAGCACCATGAAGTGGATCTGTCACTATGAGTTAGAGACACTGGATGGCTGCACACCAAGTTAAAAGAATAAAAACAAGCAAGCACAGGACACTTAGAGGAACTATCAGAGCCAAGCAAACAGACTGTGTATGTTCATGCTCGCTGAACAGATTGCCACTCTAGCAGTGTTTTTTGAAGTTGTGCGTTCTGTTTTTTGAGATACTACGAGCACCGGCCCACAAATTTCATTAACGTCTTCGGTAATTATGGCGGATCTAATCAGAAGCTGCCATATTTCTGCGGTTAATGGGCTCTGCGTGGAGGCTGTTGAGGTGAAGGGCTTTTTGAAAGGTCGGCTGACTCACCACTGCTGCTGACCCCCTTCAGCTCTACCTACCCACACCTCTTAAATCTCAATCAGCGATGGGAAGCGTGGCCATTCATTAGCTCGGTATCCAGCGGCTGTCTCTTTCATCTCGCCCCTTATGTCCTCAGCAACACACAACTGCTGCCCCTCCTTTTCCGATCCATCTTCCCGTTCCTCAGTAGCAACACTTGACGCGAACCCTCAGAGGTACGGGGGGTCGAACCGCTCGGAAACTGCTATTGTACTCCTCCAGCTCACGCAGACGCACACACCGCGACCTCCTTCCTACCGCCTCCCTATCTTCCTCCTCCATCACAATCCTTCGATGTCTTCCGACTCTGCACTCCCCTCTGTTTTTTTCTGCTCTGCTGCCAATCAGTGGAGCAGTTTGCACACAGCTACTTGTGGAAGGAGAGAGTGACAGTAAGAATGTGCAGGCGTGTGCACGTCTGTGTGTGCACGTGCACATGGGCTACAAAGCCTTCTGCTAAGCTGAGGGTGGTTCTCAGGCCCCCCCTCGAGGCAAGGCTGAGATTGAGTTCATTATTCAGTAGGAGTGGGTTCCAGCTGTGTGAAGAGAGAGATGGCGAGCTGCTCTGTCTGTGTTGTGGCTCCTCCAACCCTGCCGTCCACTGGGAACCAGCTGAAAATAATGCGAAGGAGACAGACTTCACTGTCACACACAGACAGCACTCGGGCATTTTTGCAAAAACAATTGGTTGACAGTGAAGGCCTTTCTTTTTTTTTAAATGATGGGAGGTTTTATTTCTATTTTTATTTATATATAGGCCAACAATGAGCGTGCTTTTTCTTTTTAGTCAGTAATCATAAAGTTCTAAAATAAATTATCCACTGTGCTGAGCGAGACGCACAAATGTGGCAGCGTTCAAATAGGACTCCTGTGTATCCCTAGATGGCAGTAGTAAGTTAGACATCGGTGCGCTGCCTGCCGTGGAAAACAGAGCATCTTTAAATGTGTGTGAGCATGTGTCTGCTTGTTTGTTTTCCCTTGAGGTTGATAAAGTGTGTTGGTATAATTTCAAAAATAAATTTAAACAAAATCTAATAATAAGCCAAAGGAAAAAAAACCAAAAACAGGAGTATTTTCGAAACAGCTCCCATGCCCCACCATCCTCGTCTTACAGGGCCGTGGTTTCTCCTTCACTCGTGAATGAATACAGATTGCAGGAGCCGTTTTTCAGTTCTCACACAAAGGGAATTAACTTGAAATTGCTTTGTTGAAACTGCTCCACAAACAGCTTAGTGCAACACCAGGAAATGGCATCACAGCAACTTTGGATTTGTGAGAATTAAACGTATGATGTTGCCCCCCCACCCCGAAGATGTGCATGAAATTGCATAGAGGGACAGTCAGCTTGTATGCAATAACACGTTGGCTCACATTAACATTTGCTGCTGAACAGCAGGCCGTTTAGCAAAGGAACAAGCGCCCGTATTTGGTGCAGGAAAAACAAGTGCATGCTATTGATTGAGTTATGGCTAACTGACTGTGACTGAGACTCAGTCGGATGGTGGTATATCCCACTGAAACACACATATGACAAAGGTGTGCGATCACAGACTGACTGCCCCGAGTGCAACAAAAGTGCAATTCACATTTACCTTTCCAGAAAAAATGCAAGTCATTTTCAGCATGATGAGAGTGCTGTGATTCATGCTGCACAATGGCCTGTCATCCCACTGCTTGATTAACAAGCACCGAGACCCCGGGGAGCACCTGTGTATCCTGGCAGAAGACTGCATTCACCCTCCACAACAAGACAGAACCGACCTCCGTTCAGTGCATTTCCTGCTTTTCCGACTAATAACTGTCAGAGGAAACAAAACGCCTGTCGTTACAGATTTGTCATCTGATCTCCTCATTCTCTAAAATCGCTTTTGACTTCTGAGCCGAATCTTGCGGTTGGGAGGACGCCGACGGTATGAGCTGAGGTAAAAACCACAATGGCAGCGATATTAGCCTGGTATTGAACCTGCAACTATAACGGGGTCAAAGTGGCTGCTAATTTTGGAGAATGGCACTGGCATCCAGAGCAAGAGTCACTAAGTGCTGCTGAACGCAGCCTGAGATCTGGCATGGCGAGCGTCAGTGCCATCACTCACGACAGTCAGTGAGAGGAGTTCCAAGGGCAAAACAGCCCACAGTGTGTCACTTCACACAGATGCACGACCCCGATGTCACGCGGGCTGCAGGCTGTGCGACTATGTAGCTGCATGTCTGTGTGTACTTGTGACAGGCGGACAGGCTCCATCCAGTGCTCTATGTCAGGACCTGTACTGCAAGCGAGTGACACGCTATGCATGAGTGGCCTACTAGGCTGCCCCGGCCTCTGCCATTCAGTAGTGCAACTGCCATGAGCTCTCGATCCCCTCTGACACATCTGCACTCGAGCCAAGCCTGCTGGACCACACTGAGCATTACTCCTGTCGACAGGCGCGTACCTCCTTTGTCTCAAATTTGCCACAATGGCATTACATTAAAGCTCGTGTGATTGTGCAGAGATGGTTGACTCTTTCTAATTAAGGGTAAAGGTGAGATGAAGAGGCAGGTAAGTACAGCATATTCCCAGCTAACACAGCTGTAGTGTTGGCGCATATGAATCATTCAGAGCACAAGTAGAGCACTTTATAGCCATCAGAAAAAGTTGAAGCCGCTCAGTCAAAATGTCACCGCTGCGATTCCGAAAGAACGATGCAGTGCTCTCAGAAATGGAAGTAAACAAAAATCTTCCACAATTATTCATCCGTGTGTTTCTCTCTGTTTGGAAAACTGTGCAGTGCTAGCAGTGTGACTGTTTCACATTAATGTTAGTAATGCAACCATTTATTATCACGCTGGATTTTTAGCAGTGTGACGGGATGACTGAGTGAATAAAAATATGTTTTGATGTAACTTGCATTTGGAATAAGAGAAAATGTGGAGACAGCTTTGCACTTTTTCTGTCTGCGTTGGGTCACGAGTAGGGATGGGTATCGTTTAGGTTTTATCCGATACCAGTACCAAACCGGTACTTTTGAAACGCTGCCGGTGCTTAAACAGTGCTCGAACCGGTGCTTAAAGAATGGAGAACACAAACTTTGTCCAAAAACCTCTCATATTCAGCTGTTTTTTTGTAAAAAGATAACAATGTTAGCCTTTTCTGCAGCTATGGGGCATATATGGTATCACTCTTGGCTGGAAGCAGTGCTTAAACAATGGAAAAAACACAGACTTTGTCCAAAAACCTCTCATGTTTAACTGTTTTCCACTTTTTCTTTGGTCATTTTAGCCTTTTTGGCCAAGGTGAAGGGAGTATCTGCCATCAAACAAGAAGACAGCCGCATGTAGCTATGATGATGTTTGCTAGTTCACCTTACATGCATTAATGTAATAACGTGGTTAGTGTACTCAACGTAAATTACACACGAACAACATTAAGCTACTCACGCAGAGAAGAACGGCTGCTGCTGCATCATCATCCTCATCATTTCTGCTACACTGGCAGGGCTAGGGGCCAGGACTCTCCTCTTCGGGTTTTTGGGGGATGTTGCTAACTCCGGTCCGATAACAGGCACCACACCCGCAGTAGATGTGCTCGGTGTGAGGTCTCGCAGCAAGCTATCAAATACGGCGCATTTCTCGGCTTTTAAAAAAAACGCTATGCGTCGCCAGGTGTTTCATCAGATTCGAGGTGTTACCTCCTTTGACAGTATCACAGTATCAGCTTAAAGCACTTGTTGCTGCTGAGTTTGCATCTTTTGCTGTGAAGTACAGCCAGACTTTGACCGCTTCGCCTTGGGCGTTTTTAATCTGTAGCTCTGCTCTAAAAGAACCTACGTACCTGGGCCCGCCTACTACGCTTGCAAAGGTAAAATGATTGGCTAGAATCCAAAGTGTGTGACATTCAGGAAAAAAAAGCACAGAAAAAAAGCACCGAAATGTGCGCTGCTTTTCGGTCTGGTTACTACCGTTTATGTCAGAACCGGTGCCATCATGGCACCGGATACCGGTGCCCATCCCTAGTCACGAGCTAGGCTTCGTTAGCACTAGCCTTTACTGATTAGCATTGGAACTGTTACCTGTGAACAGTGCATGCTCCTCACAGTGTTACACAACATGCAGTAAATGAATGAATATTACACAGTGAGGCGTTGTGGCTGCACTACAGTGTCTCGTGATCAGGCTGTGCTGTGTGGACGCTCTTCACCAAGCTCTTACTTACACAGCCAGATTTCTCCGAGCACTTTGAAGACTTATGTCCACGTCGGCTCATGCGAATAATGCTTTTAACATGATTTTTTCCAAGAAAGTTACTGAGCTCAGTGTTAAAAGGATCAGTTGCTGCATCTGCTTCTGTTAAAGCTTAGGTACACTACAATGAAGTACCTATGAGTACAATATGTGTACCCACTGCTGATATATTCTCACCGCCTACAACTAAATAAACTTCCTGTACTCCTTCAGTAAAATAGTGCCACCTTTGCACCTGATTCTGGGTTTGTCCTGATTTGTGCTTCATTCAGTGGTCTTTCTTTCTCCCACCACCACTTCTCCATGATGCCACACCACCCCGCTCCTCTGAAATCCCCCACAGTCAGCTCAGATGCAGCATCCATACCAAACAACAGGAGCAGAAATTCTGCGACTCCTGCCAGTGTACCAGCAGACAGCAGCAAGGTGGATAAAATCACCTCCTCACTCAACATTTAGTCTCATGAACAAATCTAAAAGATATTTAAAAAACATACAGCTATCCTCTCAAGCTTATTATCACCAGCTTCTTTCAGCAAAGACTGGAGCGGTTCGACCTACTGTAGTTCACACACTGCAGTTTTCCTGTTCATTGCATCTCTTTCATTATTATTATTTTTTAATTCTAGAGAAACTTGAAAGGAGAACAAATAAAGATTTTGAAAACGGGTATTGCTCTTTGGGACTTCCTAACCTTGTAGGAGCTAAAATAAGAACTACCTGCACATTTGCATACTTTAGAGTTGAAACAAACTTCCTCCAAAATTTCCATCATTAGCCTGTCAGCCTGAATACAAGGAGAGGAGCCCGTTCTCACTCCCGAGGCGTAACATCCCGACGTGTTGAGGAGAGAGGACAGGATAGGTGTGGGAGACTGCAGTGTCTGACCTAATAGAGGTTCGGTCAGTTCATTGTGAAAAACAAAGAACACATAAAATCACATGAACACAGAAAGTTTGGTAGCTATTCTTCACACGGCCTTGCTTTTACTAAGCATCAGTCTCCATGCATGCCTGGAATATGTCACACATTCCTGTTAACATGCATCACATTGGTCCCAAATTCGAGGACCAGCAGAGAGTTCCGTTCTGACATTAAGCCGGAGTAAGTCCTGAATCACTGTGATATACAGTAACGAGGTGCCTGTGCTTTGGATCTATGCTGAACAACACCTCACTGCAGTGGTCTCTTCAGTGCTTTTTGTTTTAGCTGTGTCTGTGCAGTCACTCTGGATGCTTCACCTGAGAAAGGCTCTTATTTCTTCTTAGTCATGCACCTTTTTCCCCCTGGATGTGCTTTTGCATAACTCTGTATTTGCAGTGAAGTCACTGGTCTGACGAGATTGCTCACATCTCATCCTACATCCTCTGACTTTTTCTTCTTTTTAAGGACCCCCTCTGCACCCCTGGACCTCAGGCTGACACCCACCCACTCCACTGACTGCACAGCGAACGGATTTGATTAATTTCAGGCGAGCTGCGCCACCTTGACGGCATTTAATCACTGAGAAAAGACAGGAAACGTACTCATTCCTTATCCCCCTGCTCTCCCACCCCGCCTCTCCTGTCCTCTCCTCTCTCCTGCCGTCTCCGGTGCGTCTGTTCGCTCTGAAAAGCGGCGGTGTGCGTTTGTGGAGGAGCCGGAGGAGCGCTGCACTGTTCTGCGCACTGGTTCCGCTGGACATCACCGAATAACGGCGCTCGACAACCGGGTGGTGGTGGAGGGGGAGACTGGACCCGGACCCGGAGCAGGCGCAGGAGAAGCACCGTGGCTCTTTACAGCCCGCTCTCCGAAAACATGTCGGAGTTTTTTCTACTCGCCTTTCTAGCCCTGTTCTCGGGATTATTTCCGTGCGCCGAGCCCTCGACGGTGTCGGACGAGGAGAAAGGTAAGGAGCCACCGGGCCGCCGGGAATGCGCAGTCCGGTGAAACTTGGCAGCGCGGGCCGCCTTTAGTGCAGTGTGGGCGCCGTGACGGGCAGCAGCAGCTGGATGTGAATGTGTTTCTGAACGATGGAGAGTTGATGGTCGGTGGCATACCTCACTAAGTCCGCTCGTCTCTGTGTGTTGTAATTGAGGATGTTTCACTGTAATGCCCCCCCAGCTGTTGGACCACAAATAACGATACCACCTGTGCGGTGACCCCCCCGAGCGTGTGTGTTGCACCGCTTTCCCGCGTGGGCATTTTCAGGAACGTTCCCGTGGATATACCGGGATAGACTCGGCGGCTCTGACTGCAGGTGCGTAGCAGTGCTATCCTCCAATGCAGCAGGTGACCAGAGCCGAGCCCGGTGCCGGAGTGCGTGCTGTCTCTCCGGTATACCTGTGCCGTGCGGACGCGCGGCGCAGTGGCTCCGTGCTCGGGTAATGTCGGGAATCATTTTAGGTGAATCTGAATTCCGCCACACAGGCTCGGGGAAATCTAAAAATCCGAGTCACAGAGCAGGATCCCCGAGAGGAACGAAGCTTCACCGAGCAGGCACTGCCAGGATTTTATCGAGTTAAAGCGCATATTAGGCTCGTGCTGTTTTTTAAACAGCTGCATTCATAGACAGGAATTTATTAAGAGTATGCAAGGACGGAGAATTTCTGAAAACCCAAAGGAGGTTATCTTTTTAATTACACAAAATATTTGTGATTTAGTAGTTTGCATGTATTATTGTAGGGTCTACCTTACAGTATAAAATAAAACTGGATTGAACTGAAGTAGTTATCCTTATAGTCAAACATCAACTTTTACTGTGAACCTTTCAAAACTCCCATTTCAGTACTTACATGTTGAGTCAGGGGCTGATTGCATTAATCGTCCCTCAAAGACAAACTGTGGTAAGTGTAACATGCAGTTGTAAGGAACATGTTTGCATGCCCATCGATTTGTTGTCAGTGGACATGATTGCTTCATAGTTCTCCCACTTTCTGTTCCCCAGCAGACACATCTTTGTCAGGGCTGCTTTGCTTGTTGTGAGACCTTCACGAAGGAGACTCATGAGCCTGCCTTCCAATCACTGTAAATCACCAAAACCAACAAAAAACCAGCTACCTTTCTCTGCCTCCTGCTCTGTGAGGGTGGAGGTGGAGGTGTGGCTTGAATCAGAGTAAAAACAGGTATCATAATGGCTCATCGAGCTGCTATAACAGTATTTAGAAGGACAGCAGATAGGATGGGGCAGACTCATAGACACAAAGGTTCCAAATTTACTTTCAGAGAATCCGAGTTGGAAAGTTGGACCCTGTATCTCTGTGTGCTGTCCTGCTCCATTTGTACCCAGGATAAATGGGAGCTCTTGTAGCTGTGTCTAAATGGACGGTAATGATAATAGCGTTTCATTTTTCTTTCAACACCAAAGCTGGTTTTTATCCTAATTAGTCTGAAATTAATTTGCTTTGTGGTAGCAGCGTTGTTACTTTGAATGCCAAGTAGTGAGCCCGTGGTTTTCTCTGCATGAATAAAAGGCATTTCCAGAATCATTCCTGCAATGGCACGGGCTCTTTGAAATGCTTCCACCTTGTTTTTCCCCTTTTATCGCTCGCGCCCATCTAACATTGAGCAGACTGACCTGATCGGCTGGTGTGGCAGTACGCTGCTCATCTAACAAAAGGACAGGCTTGGAAATTTGGACACACCGCAGCACTACCTGTCTAAAAAAACCCCAAAAACCTGGATGCCATGCACTGACCTCAGCGCCAGATAAGCATCACCAGCCGCAAACAGCTCAAGGTTGTTTGTAACGTATACCCTATTTAAGAGACGATAGTATAGTGCAAGGCACATCCACTAATACGAGGGAGGCTGCCTTTAGAGGCTAATTAAGTGCGATAGCCAGATACCATCGCAGAAGTGTATGTAAGTGCCCGTGTGTGTGTGTGTGCAAAGGCAAGCACCAGAATCACGATGAGGGAGAAGTCATTCAGCGTCTGCATTATGTGCAGCTCGTTGGCCAGCAGAGATAAGGACTTTGTAGATTTTCTCAGTTGTGAGCTCCTGAAATGTTACTGTCTAAACACTCATCATTGGACAATAAAGACATAAAACGTGTGACCAGGATGAATATAGTGCTGAAGGGCACACTGTAAGAAATGCAAGATAATTCTAACATTTTTGGACCATTTGAGAAACAAAAGCATGTCTTCGGCATCCTTTTAAGTATGTTCTCATTATTAAATCATTGTAATATATTTTTATTTATTCAGAAAAAATTTTCTTCCTTCTTGTACATTTTAAAATATTGCTGCAACTATGAATATACAAACTTATGCTTCAGTATATTTCTTACTTTTTAACTTTTAGTGTTTAATGACTCTAATTCTACTGAACTGTTAAAGCCACAGCGTGCTGCATCAACTGTGCAGGCAGGCGCAGCTTTTGTCAGGCTGACGGGTCGATACGAACAGCGAATGACTCAGAAACGAAGCTGAAAGCCTGTAAAGCTCCTCTCATCTTTTCTGTATGCATGTGAGACTGATAGTCATCGCTCCAAAATGCTGAACTGTTTTCACCTCCACTGCCTGAGGTGACTCTCAGGGAGCATCGTGGGCTTAAGATGATGAGACAAAGTTCCTGACTCTGAAGTGCTGAAGCAGGCAGAAGTGGCCAGTATTAGCACCACGATCATGACAGCTCAGCTGAGATGGTTAAGGTACGAGAAGGCACAAGAAAGTCTGCCAAAGAGGACCGCGTACGGCAAGAGCGCCAAAAGAGGAGGCTGATGTAAGCACTGCTACCTGCAGTTGTTACCGAAACGTTTTCACGTCGAATTGCACGACTCGTTTCGAACTGCTCTGCTAGACCTCGCAGGATTATGCAGAGGCCATTTGCTAAACCACACAAACATATCAGTAACCTCAGGAATCTGCTCCTGCTCAGGCACAAACCGGAGGAAGGCTCCAGGACTGATTAGCAATTCCAGAGTTCACAAAAATAAACTTGAGACTGAAAGTGTGATGTACAAACTTTATCTGTAACCGTGCTAACAAAAACAGGCGGGGAGGAGAACATGAGTGCAAAAAGCAACCTTGCAGGAGGGAACAGTTTAATATTGTACATTCACACATGAAGGTGGGCAGACAGGTACACGTGGCGAGGATAGCAACACATCTCAGAAGCAGAAATGACGGAGGCCAACCTGAAGGGGCTGATTTGGCTGTAGCGGCAGGAGCGACTGTGACAGGAAGCCGAGGGTTAAATAATGTAGGGTTACAGGAACTGTTTGAAAAATGTCCGCCCTGCTTAATGTCGCCTTTGTACCCTTACTCATTCAACAGACAGCTAGGACACAGTAAACTGTGAGTGGACTTTATAAATGGATATTATGTAAATCACTTGGTTTTAGCACCTTTAAACAAACAAACAAAATAAACAGACATGTTCCATGTTCTCGTTGGCGTTCTGGAAGCTGGTGTTATATGAAGATCAGGGTGTTGTTTTTAGGGGAGAAATATTAGATAGAGACTAGCAGGTGACCTTCAAAGGTTGGACCAAATTCTGTTTTCATAGCTGCTTTACGTCTTTTTCTGGAAACCATTAACACTAGAAGAGGCCTCCAGCTGCGAGGGCTCCTTTGTAGCTCAATTTTCTGTCCACATCCTGTTTTGACGAGGCAGCAAAAGCGTGCAGCTCAGCAAGCGGGGATCTTAAGGACTGAAATAACCTGCAATCACCTGACTGCTCTGATGATTTAAGAAATCATACTGGTAAAAACATAAACACAGACGCAGTGTGCCGTCGAATGCATTAGCCTGCGCTCTGTTAGCCAGGAGACATTTGTGAAGTGGTTACTGGCTGCTGCTGTTGTTGGCATCCATGAGTATTGCTTCATAAGTTTGTCTTGGCTAGAAAACCAGACAAGTTGTCAGAAAAAGCCTGTCAGCTCGTTATGTCTGCGGAAGGTCAGATGCAGGTATATATGAGCACTTCTTCGAAACCTCTGTATTTTCTTTTTCCTCCCAGAAGTCCTCTAAACATCATAGTCGTGGCAGGATTTCTGAGGTTTGTTTCAGGCAAGTGCTTAGACTGCACTTTTACAGGGTGGCATTCAGTCTTTTATGAGCTATGTAAAGACATTGAAACAGCTGACACATCTATCTGGTGATGTGAGCTAAGTGCTGCTGTCATTGAGCTCTTACATCTATCTCAGGGCAGAGGTGAAGCATGGCCTCGAGCTACAGTCGAATTCAGTGATCCGGCCCCGCACGCCTCGTATGGAACACAGTTATTGAAGGAAGCTGTTAGATTTTTGCTCGTGTCACCTTTAATATCAGCTCTCACAGTCTTAATGGGCTACAATTGAATAAGTAATGCAGTGGGCTCAGGTTGTGGAAGCCACTGGCTGTAAATTGACTTGTAGCATTGATTATCAATGGGAGGAGGAGCTAGATTTCTGACCCACATGATCTGTTTTGGTTAATGTTCTGGGAAGACTTAATTATGTGGGTGGCATGGGGTTTGATATTAGATTTTTCCAAAATGTTACATAATTTAATAATAATAATAATAATAATGGATACTTTATTGATCCCCATGGGGAAATTACTTGTTTTTCTCTGCATTTGACCCATTCACTCTGTGAAGCAGTGGGCAGCCCACTAAGCAGGCGCCCGGGGAGCAGTATGTAGGGACGGTACCTTGCTCAGGGGTACCTCAGGGTAGCCGTTAAGTGGATTCGAACCGCCGACCTTCCGATCATGGGGCAACCACTTTAAAAGGTGAATATTGAATATTGAATCAGCAAGTTTGTCTTTAGAGAAATCCCCTGATGCTGGCGTTGAATCTAAGAACTTAACTCAGCTGTATACAGATATGGTTCCTCTTATAAAAAACTTCTGAATGAATTATTAATGCAGGAAAGCATTACTGCTTTATTGCCAAATATGCTAATGAAAGTAGGGCTCATATGAGCAGTAGTGGGATACGCTGCTGCTCTCATAAGTCGAGTTAAGTATGAGGTCATCAGTAGGTGACAGACACGATAGAACACATCATAAAATGAAATGTAAGGGTGAGGTAATGTACTTTTAACATGGAAAAAAAATCTATGCACCAATGAGACCATCTGCTAAAATGAACAATGAAACAGGGATGTGTAGCTTTGACCAGCTGTATAGTAAAGGTTAGAGTTAGTATGCAGCTGAGTGTGGAGCTCAAGGTCTGAGTTAAGCAAACGTCTTTCTTGAGGTATCCTAAGGGGTGAAAAGTGCCTCCATCGCAGGCTAAAAGTATGTCTGTCAGTTTGAAAGGGTGAACAGCTAGCTGGATGGAGGCAGCACCCTGAGGAGATACAATTGTGTGCTCAGCATGTACAGACGTTCAATGCAGCAGCGGTGGATTCTTACGCTGTAAATCATACTGTTGCCATCATCGAGTTCCTCCATTATGTCTACACGGGCCTACAGGAACCACGGCGTGCTTTGTTCGTTTGACATCATTTGGCAAAATGCATGAAAAAACGAGTGCACGAGACAAACCTTTCCCTCAGTGCTGAGATATAACTGGGACCTTTCACTACAGAGGATGTATGTGGAGCGCTGCTCAAATATGACGGAGGAAAGACCCGTCAGCATCACTAGCTCAACCCGACACTTGACAGGCTGATATTATTGTTACTGATTTGTGTTTAGATAAAAACAACGCTCTCGGATTCACTATAGGCATGCTGTTAGCTAACAGCTATATATTGCACACATGTATCCAGAAATGACAAATTGATACAGAAAATGTTCTTAGTATTACAAACTATTTAAGATGATGTTGAACTATTTTATTTTTTGGATGTTTGAGGTCTTACAGACGAGAGCATTCACCATGTATGGAGAGCTATGTCCTGTTGGTTACAGATGTTGGCATATTTGTGGTACAATCTTTTCTGAATTATTAACTTGTAATATGAATAATTAATAATATGATCTCCTGGTTAACAAACAGCTTCAACAAGATTTACGATTTGATTTATCACTGTACCTGGGCAGAGAATACTTCTTTTTCATGTTAATACCATATCAGACATTAACAGAGTCAGCATGTCACCAGAACTGCTATTTACAGTATGTTTCGATACCAAAATTAAAAAAATTTAGTATCTTTTAGTACTGTGGATACATGAAAGCATGTACAGAGTAGGTTTGTCAAAAAAAAAATTAGACTGAAATATTATATCTATTCTAAAATGACAAATTATTATCAGATATGAAATTCATTTGTAACAGCACCGAATTACTGAACAAATTATGTTTTCTTTAATATATTAGTGTCATTTATATTATTTCAATTAAAAACTGAACTGAAAAATTGATTTGGATTTACTGAAAAAGTCAAGTAGTTCTATCCAACTGTGTTGAGTAACTCAATTTAGTGCAAAAAATGTCTAATTTTGTGAGGTAAAGACCTACAATAATACATAGAAACCCCAGCAATCAGACGACCCCCTATGAGCAAGCACTTTGGACAGTGGGAAGGAAAAACTCCCTTTTAACAGGAAGAAACCTCCGGCAGAACCAGGCTCAGGGAGGGGCGGGACCATCTGCTGTGATTGGATGGGAGTGAGGGGAAGGAGAAAAGAGCCAAAGATTAAAATAACTCAGAATTAAATGACTGAGTGGAAAGAGGTGAGAGAACTCCTGTGAATTTCACTGTTTTACTCTAAAATCTTGAAATTACTAAACAAAGAGGTATTGAATTGACTTACAAAAACTCAGTATTTCATTGAAATACCAGACATGACTCAAGTAATCTTAAAAAATTTATTTGTTTGATGAGTACACTAAAGAGGAATATTTAAAACCAACAATAGTGATATTTCATTTTCTTTTAGTGCTGGTTAACTTAATAGCTTTTCTCTGAGTCAGTTCAATGTTTTAGTAAAAGTTAAACAAGCGTCAGACAGTTTCTTTAGAGTTACTTAACACAGTTGTGTGGAAGCCTTGACATTTTTTTAAAGTTAAAATAAAAAACAACATTTCTTCTCACATCACTGCTGCATGCAGGCAGGTGAGCAGCCCCTCCCCTCACTAGCAGCTGAACACGTGAAGAGTGGTGCAGCAACACGAGGTCGGTAAAGCTCCCGTTTCAACTGCACCAAAATATTGAACAGTTGTAATAAATGTTAACCTGGGTGGTACATGCCAGTTACGCGATGGCTGTTTCAGCCATCTGTTTAATCAATGAGCTAGCATTACGATGCTAGCGTTGAAGCTACTCAGCTGACCACTAGACAGAAACAGTGGCAGGTTACCTTAGCAGCTCCATCAGTGCCGAACCAGGACAAATGGCTGTAGATGAATACATTTACTCAGACCAGTATTATTATAATCATTATTTTTAGAAAGGCTGATTAACTTTCATGGTTTTGAAAATAGTACTGAATATTTTCCGGGTGTCGGTATCAAGTTTGGATCCTACTTTCGTGACGACTCTGGAATAGACCGAAGAACAGCGCTTCACCGTGTCTTAAAAAAATGTTCTGCACAAAGAATTTATTTCACACACAGAAAAAGAAATCTGGAAAAAGGGTCAACACTAGTACTCCCGACCAATCAGTAGGTCAGTAGAGTTGGTGTCGAGCTCGTCGAGCTCGGCGAGTGGCAGCGGTGGCGGCCAGAGGACCAGAGAGAGGGCTGCTGAGGCCTGGCCGGGGACTCTCTCTCCCAGCTGCCACCTGGCACAGGCCGAAGGCTCAGGGCCCCATCATGCAGACTTGGCTCAGAAAACCAGAACAGGGGAGGGATTCATCCATCCCCCAACAAGCTTCATTCAGCAGACAAACCTAAGGCCAGTTGGTGATGCTGCGCTGTGTCCTTCTTAAAAGAGAAATTGGCACATAGAGTAATTAAGAAATATTGAACCACTGAGGTGTTTCATTTTATACCTCTGCAATAATCCATATTTCTCCTTTATGGCTTAAAACATAAAATGCTTATGCAGAAACGGCTAACCAGATGATATTTTGTCTTTTGCCTGATTTGTTTTTCAGTCATTTTCACAACCCATTGCCTTAAAGACCTGTAGCATAGCCATTAATGAATACGGAGAATTAAATGATCTTTAGTGACGATCCAGGACAGTGCACAGTGTGAGACATTTACATAGGGCACCCGCTATTTATGGTTTCTTGATTAGCGTACGAGCTCAGCAAAGGCAAACACACACACACCAACATGCCAGCACTCGGAGAAGCACATGCATATACACAAATTAAGCCTTTCTACAATGAATGTCTATGACCTGTCTGTGTTGTGGCTGCCTTCCCTGGCAGAGCTCACTATGCTTCAATCCAGTTAGATGGAGGATAGAAAAGGAAATTATTGGCGTCGTTTTCACGCCTGTGTGCAAAGCCGTGAGTGGCTACATCAAATGTGCAGCCGGTAAAAATTGTGGGCCTGCATTTAGGACATGTACAAGTCAGATTTTTTCCCTGTCGGTTTGGCGTGTATGTCCAAGCTCTGCACTCCACCGAAAGAGCTTTTTGGGACTAAAATATTTGCGAGATTGCCACAAAGTGTGAATAATTTAATGCACTTTAATGGCACGGAGCACGAATTGAAAATCCAAGATAAAACAGTGCTGCTGCCCCTACCTCCACCTGCAGCACGAGTCGGTGTCTCTCTACAGCTGTGATGCTGTTGGCCCGCAAGGATTGAGTTCAGTTTTGTGGCAGCACTATCACTGAGTTACTTTGTGTTAAAATTAGATTGCCAAATGCATCACCACCAGCTGTCATCAATCTGATTCAGTATGATCCCCTAACATGCTTCCGAGTTGCTATTGATCTCTGGTCTCTGGCACCCTCCTTTCTCTCACAGCGTTGGATTGGGAGACCTATTAACTGCGCTCCCATCAATCACAGTTCACCCATGTTTGTTTGTAGAAGTCTTTGATACGATTAGAGGAGTGCTCTCGAGCTCATGCAGGGTGTTTTTTTCCATTTCCATTTCTTGTGTCAGCTGGTTTGAGATGCACGCAGTCACTCCCTCCTTGCTCTAGTGATGTGTCTCACTGCTCCGGAGCAGAGACCAGAGATTAAGCACTTGGGCCTCAAACATGTCGGCTGTCACAGGTATCTCTCGCTGCTCAGTGCCTGATAAGGGCCACTTGTTTCTGAAACAGTCAATGCCAAGAACAAAACCCAAGAGAAATAAAAACCCTTCTGGACTTACTGAGATTTAATATGTTTCTCTTAGAAAGCACGTTCCTGTGATTGCTTCTGTGGCCTTGTTCACGTCAACAATTGAAGTTTAGTGCAAACATTTTTTTTTTCCTGAAAAATAATTGGATTTTTTTTGCTGATAGCTTTTAGATTTATCACACCTTTCTGTTTCATGTTAGCTTTGCCTGATTTTACATGCATACGGTGCAAAAACCTGCAGTTTTTAATAAGTTATGTCGCGCTAAGTGTTTTACCAACAGTCTGCATGAGAAATTTAAGACAAAGAACGAGAAGCTGTGAAATTGTTTGGAAATGATTTTGTGAAGAATGCACTTCTTTTTTAATTTTTTACCAAGGACAAGAAAACACAGTCGTGAATAATCATCAAACCAGGAGAGATATCAGGCACGCTCTCACAGCCTTTAAAATGATTGAAGTATTCTCTCGATCCTTAGGATGTGGGTTGTGTCAGTACGAACGTCTGTGATATAGTAAAGAAATTTTGTCCACAGATGACGATAAATAATCGTTAAAATTTGCTTTTGTTTCAAGATATTAAACATGCACAGAGCTTGAGCTGAACACATCAACGCACATTAGCACATTACTCAAGAAGCAGAGAAACAAAAACCAGCTCTGTCATACGATAACAAAGGCAATCGCACTCACACGTCTTATTCACACCTAGAATCAGTTCAGGGACTCTGCTCCACCAAACCTTTTAAATGTGGACCTGGTAGGAAATGATAACCACTTTCAAAATGACAATCATCCAGACTTCAAACAAAAAGAACCAGGAGCTAAGTTCATGTTTTATGACCGAGTGAAATCAGATTTAAATGAGAAGAACTAAGAAATAAACGTGTTTGTGTAGAAAACGTGTGTGAGTGTGTTGATGATGGAGCATTAAAAAGGTGGAATTCATCATGTCAGAGGAGGCGACTGGAGAAACATTACGTTGGTGTCGTGGTCATGACACGAAGTAATAAACCCTTTGCTTTGTTACAGTCACAGAGGTTGCTGAGGGGGGGACATGACCTCTGTTGTATCCTGCGATTGTGAAGAAACTGGTGCTTTGTAGTGTGTTATTTCCCCGTCCTCTGTATCCTCCTGTCTTCCTTCTCTCACCCCAACCAATCACAGCAGATGGCCCCGCCCCTCCCTGAGCCTGGTTCTGCCGGAGGTTTCTTCCTGTTAAAAGAGAGTTTTTCCTTCCCACTGTCGCGAAAGTGCTTGCTCATAGGGGGTCATATGATTGTTGGGTTTTTCTCTGTATCTATGAAGCGCCTTGAGGCGACTTTTGTTGTGATTTGGCGCTATATAAATAAAATTGAATTGAATTGAATCACACCTTAAGTACGTGAAGACAAAGAAGCGTCTCATAGACTCAGAGACAGGATGGCCCTGTCCCACAGACACAGTGTAGCGTGTTAGCAGCTTTAACTACCTTGGCACTTGCATAGACAGTGGGTTGACTTTCAGCAAATACACACAAACCATCCAAAAACGTCCCGCAGCAGGTCTACCTCTGCCTCCGAAGCTTTTATATCTCGCACTCCTGTCCTCCTCACCTCGTGTGTCCTGGCTGGGACGAGGTTCTCAGAGACCAACGTGACCAAAGTGTGCAGGGTGGTCATGTTCAGGTCCTCATGGGGAGTCGTGCTCAGTCGTCAAGTTCTGGTATTAATTCTGGAAATTCATAGTTTTCATGTTGCATCACATTGTTATAGAAACACTTATGGGCATAAATCAAATCAAGGCTTTCCCTGATGCTGCATTTGTTTAGCCTGAATAGTTGGAGCGGCTAGTAAAGCGCAGACACAAACACTCATCTCCTAACCCTGGAAAACAAGCTCGGAGGCCAAACTGCACCAATACATCCTCCAACACTGGAAATAAGATTTGATTTGTCCTCTAATCTAAAGTATTACTGTCTCGTCACCGGGGCCCAAGAGTGCTGACTGCAGTGACCCTGAAACATTGGAAATCTAGCTAACAGAATTAATTAGCACTCACCACTGATTTCACAAAGAACGGTTTCTGTGTGTCCTTTAGCTAAACCCAGATCAGAAACATATAGAAGTGTTGGTACTTCAGTCCAATTTCCTTCTGGCAGGAACGTCGATGAAAAGCCTTCATAAAACACTTTATCACTAATATTAAAACACTTTATGCAAAGCACAGCCGAAGTGGAGGTTTGTCTGTGACTGTGGTTCACATATCTGTGCTGTTCCTTCTTTTGAGAGGAAATCCAAATATTTGGTGTTTGATAAAGATGGAAAATTAATGTGTTTGTGATGTATGTTGCACCAGTGTTTTAATATGAATACAAAAAAACAGGCGAGTCCTAAATTGACTCTATGCATCGTCATGCTTGGATACTTTAACTTTACAAATTTTAAATTTTTGTTTGCAGTGACCAAAAATTTGAATCTTTCATCCAGTTTGTGATTAGAGTACAGTACAATTAAAATGATTACTCTGGTGGTCTCATCAAACTCAGTGGAGGGTTATTATTGTATTAATACGTCTCTCGTGCCGCTTTTACAATTAGGAAGTATTTTAGGGACGTAACACGGCGATGAGAAAGTGGCACATTGTCTGTGAAATGTTTGTCGCTGTCGGGCATCGGACGCCTTCGTGTGGAGGAGCCGTTTATGTTGCTCGTTTGGTGGCATGGGTGTTATCATTGTTGAAATAGGTGATGTTCTATGTTTGCTTTCTCCAGAACTAAACTGATGTGCAAACAGCAATTACTGCTGATGCTTTTTTTCATATCTCTTCTCGTTATCAGAGCTCGTCTGTGAGGGGAGAGAGTGAAGCACACAGTTGGACTCCTGACCTTGTTAAAGTGTGGGGATCTTCCCTCGGGTGGCTTTTACGGCATCTTCTCGTCTTACTGCATTTACATTATAAAATCATTTGTCTTCATAAACTAATTTACGTGAAACTGATAACATCAGAAAGTAACAGGAAAGACCCTGTAATTAAAACAAAACTACATAACCTGCTTATACGATTGTTTTCCTTAGACCGGAGCATATGATGATGAACCTGAACACGAGTCTGTGGCAGCCTTGTGCACACGTACTGCACAAATCTCTGACACACAGACTTATTGAGGATAACGAACAACATGAACGACGCAGCGTAAATAGAAAGCAGACTGTAGGCGCTCTAACCTCAAACACTCTCACAGTGCACAGGCCATCCTGGAGCTGCATTTTACCCAAGCATAATTCATACCTGCAGCTTTAGGCATAAAAATGTTCAGTAATGATGAATATTCATTGGAGGGAATTTATTTTTAGAGGACTTATTTTGTGTTTTAATCAAAGCACAGTTTCTTCAACGATTAGTCCAAATCCAAGGACACTCTGTGTTTGATCACAATAAAAGCAGCAAATCCTCAAAACTGAAAATGGATCATCAGCTTTACTGGTTTGATTAATCACCAATCAAAATGATTGTTTATTAGATTCCTGTTAATCAACTAACTGATTAAATAGCTGTTCAAATGGTCATCCTCAGTGAGTAAGGAAAGCCTACTCTGTATTTTTTCTAATTCCCGTGTTGGTTTATTGTACACATCACTAACTCTCATAATTCTATAAATCTGCCTCCACATTTACATTTTCACTTCACTCGGTAAATCAAGAAGCCCAAAGTTAACTTATATGACAGACTGTAGATTTAGTGGTGATTGTTCTTAGAGCGTCTCATCTCCTGGCTCGTGAGTTTGGCTCATCAGATGAAAGCAATTACATTTTTCCACCTGTTATTAGCCTTTGAGATTGTACAACAATCAAGATTGCTCTGTCTTGTGTGAATTAATGTCACGAGACACTGTAATGACAGTAATTGGCTGTGTGACTCATCTCCTAATCTTTTACGCAGAAGTAGAAATTACCTGACGCGTAGCTTCTATAACTAAGCGACCTCTCTGGAGATGGAGCTCACCACAGCAGCACATTCAGTGCCTTGACAAGTACGTCTTCCTGACAGGTGTGTCAGGGCTTTTCTCTGAAGCTACTTGAAATCGACTACAGTAGTTTGAAAAAAAAAAAGGTTTCTAAAAATAAACAGTCTTAATAAAAGAGCATCTTCAAGGGCTGTCGTCATCAGTTTTGGCGAACTTGACATGACAGTTCTCATTTTTAGATGGTCTCCTCTTGACCTTAGTCTTGTTCAGCTAACCAACATTTTCATGTCTGACTCATATTTACCACAGTGCTCTGATTCAACACTCATAGCAGCTGGTCAGGACAAGGCGTATCAGCTCCCTGTAGTCTCTGATGTAGTAGCGAGAATCTAAAAATGAACTTTCTGTGCCTGTGTTCTGAGTGCACCGGTTTTTGCTTTATCTGCCATCACGCTAGGCTTCCTGACAAAGTTATCAGAGGTCATGCTCCAGCATCTGTCTGCCCCAGACAATACTCACACGGGACATGTTGCTTATCGCTGAGGTTACAGTATCCCTAAGGAGGCACCAGGATGATGTCTTTTGCTCAACTCAATTTGCCACATGTAACCTGGACAATGTCTAAAAAATGTGGCAGCGACTCGTTTCATCTCTTTTGATAAATGGCTACAAAAATAAAGTGTACATTTTCACTACCTCCCAGCAGTCACATTGTGTGACCTGATAAAACCAAGGTCACGGTAATCATCTCTTTAGTCTCTTGACCTTCGGGCAGTATGATCATATTTGCAACCATAAAGTACTTTGAAAGTCTCTCACTCAGTGTTATTGCAGTTTTTCACTTGCATGCAAACATAACGTTGTGTGCATTTTGTTATATCATAGAATACGAAGCAGTCAGTTCCACACGGTGAACAGATATAAAAGGGAAAAGATGTGTAGTCTGATTACTTTAGATAATAACTCAGATTATGTATTACAGCTGAGAGAGAATGTGCAACATCAGTATCAAAACTGAGACAAAAATACAACAAACACTGATATTTTTGCAGATTTGAATACTTTGATGGGTTGATAATATTGCAGGGCCAGCCTGATAGCTGAATGGACAGTTTGAAGGGTGCGTATGATTGTGTTTGAGACCATGGCGCGCAGCATGAGCACGGCCAGGGAGTCTGTTCTGCTAGCATTGCTTAAATCTGTATTCTTAGTGAACGGCTGCGAGTCTGCACAGGATTTGTGTCCTGTAGCCTCATCATCATACAATATAAAAACCTTATTTTACTGCACGGTGATCGATGTGTTTTGTTTGTGTTGTTATACTTTTATAACTAGTATAAGCTGTGTACACTGAGTTTAAAATTCCGTCTGCCAAATCAAACAACTACCAATTTAAGGAGTCTTAGACAGCCAGCTTCTCCCAGCATCACGCTGAGACCTTTCTGCACCTCAAAATCTTTCATTTCCATAGTTGCCAAAGTGTGAATGTACGCTGCAGGCAATGTTTCCCTGTGGAAACAAGCTCTTCATTATTGAAGGCCCCTTGCTGAACATCCTCCACACTTCTCTGACCTAATGACTTTCTGGAGAGTGGAACCGCAGTTTAAGCTCATCCTTTCTTTGCTTTTTCCTCGGTCTTCTTCCTGAACAGCAGGTCGTTGTTATTACTCCAATTTATGACATGAATAAAACAGGATTCTTCTTCAAATTAAGTGTATTCTCAGAGAAAAGTGTGTTTTTTCTCATTGTAAAATACTTTTGCAGTTCAAGATCGAAGCAGATTTCTGTGCACCGTTTTTAAATTGATTTAATGTGACGGTCTTATTTATGCGAGAGCTAAAAGAGATGAATGAGCTGATTCTCATTATTATTAATAAGGTTATATTTGTGGTTCTACTCATGGAAAATAATGCAAATACTTTGTTTCATGGTTTGTTAAGTAACACAAATATTTGTTGCATGTTAGCAAACAAAATCAGATCTGTTGGAGGAGGTATACGTGTGGCTCTGCTTTTCATACTGTGACATGGAGAGAAAAATTCTTGGATCTTTCTGGAACGACATCCAGTATAAAAACATCCACCAATTCAAACAGGCAGAGCTGTTATGAGTCACGGTGCAGTCTAAAGTAGAGAGAGTCATAGACACACATACACAGGACCCTAACCATGTGTGCTGAATGTTTATTCTTATACCTGGACCGACACTGAGAGTTTTTGCTTATATTGCATTGACTTTATATAATATCAGGACTCTGGATGAAGCAATATTAAAGAGTTTCAGTGTTTAATGTCAGCTGTCGTGTCTCTGGAGAGTCCCGTGCACATGCACATGTATTTCATGTGTACTGCATACTTATTTAAAGCTTATTTTTTTCTGCACACAGTTGTTCCTTAAAAAAGTTCCACAAACTGAAACGTGTGATTATTAAAAGTGTTTTTTAAATTGGGGTTTCCAATTAAAAGCACTGGACAAACACAGATGACTGAGGAAGAAAAATCGATCTGGAATAAATTTGTGTGGAGTCGAGTGAGAATAATTTCATGTGATTGTTCCTCGGGTTTCATTCTGCTAGCAAGGATTTCATTTTCGTTTTGATCTTTGAGAACTTCAGACTCACATATTTGCACTGTTAAGTGTGTTTGTGTTAATCTGTGATTATTTATTAAAAGAGCAATGATGGTAGGAAATCGGTCTGTAGTTAAAGATGACAGAACAGTTGTATTTGTTAAGCAGAGGTTAAAATGAAGTGGTTTTGAAAGCTGTAGGAGACGGCCGTGTGAACAGCGAGCGGTTAATTATTGTTCCTCTCAGGTAGAGGATTTGAACACACAGACAAGTCTGCTGATGTGAAAACAGGCACGGCAGCAACAGTGCAGCTTTTAAAACAAACGTAATTCAGATTGTCATGGCCACAGTGCTTTACTGGAAATTAGCAGGAACTTCACGTCTTTCCCTAAAGCGCCTGTGATTGTGAGGGGTTAATGGTTCGGTTTATTGTACCATCGACAGCTGAAAAAAGAAGCGTTTGTATTTCCAGAGAAATCGTTTCTTTTGATTTTCAGTTCTGACTGCAGGCATAAGCTGTAGTTTTGTGCTGAAATTATCCAGGATATCATTAACAGATGAAGGCAGAGCAAATGAAGATTTTCTTCGTTTTTCGGTGCAGTGTTAGCACATGAAGACAGACAGAGTTTCATTAAGCAACGATTAAACAGACCTGCTTCTGACAGAACAAAGTCTGAGCGTCATAACGCGCTACGAGCTGGTTCATAATTGTCACGCGTGAGGCTTCGGTCTTTGTAAATATTCATACCCAAACACTTAGCAGCAACGCTGGCTAATTACCGTCATACGTTTATTATTATTTATTTACTCAGGCCACCCAAGTTTAATGAGTGCTGAGTTTCTATTTTCTTATTAACGTGTGAGTAATATGTGATAAGGAGTCCAAATCAAATTCTGCTAAAGGTCAGCGTGGTGCTGCTGTCAGGGCGGCAGCGGTTACCTGGTGAACTCTTGCTCGCGCTGCACTCGTCTTAAAGGAGAATGCGAGAGTGTGTTCGAGGCGCTGGGCCCACAGGGAGCTGCATTGCTTTCATATCTCCTTTTAATAGCTGGTTATATTTGGCAAAGCACCTTCACCTACCACTGCTGATCCTGGTTATAAGTCGCAGTGGTTTTTCATCTGTCGGGTAAATGTCACGATCTGCTGTGTTCTTTAGCATCCCGACTCTTTAATATAGACGACGAGCACCAGAGGAGAGGTGTCATGATTCAGGCCTTGCATCTGTGTGGTCGTCACCTAGCCTATTGATGTGTGTCTGAATTGTACTTGTGAAAATGCTCGATAGAGTCCCGCGTCCCTAGGGTGGTATCATAATCTGCATAGGATGCACAGTTGCCTGCTAAGCTCGCCCGTCGCCTCCCCGGACCAGCGAGGAGGCATTAGAGCAGCTGGAATCGAGCTGTAAAATGGAGAAGTGGAGGATGAAAAGGCTCTCTGAAAAGAGAGAGTCGAAACATTGTAAACCATTTCAATCAGCCCAGAGCAGCAGGAGACTGCAACTTCCACATCCAGCACGCCCATAGATGGATGCAATATGTACAGCGGGGATAACAACAAATAGCATCATAACAGAAACCTACAGCAGGCACGCTCGGCCTAAACTTTTCACACTTTCTGGCGCTTTCAACGAGAGCAATATTTACCTACAGTTTCATGAAAAGCACAAAACAGTAGTCGTGCTGAGGAGACAATCAAAGACCCAGTCGCTGAAATAGCAAACGGCTCTTACATATGCATGGCAGGATGTCTTATTATGTTGTAGAGTTCACCGAGAGAATGGAAAAAAGGTTTGAGTGATCTTCCGGCCACACTGTTGACAACTTTATCAAATGGCAATCTTCCCGGCAGATATAAGCATCATTATTTCTGGCAAATACTGATGGTAGGAAGTCAGAAGATAGTGGTTTGTAGCTCAGGGTTGTTTGTGAAATCATCTGCTGGAGTGTTTTGCACCGAGTGTTTTATATTCTGCAAATTAAATCCGTACAATGCAACGGCACAGGAGCTAGACCTAATGAGAAAATTACATCACGCATCATAAAACGGCGTCTTTAAAATCCAACTTGTATTGTGATTGCTGCAATTGTACGCAGTGCGGGCTGGATGCGGTTTATTAATAGTCACGGACACAGAGTTTACAGATATGTCAGCAAACATGGTTAAAACTCCACAGTCAGAAACTGCAGTGAGAAAGAAAAACCAGATGTTGATGATGTTTCCATTTACACCAACAAACCACAGCAGCCCGCTCTCTGGGAGTTATACAGATGGATATAATACTAATGGATAATAGGCACTGATTTATAATAACTGGAAAATTATAATTGAGCTTATTATATAATAATAAAGTATATTTCTAACTAAACAGCTTATGAAGCAGCAAACAGCCGATAAAGAAACTCGTCACCTGATTAGGATGCTGCTCGGTGGTATGAATGCGTTTGCGTCTTTTGACTAAAAACATCCAAACATATGAAAATCTATTAAAGGGGATGATTGGAATTAAAGGGAAAAGGAGATCAACCTCCTGATCGAGCTGTTCTGTGAATGTCGGAGTTAAATTTACAGTTTGGTTTTTGCATTGAGAAAACTCAGACAGGATGATTTGTTGTTACCTGACGCACCATATTTTAAGACTGTGTAGGTGTCACTGTATACACCGCTGTCATTTTGACTGACTGGAAGACAACATATCATCCTCAGCTGTGGTGTGACAGCCTTTTGTGATTTCATCACATCATCTCTGGCAGCAGGATGTGCCAGCAGAGCCTGGCCGGGGCCTCGTCGCAGCATCCAGCTTGCCGCTCAATGGCTGTGATGGGATTTACTGATAATGTAAATGCAGTCCAAGAAGCCCTCTGAACAGCAGCGCCCCTCCTCCCACCTCTGCCGCTGCCCACTATGAAAAAGTGGCCTTGGATTAGAAATGGAAACCTGGTACGTTGAGCCAACACATTCAGTGTGAAACATTGTGTTTACATTTGAGCGCTGCCAATTTAGTGCCTAAGAGCAACCGTTATCAGTTCCAGTGAGGCTAAGATAATTGACTCAGGATTTGATTTTCTCAGTTCAAACGTGATTATGGTGTTGCTTAGTGGGTGTCTGCAAATGCTGATTTATTGCAGGTTGTTGAGGCTGGAATTCAATCAAAGAAGAGCAATTGATAAACCTATTGGCCTGTCCTGGGATCTGTTTGCTCTTTAGCAGCTGTGTTGATGGGTTCAGAAAATGCATATTGGTGAAACAATCATTTCACTGTGGGGGGAGGAAGAAGGCGATTTTCAGTTTCTCTGCATTGCTATAGGACCGTAGAATAGGTTGCAGTCTGCAGTGTACGATTTGATTAACATGCTGGAGCTTTCCCTGATAGTAAAGACGAGGAGCTCAGGAGGACAATGACAAAAGGTAGAATTCAAAAGCAGGAAACTGATCAAATTGACTGGAGGTTTAAGGAATCCGTCTTTGTGTCCTTCCTCACAGTTTTGCTTTCCTGAAGTAAACCCAGAACAGCTGACAGCACCTCCCAGGTGGGACGCCATAAGGGTGAAAGCAGGCGGCAAGGAGTTTTTGACACTCGCATAGAGACAAATGCATATTAATTAGAGAAGAGTTCGGTCTGACTTTCACACTTTTCTACTACACTGAACTTCCAAACTTGTCTCGGTTTTGTGGAGAATAACACAGAGAACATTGCTGCTCTGCAAACACACTTTAACTTTGCCACAAAAGATATGATTTAAAATTAAGTGTTGGAAGGTTGGAGGCTCTCTATGCTGACCTGTTAGATAATCTGCTGTATTATAGTCTCGTGTCAGAGACAGATAAAGCTGCCTGTATGACACTATAAGATGTATGAGGTGGCACTGCTCACCTACTGCACTGACTATTATAGATAAGCTCAAATTTTTCACTTGATTCCATTACGAGTCTTTTTACAGTTCTTGAGGAGCAGTACTGCAAATGCAACCCCAGAGGGAGCTACTTAAAGTCTAAGAAATTGCTTCCAGTGATCTCTTGGTTGAAACTCTTCTCTCTCTGTTAAGCCCCAGTGTCGTGTTAAATTATGCACAAAGTCTACGTTTGGCCTTATCAGCAAAATCTCCAGTTTGTTATGATCATGTGTCACAGTAAAGAAAATGCTCGGTGTGTTCTGCACCTCGGCCGTAATGCCATCCTGCTATAGTGACAGGGGCATTTCAGTGAATGACTTCTAATCATGTCTAATGTTCCATGTAAGAGTCTACCCTGTCTCTGTCCTTGCTCATCACAGAGGCCACGCTGTGCCGCCATGAAGTGTGTGTGCACGTGTGTGTATCCGTGTTTGCGAGGCACGGCTTGACAGCGGCACATTTGGCTTCCCAGCGGACCATGGAACTGCTGCTCAGAAGTGCTCAGATGTCTCTTCATAGTCAGGTCTCTTGGTGCACGACCTTATTCCCTGTGACATTTCCAGCCATTAATCTGCAGACGTATAGTGACGGAGCACCTCTCTTATGTTACACTGTGCTCATGTCATACCGTTTTCTACATGGCCACTGAGGTCATGTGACCCTGTGGTGCTAGTTTAGCTTTGATTTAATCGTGTGTAATAAGTCTGCAGCTGTGTATTGAAATTCTTTATGATACTGAAAAGAATTTAATTAGATTTTATTTTTGCCTGATCAGTTTGAGCTGTTTAAAAATAAGTCGTATAGTCCAGATCAGTATATATACGCAAGTTTAAAGCGCTTTATGCATAAACTGGCTTCCAGTTATTGTTATGGGGAAAATATGCTTCAATGCCAGAATGAGTATTCTAGTAAATTACAGCTTCCCCTTGTTGGAAAAACTTAAAATGAGTTTTGATTTCCTTTGGGCAAAAAGATGATATTGAAATAGCTTTTCTAGTTCAAAAAATATAAAACATATTTGTGTTTGCAAGGTAAATATTCCAGTAAAAAGTCTTTCACATACTTTTTCTTTGGCTGGTCGTCTTTGGGGGGCCATAGTGGATCATCTGCCACCATCTCACCCGATCCTTCCTCTGTCACACCAACCGTCTGCATGTCCTCCATCCATCAGCCTCCTCTGACGTCTTCCTCTGTTCCTCCTGCCTGGCAGCTCCATATTAGTTTTTCCAGGATATCTTTGCCTCCTCCATGTCCACACCGTCTCAGCCTCGCCTCTCTAACTTTGTCTCCAGTACGGCTGACGCAGTATTTAAACTCATCCACCTTCACGGCCTCTACTGCTCGCCGCTTCGCCCTTACACCTGTTTCTGTCTCATTCACTCACATGTATTCTATCTTACTTCTTTCATTTCTCTTCTCCCCAGAGCATACCTCCACCTCTCCAGGCTCTCCTCCACCTGCTGCCTACTCTCACTGCAGATCACAGTGTTGTCAGTTCATGTAGACTCCTGCCTAACCTCATCTGTCAGCCCGTCCATCACCACTGCAAACACGAAGCGGCTCAGAGCAGATCCCACCCCCACCTTGAAGCCATCTGTCTGCCTGCCTCACACACACCTCTGTTATGGTGTCCTCATGCATGTACTGAACCACCACCTCAACCTCTCTGCCACACCCAAGTTCCTGACTTGGTACTTTATTGGTGTGGCTGCAGCTCAGGAGGTAGAGCATCATTTACTAATTGTAACATTGGTGTTTTGATCTTCTCCAGTCTGCGTGCTAGTTATCCTTGGTCAGATACTAACACCATGTTGCTCTCAATCCATCCATCGGAGTGTGAATGTGTGTGAACGGGTGAATGTGGCATGTTGCAGAAAGCTAGAGTAAGAACCTGTGTTGTTATCAGTAAAAAGCTGATCTGATGTGGTAAAAGCTAAACACTGAGTATGTCTGCACGTAAACAGTGTGTGCAATGCTTTCTTTAAAATATATTCCTGTCTTCTGGATTTGGGTGTGCAAAAATTATAGCACGCTTTGTTAATACTGCTGTTCCTACTAAAAGTGTCAGGCCATGCAGAATCGCCTGCACGATTGCTGCGCTCTTCTCTGCTTGTGCCTGCTCCCCACTGGAATCAGCCGTCAGTCAGACTCTCTTCTCCTCATGTTCCTTTTAAATTGGTCGACTATTAATTTTATCACAGCAGCTGAAGTTAACATTTACCTGCACGGGCAGTGATAACATATCTGACTAAAGTATATAGTGTACTTACTTTTTTCATTGATTGTACTTATTTGTATTTTTGTATTTCCTTCATATATCTGTACCTGAGCTGAGGTGACGCAAAAATTTCCCCGTTGTGGGATCAATAAAGTCTTATCTTATCTTATCTTATCTTAAAGTTGCTAACTAACGCTTTGCAGCCTTAGCCTGCTTTTCTTTTTAATCTGTCTTTTTCACTCATTCTTCTATCCTAACATCATCATTACAGGACATTTATCCATCTGTATTATAAATCACAGTTTATGAACTTCTTTATGTCCTAATTTGAACATTTTTTGCTTGACCTTTAACATAAATGTGCCATTCCACTAAAAGCAGCACTGTGACTCTTTCCTTTAGAAATACATATACATCCTATTTGTCACTGTATAACCTCCAGTCATTTGTGCTATTGCAACATAAAGTAGATGCTAGCCTCACAGAGAGGCCAGCACACATGCCACGTTTGTGTACCTGCTAATGTATGTATGTGTGCTGTAGCCATAGACATTAGGGGTGCAACGATACTCGTATCGATATTGAACCGTTCGATACAGTGCTTTCGGTTCGGTACGCATATGTATGGAACAATACAAAATTTTTAATCTATTTTATCAACTTTCCTTCTGACGATGCTGTCTGTGTTGAGCGCTCAGTGGATCTGCGCTCGACTACTCCGCCTAGGCTGCACTGTCGAGCGCAGATCCAGAGCGCAGCGCAAGCTAGCAAGACAGAAGCTAATCTTGTTGCAACATGGCAAATTGAACCTCCCCCACCCTCATTCAGATCTGGCGTTTGGAACTATTTTGGTTTTCATGTGACGTATGACCCTGAAGGTAAGCGCGTCATGGACTAAAGTAAAACAGTATGTTGGATGTGCCATGCAATGCTCAATTACATGGGTGGGAACTAGTGCGTTAGCACAGTTAGCTCGTTAACATGTTGACGCCGTCCAGCCCCACGCACGGGGCGATCCGCGGTAGCTCGTTAACGGAGATTTGCCGTGTTGTGGCGTTAACGTCATTTTAGATTTACGCTGACAGCACTAGTGGGAACACAACGAATATGACTGCACATTTACTCTGACAGCATCCTAGTGCAAAGACAAGTGGAAGCAGACAAAAACAACAAGCACGCATGCTACAAACTTTACCCGAGTCATTTAGACAGCCGTTAGCACTAGGGGTGCAACGATACTCGTATCGATATTGAACCGTTCGATACAGTGCTTTCGGTTCGGTACGCATATGTATTGAACAATACAACATTTGTAATTTATTTTATCAATTTTCCTTCTGACGATGCTGTCTGTGTGGAGCGCTCAGTGAATCTGTGTTCGACTACTCCGCCTAGGCTGCACTGTCGAGCACAGATCCACTGAGCGCTCCACACAGACAGCATAGTCAGAAGGAAGAGTGCAGGGCAAGCTAGCGAGACAGAAGTTAAGCTCTCCTTGCAACAGGCAAATTGAACCTCATTCAGATCTGGCGTTTGGAATTATTTTGGTTTTCATGTGACGTATGACCCTGAAGGTAAGCGAGTCATGGACTAAAGTAAAACAGTTGGATGTGCCATGCAATGCTCAATTACATGGGTGGGAACTAGTGTGTTAGCGCAGTTAGCTCGTTAACGTGTTGGCCGTCTAGCCCCATGCAGGGAGCGATCGGCGGTAGCTCGTTAACGGAGATTTGCCGTGTTGTGGCGTTAAGGTCATTTCAACGAGATTAACCTGAAAGCACTAGTGGGAACACAACGAATATGACTGCACATTTACGCCGACATCATCCTAGTGCAAAGACAAAAACAACAAGCATGCTACTAACTTTAGCCGAGTCATTTAGACAGCTGTTAGCACATGATTCTCCTTATGCTGCTGAGAATATAGCCCAGAAGAAGCGGATAGTATAGCTTTTATTTTGGAAAGAGACATTTCTCTGTAATAAACTCTCTTTTCCAAAGATGAGTGATTCCTCAATCAGATATACAGGGCTTGCAATATCGCTAGCCCGACGTCCCGGGGCTAGCGATTTTTTCAGTCGGGCTACCAAAATCTATCTCTTCCCTGCCCGTCGGGCTATTGTAGGAAAAATATATGTCAATGCTTTTGCATTCTTTCAGAAATGTAGCTGGGTAATTATGTCATTGGCATCGGTGAGCCACTGTCAATATGTGACATATTGAAGTCGCGTTTGAATTTGCGCTTGTTTTTTTGCTTTCACTTTGCAATCGTGCGAACTGTGTATAGAGAGCGACAGCACTGATCTGTGAGTGATGATAATTTGTGCACCAATTCCTCTGACATCGTCTTATTAATCGTTAGCTTACTATGCAAACATGACAAGTGAAATCTCCCGCAGCTTAAACATGTGAGAGGTTGATCGCGCAGAGAATCGCTGAGCTTATGTGAGTGCGGCAGGATATATATTTCACTATGATGACCTGGATGACTGAGAACCTTCACAGACAGATATATATTTTAGTTCTGCTGAGCCAAATAAGACAGGTCAGGGTGAAGAAGTGAGAGCCAAAGAAAAGCTTACCACAAAACGGAGAAGTTATGACAAATCAGACTATAAGGCAAAAAGAAAGTGCAGCTTTATGGTTTCATGGACAAAAGAATTTCTGTGGCTGCAATATGACGAGCTAAATAACCAGGGCTGCACATAAGTGGTCCGCAGGTGCGCATTCGCTGTCAAAATAAAAAACGCGCACAAGGGTTAGGGTTAAATTTAAAAACTGTACTTTTGAGTTAAAATATATATTTATAATTTTAATAAATGACAAATTAAAAATGCATGAACATTTTTTTTGTATCGAAAAAATATCGAACCGAACCGAACCGTGAATTTTGTGTAGCGTTGCACCCCTAATAGACAGTATATAAAAGATGGACACGGGTGTTTCAAAGGTAAAGCAAAAGTGTATCACAGTCTTTCTAGTGTCCAGAAGGAGGAATTCATCAGGTAGCAAGAAAAGTCTGTAAAAATGACTCACTTGATTTATTGCCTGAGTGAACCCTTTCTTTAAGTTTATGGTCTCACTCGCTGCTTTCAGGTGTTATTAAATAGACCATGAAAGTTCATTTTGTAAGATATGAGAAACAGTATGCTTCAGGGCGGGGCTATTTTGTGATCGACAAGTTGCTACAGTTTAAGCGTTTAATGCAGTGGCATGCATGCCATCTGAAACTGTTTACCATCAGCATACTAATGATAATGAACGACATGACGTCAGGCCACAGATCTCTTACTTTTGGCTAACGAGATGCTCGCATGTTTGAACTGGTCGCCTTGTAGAGGAGCTCATCCTGTACGACTTAACTTAGACTGATGTTTCGGTGAGGATATGTCCTAAAGCTACACACTAAACAAAATTATAAAATAAAACAAATGCATTTAAAAAAGAAAGAGCAAAAACTGAGAAGGTGAAAATATTTTCCACAACAATAAAAGCTCCGTTATCTTGTTCTTTTAAACGTAATGTTCACAGGCTTGCAGCTCGTAGTCGAGAGGTTTTCAAAGGAGATTAGTTATTTTGTGAATATTTATGAGACGGCTTTGACAGAAGCGTTACTTCAGAGTTGTCAAAAATGTTATCCTTGTACAAGGGCTGTAATTTTCACATCAGCAATGACTTCTGGATGTCTTTGCATCTTAACAGAGCACTGAATAATTGTCCTGACACTTGTGTTTCTTAGTGTGCTTTCTTAGCTGCAGCGCATCTCCAGTATATCACCAATTCATAGCTTATATTTATTATCAGGATGTTCTGCTGCAGTCTCAGCTCGCTATAGGAGGTCGTTGGCCGTGTCTCGGAGGTAAAGAAACGACGGGGTGACTGAGGAGCACGGGCAGATTTAGGCTGCGTCACAGCGAAAGGTTAAGCCTGTCAGTAAAGCAGGGCTGCGGCAGACGTATCGACACTACTTTATCTTTGACAGTAATAACATTTTATAGATCTGTTGACACACTGTCCAAGGCTCTCATTACACACTGCTCCTGTCTTATCACGACCTGCTAAAATAGCATTAATGTTTGCTTACTGTTCAGCGGGCATTATGGTCGCAGGTTGCATCGAACCAGCATCTTGCGATATGTTTTCCTAGATAAAATGTGAAATCAGCGCTGCCAGAGGAAGACTTCAGTTACAAACATCAAAGCCGTGGCTTTGCATGGAATATTTATTTTGGTGGCGGCAGCTGTTTCTTCAGTCTTTAATAATACTTTGGCACCAAGCTTTCTGGCAGTTGACTACAATTCCTCCTCCCAAAGACAGAAAATATCTGTCTGCAGAAGAATATTTTTCTCTGAGGTCTTTTAAAGGCCATATTGCATGGTTTGCTTTAAGGGGTTGTTTTTGAAAAGGGGGGAAAAGAAGAGGTTTGAGCTTGAGGATGTGCACTTAGTGACAAAATTGGATCCCTCCTGAGCTCCGAGTGTGTGTGAGTGACAGCTTTTAACTTTTGAAAACTACTGTAGTCGTCGTGGATGCAGAAGAGAGTTGAATTGCAGTCGTACCCTGTCGCGTGGCCTGCAATCTCCATCCTTTTTCGGTGCAGGTATTGACAGGTGGGCCTGAGAGAAAAGCCACAGTATTACACCTCCAGCTGTTCCAATTTCTCATCTCTGCTTCTGAATTGATGTTGCCGCTCTGCAAGCTTGAAGCTGAATTAATAATGAAGAAAGCCAGTAGGTCACAGGATCCTATTCTCACAGGTATCACCTTGAATTGACTTTGCTCAGCTATTGAGGTAAAGGTACGGAGGGAAACCCTACATATTTACTCCTGGAGTGGGAGCGTCTGCATCTCATTACTACATGAAGATGTAGTTTGAATGTTTTATCTCCAATTTGAACTTGATTGCTCCAAGTGAAGGGCGGTTTCCTGAACAGTTAAGCCATTTTAAAGTAGTAAATTAAAAAAATACAAAGGGGTTCTTTGTAGTTTTACCTAAAAGGGAACAAATGGTCACACTGTGGAGAACTCTCTTTCTATTTATTGTCTGGGTGCCGGGTGAGCTCTCGTATTTCGGTTTCACTGTATCTAAGTACTGAGAAATTAGATCATTACAAGTCTGTTTTTGTTCATGCAAACTAATAAAATATGCATCAGCCGGATGCCATTTGTAGCCCTGCAGATCGATACACATGGCCTGTTTTTATGAAAATTCTCCAGAGAGGAGCCTCGTCAGTCTGTCAGAGGTCATTAGCAGGGCAGTGATAGATTGTCTCTGATGGGAGAGAAAATTAGGGAGGCCTGACATTAACATCCCAGCGCCAATTTTTCATCTGTCTTGCTGTTACCAGTTCATGCCACTGGGAAACAGATGATGAGCAAAGACAAGCATGTGTTTTCCACTGCTCTAGACCATCAGCGTTTGATACGTTCACGGATGTTGAGCTTGATGAAGAAGCACCTACGTACCGTGACGCTATTGGACGAAGGGTAAAATCATTACATGAGACAAAGGCAGGTTTGGGATTAACTTGGACAGTAATTATCTCTGCAGCATCTCTTTTATGCTCTTGTTACTAGACACACATAAATATGGAGGTCAGATCTATTTACGTTGCTTGCACACAGCTTCCTTTCAC
This sequence comes from Mchenga conophoros, assembly GCF_057382185.1. Classification (NCBI taxonomy): domain Eukaryota; kingdom Metazoa; phylum Chordata; class Actinopteri; order Cichliformes; family Cichlidae; genus Mchenga; species Mchenga conophoros. The sequence continues at coordinate 38,019,267 of NC_140541.1, forward strand.
ACCATCAGTTTCTACTGCTTCACGGAAACGACTCTTTCATGATCTGAACGTCATAAACTGTTTTTCCTGACAAACCAGACGTTTTCATGGAACTACCAGGTCGACAGTGTCACGTCCAGTTTAATGCACAGTTTTGTTTATTAAGTATTTATAAATATTTTACGGTTTAGTCCATATTTAGGGGATTCACTTGCTGTTTCCGTAGCAATTGGAGTTTTTACAGGGTGGGGTTGCTAGCCCCACGCCCAACCCTCCTCCTTTCTCATCCGGGCTTGGGACCGGCAATGGCAGAGTTTGTAGATGCCTTTCGTTGTCTCTACTCCAACTCCCGTTGCTGCGTCCGGACGGATGACGGCTGCACAGCCTTCTTCAAGATCAATACTGGCGTCCGACAAGGATGCGTGCTATCCCCTTTCCTCTTCCTGTTGGTAATTGACTTCATCATGCGACGATCAGTTGACCAAGCTGGCATCGGTGTGCCCTGGCACGAAGCGCGTAATCTCACTGACTTGGACTTCGCAGATGACATCGCCCTGCTGGGCTCGACTCAGGAAGACCTCCAAAAGTTGACCGCGGCCCTGCAGAGGGAGGCAACGAAAGTTGGATTAAGAATCAGCGCCAAAAAAACCAAGGTACTCCGAGTTGGCTATGCACATGCCCGCATTCCTGTCATGATCAACCAACAACGCGCTGAAGAGGTGGAGAATTTTACATATCTTGGCAGCATCATCTCGAATGACGGGGTCTCTGATCGGGATGTCGACGCCAGAGTAGGGAAGGCAGTTGGTGTCCTGCGACGTCTCCAACCTATTTGGAACTCGACCTCCCTGAATGTAAGGGTCAAGATCAGACTACTGAACTCTATCGTCTTCCCTACTGCACTTTACGCTAGTGAAACCTGGCGCTCAACAAGTGCAATTATTCAACACCTGAACGTGCTTCAACAACGTGGCCTGTGGCGAATCCTGAGAATTTCCTACCGGGACCGAATAACAAATGAGGAGGTCCTACGAAGAGCAGGCACCCGCCCATTAGCCGATGTTGTTGCAGAAAGGCGCTTCCGCTTTGCGGGACATATTTTACGCCTACCCCCTCATCGCCCAGCTAAGATTGCCATGACATGGCGTCCACGCACTGGCAAGCGAAAGCAAGGCCGACCAAAGACCACATGGCGTCGAACATTTATGGACGATCTGAGAACTGTCGACATTGCCTGGGACGAAGCTGAAGCAGTCGCTGCTGACCGACATCGATGGAGATCACTAGCTGCCCGATGCGCCGCTCGGCGTAGGAGGAACTAAGTCCTAAGTAAAGTCCATATTTAGACAATTTCCAGTTTTCTTAAGGCTTGAAAAATCAGCACTATGAATGTGCGGTCGGGGGTTTATTATTTTAAGGAAAATAGAATAATTGTTCGTTCTTGTACTAAACAAAGGGACAGCAGAGAGAATAAGCCCTTTTCCCTGCAGCAGATGAGCTGATGCAATTATTTTACTCACAGTGTTGTTTCTACGGTCGTAAACGATTATCTTTCACTTATTCTGTTGCACGAATGTTATACTTTTTCTGCTTGTGTGCAAAATCACAGTACTTTTCAATTTATAAGGAACATTTAAAAAACTTCCGGTTTTCTGAATTCCATTATAAATTCCTCTCATCCCACCTGCAGTGCATTATATGAGGGAATCTGTCAGGTGCTGGCAGCAGACCTTTAAACTGTAGCGTGACTGAAGCCTGATTGTCACTTTTCCCGTGAGGACATGTTGGTTTAACGTAGAGTAGAAAGTGCTGTTTGCTTTACAGCTCGTGGTGACTGCTTCAAAGCTTGTGCTCGTCTTTCAGTGCTGAGGCAGATTTAAACTGTGGCCACGTCACGGTGATTTACTTCCCTTTTACCTCCTGTTCTCCTAAATCCATTGGACGCCTTCTCACGCTGTCGATAAAACCACATCCTTGCGTGTTGGTCACCGAGCGATCCCACCAGTCACAGATTCAGATTTTGCTTTAGGGCATCACAGCAGTGCGCGAGTATTTGCTCTGTATCTCGTATGGCTCAAACTGAGCATCATCCTAATAGCAGAGCTGCTCTAGACTGCACTTTTACACTAGGGGATAGTGTGTGTGAAGAATTTCATCTTGGGCTATAACTACGTAAAGACTGAAGCCAGATTGCTTTGTATCTGGCAGAGGAGTCGCTCAGAGGCAGCACTGCATGCAGACGCACACAGCAGACAACATGTGGGAGAATTATTTACCAGTTTGTGTTAACAAGAAATGTTATCGCTGGAAAGTAAGTCACAAAACTGAGCCATCTATGTAGAAGAAAGGAACAATTTTATTTTATTTTGTGGTTTATGAACAGAGACAACATAAAAAAGTCAAAACTCCTGCAACACCCACACTGCTGTGCACGGCCTTCCTTCCCCAGGCTGCTGTTATGAGGTGGGCCCTGCTGTGGAGGAGAGCCCAGACCAGGGGTCTCATGTTAAAATGAGCTGTAGGCCACTGCTGGCAGTGACGTCTCGTTGGACGGCCACTTTAATGCTCAAGTAATACAAAAAAAACAAACAAGAAAACACCCAGAAATATTTCCTAAAATGTAGTATTTTGTTTTTTAAAATATCAAATATTGTATAACAGGACGAAACTGCAACCATGACAAACTGAAGCCTTTCACTGAACTACAACATGAACACATTGGTCCTCTGTTTCTGTCCACACACGGCAGCACTTCTGCTATCATTGCGTTTATATTTAACAAAATAAAAGCGCAGACATAAGTGTACACATTAGTTTGTGACTCTCATCCCTCAGCATGTTTGTGCTCTCTGCTCACGTTGCCTTCATATTAAATCATTTTTTGCTTTTTAAAGAACTTTAACATTGCACTCAACAACAAACAAAGAAAATTTACTTTGAAGTCCAAATTTCATTATATTTATTCACGTCTATATATGGGCCGCAAGTAGGGGTGACGTGGGCCACAAGTGGCCCCCGGGCCGCGGGTTTGAGAGCCCTGGCCCACAAACAGGTTTAAAGTGAATGTTGGCTGGTGCCGACTCACCTGTCTGACCTTTCTCTGTTCACTTTGAGATTTCAATAAATAAAAGCAGACGTTTGCTTCACATATGTAGGTGTCAGCTTGCTGCAGCTTGTGTTGTCTCACGTAGATTTTTCCTTTGTTCTTTTACAACATGCTCGATATCAGCTGATTACTTTGTATAAACATGCAGTCAGAGAATGACTTTTTATCATCAGTGATTTTATCATCCAGCATTAAAGTTGCACTCTTTTATTTTCTGCCCTACTTTTTCTTTAGCTGCAGACCTTGATCAGTTTCTATTTTATTATCATTTTTTATTTGATTTTTTCGGTACTTTTTCTGTTACAGTTCAGTCACAAAGTTCTCGTCTTAGAGTCGAGGCTGCGTGTCTTTGAAAACATCTGGCCAGCTGCTTACAGTTCAGCTCCACACAGGTGATTGGTAAGGGTTAGGGTCACAGCCTCTGTTATGTTTCACATATATCCGAACCTTCTACGTGATTATCTGTATACGACATGAACGTTTACCACAAACATTGAAAAAGAACATTTAGTTTCAGAAATTCTGTTCAACCATAATCACCTTCTTCTTCTATCGTCTGAAAACCTGTGAAATGAACTGAGATATAGAAACACTGCGATTCTCTCAGGACTTTAATGGTCTTCATTCATAAAGGAAAAGTACATTATATGTAATCAAATTAAATCACTGCTTCTCTCTGAACAATTAGAGCAGAGACTACAGTACAGGCTCATCGTCTAACAAGCGCCTGATTGAATTTAGAACTTGGATGTAATTTCTTTTTGGCTGTAATTTCCGTTAAGGTGCATAATTGAAAAGGATAATACAGCGATGATTGTCCTTTCAAGAGCAAACTTTTATGACTCCCCAGCGAGAAGTCCTACAAAGAAGTGAAGAACAGAGAACGATGTTCTGCTTTATTGAAAACTTGCTTTAAAAGCAGCTCGGCTGACATGTGCTGCTAACTTCCTGATTAGAGAAAGAAAAGAGGCTGCTCCACCCTCTCCAGGCTGAGGAGACACTGCCTGCACGCTGGTGCAGATTAGTGAGAATCGATGTCATGTTTGCAAAGCGCATGTGTTTGAAGTCAATTAGTAGCACTGATATTTGCTCTCCATCGCCCTCTGAAACCTAAAATGTTGCATAAAACTTTTCAGCAACATGCTAACTGTTTTCCTGTGAGATCTGCTGATCATTAAGCAGTGGGCGGCTCCTGCCGTTGTATTAGAACAGCCTGCAAAGCCCACCAGGCTCTGCCCAAATCCACTTTGGCTGAGTGAAAGTGCGGCCACATGGTCTGACATCATTTGCTGTGTTTTAAGACAGTCTTGGCGAATGACACAGTTCGACCCTGATTTTAATTACTATTATTTATTTGCTTTGATTTGTTTTCAGCTGGGAGTCGTCTGAAAGCGCTATAGAAATAAACTGCTTGTTGTAAAAAAAACCTGCTGTATTATTTGGCACAGTAACCACAAATTGTAATTGGGAGATAATTAGCATGCAGCAGGGATGTTTGACACTTACGAGTTTACACGTACACGTTTTCATTTCCATCTATGAAGAATAACAAGTAATGCACAGCTGCAGGTGGTTTAGTCATTGAGATGTCTGGCTTTCGTCCCACGGATTTATCTTAACAAGGACAAGGAGGAATGAGAGCATATGCAGCGGATGATTGGCACAGCTAGTGACAATTAAATTGTGGCTGTTAAGCAAAAGAGAGGATTTGGATCATAAGAGATGTCCGCAAATGTCCCCGTGAGTGTCAGTTCTGCCTCTGTCTGCTGTGCCCCTCCAGGCTTAAATGGACAAGCTTGGCTTCCACCTATGCACACTGTAGTAGGCAATTACGCTATCGCAGCTCCGAGTCTGCTGCTTTTTTTACTGCTATCTTTTAATTGGAGGAACAGGGGAGTCATTTTATAGCGAGGATGGAGACGATGTGCTGTACCTGCCTCCTGCTCCCTAAGAATAGAGTGGAACAGAATAACCATCTCGGTAATGTGCTTTCACCTTTAGGCCACAATTTAAATAGTCGGGGATAGTTTGTCCATTGAGGTTACTTTCATTTCGCAGCGATGCTTCTTTTGTGCTCGATGTGCACGCCGGGGTTGTGAGATTCTTCAGATTTGTCATTAATAGTCCGGTATTTAAAAACTGCCGTCACATTTCTGGAGGGCTTACATTAATCATCTCAGGATAAGTGACCAACCGTGATTTTTTTCTTCTATTTTTAAGTGAAGGAGGATGAAACTCGGGGTTACGGCGCTGAATGATTGGCAGTGCTATCACACTGAATCGGTTAACAGACGTACTTTTCCTCTCTCGTCCTTCCAGAAGGAACATTCACAAGAATTAAATGCAGATCATATTCAATTTGACTGCAATGGCAAATGACATGTTAAATTATGCATTACTTTTTAATTGGCCGGTGGAGAGTTGTTGTGGGATTTCTTCTGAGAACGGTTGATGCAAAAGGTGAGGTCGTGTTGTGTCTTGCAGAGGCAGTGCTGGAGGCTTTCCAGAGGTCACGTAGCTGAACAGTAGGAACCTCGCTACCTGCTGTGCCTCCTCTCCCCTCCACACCTCGTTTCCTACCCCCTCACTACCCACCCACCCTTCGCTCTCTTGGTAGCAGTCAGTGCACCCTCAGGCCAATAAGCAGAACATTTACCACGTGTTCAGGCAGCCCTCCTTTTCTGTATAAATAGTCTTAATATAGTTGCCCTCTTTACAATGAAGGTGTTAAAGGAAGGACGTGATTTTGACCTTAATCGGTTATTCTACAAATACTTTAACGGGAAAAGGCCAGGGTGGCGCTGACTAACCGATGACATCGTTATAGCCTTTTAAACTGAAATCTAAGGAAATAGATGACGTTGTCTCGCTCTTTTCAAGTACGAATAATTAGCAAATCAATATTACAATATTCCCATTCATGTAGATGAAGGTTAGCATGCACGACAGACTCACAAGGATTCGTACTGGAAAAGCCCAGATTATTCCTAAAAGACACACGTGCAACTTAACTGGAACATGCAGTTTTTGTACTGATAATAATAATAATCAGGGTTGGACATTCATTTACAAATGCATTAATTAATTTGATGTTTTTAAAATAGTTCTTTATTGATCCAGGTAAAATCTCGTTGAGATCAAATCAGAGAGCTGCCCACTCGTGACGCAGAGAGCCTCGACTGATGCAGCTTTATTCTCTCCTCTTTTAAACCACCAACAATATGACACTGTGAAAACGATAAAGATGCACAAACAAATGCAATCATAACATTTTAGTAGAAAATGCAGAAAAGTTCACATTTTACTTCATAGAAAATTATTTTGATAACTCAATCGTGACATTGATGTAAATCAGCACCTTTAAACAATTGATGTCACAGCATTTAATAACCAGACAACCTTTCTGTGTCTTTAAACAAAATAAGCAACGGTGTGCAATCATTACTCCCTCTTTCTGCTTCCAACCCTGCTGGCAGCCTCCTCCCTGCACGTCTTTACACAAACACCACATGCACGTACAAAAAAACAATTTAACCACATTGTATGAACCTTCCAAGTTATGCGTGCGACAGGTGAATGAAGTCCACGGTTTTATGTGAATATTTCCAAAACAAAGGTTGTTTCCTCACTCTGAAGCAACGTGTTTGTGTCATTTCACTGAGAACAGAACAGGAAATGTGACACAATAAAAGAGGACGTGCTAAGGTACTCTTCAAAATAAAAGCGTAACATGACCTTGCCGGCGTTTACACACGCGTCACATAACTACATAACAGTAAAAAAATATATACAGTAACAGATCATTAAGAGCGAGGTTCTGATCACAGGTCACGTAGCTGAAGAGTTCCTGCAGATTATTCCAGGAAACAAAGGCAGCGTATTTAAAAGACTTTTAATTTTGTTCTGATGTATTAATAAATAAATATATATAATAAATAAATAATAATAACAAAGGTCGATCAAATGGACCAATACGGCAAAGCTGTGATGGTCCACTTGGTAAAGTCAATCTGTTGGGTATCTTTCTTGGACTTAGGACAACAATTCTGATGGCTAAAGACCCAAATGGGACGGCACAAAAAGGTAAAGAAAATCCAGTGTTTTCACTCTTAAAGGGAGAAACAGGAGTGATTTCTAAAAAAGTAACTTTGTGTTAGTTTGAAGTTAGAGACGAGCCTTTGAATGTGGCTTTTTCCAAAGAATTTCAACAGTAAATTTTATTATCGATAATACTAAACCTAGACGTGAAAATGTGTGTAACAACAACGGTAAGGTAAAACCACCCTGTCACTGACAAAGGTCTAACCTGCTGTAAACTCAAGGTGACATTTGCTCTGACATTTCGATGGTGAACTTCCTTCAGGAGCCTGTAATCACATTACTGTGATTGGCTAAACCCTCTGCTGTCACACAGTAATGCAAAAGCTCTGTCCAGCTGTAGCCATGAAGGGTCATGCATGCTTATGACCCCAGAATAAAGTTAAAAATATTCATGTGGATATGTGTCTGTGATCACGATGTTTGTGCAGTCTGCAGAACTTTGTTTAAAACCAGAACTAACAAAGCAAGCTTAGATAACACATGACTCAAGAAGTCGTGAATAAAGAGCCACTGATCACTGACGTTTCCACACAATACATGTTGATTGCTAATTATCCCCACCTACATGATGTGTGCACACAAATGAATAATTAAATACGGTCGTATATTAAAACTGAGGTGGAAAAGGTTTCTACTTTAAGTGGATTAAATTCTTTACGTAGTTTGGATTGAACATTTACAGGAAGTGTGACATTTCTGCACACGAGCAGACAGACTGCAGTAAAGCAGCGGTTTTATAGGAAGTCTCAGAAAAGCCTTTTTAGTCGTCTTTGTCTCTGTGTTTTTAGCCTTTTCAGTGTTTCTGCAAACTTTCTGTAGAAAAATGAGATAAAGAAAGAAGAATGTATTACTTTACATGTTAAGAAGAATTACTGTGACTACGCTAGAAAGGACTGTTACACTCATAACCAGTTTAACTTATGTCATGATATAAAAAGAAAAAAGATTATTTTTTCTTGTTTGTTGTGTTTAATGTGAAGGTGAAATTGCATTTTTTGTTAATTCAGGTTTTTGGTTTTTATGCTCTTCACTGGCTGCGCTAATGATGACAGCGAGGCTGTAGCTGTAGATGTGACAGGATGTGCGATCGCGACGAGTGTGAGGCGTTTGGACAACAGTACGGACGAGCTTGGTCAGCCGATTAGGACTCTGAATGAACGAAGTCTAGGCTGATGTTTTTTCTGCAGGGGCTTTAACCTGAGCTGTGGGAAGAAACAGTTGTTACTGTGAAGGAAAAAACACTGATTGGATTCCTCCATCAGCTGACACAGACGTGATTTACACGACCGTGGCCACTCTGAATCCTGACAGCCTTCCTCAGGCTGCTGTGCACAGACGGCGTTGATGTTTCTTTCCAGTACTGTTAAAACAATAGTAGAGCTCGCACACTGAAAGCTTTTTCCTTGATTGTTCATAAATAACAAAACCAAGAACAAACTGAGTGAAGCAGCTGTCTCAGAAGAACATCTCTGGCATGTGTTCAAGCACTTTGATTCATCTTATGTATCACAAGATGAAGGATAACGCCTGAATTATTGAGGAAGTTGAAACTCCCTTCAGTAATGTGACTATAGTGGGAGTTCGCTTGTCTTGAAGCTTAATATATATGTATAATTACCTGTACATAAAAGGAGTCTGACTACTGTGGAGTCTGCATTACTTACTTCATAAAACATCTTTTTTCCCCCAGGAAAACTCACCTAGTTTTGAAAATCACAGGTTTATGTATCTGAATGAGGTTTAAGTGCTGCTTGCTCCAAACACAGAGCTCAGTGTTTGTCGAATTTTGTTTCTTTTCATGCAGTAAAGTGAGTAGCAAGTCATCTCAATATTTCACATTCACATTAAAGTGTCAGTCTTTTAAATATAAAACAAATGACTCACTGACAGTCACATTACCTGCTGGTATAGTAGATACACACTGCACTACTTTATCTTTGAAAGCCCGTCTGACTCTGCCATGTCTAGCTAACGTTAGCATCATCTCACAGCACCTGGTGATTCATGCTAGCAGGCTGTGTGTGCTTTGAACTATCAGCTTTGAACCGTATTTCTGATGATACTCACCGTACTAATGAGTTTCCTATAACCCAGCACATGGCCTGCCCACCATGCCAGCTGCTGCATAAACGGGGAACATGATGAAGGACGTGTTGCCTGTTGCTGCTCCACCTGCCACTGACACAGGTGACTCGGCTTTTTTGAAGCGGTGCATGATTGGAAGCTCATCTTGGCTCCCACCACCTAATTCTGGCAGAAACTCTCAACGTACAGACATTTAGTGAATGAGAGGTTTGATAATAGCGCAGTCTACCTACAGTGTTGTATCTATTGTAGGTGTGTGTTCACAGCGTCTCCCCTTGTGTATCCACTCACAGCGCTTTTTGTTCATTTGTTCATCAAATCGTATTCCTAAACTAAAAACACTCATTTCGAGTTAATTGTTGCACCACTGTTGAGAAGATCATATCCTGATATTCAAATGTATCATTGGATGATAGCACTAAATGGTTTATTTGTCTAACAAGCGAGTCCGTGTTGCTGCTATCATCTTAGATCAATAAGATTGATATTTCTGTTGCGAGGAACATCAAGACTGCACCACAGCAAAGCCAGAAACAAACCGATGCACACTGTTAGGAAGCCGGGCTGTGCTCGTGTCTGTGCGGAGCAGTGATTAATGCTGATGCACTGAGGGAGGCCAGGATAAAACAGTTACGCCTAAAGCAACCTCTGAGACCCAGCTAGCCTGCAGACACGCCCTCCAGGCACCGCTGCACCGCTTTCAATATAACCAGAGGACTCGCTAAAAGGTGCGACACTTTATTCTTCATAGATGCTGATGTGTTGCTACTTTGAGTGCAACTGTTGGTCTTTCTAAAAATGAAATGCTTTGAGAGGTTAATGCAAAAACTATGTTTCAGTCAGTAACATTCCTGACTCGACTGCAGTGAGGCTGCGCATTAGAACACGTGTTTCTTGTGATTTGCGGTACTGATGCTGCATTAAATGAGATCACGAAATGCCAGCTCACGTCGATATTTGCTTTGAGTTTCTTTCATAGCTGCAAAGGTAGCATGTGTAAGGATGAACCCGTGTTTCCTTTTATGACGTCACTCTTGTAGTTTCTGGGTTTTGGTTTTATTCTAGTTGTCTTTTGTGTAGAAGAGAAACAGACAAATATGGCAAAACTAGTGCGTTTCAGTACATTGTAGTGGCATTAAACCCAGCTTTAATTTGTGTGGAGGTTTATGTAGTGCAGTTCTTAATGGACATTGAGGTAGCTGTGTGTGTCCATCCAGAGCATAACCATGTATAATATCCACAAAACTTAAAAAGAGGTTATACACACACAATACTGTAATATTATGTTGAAGCACAGTACGTATCACTCCGCGAGGCTCCGCCTACGATAGCCGTAATGCTCCGACAATCCATCAGGCGGTGCGGGTTTGTAGCTTAGCAAAGTCAGACTAAAACATTTTTGACAGATTTTCGAGCGCCGTCTACCACATAAAACCGGTTCGAGGTCAGTAAACACAACCAGAATTCATACAGGCACACTGTCGATTTTTCAGAAAATCTAAGGATTTTAAGAGCGACTTATTTTGTGAAAAACACGGTAATAACGACGGCCCGCTTGCATGCGCTACCAAAAATTGTGCTTTGTTGTGTATCTGACGGACGAAAGCCAAACCAGTTGCACACCACTGAAGTTGCAGCATTTTTACAAACCAGTTCTGGTTCATCTGTTTCTTTCTCCGTCGCCTCCATGCTTTTTCTGCCATGTGCGTATGTAAACAAAGGCACTGCGCATATGCGTTTTACCCATATTCTATCGCCATATTTATTTTCTTATCATTGCCCAACATTATACCGGTATTACTGTGAACGGTATATGGCCCAGCTCTAAGAGGGAGTATTTATGTTCTTATACATGTACTACGTGATTATCCACAAAGCTTCCCAGGAGTGGCCGGTCCACCAAAATCTCTGCAAAAGTGCATGAACGGCTCATCCAGGAGGTCACAGAAGAACCCAGAACCACAGGCCTCACATGGATCCGTAAGACTCAACAATAAGAAAGAGGCTGAACAAAAATGGTTCCACGTGGCATTCATGTTTCCTCATCAGCTCTCAAAAATAGATTTCATGACGACATTAGCACAACTTGAAGGATTCGACGTGAGATGCAGACGCTCGGTCTAAGAGGCAGGGTGCTTCTGGACAGGTTGCCAGCTCCTCACAGGGAAGCTTCAAGCCATCGAGCCTAAGAAGAGAAATCTTCCAGACATGCAGAAATGAAACAACGAAAAGTAGAAAGAGTGGAAATAAAACGAACATCTGACATGCCAGAGCACACCTTCCCATCTGTCAAACACGCTGGCTGTTCTGTTACGGCTTCAGATGGAACTGGCACTGCTGCTGAGAGAGAGGCAGAACCAGGATCATTCAGCCACACAACAACAATCCTACACCTATGGCTAAGCAGCAAAGGAGTTTTCCAGGCTGATATAAATATCTTTGAATGGTTGGCTTATTCACAACTTTGCCTTTGGCTTGCTGAAGGTCCAGACTAATGATGCAGAGGCCTCAGAACAAGCTGGAGTTAAAGGCTCCTGCAGTGAAAGCTTTTGGGAATAGCACAAAGATAAAGAAGCATGTTCAGATGTGAAGAGGTCGGCCAGTACGCTGATGGATTTCCCACAAAATACAGTTTTCTTTCACTAATAACACAAACCTCTTTAAATCAAAGCAGAAGCTCGACACACTGATGTCGTTGTTTTATTTCAAATAACAGATAAAAACCAGATAAGGTGCATCTCTCCTAACACTTGTGATCTGAGTAGTTGGACTGGACTCCCTTTGTCATTTTCCACAAAGAGCCTCGTGGCAGGGATTGATTACTGTGCTGCTGATTCCTGTAGACCTGCTGGGCTGTGCAAATGCCTTTAGATGTGTGGTGCATTTTTAATGTGTCAATGGGGACCTAAGGCAGAATTATTATGGACTAAATTACAGCCACGGTACTCCAGTAGTAGAAAAATTATGTATTTTTGAGGCTTTTAGCTGCACAGCACATGGTTGATTCCCTGAACGGATGCTGAAAACACACTTTGCATCTTTTTGTCAGAGTTCCACACTGGGGCTGCTGGGAAAAGAGGCTCCTTGTTCTCGTGCACTGGTGCTAGTTATCATCTGATCATCGTCAAGTAAAAGTGGTTTTAAGACATTTTAAGGAGATGCTGCTGCCATCACTCCCTCAGACATCAAGAGCAAGCAGTCCTGCCGTGCATAGGGAGCAGAAGTTGTGTAGCGCTGCACTCCAGGCACTGACGTTGTAAAGAGAAGCTGTTTGAGAGCTGAACTGCATGTGCCCACAGATGATGCACCGATCCTGCACACGGGTTTGTTTTGCAGCAGTTTGTTGAAACAACGAGGCTTCTTATTACTGTCACAGAAATGCATTGCATTATACGAGTGCACTGGGAAGTCTGGGACAGTGCAAACTTCACAGCACTGCTCATCAAAACAAAGCCAAACACTGATCTGCGACGTGTCACAGATACGTCCAATCACAGCCAAAACACAGAAGAACAATGTGTTTACAAATGGCGTGCTCATCATTCCCACGTCTCTTTCTTTTACCTTCTCTAAGCTTAGCTGACCTTCAGGTGAGACTAATCATCTGTAGCTAATTACTGCTCTACCTGAGTAAACAATGTGTTTTTCCATAGCGCGGTTCAAACGTTAATCATCACACACAAGTGGGAAGTTGTAATTAGTTTGATAACAATAATTAAAGTTTGAAGTAGCGGCTGCTGGCTGCTAAAAAGGACTCTCTTGTCATTAGTAATTATGTGAAGTGATTTTTCTGAACAGACGAGGGTTTCTCGAGCTTTCAGTAAACTCCACGCTGGTTTTGTTAAAGAACCTTCAGCTGAGATTTCATCTCCACAAACACAAGCAGAGGTACAGGCTTAGGTGATGATTAAGCTCACACGAGCTTCCTGTTTGGCATCAAACCTGAGCAGTGACTGGCGTGCAGTAACAGTACACGCACGTGTTGATATTTTGACATTTAGGGATGCAAAATAATCCATTTGAATGGATTTGTGCAAGTATTTTTCAGTATGAATGATTAAATAATACCAAAACAACCCTGCTGCTCTGCACATGTCAGCAGGCCATCTTTGTGACAAACAAACCATGGAGCAATAATGAGCTACCTCTTCAATAAGTTTCTCGCCTCCTGCTCAGCATCCAGCTCTGTCTCTAGTGCTTGGAGAGCACTTGGCAGTGGTCCTCCTTGTTGTGCTCGGGATGAGAAATTCAGATGAACTATATCAAACACAGACAGGATATGAAGTTGGCCGGTGAGCGAGCCTGTGAAGCCTGGCTCATCAGCAGCGACTGAAATAAAGAAGTAAGAGTGAGCTATTTACCAACATGGTGTTTTTAAGGCTTTAACCTTTGTTTTAAACGACTTCTGTGGTTACCATAGTGTTGTTGTTGCTAAGCAGACCAGAAAAGCTTAGACCGCTCCGTGCAGATAAAATCAATATCAGTGATCTCAGCACCAGACCTCATTAACTCTCGGAACAAAAGCAAAAACATAAAAAATAAACTGAATTCTTACGAGGTTTCGCCCAATTAAAGCCAGCCTGATTGTCTTTTATTTATGGAATCATTGTCGTCCTTTGGTTACTTTAGTTTTCAGTCATTTGGCTTTTGTTTGAGGCGCACGGATTAGAAACGGGCAGCAGAAAAAATTCATTCTTCTTGGACGTTCAGCAGACAACGTTTACTCGTCCCAAATGTGACTCTGACAACATTGACAATAAAACTCTACCAACTCGTTTGTTTTGTAACAGAATTTTAGTGACTAGCAGCTTTTGCTGAGTGGCCAAATGGTCCAGATGGATAGATATATGGATATGAGCAGCTGGTGGAGAAGAATAGACATGAGGAGGGTGTTTCATCACGGGTGGATTTCCTGTTCCAGCAGAGGTTGGCAGACTCTGAGTCTTTTCAGAAAGTTGGAGCTTTTATTATCGTTTTTTTCATTAAAATCATTTGTTTTTTTTATAGGTGCTTTTACAGGTGCTCCAGATGTTTTGTCACAGATGGGCTGACTTCTTCTTCATGTGGCGAAAAATACAAAATTAATCAATTAATAATAAATTAAACTGGTGTATTTTAGAGGTGTGCATATGCTGACATGCTTGGACGTGTTTCCAAAGAGAAACAGTCTAAAAGTGATCCAGTGGTTTTTAATCAGCAGGTAGTTTTATCAGCTCACGTCTCTGTAGGCCAGTTTGATTGGGGGGCGTCGTTCATCGACTTTGTGTGAAGTGGACGAGCGCGATTGTGGGCGGCGTACTTTGTGTCGACTCTTCGCTTCATCTTCATGTTTGACAGACCTGCTCCACCAACCCCGTCGCTCATTTTGTGCAAAACTGTCCAAATGAGTCACTTAGCGGTGAGTGGGAGTCCCTTCAGCCCATGGAAAACATTCAAGCTAATTTATTGTCAGGCACTGAAACAATTACTGAATTGTCATTTTACTTTCAACACAAGTTTTCTCACAGGACCAGAGCAGTTAGAGATTAACTAAAACATGCAGAATACAGTAAACCTAGACCTCTATCGTTCCTTCCTATCCGTCCCTCTGAGGATGCTCACAGCTCATTTACCCTCGAAGCTACATTTTTATTGTTAAGACTGGAGGGCTTTTCTTTCATCTCAGCCTTGCCTGCACTGCACATTTGGAGTAAGCCTGATGTATGTGCAGTGAAAGGCCAAATGGAGCTTTGCATTGAGAGAGAATTGGATATGCTGCCAGATTCTCACACAGAATACATCCCACAGATTGGCTGCTATGTTTGGCTAACGTGCGCGATCAGGTAGAGCGACATCCAGGATATTCTCCTGTCATTTGGCAGTGAATGTCTCTATAAAAGTCACCCCACGAAGTGTGCAGATTACAGGGTCACCTCTCGCTCGGCATGCTAAAGGAGGTAAGCAGTGCAGACGCTCAAAGCCGCTTCCTTGTCACGTACGCTGGAACAAAACCTGTAACTGATGACTAAATGCAAACTATATGACAGCATCCCAGACCCCATTAACCAAGGAACGAGTGAAGAGGCACGAAGCCTAAAAGAGACAGTGAACAATGGACAGACAGGAGGCTTAAATATGACTTGTGGGCATTTTTCATCTCAGAATATGTTTCATTTTTCTCCTTTCATTCAATTTGAGGAAACACACATTGAATTTATTTGTTTTAGGACTAAATAATAGTTAAATGGTTCCACAGTCATGATTTGTAACTTTCATGAAGTTACAAATCCATCTTTTTCACGACATGTGGCTGCAGTCAAATTCAAAATGAGCCAAGAGAGCCCCGACCAAAAGTTTTACACCACATAAAAAAAATGGCAAAAAATTGCACGGTTGGATCTTAACCAGGTTCAGAGTAGAGCTTCAACGTGCAACAAGAACAAATGTGAGTGAGACAAAACATTTTTTTGAGCATGCAATTTATTGACAACAACGCTTTAACCCAATCATGCAAAATACGATTTTTTGCCATTTTTCAACTGATCCTAAGCGTTTGATCAGGACTGTATGAGAAACAAACATGTTTTCTGTCATCTTCTCTGAATAAAATATGGACTCGACAGAGAAGTCGTTGCATTTTGTGTCCATTTACATTTTGCACAGTGTTCAGGCTACATTACCGTGGCGACTGTATAGCAGCATTATTAAAATACACTTAAAAGAACACTGCACTTTTCTTTTTGCACACTTTCTTTAAGCATCACCATTAACATGCAGAGGATGTCCCAATAGTTGTTTCATTTTTGAATAGTGTGCATAGTAGCGTGACGCACCAGAGCAGCCTCGCCGTACGTCACCGGAGACACAAAACACGAGGCGATAAGTCTATAAACGCTTCTCGCTGTTTTCACGGCGTGCACCTATGATGGAGGCAAAACTGGATGAACAAGAAACATTTAGAATCATCGCAGAGCGTTTCTCATCTGTCTGACGTGGGGCGGTAATTGAATTGTTTAGTGTTCAAACTTGGGCTCCTCCACACTCTCTGTGTAAATGATGTCCTTAGTCTCCATTGATCCATTCTTTCTTTTTTCAGCGCACATCTAATAATTCTCCATCCTGTCTGTTACTAGTTAACATCATTCAGAGGTGATTAAGCAGCTCATAAATAAACAGAAACATGAAATTAATAAAACAAAACACAAAAGTGATGAGATTTTCTAAATAGGGCAAATTAGCATGTGTGCCTGTGAGAGTTGTTGGCGATCTATTAACACTATGCTAATGTCTAAACAAAGACACAGCCAGTTAATTTCAAGAGTGACCAGCTTTCAACCAAGGGCAGGTCGAAATCAAGCAGATGCAAACAGGGAGCATGCTGCCTGCTAACCTGAATATTGCAGTGGAATCACATGCACGTGTTTGTCTCCAGAAGCATCCTGGCAGTTTAGATCAATGCGAGGCCCCCGGAGGGGACCTGATGGGATTTTTAGATGTACGGTCAAACTCGTCTGTTAGAATTTGCCGGGGGCGATACGTGGCCTCAGATTGAGGTGGAGGCAGGACCCAACCAGAGCAGAGAACTCAAACTACACACACCTGTGAGGGTGGTGGACTGTTCTGCATAGAAGAGCACGAAGCTATTTATTGCATCGTGTAACATGCAGACATGAGTGTAACACACCTCCGTTGGACTCCCAGTAATAGCTGCAGGCTGCATCCTTGTATGCACCTTGCGTTGGGCTCTTCTCCCTCTGACGTCACTGTGTGTTCAGGTGCGTTTTGCTGTGTTACGCAGAGACATCAGTATTACAGAGCAGCAGGGATTTGTGAGGCCAGGCTCTAAGCATGGTGAGGTTTTGGCAGCTTTCAGCCGTCCACCTCGCTCTGGTAATATCGCATCAGGAGCAACATAAGACTCGCTTTTCTTTTAAATTCTGAGCATATTTTCAGTAAACTATTGTATGTGTCGCATTTTTTTTTTATAAATTGTGTTTGTTTTACACAAATCCAAAGAATGCCAGCTGCAGAAATCAGCAGTGATACATCCCACAGGTCCTGTATAAACTGTACCCGTATGCACAAGCAGAGAGCAGCCATGAATGTCCAGCTGCAGATATAAAGCAAACGTAACATGAGCAGTCTTTTGGTCTGCTGGCTCTTAAAATTAGGTGATGTTCTTCATTGTATTACTAAAGGTAACAAAGGCAGGTTTCTGTACTCTGAGTATGTCATTTGTTCCATCAGACAGACATCATTCACTTTCTGGATCCATGTATGAATTGTGATAGTTGTGCATTGTCGGGCTGCAGTGAGTTATATATTTAACAGATAAGTGTTGGCTTTGCAGTCAGTAAGTTCCTTCCCAACGCTGCGACTGTAGGACTTAGTGGAATATTTACTTTGAAAACTTCTTTGAGAGCATCAAATATCTGCGTCCAGAACACAGAGTTTGGGCTCTGAACGTCAGCAGCAGCGTTTTGTTCTGGTGAAGATGATCCGTAACTCTGGCTCAGTGTTTTACATCCAAGAAAATAGAACTTTTTTATTACTAATGTGCAACACTGTAGCTGTTTACGTATCCAGTTTAGCATCACTGCAAGGAAAACTCCACTAAGTTCAAAAAGACGTTTGCATATTTTAGTTTGTGTCTTTTATCAAATCCACAGCGCGCACATTCATCAGGGAAACGTCGCTGGATTAATCTTTCTAAGCTCTCTGCTTACTGGGTTTGATGGAAATGGATGCATATCAGAACCAGTTACATTTAATAAAGTTAATACAAAATGTATCAAAGAACATCTTATTGGCTTTTGAAGTTTTAAGTCTGCGTTTCATTAAATTTATATCCTTTTATCCTCTTTTTAATTGTTGCATTGTCTCAGGTTATTTTCTGTAAAGCTCTTTGTGACTCACATCTGTGGAAATAAATATAAATAAATATTGTTTGCTTGCTAATCTCATGACTGTTGATGCATAAACACATAATGTTCAGGAACAGCTTGATGCTTGCAGTCAAAGTGTGGCAGCAATTATATAAGCGCTGATATTTTGGGGGCTTTGACCTGTGGTCACTAAGAAACTGTGACAAGTGGCAATCGGCCCTGTGCTCTTCCGTGAGCGGCAAATGGGTGATGAAGGTTCAACTTGCCAGGTGGGAAAGCATTTCATGCAGGGAGAGTGGGAACTAGAGTCACCTTGCCTGGGGGGCAAACTTATGCACTTGCTGGAGTAAGTCAGTGCTGTTGCTGAGGACATGAAGTCAGTGACTCACGCTGGCCCAGGGCCGCTGGAGTCTGTCACCTTCAGATGGCCATTTGCCCGTCGGTGGAGAGACTTTGTCTGCTGGTGCTCACAGGCTGAGCCTCGCATGAGCAGGTGGCGCACAAACACGCCAGCAGGGATGTCTTTTTTTGGCATCGTCTTTAATAAACATGAAAATCTTATCACAGTATTTTCAGGCTGCAGTGAGAGCACAGGCTGGACGCAGTTTTGATTACAGATGTTTGAGACGTTTGATGCCTTTTAGTAGAAAGTGACAGTTTCATTATTAACCTTTGACCCGTTAGATCGAAAGATGTTCAAATTCAAATTTTTTATTTGTCACGTACACAGTCATACACAGTAGATGTGGAGGGAAACGATGTGAA
Organism: Mchenga conophoros; assembly: GCF_057382185.1. NCBI lineage: Eukaryota > Metazoa > Chordata > Actinopteri > Cichliformes > Cichlidae > Mchenga > Mchenga conophoros. The sequence goes on from NC_140541.1 coordinate 38,038,167, forward strand.
ACAACGTGAAATAGATACAAATGTGCCTTTACTTAATGTTCAGGATGATGCTTTTTTCTTTAGTTCTTTGTTTACATAAGTCGCCCGCACAGTGTCTTTTTTTATGACATTATGCAAAGAGCTGAATGGGCGAATCCTCGGTGGTGTGGCAGGTTATTAATTGAGATCATCAATAACAACAGGCCCTGTTTTCTGTCTCTTGAGGAGATCATTCATCATGTGAGGTCGGTGCAATCAGGCGAGAAAAATAGGGCAGATCTGGTCATTGTGAGCAGCGTCTTGTAGAAGTGGAAATTTACTATACCCTCTCCACAGTGACAGAGTGCCATAACATCAGCCCCGCTTTGGTGTGAAATTACAACAGCGTGTTTCCGCCTGTGGTCATGTGCATGGCTGACAAATCCAATCAGGTATTAGACGTGTCTTTTTCCCCCTTGTCTTTGCATTTGTGGTTAAAAAATAAAAAGTATAAGTGGAATTATAATATCCTTGGCTTGGAAGTAGGAGAAATTTAAATGCAGGGTTATTTTTTAAAAAGATTGCACCATTATGAAGTGAATTCAAACAAGGTTGAAAAATGAGTAATAGCACAATACCACCTGTATCTGTGTGAGCTGGTGAGGCTCTCGCATGCTGACCGTTAAGCTGCTCAAACTCAAAACATTCAGAGGTAATTTTCATGTAAAATACATAAAGTTTTCAATGTGACACAGAGGGAGTGTTCGTTAATCGGGTCCCAAAACGATAAACTGTCAGGCACTCAGTAAAGGACATAAAATAGATTGAATTAAATTTGAAGTAAATCATAACAAAATAACTTGTGTGTTTTTTACAGCTATGCTTTATTTATGAACTTGTTTCCTTTGCCTTGCCTGCTTTTTACACAGTGGCATTTCCACAGTGAGTGTCCTTGGAACAGTCAGTCATTTATTACAACACTCTGACAGTCTGCCCTCTCATAGGCGTCTGTATGCAGTAGTGATGGGATTTCCAGCTCTTTTTAGAGAACCGGCTCTTTCGGCTCGGCTCACTAAAAAGAGCCGGCTCTTTCCGCTCTGAACCGGCTCTTCAGGTTGTTTTGTTGTTTAATTAATTTATTATTAACAATAATATAAAATTATGCACAGAAGGAATTATTAATGTAAAAAAAAGTGGTTTTATTTATATATGTTTATATATAAATATATGCGGTGGCCCCTAGAGACAAAACACGTACAAACTCCAAAACACATTTCTAGCGTTAATTGACAATTGAAAGCATGAAAGCATATGTGTATTGTTTGTGTATTTATACACAAGCATTCATATATAGTCAAATAATTAAAAAAATGAATGCTCATTTTCCTGTTACTACCACACACCAAATCCGGTCGTTGGTACTTGCTGGCTTGTGTAGCCTCTAACAAAAGCTCAACACTGCCCCCTAGCATCCTGGAGCACTTCTGTTGTCTTTTGTACGTGTTTTGAGTTATTATGTGCTTCGGAGTTTTTACGTGTTTTTACGTGATTTGAAGTTTGTATGTGCTTTGTCTCTAGGGGCCACCGTAAATATACTTTTATTTATTCACTCCACATAAAATGTAATAAATAAATCATATAATACAAAAATCAACTAGTCACATTTCAACTTTTAACTATTTAAGTTTTCAGCTTTTTCCTTTTACAAATTTAAAGTGAAACAACACAAAACACTGCAAACCACAACACAATTAAATATAACTTATAATATGAAAACAAAAAGAAGCTGCACATTCTCTGTCATATGGGCCTGCATGAATAAACTTTCTGAATCCTTTATCATCTGCAACTGAAAATAGTTGTGGATGATTACTATACCTTTCTAATGTGACGTTGTTGTCCCTGGCTCTCTCTCTCTCCCTCCCGCTCTGTTCCTGTGCTACTGAGTGTAACTACCGCCCCTCCCCCCTCTGCCCAGCGTAAAGCACAAGGCTGGCGTGCGGAGTGAAGCGGAAAAAAGTGCGAGAGAGCGGCTGAGAGAAAGAAAAACAAAAAAAACCCACGGCTCGCGATGTTCACGTCAAAGACCCGGCTCTAAGAGCCATTTCGTTCGCGAACGACCCATCACTAGTCTGCAGCTGACACACGTGTTCTGTTCTGTAGGTAGTTTGATGCCACTTTACTCAAACGACCCCCGACTGCTCCGATCACTAACAACAACCCAGCCAGGATCCAGTTCCTGTACAAAGACGGAGACATTTTGTAACCTTAAAGGCTCTGGCCTGATTTCCTGCTCAATATTACTTTGGAGTTCATGCGTGTTCTGAACTAGAGCTGTGCATTTTGTTCCCCATTTCCTCCAACTGGACTCCAGTGGGAAAAGCTTCAGATCCGGTGTGGGTACCAGGAATAATTGCAGCCACCCAAACCTACAGTGACACACGAATGGGTGCGTCAGGATAGTCAGTGAAGTTTTCTTTAGAGCTGGAACATAAAACATTTGTTTTGAAGAACGAGTCTGTTAAAACTGGGTCATTTCACAGTGACGGAGAAACATCACAAAGCTGTGCCGGAGCATATACGTAAGAATGAATCGTTTGTTTGCTTTCTGCTAACGAGGCTGTGTTGTCTGGGCTTGTCAACTAAGATCTAATTACTGACACTGCTTTATTTGCTCTCACATAATGGAAACATTAAATCAGTACTGCTCCCAAAACAGCTATTAACCAGTGAGCTAACACAGGTCAGTTTGACTACGCCTGCATATTTCTCTGCAGTATGTAAGGCGTGTAGCCCAGACACAGATTTCCTGCTATTTCAGCCAGGGCGGCGTGTCCACAACAGCTTCTTTATCGCGCGGCCATGTGCTTGAAACCTGGGAACTGCTCACTCATACAGGCCGCTGCATCCCCGCTCTCGCCCATCAACAGATTTGTAATAATTTCCCTATAAAACCATTAACATGTGCCAGTTTCATGTCGGAGGCGAGTGTTTGATGTGTGGTTTGTGTGAAGCTGCTCGGCACAGTTTTATGCAAATGCACCGTGAAGAGCTGAACACTACAGCGTCGCAGCAAAAGCCACGAAGGTCTGTTTTCTTCCAGTCTGCAAAGAGTTTTTGTGGCGTGCGCTCACGCAGCCATCGTACACTACGTTCAGAACATTCACGTGAAATGTGTCAAACACCTTCAGATTATTAGCAGCTCTGTAAACAATTAGACGTGTAATCCAGCTTTGTTCTCATGAACAGCCCTCGTCCCAGGGCGCCGGTCTGTGTCAATACTGCAGGTTTCCCATTTCATCTGTGATTGGATGCCTCGAACCCAGGAAGCTGCAAATAATTATATTTCTCTTCTGAGATAAGAACTGGAAATATTTTTTCTTTCATTTTTTCACCTGCCTGAAGTTGACTTAAAGTCGTGACTTGAAATTGCACATGAACCTTCTGCACACCTTTGCAGTGACTCAAGGATTTATTACACAAGGACACCAGACATTCGAGTTAATAGTCTTACCAACAGCATTTTCTGATTAACAGTATTTTATAACCTGTTGGCTGCTTTGGCACAGAACTTAAAGCGTAATCAGATTACTGGTTTTGATCCACCTTGCTGCTCCATAACTGCTGTTTTTGTTTGAAATGCTCGAGAAATGAAAATGAAAAAGGAAACTTGAATTCAAATTCTTTCCGCTCAAATGCAAACGCAGCGGAGTGCGGTTAATATGTGCAATAAAATGGATGCATATTTAAAGCCACTTGTTCGGACAGTGTTATTATGTTCGTGCTCTAGTTTCACTGCACTCGGACCTTAAAGGAAGTTTCAGTTTCCGTGTGTTTCTAACCCATGAAGGCTGGTGAAACTGATCAATTTTCATTTGCATGGTTTCAATAATAAACCTTGTATTTTTTTATTCCCATGAATCCTGCTGCTCTTTCTTGAGTCTCCATGTTGGAAACTCCGGAGGTGAAAACCAGTTACTCATGAAATGAAGTCATGTGTTGAGTCTGGCGGTGCCGCACGTGTTTCCTGTGGAGACGAATAGCCAAGCTTACCTCGTTTTTTTCTCCCTGTCCATGTAAGTAAGACGTTTATAATAATTTCAGCTGTCAGCACCAGACCTGAAACATAGGTTTTACATCTTGTACCTAATGAGGTCTTTATCAGAGCAACACTACTACAGTCTTTCATTAAATATGCATAAGCTTAGATTCAGGTGTTGACATAGCGTTGCTTTGGGAGTTCAGTGAAAAATGTGCTCCAACCGTTTAATGCTGAACTGTGTTCTTTTGAATCCCCCTCAGATTGCATCATCGCTGTCTTGTTGAGGCAGCATCACCCACTAGGAGGACGCATCCACACGTACACTCGCAGGCACTGGCTGGTTTTTCTCACACCGATTCACTTTGAACAACTTCAGCTTCAATGATGTTTCATGTCTCTTTCCAGCACCCCACCGTGCTCACGCCTCACTGGCACTGCAGCCGTGTCTTGGAGGGATAGCAAAATGCCAGCCCTTATTCGCTCCTCGCAAACAGCTACCAGCTATCGCGCTCCTCTGAAAAGCACCCGTGAAAAAACCAGCGGGGAACGTTTGACAGCCAATCTTTAAGCATAAGTAAGAACGGAGGCAATGAGAGAGGAAGACATCTGAATTCACCTTTTAGTTCAATATTTGATTCCTTATTGTTGATTTTGAAATATTTCTGCACTTTATCCAATAAGACTCACCTTAGAAACAAACTCAGTAAAAGCTTGATTATTCTTTTGTTCCACATGAGACATTTAGACATGTTCAAAGTTTGTTGTCATGGATTTTGGCCTAAATTAGGAAACTAATTAGAGAACACTGAAAAGGAGCCCCATCAACACGCCGTCCTTCGGTATGCAGAAACATGTCATTGTAGAATTTGGGGTTTTTTTGGTTGCCAGTCAGTGAATGTGTTGAGTACCATGCAAAGTACAAAACCCTCTCTTTAACTGTCATGTTTGAAAGCTTGAAAGCCTTCCTCATCTTTTCAAGAGCAGGGATTGCTATCATTTGTCTTGCAAAGCTTGAAAGCTTTCAGCTTCTTTTCTCAGCTGAAATTGCTGTAATTCATTGGACAATAAACAAGACAAAGCTGCTGTTTTTGACAGAATTGTTAGAAATGCCAGAAAAACGTGTAGGAACGAAAATAAGACGCTGGCGTTATCGCAGACAGGCCGAAGTCGACGGATTATCCTGACGAATCTACGTCAGATAATGCGAGGAATGCAGCGGTAATGTGTAGCTTTTAGTTTTAATACTACTGCCTTAACTCTCTAAACAAGCTGAATATTTGCTGTTACTGTATGTAGAGAAAAGCTAAAGTATGCCAGTGCCTGTATGTGTGGACTTAAGAATGCCAGGTTGTTCAAACAGCAGCACGTTTTCTTCCATGAAGCGTCCCTTTTTGGTCAAATAGCTTCACTATTCATATTACATGAGTTTTCTCTTCATCCTCCCTCTAGTGTACTTGACTTTTGAAAACAGGATGATAATAAAAAAATCAGAAGGGAAAGAGACAAAAAGTCTGTCTTGAATGTGGATGTCAAGTAGTCTAGTTTTCATCTTCTGCTGCTCTGAGCTCGTACTGTGTTTGACTCTCCATCTCTGACTGTATTTCATTAAAAATGCAGAAAGTAAACACGGCTTTCAAATCCACACCTGTGGAAATACCTGGTCTGCAGAAATGAGCAGCTGCAAGACATGTGTCTGAGCTGCTTAGACAGTGTTGTTGATGGTTGTTTGGCGTCTGCTCCCTCCTCGTTTTTATTTGCATGTATTGATTTGCTGTACACTTTTAAAATGTTGCAATAAACCTTTTAAACCTGTTTGGCTTAAAGCTGTTTTTCATTAAACAGTAAAGAAGAGCCGAAGAATGACGTGGCTGGGGTTTAATAATCATGCCTCTCAGTGGAGTTGGACAGCTCCATAAATGTTTCAGTCCTGCAGTTTTGGTGTGTTTTGAACATTCCTGCTGATTGTGATGAATGTGCACAGAAAATACCGTTTGGAAAATAAAAAAAATCTCTATTTGGAAAAATTCTGTTGATGACAGAGAGCAGATTGTATGGAAGCCCGTTTCCGCGACTAAAAAAAAAAAAAGATCCATAACTCGAAATTTTGAGTTATTTTCTCGAAATTTCGACATATTAACTTGAAATTTCGATTTATTAACTCAAAATTTTGAGAAAAGCAACTTGAAATTTCGAGTTGGCGCTGCCAATCAGTAACTACGTGAATGACGTCATTTCCTTGTTACCCGGAAGCTGAAGCCCTCAGCTACAAATGCTACAGCTAAGCTACCAGTATTACATCCAGTCGTGAATGCACAGATTGCTGAGTGTTTTCAGCCTGGCTTCACAAATGATGAAATCCCTGTGTTATTAGCTGAATCACATGGTGTTACTATCAGCAAACGTACTCGCCAAAGCGCCAATTTGTTGGGATCCGTTTTTGAGTGTGCGTTCCTCTGCGCCATATGCTTCCGGGTAACAAGAAAGCGACCTCATTCACGTATATTTTTGATTGGCAGAGCTAACTCGAAATTTTGAGAAAAGTAACTCGAAATTTCGAGTTATGGATACTAGCTTTTTTGTTTTTATTTAGTGGCGGAAACGGGCTTCCATAGAGATTGTGACGGGCAAACAGAAATCAAATAAAATTACTAAAATAACAGCATGTCTTTATCCTGTCTTCCTTCTCTCACTCCAACCAATCACAGCAGATGGCCCCGCCCCTCCCGAAGCCTGGTTCTGCTGGAGGTTTCTTCCTGTTAAAAGGGAGTTTTTCCTTCCCACTGTCGCCACAATGCTTGCTCACAGGGGGTCATATGATTGTTATTATTGTAGGGTCTACCTCACAATATAAAGCACCTTGAGGCGACTGTTGTTTGGCGCTGTATAAATAAATATAACTAAAATTGAATATAACTAAAACTGTGCTCATCTTTACAAACAAAATCGCTCGAGACTCTAGGAGATATTTCCAAACCTAATATAATTCTTTTAAAGTATTTTTCTCCATATCACATCAGCCACAGCGTTCAGATGCTTTTTTTTCCATCTTTTTTAAGTTAATCGAGTTTGGTAAAAAAACCAACTTACTCTAACCTCCACTGTAAGAGAAAAATACCTGATTTAAATTATGCTGATGTTCCTTTGACATTTGTCTTTTTGTAAATCTTTGAGCCACCTTCAACAATGCTGACATTTCTACATCTGCTGTCATGTGTCTGTGAGTTGCTAGCTGACATGCATATGCACTACTGAAAGTGTTTACATCACAGAAAATTGTTTAGCAGCTTTCAGAGTAGATTTTAGTGTCAGAGCCAGCGAGGTCTGCCCCTCCCAGCTCAGCCATATTTTCCTTTACCTAACTAAGCTGTTTGTAGTGCCTGAACATAACCACTGAGTTAAAGTGACCCTAAAAAGAAGTGCAAATACAAAGGTCCCAGCTGGTGGGCTGCATTGCCGCACCAGTGGTGTCAGAGCATTAACTGCAAAGGTCACTTTGTGTGTAACAGAAAGATGCAGCTGGATCATCGGCCACCTTAACAAAAATATTCGATAACCGACCGAGCTTAATGTTGGAACTTCAGATGAAGAATCCGAGTGTGTGCTTGTCACTTTATTTGGCAGGAAGTGTATATAAAATAAATATTTATGCAGTAACGCCTTCAGTATAACCTAATTTATAAAACCAGTGAACTTGTAAAATGGGTAAGGGAGCAATGATAATTAGTATGATGAAGTTCCATTAGCTGACACACAGTGAGTCCATGCATGAGATGAACTGATCTGCTGTGGAGTTTCTGCTCACGTCCGCAGCAGGTAGTTTGTAGCTGCATCTCAAGCGCTGACATTGATTATCTCTCTCATTTTGATCATTATTGTTAACGGCGGCTGCTCACACAAATACTTACTCTATGTTACCGTGACAACGTATCACTGCTACTGTAAATGACACAGTCCGACCTCGGAAACGGAGACATGAAAGACTTTGTTCATTGATGACTGTGAGGACCACAGCGGTGCGTAGCACACAGACACGCCTCACTGTTGACTTCATTGTTGTTTTTAGTTGTTTTTAAAGCCATTTTTGTCAAATGAATTTCTAATTTGCTGCTCGGAGCTTTGCGACAGTAAAGTTTGTATTTATGTTTGTGCTGATGTGTAACAAGGCTCTTTAAAGGTCATGTAAGTTGTTTTACTATTATTTCCCCCCTAATAAGCTATCCTCATGCTTCATTTAAAAAGAGCATGTATGGTCCTGCACATATTAACCCAAATCTACAAGTTGCTGCCAGCCTTGTTCATTAGCTGCATAAAGGTCACGCATCGAGTAATGAGGCGAGCTGCACAATTCCACAATTAGACTTTGTTCTCATCAGTTTTGGGTGGCACTGCTGAACTCTTATTTTCTCACTTAATTTGACCTGAAAGGATTTGTGAAAAAGTCAAAGGCTTAACGATTGACTGAGCATTTATGCTTATTGGTGTGCTGTTAGGTATGTTTACAGCGTTTATTTTCAAACCAGTAGTGATAAGTCTGTGAAACTGCTTGCATGCCGTATTATCATTCACGATGAGTGAGTGAAAGTGGATCGAGTGAAGTTGTGCCTGCGTGCAGAAGGCAAACTCAGGGCTATTTGTTCTAATACAAAAACGATTTTTACCACGACACATCAAAAAAAGGCGTCTCGTAACCTTTTAGTGGCGTCTGTCTGTTTTGCATGACGGGGCACATCGGATGGCCTTTTTCCCATTTTCCCTGAGCCACCTGAAGTCACGGAGGTGTAGCTTTCACGCTCGCGTTATAATCACTCGATAGTGGGGGAGGAGGAGACTCTTAACAATTTTCCATCCCTCCACCTTCAGCATCGGACACACCAAATTGATTTTAATCAGGCAATAAAGTAGATCTGATCCTCCCTCTGTTGACTCACTTTCATGCCCCAAAGAGGCCGACCTGATCGACTTCTCTGATGGATTTTAGTCATAACTGCCAACAGCGGCATCAATACAGACAATCTCTTTCATTTCAGTTGCATTCAGAGAAGACTGGGGCTCGGTTGGTGTTTGTGGAGAGGTTTCAATAGTTTATGTCTCAAATACTTTGATCCTTTAATCCAGTCCTCCAGAGATGGATAAGATAAAAAATGCACGTCTAATAACGTCACAGTAAGTGTTTTTGTTTGAGTTTTGTTTGTGTAATTGCTGTTTCTGAAACAAGCATAGAAAAATATGACTACGGCAATGCTGGAACACTTTGCATGTGTAACGTTGGTTTGAGTATCTGTGCACTGCACACATTGTTAGTACTTCTTACAGTTGGTGTAAATGTAATTAAGGCTTAAGGGGCAAATAATTAAAGAGCCAGCAGGAGCATCCTTTCAAGAAGGACTTTATAGGTTTTATATTAAAACAGAAATTGAGAAGTAATTGTAGTTGGGCTGTATTATTGTAGACTGGTTACCTTACAATACGAAGCTCAGTGGGTGACTGTTGTTATTTGGTGCTATATAAATAAAATTGATTTGAACTGAAACTATTATCTGACAGCAGCATGCTGATATCTAACTGTAAATATCTAAAAGCAGCATTTTTAGATTTTGCTTAAAGCTGAATGAAAACTGAAAATATTCTCTTCTTGCCACCCAGTTGCCAAGTTTTGCCTGCAGTAGACCAACATAAAATCCCCAAAGCTGTGATATTCAGAGACCCTCCTTGAAAAATAATTTCCATTTTAAAATGTGACCTTTATGCAAAGTTAAAGGGCAAACGCACCCTTCTGGTCCACCGGTCCATTGTCCTGTGTCTGTCTTGTTTTGCGCTTCAGATCATATCAGATTTATTTTACCCTGGAAACGTGCGCATAACCAGGGCCCTTCAAAAATACTGGGTATACGTGATAAAATTGTTGCACGAGTGTGTAAATCCTGACATTAGTTTCACATAAATATGTATGATGATGGAAATGGTTTGCATAAAAAAAGAAAAATACTGGAAAAGGCCAACGAGTGGTCACAGTTTACAAAAGCACAAATGCTGTTTTATCTTTGCTTTTTTGGTTCATTCAAGACTCTGCAGGGCCTTTCATACAAGCCTATAATACAGATCACACTACATATCTGCAGGGCAGAAGGCTGCTTTTCCTGTCCCACAGCTTTGCAAAGGAATTGAGATTTTTGTCTCGTTTAGGAAATATTAATGGAGGCAGCTTGTTTTTTGCTTGAGGCTGGGATGTGAGAAGCACTCAGCGTCGTTCCCCGCTTTGTTTAACATGTAATAAATATTTCTTATCATTTCCTCACACTCATTACAGATACTAAACCACTTACATGTGCATTAGCATTAGCATTAGCAATATGATAACAGAGAGTCAAGATAAATTCACGAGTTATTGAAATGCTTCTGTTGTAAAGGTTACAGGATGTACTGCAATAATAACAGCCTTGCTAATATGTACTGTGCAGTCGACTTTTATGGCTGTTAGAAGTTACAGTTAAATACTTTATTTCTTGGCTCTATTGTATGAAGAAAACTCTGACTCCCTGAATTTGTTGAGTCATAGCAGACGATGATAAACACAGTGCATCATGAGCCCTACAGTGACTCAGTAAACCATAAGTATTTAACCTAACCTTTATTTAAACCATACTGCACAACCAGTATGAAGACCATTTACTTCCTCATTTGCGTTCTTCCATTTCCTTTCTTTTGTGTAATATAGTGTTTTTCCTCCTGACCTATCAGGGTATGGACTCCACTACACGCCTAAAGGTGTGCTGTGGTTTCTGCATCAACATGTTAGCAACAGATCCTTAAGTCCTGTAAGCTGTGAGGTGGAGCCTCCAAGTATTAGATTTGCTTGTCCAACACATCCCACAGATGCTTGATTGGGTTGAACTCTGGGGAATCTGGAGGCCAAGTCGGCACCTCAAACTCAAACTGGTTGCTGTGATCCTCAAACTGTTCCAGAACCTTTCCTGATTTGTGGGAGGATGCGTTATCCTGCTGAAAGAGGGAGCACGGTGTATGTGCTCTGCAACATGCTTAGGTGGCAGTGGTCCTTATCAATAAACTTCCACATGGATGGCGGGACCCAAGGTTCCCAGCAGAGCATTAGCACAGTTCCCAGCAGCGTAACATTGCCTGGACATGGGCACCTTGACTGATGGAGCTCCATACACAACAAACTGCCATTCTTCACCTTTCTACCAGAACCAGCATGAACTTTTTCTGGAATCTGAGCTACAGCAGCTCGTCTGTTGGATCGGACCACACCTGACCCTGTCGCTGGTTTACCACGTTCCTTCCATGGACCAGTTTTTGTAGAGTCTTACTGCTGCAGACTGGGAACTCCCCACAAGAGCTGCAGTCTTGAACCTGCCAATATCCTTCAGCTTGCCCATTTCTCCTGTGTCGAATACATCAACAAAGCACATTAACTATATTTATAGTGGTGTTGTACAAGCAGAGGAGGACGGCCGTAGTGATAGATGAAGCTATACTGAACATCAGGACATTTTTTTAGATAGATCGATGACACTGTACATTTCTTTATAAAAAGAGCTTTATGCATGAACAGAGCTATACTCCCGGGAAGCATTTTCTTTAGCCCTTGGTTCATATCCCAGTGAAACGATCACACCACTATCATGGCTTATAAGGCCGGTTTGTGTTGTGAGTAACATTGGAAGGGACATGTTGGAACGAGGCTAATCAGATCTGCGTAAGCCGACTCCCAGCTGTGCAGCTTTGCACATTTCACTGATAACTAAAGTGGAAAACCTTAAATAAAGGGCAAGTCCATCTTAATCGCATGTTTCTATGGTCCAGTGGCAACCAATGAGACAGAAATGTCACATTAGCCAAGTGAAGGGGTGTTTTTTTTTTTTACTATATAAACAGTCAAACTATTGTTGCTGATTTTGGCTTCACATTAAATAATCAATTTTGGCTATGACCACTTAAGAGGTTAAAATGTAACTAATATGTGATACTATGGAACAACATAATCGCTACACATGACTCTTATTATTATTCTTAGGCTACGTTCACTCCGCAGGTCTTGATGCTCAATTCTGATTTTTTATTCAAATCCGAATAAGTAGTGTTCACACTACAAATAAAATGCGACAGCAAACGCGCTCTAGTGTGAACGCTCAAAGCGGCCGCATGCACAAAAGAAGACGTCACACACAACGCGCTCTGTTTAGACACAGAGCAACAGTATTGGTTGACTGATGGCCCTTAATATAAAGACTTCAGACTTTACGTTTCCCAATTTTTTAAAGTTATTTTGTCATTTAAATAGTAATGTAAATAACCTAATAATGATCCTTATTGCTGTTTTAGAGTGGCGGTGCTTCAAAGGATAGTTGCAGATTATACAGTATAAATAAAATGTTCACGTTTCTCCAACATTGTCTTTCCAACAGTTTCACTGACATCTACACTGGATGGACAGGAAGCGTTCACGTCGTCTTCTCCGGCGCTGATAATTGGCATCTGTCTTGTGTCAGTGACGTAAAAGACGGATTTAATGCGACATGACCATCAAACAGCAGTCGCTTTCTAAAACATCGGATATGTATCGGATTCAGGACCACATACGAAAGTGACCCAGATCGGATTTGAAAATATCGGATTTGTGCCGTTCACCCTGACACACCATGATGGATATGGGTCGCATAGGGTCAAAAAAGTCGGATTTGATGCACTTTCGCTTGCAGTGTTAACTTAGCCATAGTCACTTGTGCCACATACAGCTGTGTGGGGTTCACAGAGAGAGACGCACTTTCTCATTCACACCCAAGTAATTTAACACGCATGTCTTTGGCCCTTTGTGGCACAGGAAGAAAGTTCAAAGTCCAGTTGCAGTCTTTTAAAACATGACCTTTTTCAGAGGATTTTTTAAAGTAATAAATATTTTTTTAGTAGTAGTGTAAGAAGAAGATGACTTGTTCTCTGTCTATCAGGTGTCTGTTGGAAAAAGTGTGTTGGATAAACTGAAAACAGCAGATGGGACGTCAGTCTTTAAGAAAATCCCTCCGTCAGTCATTTATCTCACATGCTTTGACTGTAAGCAGTGTGCCCACAGCAGGATTAATGCCATATTTAGACTCGCTCCAGTGTTAGAGGAGAATCAAACTGTAAATATATATTTAATCTTAATTCAGTCACTCATTGTTTTATCTTTTCTAACTCTATAGCTGAAATAAAGAATGTGAACATACTGTTTTTGTGTTGTTTTTTTACGAGGTGATTTTGAATTGAAGTCGAGTGTGGAGTTGTTAAATAACGGCCGTCTCTTTGCACCGTGAGGAGGCCGGGAGGATGTGATCCCTCACCATAACGGCTTCACTCCACTCTGATAATGCTGTTTAATCCGGAGGCTACACCCAAGGCACCGACATGCCCACAACCTCGCGGTGGAAACCTTGACTGGCACTTCACCCCTCAGTGATGACAAAAACCTCGTCTACTTAAGCAGCTATTACTCCACCTGATTGGTAATCATGACATGGAGTGGGGCATAAATCTCTCACACTGCAGCTGGTTAAGATAGAGGTCTTTGAAGGAACACAGTGATTAGGTGACCTTGGATGGAGCACAGAAAGGGGGCCAAGCGAGGAGCGGCTTTGGGGGGTTGTACTTTTCTATTATTGGCGGTATAATGACACATTCTCATGCAAATGAAATTCACATACGTAGGTTACAGCCCATTTTTAAGAGCTTGAAACTGTACAGCTCCAAGCTCATCTTCATTTCTTACCCTGCTATTCATCCTCACACACCATCCTCACACACTTACTGATTTAATTTGGACAAACTAAGAAGCAAAAAGTTTTTCTTCTTCTGATAAATTCTCAAACAGCAGGTTTGCTGCATTGTTTACACAGTAAAAAACAATTAAAGGAAATCTGGCCTCACACTGAGTTAATACACCTAACAGCTTAAATCAGCACCTCTTCAACGGTCTTTGGAATTAATTTGCATCTGAAAAAGCCAACAAAGCTCTTCCATGTGGAGATGATCTCGATGTATAGTGTAGAACAAGAACATTAGTTTGACAGGTTACCCTGTGGGTAAAGTGGATGCGCTCATTCACAGCTGACACGTCAAATATGAGGTCTGAATTCAGATTCTAGACATGCAGTTTGCAGGTTTTACTAAGCTGAGCTTCTGAAACAGTGTCTATGTTTTCATTAAAAAGTTTATTGTGCTAATAATGCATTTATTAATCGTAATGTAAACATTAGGAGTGCAACGATACTCGTATCGATATTGAACCGTTCGATACAGTGCTTTCGGTTCGGTACGCATATGTATCGAACAATACAACATTTTTAATCTATTTTATCAACTTTCCTTCTGACGATGCTGTCTGTGTTGAGCGCTCAGTGAATCTGCGCTCGACTACTCCGCCTAGGCTGCACTGTCGAGCGCAGATCCACTGAGCACAGCGCAAGCTAGCAAGACAGAAGCTAAGCTCCTTGCAACATGGCAAACTGAACCTCCCCCACCCTCATTCAGATCTGGTCTTTGGAACTATTTTGGTCTTCATGTGACGTATGACCCTGAAGGTAAGCGAGTCATGGACAAAAGTAAAACAGTGTGTCGGATGTGCCACGCAATGCTCAATTACATGGTGGGAGCTAGTGCGTTAGCGCAGTTAGCTTGTTAACGTGTTGGCCATTCAGCCCCACGCACGGGGCGATCCGCGGCAGCTCGTTAACGGAGATTTGCCGTGTTGTGGCGTTAACGTCATTTCAGATTAACGCTGACAGCACTAGTGGGAACACAACGAATATGACTGCACATTTACTCCGACAGCATCCTAGTGCAAAGACAAGTGGAAGCAGACAAAAACAACAAGCAGCATGCTACAAACTTTACCCGAGTCATTTAGACAGCCGTTAGCACAGGATTCTCCTTATGGGGACCTGATATGTTTAATATGCTGCTGAGAATATAGCCCAGAAGAAGCGTATAGTAGAGCTTTTATTTTGAAAGAGCCATTTCTCTGTAATAAACTCTCTTTTCCAAAGATGAGGGATTCCTCCATCAGATAGATTATTTTTTATTACTTTGTTGTTTCAGCAACATTAAATTTAAAAACTGTACTTTTGAGTTAAAATATATATTTATAATTTTAATAAATGACAAATTAAAAAATCATGAACATTTTTTTTTGTATCGAAAAAATATCAAACCGTGACACCAAAGTATCGAACCGAACCGTGAATTTTGTGTATCGTTGCACCCCTAGTAAACATGTTATTCTAGCAAAATAAGGTTGTTCATGTCAATAAGGCAGTTGTATTTACAGATAGCAATGTGGATTTTTTAATGCTCCGGTTTCTCGACTGGCATCACAGATTTCAACAGTCTGTCAGCTCAGGTGATGAAAATCATCGGATCGTCTCCGAGGTAGAGTCACAGAGTCCTATTTATAAGTTCCTTGCAGTAGAGTGAAGTGCACTCAAAATACTGGAAATATCTACTATATGTTTCTGATGTTTCTGATGTTTGAATTTAAATTCATATATATGTTTTTGACACATGCATATTGTACCAACAAGCACAGCGAGTCAGACGCTGTCAGTCAGGACAACAAGGCAGCCTGCAGGGTAAACAAGGTGGCTTTTAGCAATGTGAGAGAAGAATCAAAGTGACAGTCACAGCAGTAACGTTGCTATTTAAACGTGTGTAACAGCAGCGGCGTGCGTCTCTGTGTCGTCAGCGTGGACTTTGATCACGCTTTAAGTTGCCCGTCTTTGTCATTAAGCAGCGGAGCTACGCAGGAACTCTGATTCTTGTAACTTTGTGACCACTGCTGCGGTCGCCGCTCATGAAACAAGAGCCAGGGTGACAGAAAACGACATTAATAATCCTTTAAGCTCTTAAATTTCAAAAGATTACTTCTGGCTGTCATGTGGGTGCAGTGCCACGCTGATCCATCTGCTAAGCGTTTCCTTTCCACTACTGTTAATTAGCCCAGTCCTCAAGACCCACTTAGCTTGCATGTTTTGCGCTGTAGACATCCTGCAGACGGCTGCACATCTGATCCAATTAAGAGCTACACATTCACCTGACACCTCAGTCAGATCAGGTGTGAAGAGCTCGGTTCTCGTTCAAATTGGAGACATTTACTGTAAAATCTTCACAGGCAATTATAAGACATTGCATCTTGTCATGAGAAAGCACGGAGCGGCGGCTAACCCGAGTAAAAGCTTTAACATGCTCATCTTAAATAAATAAATCAATAAAATGGGTTTGAGAGAATTTCAGGAAATAAAAGAAATCCCCCAAAATCAAACCAATAAATCTCTGTAACTCAGCATCAGGTGAATTCATCCTGATTGTTGTTGGCGAGACCAGCACAGACCCGTCACAGTCTGATAGATCAGAGCTAGAAATCACCTCGCTCACCTTAACATTAGCGAGGATTCGGTTACTTTGACTTCACCTAACTGTCAAATCAAATCAAATCACTTTTATTGTCACATCACATGTGCAGGTACACTGGTACAGCACATGTGAGTGAAATTCTTGTGTGCGAGCTTCACAAGCAACAGTGTTGTGCAAAATACAGTAATGTAAAGAAGCAAAATACAAGAATGGCTACATCTGAAACTAATAAATATATGTACAACTGTTAGCAAATGTTTGTGCAATAAGACAGTAAACTCATCAAAACCCCACAAAGGAAATCAGAATGTTTTGAGAGCTGTTTTAATACGTTGTGAATCTTTTAATAACTGTGATAATGTGAACAGTAATGATTGTTATCGGGATTCATTTCCCTTGCGCGCTCTTAATGTTATTGAAGTTGTAACGTATCAGATAACGTGTCAGATATCAACATCATTCATGCCTTGTTCACATAATTCTTGTAATATAGTTATTTCTTCATAAATGCATCCTCGGCGGTGGGATAAAAGGGTAGGAACCCAGCTTAAGATCGCTCTCATGAATCATTCATTGTTTACTGGTGCAGGGATTTGTGCCAAGGAGCAGGAGGCCATTCCACCATTGTCTCCTGAAACTTTTCATACGGTGCTGCCTTTTAATAATTTGTTGACATGCCCCTGCTGTTGTTGCGAAAATAAAAGTGACCTCTCTCTGTAGTGAAGGTCAGGCGGTATCTAATGAAGGCCCCAAAGCCTACAGCATTGATTTCTCACCCGCTTCATGTCGAGAATGCAGAGCTGCTCAGCATCGCCACGGGGGATGGCCGCGGGTACAATCTGGTGTTTCCTGGAGACAGTTATGTGGTATCTCAGATTCTGTAAACATAATTGCGTATCTGTCTTAGTACATTATCATTTTCTCCCGTCTCAAACAAAGCTGGCTTGAGAAAAACAACTTCTGGAGTCGAGAAAAAGAGATTTAGGGCAGCGGATCAGACGTGCCCGTAAACGGGCGGGCGTGCGTCCAGGAGTGCTGCGACATTCTGCAATCGCTCATCGGCGAGCAGAGTCACGGCACTCTCTCGTCTTCATATGCTGATCAGATTTGACGCGGATGGCATTTAAGTCTAAATAGCACATGGCGTATGTCACTTCTAGAGATACGCTTGTAATAAAGATTCATTATGCAGGTGCGAGGCGTCATTGAGATGCATCGCACTACTTTGCATCTTTTGGCAGATTAAAGATATGAAGATTAAGGCAGAGACCGCATTATACTGTTGTTATGCTTAATAACCTGCTTGGTTTGGCTCACAGCCCCACACTCATCCATAATGCATGTGACCTGCAGCCGGCCGGGATGCCAAGTGGACTCTGACGCTGTGAGACGTTTGAGATCGCTGATGTATGTGCGCGTCTGTGGACTCTATAACTCTGCGCACTCTGAGCACATCAGGCACAAACTTCAGGAGACCTTTTCCGGTTGTGACTTCAGCCCACTGCGGATCAAACCCGTGTCAGTGCGTTCACCTTCACCCTGTCACCATTTCACGGCTCGTCCCTCCACAGAGCACTACCTGCTTGTTAAGTGCTGACGTATCGACCTTCTGAGAATACAGTTTCCAGGTCAGAGCCTCGACTGCGTAGGCTCAGGCTTCTCTTTATAGTCCCCCACTGTTCGTATAGATGAGTCTAAAAGAGTCGTGTTTTTCTTCCTCAGACAGGCATTCAGTTTTTGGTGATATGAGATGCAATATTCTTGCGCTCACTGACTCTTCCCCTTTTTAAAATTTCATGATATTTCTGTAGCTATCTGGTAACCAGCCTGACTTTGTTATCCCTCCAAAGATTTGCTATTTTTTAAAAATAAGCCAAACAAAACATAAAGCACAGAAATATCTCAGTATCGCCAACTCCAAATGGATCTAATTTGAGTGTACATGTTTTGTCTGTTTCTTTTTCCTCGGTGCTGATTTTGCTGTTTGTCGAGAGCAGTTACGCTGATCGCTTTTTTGAAGTTGCGGATATGAAGGCTCATTGGGAAGCAGACGTGGCTCTTATATCACACAGGCTGTGTGCTGCTGACTGAGAGCCGTCATGATTTGGTGTCACAGTCACTCAGGTCTTTGTACTTATTCCAGATGAGTTTGACCAGAATCTTCCACACGCTCATGTTCGTGCACGCCAGCATATCTGCATGTGTCACTGACATGTTTGCTTCTCTCTGGCTGCTCGATGACCTCGACCACCTTAGGTATAGCAAGGGCCCATTGCACTACCCTGTCCTGTCCAGAGGGGGGAAGTAACTAATTACATTTACTTTTGGGAGTAATTTTACTGGTTCCAATTTCATTGTACTATTGTACTATATATGACTGTGCAATGACAATAGACTATACTTTTACTTGAGTAAAATTATTAGGAAGTAACTCTACTACTACTCTTCTGGCTACTTTACTCAGTGTGAGTAAATCCAGTGAATGAACAATAAACACGTTTTAACCAAAGATGGAGACACAAACCTGCAGTTTATGTCACAGTGAGACTTTTTCTATCTGCTGAGCCTGTCAGAGAAGTAAAGTAACACCATATATGTCACTGGAAGTACTTTACTCTGTTCTAATATGTGTATATTTGCCTATTACCTACATTATTATTTATAATCATGTTATTTATATGTAGTATTTTTTTTCTTTTCAGTCGTTCAAATACCAACATTTGCACTAAACTTTATATTTCTGCCTGATTGTCTCATTTTAAACCTTAAATCAGATGTTATGATCAGTACTCAAGTAGCTTTTTAACTCTTACTTGAGTAAAACTTGGTTGAGGTAGTTCTCCTGTTACTCTGCCACCTCTGGTCCTGTCACATTCCCACACAGCATCCTGCTGAATGTAGCACAGAGTAAGTCGGATGAGCTGCGAGCAGCTTATTTAAGAAGCAGCCTCTTGACTAATAAATATTCCCAGATCAGCTTTTTCTGTTTCAGCTGTGCAGCAAAGCTGGCGTTAAATGCACCTTTTGCAGTCACGTGCTGCACTGCTGCTTTTATAACACAGGTTTGGTTGAACAGGCCTCTGGCTTAAGACTTATCCAGTGTACCATATTTTGAACTGTGTGTCTGATGCAACTGAGGGGATTAGGAGGTCTTAGCAGTTTGTAGTTTACCTCATTGGAGTATAATATTGTTTAGAAAGATTTATAGAGGCCTAAGCTCTTGTGTGCGTCTGAATTTAATGGGAGAGAGCAAACAGGACAGCGGATGCCTTATTGCAACATGCAGGGTGAAGAAACATGTTGTGATGTCTGAGCGCTCATGCTACAGCATTTCAGGCAGAATAATTGGCTCAACACTCCAGAATTCTTACATACAAAAAGGAAAAGAAAATGATCAATACAGGGTACATACTACAAAAGACTGCTGGCTGGTCTTGCTTGGGTAGGTTTGCAAACCATCTTCCCTGTCTGCCTGCCTCTTAATAACTCTTTTTTCCTCTGAAAAACTGGCACATTTCAAAGGCTCAATGCCTTTAATGAGCCACAGTGTTGTGCCAGTGCGGCTGCTGGTGTCGGGAATGAAGCTCGGAATAATGTGGCCGTCCGAGTGCCGGGTTGCGTTTCCCACTGCTGCGGTAATGCAGCTCGTACGGCTGCGTGCTTCACCTGCAGAAGGTGGAGCTCACCTTTGCAAAATGTCTTCTTGCTCCAATTTTGTTCTCCTGCAGTCATCACTCCTGTGATGTGTGCGTGCGTGCATGCATGTGTGTGCGTGCATGTGTGTGTGTGTTACGCCACCAGCTTCTTATGAAAATACAACAATCTTCAGAATAGAAGAGGAACAAAAGAAAAGTGGAGCAGTTACTTTCCTTCAGTCGTGCGTTCGTCCCCCTGTTGTCCCCTAACAGCTGCAGGGACGGAGCAGCCTGTCAAGGAGAGCCTGTTTGGAAAAGCAGAGGGGAAAGATGAATTGACATAAGAGGTCATTTGCTTTGCTCATATTTGGCCCCTTAGCTTTGAAGATGAAGTGGCATGAAAGGAGGTAGAACATCAGTGGGTAACTGGGTTGCTCTGAGGTCCAGGGACAGCTTCTTTCATGGTTTCCATCACTAGCTGAGGAAATGGCCCTTCTGTCACCAGCCCTCTGCTTTTTAGGAGTAATCAATTCAGCTCTGAAGGCATAGGAGACATCCTCTTAGAGACTTCGGCAAAGTGAGCGTGTCCCTGCCAACCTCAATCCCAGCATGTGCTTATTGATGCTTTACTATTTCATGTAAATAATGTCGTCGCAATACTTAGCTTTTATATAGTGTTTTTCTTTTTCCAGTGCACTGAAGCCAACGAGCTCATACATGCCACTGTTAAATAATCCTATAAGCAGTTGTGTATAAGATCAAGAATGCATGTAGAGGAAGCTCCCAGTGGAGAAGAAGAGTGGAAGCCCAAATCTGAGAAACTAGTCAGTTAATTGGTTAACTGAGGTCATAAATGGGGGCCTTGGGAGCCGCAGCGTGGCCACTAGGCCTAAGAGATGTGTCACAGGAGCAGGGAACAAACGACCTGCTCTACAAACCATCCAGAGTGCAGGTGGGAATAGTAGGGAAGAGGAATAGCACAGGGGTAGCCCACCGAGAGCTGAGCAGTGCTGGAAGAACTGGGAAAAAGAGGTGTGACGCACCACCAGCACCAAGTGACTGGTGGACCTAAGAGCAGAACACAGCGACTTCCCAGAACAAGAACTAGTCATCCTCACAAAGGCAGACATCCTACAGCTGCAGGATGAAGAGGCTAACAGCTCTCCATGACTGAGTATGCACGAGTCAATACAAGAGCACAGCTCAGAAAGCTAACACCAGAGAGCCAGAGCACCGGCTCCTGGTTGGTAGAGCAGTACAGCAGGACTCTAAGACCAGGCCTCGATTCACTACAAGAAAGAGTGCGACTCACTGGCTCGTGCATGGATAAGAGTGTGCTAGTAACATTCATCAGAAGCTCAGTGGGACTGTGGAGGTGCAAAAGGTCCTGAAGGGTGTTTCCAAAAAGGAAACATCATAAAAACTCTTAAGGTCATGAAAATGATTTTAGATTTAGCAATTCAATGACGCGTCCAAACAGCCAGGTCGCCGCACTCGCCGCTCCCGTGTCAGCGCAGAGCAGGCACACTGTACCCCCCCCCCCCCCCCCCCCCCCCTCACCCCGTGTGTTTAGATGCTGCGCCATGACTTAGACGCTTTTGGGGGGAGGGGGGGGCATGTGTCTTTGGATATTGGATATTATTTATATTTTCACCAGTTGTTGTTGTTGATTTTTGTATTATAGTTTGTCAACAGTACTTGTTTGTTTTAAATTGTTTACTGGTTTGCTTTTTATTTATTTACTTTATTTCAGATTTTTCTAAAAAAAAAAAAAAGTAAGTAAAATGTATTTATATATATATACAGATAAAAATCACGAAATGCCAAATGAAAAGAATGGGAATACAACAAATAACAATGTAAAACAGTAAAATACAACATAAAAACAACAAATTAAAAACTTGCCTGTATGAAAATGGCTTCAGCTGATTTTTAAAAGCATCAGTGGATAATAAAGCATTTTCTATTTAACCATAAGCTTTGTCCTAACTTTGTCCTGGGTTTTAACTATTTAGTAATAAAAAAGGAATCATCATAAAAACACTCAAGGTCATGAAAATGATTTGAGATTCAGCAATTCAATGACAAAAGTATCGATATCGGTGATACTGGCTCGTACTTACTGGTGTCAGATCGATACCAGAATAAGCAGTATCGCGCACCACTGCTGCTTTCTTCCCTTAATACACGAAACTGTCATTTAAAAACGACTTTTTGTATTTACATGAGTTTTTTTTTACTCTATTTTTAAAATTGTTTGATGATCTGAAAATGTGAGGAAAAGAAAAGCCAAAGAAACCAGGAAGTGTGTGTAACTGTGGTTCGTCCAAGACTCTAATATGTAATTTGTTTGATGTTGAGAGAAGCTCAGTGACACTGGCTTACGTGGAAATTATGTGCTGCTGAGAAATATTGAGCTCAGAAGGACAAAATAAAGCCGATGTGCTGCCTGGACTTACCGTTTACCTGAATCTTAATTATTATTTTTGTTTAAGGTTTCGAGTGCTTTCATGTGTAATTTTAAAAATGTTCCCCTTTAAAAATTGAGAAAAGCACTTTGCATATAAAACAAAGGCCTTGATTTAAATAGTAAGATTTGAAATATTGCATCAGAGGGAATACGAGGAGCGGAATGGATGAGATGTTTGACCTTTTCAGATTTGTCCCTGGGTGGTGCATTTGCCGGAGGGTGCCGGGGGCAGCAGTGCGTTGAATTATCACTCCCACTGTTGAAACGCTCCAGACCTGATCCCACACTTGCTTCACTCCCACCACTAATGGGTTAGGAACACACTGGGAAAAAGATGGAGCGAGCGAGCAGGAGGGAGTTGGAGCCCGTCTGATTGTCCGTGGGTTAAGCTTCGAAACAAATTGCAGCTTTCGCTCTGTGCTGAGGGGAAGTAACGGCAGGTCATAAAGCTGGTGTCATTCTGCAGTATGATCGAACTGAGTCTGTGACAGCTACCGGCAGGAAACGTGTCAACGCTTTGATAGATGCTCGCTGTATTGAAAGGCTATGATGACTTTTTAGTTGACTGGGCTTTCACTGAACTCCGCACAATACCGAGAAGGCAAAAAGATAAGAACAAACTCGCCGAGTTGCTTTGGAATAGTTTTCCAAGTCACGAAGGACATCGCGTCTTTGTTAGAGTAGCTGTCAAAACCACAATGCCCGGGCAGCGCCAGTTTTTTTTCCTGTACAGAAATGTGTGGCCTCCTGTTCTGATAAAGACCTGCGGCCTGCAGACGACATGCCGCTGACTTAAGGACAGCTCTCTGCTGATTGTAAGCGAAGATGTGCATACACTCTATGTTTCTCTCGACTTCCTGCATTGACGATGATAATTCTGCGTGCAACAACGCCTCTGCACACAAGCATTTGCATTGAAAGTGACAGAAGTCACGTCGTCTCCATTCACTCCTGTTGTGTTGACGCCCAGCGCATGTTTTCTGCTGAAACATGCGCTCATGCATGCGTTTGCTCAGTACCATCACCTCATGCTGCATCTCTTCTGTCTCCTTCTCCACCCCTCTGCTCACGCCATCCAGACATCTTGTGCGACGTAGGGGAATTTCACTGTCACAACCACGACACCTGCGTGCCCGAGGACTGGCTTTGTGACGGCGAGCCCGACTGCCCCGATGAGTCCGACGAAACTGATCACGTGTGTAAGTTTCTCATTCCATCCATTTCTTACTGATGCACAAACACCTGCCATATGAAATTCTGCCATAATTCCTCATTTGATACAAAGTTTCATATTTGCAGACTCATACTAACAGCACACAACATTATCTGTGTTTTACCCAAAAAGGTAACGTTGTTTCTATTTGTTTCCTGTGGTTTCCTCCTTCATGCAGCTTTGGTGATTCTGACGAAACTTATAGAAACAAAACATAATTTAAATACATGAAAGGAAAAAAATGTAAATATGTGATTTAAATCTATGATTTGAATCCAGGTGAATCCGATTGTGGATGTCTGCTACGGGTTGTGAAAGTATGCATGCAGCATTTACAGTCACATTTGACACTTTGACTCATTTTGATGTGACTGAGATAAACTGAAGTTGACCACAGCTGCTGATCGACTCTGTGCCTCCTTGGATTTCTGCGCCTTTTGCGATTTCCTCTCTTACTGCAGCTAACAGGCTTGCTTGCTGCATGTGATGTGGCAGCACTGAACACAGGTGTGAGCCTGAGTTTTGCTTTTCTGTGTTAGGCTGTGATAAACTGGTGACGTGTCCACGGTACCTTAATTCTTACCTAATATATCATGCCATTCTCTCAGCACACAACAGTGGGATAGTTGGAGTACTTTTTAAATGAACGCGACACATCACCAGAAACGCTCGTCCCCTTTAGATTCAGTTAAATAATGCATGTAGACATTCATTTGTCTTGCAGATATGCGAGTGCTTGGTGCACTGCTGTGATTACTCACCGTCTTTAGTGTGTTATTATTACCTCTGTTTACAGAAGTGACAGTCCAATGAACTTATCTGGAATATGATGTTTTCAAGAGCTAATGGAGACGTGTCTGATCTAGTTTAAAACAAAAACATTGCAGCGATCACAAAGCAATTACTTGGTGGGATTATTGCAAGTGCTGCATGCAGACGGATATGAAGAATCAGCTTTTCCCATCCCAGCACAGTCGTGCAAACCTTCATTTATCTTTCACATCTGATTGGTTTATGTATAATCTCTGGGGCATTGTTATTTACAAACATATATTATCTTTAATAAAGAAACGCAGCAGCACGTTCGCAGTACTGTGACATAGATGGGTCTTTGTAAATGATCGCGACGCTGTCACTGTAACGCAGATGAAAAAGGTAGCACAACTAAATTATTAACATTCAGCCCAGGTTCCTCATCAGTGTGAGTTATCGGGCATAATTAGGACTTTATAGTTTTGGCAGTGACATCTGTGCATAAATTGTCCACAGCGCGCAACAATTATTTATGCCCTCGCCTGCAAGAGGTCATGTATCATGTAGGCTTCTCGTAGCTGCTCTGCTTGTTGCAGAGGAAGATGAAGGACCTGATTACGTACGTCTAAATTAAATAATTACACTTAGCAGATGTTCACAGCTGTATGCGTGCTCGCTAATGTACAACAGTGCGTACGCAACAGAGATGTGGTCTGCTGCAGAAACTCCCCTGCCTCTGTGCATGCTGAGATAAAGCAACAGCCCTCTGACATTAGACATGATCAGAAAGTACAGACGGGACCTCGTAGGATGGGTTGTCTTTCTCAAGATAGAAAAAGTAAAAGCAGATAGCATGACATTTACTGCTGTCTCTTTGTTGATAAAGTGGATTGCTGTGGGGTTTTCTGTGCTACATATATAAGTCAACCTTTAATATCTCAGACGCGGCTTATTGCCTTTTTCTAAACACATCACCACCATTATTTCCAAAAACAGTCGTGTAGGACAGCATGAAGCTTTGACTGCTACAGAAACTATAGACTAATGTTCCCTTCCCTCACCACATACGTTAGCTCTTTTCGTTCCTTCGCTTGCCTCGTGATTTGAAAGATGCTTTCGTTGTTGATGATGGCCGGCGAGGCCCAGCGAGCCGTGTGTGGTTGGGCTGTGAGTGCAATTGTCTGGAAAATAACCGGGACTGGACGTATGCGTCCCTAAGAGGAAGGAAGATCATGACAGGAGTTGGTGAGTGAATGGTGGGTAATGAGAGACTCTCCTTCATTACTGAACAAGAGCCTGTAATCATACCTCTGTCGCGATTCAATGCAACATATGATTGGACAAGATGGGGAACAAAATATTTTACATCAACAAAACTGAACAAGCTGCCAGCTAGGGCTGCCACAAACGATTATTTTGATAGTCGACTAATCAGATCATGGATCCACTGGACGTAAAACGTGCAGCTTATTGCACCAGCAGCATCTGCTCTTATAAAACTATCATTAGCTTACAGCGGGAAATGTTTCAGGTCTGTGCTAACTAAAAATAAAGACAAGATGATAGTTTAATAAACCTTTAATGAAATTTGCAGATTGTTTCGGTTTAATAAACTCAGCCGTCTGCTCCTTGCTATCAACTCTACACAGCTACATTCTCGCCTGAAAATATGTTAAACGTTTATTTTGTGACCCAGAAAGAGCAATAAGAGTAATATTAAAACTAATTAGCTGCCGCCATTGTTGGAAACTGGAATTGGCTGGGCCGCGCTATGAATTCTGGGATAGGTCGGGCCATGAAGGATACTCCCGACCCATCCTTCAAGGACGCATTTGGAGGAGTCTTTGAATTTGGACAGCCTTCATCACGTCGCTGTGACATAATTGGCCTACAAATGTGGCCTCGAGAGGATGCGGCCTGAATCTAGAAACAGCTATGATACAGCTTCTTCTTCTTCTTCGGGGTTTAACGGCAGCTGGCATCCTTGTACATGCAGTGCTGCCATCTTCTGTTTCAGTCCGTTATTACACTCTTAAATCCTGCTACTTATTCCTGCGTCTTTTGGGATCTTACAAAGCTTCAAACGACGCGTCGACTATTAAATCAGTCGACATAATCGTGACTACTCGACTAATCGTGGCAGCCCTTCTGCCAACAAGTGTCATGTTTATAACCCAACCACCAGCACTGAGTAAGGCCCCACTCAGTACCTGCTTCCTCCATTTAATAAGCAAAACAGAACAAAACTTTCAAAGTGTTTTACATCACAATAGATTTTAAACTGAAAACCCAGTGAGCATTGATGAGTTTTACTTCATGTAAAACGGGCACACTGGGCCCCGCTGGCTGCTCCCAGCAGACGTTTGATAACTTGTGTGATTGGCTGCTCTGCCACCTGTGATCCCTGTGTGACAAAGGCTTAAATATGACAGATACAACATAGTTCCTACTCTGTGGCCATGGGCCGAGGCTTGTGCTCTAAAAAGACAATCAATTATGTGCTGGCACTTTTTGTTTGCTTTACCTTGCAGAAATAAGACCTTGCATATTCATCTAAGGAATTTTGCGTGGCTCATTACAGTGGATTATCCGTTGATTAAATCCGGATTAGATCAGCTTTGCCTTACAAACAAAGACACACGATTGGAAAGTGCTCTGCCTTCTGAAGCGGCAGCAGAGACTGCAATAACCAAGCTCCGCAATATAGGACGATGTTTACCAAGTTAAAATAAAATCAGAGGATATTTGAAGTTGTGTAGTTTATTTTGGGCGGGGGGGCAGTGAACATTACACAGAGGAATTTGTTATCTTAACACATAAAATAGCTAATACACAACAAAATTCAGTGCCATTGATGGCCTCTTTCCTTCATCCTCTGGCTCAGTGAGAGAGATGTAATCACTGCAACTTCAGAGTCTGTGGGGAGAAGGAAGAGGAAGGTGGCCTTGGATTGCAATACCTAGAGACAAGAAGGAGGCATCAGCTTATCCTATCAGCCGCAGGCCTCACGGGATTGAACAGATGATGACAGTTATTTAGGGAGCTGTGAAAACAGGCTGCTTTCAGGAATGGCTGAAGAATACTGAGCAAAAAAGGCATTTCTCCAAATGTGTAAGTGTGGAAACAAATGTTTTTGGTGGTCAGGCCTTTGCTCCGAGGGCAGCTAGCATCCTGGGTGGGGAAAGGTAACGTGAAAAGATTTAGTATCTGCTCAGAGTCGAATAATCGCATTCCAAGTTTGTGCATCCCAGTTAAAAGGAAGTCAAAATGTCAAGGCAGTCTCAGGACACAGCATCTGCTCTTAGCTGGCATGTGTGATAAAGTGGGACAGTCCTAATTCACTTTCTGCAAATGTATTTTATAAATACTTCAAGTGCTAATGGCTGTCATCGTGCAGCTCTCTCTCAGTCTCTGCATTCGCGGTACACGCTGGCACGCAGCGTCTTAGGACTTTAATCCTCGGCGAATCCTTCAGGAAAGGATTTCATGGACTTGTGGCTGGTCTCAGTAGCGCTGCCACGAGGAGCTTTGTGATTGTGGCGGACGTGCAGACCTGTGAGTCCTGTGATAGAACAGTGACTCCCAGAGGAAAAGACAATAAAAGGGGTCAGTGGCTGACTTCAAAAACATGGTCACAGAATCAGTTTCATGACTGTAGCGTGGCTCGACCCAGTCACACCGATGTTGATCTCAGCGAGTCGAGGCAGCTGTTCAAAGACGGCTCTCTCGAGGGCTCCGTCCTTATTCCCCTTTAACAACAGGAAGGACTCGTCTTACCAAGCCTTCTTCTAAAGCGTTAATCAGCAGCCCACAGAGAGCTTAGAACACAACGTGTGATCAAAAGGGAAAAGATGAAATAAAATCTGATCCATGATCCAGTACGTGTTCATCTTGTAGTTATATTACTGACTGTAATTTAGTTACTTAGTTCCTGACGTTTGTTTTATCTATGTTTGCAGTACGGTTGTAAAATTGTTACAGACATGAACTGGATGTTCAGATGTGTAATGTTCCTAATATTCCCACACCTGCCAATAAGGATTCGCCTGAACACTTGACGTCTTATGTATCGATTGCACAAGAGGCAACCTTTCATCTTTAGCAACATTCCCACTTTGTCTACGTCTTTCTAGGAACAAAGCTCAGCCAAACACACAGAACTTTTATTTTACCTACAAGTTATTAGTTCAGACTAAAAATTGGATTTAATTTTTTTATGTATCTATGAATAATGCTTACAGTTACAAAACCTCCACGAGTAAATTCAAAGGTGGAGAATGAGTGGATGGAGTGTTTAGTCTTTGTTTAAATATTTAATCACTAATAAGCGGATCGATGGTCCACAGACGTATAAAGAAAAGAAACGAGCAGCAGCATTTCCTGGTTGGATGTTACTGGTGATGTCAGAGTGGAGGCGGGGTCAGGTGTTAATAAGCGTCACAGGAAAGACCTGCACATCATTTATGCTCCTGAAAGCAGGATTTATTTTTTCATATACTTTACAGTTTTTTCTGCTGCATAATATCTGCTTTATTACAACATGGTTATAATGTGTTATAATTCAGGGAGTGACACGTTTTCATTCTCAGGCTGTAACATATTTAAACCCTCTTTTTTTCTATTTGTTTCTATTTTCAAAGCCAATTATTTTTAATAGCTGACAGATCTGGACTGTGGACAGTTTTGCAGCATAAACATATTTTACAGTAGAGCCATGCTGCTGTGCTTTTTGTGCATAATTTGGTTTCCAACAGCGTGCCCGACGCCAGACAGTGAGTCGAGTCTGCGTTGGCACCTGGAGATATGAAGGTCAGCACTGGTTTTCAGCCTTTTCTCTTCTATGTCACGATCACTTTCTTAAATATCGAAGATGAACTCTGCAAAGTCTCGCCTGCACAGCCAGAAGTAAATTGGCGCATAGAGCGTCGCACAAAGGCAGGATCAAGGACTGTGTTGACCAAAGTGCCTCTGAAGAAAAGACCAGTATGGAATGTCCACATTTCCCAGTAAGACTGAACACTGCAGTCTTTTCTTCCATATGCCTTCCTTTAGAGATACAAACAAATATCATCATTCAGCCAGAACAACACAGCACGGTCAGACACTGTTTGACCGTGAGCTGAGCAGTAACACCTGCTCAGGTGAGCAGCTGATTTAACTAAGATGAGCAGCATCACCTCTGGTGGTATATTTATATACTGGTTCTAGTTCCACCCGGGGCCAATAAATGAATTGAATCTCAGCTTGAATGAAATAAAAATAACACTTTTAAGCTCATTAACTAATCTGACTGTTTGCACATCTGGATGTGCAGCTGACAAAGCGCCTGTGGAAATGCTGCTTAGATGTGCGGTCTGTCTGCGGCGGCGCTGCAGACGCCGTTCTCGCGCATTCCAGGCTGACTGTCAACAACCTTCAGGGTCTTTGTTATCTGGCAAGTTCTGCATTGAAATAAATGTATCACAAATGTGTGTGGGGACCGTGAGACTTGGCGCCGGTAGGTTGGAGGTTTAGGGGGTAATGTAGCGTAGCACCTTGTTATCGAGCTGAAGGACTGGGCCTTTTGCATTATGTAACGTTTATTTTCCTTCCTCTTCATCTCTGCCTCCCTGCTGAGTTATAACACTTGTGTTGACTCATCAGAGAGGAAAAAAGAAAATTACATATACCATTATTTTAAATGTAGCTGCTTATGTGCTGGAACCAGACCACAGGTTATTAGAAGCTCATTAGTACGTCGTCATTTCCCCAAAAAACAAAAGTCAGTCGGGCATCACTGTCCTTTGCTATCAGCACAATGCGCTGCACATACATCTAGTTGGCAGGCACAATAATTTGGCTTTGTTTGTTGTAGCAGGAGGCGCGAGGCTTCGAAATAAGACTTTTAATTTACTATTTCTCTCCCTCTCTGCATTTGGAGCAGAACTTATGTACACTTCCCCAGGCTTGTGCCATCTGTTTCACCAGCAGTCTCAGTAGGCAGGAAACAGACACAACAAATACCGCGCGCGCCTGTGCACTTGGAAAGAGTCGTTCCCACGAAGCCACGATATGCTTTTAAAAGTCTCTGCGATTAAAAATGGCTTTTGTGTCAAAATGAAATCGGCGCATAAAGGCAAAGTCGTCTTCGCTGCCCTCAACGTGTCATGTGCTCACGTTCAGCTCTGCGCTCGCTGCGTTGCCCTTCCTCCTGCCGTTTAACACGTTTCCACATGCTGCAGCGTTTTGTCTTAAGCAAAACCGTTAGCGGGAAATTTTGGTTGCCTGGTGACAATCTCGTACCCACACTATGTCTCACGCTTGTCAGGAGTGATGCACTGGGAGGAGCACGTCGCTTCTTTGTCTTTGCTCTCACAACCTCCTTCTCAACAGCTAAGCTGCACTGACACATTCCCCCTTTTGTATTCCCTCCTAGTACAAGTGTTGTAAAGGACAGCGTCCCAGCTTGTCACCTGCAAAACCGAAGAAAAGAGAACATTTCATAAACTTGACGTGCTTGCTGTCATGGAACCGCTGTGACATTTAAGTGCTAAAAGCTACATTATCTCCCTGCTGCTGCAGCAGAGAACAAAGCATCAGTGTGATATGAGCTTAAAGTCAAAGTAAACACAGAGGCACGTACCTGCCGTGACAGCCAATCAGAACATCATCCCAGTCGTTGTGCTCAGAGTGCTTTATCTCACACTTAGATGGCAGCCAGGACTTCTTTCTGCATCCGGATGAACCCGAGACAATAACCTTCATTTTTTAATTGTGCATAATCTAACAGTGAAATGAACGAGCTAAAACCATCACCGGCGTTGTAGTTCAGTGATTACTCAAGGGGAAGCTGGGTTAGTGCCAGAGGATAGTTAGAGCAAATACATGTCCTCCCAACAGCTATGTGTATTATACTTTAACCATGGTCCTCATTAAAGTGTCCTGCGAGGCAAAAAATGGCTTATTTACAGGCTGATGATCAATTGATTTACCCCGTGGGCCAGCACACCAATTTGGGCCCTGGAACTTATTAAATAGTGTGAAATATATATACATAAATGCAAAGGTCGAGGCTTCTCACTAAATCTATCCAGAGCCTTTTTCTTTGAAGGGCGTGTGGTTGGTTTGCAGTGTCACCACCGCGCCTTCACTTTGGATTATTACTTTTTAAATCTGATAACAGCTGGAGACACAAACCAAGAGAGTCTGAAGATTTCTGTGTTTATTCATGAGAAATCATTCAAGCATGAACTGTTTGGAAAAATATGAAGGAATTCTGTAAGTCGCTCAAACTTAAGGTAGGAAAGGAGTGTCCTGATTGGGTGCTTCCATCTGCACTTGTTCATGGAGCTGTTCGCACTGTGGACCTGAATCAAACGTTTATGGGCTGCAGCATGGTGGTTCAAGGTTCAAGGTTCTTTATTTGTCACATGCATAGTTATACAAGTATAACACACAGTGAAATGTAGCCTGACACGCTCCTCGACATGTGCAAAAAAATGGGGGGGAGTAGAGGAAGAACATTATATATACCGTAATTGTCGGGCTATAAGCCGCTACTTTTTGCACAAGCTTTGAACCCTGCGGCTTTTAGTCAGGTGCGGCTTTTCTATGGATTTTCCATGATTTTTGTGATATCGTAAGAGGATTTGTTTTGTTTGTTCCGCTGTTGTACGGCACTACGTTGCCTGGCGGAAGGATCGGGGTTCAAGAGTGGTATGTTAGTCACATGTCCGTCCGCCAGGCAACATAGTGCCGTACGAAGTAGCGCGAAAAACAAACTTCAAAGTAGCGCTACGCGTTCAGCGGGAGGCGTGGATGACGAGCGGCGATAAACTTGCGAAAAGCAAGTTATGCCCAACTCCACCGGTGGATTCTGACAGCGTGGAAAAGTGCGAAAACATCCACGATCACCAACGGATTTTGAAGGGCTGAATGCTGCATGATGAAGAGGAGGACACCGCCACGGCCCTTCTGAGGGTGTTCGACTCTGACACTGACAACGAGGATTTGTTTGGTTTTGAAAGTGACAACGAAGGAGAGAAGCGGAGAGTGGATGACGAAGCCATCCTGAGCCTGTTTGTATCCGACATTGGAGAAGAGGACTTTGGTGGTTTTAGAGCGCAGGAAGAAGAGAAAGATGGTGAATGACTGACTTTTCTTCTTGTTAAAGCCGTGTCACTGCACCTGAGCCTAAAAGGTAGTCCGGATCTATTGTTCTGGTGTGCTGTAGGTTATTGTTATGTACTACATGTGCAAATATGTACCCATAACTTGTTTTTCAAAATATTAATAAAAGGGGTGTGTCTCCAAACAGCCATCTCTTTCCTGACAATTCCCTTTGTGCATATTCTCTTACATATGATAAGTCAACATTGAAACACCTGCGGCTTTTAGTCAGGTGCGGCTAATGTATGTACAAAACAGGATTTTCCCCTGATTTTAGCTTGTGCGGCTAATATTCAGGTGCGCTTTGTAGTCCGGGAAATACGGTATATATATATATATATATATATATATATATATATATATATATATATATATATATATATATATATATATATATAGGATGAGACAACGAACATCCAAGAATACATTGG
Organism: Mchenga conophoros; assembly: GCF_057382185.1. Classification (NCBI taxonomy): domain Eukaryota; kingdom Metazoa; phylum Chordata; class Actinopteri; order Cichliformes; family Cichlidae; genus Mchenga; species Mchenga conophoros. Next base: position 38,071,219 of record NC_140541.1, read on the forward strand.
GAAGATGGCCCCAACTGACCAAGTGCTCAGTGAATACCTCAGGCAGCAGAAACCCAAGAAAGAGGAGGGAGACGAGGAACCATCATGGAAGGACAGGCCCCTGCACGGTATGTACCACCGGCAGATAGAGGAGGTGGCTGATATCCAGAAATCCTACCAGTGGCTGGACAAAGCTGGACTGAAAGACAGCACAGAGGCACTAATCATGGCAGCACAAGAACAAGCTCTGAGTACAAGATCCATAGAGGCTGGGGTCTATCACACCAGGCAAGACCCCAGGTGCAGGCTGTGTAAAGATGCCCCAGAGACAATCCAGCACATAACAGCAGGGTGCAAGATGCTAGCAGGCAAGGCATACATGGAACGCCATAACCAAGTGGCCGGCATAGTGTACAGGAACATCTGTGCCGAGTATAACCTGGAAGTCCCGAGGTCAAAATGGGAGATGCCCCCAAGGGTGGTGGAGAATGACCGAGCTAAGATCCTGTGGGACTTCCAGATACAGACGGACAAAATGGTGGTGGCTAACCAACCGGACATAGTGGTGGTAGACAAACAGAAGAAGACGGCCGTAGTGATCGATGTAGCGGTTCCCAATGACAGCAATATCAGGAAGAAGGAACACGAGAAGCTGGAGAAATACCAAGGGCTCAGAGAAGAGCTCGAGAGGATGTGGAGGGTGAAGGTAACGGTGGTCCCCGTGGTAATCGGAGCACTAGGTGCGGTGACTCCCAAGCTAGGCGAGTGGCTCCAGCAGATCCCGGGAACAACATCGGAGATCTCTGTCCAGAAGAGCGCAGTCCTGGGAACAGCTAAGATACTGCGCAGGACCCTCAAGCTCCCAGGCCTCTGGTAGAGGACCCGAGCTGGAAGGATAAACCGCCCGCAGGGGCGTGCTGGGTGTTTTTTTTTTTTAGTTTTTTTTTTTTAATGGTATATACTAGGGGTGGGTTTTTATAATCGATTCATCGATTAAAATCGATTCTGGCTTGGATAACGTAAAATCGATTCATTAAAATCCTGAATCGATTTTTTAATATAAATTTATTTTGTCCGAAATGCCAGAATCTCTGGTGACATCTCACAAAATTTCAACAACCACCAAACAGTAAATGAGAGCAGGTACAGGGATTCTGCACATAGACTTAAACACACAGCGCGACCCGCGGATCAGAATCAGTGAGATGTCGCCTTTCTCACAGTCGGGGCTGAAAGCCGACAGCTCGCTGATCCGGGTCCGCGCTTTGTGTTCACGCCCTTTATGCGCTGATTCTAAAGCTGTTAGTTTGATCTCTCTCCAAACAATATTGACCGAATCAGCAGCAAAAGAAGATCCAAACGCTTCACATAAACATCGTCATGAATTCACTCTTTTACTGTTTTGCTTCCATTGCGATGCGCAGCTCTCTCTCTCTCTCCCTCTCCCTCTCTCCCCCCCCCCCCCCTCTCTCTCGAACAGTTTCGCTTTCTTCATTATTCGCTTGCTTGTTACACAAGTCTACTGTTGTTTACAGCGCTGTCGGCCGCTGTTTTTTCCCCTTTTACATTCTTCTGAAAAGAAAACCTCATTTCTGCTGTTCAATACTGAACAAATTGAAACTTTTTAAAATTATTCAAAATGCAAAATGCTTAGCCGTGTCTCTAATAAAACCGCTGTAACGTCAGAGGTAATGTTGATTAATTAATGGTTTTCTTTCGTTTTTGATGTACTGCAGAATATTTTTATAAAATCCCAGGCCAGGAAAATCACCTTCATGTTTTTCTGTGTTTTATCTTCAGCTACTTTGACACAAAGGCATCTGCTGTGATGCTCACACCTTGGATAAAGTCTTGAGAGTGTCAGCTTCCTTTTTATAGATACAAAAATATGTAAATGTCGTGATCTGAATTATATCTCTGACTGTCAAAATTTCCCAGATTTAAATCGAATCGAATCGAATTAAATCGAATCGTGGATCGAATCGATTCGGGACCTTGTGAATCGGAATTGAATCGATTCTAGAAATCAGTGACGATACCCAGCCCTAGTATATACACTGGGTGAATGTGCAGTAGTAGCAGCAAGCAGGTGAATTCTGTACATTAATATGAATAGACATCTGACTATTTTACAGGATAGACAATATAAACATATTTAAAATTAAAGGAATTGAAATGTACATTGTGCCTTGGTTTAGTGTCTGGAAGAGTCCTGTCTCAGTCAATTATAGATGATGTGAGAGGGCGGGTGTGTGTGTTTAGGGCACGGATGGCTTGGGGATAGAAGCTCCTCTTGACTCTCTCTGTCCTTGCCCGGAAGATGCGGAACCTTCTACCAGATTGCAGAAGTTGGAACAGTTTGTTGCCAGGATGGGACGGGTCCTTCAGTATCTGCACTGCTCTAGTCCGGCATCTCCTGGTGTAGGTGTCCTGAAGCGGGGGGAGAGCAATCCTGCAGCAGCGTTCTGCTGTACGGATCACTCTCTGGAGAGCTTTTTGGTCCTTCACACAGCTGTTCCCAAACCACGATGTCATGTTCTGTGTGAGGATGCTCTCCACAGCGCCTGTATAGAAAATCCTGAGGATCTTTGGAGAGACCCTGAACTTCCTCAGTTGTCGTAGGTGATACAGGCGCTGCCTAGCCTTTTTGGTCTGGACCTGAATGTGGGCAGCCCATGTCAGGTCTGAGGAGATGTGGACACCAAGATACTTGAAGGACTGCACCCTCTCCACTGGAGCTCCATTGATGATAATGGGCTTGTAGTCTCTGTGCTGACCCCTTCTGAAGTCCACCACCAGCTCCTTCGTCTTGCCGACGTTCAGCTGGAGGTGGTTGTCCTGGCACCACGATGCCAGATTCTTCACTTCGTCCGTGTAGGCCGCCTCATCGTTGTTGGAGATGGCACCCAACACCACTGTGTCATCCAGTGGTGTTGGGTAAGTTACTTTAAAATAGTAACTTAGTTACATTACTAGTTACTTCTCTCAAAAGTAACTCAGTTACTTCAAGTTACTCGTTACTTTCAAAGTAACTAGTTACTAGGGAAAGTAACTTTGGTTTTACTCAGAATTCTCTTGTTAATGTGTTGCTTCCATAACTTTGCCAGTCTTCTAGCTTGCTTACTTGCCACAGTGCACTGTGCCACCTACCAATAGAAAGGAAAAGATAATGTGCACATTTCCACGAGAGAAATCCCACGCCTGGACCGTCATTGACTGCTGCCATGATTCTAGCCTACGTCACAGCGTCATGTGCGCCTTTTACATCCAACACAAAAACTGCAGTCGTGGTGCTTTGATTGTACTCAGAACTCGGAAATTCTGCCTTCTGAATAGGAAGATGTAGGCAACAGCAGACTGAAGATGAGCTGCATACAGGGCTGGACTGGGACAGAAAATTGGCCCGGGCATTTTGACTAGAGACCGGCCCACCATTATAGGAAAAATCATAAAGCCTTTGAATGATAATAAACGCTGTTGTGACAGTGATGTACACTGTTCTGATGGTATATATGTATCAATCTATCAATCGTTTGTTGTAAGATTCAGATAATTATTTTTTAAAAGCGAGACATTTTAAACGAGAATAAGAAAGAAAAGTATTTCTTTGTGCCCCCCTCTCCCTTTTAATGCCCTACATGGACCCCTGGCAACACTTTGCTAGACCCGCCCCTGCACAGTTACCAGCTGTCAGCTACTTAGAAAAGGATCCTGGTGTTATTTGTCTCTCAGAAACACTTCATAACTTCAACTCATTCATGTCACCTAAAAGGTAAACCTGTTTCTCCATCACAGCTCTGATGATTCAGTAAGGACATCTCCTGGTTTCATCTTCATGTTTCCCTCTCACCACATATACAAACCATATCATGACCAGCAGCTTTACAGCTGTGGCTCCAGCAAACATCAGCTGATACTAGAAATTAATATTAAATAAATTCTAACAACAGCTGATCAAGCTTAAACGTGCTGCTGTTGTTTAGCGCGACATCCGCTGGTTTCCTCTTTCGGCGCAAAGTGGGCGATAAACAAACAAGAGAGCCGATCAGCTGATCATTGATCAGTTTCATGATTGAAGTAGCAACAGGAGAGGGAGGGGGAGAATGAAAAAAGAAGAGGCAGCTGTGCAGCGTAAAGACACAGAATAACTCCAGCTTTGTGCCTTTTTCATTGTAGCTGAATTACGGGACAAACTGTTCCTTTTCACCTCAATAAGAAATAAGTAATATTTTCTCTGAATACCAGACGGGACGGTTGGCAACTCTAATAACTTATGAACAAAATAAAGTTCAACATCATTAACTTCATAGCACCCACCCAGCTGTATAGAAACTCCGTCATGCTAGCTAGCACGCAGTACGGAAAAAGTCAGCATAACGAAAATAAACTCCACCTAAACTTGGTTCATATCTGACCCAGAGAGACTGCAGGTCATAACTTCTTACCTGAAGTTCAGTTCACACTTGGACCGGCGGCCGCCTCGGGTCTCTTTTCCTTCTGCGTCCCTTTTCCTTCATCCACCTGCTGGCCTCCACCACTTGCTAATGTTACTGAATCTGTGGAAGCTCCGCGATGCCACCACACGAAGTAACGAGTAACGAGCCTATCTAAATCCCAGTAACGAGTAACGCGTTCCTGATTTTGGCATAATAACTAGTTACCGTGCTCGTTACCACAATAATAACGTAGTTACTGTAATGCGTTACTTAATAACGCGTTAGTCCCAACACTGGTCGTCAGCAAACTTCACAATGGTGTTGGAGCCATGGGTGGCCACACAGTCTGAAGTGTAGAGGGAGTAGAGCAGTGGCGAGAGGACACACCCCTGAGCTGCTCCTGTGCTGTTTCCATAATAATAATAGTGGAGTGTTAAACAGACTAACCACATGTGCCCCAGGAGTTAATATTAAAAGTCAAACTGCCATCTTATTTAAATGTCATGTACAGATTGTTTCATAAAGTGTGTGTCAGCAGGTTTGTTATAATAAACTTTTACAGAAACGTTTTCAGCCACAAGGCTTCAAGACGGGTTTAGTTAAAAGAAACCACAGAAGATGAGAGACAAATGGCTCGTCTATTGTGTTTCTTCTGCAGAAAATCTCTTTAAAGAACAGCTCCAGTTCTTTCTAAAAAAAACAATAGCGACATGCCCATCTGTACTCTGAGAGGTTTATTTGTTGCTGTTGTTATTCCTCCCTAAAGCAATTTCAGTGTAAGTGAAATCCACACTTCCCATTTTGTGCAAAAGCAGCATTCAGTTCAGCAGCAGGATAATGTGAGGCCCTGGCAGTTATACAGCTGTAGATTCATACAAGTCACATGTCTTTCAGTAATAAAGCCAGGACCACACACACACACACACACACACACACACACACACACACACACACACTTCAAACAATGCTTTAAGGACATTTTGTATCGACTTGTGTTTCACAGCCACGTATCTGTGTGAGGCCCTGAAGTGATATATTAAGATGATTTTTGAGACCAGTGAACAAAAACACATATAAGATTTTTCATTTGTTGTATTTTGAGTTAAATCACATCTTAATTCCAAATTCAGCGCAAACACTAATTAAAACACATCTCTGGCTCCAGCCGTGCTGAAGCTCACTTCACTGGGAAGAAGCCAGTCTTCCCATCACGTCCATCCTGTGATCCAGCGTCGCGGTGATTAACTGTCAGATGTTAAACGAGCGCACTGACAGCAACACGTTATAAATGAAGACGCTTGTAAACCGATGTTGGAGATGCCCATGACCATTCAACCTTTTCATATAACTCACAGAAGCGAGTGTGAGAGCTTCTTCTGAAATTAATCGAAGCAGCTTGTATGATCCATGTACAGCACAGTGACTGATGAATGAGCTCTGTGTGTATTTCTGTTAGAAAACTTCATTTCTACAGAAACACTGTGTTTGTGTGCAAAGTAAACATCTGCATTAGTTTTTATTATTAATATAATTAACAGCAAATATTTAATAACATTTTCATGCATGTCTTGATTAATAATGTTATTTGATGTGTTGTAGACACATTAAGTGTCTGTTTGTTCCAGCATCAGATCCTGTGCAGGTTTCCAGCTGACAGTGAATTCAGCACGTTTCCATAATAATAACTGGTCCCATTCATTCAGGCTGTAAACGACTGTGTATTTATGTCTTTAATGAAACTGCAACACAGTGACTGATTTTAATGGCATCATTATTCTCACTGAATACTCATTTTAAGCTCCAAATGCAGTTCATTGTATTTTTAATACTGTGACACTGACTGTGGAATATTTACATGACATTATTAACATTAACACCATATTACTCATCACTGTGTTCACTTATTTGTTTACTGGTTTTCAGTTAATGGAAACTGTCAGTTTTTTCTTTTTCTTCGTTTGTCTTTATTCTGTGAAGTGCTGTGTCATTATTCTGTCCTGCGAGTGCTTATTTCTCTCCAGAGGCTGATGTATTGATTCTTTGCTGTACAGTATATGGCTGTCACGGATGCCAACACCTGCCTTATTCCTCTGTGCAGCAGAATGAAACTGGGAATTATGTGTGGGAATAGATTTGATGGAATACTCAGTATAATTTACAGGAAATAATAAGTCATTGCACACAGGAAATGAGTCAGAGGGGCTCTGTGAACATTATTATTTGGCTCTCACTGACTGCACCCAGCACATGTAGCAAGTAGCAAATAATGGGGATTTTCATTTGGTTGATTTTGACCCGGACAATGTTTTATTCAGCGGAAAGGCACTCAATCTGGACTATTAATGCAACAAAGGTGAGACAAGATTTAAGGTTTTGACATCAGCACAAATACTTAAACAGGCATTACATTTTATTTCTATTTTATTATCATTATAATAACACATGGAGAAGTGTAATTTTACATTCATTCTACTTTTAGTAGAGCCACGTTTCAGGAGTACGCTAAAGAGGATCAACAGATAATAAAGACATCAAAGGTTATGCTCCTGTCACATGTTCACGCCAACATGTGCAGCTATGTTTTCCATTCATGCAGTCTGCATGTAGATCAGGGCCTGGACTGGACAGTCAGACGCACTAGATGTGTTTGGAAATTCATTCCTGGAGTTTTATTGTGTTTTGAAGAAGTTTCAGAAGCAGAGACAAAAACATTTCAGTCTTTTTTATAAACAAACTGTTTGTCAATATGAATGGTTTTGGAAAATTCTGTAACAGACTGAATGATCTGTGTGGTTTGACTGGTTCAGTCGATGACGTCATCGTTTAACCGGTCAGAGTGGGCACGCTCAGTTTTGCGCAACTATTTTTAAACCCCTGTAGCTCTGCAACCACGTAAGCTAGTGCAATATTTTGTTTTGCATATGAAACTGGAGGAGTTGTACTTACATCTTATGCCATCAGCTTGTCCTCGGTCACGGTTTCCTTCCACATAAAGCTTTGCAAAAACTGCATAAAAAGCACTTGCAGCAACAAAAACATAATATTCCAAAAACACGCTTTGCCGATCCGATCAGCTGTTTGTAACACTTCCTACGTCCATCAGCGCGAACTATCGCATGTCTGCCATGACCTGCCCGAAACCGGAAGTGACGTCATTTTCGCGGAAATGTAGTTTTTTACCATCAGGGCCTCATGAGCCTATACTGGTGTTTTTAAAAGTTATGTTTGACTTTATGACTTTCTGTGTCGTTTCTGGGATGCTTAGGACTCATATTGCACTGCTGGAAATAGTTTATTTTGATGCAGATGCTGCTTTTTTGCAAATTTGCAGTATAATATTTATTTTTGTTTTTCCTGCAGTGTATAAAAATTGTTGTATTTCAAAAATAAAACTATGAAGACACTCAAAATAAATTTCCTGTGGTGGGAAACTATTTTGTGCAACTTTTTTGTATTTAAAGTTTTGAGGGATAAGCCTCTTAAATTTCTCTAACTAGAAATATATGTTAAAAAAACAAAAACGATTTTAAATTTTTTTGGAGTTTATTGCACATTTTTGCAATTTATGTAATTACTATGCACTTAATGCAGACATATTATTAAAATTTAGGCTGTAATGGTTGTATTGATGTATAGCAACTTGAAATGCTCCCAAAAATGGCTCCACACCATGTAAACATATAATATAAGCTCTGGCGGACTTGGTTCTATGGTAGGTCTTAAAGGGTTAAGGGTTTGGCTGTTTCACTGTGTGATGGTTGTTAGTGTGGTGACCCACCAGGATCAGGTGCAACACCCTGTTGGGGTTTTTTAAAAAGCTGTTGTGTTGCAAGTTTAAGAATTGATCATGTCAAAAGAACAAAAATATTACCAGTTACATATGGCCTGCCCAGTATACGCGTCTTACTGGCCTGTTTTTCCTGTTAACGGTTACACTATTTAAAAATAAAAAAAAAAGTTTTATAAAAACTTTAGATTATGGTTTGGAGTCAAACGTGTTAATCTTTCTTCACAAACAACGTTTTCTTTTGTCCTTAAAACGAAAGGAACTTTTAGCCCGGTATTTATGTTAACAGCAGTTTTTATTTTAGAGCCACTTCAAGAGAAGATGGCACAGGGACAAGGCCGCGTGGAAACGCTTGCACAGCAGTAAAGTGATGGTCTTTTGTCCCTTTTGATGCTGAGGAAGTCTGCATGAGTTATAAGGCACAACATATATTTCTTTTAATCTATCAAAGATTAAACATTTAGTCATCCTGTAACGCAGAAAGTTTGTTTCACTGTGTGGAGGAGCGCAGTCCTTGAAGGCTCTGAGTAGTGGGAAATAATGCCTCTTTGTTGGGGGGGGTCAGACAAACACAGAAGGAAAAAAAGCAGCTCTTTCAGCTGAATGCAGCATTTCAAATACCAAGGATGTAAAGGTCACACAGGAAAATAATTCTTTTAAATAGCCCTAACTACCACTGGGCCTTTCATAAAGAGGCCATGCTGAGGAGAGCTGTGCTTTAGGCTTGTTCAGATGTAGCTGTGATGGCAGCAAACTCATGTTTACCACATTGCACATAATCAGCTCGCATTTTTGTAGTTCACTTTGTTGCCAGGGAACTGTTGAAGTCTCAGCAACATGCTTTGGATGACGCACTTATTTTGTGACAAGTAGCGGCAGTGCACATTCATAAGCCGTCCAAGGTTTGTCTGCCTTGTTGGTGCAAACAAATCACGCTGAGGGTTTGGAGGCTCGTCAGCGGCGCTCTCACATGGTAGAAATATACTGTTCAGCCACAGCATCACGGAGGCCAGGCAGGATAATGCAGGCATGACAGCAGTGACTTCACATCATATATGTGCTGATGGGTTAGCCATTTATAGGACTTCTAGATTCACACAAACACACAGCTGATACAACTGGAATATGAATACACCCTTTACACTGAGGGTATTCTTCCACACCTGTGACACAGCTTATGAGCGATGTGAGAGATTTATGTTACCACCACGTGCTGCAACCTTTTTTACTGTGAATCCTGTGAGAGTCAGTCCTGCTGCTACTACTGCTATTAGCAGGGTCACAGTGTGCAACACACCAAGATCAGCTACGATGGCTGTGGCTAACGACACAAACACAAAGCTGGCTGGAGCTGAAGTCCCACAGCATTTATACCAGCAGGTTCCTGAGGTCCACTGACCATCTCAGCCCCACAACAGCCCACAGGTTGTTTTAGTTTTAGCCTGTGTTTACTGTGGCAGAAAAAGTATTTTAACACAGCAGAGAACGGGAGCGTTTACTCTCATTCAAAGTAAAACCTGCTCAGCTCCGTGTCACGTGTCAGCGTTCCTAAATGTCCTTTCAGGAATATTTCCCTGGGTTTCTCTTGGACAGCTAGCTGTGTCTCTGCTCCTGCTCTGTGTCTGCCGTCTGCACGGCTCGGCTCTTTTTTCACTGCAGTTTGCATGAATGTGGTCGCCCATCGGCGTGAAATGACTGGTTTTCATACAGAATTAGTCCACGGAGTAATCCGCCGTCGCATTTAGCTTTTTGAGCTCTTATTGCTACAGGGCAAGTTAGTCTCTCGCCTGCACGCTGGTGCGTGTGGATGAATATGCTGGGTGATTAGGTCAGCTGGCAAGTTTTTTTTCCAAGTTCTGTGTTTACTTAAAGTCAGACTCGACACAGAAATGACTCGTGTCAAATATCATTTGTAGCAGCGTCACTCTTCTTGTTTCCCCGTACAGTATATCTGCAGTGATGAAACATGGATTCACTGCAGCCGCTCATATATGAAACACAGCAGGTGAAATAAACTAGAATAATCATTTAATGCCACATGTCTGAACCATGAACCAATCACTGCTCGTGTTTATTGTCTCACTGACATGCAAAGATGTTTTTCTCTGCAAGTAAAGTGAGAAAGCACTGGCCTGCACTGGCCTGCACTGGCCTGCACTGGCCTGCACTGGCCTGCACTGGCCTGGCCTGCAGGTAAAGCACAGCGCAGTGAACGCTGTTGCCGTCCCTGCTGTTCTTGATATTTTGGCTTTTGATCAGATTGAGCCAAATGATGTGCACATGTTACACGGCTCATGATTAGATTAGAGATTTATGCAGAGACGATAACGAGTTTAAAGATGAGAAATGTGTTCTGTACAATAGCTAATATCACTGTAATTGCAGGATTTACTACAAAAGAGCCCGATGCTGTTACAAAGCCATTATGGGAACAACATTGGTGTTGCCTCAGGTCGGGCGTTACCATGCCTCTTTGATCGCCAACTTTAACCATAAATTAAGGAAATGAAATCTTTATTTCTAAGGGATATGATAAATCCCTGTACTTGCTAGTTCAAGCAGCTTCCCCTGCTGATAGGCTCTGTGTTATTTTCTTTTATGAATTCATTATTCCACACAAACTGGCAGCAGCTCAGATTAACATGATTATCATAATGAACATTGCAGCTGAAATTCCCCCCTAGAAGCCTCTCATTTTACATTAAATAGAGGTATTAGTTTGGCCCAGCTGGTTTCTCCTCATTCACTTCTCAAAGTAGGAAAATAGCACCATGATTTTTAATTAACGTGTATAAAAAACCCTCATATATCCAGTTTCTTCTGTGTATGCAAATGAAGGCTGTAGACGAGCTATTCCAGCCGTCACAGGGTAACACAGAGTGACAAACACCTCTGACCTCGTCAGATTCACTCATTAACCTAACACGCATGCCTGTGGACGGCGGGAGGAACCCACGCAGAACATGTGAACTCACAGAGATCGGGTCAGGCCAGGATTCAAACCAGCAACCCTTTGGTTGTGAGGTGGCAGCATTAACTCTACTGTGAATGATTTTTAATACGCCTGAGGCTGTTTGGGTTTGTTTTAAAGGGAAATCGATTAATTCCAACATGTCAGCGTTTGTATTGTTACCGTGCTGACATTAACGCTCATTATGGGCGTTCCCAAGATGAGTGTGTGAACCCGGTCTTTTTCCAGGCTGGACTGATTGTGCAGGAGACATGTTTTATGACCAAGAAGTGGGTGCACACGTCTGACACATACAGGGTCAAATATGTGGCAGCTTGCACATCCCAACCCCCTCGTGTCCGCATGGAGAGGTGCAACAGTGCAGCAGCTCGGTGCATTAATGGAAACACAAACAGAGGAGGAGGATTAAGCCACACAGGAGCATTCATGAAGGATCACTGCGAGCTGCTAGATGCTGATATGTTAACCGGGGAAACGCACCACTGAGCATCTGTTTAGCCTTTAAAAACATCGGAGCATCTTTTGTGTGACTGTAGAGAGTATTTCTAAAAGTATACATGAAGGAGGTGTGGATGCAAATATAATCGTATTAGCCAAATACTCGCGATGTTTATGTTATTTTTTCCCCAGATTTGGAATCTTTACATCTCCAATAAATAAACAAAAGTATGACAAACTAGGGCTGCTCGATTATGGCAAAAATGATAATCACGATTATTTTCACTGAAATTGAGATCGCGATTATTTGACAGATGGAAAATTCTGTCAATGAGAATAAATTTAACAGATGAAAAATTTGAGCTATTTATTTTTCCAAGGTTGAAATTTTGAAAAATGTTTTTCTTTTGGCTAAAAATCATTTTTATCTTTTTAAGTTACAGAGTTACAGAATATTATATACACACACACACACACACACACACACACACACACACACACACACACACACACACACACACACACACATATATAAATAAAATATACGAAGGGGATAAATAGAATAAATAGGAATAAAAAATAAAAATACAAGTGAATTGCACATTTCAAGTATTGAGGTCTATTGCACTGTTGACTATTAACAAAGGTATTGCACAGTGAGGTGAAGAGGCACTACAGCTTAGTTGTTCCCCCCTCCTTTGTCCTCCTGTTTCCCCTCCCTCTCCCCTCCAGAGAGGAGTTAAACAGTCTGATGGCGTGTGGGACAAAGGAGTTTTTAAGTCTGTTAGTTCTTGTCTTGGGGAGAAGCAACCTGTCACTGAACAGACTCTTCTGGTTGTTTATGGCCGTGTGCAGAGGATGCCCAGCATTGTTCATAATGTCCAGCAGTTTCTTTAGTGTCCTTTTCTCTGCCACTGTCACCAGAGTGTCCAGCTTCATGCTGACCACAGATCTGTTATCTGTTCATTATTAGTAGTATGTGTCTTTACATATAATAACACAGGCAGCTGTTTAGTGCGCAGTGGTTTCATTTTAAATGAACTACTTTGCGTTGGGATTGAATTTTGCTCTTTTCTGGTCATATTTTTCTAAAATCACACAGGTGAGCTTATAGGCCTGTAACACCTGAACCTCTAACAGCTTAGACAGAATAAACAATACAGTTGGTGTCTTTGGCTGAGACCCCGATGGATCTGTAATGCTGACCAGTGAAAATGATCACATTTCTTTCCACCTCTCACTAGTTGCCTGAAAAAATGCATTGATGATTTTGCCAGATCAGACGTTTTTGTGGTGAATAAATGTGGTATTTAAAGCGATTTGTCCCAGAGATGATACAAACCTGTGGCCAGTCGCTCGGCTCTGCAGTCGCTCTATAAAAACCTGTGAGAAGCTCAGACGTGAACCTTTCTTTCCTGGAAGCAGGTCTTAGTGGGTGTGTTAATGTCAGTAAGGGGGCTCGTGCTGATTTGCACCTTTGTGGCTTATTGGGACACTAACTGGAAATCAATCAGTGATATGAATTATACTTTAACGTTAAATATCTGCTCTGAAAGAAGTGTGTGGCAGCAGGTATGGCCCCGCTCACAGTAACACAGCTGCACGCTTTAATCTTTATCACACAATTTTTATTTGTATTTATTTTTGGCATCTGACTGGGGTGCACATTTCCTCTGTTTAAGGTTTTATGTTTGTCAGACGCTCATTCCAGCTGACATTATTTTATACAGATTAATATGGCTAATAATTTTTAATCTTGTGCTTTATTCTGTGGATCTCACTCTTCAGTTCGACCCTTTAGACACTTAGTTTGGTGATTTCAAAGACGATGTCAGGCGCTTAAAGAGACGGTCTTCATTTCTAATAATCTACAGTGAACATATATGATGAAGCCTAATCCTCTACTGTATATTCCACTCCAAGCGATCATCCAGTGTAGTACAGTAGGCTGCCAATCCACAAAGGAGTTGTGGCACCTCAGCCATTGAGAGACCATCTGTGTTCCCCTGTATGACAGCTCAGAGCCGCTGAATATTCATGCACCATCCCTCCGCTTATCGCATTAGATTAGAACCCATGCGGCGAGAAAGGAAAGGCAGAGGAGGACAACACTGATATGTTGTCAGAGACCCTTACAGCTGTGTGTTAAATAGCAAATTAGCCAAATGGACACTGGAGCAGCGAGTCCCTCTCTCTGCGTGTGTCCTGAAGCGTTTCCACTCAAAGCTTTACTTCACATTTAACGCCCAACAGAAGGAGATGTGTTTGAGGTGAGAGTGTGTTGTTTCCAAATGCACGAGGTGTACGTGCATTTTATATTTCTCAGTACATAACTAGAATGCACAAAACCCCTAGCAGTGTTTTAAACATGAAGAGTTACAGATTCAAGATCCGTCTTGTAGAGAGGAAGTTAGGTTTCAGATCCATGAAGCCTCTGACAGCTGAATCTGAAGGACTCGTGTTCCAAACACATTCTGGGTCCCAGCTGACACGGCTGCTGTTCATGTGAAATATAAACTCTCAGAGACAAGGTCACATAGAGCTGACTTACCTAAATGTGGCATAAAGAGTGGGAATCATCAGCGCTTGAAGGGCTTAAAGCCAAGACACATTCATTAAAGAACATCGCTCGTCACCATTTCAAGGTAATAAAATCCTTGGAGAAGAAACGAACATGTCCACATGTTCCCTGTGTGAATCTGCAGGGCTCTTTCCTTGGAACAACCACATTAATTGCTGCATTCGTAACTTTACAGGATGACAGGTGACAGATAATCATCCGGTCAGCGCGGTCCGAGTGTGCCGGGATGGGGGACTCTGGGGATTGTTACAGATCTCATCACATGCACGATAAATCTTCCCATTAAGTGCCTGCAACAGCACACTGGTAATTGATATCAATGTAGTTAAGGTGGTGCTGTGACACATTTACTGTGCCGGTGTATTGGTCAGCTGTGTTTTATGTGCTCTGGTGGCTGCTGCGTGAACGAGGGTCACCTACGGGCCTCGTGAATCCTTAAACAGCTGCTCCGTGCCGTTTGGCTGGCTGACGGCGAGAGTCGGGCCGTTTGTTATAGGACGTCACCGATGTGTCTGCAAAGCAGTGTGGCGAACATCTGTTGTGTGTAAAGAACAATGCTGTGAAGTGCAAACACATTTGCATATGTATAGGTTCCTCGTCCTCCTGTGAAAGAGGTCTTGGAGTATCAGCATTTTGGGGAGACGCAGGAAAAAACACCCAGTAAAAGTGATTACGTGCAAGAAATGCAAATGATTACAATGAAATATGCTGTTTTAATTAACTGTGGCCTTTTTGTCTCCACTGTAAATGATTTTCCTTATGCTTAAAGTTCATTTAGTAAGCATGAATTAATAATGTTAAAATAAATGTTGGTCTTTTTGTTCTCGCTGCTTTAGGTGCACGAGAGGTGGTGATCAGATGTCCCCTGAATCACATGCAGTGTACCGGGACAAAAAAATGCATCCACTTCAACAAACTGTGTAACGGAGCTCGAGATTGTGACGACGGCTACGATGAAGGAGTTCACTGTCGAGGTAAGAGTTAACGGTGTTTTCACATTCCCTTTGCCTTGGGTTTGAGAATACATAAATTAATAAGTATCCTCATTATCGCGGTAATTAGTCAGATCACACTCATCATATTGGGATTATTAAGATTGTGGAATTTACTTTACCCGTTGAGTCAGTATTGGATTTGTCTAATAGCTGCGGAAAATGCTTCACTTTTATTTCGTGCTAATTTGCTTTGCATTAGAGATTAATTATTTAAACTACGGCCATTTAAATGTGCTTTTCCTCCATTATGGAAGTTTGAGGATAATTTTCACATTCAAACCGATGTGCACTGTTAAACCCATAAGTTTTAACTGCAGACGTGAATGTGTGAAACAGTGCTTCGAGCTGGCACGTTGGAACTTTTTGGGTGAAACTCTGCGCCAAGGTGACTTTCTATCATCCACGCTGTCAGAGCAGGCAAGAGAAACAGCGGGACGGTAACACCAGGTGTTGTGTTGTACACAAGTTTTTTGTTGTTGCTCACTTTCTTAGCAAGAGGACCAAGCTGCTATGGACACCTGGCTTCTGTGATAAGGCAGCATTTGCCTCATGATTGGTGCAGTCTTGGCACAACAGTAGCTGCTGTCTGGCTGAAAACACCACCTTTTCTGACCTGTAAGACAGTCAGAGTCATGCTGGGCTTTGTCTCTGTGTGAGTGCTCGGTGCAAGGAAGTGGTAGCTTCTGACTCTGAGCTGTGAAGACTGAAAATGTCTTGTTGTTGGCACGAGACACAAAACTCTACGCTCACACTAAACAGTAATTGTGTTGTTTTTGAAATTAAGCCCTTTTTAGCCCTCTGTACTTCAGCATAATTATGCTAGAATTATTTTTCCAGAAATAAGAGGAAATGGGAAAAACACTGTAAACACCTAAAGCTACTGATAAGTTGCTGTTATAAGATAATTTTAATCTGCAGACACAAAAGCTCTTTCAAGCTATATATGAGCAGGATTTGTAAATTTAATTTTCATCATCTT
This sequence comes from Mchenga conophoros, assembly GCF_057382185.1. Classification (NCBI taxonomy): domain Eukaryota; kingdom Metazoa; phylum Chordata; class Actinopteri; order Cichliformes; family Cichlidae; genus Mchenga; species Mchenga conophoros. The sequence goes on from NC_140541.1 coordinate 38,087,385, forward strand.
CCTCTTCCCTCACTCCTAACCTGTGCCAGCAGATGGCCCCGCCCCTCCCTGAGCCTGGTTCTGCTGGAGGTTTCTTCCTGTTAAAAGGGAGTTTTTCCTTCCCACTGTCGCCAAAGTGCTTGCCCATAGGGGGTCATATGATTGTTGGGTTTGTCTCTGTATGTATTATTGTAGGGTCTACCTTACAATATAAAGCACCTCAAGGTGACTGTTATGATTTGGTGCTGTATAAATAAAATTGAATTAAACTGAATTCTCCTTCCTCACCTCCACCGTATCCTCTTCCTCCTCACCTGAAATCTCGTCTCCTGAACTGAAGTCGGGAGTGTCCATAAGCATTCAGTTCAGTTTTATTTATATGGCATCAAATCACAAAAGTCGCCTCAAGAAGCTTCATTTAATCATACTGTAAAGACCCTACAGTGATAAAGAGAAAACCCCAACAATCAGACGACCCCTATGGGAAAGCACTTGGAGACAGTGGGAAGGAAAAACTCCCTTTTAACAGGAAGAAACTTCCAGCAGCCATCTGCTGCCACCAGTTGTAGCTCCTGATATTGTGGCAGTTAGTTGTTGTCACCACATTAGACAGGTAACCCTCCCACCTCTGAACAGCTGCTGTAATGTTAGCTATAAGAGCTGGTTATAAGCTAATGTTATGCTAGCTTCTGTCTCTTTATACATGTCGTACAAACGGCTAAACCTGTCATCTTTAAGGTGGAACCTAACATTAAAGCTTAAATTTTCATGCTAGAATAAGACTTGGTTTGGACTTGAAAACAAAAGTACGATCCAGCTGTAACAGCACAGCTCGCTGCTCTGGCTTGTGTTTCTGAGCTACACAATGCTATTAAGGGATGACACGTTATTGCCGATTATCTGCACAGCAAACTAAAACGAGGGGTCTGAAACCCCTGGTCTGATACTGTTTTGGTGTGTGTGTGTGTGTGTGTGTGTGTGTGTGTGTGTGTGTGTGTGTGTCAACAAGTGCAGAAAAATAGCAGTTAATCCATCGATGCTGGGAGGACAAGGTGATAAAAATCTATCAGCTGCTAAATCTTCTACTTGATTCTACGACTGTGCGTAGTGTGTTTAAGGGAAGGAGTAGTGGATGAGCAGGCTGTGTGGTCAGTTTGACTTTCCTGCATTTTGAACAAAGCTTTAAACCTTTTTTTAACTCTGTACAGAACAAAGAGTAACTACAGAGTACTTTTAAACATTCAGCTTTTCTGCCAATTAAAAAAAGATACAAAGCATTGAAAGTATCAGTCACACAGACGTGTTATGAGGTCCTGATTCATTAACTCCATGTATCTCCTACAGTAAGCAGTCCCTGTAATATTCTTAGACTGGTCTTTTCTGGCTCATTTCAAATCTAATTAGCCTTTATGTCCATTTTCCGAATTATTATTTATCTTAACTTTTAAGGGCTTCAGTAAAGACTTCTATATATATGAAGGAGCCCCTGCATGTTATTTTATTTTGTGTATTACACAAGTCATTATGTGGTTTTACAGATCATTGTTTCAAGGACACTTAAAAAACATTATTTTTTCCTATAGCTAAAAATGCAGGATACATGAAGTGGCAATGCACCCAGAAGCACGGAAACACACTCTTTCATCCAGTGGCTTAATTTGAATGTACTACTTTGCATTTCAAGTTTCTGAACAGTGTGTTGGAGTCAGGATGTCAGGGATTTTAAACCCCACTCCCACTGTGTTTTTCATGTCTCACAATTTCTCTCTGACATTAATGAGAACATTTTATTAGCCTGCTTTCACCATCAACACAACAGATGGCAAACAGGTGAAGCGTGTTTAGGAATCTTATACAGCACATGTGAATGTTTCTGTGTAGCTCATCAGAACTACCCACGATGCACCTGGATTTACTAGTGTTTCAGTTATGAGCACAGATGGGCAGTAACGCCAGAAGATGTGTTTGAGGTGTGAGTTAATGAGTTAACAAGTAATCGGATTACCTAGTACTGTAATCTGATTACTTTTTTCAACTTGTAAAGTAAGGGATTACTATTCCCGGGCAAACCCCACTCCTGCTAAACAGGTGATTTAAGAGACACTGAATCTTTGATTTTATTTATTTTTTACTGTGTTTTACTTGAATCTATAAGTAAACACACACACACATAAATTATTTTATGTGCTGGAATATGCAGGAAATAGGTTTACATGTTAAACACATTTCTTCCAGTCAGAGACAGTTGCATGTAATTTAATTTTCGTTCGATGCATGAAGTTAAAAGATGAAAACTAATAAAACAATTTTTAAAAAATAGACTTTTTCATTTGATTTAATTTTATATGATTGATTATGCAGAAAAACAGCTGAAAGGTCTGTTGCTTTATTACATATTCAGGTTGTGTATCATGTTTTTAAAAGTAATAAAGTAGCTAATTACTTTTGAAAATAAGTAATCAGTAAAGTAACAGGATTACTTTCTGGGAGAAGTAATCAGTAATTAGTAACTAATTACCATTTTCAAGTAACTTGACCGACACTGCTTATGAGTTAACAGGTAACTTGATGATACAAAATCAGCAAATATGATGAAACATGATGCTTGTTTGTTATTGTTGTCTTGAGTTATCCATGTTTAACATTAAATGAATCGCTACAAAAATAAAATTACATAAAAAAATTTATATTTTTATATAAAACAAAATGATTTGCTTATTGCTACAAATTCTACATTAAACCTTATTAACACATTACCTTACACGTGACAAATCCCAGGGTCGAGACCAGCCGGAGACACAAACCTCAGGGGTCACAACCTTCAGTATTCCCGGTACTAACTCGGATAAACGGGAAGCTCGTGTCAGGAAAAGCATGCGCTGTAAAATCGAACATGCTGATTCATCCACTGTGGTGACCTCTTCAAAAGTGAGCGAGCAGCTGAAAGGAGCTTTTCTTCAAATGAAGCTGTTTTAGTGTTTCTCCTCTGATGTTATGCTGCACATCATTTATCAGTGAACATGTTTCGTGGCATCTTTGTGTTGTAACTTCCTTCAGAAGGCACTATCTGATAGTTTGTGTAAGAGCGTGTGATCGGACTACAAACACTTCACCTCTTAATGCAGCCGTGCTGTCGGCTGCTTTGAATACATCCTGGCCTCAAGGAATAAAAAGAATGATTCTTTCTCAGTGAATAAATCAGTCCTGCATGAAAAATACATCGATTTATTAAATAATTAATGCATTCATTATTTTTCACATTTCCTTCTGTCTTTTCCTTTTTTAAACTTGCCTTTTTGCAATGACATAAGCCGTTATGCTTCGTCTGTGTTTACACTGTACAGGATGCTCAGTCCCACACGGACACACCCGACTCATCGGCAAGCAGGAGAAATTGAGGTCACCAAAGAGAAGTTTTAGGCAGCCAGCTGTGTTTCTTAAAACTTTTTTCCCCTGCCTTTCCTGCCCACCTCTTATGAATATACATGCCGACGTCCCGGGAGGCCTCGGTATGAAGGTGCCCATATGGAAAACCACCAAACTCTTTTAGCTCACCTTCAGGAAACCTGCTCATTCTTAATCGTATGCTCACGGTTGTGCCGTTAGTCTCTAAAGTCTCTGCTGTTTGCACTGAGGAAGACAAATGTCAGACTTAAATAAACAGAATTCAACTTGTGGCTTCATATGTTATCTTTAGAGCGGTCCCAGAAAGCGAACGCTCTCTTCTTTAAATGAATGTGGTGAAAAAGACAAAAGGCTTAAAGCCGAAGTAAAGTTCCATCCATTTATGTTTATGTTAAATATTATTATTCAGAAATGAAATCATGCTTAATATCACAGTGATTATTTTTGTCTTTGCCTGTTTCAAGCAGTTTAAGAGAAGCATCACTTTTAAACTCTTTGGTTGGTGCGTTTCATCTCGCAGGCAGATTTGACACTTGATGACACATTAACAGCAGCGTCATCAAAGATCATCGATAGACTGATGCCAGCTCAGTGCTGCCGCTGCTGTGTCGATGTCTACATAAAGTACAGTAACGTAACCAAAAAGTAACAGCCGGCGACTGATAGGTTTGTAGCTTGTACCTATCTGCTGGAACGTTGAAGACAATATAATTACACACAAGCAAAACACAAGTAGGCAAGCTTCTTCATGTTACTCGTGCACGGGAGAGAACCGGACAACCGCTTGACTCCAGTTGGTCTCGTCCGTCCCTTCCATACCACTGTCCTTTTATTGAGGTTACATGAATATGCATAGGTTCATTAACATATGACGTCCACATACACACAAAGAGTACCTTGCCTGTGTATGTGGGTGTGTGTGTGTGTGTGTGTGTGTGTGTGTACTGCTGATCAAAGGGTCATAAAAGCACACAAGCAAACATCCTTGGTCAGGAAGAGGGTAGACTAGACCCCCCCGGTAAGGAAGTCCAGCAGGTCATCTAAACAGAAAAGCACTCAGACTAGAACAGACATAGCTACGTTAATCCCACCATAAATCAGCAAGGGAAGATACGATCTCTCCTCTCTTCATGCTACACAGAGTTGTTACAGACCTCTTAGGATGAGACATTCTTTCAATCTACAAATGATTATATACTTCTAAGCATATGTGAGTAAATGTTTTTAAGCATAAATGACAATCAACAATACAAACTCTAACAGCGACCTTTTCCTCACGCTTTGTTTGCCATTCATCTCAACAGTTTGTTTATATTTTGAGTTCAAATTCTGAAATTGGTTTCAATTTGATTAGAAAGTCTTGTTTTGTCAGATTAATGCCTTCCTTAGCTATTGTCTGAGTTCTGAGGATGAGCTTTTTTTAAATTGGATGTTATCTTTTGTAGCTTATTGAGACAGCGTTGATCGATTGATCCATAGACTGAAACATTCTGAGAAATCAAACCCTCTGCCTAACAAAACTTTAATGTACATATTTTTCCCATCAAGACAAAATCAGCTGAAGGTTTAATGACTCAGACACAGGTGACCAAAAATAATCATATGAACACGGACGCAGAGTAATGGGATCGATTTCAGTGTTTGCCCATCATGTGCCCTTGGCTGTACACATCGTGAGCATACAATAAAACGGGATTTGCATACACGTAAATTGTGATGCAATACTCTCCAGTAAAATTAGATGCTAGGATGAGTTGTTATTATTCCCTCCTTCATGCAAAAGCAGCACAAAGCCTGAAGCAGTATTTTGCATATCGATTTAAAGTGGCAATGCATTTAACAGGTTAGCACTTTTACAGTAGGAGGGTTGTGGGTGCAGGATGTGTGGTGGGCTGGAGCCCTGCTGTGGGGAGTGTTTATGCTCTCTGGCAGTACAAAGACATCTTATTCAGATTAACTGGGGATTCTAAAAGTGGGGATGCAAGTGAATGGTTGTCTGTCTCTCTGTATTGGCCACATGATGGACTGGCCACCTGTTCAGAGTGTACCTGGTATTTTGCCATATGACAGCTGGGATAGGCTCCAGCTCTGTGAACCCTGTGCAAGCTTGGTTGATAGCTATGAAATGCTAATCACTCTAATGATTGTATTACTGCTGTAAGCTAAGTCACAGCAAGTGGTTAGCTACAGTCTCAACAAATCCTCTGGTGGAAACCCGGAGCAGTCGGTAATAACAGACAATGGTCTCCCTTTGGAAGCTGTTGCTACATGGCAAACATTAGCATTAAAAGCTTTGATCTTCCCATTCTCATTTAGTCCTTTAGTCTCCAGCTGTCTCCAGCAGTAGGAAGCTGCTGTGATGCATTCTTGTATAGTTCTGAGTTTCATGGTTTCTTTCTGGGAGTTGATGCTGTGGATGACGGGCATTGTTTGCTTGTTCTTCTACACCTGCCACCATCTTGTGGTACAAATTAGTATTAGACAACAGTTCACTTGTTATAACGCAATATATCGCTATTTGTCCAGAGCTGCACAGGTTCCTTTACAATAAATGCTTTCAAATAATCTGAGCTGCTCTCAAAGAGATGTGCCTATAGGAGGACAGGCGGTTCTCGACGTCTTTTACTTCCACTGACATTTAAGCGACACATTAACAAGTACTTTGCTACATTTATCCCAGAGTAATCTCGACCCACACCATTACATTAATCATCAACAGCCTTATTTAGTAATAGCTCCTCATTACTTGACATTTACAGCCAAATCGGTTCATTTGTTGATAACAAAGTGCGGCGCAGAAAAAATAGTCAGACGGAAAACAGGTCAATTTGAATATCAAAAACAGCACACAATAGATATAATTCATGCTTTGTTGAGATCCCGGTCTCAGTGGAGCCCTGTGAAGCTAGCTCAGACAGCATAAGTCCCCCAATAACTTCATTCACATACTGAATACACATGCAGCAGTCAGGCCCTACTCTAATATAGCGTTCTGTTTAATCTGCCATGCATGTGCTGAATCTCTCATTGCCAGTGAAAGAGCTTCTTCAATCATTTCCCCCACTGCTGGCACACAGTGCTGCTTCTCACTCTTCCATATCATCCTTCTGTGGGCTCCGATTCTCAGCTTTGCCCCCACTAGGAAAGTTTGCCGGGTCTCAATTTCTCTCCTTTGTGCTAAGCCTATGTTCTCTTAGGGAAAGATCAGCGTTCTGTGTCATCTGTCTCATGTGTCATTCATAATGTGTAATGTGTAGTACAATATTTATATTGTGTAATTATCTCTATATGAATCTGCATTTGTTAAAATATGCAGATTTTAATCCTTCTGTTTCAGCGAGGCTTATGTATAAACTGCTGCATCAATCAAGACAACAGAATAACATTAAGCTTAATGCATTATTGTAACTTCTCCCATGAAAAATGAACCCGTCCCCGATGGCTAACACACTGGGTGTGTATCTTTAACGTCACATCTCTCGCACAGATAAGCCAGGAGTGTTCCAGAATCTTTTATTTTGAAAGTTCTGAAGCTTCTCTATACGTTTCCTGCGTCGTTCTTCCTTCTCTCCTCACCTGCTGTGTGGAAGGTGATGCAGGTTCCATAAAAAGTAGACTGGGTGCTATTTTAACCAAAGAGCTGCTGCGAGGCTTCAGACGGCGCCTCCGGTGGAATCTCACACAACGTCTTGAGTGGGCGTGATCATATGTGGCGGTTGCCTCGGTGGTGAAAGGTGGGGTACAACCTGGACAGGTTACAGTCTATCGAGAAAGAAAATATTGTGTTAGTATCATGTTATTTATGTCATCTGCATTAAAATAAAAATTGTTATAGCGAGTTTTTAATTTTTTACCATCCTTAGATTCTGCTTTTGTCAAAAAACTTCAATAAAACTGCGGCGAGACTGAGAGGTTATAAGAAAATGTATTCAGATTACCTGAATAATCTGATCGTCTGCCATGACCCCTAATTGGCCTTGGCTAATGCCCCGCCCCTCCCTCAGCCTGGTTCTGCTGGAGGTTTCTTCCTGTTAAAAGGGAGTTTTTCCTTCCCACTGTCACCAAAGTGCTGCTCATAGGGGGTCATATGAATGTTGGCGTTTCTCTGAATTATTGTAAGGTCCTTACCTTACAATATAAAGCACCTGTGCGGCTGCTGTTATGATTTGGTGCTATATAAATAAATCTTTATTGAACTGAACGACTGACAGCCTGCCTGTTACTGACAGTTTATAGTTAGACTTAATGTTTGACTGAGATCATCCAGAAAGCCAAAATACTGTCTTAAAAACAACAATAAGCAGTCTTTACAAAAGGTTTATTAAACGTATAAACCATTGTAATGAATACATGGGAGATATTTTAAAAACTGTAGTCTGTGGTAGGCTGAGGGTTAAGCTGGTGATTATTATAGCGGTGAAGTGATTTCTCTCAATTTCTTCCTGGAGTGCTCAACACACTGCAGCTCGAGAGGATCCAATCAAATGGAGAAAGCACGACCAAATACAGCTATAAGGGGCAAACATAGAAAACTCCAGCAAATGCAGAAATGCTCTGCAAATACAGCAAACTCCATCAAATGTGATGCAGATGGGAAAAAACTTGAAATACAGAAACACAAGTCAAGCACAGAAACTCAAAAGTACATTTGAAACATGCTGCAAATGTAGAAATCACAGGCATATACAAAAGCGCTGTATATAACACAGATTACACTGTTTCCAAGGGCCAATTAAAAGTAATGGATACAGCTGACACCCACTAGTTCCCATGGTGAGTCATGAGGTTGCCAGGATGTACCATCCATTATTTGTGTCAGAAAATAGGATCAAATAATATTTACTTTTACAGTTTGCTTCGTTTAACTTTGTGTGCTGTGCTGTGCCATTTTACCTCTTTGCAAATGTGCATTTTGTGCACAGCTTTAATAACTTTATTGTTATTACACATGTATAAATACAGGGCAACGAAATACAGTTTGCATCTAATCAGAAGTGCAATAGGAGCAGATTATGTACAGATAAACATAATGTAAAAGGTGGGACTAGTTATGTACAGATTATGTACAAATAAGTGAAGTATGCAGATGTTTGTATTGCTATACACACAAAAATACAGATGTGCTACATATATACTAGTTGGTTGCACGAGGATATCAGCTCATGCAGTTAATTAAGAGACAGAACAACGTTCTTGGGATTGAATGCCTCTGCAGTCTCTCTGTTACTTAGACAAGCAAAATATGTTTTTATTACTATTTCCAGATAAGTGACACCTATAAATAAGACCTTTGAAATGTTAGAACCACAACTAACACTTTTATTATCCACGCTGAGAATATTTTTATAGACTTAAATTAGCCTTCAAATTATTATTAATATGATAATATCTAAATGCAGACTGAACCCTCTACATCAGGGGTGTCAAACTCAAATACACAGTGGGCCAAAATTCAAATCTGGAACAAAGTCGCGGGCTGACGTTAATATTTATTGAAATATATTTATTGCTCCAGATATAAGAATAGATCTTTTCTTATGGACTCAAACACGTTTTGCTGAAAAACTGAATATGGAACAAGCAAAGCTTAATACTAAACAATTTATATATTAGCTGTATAATACCAGTAGGCCAGCTCTGATAGTCGTTTGGTATGGCTTCGTGGGCCAAATGTAATTAGGCTGCGGACCAAATTTGGCCCACGGGCCAGAGTTTGACGCCTATGCTCTACGTCCTCACTGACTGCCAATCCTCTCATCCTTTGTTTAAATCAGACCTGGGCTCCTTGCTTCTTCGGTTTCAGGTGAAGTTTGAATGATTTCAGGGTCAGGCTGCACCCAGACTTTAAGGTTCAGGCCTTACATCCCTGCTTCTGTCTGAAAATGAGGCATGTGGCAGAGATATATGGGCTCTGGTCTGTGGAAACAAATGACGTCAAATGATTTAAATTTGTAATAACTAATAAACATTGTTACAAATTGCTTTCAGTGGAGTGCAGATTTGATTGGACTGTGAGTGAACCTGTGCCCGTCTCAGTCTGTGTCCGTCGGCAGGAATCATCCTCTGAGCGTTACAGTGACGAGGTGCGGATGCCTCTCCCGGCGCTCTGACAAGCTCTTTAATGCATTTGATTCCCAAATATATAAATCTATTTCTGCTACGTAAGGGTAATCTGCACTTTTATGCAGCGATGATTTCTGTGACATAGCACAACTTGTCAAAGGCGATGCGTTTGCCCTCTGCGCACCGATGTGAGTTATTGAGTTAATGTTGCTTTCAGACTTACACTGGCTGAAAGCAGAAGAAAGAAACGTGCGTATCGTCTCTCCTCTTTGTCTCTTTTCTCGAGCATTTCAAATCTGTTACTGAGATCAGCATCTTGGACTAATCCTGAAAATATTTGCATCCATTTTTTTCCTATATTTTCTGGTGATGAAGCTTTTTTAAAGAATAAACAGTGTCAAACATGATCTCTCCTCCCACCCTCTGTTTCTGAACAACGTTCAATTATCTCACTTGATTAACTTTTCATTACAACAACCCAAACAAACAAACAAACACTTTTCTCCAGGGTGAAGGAGTCTGTGATAAGTGATGCTCTTGTTCCAAAACGACTCGCCACCAACACGGCTCCATATTTTCAGCGTTTCTCAGTAGGTTGGAAATGTCCTGCCATCCAGCCTCATAGACTGTAACATATTAGCATATTTATTAAATTTTTGCCCCTCTAATGGATGGAACATTTGCAGTAAGTAGTCAAAGTGATCACTTTCCTCTCTGCTGTGCTACGGCAGTCCTTTCAGTGTTACCCTGCCACGCTGTACTCACTTTACCAGAAAATATGAGCTGGTAATTTTCTCTCCAAACATCTGCTAAAGATACGTGCATTTGATGATTTGGAGGCTTCAAGGAATCTCAAGTCCCGTGTCAGGTTTCTTTTTGGGGTTTTTTTTTAGTTACAAGCGACTGTCAGGCCCACAACACAATATGTAAACAACTGCAGATATCTGCAATCAATATTTCATGCGTCTCACTTTGTTATTCTACAGCCTGGCGAGATATTGTCAGTCATATCATTGCTCCCTCTAATGCGAGGAAACAATCTGGTGTCATCAAATACTATTACAGCAGATAATCTTCCTCAGGAGTGTTTAGAATTAAAATTTCATTGTTTGCTAGAAGATTTTGACACCCACACCCGAGACGTTTCCTCCAATATTTAAGGGCATGTCAGAAGCCTGGCTGCGCACCAGTTCCCAAATCTCTCAGCAAATTGTGCTTTGAGGGATTAACGACGTTTACTGTCACATTTGAGCCCTAGTTTGAGATGCAGGATTACATTTGGATAAAACAACCAAGCAGCTACAGTGTAAGTGCATTTATCTCTCAATTTCTAGGGAAAATTCCACCTTCTGCGCCACCCGGACAACTCCACGTCACATCAAAGCTGACACACTTAAGCTTCCCAGATAACTTTCTAAAGACTTGTCAATAAATCGTGTCACTGCAGTCACGGCACATCTTGCACAAATGTTATTTCCCCTGCACGCTTCTTGAATGTTTGAACCTGAGAGAATATATGACCCAATTTCACTGCTGTGGAATCAATCTTGTCACTCTTGCCACCTAGAGGATACCAACCACAGCGACAGACGAGTAACAGGCGAAGATCCTAATTTAAGCTTAGAAAATCACGAAAAGGTCCTTGAGCCAACTACGCTTTTACCTTTTGCGTTAGACGTGTCTACATTTGGTCCTGCGTTACATACAGGCCCTCACTGCAAAGACGTTTCGGGGAAAGGCCACCGCGATCCCTAAAGGGAGGCCGTAATTATGCCAGATGGGGCGTTCTGACTTTCAGCCTCGGGTAAGTCTTCTCGTGCCCGTGGTGAGACTTGTTGGCAGTATTGGCAAAGGAACAGTGCCACACTCACCATTCATACTCTGCCATCTGTGTGTTGGAGAGTGGAGGCTGTGAGAAACTTCTGCTGGGCTAGCGGAGCGGGCGGAGGCATGCCTTTGTGTTGGACTGATGAGCGGACGTACAAGTGGAATCAGCTTTTCAATTATTTTAAAACAATCCATTTAAACCTGGACCGTGATTTGCTCGTTCCACCAAATACACCTCAGCGTTGCAAATTATGAAAAAGTTCAAAAAATCCTGAATCTGAGAGGATCATAACAAACTAAACAGACTGAGCCTCCTCTGGGATGCAAACAGTGTTTTTAAGTGAAGCATGATGTGAAAACAGATGGAATTAATTTTGTGCAATTGCTAGAATCATTGTGTTCGTACATCTGATTACTGCAAATTAGACCAGGCTTGCTGTTGTGCTTCAGAATGATGACAGTTGACATGTTTTACATTTATATATTTTAGTAATTATGAAGCACTAATGTTTTTCCAAAGAGCTGAAACGAAGTGGACAAACTCACAAGTAGTTTTGCTCATGTGAGCATAATTTCTTTTAAGGTAAAGTCATAACAAATTATTCATGCTTTGTTCATTTGAGGCCGCTCGTGTCCCGCTCGTGCATCTTTGCCAGGTGGCTGTGAGAGTGATGAGCAGTGTGTTTTACATTCCAGTTAATGCCAATTTTTGTAAAGACGATACTTTGGAGAGCAGAACCAAAGCAGCCTTTCTCACATATTTTAAGGCACGCTGCACAGTGGATGACCACCACATCAAGGCTACTACATTCACTGTACTATTTACTGATGTTCAGCACACAGCTCTAGGTGTGTGAAAGGCAGCTAGGAGGCTCGGTGGCACGTACACAGTCCCCACAGCACTCTGTATCTGCCACGAGGGGAAGCTGATCACATGGTGTCTTTGAGACGATATAAGGATTAGCGTTGAAAATCTTAAGTCTGCCGTGTACTCGTTTTGCACACTGCTTTGCAACAGGGAAGTGTGCTAGTTCCACACCGTGTGATGAATAATGCACAGGCTGCGTGGGATCCACACAGTATTCAGTAAACTTTTGCTTTTGTTCCTTTTAATTAAGTGAAATGGTGCCTTACACACAAAACGAGATATATCGTTTGAATCTAAGTAGAGCTTGAATAGAATCAGTGAACTTGTTCATTGCTGTGCGTACAGCACGTGTTGCACACTCAGGAAAATCTCTGATGATCAGAGTCATCAGGCGTCCAGTGACGTAGTGTATTCAGAGTGAATGGCAGCTTGAAGTGGCAGTTGAAGCCATTCAAATGCTAATGGATCGGTGAGATAGGATACAGTTACAGTGGATTTATCCAAGCAGGCACATTTTACTGGCCTGTGGCTTTTTCTATGAGATTGTAATTCTGGTTATTTTCAACCTGTGCCTTTTGTATGGGCTGTTTGATGTTTTATTGTGCAGCTTTACCTTTCTGTGTTTTGCCAGTGGTGTTGCTTTATATTTGATCCCTTCATGCCCAGCACAAAGGGATAATATATAACCTCTGTATAACCCCAAAACAGCTGAAACACAAGAGGTCCTGTGAAATTATTCGACTACCTGAACTTTGAATGTAGCCTCTGATAAAATGATTCCATCACAAATGTACTTCTTTCATGAGATAGCTTATCATTTATAAAATGTTGAATGAGTATTTTATCTAAACAAATTTAAAGCCTGGTTTAAATAAAGTAATTAGATTATATCAGTAAAAGTTGATTGTTTTGCAGGATGCGAAAGCTATCCTTTAATTAAAATACATCAGCTCTTCATCAATATTTTTAGCAGTGTTGGCTAAGGCAGCAGTCAGTGCACTGTAAACCTGTACAACCATGTAAACAGTCTTTATGAACACAGTCGTTCCTTCTCCTGCAAACGTTCTCAGCCAGCACAGGTCACATGTATAAAGACGTCCTGCTAATGAAACCACAGCACCTTTATCATATACGTAGAGTTTCTTGCAGTGGTTGTTTCAGACCTGTTGGTCCTGTCAGGACCTCGATGGGGTTTTGACATCTTCTCTCAGCGCAGTAACACCCGGCGTCCTGGCCTTTCTCTATTTTGGTGGAATGGAAACGTCTGCAGCGCTTTGGAGGAGGACGAGGTTCAACAGCCCCAGACTGCACTCAGTTCTTCTGTGGCATTAAGCTTTATTAAACCACCTGTGAAAAATTAGATGTCTTTCAGAATCTACACTGCTGCTGCACTGCATCAGTTCTCAGCTTTCGTCCTTATCTGGAGTCGAGTGCTTGGACTCACGGTTTAGTTTCATTGAGTGTCGAGTCTGATCGGCACTCAGTGTGTTTTGTGCTAAACTTCACTTGGCAGTTTTCAATTAATGTGTTTGTGGTGCAGCAAAATACTGCTTTACTGACTCAAATTCAAAATTCAAATTCAAATTTTATTTGTCACGTACACAGTCATACACAGTACGATATGCAGTGAAATGCTTGGACAACTGCTCGTGACCTAAAGAAAACAAAAAAGGAAAAGGCTATGAATAAGAAAGGAAATAAATATGAAAAATTAAAAAGGGTAAATTTAACTAGGAAGGAATAAAATATAAATTAAGGTTAAAAATGAAATAACTGTACAACACAAATTAGAATTCTTGCACTCTTCTGGTGTGTCGAGTCCTGAAAATACGACTAATGTCAAACGCACGTCCTTTAAGCACGTAAAAGCAACTTTAGATGTTTTGTTTTCTTTGGATTCATAATGCAGCTGTTTATTTATTATCCCAGAAGTCTTTCACCACCATGAGCCTGGGAGGAGGTCCAAAGGTCACTGAGCATTCACCATTTTAATACTTCTGTATTTGCTCGCTTTGTTTGCCCCCAAATAAAAATTCAGTCATTTTAAGTTCTGCTGCCTTTCAGTCAAACTTTCTGAGGCTTTATGAAGCAAAGACAGAGAAAGCTCAGCGCTGTGGGACCACAGCAGCCATTTCTGAGATTTTAATGTCAGTAAAATTATTCTTTGCTCACCGAAGTCGAGTTTAACACTGAGACGTTTTATTATGACCTCATTAAAATCAATTCAACCATTGAAGACTTACAGGTTCAGCATGTGTTGCATATGTTACTGACAATGATAATGTCATATTCAAAGATCATCTGCTTGTTTTGGTGATATTTATCTCCACTGTTTGAAATCAGTGTTGTGAAATTGGTCACTGAGCTAGCAAGAAAAACCATCCATCCATCTTCATCCGCTTTATCCGAGGCCGGGTCGCGGGGGCAGCAGAGAGGCCCAGACCTCCCTCTCCCCGGCAAGAAAAACCAACTCCTGGTAACTCATCAAGATCTTAAAAATAACAAAATTACAACAAAACCCCCCCAAAGACCATCATTTAGAAAGTAATGATAACTCGAGCTCCGACTGTCATTGTGTTCCCACGATGCTACTGAATGTGGATGCAACCTGTCACGAAATGAATCGGTCTGCAGCAGCATTTCATAATGTCTTGAAATGGTTAGCGCAGGAAAGCCGGAGCACAATCAATACAGTCCTTTATCTTTGGGGCTGTAAGTTGACATTAATTAATGTTCAGCAGTGACATATCTGTCTTTGCCCTATTAAAGCTTTGTTTCGAGGGTTATTCTTCCCACTGTGCCATTTATTCGTTTTTATTCTGCTGAATGTTCATCACGCCATAATTAGCCATTTTTCTCCCATCCAGAGCATCATAACCCATCACAACACGACAGCGTTGGCTTCCTGAGCACCGTTACCAGCCCGTTTGTCACTTGACGAGTTAACAATACAAAGTTTGTCAATATGTTTTCGTTTCATAAGTCTGATCGTTTATATCGGACTTATGAAACATGCAGTTTAATGTTATTTAAATGCTGATGTCTTCAGTCTCCTCCGGCCCGTGTTGTTTGACATTTAATAATCAACACAGTGACATTTGTTTCAGCTCGTTCCTTCCTGTAGAGATACCGTAGCTAACATTTACATTGGAGCGTCTGTAATTTCTGTCATTTACATTCATTGAGTGAATGATCGAAGCAAACTTGTGATGGGCAGCTTGAATAATCAAAGAAGTAAGTTCCTATTCCACCTACTCATTTATGGCCTTTCTTCTCTGCTCCTTTCTTCCTGTCCCCCCTGCAGAGCTGCTGTCAGCCTGCCACGAGCTCCGGTGCCGCTATGGCTGCGTCATGACTAGAAACGGCACCTTCTGTTTCTGCGCTGACGGCTTTGAGGTTGGGGAGGACGGGACGAGCTGCAGAGGTAGGATCCTGCACCGCTGGTGGGGCCTCCTGCCATGGAGCGCTCCCCCCTTTTCCTCCCTCCTCTCCGTGCAAGTCTCTCCTTTTGCCCTCGGCCACACTTCTTTCAGTTGAATAAGCAGGAGCTGCTGCCTATATGAGAACCATCTGGGCCTCATGCACAGCACAGACACACACACATCCTTACACATGTATACAAATACTTCGTGCTTTTTTTATGTTCTTCATGGTGTGGGGCACAGGACATGATTTTGCTACAGTTGCACTGAATTATTTGAATTCTGCACATAACTTGTGCGTAGAATTGCATAATTATGGAAAGGAAAAGTTTCACAAAGTGGGAGTGCTGCTGGAGTTTGATTCTGCTGGGGGAGGCATGAGAAAGCGCTGTTACAGCGCAGCGCATTGCTTATAAAAGTAATTATACCTGAGGTGCCAGAGTGAGAAAGCGCCGTTACAGCGCAGCGCATTGCTTATAAAAGTAATTATACCTGAGGTGCCAGAGTGAGGCCGCATTAAGTATACTTTATGTATTTGGGTCATGTTTGAGCACCTAATTTGTTACAAATGACTCTCTTCCTGTTTTCCATAAGATCATGATGAATGTGCCATGTATGGAGCATGCAGCCAAACCTGCACCAACACCTACGGGTCATACAGATGCAGCTGCACAGAAGGGTACATCCTGCAGCCCAACAGGATATCGTGCAAAGCCAAACAAGGTGAGTGGCACGCTTGCATCATAATTAGCACAGCGTACGCGTTCTGTCTCGTTCAGACGTGGAATCCCGGCTTATGGTCTCCTCGCTTTTCACAAGAACTGGTAGCGCAAGATTAATGGGACTGAGCGATGACCACATCCATCACCACACGGGGACGGCTGGATGTGGTCAACCCAGGATAATGATCAAATTAATGAGCATGAGATTTTAAGTGGGCGCAGTCTGGAGTATTTTGTGCAGAGACAATACCTGACATCACCGTGATTTATGTTAATGCCCGATGCTGCTAACAAATCTGCCCCAGTGAGGAAAGCAAGCTACTTATTGTAGAAATTAGACAAATCAAAGAGTTATTGTGTTTTGGTGAGTGCGGTGTGTAAATAGTCCTGAGTTGTGTAGTTTACACGTCCGTGCCCGTGTTTTTTAGGGTTGTTGCCACTTTGGCGCATATGGGTTGAAAATAGCTGGAGGCCCAACACGTCTTGTTGGGGAGACGCCGCTGGTGCAGCTTTTAATCACGGTGACTGGTGTCCTACCAAGAATAAACTGAATATGATTACCCATAAACTTAACTGAACCCAATGCTCACATGCATTAATATTAATTTAGCAGAGAGCAATAGTGGTACAAGGATAACTATGGGGTTACCATTAGTTGTAAAAGCTCATGAATATAAATTCCTGATAGAGCTCTCAGAGGCCAGGAGATGAGGAGCAGCAGGGTATGAAAAACATATTAACGCAGCGAGTGTAAGATTGAAGTCGGGACTCTGAAGCGCACATTTTTCTTTTTAGGGATTTAATCTCGGTTTAATCTCTGCTTTGACTCTGACTTCAGTGAGTTTTACTTTCTCCTAACATAAATGTGACGACACCCGTATGCTCTTCGTTTCTACTCGATTACAAATGTTTGAAGTGCAAATATGATGTTGAAAACATCTTTATTTGATATATGCAAAATACAGTTATCGGTACTTTCTGTAGATGATAGTTGAACCTGTTAAAGACATTTAGTGTCACGTGGTTGTGTCAGATGTAACCCTGGTGTATCGGATATGTTTGGTTGTTTAACCTCAATGTTGTGTGAACATGAGCTGTGATTGGACACCGCCGCCTGTGTCAGGATTGGCTTTACCTCGTCATTAAGTTAAAGAAAACATCCACAGGGCGCCTGGTGTCACAGTGCTGTGTGTGTTTTAGTTACATTCTCTCATTATTGTTATTCGTGGGTTTTGGTTCTGCTTGTGTTACATTTTTAGTCCTTGGATTTTGGTTTCTCTTACTTTTCCTTTCTGGTGTTCCTCGTTTCGTCTCCTTGTTCCCTTCATCTTCCCACTCAGTCGTGTCTCTGTCTCAGTGTCTGCATCTTTGTGATTGTCTCGTGTTTCCTGTTTTACTTTGAAAGTCTGTGTCCTATGTCAGTGCATCTAGTTTTGCTTCCTCTTGTCTCATTATGTGTGATTAGTCCAGCTGTGTTTCCTTCCTGTTTCCCTCATTACTTCCTTGTATATTTAAGCCCTGTGTTTTCCTTCGCCCACTTCCATGTGCTGTGTGTTTCCTCTGTGGTCCTTGTTATCCTTGCACCCAGTTTCTAGTTTCCTAGTGTCTTTGTTCTCGTCCTTAGTTTCTAGTTTTCTGCTTTTGGATGTTTTTGCTACGGCGTAATAAAGCTGCCTGTTTGAGTTCATCCTTTGGCTCCTACATCCTGTAACCTGACACCTAGTTTATGTCAAAATGTAGTTTGTTGTTTTGGTTTATGAGCTTCAGCTGCGTGCGTTGTATATGAGTGCAGACTTGTATATAGTTAAACATGTATGGATTATATACTGTTGAATTCTGAATATTGATTTGTAAATAATGGAATTTGAACAGACAAAGTATGAACGTCATCCTGCTGCTTTTCCAGCATAAACATTGTGCAGACATTATATTCATGAAAACTTTTCTTTTCTCTTGTTTCATGTTTGAAATAAAACGATTCTAATTCCTTATAATAACTTTGACATTTATCTTTTCCCATGATACATGTTTGTAGCCTCGCATGGTCAAAGTCTCATCTACCCCCCAGTGTGGGAGAAAAACGCTTGTCCCTGCGTCACGCACCAGCAGTTATTTGAGTGGACATTCTGATTTATTACCTATATTAGGAGGGCAGCCCTTGACTTGAACTTGTGCTGAAGATTGGGATAAATAAGGGCCCTTTCAGGGGGTGAACCTGATGTCAGAGACTGTGCACGCTCAATTAAGCCCATAAAGAGGCTTATTTCAGTTCCACCACCGCAGATCTCGTTCCACGAGTCCAGGCGGGAGTGTGTGCTGGTGAACACTCACATGTCATATCTGCGTTTCCTGTTATTTGAGCTTCAAGAAATCTGTCCTGAAAGTGTTTCCTGCTGTTTGTTTGTGCAGTGGTGGAATTAGAAATATTGTGCGTGTTTGCCTTGGTTGGGTTAACACTGAACAGTTAGACAGTAAACTTTCCGATGGTCTTTCCGCTCATATATTTTGCATATCACGCTGTTTTTAAGGGAAACTTTACTGAGCTAGCAGAATAGCTTTGCTGAGTCATCCCACGATAAGATTTATGTATGTTTATTTCAGATCCTGGCGACAGCCGGCCAGCGCTTCTCATCGGTGGCTCAGATCGCATCGTCGTCACCCATCTAAATGGAAGCGGCCTTCAGCCGCTCAGGTCCTTGAGGACAAATGGGACGCTGGCTCTGGATTTCCAGCAGAACCAGGAAAGTGTGTGCTGGGTGCTGTCTTCAGAGTCCTCTGGGCAGCTCCGCTGTGCTGTGACAAGGAGCCTGCGTGGATTCACACGGGAACAAGAAATACGAACTCAACAAAGTTTGCAGCGTATGTTTATATCAGGTCCTTCTTTTGTTCATTTTTCTGATAAACAGCCGTCTAACCACACGAATAAAAGGTATTCCTGCCTGTGGCGAGCATCATCCGGGGCTCACGCACACAGGCTCACGCTTCTTTGTTTTCTCATTGTACTTTGCTCTCTCCCTCTCTCTCTTACCTGCGAGCTGTCTCGCTCTATCTCCTCATTATCACCGAGGCTTACGACAGGTTAGCCTCAGCAGTTTTGGAATTCATCTTTATCCTGCAATCGCCATTCAGGCCTGCGAGCTGCACTCGCTGCACTCGCTGCGCTGCTTCAGAAGTGCTACCTTTTTCTGCTCTAGTAAAGATTCCCATGAATCCATGAAGCCCATTTCATAACAAATGTGCTCGATTTTCATTTGTTAAAGTCTCATAGAAACCTGCAAGCTAATCAGAATTATTAATGGCCATGGTATCTTTTAAAAGGGCACTGGAACAACTGCACAAATAAAGATTTAGTTTATTCATCATGAGTAGCAGAGTTTGCCTTTGCCGTCAGGAAACTGTTCACAGAATCTTAACAACAACATTGCTGTCAGTTTGATCTCAGCTCGGACGTGGAGAAAACGTCTTTAATGCAAATACTGCAGGGTTGCTGCAGTAATATTTCTGCAGGGTCATTGGACATGAGTGGCGACAGACCCTCTGTAAGGAAAAGTCGTCCCCCTCTAAATGTGTCCTTGCAAACAAAGCTTCATAACTTCAGATACTTTACAAACGTGCAAAGAAAGAACTCGTGCTTCGAGTTTAAAGCATCAAACTCTCCGCAAAGCCCCACAAACCTCATCAGCTCAGATCTGTGACTAAAGACTAAAAGTCGAGATAACCAGGCCACCCGCTGCTTCTGTTTCATCATTATTTTTGTCTCTTTGGTTGCCACGGAAACCTTATTTTATTTACATGGCATCTGTTCTACACGAGGATCTAACGCGTCTCCTTCTTTCCCGCTGCAGATGTGGAGCAGATGGCGATTGACTGGCTGACAGGAAACTTTTATTTTGTTGACCGCGTCACTGACAAGATCTTTGTCTGTGACAGCGGCGGGGACACGTGCGTTACCGTCCTACAGCTAGACCTGCTCAATCCTAAAGGCATAGCTCTGGATCCTCTCATGGGGTGAGTGCATACCTTCTCAGAAAGCCACCACGCAAGTCTCATTTATCACCGCGTGTCATTTTTCAGAGGAAAAAAATATCAGAGAGAGGACAAAAAATTACATTTCAGTGCTGATAACAAGAGATTTATCAGGAGGAGTATAAGAGGGCTACAATAAAGGGATTTAAATGATTTCCTGTCCTTCAGCTGAGCCATTTTCTCTGTGTGTAATTTGGTGAATAACTGGTGATGCTACTGTCTAGACATTCATTTGTATTCACTGATTTCACATCCCACAGAAGAACAGGCCCCAACAGGACTTTCATTACAGGATTTTTGTCTCTGAAGATCAACGAAAAAGCGCAGCACCAGTGGAAGAAAACATATTCCCACACTGCTCTCAGTGAAAACTGTAACATTTGGAGCGTGCGGCTGACAGTCTCAGTGATCACGATGTTGGAGAATTTATTATTTCTCGGGAGTTTCCTGTGTCAGCGTGCAGAACAAACACACACTGCATGGCCCAGCTGTACCAGCCGGTGAACCAATTATCAGCAACCCGGTCTCGCCAGGGAACAGCAAAGCTCCAGTATTTGTGACCAGTCAAAGCTAATTTTTCGATGTATACCCGTCCTGTTTTTGGCTGTTTGGCAGTAGAAACAATCGTCTGCGATCACGTCAAGCTGTCACGACAGACCTCGTAAGGCCGAGACAAAATGAACCTTTGACCTAACGTGTAATTCATTCACGCTGTTGTCACGTTGGGGATTTCTGCTTTATAATCCACGCTTATCCAGCACCTCTGTTTACGACCGTAAACCTCTCATCAAAATAATTAGCTGGTTTTTTAAAGGCAGGGAGAGTCGGCTGGCTGCAGCTCTTTGTTCTCGTTTGTGTTACAGTGAATACACTGCACTCCCTGTGATGTGCTGTAAGTCAGGCTGGCTCTTAAGTGGTTGTGCTGTAATCACACATGACTCGCATACACATATGAACCTTATTCTGTAGATATAGATGGATAGTGGTCTCGAGTCCGCTGCCCCACGAGGGAGCTGGTTTTGCAGGCTGCTGGATAGATGGACTCTCGGAGCCTTATTCCTGACTCTAATTGGTGAGAAATAGGTACAGCCTGAGAGAGGTCTGTCAGCCCAGAGCAATGGAGTGAAAACAAAAGAAATCAGGGAGGTGTTAGATAGCAGCACAGCGTGAGGAGCAGTGTTTATAGAATATGCCCTGGTTTGGCACTCCGTCCCTCTGCATCCTTGCCTCTCTTGCTATTGGATAAGCATTTTAACTTGATGGACAGCCTTTTCTTCTTCTCTCTAAAAAGCTTTTCTGAGTTTGATGGATGGTATGGTTTGTTTATCAGCTAGAATTTTTATCAGCACTACAAAATTGAAGCGTCCTCTCCCACGAGTCCTATTTTAGTGTAGCGTGTATACCCGTGATGAAGAAGCGCTGCTGGCAAGTTTCCTCCCGAGCTTTGATATTATAAAATAATTAAAATCCTGCTGTTGCATCACACTGTCAGCCCCGTCCATGGAAGTAAAGTCTGCATTTATACATGCTAATAATTTGTTTGGAGGGGAGCAAAATTGTCGCCTGGAATCTGATTACTGACATTTTTATATTTTTGGGACTGTTTCAGTTTTGCAGGAACTTGGAAATAAAAAGATGCATTGATGGCACAAAAGATCACCAATGTTATTATGCTGATTTATCCTGTAAAAAATATTTCATTTATTACCTCTAAAGTCACGACTGGAACCCTGCTGATGGCGTTGCAGGAAGTCAGGAATCATCAAAGGTCAACAGGATCTATTTCTGGCAAATGTTTGTGCAAGATTTGTCGTACAAAAACAACGTTGAAGCCTTTAAGCCGTTGCCAGAGTCAAACACTGCAACGCTACTTTTTTTTGTATTTATTATAAATAAATTTTTTACAGAATTATGTTCAGAGCATTATTTTAAATTAAGCCTCCAGATTTTACACTCCTTCAAGTGCAAGAGGATCTGAAAGAAACCAGCCGTGTCCTGACGCTGCTGTAGTTTTGGCCGATACGCTGCTCATTGATTCTCCAGCTGTGAGGCTCCTGCCTTTATTCGCTGCCCCCGTGCTTTTTACTTTTTCACAGGTGCTCATTCCCAGAATCCAACAAGGATCTCATCATAGCTGCAGAATGCACAAATACAGCATCGGCTCCGTCCTAATCCTAGAAAGCAGACATTGATATGCCACGTGGAGGTGCACCTGTTTGGGGAGCTGGGTTTGCTGATGCCGGCAGTTTTTCAGCACAGCTTGGTCGAGGGTTCAAAGGGCAGCCCATCTCTCCTCTGGTTTGACTTGTGCAGATTAAGTCGGCTTCCCGTCGTTCTCTGGCTGGAGCTGGTTATCACTGGAAGCTGTTAGAGATCCATCCTCACAGAGTCCCAGCGAGGCAGCGGGGCAAGCCTTCCATATAAATGACTGAATGTGCATACCTGAGCAATTTTAAAAACTTTCAGAGCTGCAGTTACTTTTGCTGAAGAGCATTCCAGTTATTTCTGGTGATGTAATTTAGTACCTGTAGTAAGAATCAAATGACACTGTGTATAACGCCTGTCCTCCCGTAGTTACTCTGGCTCCCTGTGTCTTTTTAGATTGATTTTGAAGCTGGCTTCTCACTGCATCACACATTGTCATTTTGTGTCTGCTCACATACCCCGAGGTCTGCTGCAGCTTTCTAAATGTCGCCAAAATTACCCAAAGAGAAATGGAAAATGCTGCTTTTATTACATTTGCCTCCAGGTTATGGGCTTGTATCAGAGAAGCAGTCTAACAAGTCATTTTTACAAGGCCTTCAAAGGCAGCGCGATGCTGTTTTTAAATCTTTTTTTCTTGTAATTAAAATTAATTCTGCACTGATTTAATGCGTTCATGTGTTTTAACCTATTTGTACCATTTTTACTGTATTTGTATTTGATCAGATTGTTGTACTATTACATGAAACTCGATTACATATTTGCATGGGTTGGTGAATGTATTCATTTTGTACTTTATGTCCTTCCACAACATCTCTGTTGGATTAAGATCAGAACTTTGACTTGGATCTTCCAAAAAGTCACATTTTATGCTTGAATATTGTTTGCTTGAATGGATTTTCTGTTTGGCTTTCCTGCAAAACCCCGTCTGAGGGATTCAGTTATTGGATGAAATATGTTCGCATTTCTGTTTCCAAACTCTTGAGAAATCTCCTAATGTTGGCCAAGGACCTCAACTGGTTAGTTGCAATAGTAGTAACACTCAACAAGAGTGCGCGGTCGATGTTCGAGGGGGTGGATACAAAACTGCTGACGACTGCTTGAACGAACATTGGATTAGACTAAGATTGTTGGCAGTAAGGATCAAGTGTCACTCTGTCATACTGGGATAAATGCAACCAAACTACTAAAATGATGCACGGTCACATTGTGACTATGATGGTATCCTTTACCTCGTTTAATGATTTAACCCCCCCTCCCCTGCAGAATGCTCTTCTTCACTGACTATGGGAACGTGGCCAAGGTGGAGCGCTGTAACATGGACGGCACCAACCGGACCCGGCTGGTCGATTATAAAATCGAGCAACCCACTGCTGTGGCGCTGGATGTGGTCAAGAAGCTGGTGTATTGGGCCGATGCCTACCTGGATTACATCGACGTGGTGGATTACCAGGGCAAGAACAGGCACACCGTTATCCACGGCAGCCAAGTGAGTGCCACTTTGCACAGATTTTTGCCTTCCACGGGCCGCACGTTGTGGACTAACGTGGGCTTTTCTTATCAGGATTTGGATCCACTTACAGGGTGTTCTTTGGTTAATGTTCCGATTCAGGGCACTGTGCTTTATCACTGTAAGGCAGGTGGCGTGTTCACTGCTTGTTGTTTTAATTCACTCTTCATTTTGGACAAAAGGGGCTTTTGTGTGGCGAATAAATGGTTTATTAAATTGAAGAAATTGAGTCACACGTGGGGCTGCCTTCCAAATGAGCGTGTCGGTAGTCTCACTCCTGCAGCACACTTTTGAGTCCTTTCATCACGAACGATGATTATTCATTAAAAGGTCCTTTCAGCCAACTTGGACTAGATACTCGGGCTTTATGAGGAAAGAAGAACATACACATCAAGCACCGTGTTCTGTATGCAGGTGTTCTTTGCATGATATTGCCTCATTCATTTGCTCGCGCCCTCATTAGACGGAGTATCTTCATGTCATTGCATTTGCATTACAAATGCGATGTTGCCGCTGTCTGTCTTTTCTGTAGCCCGTGTTTGGTCTTTAATGTCGTAGCCGCTCGCATCAGAAGATTCCCCACAGGTTTGCTCGCTGCATTATAATTTTAAAGCTCTTCATACTTGACAGTCAGGAGTTTCTAAACTTCCACAGAGTAAAATTTGTCATTTCAGAAAATATCTAAATATCCTCTGTTGTTCTCTGCTGTTGTGGTGAGCCGAGGAGATTACAGTTAGCTGCGCAGATCCACTTCTCTATATGAAGTTGACCCTGCTGGTATTTTCTGTGTTTTTCATACAGATGGTACTGAGTGCTTCCTGTGCTGTATAGGTGAGCTGCAAGCTCTTGAAGCAGTATGTGAGAGTTCCTTAAAAAAGCATCTCGTGTGAAAGTAGAGTGCTGAGGTCAAACTCCACAGGGGGAGACGGTTGAGTGGTTTGTTTTTTATTTATTTCTTTATTCTGACGCGTGTTTCTTGGTGCCCCTGATGTCAAAGTGTGGGCCAGTGAGCTTAGGTGCACTTCCTGTGAACACAGCTCATCCAGCCATGTCGCTATGTGTGGGTGTCGGGCTGCTAAATGTAGCATGGAGGCTGCAGTATCAGGGCCAGCAGCCTCCCAGTGGAGTCAGGCTTTTGACTCTGCACGGGCTGCCAAACAGCCCCACAGCTATCGCCCGTCCCTCTCATGCAAGTCTTCCTTCATTCATTTTTATTATTCTTTTATTTTATTTTCATGTTGTGGTTTTGTGTGTTTCTGGTTTCATGAAAGATGAAAAAAAGGAATGTGGGTCTTTCTTGTTTTTCAGGTGTCGTACATTTATTCATTAGCTGTGTTTGAGGACTACCTCTATGCTATCCACTCTGACCCTTCCAAAGGGAGTTCCTCTGCAGAGCTGCTGCAGATCCACAGGTTCAACATCACAGCAGACAGCAGGACGCTCGCCAGCCTGGGGAATTCTAAAGGACTGCGGGTTTATCATAAACTCACTCAGCCCAAAGGTAAAGGACAGTTTCTACATATTTGCAAGTATCTTTTATTTTCTGTCATATATTTGAGTAAAATACAAGCAAAAGTACTGACATTTCTCTTTCTCATTTCGTTCACAGTCAGAAGTCATGCGTGTGAAATGGATTCATACGGAAAGCCGGGCGGCTGTTCCCACATCTGCCTTCTGAGCGGCAGCTACAAGTCCAGGACCTGCCGCTGTCGTACGGGCTACAGCCTGGGCTTCGATGGAATGTCCTGTAAAAGTTAGTATAAGATCTGCTGCGGAGTCAAACTGTGTTTTATGAAGATGCTAATATTTTTGCAACCTCCCAGCCCCCAGTGTTTGTTATAGGATTAGACTTAAACCACTCTGTGGGATACTTGAGTTTGGAAACTGCAGTGGGAGAAGTTTGGTTTTGACAAAATACAGCAGCTGGCACATTTTCTCACAAGCTGGACATCACTTCCTCTTAGAGAGAAAGAACCGACACAGAATGTCAGAAATAGTTTCTCTATGTTATTTCAAAAACCAGTATCATTGTGGGGGCGGCTGTGGCGTCTCCTGATCTGAAGGTTGGTGGATCGATCCCTGGCTCTTCCAGTCCACGTGCTGAATTTTAGAACGCCGGGGTGAGGTGCTCATAACAAGCAGCTGCTGGGGATCTGTGCGGAGGTCGGCTCTGTCCTGGTGTTCCAGGTTATCCGTGTTACCTCTGAGCTAACAGCCTACCTTTTAATCTGTGCCAGCTGGCATAGGCTCCGCCCCAACCCAGCCAGCACCCCAAATTCAATAAGTGGAAGAAGACGGATGAAATATTATTAGAATACTTACTGTGAGCCGATTGGAGTCAAAGTTAAAGAGCACAGATCTAAAAGGTTTTCTTTGGCAGTTTTTCTAATTGAAAAGAATCTGAACTAATGTCAGCCAAGGATCTTCTGCTCACGTACCATATTAGAGCCAAGCATATGCCACGCATGCACGGCCTTCGCCCGACAGCGATGACGATCACAGCGAATGGTGAATACACACCCGCTTGAGAGTAATGTTCTGCTATCGACCTGTCGCGAGTCTGACTGACTGTTGCAATAATGAGGTTTTAAGTTTGTCTGCATTTGTCGGCCAGTCTGATCAATCGCTGGACATTGTGTAGTTGACAATAAAAGCAGGGGATCAAATTGATGACACAATTTTAGGGCCCGCCACATTTCGATCGAGGTAACGAAGCATCGGGAGGCAAAGCGTGACACGTTTGATTTATGCCCCCCTCATAGATGTTCTGATGACACTATCTCTTTTTGCTCGTGCTTTCCATCTCCCTAAGCATAATGAGATTTAGTGTTAAATGGTAGTCCTTGTTCAAAGAGCAGTCACAGTGGGGTTTGATATCTGGGTCTCTTGCAATGCTTAATTGTCTCCTGGGTAGTTGGTATCTCCCCCACGAAATGATAAATTGGAGTGAGACATGTGTGGTCCTCACCCTCAGCATCCTAGTCTCCTGGGTAGGGGCTAAGAGTGAGGAGAGGTCTGCTTCTTTCAATGGAAGCCCTCCTTCATTCCTCCCTTTGCGTCTCCAGAGGATCCCAAAGGGTTCGAGAACATAAAGTCCCCTGAGCGGCAGGCGAGGAGCTGCCTCAGCTTTCCGGGCCTTTCCGTTTGCCTTTCTGCTCAGGCGTGTTTTTTTTAGTTCAGAAACAGCGCAGGGTAAGTATTGCAATTGTCTGTTTGCTCAAGCATTTTTCTTCTCTTACGCTAAAGGCAGCTTCGTAGCAGGGCTGTGATTGAGGGGGGAGAGTATAGTCATTGGCACTGATTACTGGCTCCATTAGGGTAAATGAATGGCCCAGGCTCTGGCAAACATATGAGAACAATGTGGCCAGTAAGAGGGTTTAATGCTAGGATCAGCACTGATGAATTACACCAATTAATTGACAATAACAGTAAAAAAAGGGCGCTGTCCTTTCTTGCTTTGTAGAGCCCAAAAACGATATCTTCCTGTTCTACGGTAAGGGGCGTCCGGGAGTCATCCGAGGCCTGGACATGAACATCAAGTCCAGTGACGAGCACATGGTGCCGATCGAAGACCTGGTCAACCCTCGAGCCATCGACTACCACGCAGAGCTGGGACACGTCTACTTTGCTGACACCACCAGCTTCCTGATTGGGCGGCAAAAAATAGATGGAAGCAGCAGAGAGACTATACTGAAAGATGGTGCGTCCGAGTGCAGTCATGTTACATTTAACACACTCCAACAGCCTAAAATGTACATTTGTTACACTTTGTATAACACTAACCCCAAAGTTCTTTAATGATGTGACAACATTTATAAAACATTTGATGTCTTTTATAAATCCTGCTGAGCTGTGTGTATAGATAAGGATGTGGCATATATTTGATAGTTCTGTTGAATTCTTTTGTTGTAGAACTTGACAACGTTGAAGGAATCTCAGTGGATTGGATTGGGAATAACTTGTATTGGACCAACGATGGGTACAGGAAGACGATCAGTGTTGCCAGGCTGGACAGAGCTTCCCAGACCAGGAAGACTTTGCTGGAAGGCAATATGTCTCACCCCCGGGCCATTGTGGTGGATCCTCTGAACAGGTCAGAAAAATAATATTACACGAGCAGAATTCAGTGGCAGAAATAGTTTGTTGGTCCTGTGCAGGTATGGCTAAGCATCAGTTAGATGCAGACAGGCTATAATGCTGGAAAACATTACCAAAACAGCACATGCGTGGTGTGTGCTCCATTTTTTACGCCCTGACAGAAAGTGAGGAAAGCAATTATCTTGCCACTCTCACTCACATCACTAAATGGACTTTAACCCTTTAAGACCTACCATAGAACCAAGTCCGCCAGAGCTTATATTATATTTTTACCTGCTGTGGAGCCATTTTTGGGAGCATTTCAAGTTGCTATACATCAATACAACCATTATAGCCCAGATTTTAATAATATGTATTCATTAAGTGCATAGTAATTACATAAATTGCAAAAAAGTGCAATAAACTACAAAAAAATTGAAAATCGTTTTTGATTTTTTAACATATATTTGTAGTTAGAGAAATTTAAGAGTCTTATCCCTCAAAACTGTAAATACAAAAAAGTTGCACAAAATAGTTTCCCACCACAGGAAATTTATTTTGAGTGTCTTCATAGTTTTATTTTTGAAATACACCAATTTTTATACACTGCAGGAAAAACGAAAATAAATATTATACTGCAAATTTGCAAAAAAGCAGCATATGCATCAAAATAAACTATTTCCAGCAGTGCAATATGAGTCCTCAGCATCCCAGAAACGACACAAAGTCATAAAGTCAAAGATAACTTTTAAAAAGAGCAGTATAGGCCCTGAGGCCCTGATCGCAAAAAAGACTACATTTCCGCGAAAATGACGTCACTTCCGGTTTCGGGCAGGTAATGGCGGAAATGCAAAAGTTCGTGCTGACGTCTATTCCAACGTAGGAAGTGTTTTGAACAGCTGATCAGATCGGTAAAGCGTGTTTCTGGAATATTATGTTTTTGTTCCTGCAAGCGCTTTTTATGCAGTTTTTGCAAAGCTTTATGTGGAAGGTAACCGTGACCGAGGACAAGCTGATGGCATCAGATGTAAGTACAACTCCTCCGGTTTCATATGCAAAAAAAATTTTTGCGCTAGCTTACGTGGTTGCAGTGCTACTGGGATTTAAAAATAGTTACGCATAACAGAGCGTGCCCGCTCCGATCGGCTGTAAAGGGTTAAACAACTTCGGAGGTAAAAATGTTACGCTTTTTATTGCCTCGCTAGTGTGTTGTACAGAATTTAAATTGCCATCAGATTTTAGACCTGGTTGGTAAAATTCAAATAACGAATGAATGTCCGCGCCCTGTTTTATTTGTTGTATGTCTGTGAAGCTTCTCAGTCATCCAGGTCATCGTAGTCTAAGGCGCTTGGAAAGAAAAGCGTCTGGACTTCTTTAAGTTGCTTGAAGACGTTTCATCTCTCATCCGAGAAGCTTCTTCAATTCTAAGGTCAAATGGTGGGGAGTCCCAGACTTAAGTCCTAGGGGAGTGTCCCCCCAAGGGGGTCATGAACCCCTTGTTGATCCTCTACCTAATCACACGAGCCAAGGTGTGAAAATCAGCCAAGGTTTCGGGTGAACCCACCTAGCCCCACCCTATCATGTGATTTCCTGAGGTCAGGTGGCGTCTGGGAAGGTTCTCAGAACTAGATTATAGATGGCAGACAGTTGATGTCATAAGCCCCGCCCCTCTGTTCAAAGATGGCCATTCTCAGTGGACATAGATGCTTCTTTCACTTCTCTTTCAAACCATCTGTCTTCTATGTCCTAAATGTGAATATTGGTGTCCTCAAATTTGTTGTTGTTTGTTTTTGATTAATTAAATGGTTTTGAAGAATTGGCAGGATACTGTGGAGAGTTTCGCCTTTAACCTTTGCCCAAAGTAATATTTCATGTAGGCCCCTAAATTGTGGGAAAACAATACTTCAGTGAGAAAAATGTTGGGATTGTTATCAAGGTGTTTGTAAGAGGCTGAGGGACATTAGGTAATGTGCAATAACCTGATTTAAATGACATCTCCGTTCCTTGTGAGGCCCGTCCGATGGATATTTGAGTCTGATGCTGACACGGTTTTTTCAGTGTTCAGTCTCAGTATACTCGTTTTATATCTAGGTTACTGTATACTGTATGTTTGAACTGCATGGAAAGGAAAACCATGCATTTTACAAGCTCATTAGCAGCTTACTGTGAAGGCACCACTGTGTGCATAGCTGCAATGCTGCAGTGTATGTGCTGCAGAAACTGGTGACATTATATAAACCAATAAAGCAGAGAGATATAGCTGCTCTTATTAAACCATCTCTGATTTCTTTGGCTCATGCTTTTACATCAGCCCATATATGGCAGCACATATGCTGACACACCGCATGTGAGATGCTACTTTCTCGCACTAGCATGAATTCCCAAAGTTTCTTAAACTATTACTTAGCAGAAAGTGTTGGAAACAGTTTGCTTTAGCAGACATCTCCTGTGATTGATGATAACATATGAATAATTTTCATCAGCACGATTAAACTGACAGAACATCTGTTTTTCTGAAAGCCCCTTGTGCAGCCTTTAACTCACTCATCTCGTTCCAAGAACGACACCAAGCAGCTCATTAGCCACAATTAAACCATTTAATAGCTAATTCTGTGGAGTTCTCAGGGACAATCTTATAAGCATTTCTGTGCACATTCCTATAAGTTGAACTTTGCTGGCTGATTGGTAATTATCATATAGAGTTGATGCTGCAAAACCCAAATTCATTGAGTGTCTTAAGGTTCTTAGGGATTAATACTTTAAGGCTTAAATCGTATTAACACTCCCCAAATCCATTGCAGTCAGAGATTAGTTTCCAAGCCTCAAGGGACTGTTCCAAACATTTTGCTATACACAGCTGTTTCGCTGCTTTAGGGACACGCACCAAAGCAAAAACAAAACTTACTCATTCCTAGTTTAGTTTTATTTCCCCCCTTTGTTGAAAACAGTTACCAGTAGACAGTTTGCCTTTATTTTTAGCTCTCTGTCTTATTCTCGATTCCAACAATGAAACTGATTCCAGCATTGCTATACGAGTCACGTTGCGGTGCTGCAGGAAGGAAACTGACGTTTATCTGAGGGATTATTAAAAAAAATCATGTTTGCGTTACGTGTAAAGAACAAAACGTTAAACAGCTGATATGAGAACATGGCCTTAAACTTTAAGGCTAATCAGGGTGGCGCTGAGAGTTTCAGTGCTGACAGATGTGCCACAGCAGCAGAGTTGGGGGTGGCAAATAACCGTGTCACTTTTTTTGTATAAGGATTAATAACTTTTACTCCAACCCTCCCACTGACAGCACAAATGATTAGAAGAGCTAGTTTTGGGCTTCTGAGGAAGCGTTCAGCCTGAAGCCGACAGCCCTTTGATCTCTATCTGCTCTGCTGGAAGAGTCTCTTAAGGTGAAATGGAAGCAATTCTCCAACACATCTTCTGATCTTTTGCATCCTCGATGCCTTATTTTTTCCTCACTTTGCTGCTTCTAGTCTGTGTTGACACGATTAACACTAATAGTGTCGTACCTAGAAACTGAATACATTTATTCATGAAGCACACACATGGCAAAAAATATGTTACTAATCACACTTGGTCAGCTTCTTAGCGACTGCATGAGTGTGCAAACAGATGGACGACACATTTATGGACAAAACCATCATGAAGGTGTCTCGTAAGGATCCGGTCCGCCTGGGCATTAACCGGAGCAGCAGTGCTAAAAAGAGATTCCCTACTTTGCTGTTTTCATGACAGCGATGAAGGCTGGGCATTCAACTGGGCTGAGATCTAGAAACTGTGAAGGCCATGGCATATGAGTCACATCATTTTTATATTCATAAAGCTATCCAGTGACCCCTCATGCCAGAGGAGAGGAGCTGTCCTTATCATCTGAATTGAAAAGCCCCCCCCACACACACACAGCATAACAGGGCTGAGGAAGGTGCTCACTGCAGGGGTGGGTGCTTTTAGCTTTTTCTGCTTTAATTTATCACCTGTTTATAGTTTAGAGGCTTATGTAATAACGTGGCACGGTCTATACATTTTTTAGCAAACAGTACAGATTATTAGAAACTAAAAGTAATGCTGCAAATTCTAGTTTTTGTCATGTTTGCTTCTGGATAACTTGCAGATTTAAATGAAAATATGAAACGTGGACAATTCAGGTCTGTGTTTAAGTCAGCTGTGAACCGTCTTCTACTATAACGGTGAAAATGCCACGATGTCTGATTTCATGCCCGTGTTTGCCGTTCTGCATGTAGCCATATGTGTGTCTGCATGTTGAGTGGGGAGCCGGGGTGCTGTGAATAATTCATGAAATCGTAAAGATGACATTGAGACAGTGGGAGTCTTCATTCAGCCCCATCTCTGATTCTGTTTCATCATCTCTTTGCCAAGCTCTCTATCATTGATGAGAAACAAGGGGCCACGTGGCTCAGCCAGGAATCCTCAAAGAGAAAATCTCTCGGGCACGGTTACTGGAGAAAAGACCTGTCGAATTATTGACCCAATCGTGTTTCACATACCACTGGTCCTCCGGGAGCTGTTTTCTCGACATACAGAAGCTACACTGAAGCACTTTGGTTGAAAATATGGACCGTCTGACTTTGACGTCTAGTAAAGCTTAGCTTGAGAAGCCTGAAATGTTTCTTAAGCCCCGACAACTGAAGTCCAAACACGTGTCTGATTATCTGCTTTTAAAATATGGAGAATCTAGTTTGTATCCATTTCGTCTTCATCGGGGAAAACTTCAGATTTCTGACCTGGCGGAGGCCTTCCTGATTTCTTAGGTTTTTGCATGCTTGCATGTTTTTTAATGATGATGTCACTGACTTTGTTTCTCAGCTGTTTCTTTAGACTGTGGCTGCTTTTTGAGATCCTTGGCCATACTTCACTTTATCACACAGGTTTTATTTTCCATGTGTCTAAGTTCTCAGTCATCCAGCTTGTGGTAGATCTTAAAAAAGAAGGCAACCAAAAATGTTATTGAAATGTCTTCATAAACTCTAAGAAGACATCTACTTAACAGTAGTGCCATATTTTTCGGACCATAAGGCGCATTAAGCAAAACAAAACAATCAAATAAGTCAAACTTTACTCAGCTCATTCTTCTTGCTTCCTCCACTTCTGTACCATTGATTCATTAATGCTGAATTCTCTGGCAACTGCTCTATTCCCATGTTGTAGCAGTATATTAATGACTAACCTCGTATTGTGGATGGATTATCTCAGTTGTTCTCCTGACTGAAGTTTGGTCCGTTTACAGCATCCTGCCATGCGATTACATTTGTCCCTAACCATCAGGAACCCTCACGTTAACTTTTAGCGAAAAAAGTTAGCGTTCATCCTCCAGCTTCACTGTTTATGCTATGCTAACATAGCTGTGTAGCTAGCGGTCACGTAGCACATCATTATATACCAGCTAGCCCAACTTCAGTAACCCTACAAACGTCACTGCTGTTTAGTTTTCTGTCTTCATTTATGTTGGAAGTGATAGCAGAGCTATACGATGTAATTTTTCAGAAATCTCTCAGTCAGAACATGCTATATCATGTTTAGGTATCATGCTATATCAAGCTAGCGAGCTAACTTCCTGCTAACTTCTAACTCAGTTACATTTAATAAATTCTGTTTTCATGGATGCCTGGATGTTAAACTTAATTGTTACACCTGGTAAAGCAGCAACGCTGATCGTTTTATTAAAGATGAAAGAATTTAGACAGTTTTTAACTCTCAGTGATGCCGCAGTGTTCGTTTGTCTTTGGGACCTGAAAGTGACAGAGTTTAGGACCCAGATTCCTCCGTGAGGCTCCTGACTACGGTAGCCATAATGCTCCTACAATCAGTGTTGCCAACTTAGCTTTTTTTTCTAAAAAAAAGTCGCTAAAAAAAGACGTGAAAGCGCGTATCGCTTTTACTCTCAACAAGCAGCGGGTGCTGTAACGCAGTCAGTTCTTCTTTTACTCTTATGCTGTTTTGTGGATCACAAGGTTTAAAACTACTTATAAACACACACACACAAAGTAACTCCACCAGAGCGCCTATTTCAGGTCACTTTTGCCGGTCTAAGCCCGGGTAAAGGAGCAGGGTTGGAATTATGACATTAAAAAAAACAATAATTGCTAAAATAAATTTAATTTGTAGTTCTAAATAAACTCTAAATGCATTTAGGACGTTTTTTACTCACTTTATGTCTCTTCCACGATGTTATTTCTCTCTCCAACAACATAGGTTACAATTAGATTAGCATGACCAATTATGCAAATTAGGCGATGACGTCATTTAGCGACTTCTAGCGACTTTTAGGACAGCCAATAGCAATTTTCTTTACTGAGGAGTTGGCAACACTGCTGACAATCCATCAAGCGGTGGCTTCGTAGCTTACCAAAGTCATACTAAAACGTTTTTGACAGATGTTTGAGCACCGTGTAGCACATAAAATCGGTTCGAGGTCAGTAAGCACAACCAGAATTCATAAATAAGGCGCAATGTTGATTTTTGAGAAAATTAAAGCATTTTAAGTGCGCCTTATTGTGCGGAAAATATGGTAGTAATCAGGGCTGGGTGTGGCAAGAAAACTCAGCTTAGCAATGACGTTTTCACTGAGAGCCAGGTTTAAAGCTTTATTTCCCTTAACAAATGAAATCCCGATTTAAACTTTGTGTTTACTCGGGTTATCTTTGTGTTAGATTAAGATTTGTTTGATCTGAAATATGCAAGTGTGACAAATAACAAAAAGAAATCAATAAAAACAGGAAGGGGATAAATACTTTTGTAATGTGTTTGTCAGTACAGTTTGTGTTCCCTATAATGTTGCCTGCATGAATCAAACTGCATGAGAAAGATTCAGTGCCGGAGCCTCCCCATGGGCACTCGGAGCAAACCTCTGAAGACACTGTGACAAGAAATAGATCATTTTGAGAGAAGCTTGCAGATGCTGTCACATCTTCTGATTGATAAGTAATCAAAGCAGGAGGCTGCTTGTAGAGGGAGCAGCGAGCAAAACCATTTAACATCAGCGTGTCAGAAAGTAAGGGCAAAGATGAATGGGGAGCAGACAGCTGAAATGAACTGCTTAGTTTGAATATGAGGTGTGATCAGTGTCAGCGACAGCAAGTTGTGATCTACAGATGCCACCGATGCCGTGACACTGTTTGCTTTATCTCGCTGCTGGCACTGTATGTGTTCAATTCTGTGTGTGGTAGCTGGATGTACTGGACAGACTGGGAGGAAGATGAGGTCAACGACAGCATAGGGCGGATAGAAAAGGCCTGGATGGACGGATCCAACCGCCGCATTTTCGTCACCTCCAACATGCTGTGGCCCAACGGGCTGACGCTGGACCACAGCAGCAGCACGATGTACTGGTGCGACGCCTACTACGACCACATCGAGAAGATTCACCTAAATGGGACAGGAAGAATGGTATGTTACAGGCTTTCTTCTCAGGTGGTTATTAAACCGAGTTAGTCCACTTTAACAGAGTTTAACAGAGGGCCAGAAGGTGGACTTTAAATCACGATTTAAGTTCAAGATTGGGATCGTTTGTAGACCAGCTCATTCTCATTTTTTAGAATAATAGCATTTGGAAGGCAGTCGATTAATTTAGAGGCTACATTGTTGCCATGTTAAGGTTTGATCGACTGCGGATGAAAGCATCTGTCCCCTCTGGTCAGTTGTAAGGCTGTTTTCTGCACACGCTTCTTGCATTTCAGGGTTAGTGTCTACGTTTGCAGCAGTGCGACGCCTGAAACCTGCTCCTCTTCCCACAACAAGCATCCTTTCATCCCCATCCGCTCATCGACTCTACTGGCATATCACGCTAATTAATTATTTGCAAATGCTGTTTAATCAATGCCAAGATTCTAGCAAACATTATTATAAGCAGACGTTTCTGTGTGAATAAATTTGTGCAGTGAAATTGAATCACATTCATCATATACTGCCATCAAATAATCTTTAAGCCTGTATTCAAACAGCCAGACGCCCGTTTGAGATGACTGATTCCTCTGACGGTGTCTGTCTGTCGCTCTGACCTCGTGACCCTACTGACTGTTTGCTTCATGTTGCAGGTGGTGTACAGCGGGAAAGAACTAAACCATCCGTTCGGAATCTCTCATTACCGCAATTTCATCTTTTGGACCGAGTACATGAACGCTTCGGTGTTCCAGCTGGACTTGACCAACGGCGATATCACTCTGTTGCGGAGCGAGAGGCCGCCGCTGTTCGGCCTGCGTGTCTACGATGCGCAGAGTCAGCAAGGTTGGCTGCTTTCTCTTCATTTAGTCGTCATCCCGCCCTGACACAGAAAGTGGCTGTTTTGCACTGGAAATAGAACCTCCCCCTCCTGTGAATTCAGACATTTATAGCTCCTATAGCACTTTCCTTAATGGAGAGCACTTTATAAGATATATACACCAGAAAGTTGCGTATATGCCTATTGCTCTCAAATTTCACGGTATAAACCGGCACATTGATCAGCAGTGACAGTAGCTTTCAAATCACTTTGGGCTCCACTTTATGAAGTTAAATAAGATGACCAAGGTTTGGATGTCTTTGCTCTCTGCTGTAACAAATGATGATGGATTCCCGCTGTTAGCATGCTGAAAAGCAGAGATAGCAGAGGCATGGAACATGTCAGCAGAGAGCTTCGCTGGCCTCACAGGACGTCTTGCTTTTTGCTTCACATTAGGTCAATGCTGTTGTGTTGCTCTGAATGCAGAGGCCGTTGCAGTTAAAAGTCACTGTACTCTAAAAACTCTCACTTGGACATTAAAGTGGCTGCTATATGCACAGCCTCGTTCACGCCATGCAGAGACGTTTCTCTTTTGTTCATGCCACTGAATAGATTAATTGGCTGTCCGGTACTCTGAGTATTACTGATTGGCTCTTACAAAACCCAAAGCTTTATCTCATTGGCTCAGGCACTGCCTTTGGGTTCTGTGTTAAATGAAAGTGACAAAGGTGTCTCATGCCTTAACTTGATATGTGACTTTTTTCAATTGGAGAATGTCAGCTTTGTCCCGAAAGACAAATTATTCCTCCGAGAATGATAAAAATGTCAAATGTCTTTCACCCACACCGTTCCCAATAATTCACCTGACGTATGCTTATAGATCTCGCGGCATACACCTGGCATGTCTCTCTATGTGGGGGGAAAAGCTTTTGTACCAATGAAATGATTTATTTTGCTGCATTTAAAGGGTTTCCAGAAACTCTGATCTTTATTTCACAGATGGGAAAAAAAGGGGAAAACCAGGATAATACGGAGCTTAAAGTCAGCTTAGAAAATGTCGCTTTAAATGAGCAAGACACCATGCTGTGTTTGGGTTCTGTTTCTCCAGGTGACAACGCATGTAGTGTGAATTATGGGGGCTGTACTACCCTCTGCCTCGCCATCCCAGGAGGGAGAGTGTGTGCCTGCGCTGACAACCAGGTTCTGGAGAAGAACAATGTCACCTGTGCAGGTAGGAGGACGTAATGAATCAGACGAGCCCTAAGATCAGGTTGTCCCAGTGTAGTGTAATCCTGCCGCGTCCTGTGGGACAGGCTTCTTTTCAAATCTGCTAATAAACAAGTAAATACAGCTGAGGGAGGATCCCAGTGGGTTCCCACGCATGTACACATGAGGTTATGAAACATTAACACATTGTGCATGCTCGTTATTCGTTTTATATGCCAATATTTTCCCCTTAACACGTATTTCTTAGAAGGTGCGGGGCTAAAATGGCGTTTTCTCACTTGTGTCTCTCTCAGAAGCTTCCAGCAGTAGTTTAGAGCCACAGCGATGCAAAAGTGATGAGTTCCAGTGCCGTAATCAGCGGTGCATTCGGGCCTTGTGGAAGTGTGACGGAGATGATGACTGTCTGGATGGGAGTGACGAGGAGATCCAGAGCTGCTGTGAGGATCTCGGAATTAGTCTGCAGGCAACACACTGCACGCTAGCATGAAAAATGCACTGTCTGAACAGACACTGTACACAGTGATGCGGCCAAGCAAGCAAAGCCTCAGCTTTTCAGGGCTAATTCCCTCTGGCTGTCAGCTGCTGTGTTCTTAAATGTCACTGAAGTCGGGGTGTAAAGTGCTCCCCCTCCTCCACTTTCTACGTGCGTCCTTCTACAAATCAGTCGTGTAAACTCGATGTTAGATGGTTAAACATGGACTTTATTCTTTTTATTATTATTGTGTTTCAGATGGCAGCAGCACATCTTAAATACAGACCAGCCCTCCACTCTGTGTTAGCCATGAACTTTGCAATGGGTAGAGTTACAGCATGCAGAGAAACACTCATTTCTTTAGTATGATTAATGAGCGGTGAGGCTTAATGAGTTAGAATTATCAAAGTTAATGTTAAATATTAGCACTGATTTTTTTCTCTTTTTCATGATAAAG
Organism: Mchenga conophoros; assembly: GCF_057382185.1. Classification (NCBI taxonomy): domain Eukaryota; kingdom Metazoa; phylum Chordata; class Actinopteri; order Cichliformes; family Cichlidae; genus Mchenga; species Mchenga conophoros. Next base: position 38,125,870 of record NC_140541.1, read on the forward strand.
TCGCCTCAAATAAAACAAAAATCAGGCACTAAAACCAAAACCAACCACAAATACACTTGAGACCACTAAAGATGATATAGAGACTCCATTACTCTCAATTAAAGGACGAACCACCGAGGAGAAACATAAATGAGATTCCTCACACTCTGAAACATTATTACTCCTTTTATGGTTTTTAGTGCGGCTTGTTGTTGTATCAGTATGAAATTAGTTACATTGTGACCTTAATTAAGTCTCAGTGAAAAGCTTCAGATATACTGTATAAACAGGAAAGAGGTCCGATATTAAATAATATTGAAACTGAGACTCTGTGACTGTGAAACACTCGGATACGTCCCAAGCCGGTCATAAAGATGGCAGCCACATCTATTATGTTCTAAAATAAAGCCGATTACAATCTGCTCGTTCCTTCTCTGAATTCAAATGTTTTTGGCCAGCCGTGTCTGTTAGTGTAGCTCCGCTGCTCTGCTGTTTGACAGCTGGACTTGACTTAATATTTATACTTTGTGAACTTAAATAATATGAAACCATATGAAACCAAAACTACAAAGAAAGCTGCAGTGCTGATGAGGTTTGTCTTACTTTAAAGTTTTCTCACATTGATCAAATGTGAGTAAACAGCTTGTGAAGCACACGCTACCTGACAAAATGATGATCATGCATATTTTTGACTGGCACAGTACGGTCTCAGGTTTGGTTGGCGTGCGTCAGATAATTATGACCTTGGCTTTTGCAGTTCCCTCCCCTCCAGCTTTATTAAAGACCAAATAACACAATAAAACCTCACAGGTCGACAGTTCAGCACCTTTTGAACCCAGACTGCTCTGAAGGCAGGTCACGTCAGCGCTGAGTGACTTCGTGACAGTTCTTGAGTGGGTGCTGTCTGCAGTTTAGATTCTGCAACACTACAACACTAACATGTTACAACATGCAGTATTTGTCAGATACATTTTTTCATTCTTGTGTTCGTTCATTTGATTTTATTGACTGATCTGCTTTTTGTGCGGTGAACTCTTTGCAGACAACCACACTTGTCCCCTCAATCAGTTCAAATGCAGCAACAATCGCTGCATCCCCAAACGATGGCTCTGCGATGGGACAAACGACTGCGGCAACAACGAGGACGAGTCCAACAACACCTGCTCAGGTACGCACGGGCTGCTTTCACGTCGGGTTTAGATTTGGGGAGTTTTGGATGTCAGTCGTGTGCCATCTGTCAGCGCTGCTCGTCTGTGCTCGCTGGCTCATTTTCAGTCGTTTCACATTTTATCAAATATGATTAATTCTATGAATAAACGCTGATGTGAAACCGGAGATTTCAGGAAAACGTAGCGTGGTTACAGGTGCTTCTCCGATCAGTTTTGAGGACCGTTCAGCTATGTAAACTTCTCATCTGCACAGTAGGCCATGAAACATTTGTCTCTGACGTCTTTTGATAAAAATGTTCTCACTTCAGATGTGCTTTATTCTCTAAGACTTGAACACTGGTGTCAGGTGCTGTCAAGGCAGCCGTCACTGTAATATTTTGAGGCTGTGAAGGAGCGGCGGTACTGTGCAATCAATCTCATTGTTTAAGGGCGTTCTAGTATCAAAGACTTGGAGCATCTACGAGGACACTTACAGCATATCGCATTAGTCGTACTTCTCCGGAGCTTTTTATCCTCAGAGGATCGATCGATGAGCATTAGCCAGAAGATGACGAATGTTCCCCCGTCGGTGGATTGACACGCGTATCCCACATCAGCTGCTGTCACGAGTGTGACCACCAGCACGTAACTGACGGCCCATCAGCAACAGCGCGTTTTCCACGCCCGTCTCCAACCGCGCAATTGAGTGATAAAGGGTTTGCGCCGGCCTTACATTGACATTTGGGTGATCTAGTGACCATTAGAGTTGTTGTGCAGCCGCTACACTGACTTATGCAGGTGCGATTGAATTAAGTGGCCTCTTTCTTCTTCCTCAGCCCAGCCCTGTCAGGCAGAGCAGTTCTCCTGCCAGAACGGACGATGTATACCTCGCAGTTGGAGCTGTGATCGGGAGGACGACTGTGGGGATAAGTCTGATGAAATATCATGTGGTGAGTCACGCGTGCTTTTCCCCAGACGTCACTCAAACGTCACTCTGTGTGTGACCGAGTACGTTTGTCTTGGCTCTGTTTGATTAACAGCAACATGATGATTTCATTAAACACAAGTAAAATCATTTGGGGTCATTTTCTGTTACTTCTCACATTTAATATTAGTGAGATGTTTTAACTCTACACTTTCAGGGTAAATTTAATATGCTGAAATTTCAAAAATCTCTTTACAAATGTCAAATGTATACGATGCAGTTCCCACTTGGAGCTAAAAATATGTGCTAAGCTGTTCTCACTTCATAATATGATACAAGTTCTGCTGTTTTCACATTACTCTTTAATAGCACAGCATAGGGGAAATAAAAAAACACACAAGTACTTTTAAAAATATAATAAATTAATAAAATGTTGTTTTCTTTTTACAACAAAACAGCTCAGCTAGTGTGACAGGTATGAAAGAGATTTATGTAAAACAAATCAAACCAAAGCTAACAGACCTATGCAGCGTCTGTGCTGCTATACCTACACGGCTAGTGCAGTGTGGATGTTTGTACTGCTGCCTGTGGAGCTGCTGGAGGTTCAAAGACAAAGGAAGACTGATGCAGGGTGGATAGCAGGAAGCACAGGTGAACAATGTCAGCCAGCTGCCTGCTGAGGTAAAGGATTTTGTTTTAGTCAGTGGCTCCGGCCGGTCGGTGGTCCCTCGTTCGATCCCTTTAGTGTGGCTGCTTCCCAAAAGTAGCAGCTTAATGTCCAGGAGAGTTAAGGAGAGTAGAGAGATTTTGATCTGCTGGACAGTTTTAATGCAGTTTGAAAACATGAAGGTAGAAGAAGCTCAGAAGACATTTAACAACTGCAAAATTCTTGTGCATTTTTGTGACGTTTTAGAAAGGCGCTGCTTCATTCAGTGGACAGAGAGACTCAGTTATTGATGCTGTGTTCTCTGGACCAAGACCTAGACATGTCCTCACAAATGGCAGCAGCTTCGGTGGGTGGTGCTGGGTACAGTAGCTCACTGTTCTGTAGTCATGTCTCAGTGGTATTATACAATCTGTCAGCTTCACTTAGGGAAAGTTGTACTCTGTGTTCTGGGCTAATCCTAGAAGGCATAATAAAAATACATGGCATGCCATTATGACCCGAGCGCTTTGAGCTCTTTGAAGATGTATTTAACCTTTTATTGAAGCAGGGGAAAGGATGTCTGCAGCTACAAATTTCATACGTTTTCATCAGCGATGCTGAATTTGAAGCATACGTTTAAAAGGAGGTTTTAAGACTCGCTTTAATCACTATTTGTATGAAATCAGCCTTTAACAGTGATCGATGTTTGCCAAATGCTGCAGCGTGCTGTATCGCCTCAGCCTCCCTTTGTGTGTCCTAAGCCGCTTCAATATGCAGTCACAAACAGCCGGGTTGTAAGCAGTAATTAAAGTTCATGCTCGGCTTCATTCAATCATAATCAAGCTGTGCAGCAAAACATATTCTCTCCCGTACTGCTGTCTGAGCTTCCTCAGGCATTACTTCTCTGCAGGCGCTGCTCTGTGCAGCTCTGGCAGCTCACTTAGCTTCAGTGGAGCTACTGTGGGTTTAGGAACACCTGAAGCTCAGTGGTGGCCGCCTTAGAGATTGATACTAATTTGGATTTTGTTTGTCAGTAGTTTAGTAGTTGTCACACACCGTCTTCTACTGAGCGCTCGGTTCGCTCGCAGCTCTGTTCGCTGGCATTATTTATGGATGCCGGTGTTTTATTTTTAACAACGCTCACTGTTTACTCGAAACCTTCATTATTTATGTATGTCTCGTCTTCATTTTTAACGAATGTTAAATTCCAGCCAGACATGTGCCGTCGCTGAAACCTGACATTTTTGAGGAAAGCATCCTGTAGGACAGAAATATTATCTGTCTCCTCTGCAGCGCCTAAAAGTATTTCAGTCAACAAATCATTTCAAATATAGGCCTGTGTTTTATACTCAAGTCAATAAAGCTTCAGGCATCCAGGAATCATATCTCCGAGTCAGAAACACGGCTGGTGTCTGATGGGAATGAAAACGTTAACCTGACATTGTCACAATGTCACCTGCACACAGAGTCCACCGGACACTGTTTGATTATTCAGTCTTTTTCTAATTGTATCGTCATGAAACGTAATGTTGAACCGAGACGGAGCTCCTGGGTTTTTGCTGTTTCTCTGACTGCTGGTACAGTCTGACCTGGGACGTCCACTCCTGGAGGGACTGTGTTAACACCAGAGATGGGCAGTAACGCGTTACTGTAATCTGATTACTTTTTTCAAGTAACGAGTAAAGTAAGGGATTACTATTGCAAAAACGGTAATTAGATTACCATTACTTTCCCGTAGGAACGCTGCGTTACTGCGTTACTAAAACCGTGATTTTTTGTGAGAATGTCTCATGACAGTGACGTAAGCGAGTGTGACGGTCGTGACAACAGCTGTGTGCAGATCAACAGTGAATCATATATCGAGTGCAGAGAGAGTATGAGCGTGCAGCGTTTAAAGCGTGGAAGTACTGACGTTACTTTGAGTTTGATTCCATAAAAAGTGACAAAAACATTAGTGTCCGCTGTGCGTGGGAAGAAAACTTCTTTTTACAGCGAAAAAAACCCCTAAACTTCCAACAAGCACCGAGTAGCTACGACGTAATGGGAAACTCACAGAGAAACTCGCGGATTCTTCCACTGACCGCGGCACACCTGCACCAGGGTAAACCTCCGCCTGCCCCACTCCTGCTTTACAGGTGAAAATAGAGCAACAGGACCGCTGAGTCTTTGACTTTATTTATTTTCTGCTGTGTTTTACTTGCATCTATTTGAAAGACTGAGTGTAAACACAAAAAATATTTTATTTTATGAGCTGGAATGTGCAGAAAATAGCTTTAAATGTTAAACTAATTTCTTCCAGTCAGAGAATGTTGCAGATAATTAAATTTTTGCTTGATGCATAAAGTTAAAAGATTAAAACTAATAAAACAAGTTTTAAAAAGAGACTTTTCCATTTGATCACATTTTGTATGATGGATTATGCAGAAAAAGTAGAATTGGGCTGAAAGATCTATCACTTTATCACCTACTCAGGTTGTAAATCGGGTTTTTAAAAAGTAACTAAGTAACTAAGTAATTAATTACTTTTGAAAATAAGTAATCTGTAAAGTAACGGGATTACTTTTTTGGGGAAGTAATCAGTAATTAGTTACTGATTATGTTTTTCAAGTAACTTGACCAACACTGGTTAACACTAGCATGAATGCTTTTATATTAGTTCATCAGGTGAATGTGATGTTGTTACCCTCTTGATGGAAGCAGTAAGAGTGTAAGTGTGTCATCAGCAGAAGAATCAGAAGGATGCTGGAATCATTCTTGATTCAAACATTATGTTCCTTTCCTAACATCACTTTAATCAGACAACTTTTTTCTGTTCTGTCAGATAATGCACTTTGTCACTGTGTGAAAGGGGTAAAAAACTAAAATGATGAAACGGCTAACCCAAGAGTCCCAAATGAACCCAAATGGGAATCTCTGGAAGGTCGCTGAGGTTAAAGCTATTACTAAAAAATCCCTACGGTTACGGATCTGTGGTGGAGACGGAAGATTAAACCTGAGCGTTGTGAGACACTGGGAACATCCTGCAGTCACGAATGTGAGCTGTCAGCAGATATATTTAAACTACAGCTTATCAATGTTAGTATCATTTAAAGTTATTCTTTAAGTCGGCTCCAGACTATCAGTGCATGTATGGAAAGACGTATAACAGTAATTAATATTTTTAATATTTTCAGTTTTATGGTCATGGACACCTTTAACAAACCTTCATATAAGAATTAACATGATAGTAACATTTATATTGAAGATGTTTCACCATGACTGAAATATCTCAGGACTAATGAATGAGTTTCCCTGCGATGTGTGCATCCATAAAGTGAGAAATATGATTTTAATCATTCTTGTTTTCCTGTTTTTCTTCCTCTAACTGAAACGTGCAGCTGCCTATAAAAACCTTTTTAGTTTATAGATTATTTTCATTATTCGACAGATTTATGAGACACAAGTCTTTCACTCACACTGTCGTCTTTGATTCCATACAGTGTGTTTGTTATTTTTTACATATAAAAATGTAATAGGATTCTTTTTAAAAATTATTGGTATTGTTTTTGTTTTATTTTATATCATTTTCAGAGTCTAGGTCAGTGTTGAGTTTAGGACACAAACCTGATGTTTGCTATCACATTTTACAAGCACAGCTGATTGTTTGTGGCTTTGTGAAGCAAATATTTCTTTAATTTGAACTTATGTTTGTTTATGTGCAGTTTTCCCCACCTGTGAGCCCGTCACCCAGTTCAGCTGCTCCAGTGGACGATGCATCAGTGTGGAGTGGCACTGCGATTCAGGTGAAAGCATAAACTGGCTCTAACCTTGGCCAGTGGTAACTTTATTGTCCCCAGTGGGAAATTGGTTTGCAGTCTCTTCACACAGAGAGAGAAAAACAAACAAACAAACAAACACACACAAAGCCCAGAGAAAACAGCCCAAGTTTTTCATCAAAAAAGTGCATTGTGCAACGGCAACAGCCCTCATGGTTTAGTGTTATAACCAGGATTACATATACCTTACACCCACCAGCGTTCATAACAATAATCTGTCACTGAACTTTTGTGCATGTGTGCAGATGACGACTGTGGAGACGGCAGCGATGAAGTGGGCTGCATCCAGTCTTGCTCCAATACCCACTTCCAGTGCTCCAATGGTCGCTGTATCCCCGACCACTGGGCCTGTGACGGCGACAACGACTGCGGTGACCTCAGCGACGAGACCTTAACCTGCAGAGGTGGACCTGCATGTAAGCGATGTCTGCGCAGCGTGTTAAAATGCTGATGAACAGGTTTTGAAATGACCGACACATCCTGTCTTCCATTTGTTCAAACAGCTAGTGTTAACCTGTTTATTTATAATACACCGTCATAGATTAAATCATCACACACGAGCTGCCTGTGCCACCTTCACGAGCGCTGATTTATATTTATTTGAGTGTGCAAATGATTTTAGTTGCAATTCGAATCAGCATTTAAATGTAGGTGTTGTAATTACAAGTTTAACAGCTAATCAGCTCGAGTCCACTAACTCTGTGTTCACACTGCTGTGTGACTAAATCTTATCTGCTCTGTGTGCGCGGGAATTTTACCATCAGGACTTGAATCGTTTAATCTAATTATCACACAAACCTTATGTAAGCTCCTAGAAAACTCACAGCTCGCTTGCTTGTCACTAGAATGTGTGCACCATTCATCAAACCATTTCCTGATGGGAGCTGCAGACGTCTCCTCCCCCTGTGTCTAATTCTGCCCCAGAGGCTTGAATTTGTCTCCGCTGTGCTTCTACTGTTAAATAGTTTTCTGTTTTTTCATTTAAGCATTAAGCCATCACATCCAAATCAACACACACGGAATATACAATAAGGTGAGCTTGAACCAGTGAGTCAGACACTATGTCTGACTATGGGTCAGCTGCTCAACAGAAGGTTGGTAGTTTGATCCCCGGGTCCTCCGGTGAACACGGTCGTGTATCGTTGGGCGAGTTTTGCTTACCCACCCAACCATTCTTAAAACACAGGCTGTGACTCCACAATTACACACACACACACACACACACACACACACACACACACACACACACACACACTCGTTTTTTTTTTGGTAATTTATTTCAACATGTGAACAATATACAAGTACATTTAGAAAAGAAAATAAGAAAGAAAAAAAAATACTATACAAATTACATACAAAAAACCGTTCTGATTAATTTACATGTTGAAAGGGAGGAAGTAAACACTTATTTAAATTATTGCCATAAATTATCAGTTAATATTTAGTTGCTTCCTTACTGATATCATTTGTAATAAAAATAGTGAACAGATTTCTGATATACTATATCCTGTAATATCACATCATGAATTTTTACATGACATTCACTTAATTTAAATATTTTCCTTTTCTTTATAGTTCGAGAAGATCATATTTTTATAACTCTTTTTGAACAGTTTTATGTTTGGACGTTGCTTTAATTCCATATTCAGTTTGTTCCACAGTTTCACTCGATGCACAGAAACACAAAAGCTTTTTCTTGTAGTGCGTACCTTCGTTGTTTTGAAGTTACAAAAACCCCTTAAATTATAACTTCCTTCTTTCAAAACAAACATACTCTGAATATTACCTGGCAGTTCTTTATTTTTTGCTTTGAATAGAATTTGTGCTGTTTGGAATTTCACTCGATCGTCAATTTTTCAATATTTCAGTGCAAAAATAGTGAGTTTGTACGTTCCTGTAACCTGCAGTGTGGATGATTTGAACTGCTTTTTTTGAAGAGTAAAAAGTGAATGTAATGTTTTATAGTTGTTGCCCCAGACCTCTGCACAATAGCTTAAGTATGGTGAAACCAGTGAACAGTAGAATATGAAGTGATGTTTGTCAAATACCTGCTTTGCCTTGTTTAGTGTTGCAATGCTTCGTGATACTTTGGAATGAATATCTCTTATGTGAGCTCTCAGTTAAGTTTTTCATCTGTTATTACCCCCAGAAATTTATTTTCACTGACTCTTCCAATATCAGCACCATTTATTTGAATCTTTGCGTTTGTATTTAAACCACTATTTCCAAATAACATAAGTTTAGATTTTCATATCTTAGTGAGGACCTCTCACTGACATATGCTTTCCCTGTCCCCTTACTCTAACCATGAAGAGTGGATGTGTAACCCTGACCCTCAGCCTAACCCTAACCAGCCAACAGGGGACAAAGAAATTACACAAAATTCCTAACAAGCAAAAAGGGACAAAAACTAACGAACAAAAAAGACCAGGCTCATCGGGGGAAGAGGAGGACCTCAGGGTGGACTTCGGTCCACAGAGGAACACTTAAACTTTTGTCCTTAAATGTCTTCAAACTGGTGGGCACAGCATTTTGTCCCCATAAGGACTGTTGGTCTCCACAAGTATAGCAGCATGCCTGTTTTCTGTCCTCACAAGGATGTCTAAACATGTGCACACACACACACACGCAGCCGTCGTACCCGATTGTTTGATGAAACCCGTGTGTGTGATATACTAACCAGAGCGATTAAAGAAGACAGAAATATCTCGGACACATAAACCTTAAAGACTTGTGAAATAACTCCATTCTTCTCGGGGTGCTGACCTGTTATAGACGCCGCTGCCCGGCTCACTATCATAAATATTTGCCACCAATACGTCTCTTTTAAAATAAAGGTTAACTGCGAGGTTTTTGCCCGTGACACTTTGCTGTATATCTCAAAGGCATTCATTGTCAAATTAATTTTGTTTTAGTGTTGCCGCCGGTGATCGAGTGCAGTGCCGAGGAATTCCACTGCGTCACTGACGGGACCTGCATCCCGGAGCGCTGGAGCTGTGACGGCGATAAGGACTGTGAGGACGGGAGCGATGAGAAGGACTGCGAGGGCACGAAGAGGATGTGTGACCCCAAGGCTAAGTTCACCTGCAAAGATACAGGTAGTGAATACAGCGCAGTGTTAGCAACGAGCTGTGAGTTAATGTGCAGGTGACAGGTAGAAACACACAGAGCGGTCCTGGAGGTGCCACCTCTGTGTTGGGGTCCTGTTGTTGTTGTAACTCAACAATTAATGCAAACTGATGTTTCGTAGCTTTGAGATACTTTCCAGATTTTTTTGAATGTTTACACTTCATTAGTCAGCTGACAGTGATGCTGTGGGTCTGACTGCGGTAACATCGGGTCCTGAGGCATAAAAATTAAACTTGGCATGGATTTGAGTTCAGTAAGTAAACCTTTAAACAAGAGTGAATGTAGTGAAATCCAGCATATGAGAGAGTCCACAATATTTGAATGAGTTATAAATGAATCTGAGCATCTGCGTGTGGTTCTTCAACCAATCAGAGTCTGTTTAAACCGTCCACGCACCCCGACTGAGCATCTACCTTCTTGTATTAAATGTAAGAAAAAGGGCAAAAACAAAAAAAGTCCTGCAGTCCTGGAATTTTCCACTTATCACTAAACGCTTTTCCTTTTCATTTTTGCTGCATGGTGACAGGTTGGCTAAAGCACACAGTTATTATTCTCTCTAGTTGCGCCGTGTCAGATCTCTGTTCACTCATGCAGTTTGTTCTGTCCTCCTCTGAAGAACACACTGCCCTCTCTGGAAATATTCAAAAAGGCCTTTCTAAAAGAGCCGGTCTTTGCAGCTCTGACGGATGAAGGAGAGCCAGAGATGAAGAGGATAATCTGAAGCAATGCAACAAAACAGCATCTAGCGTGATAGCAGCTTAAGCAAACTATGAAGTCAAGCTCAGGCACAATCTCAGTGACATCAGCTGATTCCTCAGTCGATATGCTTCAATGGATCAGATTTAGCTTCCCCACTGGTGCTGCACATGTGCAAACCAGTTCACAGCCCAGCTTTCCCTTCCTGCTCCCAGTTCGTGCACGTGACAGAAGCGTGTGCTCTTTTTTTACGCTGTCCATGTGTGAGTATAAAAAGCAAGCACGATATATACCACCAATTAGATCATTACTATAATGCAGTGAGATGCTTCACTTGACTGTGGTGCCTGCTATTAATACTACATATTAATAAGTAATGCTAATAGTACAAGCACAGTAATTTATCCAGAAGCACTTTTTTTTTGCATGAAATATCTAATCTCAGGCCTTTAAATACAGTGTTTGATAAAGTATTCAGTCACAGGGAGGAGAGTCAGACATTTAAATGGGGGAAGGATTTATTCTCAATTTGAAACTTTTAGCCTGAGACAGTTTAATGAGGAACTTCTAGCCTGGAATCACTGCCAGATATTGCAGGAATAAATCTGGATTACAGTGCCTACTGTATACAATCCATGCATCCATTTATATGGGAGTGGATATAGTGTGTGCTTTTATCAGGGATCTTTACCTTTAGCATTACACTAAGTATTACAGTGTTGCTGTGCAGTCAGGATCACGTGGATGATATCAGCAAATATTCAGTTCAATTCAACTTTATTCATACAGCACCAAATCACAACACCAGTCGCCTCAAGGCGCTTTATACTGTAAGGTCGACCCTACAAATATGAAGCTCTTTATACACTAATTGGTGAGAAATGTTCAAATGCACACAGAAAACACTGTAAATGCACTCGTCTATTATTTAAAAGTGCATTTGCAGCCACACTGAGGACCATCTCAAGAGAGTAGCCATCTCTCATTTGTGGCTACGCTAACGTTTTGTTGAATTAAATATGAAACCTGATATTTTAGTAGGTTGGTTATATTTGGAAAGAAGATAAAAAAGTATTTCACCCTCAAATAAATAATAATAAGCAATAGCCACGTTTAATAAATCCACTCAGGAGGAGGTTTCCCCGTCGTGCCGCCCACTCTGAACAAAATCCGTTTCCCTCCTTTTACATCCTCGATCCATCCTCTGCTCGCAGACTGTGCGGTTTTCAGGCTGTGTCGTTCAAGGTGAAATTTTCAGGATGGAGATAATTCAATTACACAAATGATTAACCTCCTTGTCCATGTGCATTAGCACAAAAACAGCCCAACACAGCATCTGCGCCACAAGTGTCGAGCATATTTTACTCACGGAGAAGCGTTTGTGTTTATCTTTGCAACTACGGTACCACTAAATGAGACATTTAGAACCTGACGGGTTAAATCAGCAGCGTCGTGTGAATGCATTTTTATTTAAAAGCAAACATACGCAGTCGTGGCACCATCCCATGTCAGTTTGCACCGATCTGGCGCCAAACACGCCGGTGGGATCGAAAATGTGGAAAACATACAAGCTTTGAGTGATGCTGATACATCCCAGTGTCTCTGTTATTCACCCCCCTCGTGGTTCTACCTACATCTTCCTGCCCGCAATGAGGGATTTACCAATCAGGCTCCTTTGCACAGCACAGGGAATATTGATTGTATGTGGACTTTTTCATCGGTTTAAACACAAACCAGAGAGGCAGCTTGTTGACTGTGGCCTTCTGGGAATAATACATGGCGTTTGTTTTAAGGTTATGACAAAAGAACTGAGAAATCCGTCTCCCCCTGAATGCATCACTCAGCAGGGAGCTTTATTTCTGAATCCTCTGGAAATAAGGAGATTTCATCAGCTGGTCATCAAACGTTCACCTGCTTGAAAGATTTGTGCTAATGTTTGCTCGGCTCCTGCAGGCAAGTGCATCACAAAGAGCTGGGTGTGCGACGGGGACATCGACTGTGAGGACCGCTCGGACGAAGAGTCGTGTGAGTCGGCTGCGTGCAAGCCGCCCAAGTACCCGTGTGCCAACGACTCCTCGGTCTGCCTCACGCCCGATAAGATCTGCAACGGCAAAGTGGACTGTGCGGATCGCTCCGACGAAGGACCCATCTGTGGTAATGATGTCTTATGTCTAAAGTATGTGGACACACGAGTCGTGTGTGATTACTGAGGATCTAATCCCACAACACTGGATCAACCAGTGAACATAATGTTCTACACATGGCTCCGCCTACATCCAGAGCAAAGCTCACCCACGCGCTTCTTCTATTTTATCGCGTTTTACCGTCCGCTGTCACACTTTTTGTAAAAATTCCGGCTTTTCTCGTTTTCCTTTCTGGCGCTGAGGTTTCCAAACGCAGCCTTTTGTTGTGGACAGCTAATGCGGACAGCTCATCAAACGCTCAGTCAGAAAAAGGTTGGAAAAGTTTCCGGAGTAGTTGAGTCATACCAGTGTCAACAGATTCTGACAAGTTACACAGCGGATAATTAGACATATGACAAAACTTGTCAACGGCGAGATCCAAGCTGACTGTAACGGCTGTTCTTCCTCAGGAACATTTACACCCACCTTTCAAGCCCACGAGAGAATGTTTCACATAAGAATCATTGTAAGTGGGAAGACTAAAGAGAAAGTGTCATAAATAATGACTTCCATCCACGGAAACTTTGAACGATGCACTTTGTGCATGGATGGATTAATGAAAACTTGATGTGTAGCAGCAGTTTAGAACCAAAGAAAGTCGATGCAAAGACAAGCAAGCCTTTGTTTAAGGCAAATCTGCATTTACAGGGTTTCACATCATCACACGTATGATATGCAAGTATGTTGTGATGTTGGGAATGCCAAAAATCTCCCACTGGAGCTCTTCGGTGTCCCGTCAGCATGTAACTGGTGTCTGATGAGACCAAAGGGACAGAATATGAAGTCTGCAAGTGTTTGTCCAACAGCCTTCAGATGAGACAGATTATCTCATGTGAGCAGCTCTTCCCATCTAATCTCTTAAAAGTGAGCAGCGTAAACGCGGAGGCTCATTTTCGAGAGCGTCACTAGCCGAGCCTCGTGGGGGCCTCACAGGACCCTCGAGTGTTTTTGTAGCTAAAAGAGCTTCTGGCTCCTCATTGAAAATTAGGCTGTGTTCAGATGGGACCTCAGGGGTCTGAGGTGCACCAGCTCAGCAGGATTCACACCATTCAGCCACTGTGACTGTTTTGTTCATTTCTCCTTATGTTGCTAAGTCCAGGTCTCGTTCACAGCTTCATTTTCACTCCATGTTTCATCTCGAGCTGCTAATTAACGAGAACTTTACGACAGGATGAGGAGCACAAAGTTAAGACTTGTTTTTTATGTAATTTCTGGAAAAAATGAGTTTTTTCCTGCTTTGCTTTAAATGCAAATAGACGCCACTCTTCTCCTCATGAATCTGCACCACCTGCTGTTTATGTGCCTGCTCATTACACACCACCTTTATGCTTGACTTATGATGTCTGCAGCAGCTCACAGTTTAAAAGACCACGTCTTTTTTCCTATGCGCAAATATTAAACCTTTAGGATTCCTGTCAGACAGACACAGATTCATCTCTGTGTACTTTCTAAGATTTCGGGACCTTTCTTCACCCCAGATTTGTGCCTTGTAGCCAGAGGGGGCTGCAGTCACCAGTGCACTGTGGCACCGGGCAAAGGAGTTGTGTGTTCGTGTCCCCCCGGGCTTCACCTGGACTCCAGCAACAAGACGTGTGAGGTGGTGGACTACTGCAGCCGTCACCTGAAGTGCAGCCAAGTGTGTGAGCAGTACAAGACCACAGTGAAGTGTTCCTGTTATCCAGGATGGATGCTCGACTCGGACGGCGACAGCTGTCACAGCACAGGTAACAGACCCGAGCCTTCTAATGTTTGTTTCAGTGATGCTGCAGGCTGCCGCCAGCGTGCAGCACTGCCGGTCTGTGGCTGCAGTAATAATACATTTGTCCTTGGCCGTGGTGCACCTGCACCGCGTTTGATTTTGAGTTGTAATCTCAGCTTCTGTGCGAGCGAGTAATTGAAAAATGTGAGTTTTAATTATAGAGAAACGTATAATCGATTGATTCTGCGGACGGTAGCGGCTGAAACACGAGCGCGTAATGGGAAGGTCCTCGTGTTAGCGTCTGTGAGTGGTAAAAAAAGTGAGGAGGTAGTCTGAAGAACAGTAATAGACGGTGATTTAGAGTATCTATCTATTCAAATCCAATCAAATGTGAAGAGGCTCGGCTCCATGAGAGCCGTCTGTTTCCATCTCCTGTGATGCTGAGTGAGCCAGCTCTGCTAGCTGACTCACCTCAGGCCCAAACACACACGTTTAACCGGCCTGGCATCGCATAATGTGATTGCTGTGACTCACTAATCCACTTGATTAGACTGCTTTGAAGCCGCTGCAACACAATAGTTGCACACATGCTGTTGGACCGTCGCGTTCAGATTTATGGACCTGGCTTTGATTACTCGCTTCTCTCTTTGGCGCCGAGATTGATGGCAGTTGCAGCTCTAATCTTACATTAACGCAGGAAAATACACAATTTTCTCTGGGAGCTGATCTGAATTGTACAGCTTCATCATAAATCACGTTTTGCATGCAAACACAAGCATTGCACCTGAATCCTGAGAAGCGTTGCTGCTGGATGCTTTGTAAAGTCCGGAGCTCACGTCTTTTCTTCCTTTTCATATCGCAGTAATAAATGGGGGGAAAAAGCTGCGAGTACGCGTCGTCTCTGCAGAAGCATTGTAGCTCGTTCGGTCGCAGCACTGAGATGTGACATTGAGGCAAGGACACAGTTTTAATTACATCTGTGTTCCCTAAAGTGTGACTGAGTAAAGCGTGCTGTGAAGAAAAGACTTGCAAAAGTTTTGAAATACTAAGTGCAGTTTGTGTACAAGTGTCCATGTGTCGCTTGGAACAAGCGTTAGCTGTGCGCCTCTCAGGAGACGAGCTGCACTGGAGGCAGAAATAGCGTCCGGAGCCTCGGTGGGCGAGGCCGAGTTTGGGATTGGGAGCGCTGTTTGCCAGCGTTACGACTTGTCGCTAGATTTAGACACTTCTCAGAGACCCTACAGCATTTATTCCTCAAAGGACACGACTTACAAATGTATCTGCTTTTTTCAGAAACGGGAAAATGCCGCGCGTTGGTTCCCAAAGTGTTTGGCAACACGTCGGTTTGGCTGCATCCGATGCATATAAATGCACGCCACATTATGGCTGAGCCAATGAGAAATGTTTAAAAGCGTGTCATCTGCACAGCGCACTGAGCCGAGTGGAAGCCGAGTGAAGGGAATATATGGAAGCAAATTAAGCTTAATTGTTTTAATTACTATGCAAATTTTAGCAGTTGTCATTAATAGCACGAACAGCGGCTCTGTGCTGTGTGACTTATTAAAATGTCTTCTAGGGAACAAAAGAGCCTTCGATCGCTGATCGTAGCGTCTACGTATCTGCATGTGCTGCAGCATGCAGCCCTGAGAGCCCAGGAGCTCAGGCTGCCATTAAGCCCAACGCTACTATGGCATCATCTAAAGCTAGCTGCTAGCAGTTAGCACAAGGGTTGACATTCACTTTAATGGAAAAGGGAAGCAGATGTGTGATTTTAGGTAAAGCAGGGAAGGACGGTGACTTCACTAAACAAGGCAGCAGCCATGCAGACTCGCGACTCTAATATTTGCTAAACAAGATCATTTAATTCCTCGGTGTGGACGACATGTTTTAATAACAGGAGCTGGCACTGTGTGGGTACTGCGGGACAACAACGACCACCTTATCCATCCATCTGTCTGCTTATGTGCGCGTCAGTGTCTCCACTTTGTTGCAGGACTTCTTTATAAAAATAGTAAAGCTGTTCTTGAGATTGAATTTGCTTCCTGCTCAGTGTGCACACACCGACAGGCCTCAGCTGGATGAATAGGAGAGGTGTCAGATTACAGCAGAGAGGAAAAAGGAGCAGAATAGGTCAGCGGCGATGTGCACGTATGTGCACGTATGCATCCGGTTTGCAGAGTCATCATTTTGGTTTGACTTTACAAAAAGACAAAAACCTGCAAGTCTTACCAAATATCTATTCACGTGATTCATGAGGGTCGTGGTTTATTTTAGTTTTCATGGTAGTATTATTTTTTTTCTTGTCTGTTTTTTAAATATATTTAGTAACAATAGTCAGAAATGAGTCTTTGTTAATACCTTACGGTGAAAATCCTGATGAAGACGGCCGCAGTGTTGAGTCTCATTCTTCTCATGGTGCGTTGATAACTTACACATACTTATTTCGACTGTCTCGCCTTCACCAGATCCCTTTGAGGCTTTCGTTATTTTCTCGATCCGGCACGAGATACGACGAATAGACCTTCACAAACGAGACTACAGCCTGCTGGTGCCAGGACTGAGGAACACCATCGCGTTAGACTTCCACTTCAACCACAGCCTCCTTTACTGGACAGACGTGGTGGAAGATAAGATCTACAGGGGGAAGCTCTCAGAGTCTGGAGGTATGCTCTCACACTGTCAGTAAGACCTTCGCTCATTTTTCCTCTCAGGCAGCGACGACGATGTTGTTCTGTTTTATTCTGCTGCTGTCACACAGACTCATTTCTGCTGCACGGGGCTGATATTGGCTCCTTACAGTTTATCTCAGGTTGAGCAAACTTAAAAATACTGCACAAGTCTAAAGCTTTTGTAGTACAAAGTCTCATAAAATGATGAATCAGAATTTCTCATTCGCTCTTTATTTTTGTGGGTGGCAGTGCATTCACTGAGTTCCCCAGCCTTTATTTGCCTCTGTGGAGCAGTGATATCACCTCTGTGGCTGTTCCACCCTCTGTGAAACACCCACAAAAGTCCATCCATCTGAGAATCGCTGATGGATTTTCATATATTTCTAATCCATTTGCCTTTTTTTGTAATAAACAGCTTCCCTCCAGATTATTCAGTTTCTTTGTTTGCTTCATGAATGTTTTCCTGCACTAACCACTGCTTCCTGCTGACTGTCGGTTATGTCAGTGCTGTATGAGCTACTTCCACACATGATGGGTGCAAACTGTTGGCAGCATCAGGTCTAAGCGTCGTCTGAAGTCCTCTGAAGTACTGAGGACATGCAGTTTGGTGCGGGGAACGTGCAGCACTCGAGCAGAGCACGCAGCTGTCAGCGCCCAGGGTTAGGGTCTGTTCTCACAGGCACTCAATCACACATCGCGCTGACTTAACGAGCTAGCAGGGCTCTGTTAAATCCAGACATTTGCCTTCTGGCACGCTTAGAGAAGTTCAGGGCTGAATGAATGTGAAAGAACGTGAAGTCATGCGGTCTTGCTGCCAATGCTGTTTCAGGGGTAACGGGAATCGAGGTGGTCGTGCAGCACGGCCTGGCCACTCCGGAGGGTCTGGCTGTGGACTGGATCACTGGGAAGCTGTACTGGATCGACAGCAATCTGGACCAGATCGAGGTGGCCAAGCTTAACGGAGACATGCGCACTACGCTCATAGCCGGAGGGATGGAGCATCCGCGGGCCATCGCTCTCGACCCGGGACAGGGGTACGTTGGGCACCAGCTCCCTCATTTACAGACTCGGTAGCTGTTTTTCCATCAGGCACCAAAATTATGAGAAAAGAAAAACACGCACATCCTCCGTCTGCTCTTCACGTCTGCATCGGCCTTGATGTATGAACATGTCTGTCATGTTGGGTTCATTAAAGCAGCAGTTATAAAATCCAGTCAGTAGTGCTTTGCTCTTTATTCCAGTAATAAGAGCTGCTGTACCTCCTGCTTTATATGCTTTACTTCTCTCTTGATCTTCGAGAATGTTTTTCTCTGAAACACTTTAACCACCGTTTTTAAAAACAAAAGCTTTGTCCTTATTTGAATCATTCGCCTCTGGGCCCAGTTTTCAAATCGTGCTGTTGTTTGTCCTGCTGAGATGCACAGAGAGGGTCTTTGCAGAATGATCTGTGGCTTTGAAGTGAATGACTTTTCTGTGCCCTGCAGTCAGCAAGCATGTCTGCAACAGCAGCGTAACAGGTCCAGCTCATTATTAGCCACTGATACGACACATCTGGAGACTTCGTATGTTGTTGGTGCCTGAAGAGAAAGAGAACAGTGGGAGCTCGTCATGTTTAGCTTGAAATGCACGAGGCATTGCTTAAAGGCTGCAGGCTTATAGGTACCTCACGTGTGTTTTTGTTGTAATAATGCTTTTTGGATTAGAGTGATTTAAATCTCCTTTATAAGAAACATATTCAAGCACGTGGGAACAGGAAGAGTCAAACTTCAGGACATCTGGATATATGTGCATATATTTATCTCAGCTAGTGAAACAATGATGCTATTACGTGCATAATAGTTTTCTTTTTAATATCTTACATCTTCTCAGAAGTCCTCTTCAGTTAGTGTGAAGTAGGTGGAGGTTATGTTTCTATACGTGGAGATTGTCCACATGCTGTCTTTGTTACACAAAGTAAATGAATAAAAGACGGATAAACTGGTAAATGTCTGAAAGTAATTACAATCATGCTTTTTGATCATTTTAACACACATGTAGGTGAGGATTGCTGCTTACGTTTGTCTGCTTTAAGTCAGGTGACTGTTTTCTGTCAGGACGTCGATGCATAACAAAGGCTTGGATCTGAATATCGGAGTTTCTCATCCTCACCTTTCTCGTCATTTAGCCAAACGACTCAGTCTTTGTCTCCTCTGACCAGAAAACCTTTGTCCAGACAGCAGCGTGGTGTGGATTTCAGAGCGGGCACCTCCTCAGTCCATGGCGATGTAAAACTGGTTCCAGTGTGGTCGGTCACACTGGTGTTGCAGCTGTTTCCAGTTCATGGCAGCTTGAGCGTTGGTTTGTTCCTGAACATCCCAGGATGACAGTTTAGGTCTTCTTTCAGAAACTGATGACACATCTTTATATCTACATGCTTTTGTTTGAATTGATGAAACCTGTCCCAGCATGTGGGAACATGTCATCGTCCTGAGACCTTTACTGAGGAAGTATTGGTGAGTCCAGTGAGCGCTGTCTTTATTCTGCCACAGAGACATCGTCAGTTGTAGTCGGTTATTTCAGTAATTAAACCAAGTGAGTGTACGTATGTGAGCCTGTCTGTATACTTTTGACCTGTGTAGTTTAGAGACGATCCAAAAAGGACCGGGCGTCCACATGTGGGGACGTCACATTTTGGGTTGTCTAGACCACAAGACTAAATTTTGCTCTTTCCAATGAGCCATGTTGTTCAAAGGGGCAAAGTTGTTGTTTCTCATTTAGTTTTTGTACTAAATGCTGCTGTGTTCAGACTCCAAATAAAGAGTTTTGCACATCGTTAGTCAGATGTGACTTTATGGTGTTCTATCGAACTCTACAAAGCCAAATAGCAAAGAGAAATTAAAGATGCATGCTACGAAAGTGCTCGGGTCTCAGGAGGTTAAAGTCATTCAAAGCTGTACAATCATCCCACCCGGAAACCAGCCAAAGGAGTCATTAGGAGGCTGAATCACCAGGACGTTTATGACATGGCGTTCAAGGCCAGCGTAAGAAAACCTCTTTGTTCTGTTCTGGTCTGGAGCAAAATGTCCCGTCAGAAATATGACCGGCTGCTCCTGTTTGATCCAGTGCAGTGTGGTTCGCTCCTGTTGACACAGGCAGTGTACTGTGAGCTCAAATTTAGCAGTAAAAGACGCAACATGCCAATTTTCTGTCCTCACAAGGACGCCTAAACATGTACACACCCACAATCTGAATTTACCCTCAGTGCTTTGCATCAGTGCTTAATAATAATAAATATAATAGAGCTCTACCCATTAAGACGACACTGCTTAATGATACCCGAGACATGTTAAAAATAAACGAGTTACTTTTTTCCAAGAGCAAAAGTAAGAAATCGGTTATGTGCGTAACCACCGCGATCCTGGAAGTCGAGTTAATTTTACACTGTCTGTCTACAGCATCCATCATCAGCAAATGAAGCATGAATCGGTTTGCCTCTGCCGCTGGTGTGCTGCTCGGATTTCACTGAGAACTAACCACGAGTTGTATATTTTGGCCGGTGCATTTAAGATTAGAGCAAAGCCAGACTTTCCAAAAATCAATTTAACACTCTTAAGAAATGAGTAATCTGCTCATGCACTCCCCCTATAGCGGGAGGATGACTACAGTACATTTCATGGTTGTGCAGAGTAGGATTAATGGCTGCTTTTGGTGCCTAAAGGCGCATTTCCATTACAGGGCAATAATTCTAATCTAATTACTCAAATCCACTCAAAGTAGTGGGTCATTGATCAGGGACGCCTTATCAAGTGAATAAGGCTATCGATCTGCTCGAGGATATTTCTTCCTAACACAGTGTCGTTGTCGTCGGTGTGTGATTTAAGCTCGAGGACCCGGTTTCCCGTCCGTTCTGGATGACTTTGTGGACCGGCGTTAGCGTTGATGTTTGCTGCGTTGGAGTAGGACTCGGGGTAGTGTCCTGGCCGCATCAATAATGGTGTTCATTTTCAGGCCTCATTGAGCTGTGAAAAGTCATAATAAAACAGATGGCCTCCCATTTCCAGGCCTGTCACAGATGTTGAGGGTTGCGCCGGATCGCTGGTGCTGCTCTTGGACAATCATCATTGCCACTGTCTGTGTTAACACACGCAGTTACAGCATCATTTTATTACGAGCAATTACCCCATTTTTCAGCTTCTGGCTTTGACAAACAGCAGTAAATGATGGCTTGTAAAGCCTAACAGGCAGTTTTGTGGATGTATGTTTTTTTCTTGGTCTGTTGTATAAACATTTTTCCTTTTCCAAGGATCCTCTTCTGGACCGACTGGGATGCTACTTTCCCCCGAATCGAGGCTGCATCAATGAGCGGAGGAGGCAGACACATTGTGTTTAAGGACATGGAGATTGGAGCCTGGCCTAACGGACTAACACTGGACCATTTGGAAAAGAGAATTGTTTGGACCGATGCACGGTTAGTCTTCATCTTCTTTGTAGGACTTCTGAGGCATGTGTGGCATTAAATTCTCCCAGCAGGCATGAAATAATGGAGAAAATGTAATATCTGGTACAATGGCCACCTCTTGGTTTAAGTGGGTCTTGAACAATTTAGTAGGTCCATCAGTGGACTGGAGGGTTTCACTGTGATCTCCCTGTGTCCACTCGTCCCCTTCGATGCGTTTGAAGAGTCGTTTAAAGCACTGATACGCTGTCGGCCTCTCTTGAACAGCTCCGACGCCATTTTCTCTGCCCTCTACGATGGTACGGGCGTCATCGAGATCCTCAGGGGCCACGAATACCTGTCCCACCCCTTCGCCGTGTCTCTCTTCGGGGGCAGTGTTTACTGGACGGACTGGAGGACGAACACTTTAGCAAGAGCCAATAAGTGGACCGGGCAAAATGTGACGGTCATCCAGAAGACGAGTGCTCAGCCTTTTGACTTGCAGATCTTCCACCCCAGCAGGCAACCGCAAGGTGAGCTCGTTATTTCTGGCTTTGCTGTTAGAAACGGGAAAAGCTTCGATGGCTGGATGTGTACAACGTGTTTAAGGAGTTTGAAATAATGAATCAGAGCATTCAGTTATAACACCAATAAAAAATTGAATTTGGGTTTAATCCTGTCGTACTAGAGGAACTACTGTGGATTCAGTCTCATGTAGCAAAAGGAAGAAAAATGAAGCATATTGCAATTAATTTCAGCTTCTGCCTTTGCCTTAATTTGGCCTGTCAGTCAATGAGCATGTGTCTGAATGAAAAGGTAGTCATGCAGAGAATTAGCTAGCTTGAGTTAATGGTACCTTTTAATGTTTTTTTTTCATCATCCATATTATTGTAATTGGCTTATATTCCCTTTTTTTCTTGTACAAAATGTGAATAATGGAAGCTGCTGAGTGAGGAGCACATCTGCCAGTGAATAACTGTGGCATGTCCAATAAGCAAATCAATTAAAGTGTGAATGGGGTGTTGTGATTGCAGAAAATATTCAAAATACTTCTGAAACTTCATTAATATTCACTCCAGATCTGTATTCGCATCGCCGTGGAACAGGTAATCGATTCAGCGAGACGCTAAGAAGCCAAGTTCCTGACCACAAAAGAAGGAGAGTTGATGAGCTATCTGACAGGAGGCCTACACGTGTTTTATTTGATATGCAGATCGGGCTGTGAGATACAGTGCCAGGCTTGAAATTAATAGCACTGACTGCATTTTCAATCAACTGTTTTTTTTCTTTGCCCAAAACGTGTGCTTTGACATTGAATTTTGATTTATTTGTAAAACAGATGCATCAGAATTAAACCTGGATTTTGACAGTTTGGTCACATGTGCCAACAACCTGATCGATGTCTCCATCAAGTATCAGCCCTGTCCTCCTTCCTCATGTGTGATGCAGATGTTTTATCTGTCATCACCAAGACCTGTCGGTAAATCTGCATGCACGCGCTGAACGAGCCGAGGCTTTATGGACCTGAGACACCAGGACCGAGCAGAAGGTTACTTTAGCTTATCGCCTCTTTAAGACTGTATATTAGAGAGTAAGAACACAACAGGGTGATGACAGTGAGTTCTACTGATGCCGTTGAACTGTTGGAGAAGCTCGACTTGGGAATCATCTGAGCCTGCAGAGGCGCTACCGTGACTCTAACACTATCACTGCAACTTTCAACATGTCAGTATGCATTTTATCCAGGCCTGTCGGCGTTAATCGCGTTAAAATGACGTTACCGCCAAAACTGCAGTAACGCGGCTAACGCGGCTAGTCCCTTTGCGTGGGGCTGGGCGGAGCCAACACGTTAGCGGGGGCAGCTTGTTAACGCTGACAGCCCTAATTTTTGTTACCGCAAAATGTGGTTGTCAAGGAGACGGCGTGATTAACATGTCCAAATTAGTAAATAAACGTTGCATATACTTAACAAACTGAACTGTGTGTGTTAGAGAGTAGACCACGTGTTTACTGCAGGTATTACAGTCGCGGGTCCTCTGTGACATCATGAGCTGTTACAGTCACATCCACAGCCTGTGACATTCATGCATCTGAGTTAGTCAGACCGTACCCAGCGTTATGCTTCTCTGCATGCAGCGTACGGCTGTGTGCAGATCTGCTTTACAGGGTTTGGAGTATTTAAGAAAAGCGATGGTTTTCCAAAACTTTGCAGTCGGTGTTATTTTCTCGATTTCTCACCTTGGTCACGCTAAGTGTGTCCTGTGCTTGTTGGGTTTCTGTTTTAATGTTGCTAACGTCATCTCAGTTCATACACTCAACAACACTACCTGATAGACTGAACAACACCCATCCATCCATCCATCCATCCATCAATACAATATTGATACAATATTGATACAATATTGATACTACAGAACTTCAATATTGATACAATATTGATACAATATTGTATCAATATTGATACTACAGAACTTCAATATTGTATCAATATTGTATCAATATTGATACAATATTGTATCAATATTGATACTACAGAACTTCAATATTGTATCAATATTGTATCAATATTGATACAATATTGTATCAATATTGATACAATATTGTATCAATATTGATACTACAGAACTTCAATATTGTATCAATATTGTATCAATATTGATACTACAGAACTTCAATATTGTATCAATGTTGATACAATATCAATATTGATACAATATTGTATCAATATTGATATTGTATCAATATTGTATCAATATTGTATCAATGTTGATACAATATCAATATTGATATTGTATCAATATTGATACTACAGAACTACAATATTGTATCAATAGTGATACAATATTGTAGTTCTGTAGTATCAATATTGATACAATATTGTATCAATATTGATACTACAGAACTTCAATATTGTATCAATATTGTATCAATATTGATACAATATTGTATCAATATTGATACAATATTGTATCAATATTGATACTACAGAACTTCAATATTGTATCAATATTGTATCAATATTGATACTACAGAACTTCAATATTGTATCAATGTTGATACAATATCAATATTGATACAATATTGTATCAATATTGATATTGTATCAATATTGTATCAATATTGTATCAATGTTGATACAATATCAATATTGATATTGTATCAATATTGATACTACAGAACTACAATATTGTATCAATAGTGATACAATATTGTAGTTCTGTGCTGTATCATTTCTCTCCCTCACGCCTGCTATCAGGCAGCCTCTTCACTGAATTCAGCAGGTTAGTTAAAAATGGCATCAAGTTGTCTTTAACAACAGACATGTCCTAATACAGGGACCTCAGTGTCAGTGGACGTTCTGTCCTCGCAGTCACGGTAGATGAGTGTGAGCCAGGTCTTTCACCCAAAGAAGAGA
Source organism: Mchenga conophoros (assembly GCF_057382185.1). Classification (NCBI taxonomy): domain Eukaryota; kingdom Metazoa; phylum Chordata; class Actinopteri; order Cichliformes; family Cichlidae; genus Mchenga; species Mchenga conophoros. Next base: position 38,150,588 of record NC_140541.1, read on the forward strand.
GACAGCGCGTCGAATCCTTTCTGGAAAAAGCTCAAGTGGGGATGAGCTCACTATTAGTCACTTTAGCCAGAACCTGTGTCTCAGGATGTGATGCTTCACTGACCCCTGAACATCTGGATCGGAAAAGAAATGAAGGTGGGAGAAATGAGCACAACACCCAGCTTCCCTCTGAAGCTTCCAGCAGGGGCCGAAGGGGGGCCCAGGAGAGCATCGGGGCAATTCTAATGAATGACAGCAACAGGAAGCTTATTTTCATTTGGCCGTTATAAAGAGGCAGTAACATAAAAATCTATACTTTCAACAGTTTAACCAACACATGCTGATGTGTTCCTGTAACATCATGGTGCACTTACATTAAGCTCAGTGATTAGACTGCATAGACATTAATGTCTCCACTGAGTTTCTGTTTTCAGCAGTTGGGTCAGTTTTTCACTATAATCTATTTAGTGGCGTGAAACGTACAGCTGATGATAGCTCTACCTTAATTTTCTTCTGTTCCTTTAGTGACTGATGGACACAAACATATAAGTTCTGCATTCAGAGGCTTTAACAGAAAATGAATGTGTTTGTTTTCTTCTTGTTTTTGAGAGGTAACAGTTTCCGCTGCTTCTGAAAGTTTCAAATAAAGCAACACTTTGGCTGCGATGTTGCTGCCCGTCGCTCCTCCACACGGCGATTCAGCCAAGTGCAGCACCGTTAGCGTGTTTCCTTGTTAGCATACTGAGTCGGCCGGGTGTTGTTTCCAGAATGCAAAGACAGAGATGCTTCTTTTCAGTCTAAATGAGCCGCATTTGTAATGCAACGAGGTTCTCCAGTGTGCTGCTGAAGGAGCTTGGGAAATAAGCTTTGAATGAGCTTGTTTGACACGAATCATCCAGAGTGGATAGAGAAATGCTTTTTTCTGATGCATGAAATATGACTGCAGCATGATGAGAAATTATTGAACTGTGGGTGATTTTCTTTAGTCTGACTGAGGTGATTTAGTGTGAAGAGAGTACAGTAAGAAATGGTGCAAACTCAGTCCTTTGTATTGCGCCTACAAGGGCACCGCTCAGTTTAGTGGGCGATTGTGGCTCAAGAGTTGGGAGTTCGCCTTGTAATTGGAAGGCTGCCGGTTCGAGCCCCGGCTCGGACAGTCTCGGTCGTTGTGTCCTTGGGCAAGACGCTTCACCCGTTGCCTACTGGTGGTGGTCAGAGGGCCCGGTGGCGCCAGTGTCCGGCAGCCTCGCCTCTGTCAGTGCGCCCCAGGGTGGCTGTGGCTACAATGTAGCTGCCATCACCAGTGTGTGAATGTGTGGATGACTGGATATGTAAAGCGCTTTGGGGTCCTTAGGGACTAGTAAAGCGCTATATAAATACAGGCCATTTACCATTTTAGTTTGTGGTAGCAGAAGCACAAGTGATACTGTCACCTTTGATGCGAGAGGCAGAATATGAAAGACGATTTTATTTGTATAATTTCATGTATTTGTAAACCTCCAAACTCATCAAGATACGTCAAGATCAGCTGCAAAGCCAACGTTTTCTCCGTGTTTAAGAACAGACGTCCTAACATATTTGACTTTTTCAGCGTTTCTCTCGTGAGTGTGACCTTTGTTCAGAACTTGTGTCGGAGCTTTCATTTATTCTCTTCAGAAGTGCCCCACTTTCATGCTTTCTCATTTATTTTCTGCTTTAATGCCACACGAGTGCAAAATGATGCTTTCGTTTCCTTACGTGCAGTCAGACGGACCTGTAAATGTCACCGAGGCTTTTTAGTCGAGTTCGCATCCAGTTATTATCCCGTCTGATCTCTTAACTCCTCATTTTACTTTGTGTTGTGTTTTCCTCCCTTCCCTCGCTCCCGTCAGTTCCTAACCCGTGTGAAAAGAACGATGGACGTGGTCCCTGTTCACATCTGTGTCTCATCAATTACAACCGCACAGCCTCCTGTACCTGTCCACACCTCATGAAGCTTTCCACCAACAAACAGTCCTGCTTTGGTGAGTGGGAACACCTTTTATATTTCCTCTTTCTTTAGATTACACCAACGTCCATATCGGTCATTATTATAACTCCTGTCTGTGAAAACAGAAGGTGCACTATGCCAAGTGATCGGTTGCTTAATTATCTCACCAGCGCTGAAAAGGTTCCTCCTGTATGTGCGGCGGTCCGAAATCCGTGGCGTGGACATCGACGACCCTTACATGAACGTCATGACGGCTCTGACGGTGCCAGATATCGATGACGTCACCGTGGTGGACTACGATTCCCAGGAGGAGAGGATCTACTGGGCCGACATCAAAACTCAAACGATCAAACGAGCGTTCATCAACGGCACCCAGCTCGAGACTGTCATCTCCTTAGGTGAGTCGATTCCAGACGTTAGTAAATGAAAAGATACCCTGAAGGTTTTTGTTTTGTTTACACGGCTCAATACATTTATCAGACAAGCTGTCCTAAAAACAAGGAAACACAAATATTTGAGAAATCTGTCAAAAACATGTTTATAAGGACAACGACGAGCTGACTTCAGTTTTCAGAGTCAAGATTCCCTTTAAATATTTTTCTGTTCAGGAATGCAAGTAAATAACTTAAATTTGGTTTCTTAATCAAAAATAATAAGTTTGAATAATGTTTATAAAACAGTAGAGCTCAAAATTCCTGGATATCGACAAAAATCTTCAGCTAAAGAGCTCATCAGTGGAGCGACTGTTACAGAAAACACGTATATACCAGTACACATGGGTGGGTATTACTATTCTCTTATTACATTATTATGCACATGTTTGTATATTCTTATGATCAATATATTAAATATGACATAAGGATAATTGTATGGAGATTGCAGGTGTACCAGCACAGTTGGGTGTGGATTCGTACACCATGTTCTTTTCTGAGCTAACGTGCACGTCTTTAGACTTTAGAGGTGTTCGTTATATTAAAGTTTGGTAACTGAGATTAATTATTATCACAGTGATTATGTGTTGCTGTTTCCATCTGTTCTGCATTATATAAGCATGTGTGTATGTTGTTATGTTGCTTCTTATGTATCTTGTTTTCATGTATTTCATTGAAGCACGAGCCTGACAGCTTTTTCACGCCCTTCCTGACAGATATAGTCAACTGCCGCGGTCTGGCTTTAGACTGGCTTTCCAAGAACTTATACTGGCTGAGCTCTGAAAATGACGAGTCCCAAATCAATGTGGCTCGCTTTGATGGGTCCCTAAAGACGTCCATCATCCACGGCATTGATAAGCCAAGGTGCCTTGTAGTGCACCCTGCCAAGGGGTAAGTAGATTAGAGCAGCCTGTGCACTTTATGAGTACTTCACCTTCAGTGTGTGAGGAAGCCTCACCTGGAAAAACGAGGGATCACAGCCTGTTGTATAGAAACTGTTCTACATGCTTCGGGTGTTTTCACAAGGCTGTCAGAGCAAATGTTTTGGCCCACATTCAAGTTACAGTTTAGAAAACAACAGTCATTGATTGCGCTGTATAACTTTGATGTTATACTTTGATATTTTGCCTTTTTGAATTACTGCATATTCGTTTCACATCTTCTCATGCAGGAAAATGTACTGGACAGACGGCAACACCATTAACATGGCCAGCATGGATGGGAGCAACAGCAAGGTGCTCCACCAGAATCAGAGGGACCCTGTAGGTCAGTCAGAGAGCTTTGGATGGCATGCTGTCAAGCTGTACCTGATCTTTGATTCAATTCAATTCACCTTTATTTGTATAGCTCCAAATGACAACAGCGGTTCGCTCAAGATGCTGCATGTTGTAAAGATCCTGCAATAATACAAGAAAACAGGGAAACAATCAAACGACCCCGTGTGAGACAGCGGGGAGGAAAAACTCCCTTTTAACAGGAAGAAACCTCTGACAGAACCAGGCTCAGGGAGGGGCGGGGCCATCTGCTGTGATTGGTTGAAGTGAGGGGATGAAGACGTGCTGTGGAAGAGAGCCAGAGATTAATAATGAAATGCAGAGTGTGCATAAACACATAGTGAGTGAAGCAGAAACAGTCTGTGGTCTAAAGATATTTAACCAGATTATTAACTGAAGTGATTTATAGCAGATGTGCTTAGTCTAATATATTTAATCGTGGCTCAAATGTCTGAAAAATGTCTGATATCCTACTTCAAACATTATAGATCCACCAAGAAAATAACATCTGAGTGTGTCTGCAGTTTAATTCAAATAGACGTCCTGGAGTTTACGTCATTCCAGATGTGTTCAAAGTGATTTGTACTATGTCAAAGGCACAATGATCTCACTATAATACATCTGCACTCACTTATCCTGTGTTTGCATGTGCTGACTTTTACTGACAGATTTAGATGTAATAGTTGTACCTGTTGGCATTTACACAAACTCGTCGAGTTATCTGATTGGGCAAAATCATCAAATATTACCAAAAGCAGTTTTGGGTGAAGGTCTTAAAGTGTAAAGTAAAATAGGCGGCACGGTGGTTAGCACTGTTGCCGCACAGCAAGAAGGTCCTGAGTTCGATTTCTGTGTGGAGTTTGCATGTTCTCCCCATGTTTGCGTGGGTTCCCTCCGGGTACTCCGGCCTCCTCCCACCATCTAAAGACATGCAGTTTGTGGGGACAGGTGAATTGGATAGTCCAAATTGCCCACAGGTGTGAATGTGCGAGTGAATGTGAGTGCGAATGGTTGTCTGTCCCTGTGTGTTGGCCCTGTGACCCCGCCTCTCGCCCTGTGACATCTGGGATAGGCTCCAGCGACCCTGAAAAGGACAAGCGGAAGGTCTTAAAGTGTCTGATAAAAATCAGCTCATGTTTATTCAACCGAAGCAAACATGTATACATCAACACATTCAACATGTAAATCAATCGGTTTTATGCTGTTGAGGGTAGTTCAGTGATATCTGCTGAGACAGCAGTTATTTGGCAGGTCTCTGTTCTGGTTCATTGGTCGGGCACCACTGTCACCTTTGAACATCTGTACAGCAGTTCACCTTTCTGGCTCCAGTCATCATGTTGTTGCCGCTGTCGGATTCCTTCTCGAGTGTAGATATGGAGATACTGTTGTTTATGTCGTTTTTAGTGACGTGTGAGGGAGAGGCAAAGAATATTTGTCCTGGACAAATAGAGTTGTGTTGTACAGTGCAGCGGGTTTTCCTGCAGATAAAACTCAGATGTGAAGAGAATAAGCTTATTGCCATTAATTCAAATATGATTTCATTACATTCATTAGATTCCCTTTAAATGACTGTGAGATGTGAAACATGCCCGACATCCAAGAAACCTTCAAATATCCTGTAACCAAAGACATTTAGGGCGGAGGCGTGGCACCAAACTCGAGAGTGTGGGAAATAATCTTGTGAAAAGACTGTTGTTGCTTAAAAACATGATTTTTTAAATAAGAATTAGTGAGATTTTTGCTGAATAAAAGAGAAGCAGGGTGAAGTATACCACTGTTACTGTAAATGTAGGCAGTGTTTCAAAAAGATCTTCTCTAAATGTAACAAATTTACACGATGTAGCAATAATGATAATAATACAGTAAAAAGGAACAATTCAGATACTTGAAAGTAAAACTTAGAAAACTAAAAAGATTAAATTTTATTCAAAGACTAATAATTATATTACCAACACTTTTTAAGAGTTTAAGATGTTTTTTTCAGTAATTAGCAGGATTTCTAGAACTCTTCAGCCTGATGTTGTGGAGCCGCTGGCTCATGCACAGCTGCTGTCCTCGGCTATAACTGCTTCCTTTTCTTTAGTTGATCAGTAGAAAAATGTACCTGTCGGTTTTTCAGAAGGAACATGACATCATCCAAAGGTGCACACGTGGACTTTTGGCAGCGCCGACCTTGTCGCTCTGCTGTGATGTATTTTTACACAACACAGGTTTTCAGAAATGACACCAGTATCATTAACTGGATGGTTAGTTAGTGCTTCCTGCGTAATGTTCATGAGATTCATATTTCTGTTATTACTCGCTGTGACTGCCTTGTGTTTGTCTGCCTGCATGCGTGTGCAACATCACGGCACAAACATCCACCGTGCTGTGAGCTGCCACAAACACAGTTTAGCATGTTTTGTTAATCAGGATGGTGAGCTTGTTGTAGCTGAATGAACTAGTTTTGAAGAAGTGCTGAGGAAACATGGGGGGGGGTCCGGGATTCACTGTCACTGTGAATGTATTTCTAGGTCCACATGTGAAGTATGTTTAGCTGATGTATGAATTAGAGATGGACCGATCCGATATTACGTAGCGGTAGCGGTCCGATATTGACCTAAATTACTGGATCGGATATCGGAGAGAAATAAAAAAATGTAATCCGATCCATTAAATATAAAAAAAGCACCTCACAAAACTTGCGACACGGCGTAACTCGGCTCATAACCTCAGCATGTCGGAGCAGTGTGGTCACGTGATAGAGTGGCTGTGTGTTTTTGAAGCCTGCTACCAAACCAGCATTTCATCTCTGAGGAAGTGATCCCAGAGAGAAGTAAAGCAAGTGTGTAAGTTCATCTCTGAATGTTTGTAAAGCATTCCAGTGTTAAGCTTAACAACCAATACCTGGAGCGACTGCCTCTTCTTGCTGCTACTTCAATCTGAAACTGCTTAATGATCAGCTGATCGGCTTTTCTGTCTTCTTTGTTTTTGGCCCACTTTGCACCAGAAAGAGGAAACCAGCGGCTGAACAACAGTAGCACGTTTAACCTTGATAAGCTGTTGTTAGAATGTATTTAATATTACTTTCTACTCGAGGATCTTTTTCTACAGCTGACGGCTGTAACTGTGCAGGGGCGGATCTAGCAAAGTTTAGCCAGGGGGGCCGATAGGGCATGAACAGGGAAAAGGGGGCAAAGACATACTTTTCTTTCTTATTCTCATTTAAAATGTCTAGCTTTTAATAAATAATTATCTGAATCTGACACCCAAAGTCCATTACTGCATATAGTAACTGTTAAGTCTAATATACCCTAGTAAGCTATAGTACTTTTTCCTTTGGGAAGGTAGCATCTGTGCAGTCTGCAGTTCTGTTGAAGGAAGATGTTGAATCTATTTAATTATTTTTAAAAAAATAATTTATTTCTGTGCATTTTTTTTCCACACTGTGTCAAATTAAATGGTGAATGGCCTGTATTTGTATAGCGCTTTACTCAGTCCCTAAGGACCCCAAAGCGCTTTACACTACATCCATTCACACACGCATTCACACACTGGTGATGGCAGCTACATTGTAGCCACAGCCGCCCTGGGGCGCACTGACGGAGGCGAGGCTGCCGGACACTGGCGCCATCGGGCCCTCTGACCACCACCAGTAGGCAAACATGGGGTTAGTATCTTGCCCAAGGATATTTGGCATGCAGCTAGGAGGCAGCCTGGGATCGAACCACCGACCTTCTGATTAGTGGCTGACCTGCTCTGCCACCTGTAGCTCAGGTGGCAGAGCAGTTGATTACAAAGTTGATTACGTCGATTAAGCATCATGAGGTGGGGGGTGTGGTTCCCTATTTTTATTTTTTTTTTGCTGGGAGTTTGCAGCCCTATTAGTCAGGTTGCTAAATATTTCTGCTAAGTACTCTTTAAAACACCAGAATAGGGAGGATGGTGCAGGTTTAAGTTTATTAGATTGATCAGTTTTGCTGAACTATGAAATATTTTGGGTGGAGTGTGTTTTTTACATACAGGTATATCAGAATAGCTTTAGTGTTGTTGTTTATTTAAACTTGAGTATGAACTTATACAAAATGCAGCAAGATATTAAAAAAACAGTTTTATTGATTAAAAAACATATCGGTATCGGCACATATCCAAATTTATGATATCGGTATCGGACATAAAAAAGTGGTATCGTGCCATCTCTAGTATGAATATGTAATGTTTCCTGTGCTGGCGTCAGGTGATGCTGACTCATCCCTGACAATAAGCTTTAGCTCGATTTAGCAAAAACAATCGTCTGTTCTTCATCTCGACTCGCTTTTGTTACACAGCTCAAGGTCAAACACCCAATTTGTCACACACAGCAGCGTCGTCTTCACAGGGTTTTTCATGCTCCTGGGCCTGTCAGCAATACAGATAGGATGCTGCACAATATTTCACTGGCTTCATTTATGATTATGGGGCAGACCTGGGGACAAGAGTAAATTAATGATGCATTGTGACTGTGAATCTGCCAGACATAAATCCAACACATGGTGGGAGACATTGAGTTGTCCAGAGGTACACAACTGAAATTGCTTTTAGCTCCCACCATTAACAGTGATATTCCCGCCATTACATCAGGCAGGAAATGGATTCAAAAGCAGTCTGCTTCCTGTTTGTTCATTTTTCAAGCCAGCTGGAGTCCTGTTAAACAAATCCCCCACAAACAAGCAGCAGTAAACACGTGAGCATTTCTATTAGCACGCACTCAAACAGCAGGAAAAGCATTTACGCAGCATCACAGAGGTACGTTTCAAAACTGCATCACCTTAACCTCCGTGTAGTGCACTTGTTCTCAGAAATACCCAGTGAGAGGACTCGATACACGGTATTATTTTTGATATCGGGGGGGAAATAACCAAATAAGAAACTGTTAAATTAATTAATAACGATATTAATGATACAAACGGACAGAACTTATAATATTTGATGTGTAGCTCCAAGATTAACATTATCATTTTGCTATTAGGTAGCTGCTACCTGATAATCTAGCAGGTACCTGATAGCAGTGACGTGGCTAACGTTAACGTGGATCCCAGTACAAAAAGTAACTGTCTGGATTTAAACTGCTAAAAATAACCTATAATATGTGAAACACGTCTTAAGTGTCGGTCATGAATGATATCAAGTCATCTTGAGCCACAAAAACATTCCTGTCACAAGGTCGAAGCTGCAGTCGGTGATTTTTATCTTTTATTTATCCAGTTAAAAAATCTGGTTGACATTAAAATTGTCTTTTTTAAGCTTTCTGGCCAACAGGGCAGCAGAACGCACGACAAACATAACAAAAGTCCTGCAAACATATTCCAAGTGTCCAGACTGGTTATAATGTAGCTACAGTAACACAAGTTTTTACATTTTATACACATCGCATTTGTAAATCCTGTTCAACAAGGTCTGTTTATCAATATAAGTAAAGACATTACACATGGAAACAATCCGTTTTTGGCGCAACACCGGACAAGTTAATATTTATAAGTGTTTAATACTCAGTGTGTTTGAAACACAGACTTTACTGACCTCACAAACGTTTTCATAAAGTCGGTTCTGAGTTCAGCTGCTCGTGAGAGGAGCTGTGTGAAGATGGATTAATGTCCAAGTGTCCTTTTTTTACTGTAATACCTCAAATGACAACATAATTTTAATCTACACCCATCATTATTTTACATATTCAAATGTTACATTTTGTATTTTTGTCCCTAATGATGCTTTCTTTGCTGACTCGATATCCTCTCCTGACTCGCTGTGTCTCAGGCCTCTCGATAGACTACGCTGCCAACAAGCTGTACTGGATAAGCTCGACCAACGGGACCATCAACAGGTGCAATCTGGATGGCAGTGGGCTGGAGGTGCTCGAGACTGTAAAGAGGGAGTTAGCCAAAGGCACAGCTCTGGCCGTGATGGGTGAGTGGAGCTTGTCACAAGTGCATCAGATTGGTGCCGAGGATTACTCAGAGTGTGAAAGGATTACACGTTTAACCAGTTAAGTGGCTTTAAAATGAAGCTGTTTAGAGAGTGCATGCAAACAGCTGTGCCTCACTCTATGTGAAGAATTAGGAGCATTAGATAATTAAAACACAACAGAGCAATGATTGATGATTGATTTTCTCACCCTTTCCATAATGAGAAGGGTGGAGGATGTTCATTACGGAGTGATTCTTGGTATCAGCGCTCAATCCAGCGTGTCACACCATCTATCAGCGAGTAGGTTCGTTCTGAACGCCTGAAATCTGCGTCAGCATGTTGTAGATGAAAACCTGCCTGCAGAAAACATCTGTACGAATATACCGGATGCTTCTATGATGCTGGCAGCTACGAGGGGACGAGTTGGAAGTAGAACCAGTTTGCACGTACAGCGTGAGTGGGTTCCTGTCCAGTTCATTAGCTGATACAGATAAAGAACATTATTAGTTTCCACAACCCAGAAAATGTTGCTAACGTTATGCCCCTAATACCTATATAAACAAGCAAACACCTTGACGTAAGTGAATGCTTTTATAGGCGATGCCATGTGCGCGCCACACTCTCGACCAATCGGGAGCTACTGACACGTGTAATCTTGGATAACCTTGAGTTTTATCCAAAGAGACTGAAATGGTTTTTGTGAAACAATTTGTGTAAATGGGATTAGACCCACCCATCCATCCTTTTCAGGGTCGGGGGGCGGAGCCTATCCCAGGTGTTATAGGGCGAGAGGCAGGGTACACCCTGGGCGGCTCGCCAGTCTGTCGCAGGGCCAACACACAGAGACAGACAACCATTCGCACTCACATGTAAACCTGTGGGCATGTTAGAATCAGCAGTTAACCTGACCTGTCTAACTGCGTGTTTTTGGACTGTGGGAGGAAGTTGGAGGACCCGGGGAGAACCCACGCAAACACGGGGAGAACATGTAAAATCAGAAAGACGGCCTGATGGTGGAGTTGAACTGAATTGAAATTCTGACTGCGAGGCAACAGTGCTAACCACCGTGGGATACTTACGGGCATAGCGCCCTGAGCACGCCCCATCTCGTCTGATCGTGGAAGCAGGGCTGAGCTCGGGATTAGACCCATGGTTATATATCTATTTAAACAGTCGTGATGCCACGAACTGTACAGCAATCTACTGTGGTGGAGTGATAAATAACACCGCTAAAGATCTCGGTGGCTGTGATGTGCAGCAAAGCTAATGGACATGACTCAGTGATCTTTGGATCTGTATCAAAAAGGATTTTTTATCAAACTGACTGGAAAAGAAAACAAGCGCCAGCAGAGACAACAAGTTTTAAAAATAATAGCTGCACGATGATCGTCGCGGTCATTGTTGCGTTGTTGCACGTTGTCGCAGTGTCTGTGCTGGACACACATATTACACACGCAGCATCTTTAATGCTAAAGCGTCCACTGCAGTGTCCACGGTTCAGACTTCAGTCCCATTTCATTCGTTTCACGTTTCATTGATGTGTTTATTTCACCTTTTATTCTTTGAAGCTGCAGAGCAGAATTTGAATTTTAAATTGTTTCACTTCCACACTGCTGCACCTTGACAATTGGGAAACCTCCCTGTGAGCTATGTGAATGCATTACACTTGCCAAGATTGGTAATGAGAAGAGAGCAAACAAAGGCTTATTGAAGAGAGACTTTTTTGGTTTTGTGTGTGGGGGTCTGAAGCAAACTGTGATTTGAAGGGAAAAAAAGAAAAAACAAACAAATAAACTAAAATATGAAATGGAAGAGTGTTGTCAGAGTGATTCAGCGTGTTCTTGAAGCATGTTATTAACCATGACAGGCCTTCGTTTTCTGTGCGGGGGGTATCTGTCAGCAAGTGCAGAGAGCATTAATTACTGTTGCAGGATAACACAGCAGTGGCAGGATGGAGTCCCACTGTTTTGTACACTATCAGCTTTCTGCAAGTGTAAGCCACAATTTTTAGGTTCATTTTTATAGTGAATACTTTGGCTGTGCAGGAACGGACACTGGAGACTTCATCATTGCATTTCACAAATGGGATGTAGAATGTGAGGTGACACAGACTAATAGCTGCGCTCCAGTGCAGCAGCAGCTACAGCAAAACAGTGAAATGATGTCTGCAAGTCTCCATCAATCACAATTATCCACATTTTGTTATCTTGAAGAAGCTGATTGGTCGACCGAACCGTACTTTGCTGCTTTACCATTACGTTTGGTAAAACAGAGGAATTGTACTGGTTAAACACCAGTTAAACACCAGTAATAGAGATTTATGATTGGACGATGTTTCACTTTTTTAACATCATTTGATACATGATCTATCAAACATGTCCTTTACTGTTTACCTGATTTTGGGATTTCAATCAAGCAATCAATATGTCAATCATGTGGGGGGGGGGGGTCACATGAACTTTTTAGCAACTACAGGATTTGTTATATTTCATGACCCATTTTCAGAGGCTTAAACTGCCCCAGCATGTTTGACAGGTAGTGTGGTCTGCCTCTGATCACGAGCTGTGTCTAACCTTATGCATCAGTCTTGGCTTCATCTTGTTTCAGGACTGCGCAGGCTTCTTGAGATGCTTTAGGAAAACTCTAATCTGACCTTCTTGTTCTTATCGGCGCCGTGTTGCTGGGCTGGGCTGTCACAATGTGACAGATTTGGCCTTTTTACATTTAAAATTACTGCAAAAAGCTCTGAGATACAAATGTAAAAACATGAATGAGCTGCGTCCGCTTCAGTTGTTCCGACGTACCAACAGAGCAGGAAACTCAAAGTGCTCGTGTCACGTGTCCAGTTTACTTTCAGGCTCTGATTAAAAATGAAAAAGTTAAAGCAAAATTTCTGCCTGTGTTGTTGTTGTTGTGCAGAGACAAATCTACAAAATAGTGTGTTTGTGCAACACATTATGGACGCGCCGGGTTTTGTAGGGTTTATGTTACCGTGTTTCGTGATGCCAACATTCAGTCCTCCTTTGCTGTAGATCATTGAGCATGAACCTGTAAAAGTTACAGGGTCAGCTGAAAATGAGGCTGGTGGAAGAGAGCAGGACAGCAGCCAGACAGGTCATTTTCCACTCCTGAGCTTCTTTTGTTGTTGGCGAGTGCACAGCCTGTCAACAATGGCCATTACAGAAAATGTCCCTTTGCAGCTTTAGTTTTGTCGGCATGGTGTGATTTGCAGTTAAGTGCATTTGGTGACCATTTGCTGTGTTTACCACAGAGTTCTGCTTTCCTTTGTCTTTGTAGTTCAGTAAAGAACAAAGAAGAAATATACTAATACATATGCCAGCATGACAGTAATATGGATTTGCAACTAAAAGCATGCATTGTCTGCGTTGGTGGGGATAAAGTACCTGTGTCCTTTGTGGTTAGTGGAGCAATCAGCATTAATGAGCATAAATCTGAGAAGCATTTCTTCTCATCTCTGGTCGTTTACAAGCTTGATTGATCAGTTAGTCATATTTGAGTGGTTGAGGTTACTCCGAAGAACCATCGTGCGTGAGCGATGAAAGCTTGTTTACAAATGATGAATCTGTATCTCCGTCACAGTGGGAGGTAGATGCAGACGTACAACTAGGCAGACGAGCATGAAACGGGTTTAGCAGATTTGCACTGGTAATCGGGAACGCACTTCTGAGGGAGGAATCGTACGTTTCTCCATGATGGGGTGCTGGCTTTTCATTTTGCCTTCATGTCTTAGTGATTGCTCGCGCTGGCTGTGAAAAGGTATAATGAAGGCACCGTTAGTGACACAAGTTTGACCCACTCGGTCCTAAGGCTCTGTAATAATTGGATTGGCTTGAGGGAGAAGAGAGGGCTTATTTCGGAAGGTGTGAGTGATCCATCAGCCGTGAATTGCCGGGGATCAAACTAGCAGTTGAGGTGGAAATTGAATATGATGTGCCACAAGCGAGCAATCGCACCTAGCCAGTGATCCCAACGGCATTAAATTAACACGGGGTGCAAAGCTAATCTCGGCTAGCGTGCCCTCCGGGGTGTAATGTTTTGTAAACTGCACGAAGACTGTCATTCCCACTCATGGGAGTTTACCTGATTTGTGGAAGCGAGTTTTACATTTCTTTTAAGGATGGCATTCAGCCTAAAGCTATTAATGGAAGTGGGAATTGTTTCTGTGTGTGTGTGTGTGTGTGTGTGTGTGTGTGTGTGTGGGGGGGGGGTGTGGGGGGGGTGGGTGGGTGGGGGTGTGTGTGTGGGTGGGTGTGTGTGTGTGTGTGTGTGTGTGGGGGTGTGTGGTTGAATGCAGTGACACAAAACGTGCAAGAGAACTAAAGAACGCCGTGCCTTCCAGGAAGTGATGCTGGAAAATGTACAGGGCACATTTTCTAGATGGTACTTAACATATTGTCTTGGATGAGAATGCATCTGTCATTTAAGTTAGGTTGCTAATCTAATTTAAGAGGGTGTTAAATTGCACCAGGTTGTGTCCAGGAGCAGCGCTGCTCTGAATGGTTGCATTAGCACAAAGCAGGAAAAAGAAATCTGCTGGTAATTGACATTGCTCTAAAGAAGGAGGCATTTAATGAGCGCTCGCTGCTGCTGCTGCTGCTGCTGCTGCTGCTGCTGCTCAGCTCAGTAATTCCTCTGTTGGGGGTTTGTATGAAAATGCAAAGGTGATTCCTCCGGCCTCCGCTGCTCTAAGCTTTTACAACATACAGTCTGTTATAGCCACGTTTGTGTGACCTAATTATGGGGTATGTTGTAGATACTCTGTTCATTTTTGTGGTTTTATCCTTTCTAGAATGAGGTCATCTTCACCTCCTCTGATGTTTATCCTGGAAGGAGAGGACTCACTTAACTCCTTTTTACTTGTCACCTCAGTGGGATTGTAAAATGAGAAGTTCCTGTCACGCTGTCGAGTAAATGGCAAAGCGCCTGGCGAGGACTGTGCGTCACTGATATCTGCTGAGGACAGAGGTGCTGGGCTTGGTGTGCAGCAGTCAGCAGCCCCGTTGGTCAAACAGCACATGCTGTATTTCTATCTGTTTATAGGAATGCGATGCCCGTTTCAGTCGGTAATGGAAACGTTTGTCTTTCAAGTTCAAGGAAAAGCTTCAGTGGAGCTAAAAATCTTCCTGCAGTTCAAGGCTGAAACTCATCAACAGCGATGGGGCCGAGCGAGACAGGAAACCCACTTTTTAATCTGAAATCAGCTCAGAGAAGGCCTCAATTATTAACAGGCCTTAATGAATAAGTGTGCCAGCTTTAGGAGATTAGAGTGCAGGCTGAAGCTCAGCATTTGCACTTTGAAGGATGGCATTCGCCTGGACTCTGCTTGTGTTTTCAAGAACTCATTTGTACCATGTTGTGAAAAAGAAAGGAAAACGCTCTTTGGCCTTGCTCTAAAAATGGAGTTAATTCAGATTTTCTTTGCTGGCTGCAGGTGGAAAACTCTGGTGGGCAGATGAGGAATCAGGACGGCTGGGAACGGTCACCAAGAGAGACGGGCGCAACCTTGTTGTTTTGAGAAATAAGACGGGTGGGGTGGTTCACATGAAGGTGTACGACAGGGACAGCCAGAAAGGTAAGCAGCCTCTCTCACGTGATTCACAGAGATGGACATGCCTGCTGATGGTGCGTTTGCTGGTTTTGTTTTAATAATCAGGAAGAAATCAGTGCCAAGTAAACAACGGAGGATGCTCGCAGCTGTGCTTCCCGACTTCAGAGAACACCCGCAGCTGCTCCTGCACCGTTGGCTACAACTTGCGTAGCGATCGCACATCTTGCGAGGGTACGATTCCCAGTTTCTTTGAGCCTTTCGTTACCCTCAGCGTGAGGTTGTGGATAAATGAATAATCTCTACGTGCGTCAAAGGGCATTCGTGAGTTCTTGAGCTTTAATGCTTTTATCTGCGCTCTAATAGATCCCTCTGTGACTCTTTAGGTGTTGACTCATTTCTAATGTATTCCATCCATGAGGGAATCCGGGGAATTGCTCTTGACCCGAATGACAACAGCGAAGCCCTCATGCCCATCACAGGAACGCTTTTTGCTGTGGGAGTCGACTTTCACGCAGGTACGTGCAATCACATAAGAAGATAGTGGAGACCCGCTAAAGCGCGACGTTAGACGCTGAGAGCTTAAAGAATCTGACATTTTATTAAACCTACACACTTTATATTGCTCCTTGTTTTAAAGTCGTCCTTATCTGGAACTGCTGCAGCTGTCCGCTCTGATCAGATCAGTACCAGTGTTACAATATTAAATACCCCTGATAAGTGAAGTGGATAGCATTATGCATGCCATTATAAGGCAGTGCTGGGGAGGCTCGAGTCCTGGCATTGATGTGGATACTTGGACTTGTACTTCCTGACATACATGCAGACCCTGTGGTGCCTGGCACGCAAACCCAAATGTGTGCCCCAACAGGTCAGCATGAGAGGGACCTGCTCAGCAGTATGTTTGATACTCGAAGCAGCCGCAACCTGTGAAGGATTCTGGGAGTGTGAGATCTGTAACGGCAGAATGATGAAAAGATTCAGAATCAATAATAATAATAATAATTACTTATGTAAATATAAAGGTTTGTCTTTAAGTACTCAGTCAGAGGAATGCATTACTCCATCCCTGAACTGAGTCAAGTCTTAAAGCCCCAAAGCCTTAAGGACACAAAACCCCTGAAGACGTGCTGCTCCAGTGCTTTATAATGTCAAGTGGCGAGTGGCGTGCATTAGTCATAGCACCTGTACACAAATACTACACAGCTGCTGCCACACTCTCATATTCGCTTTATTTCCTCTTTCTTGAGTTATTAAAGAGAAGATAAAGATCTTTGTTGCTCTGGGCTTTGTGTATCTTTTAAATAATGGTCGAGCTTAACTTGTCCAGATGAATGAGCGCCTCATGAATAACATCCACCATTTTCCATGTAAACACTCCTAATCCAAAGAAATTCCCAAGATGCACCAAAACATGAAGGTAGCATCACGTTGCAAAGCACAAACCAGCAGCTTGTGCTGATATTTGTTTCCTCTCACATGATTTATTATTCTAATAAAAGCTAGAAACATACCAGAGACCGGAAACGTCTGTTCTCTGCGATACGTGTAGGGTGCTGTCGAAGCATGATAACAGGTCTGTGGGGAAACTGTATAAAGGAGATGACATGCACAACAAACCACAAGTACAAAAAAACACATACTGTATCCTGAAAATGTTGTTTGGCTAATTCCACATGCAGTCTGTGATTTCGCTCTCCTGTCACTGGCAGGGAAACAATTACCGAGTGAGTATTGTTTTATAGAATGGAAACATTTTTGATGCAGTGAACACCACACATGGAATTCTGCTCATTTCCTGCATTTTCATTGAAGTATTCCAACATTTGATAGCTTAGTTATTTTGTTTGTAGGTGAGGTTGGTCAGATAGGATGAATCCAACCCTTTGTCTCATTGTTCACTTTCTAAATCCTTGAATCTCCTCAATATTAGCCCCTCCCACCAAAGATGTAAGCAAGGAAACAAGGAAGCGATAGATGAGGGGTCGAGTTAAGGCATTGTGCAGCAGCAGACGTGCTTTTCTCTCAGCCTTGTTCCAAGCCGTGTCAATTAAATGTGATGTGAGTCTTGGTTTGTTACAGCCTGCTGCTCTGTTTGATGATCTTAGATGTCATACTCACATCACAAATGGTGGAGGGAAGGTGTTATCATAAAAAATGAAACAACTTATAAATACAAAGGAACACTTGATTCATTTCTTTAGTCCTGCTCCTGACATGATTGATATATTTCATCCGTCACGCGTAAAAACACTTCCACACCTGTGCATCCTCAGCTTCTCTCTCCATCGTCTCTCCCAGATAGACCGGAATTGGGACATTTTTCAAAATGTGTAAGATTGATTTCTGGGTGTCGTGGAGGAGGACAGATGACAGGGGAGGTGACGGGGAGGGAGAAAATAGAGCAATGGGAAACCCTTATTGACTTTTGGCAGTCTTTTCACTCTTAGTCTGATTCCACCACCACCTCCATTAAAGCCAAACTATCAAAAATCACAAAATTCGACTGTTCTTTGTAAACGAGCAGAGGACCACGTTCACTAATTAACTTTGCACGTCTTCAGGAGCCTGGGTAATATCCTCACAGGCTGCGATGTTGTACCTTTGCTCGAGTTTTTTAACCAGCTCCTTAACGCTCTGGTTTTCCATCATGTAAATGCAGCCATGCAGCGTTTCCTGGGATGTGGAGCTTGCATGCTCGTGGAGTCATCTGTTTACATCTAGGTCGCTCGTCACCAGCTGTTAGCTCCTTAGCAGCCTGGTTGTATTTGACGCTGTGTTTTTGCCTCGAGTGGTGAATCGTGTTTGTTGTTTGTACCTTCAGTGAGAACCGTTTTCTTTCTTCTATAAATGTCTACTTTAATGTTGGAGGCTGTTAAAATAACTCAATCTTTAGCTTCTAAATCATTATTCCAGCTGACACATCCCAGACAGCATCCTTATTGCGTGCTGGCAAAGATAAACTCATTCACTGCTAGAGCAAAGATATCATTATATGATGTAAATCATGAATCATGTGAAAATGGTGCAAACGAATTGTTTACAAATATTCAGAATTCCCAAAACATCAAACCTGGTGAAGAAACTGAAGTAAGTGATGCCATTAGATTTAAAGTCTTAAAGGGTTCATTAAATCCATTTATTTCTTATTAAGAAAAACTTCTAAGAAGCTTGAAAAGACGGTGACTGGACTCGTAAAAGTTTAACTTAGAGAACCTTCTTTTTGAACTCCATAGACAGTGTTTCACAGCCTTTTGGATCCACGGCACATATTTCACATTAGAAAAATCACATGGCACACCACCAAACAAAAATGTGACAAAAAGCATATTGATCATTTTCCCCAGCGCACCAGACATAGCAGACATGGCTCGGTTTGTCCCCACTATAGATTTTTTGCTTTCTTCTGACCACTACTCACGCTGGGCCTTCACCTGGGTCAGAGTTTTCACCAGGACCAGGTCGGACTGACTACTTTTTCTTTTCAGATATTTATCTAGTAGGGGTGCAACGATACTCGTATCGATATTGAACCGTTCGATACAGTGCTTTCGGTTCGGTACGCATATGTATGGAACAATACAACATTTGTAATTTATTTTATCAACTTTCCTTCTGACGATGCTGTCTGTGTTGAGCGCTCAGTGGATCTGCGCTCGACTACTCCGCCCAGGCTGCACTGTCGAGCGCAGATTCACTGAGCACAGCGCAAGCTAGCCAGACAGAAGCTAAGCTCGTTGCAACATGGCAAACTGAACCTCCCCCACCCTCATTCAGATCTGGCCTTTGGAACTATTTTGGTCTTCATGTGACGTATGACCCTGAAGGTAAGCGCGTCATGGACTAAAGTAAAACAGTATGTTGGATGTGCCACGCAATGCTCAATTACATGGGTGGGAGCTAGTGTGTTAGCGCAGTTAGCTCGTTAACATGTTGACGCCGTCCAGCCCCACGCACGGTAGCTCGTTAATGGAGATTTGCCGTGTTGTGGCGTTAACGTCATTTCAGATTAACGCTGACAGCACTAGTGGGAACACAACGAATATGACTGCACATTTACTCCGACATCATCCTAGTGCAAAGACAAGTGGAAGCAGACAAAAACAACAAGCAGCATGCTACAAACTTTACCCGAGTCATTTAGACAGCCGTTAGCACAGGATTCTCCTTATGGGGACCTGATATGTTTAATATGCTGCTGAGAATATAGCCCAGAAGAAGCGTATAGTAGAGCTTTTATTTTGAAAGAGCCATTTCTCTGTAATAAACTCTCTTTTCCAAAGATGAGGGATTCCTCCATCAGATAGATTTATTATTTATTACTTTGTTGTTTCAGCAACATTAAATTTAAAAACTGTACTTTTGAGTTAAAATATATATTTATAATTTTAATAAATGACAAATTAAAAAAGCATGAACATTTTTTTTTGTATCGAAAAACATATCGAACCGTGACACCAAAGTACCGAACCGTGAATTTTGTGTATCGTTGCACCCCTATTATCTATAGGGGCTATTAGCTAGGGCTGGGTATCGTCACTGATTTCTAGAATCGATTCAATTCCGATTCACAAGGTCCCGAATCGATTCGATCCACGATTCGATTTAATTCGATTCGATTCGATTTAAATCTGGGAAATTTTGACAGTCAGAAGTATAATTCAGATCAGGACATTTACATATTTTTGTATGTATAAAAAGGAAGCTGACACTCTCAAGACTTTATCCAAGGTGTGAGCATCACAGCAGATGCCTTTGTGTCAAAGTAGCTGAAGATAAAACACAGAAAAACATGAAGGTGATTTTCCTGGCCTGGGATTTTATAAAAATATTCTGCAGTACATCAAAAACGAAAGAAAACCATTAATTAATCAACATTACCTCTGACGTTACAGCGGTTTTATTAGAGACATGGCTAAGCATTTTGCATTTTGAATAATTTTAAAAAGTTTCAATTTGTTCAGTATTGAACAGCAGAAATGAGGTTTTCTTTTCGGAAGAATGTAAAAGGGGAAAAAACAGCGGCCGACAGCGCTGTAAGCAACAGTAGACTTGTGTAACAAGCAAGCGAATAATGAAGAAAGCGAAACTGTTCGAGAGAGAGGGGGGGGGAGAGAGGGAGAGAGAGAGAGCTGCGCATCGCAATGGAAGCAAAACAGTAAAAGAGTGAATTCATGACGATGTTTATGTGAAGCGTTTGGATCTTCTTTTGCTGCTGATTCGGTCAATATTGTTTGGAGAGAGATCAAACTAACAGCTTTAGAATCAGCGCATAAAGGGCGTGAACACAAAGCGCGGACCCGGATCAGCGAGCTGTCGGCTTTCAGCCCCGACTGTGAGAAAGGCGACATCTAACTGATTCTGATCCGCGGGTCGCGCTGTGTGTTTAAGTCTATGTGCAGAATCCCTGTACCTGCTCTCATTTACTGTTTGGTGGTTGTTGAAATTTTGTGAGATGTCACCAGAGATTCTGGCATTTCGGACAAAATAAATTTATATTAAAAAATCGATTCAGGATTTTAATGAATCGATTTTACGTTATCCAAGCCAGAATCGATTTTAATCGATGAATCGATTATAAAAACCCACCCCTACTATTAGCTATTATGGGCGGTGTTGTCTTCTTCGTCTTCTGTTTACTGGCAGTTGGCAACCCATTTAATTAGAGCAGGTAGTTGTACTGCCCTCTAGTGGTAGAAAAATAATTGTTCTGCCCGTTATTCACGCTGATCGCTTAGAGTACTAATGAGTTGGAACCAGATAATCTCCCACAGCACACCTGATCATTTCTCACAGCACACCTGTGTTTGGGAAACTCTGCCTCAGACGGCTATGACCTGGACGACTGCAAACCTTCGCAGACTTAAGAAAAAGTCTGAGTGCGGGGAAAAAGCCAAGTCAGGTCCCTCATTATACAGTAGTTACAAGTCAGTGACTCATCCCTCGACTATCTTGAAAACCTAAAACCTCGTTCTGAATCCGAGAGACCTCAGGGGTCGTTGGAAATCTTGAAGTGTGACCACGGCTTTTGGAAAAGAGGAAATAACCTGAATATAAAATGAGATATTACTAAAGGACAGAACAAGATTGATGATGGTCCTCACCTTTATTATTTTGGACAGGTGAACACACAAATGTATTACTAAGCCCATCCAAGAACAGCAGTTGATAGCTCACACATAACATTTACATGTCATTATAGAGAATGGAGGTTGCTGGAGCAGAACAGATGAAATCCCTGCAGCTGTGTTATGTCATATATCATCTCTGTGTTAACAGAGTGTAAAGGCGGTGGGAATACGAACGTGCAATTAAACATATAACGCCAGCTACCCTCTTAACAACCTGTGCAGCCTAACTGACAATCATGCAGAAAGATCCACTTGAAGACAAGGGTATAAAAAAGGCAAACCACGCTATTTTATTAGCTTATTTAACAGCGCCGTAAAATGATAACGGGCCCGTTACAGTTTTACCAACACCGTGTTTTGCATGGAGCCGTATTCTGCCCTGTAAAATTTTCCCAACATTTGCCTTTTCCATCCAGCAGCTGCATGTCAACAAGGACCTGTGCCTGAGTTGTTAGCGCTTCTGCTATCATGCTTTATTGTGCCACACAAAATCTGGTGAAATGGGCCATGATACAGTAAAATGTGCTTTCATGAGCTGCTTAGTTTGAGGGCACGGATACTGTTGTGGCAGCCGCTTTCATCACGTCTCCTATTATTAACCGTAGGGTGCATTTTGCAGGGAATGATACTGTGTACTGGACAGACATGGGACTGAACAGAATATCCCGAGCCAAACGTGACCAGACCTGGAGGGAGGACGTCATTACCACCGGCATCAGCCGTGTGGAAGGCATTGCTGTTGACTGGATCGCTGGTTAGTACCGTCACTGCTGGAGCCCTGGAGTCATTTCCACAGGCTGTCAAGTTTGTATCGATTGTTGAAAATTCACACTTTAGGTGCCACGCCTCTAGTTATAGCACCGAGTCGATGTCATTGTTGCGCTCTGAATTGCCAAAAGCCATTAGGCTTTGGTGACAAAGTGCAGGCAAAGAATTAGATTTAATGAACTGTGTCTTTAACTTCTGTGTCCTGGAGGATGAATTCTACTTTAATTACATGTATGAATATTGCTTCTTTCCAAACAGGCAACCTGTACTGGACAGACCACGGTTTCAATCTAATTGAAATCTCTCGCCTGAATGGTGCATATCGCTCAGTGGTCATATCAGAAGGACTCGATCAGCCCAGAGCCATCGCTGTACATCCACAGAAGGGGTAGGAAATGACTCTGTGCGTGTGTTTGTTTAGCCTACAATCAGTGCCGTCTCTATACTTTTAGAAACCACTTACTGTAAACAGCAGATATATTAAATACATTTGCTGCTAAAACTAGAAACCAAAGCAGGTCTTATTAAGCCAATTCTGGCTCATCGCATATTCGCTCAGTGGCCACTTTATCCAGTCAGCCTATTATGTGATACCACCATAGCTCACAGAACCCGTTAATATCAAATTCACAGAGCGAAAAAAATGGCTGACTTAGACTCTGGTGTGGCTGCTGTGTGCCAGACAGGCTTGTTTGGATCCGTCTAAAGCTTCAGATGTCCAAGGATGTTCACTTACAGCAGCACAGTAAAGCAGTCAGAGTCTCCAGTAAGCAGCACTTACTGACACGACGTTGCCAAGTGTGCTGACTTCTGCTGAGCCATGCAGATGGCAGGCTGTACCCGTCCTGCCTGCTGCCAGCATCCAGTGTGGCTCACGTTCATCCTCATAATACTGATCGCTCATTATTTTAATTATACAACCTATTTCAGAGATACTTGTCCACAATTTACCTCTTTTAAAAGAGTGGTGGAGAGTAAAGTGACATTTAGGGCAGCTTGCTTTGTCGAGCAGGAGGATAATTATATGAATACATAAGAACATGCATATGTATCCAAATGTGCTCTAAGCATTAATATGCAGCATCCTACAAAGCAAATGTTACCTAAACAAAGATAAAAATGTTTTCAAAATCTACAGTTCAAATAATAAATGAGGTGTATCTGGGCAGATATCTGTTCTGGACCGAGTGGGGTCAGAACCCCTGCATCGGCCGTTCCCGCCTGGATGGATCAGACCAGGTTACCCTGGTCAGCTCGGGCATCATGTGGCCCAATGGAATTTCCATAGACTATGAGGTACAGTCGCACACAGATAATACATCATGTAGAGTACCTGTCTCCTTGCTCACCTTACAGTCTTGTGCCTAACATTTAACCATACAAAGCGCTGCAGTTTGTGTTATGCATTTTAAAATTACCTTCCAGGAAAATACATTATATTGGTGCGACGCACGCACGGATAAGATCGAGAGGATCAACCTTGAGACCGGTGAGAGCCGGGAGATTGTACTGTCAATGGCCAACGTAGACCTGTTCTCCGTGGCCGTGTTTGGGCCTTACATCTACTGGTCTGACAGGTAATTTGTTATTTTCTCAAATGCAAACTCTTGCATTTGCCTGCAAAGCCTTTATAGTAACCTGGCAGCGCCCTTCCCCTCCTTTCAAGGCTTCCAAGGAGAAATATTACACAGCAGGCGCAATCCTGTTTTTTTTAATACTCCAGACAAGTATTAGTGTTTGTTTTAGGGTTTGACAAAGGTCTGAAATTAAAAACAAAATCAATCAAAATGTATTTCTATAGCACATTTAAAAAGACATCAAAGTGCTTCACACGAGTGCTGCAGGCGAATTCCAACAATAGACAAAGAAAAGAAGATACAGTAATGGTTACAGTAACAACTACAGTTATGCAACACAAATGCAGACCAGGTGGAAGTCCAAACTAATTAGCTTCAAAGGCTACATTGAACAGGTGAGTTTTAAAGAGTGATTTAAACGATTCATTGGATTCTGACATGCGGATATCAAGTGGAAGATTATTCCAGTTTGGGTGCGTCTGTGATGATGACAGCGAAATAAAACTGAATTTAGATGTAGATTCTGATTTTTATTGACAACATGTCCTCAGTGCTGAGTTTTGTTTTAGTGTTTTCAACCCCATCCTTCACCCCGCCACGCTCACACAGAGAACCTTATTATTGTTCTTCTCCGACTCTCCTGACTTTCAGGGCCCACTCGAACGGTTCAATCCGACGAGGCTTGAAGACGGATCCAAGTGAGGCTGAGACCATGAGGAGCGGTCTAGGGGTTAATTTGAAAGATGTGACGGTCTTCACCAGAGGCAGAGAAAAAGGTGCGTTTTCAAACATTATAGCCGCACAGTTTCACTTCCTGTCTCGTATTATGCTCGCAGATTTTTATGCAATCGAATTGCAAACTTGTGGCTCCCAGACCGTAGATTGGATTTTCATCTGACTTGTATAGGCGGGCCAATTTAAACGTGATTGCTCACAGCAGAAACGGCTGCCAGTGACTAATCAAACACATGTTGTGCTTTGAAGGCACCAACCCCTGTTCCAGAAGTAACGGAGGCTGCCAGCAGCTGTGCTTCCACCTGGGCAGCGGTCGCCGGACCTGCTCCTGTGCACACGGGCGCTTGGCAGAGGATGGCTTTGCCTGCGAGCGCTATGAAGGTTATCTACTCTACTCTGAAAGGACTATCCTGAAAAGCATCCACCTTTCTGATGAAAATGACCTCAACTCACCCGTGCAGCCTTTTGAAAATCCCGCTTTTTTCAAGAATGTCATAACGCTGGCCTTTGACTACAGTCAGGAGACAGCTGGAGCCAACCGCATCTTTTTTAGCGATGTCCATTTTGGAAATATCCAGATGATTAACGACGACTGGACAGGAAGATCCATCATCGCAGAAAGTAAGTGGATTCCATATTGACAGCGTTTCTGTTATTTTATGTCATCTAACAAGTCCTCTGTGGGAAGCTGCAGGTCCACCACAGACGTTGAAGAGTGTGGTTTTCTGCAGTGTGGGTTAGCCGTATTTGTCACACCGCGTCTTTGCTTGGTGTGTTTTCAGTCGGCAGTTTCATGTGCCTGACATCTGGAAGCTTGCACTTTATGCACAGAGCTGCATGTTTGTACGCTCTCTAATTTATCCGTCCTCACCTGTACCTGTTTTGGCTGTCTGCTGGGTTGCAAGCCATAAAAATGTAGTTTGACTGTAAAGTGGCACCGTGGCCGACGCTGCTCCGATGATCCGTCTGCTTGGAGGAAATAGTGCATCTTTCTCCTGTAGTTAGGAAGCAGGGTTGTTAAGAAATCAGTGTAGCACTGATGTACGTCATTTCTTCTTCAATCGGTTTTTTTACTCTTTTACTCCTTTGAGAAGACCAAACCAGCCTGGTTTAACCCTTTAAGACCTACCATAGAACCAAGTCCGCCAGAGCTTATATTATATTTTTACATGCTGTGGAGCCATTTTTTGGAGCATTTCAAGTTGCTATACATCAATACAACCATTATAGCCCAGATTTTAATAATATGTATTCATTAAGTCCATAGTAATTACATAAATTGCAAAAAAGTGCAATAAACTACAAAAAAATTGAAAATCGTTTTTGATTTTTTGACATATATTTGTAGTTAGAGAAATTTAAGAGTCTTATCCCTCAAAACTTTAAATACAAAAAAGTTGCACAAAATAGTTTCCCACCACAGGAAAATTATTTTGAGTGTCTTCATAGTTTTATTTTTGAAATACACCAATTTTTATACACTGCAGGAAAAACGAAAATAAATATTATACTGCAAATTTGCAAAAAAGCAGCATGTGCATCAAAATAAACTATTTCCAACAGTGCAATATGAGTCCTAAGCATCCCAGAAACGACACAGAAAGTCATAAAGTCAAAGATAACTTTTAAAAAGAGCAGTATAGGCTCATGAGGCCCTGATCGCAAAAAAGACTACATTTCCGCGAAATGACGTCACTTCCGGTTTCGGGCAGGTAATGGCGGAAATGCAAAAGTTCGCGCTGACGTCTATTCCAACGTAGGAAGTGTTTTGAACAGCTGATCAGATCGGTAAAGCGTGTTTCTGGAATATTATGTTTTTGTTCCTGCAAGCGCTTTTTATGCAGTTTTTGCAAAGCTATATGTGGAAGGAAACCGTGACCGAGGACAAGCTGATGGCATAAGATGTAAGTACAACTCCTCCGGTTTCATATGCAAAAAAATTTTTTGCGCTAGCTTACGTGGTTGCAGTGCTACTGGGATTTAAAAATAGTTACGCATAACAGAGCGTTCCCGCTCCGATCGGCTGTAAAGGGTTAAATGAACTATGTTCCAAGCTTTCTGCACACTGACTGAACATGGATCGATCTGGAGTCTGACTGGAGTCAGATGAGCAGCAGAAAGTCTCCGTTCTGCACAGCTCGCGTCCTCTGGCATTCAGTGGCGTTTAGTATTTAGTATTTATTTATTTATTGTCATTGTCAAGAACAATGAAATTGCGTTTGGGGCTTCCATACAACCCAAAAAAAAAGAAGAAAATAATAAATACCCCTTAAAACCCAAGTGTACATATTTAACCCAGTGTGACTCCAATGCAATAAGACAATCCTTAGCAATAATGTTCGTAGAAATTCAGACAAAGACCTGAGAAACATGACAGGGAGCAGAGCTCAGCACCTTCCCACCGCCCCCTCGCGCGGAGAGGCTGGCACAGTGTTACTGAGCCACTCTCACCCACCCCCGACCCATCTTTAGCGCTCCTGCTGAGGGAGCTTTCTGCTTATTTATTTATCTTCTAGAAATGAACAAGCGTTACCAAGAACCATCTGTCAGGATTTGTAAGTGTCCTTCACACCTTCAAACTTGTGAAATGCATAATGAAAGTGGTGATGATAATAATAATGCACGACAATACCACTGGAAACAAGCTCTTTTGATGCAGCCACAGTGCACAGAGAAATACCATCCTGTGGCCCTGCTGGTTCCTAATGAGTTTGTTTGTGTGTTGATTAAAAGCAGCACATCCACCTGCTCCATACTTCTTTTCATGGACCACGTTTAGGCAGCGGTGGATCTACTTCTGCAGTATCTTCTCTTTTATTCTAAAAGTTTCTGCCCGAATCCTGTCATTGAGGAAAGGTGAAGATGTTAATCATCTATATTTCCCTAATTAAACTCTGTGTCCCCCATTAATTAGTCCCTCGCCTGGCCAACAATTTGAGAGAAACTCCAAGCTGCCAGACGGCTTTTATTGCAAGCTATTAATTAGTGGTCGGCTGACTCAGGTAGAGTCTTAAGTATTCTGGAGTTTGGTTTATGGGTTTTTATATACTGGGGTGCAGCCAGATTAACTCATACTGGCCACATGTTTGCCATTCAGACAGTTAGAATTGGCTCTGACAGACAAAAGCGTGACAGGAAAAATCACGAGACAATCGTTTGACAACTGAATTACTTTAATGTTCACTTAATTAATGTTTGTATCTTAGCTGTTCTTGATGGAGCCCATCAGAGGTCTCGTACCTGCACTTCCACTGTTTGGGTTAGAATAATAATAATGGATTGCATTTATATACCACTATTTATTCACTCTCACACACTGGTGGAGGCAGCTACAGTTGTAGCCACAGCTGCCCTGGGGCAGACTGACAGAGGCGAGGCTGCCATATCGCGCCATCGGCCCCTCTGGCCAACACCAGTAGGCGGCAGGTGAAGTGTCTTGCCCAAGGACACAACGACCGAGACTGTCCGAGCTGGGGCTCGAACTGGCAACCTTCCGATTACAAGACGAACTCCCAACTCGGTCGCTCCTAATGCTCCTGTCACCATTGGTCCCACGTTGGACTTTGCACATCTGCTCCAGCTGTTCCTTCAGCCCCTGGTACTCCTTTATTTTCTCTCTGATGTTGCTGGGATTTGCACGTCTATATTAACTACAGTCTTCTGCTCCTTGTCAGCTGCCACTATGCCTGGTTGGCTGACAATGAGCTGCTTATCTGTCTGAAACTTGAAGCCCCCCCGGGACTTTGGACTGTTGTTCTCGACCACCTTTGGTGGCGTCTCCTATCGGGACTTGGGAACATCAGAGACACATAGTCCATATGTGGCACAGATGTTTCTGTACAGCAGCGCTCCCCCCCCCCCCCCCCCCTTTATGTGCCACGGACCGGTTTAATGTCAGACAATAGTTTCACGGACCGGCCTTTAAGGTGTGGCGGATAAATACAACAAAATAAAATGATAGGACCGAGACACAAACTGTGGGATTTTGTAAATATAATAATAAACGTGAATTCACTGAGTAGTTGTGTAACTTTATTAGCAGCGTCCTCCAGAAATGCACCAACAACATTGAGACTAACCTCCTCCTCTCGGGTCGCTATGGTAACGCAGAAATATTTCTTTCAAAATAAGACGAACAACTACATCACAGGAAACCGAGTTAACGATAAAAACCCTGAAAACCATAAACTTCACACCTGAGCCTCGACTCTCACAGCCCGGTACCAGACGAGTCATGGACCGGTACCAGGCCGTGGCCCGGGGGGTTGGGGACCGCTGGTGTGCACTATCCCAGCCTCTATGTGTACGCGGTCCCAGCTAGCCTTACTTCCTGCTGCTATGTGTTGGACAGTCTCCGGGGCACCTTTGCCTGATCTGAAGCCTGAGTCCTGACGGTTGGATCTTTAGAACAATAGCTGGTGTTTGGTATGTGTATGGGACTTACCAGGGAAACTGACCACTCTAGCATTAGTGCCTTGGATGTTGCACACCATAATATGGTCTGTGTCAAGTGTTGAGGATCCAGGATATACTGACGAGAAGTGGGCTCATGGACACATGGGTGGATATTTTCTGCTGGTGCTTTTGCTGTTGTTTGTTTTTAAAATCTTTCTCATCACTTTCATAACTTAGATCAACAATGCAGTTATTGTGACCTTACTTCTCCACAATAGTGATATTGAGAAACGCTGAAAGTCATATTCAGTCGATAAATCGAAGGGTAGAAAAAGAAAACTGTAGTGAGTAATCAAACATGAATATGACCAGATTCTCTGCTGAAAATCACGTCTCTCTGGAGGTTCCATCTCTGTCAGTCATATTCATGCAATAACAAGAGAGACTGCAAAGGTCTTTTCATATTCTGTGTTTTGGAAATTGGTTTGCCATGAAAACACATTCGGTTCCTGAGTGACTTTAGCATCAACAAATAGCTGTCTGTCCAGTGTAGTGAGGCATGAAGTTATTTCCCTGTCAATCAGAAAAGAAACACGATCCCAATTCTAACACAATTGGAGCCTGCCATCTGTTACAAGCAAAGTCAGTACTTTCACACATTTATACACAACAGACAACTCTGAGGTTTGGAGCCCGAGATGACAGCGGCATATAGCTGGAATCTGCATTTACAGATAAATAAATGAACAATAAACGTAATGAATGCCAGCTCCAAAGTGATTATTTCTTTCGTTTTACTCTATGTGATGTTTTAGATGGGCGCTCTTGCTCTACTACGATTATTTTCCCATGTGACTCAGTTATTCGCTAGAATAAAAAGGCAGACTCGTAACGCCGACTCTCATTCAGGTCACTTTGTTGCTCCGTGGTCTGATGTTTCTCTTGTTTCAGATGTGGGTTCAGTGGAAGGTCTGGCTTACCACAAAGGTTGGGACACTCTGTACTGGACCAGCTCCACTACATCCACCATCACCAGACAAACTGTGGACCAGAGTCAAGCCGGCGCCATCAGTAGGCAAGCTGTGGTGACGCTTTCAGAGGAGGACCACCCACACGTCCTGGCCCTGGATGAGTGTCAAAGGTCAGTCGTCATTCCCATAATGCACTTTTCACCATTGGCTCATGCATCTGTTACTTACATGTGGGACTTTAGCTCAGAATATTATCTGCTTGGTATTTGAGGTGCTCCAAGTTTGATCACCACAAAGGTGATTGTTCTCAAGGACAGTTTTGCTCTTGTCATGCCACGCGCTGCATTCCAGTCACATTATCACGCTCCCAGTTCTATTTCATGGTTCAAGAGCGTATATAACAACATAAACCAGTCATGAGTATTTAATGGGGGTGAGCGGTTCTAGTTTAATTATTGCAGTGCAGCACCTCAACCATCTAGTTATGCGTTACACATAACCTCTTACTTATGTTACGTGTTATGTGTAATACTGTGAGCTGTGACTCAGGCAGTGAGCACTGGCTGTGCTCGGCCTGCGCTCTGTTTCAACATCACTCATCTTTACAGGTGGTTGTAAAGGCCTGATGTTGAATTAGGAGCAGTGGGCAGCTGTTTCTGCAGAGTTTTGCCCTTTTGTGCAATAAACTCACTGCTCAGAAGTACATGCCCCTTCCTGTTGGCTTCCTGTTTGCTTCCTGTTGACTTCCTGTTTGCTTCCTTTTCGCTTCCTGTTTGCTTCCTGTTTGCTTCCTGTTGGCCTCCTCTTGGCTTCCTGTTTGCCTCCTGTTTGCTTCCTGTTGCCTTCCTGTTGGCTTCCTGTTTACTTCCTTTTCGTTTCCTGTTGGCTTCACGTTTGCTTCCTGTTGGCTTCACGTTTGCTTCCTGTTGGCTTCCTGTTTGCTTCCTGTTTGCCTCCTGTTGGCTTCCTGTTTGCCTCCTGTTGGCTTCCTGTTTGCTTACTTTTCGTTTCCTGTTGGCTTCCTGTTTGCTTCCTGTTGGCTTCTTGTTTACTTCCTTTTCGTTTCCTGTTGGCTTCCTGTTTGCTTCCTGTTGGCTTCCTGTTTACTTCCTTTTCGTTTCCTGTTGGCCTCCTCTTGGCCTCCTGTTTGCCTCCTGTTTGCTTCCTGTTGGCTTCCTGTTGGCTTCCTGTTTGCTGCAGTGTTTTAGATCAGCGAACAAATTGTAATATTAGACAAAAATAACAGTAAATACAAAATGGAGTTTTTACATAATGGTTTTAAAAATATGATTTTCTATTGATAAATAATTTCATTGATTAATTTAAAAAAGCTGATTAAACCTGCCTATGTGAAAAAGTAATGACCCAATAAACATTATAACTGGTTGTTTCGCTCTTGGCAGCTAGATGTCATTTCTGCTCTTTGTTATCATTGAACCCTGAACTCTGAGGCCTGCAGGTCTCTGTTCTGGGTTCTTCTGTGACCTCCTGGATGAGTCGTTGATGGACTCTTGGAGTCATTTTGGTAGGCCGGCTGCTCCCGGGAAGCTTCAGCACTGTTCCAGGTTCTCTCCATGTGTGGATAAAGACTCTCACTGTGGCTCAGTGGAGACACAAAGCCTCTGTAACCTTGTCCAGACTGATAGATACCAGCGACTTGTTTCTCAGCAGATTACGACATAATGTGTTGATGATCTGAAACAAGTGTGTGAGTGTGACAAATACGAAAAACAAACAAAGGAAACGAAGAGATCAGGAAGGGGGGATACTTTTCCACATCACAGTACACCTGAACCTTTTTCCACGTCCACGAGCTGAAGTCAGCTGATTACTGTTCAAGGAAAAGAATTATTGATGATTTTCTTCAATCCATCGATCATCATAATTGAAGAGCCTTTGTAATGCAAGTCATGACAGAATCGTAACTGTTATGTGGTTAGTGAGTTAGTACAGTCATGCATTGCTCCATCATGCCAGCGCTGCCTGTTACACATTTTCATTAGAAGTACAGCTGACAACTATAATGCATCGCGCTCAGGTTTCTCCAGAAAGTCTGTAAATAAATTACACTTGATTCAGAAGGCTGTTGCCAGTTTTAACTAGATCATATTACTGCTGTTTTAAAATCCATATACTGCCATCCTATTAGTTGTAGGACACATTTTATGACCCCCGTTCTTGTCTATAAATCTATGCATGGAGGTGACTCTTGAGATGGTGCCAAGATGTGCCGAAAACAGAGTCTGAAATCCACAGAGTGCGCCTGCTGCTGCTCGCCATGAAGACCTGCGGTCACACAAACGGTCGCTTCCTGGATCTTTGCACTACAACACTGATGTGCTGCCTCTGCTCTGCTGTAGTACTACTGTAGTACTGCTGTGGTACTGCTGTAGTACTACTGTGGTACTGCTGTAGTACTACTGTAGTACTGCTTTGGTACTGCTGTAGTACTACTGTGGTACTGCTGTAGTACTACTGTAGTACTACTGTGGTACTGCTGTGGTACTACTGTAGTACTACTGTGGTACTGCTGTAGTACTACTGTGGTACTGCTGTAGTACTACTGTAGTACTACTGTGGTACTGCTGTGGTACTGCTGTAGTACTACTGTGGTACTGCTGTAGTACTACTGTGGTACTACTTGACGCTGCTGTAGTTGTCGGTGCTCCTCTTGTTTTCCCTCCTGATGGTGAAACTCTCTGAATGCTGGTGTTTCTGCAGCAGCAGATCTTCCGGATCGTTCCGTCGAGCAGGGTTAGCCTTCAGTTGTTTTGTGCATAGTGCAGCAGCACTGAAATCTCATCTATTTAACTCTTAGCTTTTGAAAAGATTCAGGTGCATCTTCTGTTTCCAAAAAGTAACGTGTGATTATTCCTCCTCTGTTGTAAGTTGTGTTTAAAACCTGTATTTCATGCATATAAAAGCTGCACAGCTGCACAGAGTGAGCACAGCTCTCTCTCCTTTATACTAACTAAATTAATTTCTTGACCTCAGACTATCCTTGGTTGGCAGTTTGGCACCGTATCCATCCCACTCTAGAATCACTGTCTGATAATTAGAATTCAAACACTGATGATTAATTAGTAGCCCCTGGTTGTGACTTCTGACCTGAATCTTTATTATCGCACTGGAGAGGACTTCCATGACTTCATTACAGCGAGAAGAGAGAAGCCAGACTTTGCAAACCGCGTTCTCCTATTTGAAAGCATTTTATCTGGTTGTGACTTTGCTGCATGGCTCATACAGCTAATCCTATAAAGACCAATATGTAATTTATTTTGATTTACTTCCCTGTAAATAACTGTTAATTATCACAGAGCATGAATAAATGACCTTTATCTTAGAATTTCTGATGCTAATCCAGTTTATCTAATTGAAACAGAGCTGCGCTCTTCAGGGCAAAAAGGAGAAGCTGATGAGGATTTGGCAGCTGTGGAGTGATGCTGATCATTGACTGACACGACTGCATAAACCTCCAGCTATTTACTAAAGAGGGTTTGTCCTGTACACGTGTCTGTGCACGGCATCAGATCCTCTGCAGCACAGTCTTCTACACCACCTTCTATAAAAAGCTGTTATTTCTAAGCCCGTCTGAAGCTTCAGGTGACACATTTGTTTTGCGTTCTTGCTGAGGTGGTGTGAATTTTTAAATGAGTGTGAGAGGTAGTGCATCTTTTGGAGAGGGAGGAAGTCCCTGATGAAATTACTCCACTGTTTTTAATTGTGGAAGAGAACACTGAGGTTTGCTTGCTGATGTTAAAAAGCTTCGTTTGGTTTTGTGTTTCATATCTTTCAGCCTGATGTTTTGGACCAACTGGAATGAGCAGAGGCCAAGCATCATGAGATCCACCTTAACTGGCAAAAACATAAGGATCGTCATCAGCTCTGACATCTTAACGCCCAATGGACTGACCATTGACCACAAAGCAGAGAAGCTCTACTTCTCAGATGGCACCCTTGGCAAGATTGAACGATGCGACTATGATGGATCCAGCAGATACGTGAGTACGATCCCACTGAGCAACAAACTCAAATGGTCAGGGCTAGGGATGGGCACCGGTATCCGATCTGTCATAAACGGTAGTAACCAGACTGAAAAGCAGCGCACATTTCGGTGCTTTTTTTTTCCTGAGCTGTGATACACTTTGGATTCTAGCCAATCATTTTACGTTTCCGAGGATAGTAGGCGGGGCCAGGTACGTACATTCTTTTAGAGCAGAGCTACAGATTAAAAATGCCCAAGGTGAAGCGGTCAAAGTCTGGCTGTACTTCACAGCAAAAGATGCAAACTCAGCAGCAACAAGTGCTTTAAGCTGATACTGTGATACTGTCAAAGGAGGTAACACCTCAAATCTGATGAAACACCTGGCGACGCATAGCGTTTTTTAAAAGCCGAGAAATGCGCCGTATTTGATAGCTTGCTGCGAGACCTCACACCGAGCACGTCTACTGCGGGTGTGGTGCCTGTTATCAGACCCGGAGTTAGCAACATCCCCAAGAACCCGAAGAGGAGAGTCCTGGCCCCTAGCCCTGCCAGTGTAGCAGAAATGATGAGGATGATGATGCAGCAGCAGCCGTTCTTCTCTGCGTGAGTAGCTTCATGTTGTTCGTGTGTAATTTACGTTGAGTAGGCTAACCACGTTATTACATTAATGCATGTAAGGTGAACTAGCAAACATCATCATAGCTACATGCGGCTGTCTTCTTGTTTGATGGCAGATACTCCCTTCACCCTGGCCAAAAAGGCTAAAATGACCAAAGAAAAAGTGGAAAACAGCTGAACATGAGAGGTTTTTGGACAAAGTCTGTGTTCTCCATTCTTTAAGAACCGGTTTGAGCACTCTTTAACCCTTTACAGCCGATCGGAGCGGGCACGCTCTGTTTTGCGTAACTATTTTTAAATCCCAGTAGCACTGCAATCACGTAAGCTAGCGCAAATATTTTGTTTTGCATATGAAACCGGAGGAGTTGTACTTACATCTTATGCCATCAGCTTGTCCTCGGTCACGGTTTCCTTCCACATAAAGCTTTGCAAAAACTGCATAAAAAGCGCTTGCAGGAACAAAAACATAATATTCCAGAAACACGCTTTACCGATCCGATCAGCTGTTCATAACACTTCCTATGTTGGAATAGACGTCAGCGCGAACTTTTGCATTTCCGCCATTACCTGCCCGAAACCGGAAGTGACGTCATTTCGCGGAAATGTAGTCTTTTTTACTATCAGGGCCTCAGGGCCTATACTCGTCTTTTTAAAAGTTATCTTTGACTTTGTGACTTTCTGTGTCGTTTCTGGGATGCTGAGGACTCATATTGCACTGTTGGAAATAGTTTATTTTGATGCATATGCTGCTTTTTTGCAAATTTGCAGTATAATATTTATTTTCGTTTTTCCTGCAGTGTATAAAAATTGGTGTATTTCAAAAATAAAACTATGAAGACACTCAAAATAAATTTCCTGTGGTGGGAAACTATTTTGTGCAACTTTTTTGTATTTACAGTTTTGAGGGATAAGCCTCTTAAATTTCTCTAACTACAAATATATGTTAAAAAAGCAAAAACGATTTTCAATTTTTTTGTAGTTTATTGCACTTTTTTGCAATTTATGTAATTACTATGCACTTAATGAATACATATGATTAAAATCTGGGCTATGATGGTTGTATTGATGTATAGCAACTTGAAATGCTCCCAAAAACGGCTCCACAGCATGTAAAAATATAATATAAGCTCTGGTGGACTTGGTTCTATGGTAGGTCTTAAAGGGTTAAGCACCGGCACCGTTTCAAAAGTACCGGTTTGGCACCGGTATCGGATAAAACCTAAACGATACCCATCCCTAGTCAGGGCTGAGATCAGGTTCAAAGAGTAAGTAAAGGTTCAGTAGCTGTGTAAAGCACGCAAAACCTTTGTTTCTCATGAGACGTGTCATTTACATACAGCACTGTGCCATCCATCACCCACCGCTCGTTCTGTTTGTCTCTGTATAATCTGCCACAGACTCTTGTGTCATTTGGCATAACTCAGCCAAATTTCAAAGATGATCATTTCTGATCAGTGTAGATAGGTAAAAAAAAACATCAAATAGGCTCTAATTGTTGGCTTTGCACCAAAGTAGAAGAGCGTGATGCAAACTGCATCCAGGACAGAAGCGTCTGCACAGACAGCATGCTAACACAGAGCTGGTGAGGAACTGAGATTGTAGTGAGTGCCTGCTGAACCGAGCCCAGCAGCCAGAGCCTGATGAGTGGTCAGACTTACCGTGGACGCCGTGTTTCTCAAGTAGAAGCACTGTGGCGAGTCTTTGGGCTGATCTTGCTGTCAGTTTTGCGATCATACATAAAACCGCAAAGAAAGATGCGTCTTCATTATGATAGAGTGTACGGGACTGTAGCCACAGGTTTACAGAATTAACTGATAATTGGGTACAACAAGTAATTATGTAAATGCTGCATTACTTTTTAGAAGATGAATAGAATAGAATAGAATAGAATAGAATAGCCTTTATTGTCATTGTACAGAGTACAACGAAATTGGAGTGCCACTCCCTTGGTGCAAGTTTCAATAATAAATATAAATGTAAAATATAAAAAGTACAAAAAAAACAAGGCGTAATGTGTAATACATAGTTGTTTTTTTGAGAAACTGTGTGGACATGACACTGGTTCATTCATTTAGTTGACTGCTTTTATGCTGTTTTTACACTTGAAAGGTTCAAGGGGCCGTTTTAAGGCTTAACACGAAAAAGAAAAGCTTTCCTCTGAAATCAGAATCAGAATCAGAATACTTTATTGATCCCTGGGGGAAATTATTTTTTGTTACAGTGCTCCATTTTAAACCAACATTAAGACAAGACAGACAATACACTAACTAAGAATAGTACAATATATACATATATATACATACATACATACATAAGTCACTCATAAATAAATAGTTGGAAAAGAAACATGTGTAGCTGTAGCAGCAAACAGTGTGTTAAGTGGATGCGTTGTACAGGGAGCCACAGGCAGGAATGATTTCCTGTGTCGTTCAGTGGTGCATCATGGGTAATCTCAGTCTCTCACTGAACGAGCTCCTGTGACTGGCCAGCATGTCATGGAGTGGGTGGGAGGTGTTATCCAACATTGTCTTTATCTTGGACAGCATCCGCCTCTCCGACACCACCTTGAGGGAGTCCAGCTCCATCCCCACAACATTGCTGGCCTTACGGATCAGTTTATTAAGTCTGTTGGCATCTGCGACCCTCAGCCTGCTCCCCCAGCATGCAACAGCATAGAGGATCGCACTGGCCACAACAGACTCATAGAAAATCCTCAGCATTTTCTGGCAGATGTTGAAGGACCTCAGTCGCCTCAAAAAATAGAGACGACTCTGGCCCTTCCTGTAAAGTGCTGTGGTGTTTTTAGCCCAGTCCAGTTTATTGTCAATGTGAACTCCAAGGTATTTATAGTCCTCCACAATGTCAACACTGACCCCCTGGATTGAAACAGGGGTCAAGTGTTTCCTGGTCTTCCTGAAGTCCACGATCAGTTCCTTGGTCTTTGCCACGTTGAGCTGCAGATGATTCTGCTCACACCACGTGACAAAGGAGTCGACCACAGCCCGGTACTCTGTCTCATCATCCCTGCTGATGCATCCAACCACCGCAGAGTCATCAGAAAACTTCTGAAGATGGCAGGTCTCTGTGCAGTGGCTGAAGTCTGTGGTGTAGAGGGTGAAGAGGAAGGGGGAGAGGACAG
The DNA here is from genome assembly GCF_057382185.1 of Mchenga conophoros. Classification (NCBI taxonomy): domain Eukaryota; kingdom Metazoa; phylum Chordata; class Actinopteri; order Cichliformes; family Cichlidae; genus Mchenga; species Mchenga conophoros. The sequence goes on from NC_140541.1 coordinate 38,188,048, forward strand.
TCCCCTGTGGTGCCCCTGTGTTGCTAATCACCTTGTCAGACACACACTGTGGGAGACGTACATATTGTGGTCTTCCTGTCAGATAATCAACAATCCAGGACACCAGAGAAGCATCCACCTGCATCGCTGCTAACTTATCACCCAGGAGGGTCGGCCTGATGGTGTTGAAAGCACTGGAAAAGTCAAAAAACATGACCCTCACAGTGCTCGCCGGCTGGTCCAGATGGGTGTAGACACGATTGAGCAGGTAGATGATGGCGTCCTCTGTTCCGAGACGAGGCTGATAAGCGAACTGAAGGGGATCCAGATGTGGTCTTACTATGGGTCGCAGCTGGTCCAGGATGAGCCTTTCCAGGGTCTTCATGATGTGGGAGGTCAGTGCCACGGGCCTGTAATCCTGGGGGCCACTGGGACGAGGCGTCTTTGGTACAGGGACGAGGCATGATGTCTTCCACATCACCGGGACCCTCTGCAGACTCAGACTCAGCATAAACAGTTTATGAAAGACTCCACACAGCTGGGGGGCACAGGCCTTGAGGACAAGGGGACTCACTCCGTCTGGTCCAGCAGACTTGCCTGAGTGAAGTCTCCTCATTTGCATCTCAACCTGGTATTGAGTGAAGGTGATGGGTGGGGGAGGGGTGTCAGGAATCTCACAGGAGGCAACATGTGAAGAGAGAGGCTGGCACAGTGGTGTGGCTCTGGATTCCAGGCTGACTGCAGGTGAGGTTGTGGGGGTGGGAGCAGACACTGTGGTGTCGAATCTATTGAAAAACAGATTCAACTCGTCGGCTCTATTCTCACCTCCCTCAGCTCCCCTGCTGTTGGTTGGCCTGAATCCAGTGATGGTCTTCATGCCCCTCCACACCTCTCTCATGCTGTTCTGCTGGAGTTTCCACTCCAGCTTCCTCCTGTAATTGTCCTTAGCCTCTCTGATCTTGTCCTTTAGTAACACCTGGATCTTCCTCACCTCCTCTTTGTTGCCCCCTCTGAAAGCCCTCTTCTTGTTGTTGAGGAGGGCTTTGATGTCCTTAGTCACCCACGGCTTGTTATTTGGGTAACAATGAACAGTCTGAGCTGGAACAATGGAGTCGGTGCAGAAAGTTATGTAGTCTGTGATACACTCAGTAAGCCCATTGATGTCCTCGGCGTGAGGCTCACAGAGTGTTTCCCAGTCGGTCACCTCGAAACAGCCCTGTAGTTCCGCTATTGCCTCCTCTGACCACCTCCTGACAGTCCTGGTGGTCACAGGTTCCCTCCTCACAATTGGCACATAGCAGGGGGTGAGGTGAATCAGGTTATAATCTGACCTACCAAGTGGGGGGAGGGAGGAGGAGCTGTATGCATCCTTGACGTTAGCATACAGTAAGTCTAAAGTTTTCTCTCCCCTGGTGGGACAGTCCACATATTGTTTGAATGTTGGTAGTGTATTGTCCAGTGATACATGGTTGAAGTCACCCGAGATCACAATAAAGGCACTCGGGTGCTGAGTCTGTAGCCGAGCTATGGCAGAGTGGATAGTGTCACATGCAGCTGTGGGGTTAGCAGAGGGGGGAACATAAACAGCCACCAAGATGACGTGAGAGAATTCCCTGGGTAAATAATACGGCCTGAGTCCAACAGCACACAGTTCAGTGTCCGGGCAACAAATCCTTTCTTTGATTGTTATGTTGGCAGGGTTACACCACCGGTTGTTAACTAAAACAGCAAGCCCACCTCCTTTACGCTTACCGCTAGCGGAAAACGGTCCGAGGAGCGAAGAGCGAGTGAAGCAGCAGCCAGAGGCAAAGTCTGAAAGACGTTCATGAAGCTTTTTGTCACGATTACTTTAAAAAGGACAAAAACTTCTGTGTAAAACATAAAGAAATGAGTTTTTTCGCTGTACTCTACATTTACAGTGAGTAGTGCCTCTGTGTCATTGTGTGGAGCACCGTGTGCTTGTTTATGGAGCCTCTCCCTTAATTTCATTTTTCATTATAATATTTTTATCGTTGTCCAAAAAATGAGCAACTGTTTTAATCAAATTTCATTCTGGCATCATTTCAAATCCCTGTAACTCACACAGTGCTTTATAAAAGAGAGTCACTGACACCGCTGCACTACTGCAGGTTGGTACAGTGCAGTCCAGCTGCACGCTGCCATTCAGTGCCATGAATGAGCGCACGCCTCCCCGACTGTCACGCAGCATGTAACAGCAGGGCCTGATGCCTTTTGTTCTAATATATATCTAATATATATCTAATATATATCTAATATATATCTAATATATATTGTGCTTTTTTATTCTTTTTCTGTATTTTGTCTTATTTATTATTTTAATTTTAGATTTTTTTGTCACGCAGCCAAAAAAAAGTCTACTTAAAACTAATGAAGACCTCTGGGGCTTGATACTGTCGGCCCAGGCGTGCATGTTTTCACATATGCAGGGAAGAGATGACTTTCTCACCTTTGTACACAAACAGGTGGATGTTTTTTCATCCACATTAATGAGCGACCGCCAGCTCTGTCATCCACATTAGTCAGGTAGACTCGACAACAGGTCTTCACTTTAATGAGTGTCTTTATGGCAATATTAAGGCCGCTGCTTTCATTCCATTTGTTCCTCTAACAGGATTGAATTTGCACATTTTCAAGCTGCTATTATGCACGACAGAGCCACTGATCTCAAAAATTCCGTTAATTGCTAAGATTCTAGAGAAGATCGTGGCTAAGCAGCTTACAGCAGTTTTAGATAAATATAGTATTTTCGACAAATTTCAATCTGGCTTTCGTAAAGTTCATTCCACTGAAACAGCCCTTCTTAGAGTTTCTAATGACATTTTGTTACAAAGCGATGCAGGTAAATGTTCTGTTCTCTTAATGTTGGATCTTACGTCGGCCTTTGATACTGTTGACCACTATATTTTACTTAACAGGCTGAAACACTGGGTCGGTGTCTCTGGGACTGCATTGAAATGGTTCTCCTCGTATCTCTCTGACCGATTTTCCTCTGTGGCAGTTTCTAAGTATAGATCATCTTCTGCGTCTCTGTCTTTTGGTGTGCCACAAGGCTCTGTGCTAGGGCCATTACTGTTTCTAGTTTATTTACTCCCTCTCCAGCACATTCTGAGCCCTTTTGAGGATATTTGTTACCATTGTTATGCGGACGATATCCAACTCTATATGTCTTTTAAACCGGAGGAGGCTTCTAAGCTGCGGCTTTTAAATGTGTGCTTGGAAACCATTAAAGGCTGGATGGCTGAAAACTTCCTCCAACTAAATGAAAATAAAACCGAAGTCCTCTTATGTGCCCCAGATAGACATAGACCCAGTAATAATAATAATAATAATAATAATAATAATAATAATAATAATAATACATTTTATTTAAATAGTGCCTTTCAAAGCACCCAAGGGCACTGTACAACAGATAAAAACTGGAAATATACACAATGGTAAAAATAGAAGATAAAAGTTAAAACATACAGAAATTTAAGAATAGGCAATTTTAAACAGATGAGTTTTAAGGGTGGACTTAAAAAGAGAGAATGAACTAATATTTCTGAGGTCCGGGGGTAGGGAATTCCAAAGTCGAGGGGCAGAGCAGCTAAAGGCCCTCCCTCCCATTGTGATCAGACGAGCAGAGGGAACAGAGAGAGAAAGAGAAGATGCCAAGATCTGAGGCAGCGGGATGGGAGCTTCATCTGTAATAAGTCAGAGAGGTACGGTGGAGAGAGAGAATGAATAGCCTTGAATGTAGACAGAATTATTTTAAAATGGATGCGAAATTTGACCGGGAGCCAGTGAAGTTGCTTCAGGATTGGGGAGATGTGGTGGGTAGAAGAAGTCCTAGTAATAATACGGGCAGCAGAGTTCTGGACACGTTGGAGCTTGTTGATAGATTTTTGTGTGAGGCCAAATAATAATGAGTTGCAGTAGTCAATTCTAGAGATAACAAGATTATGGATGAGAATGGCAGTGGCGTGAGGTGTGAGGAAGGGGCGGAGGCGATTAATGTTACGGAGTTGGAAATATGCTGCACGTGTAATATTGTGGGCGATCGTGGCTCAAGAGTTGGGAGTTCGCCTTGTAATCGGAAGGTTGCCGGTTCGAGCCCCGGCTTGGACAGTCTTGGTCGTTGTGTCCTTGGGCAAGACACTTCACCCGTTGCCTACTGGTGGTGGTCAGAGGGCCCGGTGGCGCCAGTGTCTGGCAGCCTCGCCTCTGTCAGTGCGCCCCAGGCTGGCTGTGGCTACAATGTAGCTGCCATCACCAGTGTGTGAATGTGTGTGTGAATGGGTGGATGACTGGATGTGTAAAGCGCTATATAAATACAGGCCATTTACCATTTGCCATTTATTGATATGCGAGTTAAAGGATAATGTGCTATCGAGAATGACACCCAAGCTTTTCACAGAGGGAGAGATAGGGACCAGCGAGTTATTGATGGTGAGAGAGAAATTGTTAATTCTGGATAGCAGTCGTTTGGTGCCAACCAGAAGAAGAATATTATTATTACCATATTATTGAACTTTTACAGCCCTGTGCCCCTAGTAGGTCTCTGAGGTCGAGTAGTCAGGGCCTACTTGTCACTCAGTATACGAGACTGAAAACTAGGGGTGATAGAGCTTTTGCTACTGTGGCCGCCAGACTGTGGAATTCCCTTCCTCAGAACTTACGATCCGCTGATTCATTGATTACTTTTAAAAAACAGCTAAAAACACATCTTTTTAAAATTGCTTTTTGCTAACTTTGTTTGTATCTTGTTTGTTTTTTTTTATTTTTATAATCTGTTATATCTTGTAAAGCACTTTGTGATTTCTATCTAGAAATGTGCTATATAAATAAAATTTTACTTACTTACTTACTTACACTGGCAAAGCAGCCAAAATCCATCCTTGTGCACAAATCGAGCTTTTCGTAGTGTCTAATTATTCGTCTGTTTATACTGCAAATCAACAGGAACTCTGGATACTGACGCAGTGAAAGCAGCACACAGACGAATGAAAACTATAGTTGAGTTAATCCTTTCGTTCATTTCACCCTGAGGACCGTCCACTCCTGTCAGTCACCTCACATTTTCTCCATCCACAGCTGTTACCTGGGTCAGTGACCATGTGCTCCATCTTCTTCTTTAAAAGTCTGAGAGGTTTCATATCTGAAATTACAGCACAGGTCACACTCAGCTTTGCATGCATCCAGAAACAGAAGGCTGATGGTGAGAACACTTATTCATGTGTGGATCATACATACAGTCACATTTATGAAACACGCTACCTGCCTGCCTCCAAAACCTGATTTTTACAAGCAAAATACTGACATTTAAAGATATAAAGGACAACAGCAGTTCTCTGTTCAGTTTGTGTCTTTTGCCACTTCAGTGATGTTGAACTGATAATGTGTGATATCACAAATAAACTGTTTTTGTAAGAAAAAGCACGATCACCTCCATATTCGAAATCATTTGTAATTTTAATGCGTAAACATCAGAGGAACAAAAACTGCCCGTGCATGGTGATGGTTAGAGCCCCTGTGCTTAAAGGGAGTGAAAGAATCAATGTTATTGGCTGCGATTATCGCCGTCTCTAATACCCCCGTAGTGTTTGTCCGATCCCAAGAGTGACCACAGACACAGCTGTGCTTCAAATATTCCACCTGGAAGTTTGTGTGAGGAAGGATTCATGGACGGAAAGTTCTGAAATGAAGCTCTCAGATTCCAGCCGAACTTTTATCTTTCTTTGTCACTCGTCTCCGATGGCGCCGATAAAGTTGTTCTTAGCCAGAGTAAATAAAAGTCTGTGAAAAGAGTTCACGTTGTGACCATAAAAATTTGATGCATATAATAGAAGCTGGAGAGAACCAGCCTGTCCGAGGTGTGCAGAGCGTTACAGTAAGGCTGTGGGTTTAAGGTTCGCCTTAATATGACCTCTGCTGCTCAGCACTTTAGCCCATCTCAATTAGTCACCCATATGTTTGATGAGCCAGGTCACCAGGCTGAGAGTCTTCACCTGTGGGACCCCACATGCCCCTGCTGCAGTGTGCTCCTGCTAATGAAGGCTTTGCAGTGACACTGCTCGGGGAGCAGGTACTCCATTCCAATTAAAAAGTGTGAATTAAACAAAGATAGCTGACTGTCGACTTCAGCGCTTATCCAGACTGTTGTTATGGAAGAGAAAGCATGAAGACAGCACACATGAAGCCGACGATTTTAAAGGAAAACAAAAGATAGATTTTTTGCACCAGTGTTTAAATCAACAGCAGAACAAATCTGTGTGGATTCACAGAATTAAAACAGCACAGGTCCCAGAACTAGTGTGAAACACTCTGCAAAGCGCCAGTTTGATTGTGACTCACATGCATGCAAACTTTGATGGCAGCAGAGTATCCTTGAGGGTACGACTAGTTTTACGGCAGCAGTGCCATCACATGCTGGCAGAGCGGTTGGCGAGAACAAGATCAGTTGCAGAGCTTTGTGCTCTGTGCCATTTTGAGAGTGGGGACATTAACGGAGGCAATGCTTCACAAAGGGCAGCGGAGTACACGATGAGGGGGTATGTCAGCATGTTTAGCTGAAAAAGACCAAGATGCCCTTTTACCCCCGAGAGAGCGAACATCCATGGAAGCAGTTTGTGTCGTTTTACTTCAGCAGCGTTCGTAAATCTGAGGCCTGTTAAAGTAATCAGCTGGGAGTTGGCTGACGTGACAATTAAAGCGTTATATTTGAATATTGTTGAATGAAGAGAATCTGATAAGAAGCTATGAAATATTCTCATTTTCGGCACAAAACGAATGCGTTTCTGGCCGTAAAGCGAACGACTCCCAAATCTAATTTCCTGTCAATATGTTCTACCCGCCCCATCTGGCGGTTCCCCCTCTTCTCTCTGTCTCTCACTTACCTGATGGCCAGTTGTTGCTTCCGCACGCTGCGCTGCTTTAATCAACACCTGTCCTGTTAATCCCACTATGGCAGAGGGCTAATGTGATGTCACTTACAAACCTGTCCTGCTAAGAGCTGAGACTACAGAGCTGCTTCCCCACCACGACCACCCGCACCCCTCGGCCCTCCACGAGCCTGCAGAGTCCCCGAGGGTGTCGTCTGATGGATTCTTGCCTTTCTGCCAGTGGCGCTGTCATTTACTCCCCAACATCTGGGTTAAGCAGTCAAGTGGGCGGCAGGGGTGACGTCAAAGTGACGTCACCGATCTCCGATCTAACAGCCGTGTTTTCTTTACGTTTTTAGGTCATAATTAAATCAGGACCTGGAAACTTCTACGGGCTCGCCATCTATGCAGACTTCATCTACTGGTCAGACTGGGCCCGCAGGTCTGTGCTGCGATCAAACAAGTACACAGGCGGCGACACCAAAGTACTTAGAGCAGATATTCCCCACCAGCCAATGGGAATTATCACTGTGGCCAAGGATACCAACAACTGTGAGTGTTTGAACATCTGGGATACGGCGAATTTCATAGCCACTGTATGCAGAGTCGTTTCTGCAAATATTTGTGTGTTGTGTGTTTGCACGAGCCGTGGCGTGTTTTTGGCCGGATATTAGACACATTAATGTTGTTTTGGATCATTGACTGAAAGACGAGGCTGGTAAATGTAGTCAGAGCGCGTCTGTGTCTGTTCTCGATACAGTTTCTTCCCACACTGACGTTTGTTTCGCTTCAGTAACATTTAGACCAATCCTGATCAGTCTCAATGTTTGATCACATTACATCAATAATCAACAGGTACACATTTCACGTGTGTTCTACCCAGATGTGTATATATAGAAGATACCCAACAGAAAACATATATGTAAAAGTGAATCTTAATTTAATGCAGAAAACACCAGGGCTGATAAATGAAAGTGGTCTTATTTAGAGCAGCTAGAAACTTAAGCCTCAGAGGTAATTAATATAAAAAGTGACTTTTGTTATAAAGGGAGTCTCTTAAGTGTCATAAAAAGTTTAATTTCCAAGTAGGGCAGAGGGATGTGGGTGTGAGTGCGCCCCATTGGCTGGACTTGCAGATTTAGGTTGAAATTTAAGGAATTTAAAACTCACTTTATACTTTTTTGTCTTTACATTTATCATAACCATATATCCTCTTTATAAATAATTACATATTTAGCTAAGTTACACAACAGATGAGTGTTGTCAACTTTAAATATTGACGTACTCACAGCAGGATGATGTCCAGTCACGCGCACACACTGTACTGACAGAAGTAACGGCTCGTCTGCCGTCACACGAGCTCGACACGCCATCCTTAATCCACACAGTTTAATATGATTTATTATGAACCTTTGCAGCTATAAGAGTTTTTCAGTTCTTCTGGGAAAGCTTTCCATAAGGTTTAGGAGTGTTTATGGGAATTCTTTAACAATTAAGAAGCACATTTGTGATCTCAGACCCTGATGTCGGACGAGAAGGCCACGTCTGACGTCCTGTCAGGTTGAGGTCAGGACTCTGTGCAGGCCAGTCTAAGCTGCTGTTGTTCCCAATCGCTTCCACTTAGTTATAATTACACTTAACTCTGGAATATTCAGTGCCAGGACCTCGGACTCACAAAGTAACATTTTCATTCTTGACTTATTTTGGACAAAATCCTGCGAACAACACGTTGTAATTCCTGCTGCATGCTACAGCATCAGGCAGGTTGTTCCTTTTTTAAGTATGTTTTAAGCTGTATGTGTATATATGCGAAAAAAATCTATAAATATTAGCAACCTAGCATCACTATGTGGTTGCTGCTCAACACAAGGATGTTATAATATGTCATGAATAATTAACTTTTTGTTTATATAAATTAGATACCAAATAATTGGCAAAAAGGTGCTTTCATCCCATTGCTAGGTAGTTGCCAAGCAACCAGATGATGTGTCATAATATGCAAAGTCATCCAAAGTTGAAGTTTTCTGATATAACATAGATGTTGTCATTAGATAAAACATGCATGCCTTTATAAGATGTTGTGGGTAATTCTGAAATGCTGCATAAATGCTGTCAGCCATATTGTTAGGCAGCTGCTAAGCAACATGATGATAACATCTGGTATAGATATTGATAGAGACCTTCAGACAGTACGGGGGAAAGAAGCTGCTCTGGAAGCCGTTTTGAAATAAGTCATGTTGTTGCTGATGTCAGTGCGAAGTCTGCTGAAGGTAAGCCACTCGACTTTAGGATTGTGTTTTAAAACAACATCACTGTGACTGCTTTAAAAGCCGGACTTGCTTCTGTTTGATTCTTATTGAAGGTCAGCTGTCCCCATGCAGACACATGAACGGAGGCTGCGGCGACCTTTGCCTGCTGACCCCGTACGGGAGGGTCAATTGCACTTGCCGTGGAGAGCGTGTGCTTTTAGACGACAACAGATGTGTGTGTAAGTCATCAGGATTACTTTGCCTACATTTACGAGCTCGGTGTAACCCGGCCTCTGCCCGTCTCTTTACATAAACTGACATTTTTGAACTCCGTCCTCGCTACATAACTACACACAATCAAACAGCTGTGCTTTTACAGCACGTGCAGAGGTTCAGCATGAGCTACTGCATGTTGCCGTGCACAATATTTGAGTATCAGAAAAGTCGAGAGGAGCAGGTTGTTTTCCACGTATAACGTCGAGTCACGAGGCTAATGTGACATTGCTGCTTGAATATGAAATGCAGTGATGGTAGACCATATGGTGGGTGGAGCTGTTCAAACGAGGAAAGTTTGGCCAGCTTGAACGTGGCAAGTGACTCGGAGCTGGACGATCGCTTGGATGTCATGGCAGACGATGGCAGGCTTCTTACCCACACTCCAGTCTGACTCATTAGGAGGAAGTTTGGCATTTTTGACTTGCAAAGCTGCAAGTAGCAGTTCAGAGGACGGCTGATCAAAGTCTGTGAAAGTTGCTGGAATTTTAATTCATGCCTGGAGAAAATCACGACAAATGTTGGCATTTCATGTTATGGCGCTGTACACCAAATCGACCATCAGTGCAGCATCATGATATTCTCCACAATTCGCAGCCGGCCGACTGAAAGTGTGTTATTGAACGCAGCGTTTTCATACTGACCGAATGTAAATGTCGCTCCATGCTGGAACACAGTTGTGCAATAATATTTCCACACTCTTCCTTTGCAGCAGAGAATTCCTCCTGCAACATCTACACTGAGTATGAGTGTGGGAATGGAGAATGCATCGACTTCCAGCTGACCTGTGATGGAATTGCCCACTGCAAAGATAAATCAGATGAGAAGATGCAGTACTGTGGTAAGAGCCTCAAAAAGCACGTTAGCTTGGTCTGGAGTTCTTATAAGAGCTAAATGTCACCATACTGGAGTTTAACACATACATGCAATTCTATTTGTTTAGACAACCGGAGCTGCCGGAAGGGTTTTCGGCCCTGCTACAACCAGCGGTGCGTGGCCACCAACCGCTTCTGCGACGGGATCAATGACTGCGGGGATAACTCCGACGAAGCATTGTGTAGCAGTAAGTTACAGCCCTGTGACCTGCTGGGCCATCCATCCTCCTATCCATCCGTGAAGGCAGAACCCAGTTACACTACTGCTTCTGTCAGTGTTTCACGCTGGACCCCATGCTGTGCTGAGCCTTTGCTCTCCAATGAGCCACGAGATCATAGCGAGTGCAAAAATTCAAAGAATCTTACCCCAAAAGTTGATTCTGGGAGCCTGTACGGTGTTTTCTTTATTCCAACAGAGCGCAGTGATTTTATTTAATGTGAGTATTTAGTTTAAAGGCAGAAACATACTGAGGTGTTTATATCAAGCTGCCTGAGCAGACAGTAGCAGCTTTATAACAGAGCTGAGTTTACCTGACTACATGTTGTACCTTCATCAGCGTTTTCTTTTCATGGGACATGAAACAAAAACTTTTTTACATAATCAAAATAGCAGAAAATGGCAGATTGATGATGCAGAAAAAGGAAATGGACATGGGAAGAAAACTGAAGCACACACAAGGTCATGGCATTCAGGTAGCTGTTAGCACTCCACCTGCACAGATGAGTCCAAGTATTGCTCCGAGCTGCACGAGTGCTGCTTTTGTTCCCGTCTCTCTTTGAAATGCTGATCTTCTACCGTAGATGTCACGTGCGGCTCATCAGAGTCGTCGTGTAAAGACGGGAGCTGTGTGCCCAGCTCAGCGTGGTGCAACCAGGTCATTGACTGCGCCGACGCCTCGGACGAGAAAAACTGCAGTAAGTCCTCCATCGCAGTTAAAGCACACACAGACACACACAGCAGTGGCATTGTGACGAGTTGTGCTTCTGTGTTTTGTATTCAGACCACACCGACTGCTCTCACTTTTACAAGCTGGGAGTGAAAGAAAAAGATTTCATCAGCTGCAACTCCACCTCGCTGTGCATCCACGCCTCGTGGATCTGCGATGGCGCCAATGATTGCGGCGACTACGCTGACGAGACCAACTGCCAGGGTGAGCGCAGGCACGCACAAAGACACACATTTTGCCTCTTCGTTCGCAGGCAGATCGAGGAAGCCGGCATCAATTAGAAAAGACTTAAGACAGATCTCGTTTTCAGAGACGATTATGACAGAGGAATGAGAGCTCCAGAGAGAGCTTAGGAAAGATAATGATCTCAATCGCTGCTAAAGCCCAGCGCACTGACTTGGTTTTGTTGCTTGTGCCAGTTTCCCATGGGCAGAAGTGTGAGGAAGGACACTTTGCGTGTCCAAGCGGGAACTGCATTTCCAGCGTGTGGCTGTGCGACGGCCAAAAGGACTGTGAAGACGGAGCAGATGAATTCCAATGCGGTAGGCCAACAAATCTTCGCCCTCTCAGAAGAGCTTCCCCAGAATAAACTGAAATAACAGATGAGGTATTTTATTCCCGCACACAACGCTGTCAGCGCTTGCAAGGATATTTATTTTCTATTAACTAGAAGCTGTTTGTTGTAATGTTTTTGTCATTTAAATAGATCCAGGCCTGCAACAAATATCACGTTAAATATATAAATAGGAGGCAGAAAGATGAGATGATTGTTTATCGCGCCATGAGGCAATTCCTTCTCACTTTGTTTTGCTTAGCCTGATTGTGCGTTTGAGATTTCTCAAGTGGGTGTTGCTGCTTGTTTGAAAGTCTAATTCTGACCCTGAATTCAGAGCGAGGCGGTGGTAGACGCACCATTTTCCCCTGCTCTCTTTGAATTATAATATACAGCCCTTCCAGTGTAACAATTAATTAATGAGCCATCACTCACTGAAGCGGTTACACTGAAGATGGAAATATGGGTTCACTGGAAAGCGGTGACATATGAAAGGATTACACAGTACAATGCCACTCCTCTGCTTCCCTCACCAGAGGCTGCGAGAGCGTTTATTCTTCTGCTTTCGTGCATGCTAATGTGTTCAGAACTTAATGCAAACTCGAGATCTCTCCAATTAAACAGGAGGACCGTAGTTAAGTCGTGGTATGGATTAACGTAATTTGCCCACAAAATGAGAAGCTTGTACACACGTCCGTTCACATGTCAGTGCTTCTGGCGTCAGGGAAAAACGAGCCGGGTGCTTTAATGCGGGTGGTGGTTCGCGGCGTCGTAGGTAATTGGACCTGATGAAGTTATGCGCACACACACGCAGGGTGGAAACCGTTGCTGACTTGATTGGCGCTGTCAGTTCATTGCATTGTCTCAGGCTGCGTGGCCTGTGGGCGGAGTCGCTAAGCAGTCGGCTGTGCTCAGCTCTGCCTTCTCTGTGAGGTAAACGAGCACTTTCACACTCACAGGTCCGCGTCAGCTACTTCTCCTCCCAGCATCCTCCTCTGTCGCACCAACCATCTGCATCTCCACAAACCTCCTCGTTTCCTCTTGCTTGGCAGCTCCATCTTCATCCTCTCTCCCTCATCTCTGCTCGTGTCGCGCCTGATCCCCTCCAGTTGTGACGCCCACCTCCAGGCTCCTTACATGTTCTCCTCCCGTCTCCCCTCGTCCACACGAGTACTCTGTTTTGTTTCTACTGGCTTTCATTGCTACCCTCTGCAGGGATTCCTCCACCTGCTCTAAAAATCACAGTGTCACCTGTAAACACGAGAGACTCCGCTTCTCCGTCATCACTGCAAACAAGAAGGCAGTCATCCTGTATCCCACCCCCACCTTGTACCCACCTGTCGCGCCTACTCAAAGGTGGCAAAAGTACAGCCTGTCTGAAGTACAGATACTAGTGTTTAAAAATACTCCAGGAAAGTACAGAAAATTCTACTTTCTTATTCTACCCACCTCTGCTCCTACTGCACACCTCAGCCAATCATCTGCTTTCTCTGAGAGACAGAGTGAAGCTCTGACCTCCTCTAAACGTCTCCATCAGCACGCTCAAATCAAACCTCACATCTGAGGAGCTCTTTCTCAGCATGAAGCCACCTCTGCTCATCGTCACCTCTCTTCCTGTCCTAGCTTCAGCAGCTGATCAGCTGCATCCTCTGCAGTTACTCCAGCTCTGCACATCAGAGCATCAGCATCACATCGTTGAACATTAGCATCTAATTCAGCTGTTTCTGCGACTGATGAAAGGCATCCTGTGACTTCTATGATTCCTTGATCTTTGTAATCACTCCACAAACAGGTCACTGATGAATATTTCAGGAACTGTCAAACTTCTACTTCCTGTGACACATGACCTTTGCAGAACCAAACAGCTTCATGTTAGCATGCTGACATGCTAAACTGAGATCATGATGCCAAAAGTAGCTACACAGTTAGCATTTAGCATCCACGTGTCATTCAGAGTACAGCCTCAGCGATTTATTTTTAAACGAGCAGCTCGGCAGCAGCTTACATAATTAAGACAAACACAAATAAAATGCGAGCAAAGGACTTAAGTGCATGTCTTTGAAAGCATTTCTCTGCGATAACACAAATGTGGCCTTTCTTCCTGTGTAATTACCGAGGACTTCAGCCACAAACAATAGAAGAGGGAGTTCAGTGCAATTTTCAAGTTTAATGCATTTCCGAGTTATCAGATTTATTTTGTAAATTGCCTGCGAACGTTGTAGCAGATGCATAACACACAACACCATTTCCATTCCTTTAACTGGAAATGTGGTTTTGTGTGAAACGATAACGTCCCCGTGCTTCGAATGTGCTTCTGTCAGAGCTGATATGAATTACGCCAGAATTCTTTGAGAAGTTCTGAATAGCTTTTCCCGGACAAATAGACAATATTCCCATCCCTCTGAGTTAATTATCATATAAAAAGCCCCATCCACTGATAATCTAACTGCACCGGGAATGTGCTTTGAGGAAAACGTTATTACGTTTCAGAAATGTGAAATTCCACGGCTGATTAGACCAAACACTCGTTTGTCTCGTCACGATTCACAGTGCACTTTTCCACTGTGCAAAACACTATTGAGAATGAGACATGAAAGACTTTCTTTGATACGATTATCGTGCTGTAGACCTGCTGTTCTGTCATACACAGGAAGCAGCTGTTTGCATTTGAAGTGCAAATTTGGTATCGCACACGGAAAGTCTGGATAATCGTGGTTTCCAGATTTAGCTGTTTAATGTTTATCTCGTCCTTATCTTCCATCGTGGTATCAGAACACATAAAGTTAGTGCAAAGTCTGACAGAAAGGAAAGCAGCCCAGCGTGAGATACCCCCCACCCTCAGTCGTATCCATATTTGCTCGTGCTGCGGTCTGACCTGGTGCGCGCATCCCGTATCCTCCTCCCAGTATCTTATCAAAGCTCTGGCAGACTTTGCTGGGCCTGACATCAGAGAGAATGAGACCACAGAACATCTCGCCGGGGAAACGAGGTGCCTCAGTGACACAAATTCTTCCTTCTGCACACGGTAATCAGCAGAATGCATCCTTGGTTTCCGGTCCCACTCCAGTATCGTTTCACGAAGAGCAAAAATGATTTGAATCAATATTCAAGTGATTTTATTGCCTTGTAACTACAATCCATCATTCCTTTGGGAAAAGTGCTGTTTGCAAAGGGCGGTGTGGCAGCTATGTGCACGTATGTGTGCTGCTGAGCTGAAAAGCTAAAGAGAAAAACAAGCAAGCCAAGGGGCAAGTAGGAGTCAGCCCACTTTCTGAGTTTTGATTAAAAATGCTCTGCTCACTCTGTAGGCTATGGCACATTTGTTGTTGTTTCCTCCTCACTTTGTGTGATTTATGGCACTGAAATTCCTCGTCCACTGCCCTCTGCAGACTCATCCTGCTTGTGGAACCAGTTCGCCTGCTCCAAGAACAAGTGCATTGCCAAGCAGTGGCTGTGCGACGGCGAGAACGACTGTGAGGACGGCCTGGATGAGAGCGTGCAGATCTGTGGTTAGTGCCCTTTCAGCTGTCGTGCAAAGTCTGATGTTGCTATAAAAGGTCACATTCGCCGGATCGCATTACAGCGCCGTGGCTTCACGTGGTCCTGTAGCCGAGCTGGAAATGAATGTAGAGAATGAAACAATCTTAATGAGGCAACAAATGAGACTGCGGGCGTTTCTGATAATTCGAGCGAGCACTGAGGCAAATAGATTTTTCATCACTGAGGCCCCGGAGACATAACTATTTCAATGGGCAAATGAGATGTGTATGTAATGAATTTTACAATAAAATGAAACGAATACTACCGCAATAAAGAGACAGGAATTGCTGTGAGCACCGGTTGTATAATTTGGTTGTAATGGAGTGTCAAGGAAGAAACGGTCCACAGGCTCCTCACTTACAATTACTGTCCAAAGCAAGATCTGCATTCAGCTGTACGCGGCTAATTGAACGACTGTATTTACCTTTGTCTCATTGCTGACGTGCATCATTTATGCACCAAAGCACAGTCAGGATGTTGTTTCTGCACAGCGATGGGTCGAGTTTACTGGGGTCAGAACTGAGTATCAGTTGAAAGCGTTTCCAAGGTAACATCCAAACTAAACCTAAGACGTCCGCTTCTGATTGGATGCACTCTTTTGAAAGTGCGTCTGTGTTTTGCTCTCAGGCACGGTGACGTGTGCTCCGGGGCTGTTCAGCTGCCCCGGGTCTTATGCCTGTGTTCCAAAACGCTGGCTGTGTGACGGGGAGAGAGACTGTCCTGATGGGAGTGACGAACTTTCCGCTGCTGGCTGTGGTAAATTCTTCAGAACTAATTCTTTCAAAGAACGAAGCTTCAAGTCGACGCGTGTTTGCACGCTGTCATTTTGTTGCAACTTATTTTGTCCCACAGCAAATTAAAGAACCCACCAACCAAACGCCCACTGCTAATCTCTGCGTAACATTTATGTTCAGAGCAAACATGTGAAGCAGTGGTTAATAGATTAGGATTGTTCAGTTTCAGCCTGTTTTATCTGCATTCAGACGTTTGATTAGCCCCAGACGTGATGTCATCTGCTCAGAGTGCTGCATGTTTGGTTTTACAGTGTTTATCCACAGATTTGCAATTTAACTAATTTCTTTTAATGCATCAGCACCCAACAACACATGCGATGACAGCTCGTTTCGCTGCCGCAACAAAGCGTGCATCCCCCAGCGATTCGTCTGTGACCACGATAACGACTGTGGAGACGGATCTGATGAGTCGGTGGAATGTGGCAAGTAGATTTATCTTGTTTTTCATTTTTCTTATATTCACTATCACGGTGCTCGTGCTGAAAGCTGCACCAGGCAAGTTCCATAACAGTATTTTATACATTAAATGTGTTATATGAATAATGTAAAAGAATAAATATTAATAGTTTCATTTATACAGCGTCAAATCACAACAACAGTCGCCTCAAGGTGCTTTATATTCTAAGGTCGACCCTACAATAACACATACAGAGAAAAACCCAACAATCAAATGACCCCCTATGAGCAGCACTTTGGCGACAGTGGGAAGGAAAAACTCCTCAGGCTCAGGAAGGGGCGGGGCCAGCTCAGACTCTGTAAGATTACAGCAGGGTCCTTCCAGGATGAAGCAACTTGAGGCGACTCTTGGTGTAGGAGCCTACATGCAGTTTAATTTGAAATGCATGCTTTTATTTTGATAGTGCGGCAGAAACAGGAAGTTGGGGGACAGTGGAGCCACGTAGTTTTTTGACCTCGAAATCTCTCTTCATCCATTTTGAATTGAGCTTTACGTTTGCATAATTTGGAGTTCTGTTGCTGTGGACCTGTTTGGACTTTAAAGAAACTACATCGAGGACTGTTGTCTATTTAAGCTACGGCTCCATTCGCAGGAAACCTACACTTGGTGTCGTTTGGTGCTACGTAAATAAAACTGAATTGATTCTTTTGTAATGCAGCAGTTGTGTTGATGTGATACTTGTAACTACACTGCACTGTTTATCATCACCAAACCACTTACTGTATTTCAGCAAGGCGTCTGAGTGACCGTCTTATTAATGTAAAGTAGCAGGAAGTTTAAAAAAGGCCCAAAGGCAGCGAGCAGAAAGTCAGCGTCGGCCTGTGAATCACATCCTGTCCTTGTATGTTGGGCTGCTTTCAAACACGTGCACGACGTTCTGTGTTTATTAGCTTCGCTGCAGCTTTGACTGTTTGTCTCGCAGAGGGGGGGGGTTCTCTGTGGCAGCCGTGGTTTATGATTACCGGCTGATGAAACGTGTGCATTTAGTGTAGAGATGTTGGCCAACGCAGCTGAATGCCATTACGCCTCCAGATCACCATGCTAATGACATTATGAACCATAGTCGTGGAAATCTCGCTTTTGCAGCTTGATTTGACAGAACTGATTTGGATTCAGCTAAAGATGCGCCCTAATCTGAAACGATGTCGCTGCCACCTGCAGTAAGAGAGCGGCTGTCTTTCTCTTTCTTCAGTCTATCGTTCCTGTGGGTCAGAGGAATTTCGCTGTGGGGACGGGCGCTGTCTTCTCAGCTCTCAGTGGGAGTGCGATGGCTACGCGGACTGTCCCGACCACTCTGACGAACTGCCTCTGAACCTTAAATGTCTGGCTGCAGGTAAGACTGCTGTTTGGCTCTCAGCTGGACTCTCGTCAGTGCCATCAGCAGCACCAATCACCCAGGAAGCTGGTGCGTATATATGCTGCAAACAAAAACGGCGCTGCATCCCGGAGAGATTTACTTAAAGGGATTAATCTCCCAGGATCCCAGGTTCAAGTCATTCCTCGCCTTCACGGAGGAATTGCAGGGCGCTCTGCCTTCACACCCATGTCTTGCTCTTTTCAGGAAGCTTGTGCAATGGCTCCTTCTTCATGTGTTCCAACGGACGCTGCATTTCTCAGGGGAACCTTTGCGATGGCAAAGACGACTGCGGGGACCGATCGGACGAGAGGAACTGCAATGTGAACGAATGCTTGAACCGCAGAGTCAGCGGGTGTACGCAGGACTGCCAGGACCTTCCTGTAGGCTATAAGGTAAGTGTCCAGTGGGCATCACCGATGATAAAGACCAGCAAACCAAAATCAGTTTGCAATTCATGCAAAGCAGCCTAAAAATGAGTCTCAGGGTTTCATCTGCATCTGGAACCATGAGTCACGCTATAAGGTGCCAAACACTGTGACCTACATTTTAAGCACTTGCATAAATTCCAATTCAGCAGCAGGTGAAATATGGAGCTGATATTAGCAGTGGTGGACCTGAATGATTAATGGCCGATAATAAATCAAGGCTAACTTTGCACTTCATTACACAGATAAAGATGGGTGGGAGTATATACAGCACACGCTGCCTCTCACTTTTTGAATAACCTTGAAAACTGTAAGGTGAGCTTAATGATTTGCCAACACCTGCTCCCTCACTGCACTCTGCGGTTCTACGGTACCTGGCAATGGTGCGGGGGTCAAAGTTCAAGGCCACACCCCCGGAGTGTTTTGGTGCCTTTGCCCGTTGTCGTTCTGCGGCGGTTTTATCGCTTCCTCTCTGAATTTTCTTCTCCTGCTCTTCCTCGTGATGGTGGTTTACAAAGAGGCTGGAAGCACAGGAAGCATCTCCTGATCGCAGCAGGGGCAGAGCTGCATGTCGATGCGGACCCTTAGCTCATCCATTTGTGGCCTGAACAGGAAGATCAGCAGAAAGGCCCTCAAGGTTATAACTTTGGATAAGAAAGGGATTTGCAGCGGCTCCAGAGCAGCTGATTCAAGCACTTTCAGTTATTTTGTGGGGTCCTCGGTCACTGGAGTGCAGTTTTTAAGCTGAGGAACAGTACGTCTAAATCATGGCTTAGATGCCAACTTCTGTTTGGTGCTTGGTTTGGGTGCTTTTTGCTGACCTGCATTACACTGAGGCCCAGAGATACATGGTTTGTTACTGCCAGCTGCTCTAAAATGGCTTTGATGTTGCTTTAATAACAAAGCTGTCTCTCTGACACAAGTTAACATGTTAATAATTTGTCTGACTGCAGCAGAGGAAGCGTCGCGACAGCTCGACTGAGGCTTTTTGTTTCCTGCGCTCATGATCAAAACTCTTTGTTTCTGCTTTTGTGATCAGTGTAAATGCTGGCCTGGTTTCTATCTGAAGGACGATGGCAGGACTTGTGTGGATGTTGACGAGTGCTCCACGACGCTTCCTTGCAGCCAGCGCTGCATAAACACGTACGGCTCCTACAAATGCCTGTGTGTGGATGGCTACGAAGCCTTGGAGCGTAATCCTAACACGTGCAAGGCTCTGTCAGGTAAGTCAGATTTTTTTAAGTTTCTCAGGTTTGCTCAGCGTGCAGAAGCCCTCTAACGATGCATGTTCCTCATTTTAGCTGAAGAGCCCTTTCTCATTATGGCAGACCACCACGAGATCCGCAAATTGAGTGTGGATGGCTCAAATTACACCATCCTGAAACAGGTAAGTGATACGTGCATGTTACTCTTGGATAGAGGATCATTAGATATTAGAGGCAGGCTACAGATAATCATCCTGTTCTTTTTTGTGCTTGAATGTCCGCTAACCCTGTTGGACTGATACCTTTACAGAGAGAAGTCCATAGTAACACAATAGAAATAATTTTTGGTGCTTTGTTTGCCTTTAATCAGTCTGTGCTGTCCAGGGGTTGCACCCTAATGACCCTGTAACGCTGTTGCCCCATCGTGCATTATTTTACATAATAAGATTGAAACTGTCTGCTGCTGTGTAATGTTCTACAGCTGCAATGACACTAAGATGGTAACGTTTAATGATCTAATATGTGCGTTAACACAGTTTGATGATTTATTCTGAACACTTTTGTGTCACCTGGTTGAACCAGATTGAGTTTGTGCACAGGTGAAACTTTATTCTCTGACCTTTAGCATCAAACCTACACATGATGCACAAACCTCTCTAACTTATTTTCTCGGTATTTGGTGTCCACCTTGACCTTCCAACCTCCCATAAAGGCAGAGGACAGTTGGTAGTTCTGATTGGCGATGAGAGAAATCGCCCAGGGGACCGGAGGAAACACTATTTCAGTCATGCTGAGGTCTCATCTCTGCTGCTTCGGGCGAAGCTTAAATCTGACTGTTGAGCATCACAAATGTTTAACTGTGATTCACTGTAAATCACCTGACAGCCGTCCGAGGGTCTGCTGTCACGCTCATATTAACCTCTTGACTCGCTGTATTCTGCTGATTGCACTGCTGTTCTCATTAGCCACGGCTCGCTTTAATCACAGCCTGTTATCGGCAGCTGACCTGATTTCACTTCACCACACCCTCACGTACCCGGATTTTATAAAAATGTTGTTTTTTTACATCCGTGTTGTGTAAAATCTGATCATTTGTAAAACATCTAAACAACATAATTAAATGTAAATACAGAGAAACATTTCCTGTTATTGTACATGTATAGTGAAATAAATCATATTAATAGTACAGTATAATAAATGTTATAGTACTGTGTTGCATAGAGAATAATCTAATTAATATAGTGCAATTGTGTTCGTTCCTCTCTTGTACTATGAAAGATGCCGGCTTTTGTCACAGGTCTGCCCCTCTTTGCACTGTGTGGTTACAGGAGCTCTGCTTTATTCAATATTTGAACAACCCGGAGGATTATTGGCAGGCCTGCTTAATTCAGGTTGAGTCACTGTTCTCTGTCAGAAAAATTCAAGAGGCTACATCGAGCCTGAGTTAAAATCTAAACAGCAGAAGTGAAACAACACTAAATTGTTATATTTACAGTTAGATATTTACCAGTTTTTGTCGTTGGCAGAGGAGATACGTCTGCAGAGAGAGAGTCAGGGGGCCTGGTCTGGGTTTAGTGTTCGTCTAGTTTCTGTCTCCTATGTCTCCTTGTCTTTGTAGGTTCCCCTTGTGTCTCTCTTCTCTGTGTCCCTCATCCTCTCTCTGTCTCTTGTGTCAAGCTTGCATGTCCCAGTTTACGTCTCTCCATGTTTCCTGTTTTATTTTGAAAGTCTTGTCGTTCCATGTTCAGTGTGTTTAGTTTTGCTTCGCCTGTGGCATCATGTTCATTTGTGTTGGACTGACTAATAATAACCCCAGAAGCATTATCTCATAAGTAATCAGACTCATTTTTATTTTGAAAATCTAAATATATCTGAAATAAGAAAAGTTTTCATGAATGTCTCCGTGTCTACACAATGTTTATGCTGGAAAAGCAGCAGGATTATTTCCCCATTATATCAAATCCCCTTATTTACCAAACAGTATTCAGAATCGGACATTATATAATCCATACATGTTTAACTATGTGCAAGTCTGCTCTCACAACACACATAAAACTATTCAAGCTCACAAACGGTCTGTGGTTAACACTAAACCTCTGAGCTCTGTGAAAATACTCGATTTGCTGCAAAATTGATGCAACATAATTTTGCTCAGACGAGTTTTAAGCAGTTTTATACAGTCATGTTGTACATTCGCTTTCAGTTATGTTTTCCCTCAAATTCATCAACAATCGTGGAACAGAATGAAAGAGTCATCTTTAAAGTTTTATTTCATGTTCGAAGAATCCATTACGAGTGCTGGATTCTGCAGCGTCTGCAGGGAAACGGAGGGAAAATGCAGCGGCGGTGGAAGCGCTGATAAAGGGGCGTGCAGGCTTCATCTCTATAGCTGGTGTTTAGAGTGAGAAAGGTCCCCCCAGGACGCTTTGGCACCTGTCTGTGAGGGTGTTGATGGTCTGATGAAGATGTCTCGTTTCTCCTGTCAGATTGTCTGACATCTTTCCTCAGCACCCACAGTGTGAGACAGCGGGGTGGGGGCACTTGTTTGGCGAGCAGCTCTGTGTGACTGACAGAGGGGTCCTGTGAGCGTGACAGAGGAGGAGAGCACTTCCATCTTCTGTTTTGATAGACTGCAACGTGGTCTCGACTCACTTATCCAAAGCTTTGTGTGGTTGAAAGTACTGGAACCTATGGGAACATAAATCAATATCACAGTAAAATCACATCGATGCTGGAGAAATCGAGCATTTCAAGCTGAGCCGTTCTCGGTAAACGAAACCTCATTTCCTGTCTTTGTGTGATTCTCAGGGCCTCTACAACATCATCCATCTGGATTTTGATTACAAGAAAGAATTTATCTACTGGGTGGACTCAACCAGGCCGAGTGGTCGAAAGATCAACAGGATGCGCCTGAACGGGAGCGACCTGAAGGTACCGCGGACCTCCGGCGCTGACTGTGCCACGCAGCGCCTCGTAGCACCCTGTCAAACATCCATTTGCTCCACCTGCTCCAACCCTTTGTTAACTTCTTTTTCTCTCTTTCTGCTGTGCCGAGTTCTCTCTCAATGATCCATTTAAGCCATCAAGCTGCAGTTCAACAGCAACCTTTCTCTATTTGGAAGATGAGTCATTGCATGTTGCTTAAGTGGCTCATTATCACTGCTAAGATGATGCTGGTTATTTTTTATCCTTAGCAGCGTTTTTCTTTTTCTGTCAGCACTCGATGACCTGTTTGTTTAACAGAAATTAATGCATGTTAGTGATAATGGGAATATCATCAGTGGCTTTTAGATGAATGCAGCGGGCGTAATGATACAATGGAGTTTTTTGTGTCATGGCCGAGGTTTCGCGCGGGCCACGAGATTGAAATCCGCACAATGGACACTGGGATTTAAGCAGAACACCCGCTGAGCGCCCCGTGCCACTTCTCATTAAAATAACTGCGTGGGGCATTAGGCTTATTCAGCTCAATTACTTTCACTCTGTGAGCTTGAGCCACTGCCACCGCTTAGCAAGAGGACAAAGTGTCTGAGACACAGATACAGGAGCGTCTCACATCAGGTTAATTAAAAGAGTCACTGATATCCAGTCCTCATAGTAACGGTTGGCCACACGAGGAGGGCGAGACTGTTGAGCAGAAGCTTTTTCTGTGGTTTTCTCTGCTTTTCAGAGATGTTTGCATTGCTTTGCTTTATTAGAACATTTCAGATTTTGGAGCTGCTGCTGCTGCTGCACGCTGCTGCACGCTGCTGCTGCACTTACACATGCATGCATTTGATGGCAAATAGAAAAGTGCAGCTGTGACATTAATTGTTGGTTTGCATAGAGTTGAAGGATCATTTCTCTGCATTCACCTCCTATAGCATAAGTAGAGCAAGTCATCACTGCTGAACTGCTTTTAACAGTGTTGCGCCCTGTTACACACTGCAGTACTGACTCAATAAAACATCTGTAGATATGCCGCAGTTTAACATCAGGCATGATTTTCCTCACACAGCTCACACACCGTGAAGATTTATATCAACTACTGTGGCTTTCTTAAGAAGCACTAGTTTCACAGAGTCTATGGGAGGTGATGTGGTGCAGAGCAGGTGATACCAGGACCCCGAGCCCCATTAAATATGCAACCGTTAGGTACACCGAGTACACCGAGTACACTGTTCTCTGAACAAACACAAAGCCGGGCTGTGAACTCATCAAGGCCATAATAAAGGAAGCACGTTTTAAAGCCATCATACTTGCTGGATGTCCTAATTTTGCAGATTCTATCACCTTCTGAAATGAATACAGTGATGTATGTGCAGGTCATTTAAAAGCCCATCAGTGTTCTGTAGCTGCAGATATGCACTTTGTTTTGTTCATTAAACTCAGATTCTGCTGCCCGTTAATGATGCTGCATTTCTCAGTCAAACACTCAAACAAATCTGTCCTACTAACCACAATAGCACTAATTTTACTTCTGGATGTGTACAGTTGTTAAATACAATAGAACAGTTTAATGTGTCCTGAAGAAGAGGAGGATGAAGCCTTTCTGAGGGCAAATACCCGAGGGATTAATAAAGTTCTATCTGATCTAATCTAATCTAATCTAATCTAATATCTCCCTATTGTGGAAGGGCGTGTGAGGGATTTAGGCTTCTTAGTGGCACAATTCTTCTTTCTATTTCTATTAAATCTGACAGCACCGGCCTATCAATAGTGCGCGCCAGTTCAGCTGAAATCCAATATATTTCTTGACATTCATCCATGAAAGAAAATGTTAATGACTTCTAAGATATGCGCCAGACAAACCTATGCACCGAAATTAATTCTTCTCAATCTCTGCTCCCAGATAGTCCACAGAACAGCGGTTCCCAGTGCCTTAGCCGTGGACTGGATCGGAAAAAATCTGTACTGGTGCGACGCAGAAAAGAAAACGATGGAAGTGTCCAAAGCCAACGGGCTCTACCCTACGGTGCTGATCAGCTCGGGCCTCAAGAACCCGACAGATCTCGCTCTGGACCCCCAGACGGGGTAAGCATGTGGTGGCTGCACTTTAATGCGTCCCTGCTTAGAAGGATCGTCGCAGCTTCACAGAGATCCGCTCTCACGTTTTCAGTTAGGCTCTTTTATGATCTCACATTAAGTTGAAATTGGAAGATGCATTTGTGTCTTGCACACCCGCTTTTTTGTTCTCCCGTTGAATGTAATTATTGATTATTCTTTATCTGAATCTTTGTAAAACCCTTTTATGGCCGTCATTCATCACCGTGTGCGCTACGCTACCACGCCAATAGAAGCTGCTGCCTCATGACAGCAGCTCTTTGAACCGTGCTCTCCTTCTGACCAGGTACATCTTCTGGGTAGACTGCTGCGATCCTCCTCACATCGGGCGCATCGGCATGGACGGCCGAGGGCAGACGGTTATCATTGACACAGAGATCTACAGCCCCACAGCTCTCACCATCGATTACACCAACAAGAGGCTCTACTGGGCCGACGACAACCACATCCTGTTTGCCACCATGGATGGCGCCCAGAGACGCAAAGGTGAGACGAAGGTGTCGCTCGGTTAAAGAACAGCTGCTTATCTTCTCAATGAAAGTTAAATGAGGAGATTGTTTTCACTGGTATGTGATCATTATTCACACTGTGTTACATGAGTGCAGCTGTTACAGGATTAGCGGCACCGCGGTTGCTATGCAGAGTAGGACAGAGTGTAATTGAGGTCCGCTGTGGTTATTCGTCCCGTTCCAGTGTCCTACGATCACATCCAGGGAGTAATGGCGCTGACTTTGTTTGAGGACTTTGTCTACTGGACTGACGGGAAGTCCAAATCTCTGCGACGTGCTCACAAGACAACCGGCGCTCAAGGGATCGAGCTCCTCAACTCCTGGCAAGCCATCAAATCCATCAAGGTCTACCACTCCCTGCGCCAGCCCGAAGGTATGAAGTCCATCTGGCGCTCGTGTTCGTTCTGTCCTCCGGTTTGAACTCGCTCACGTGCTTCTGTCTTCTCTGTAGTTCCCAAGCACCAGTGTCAGATTGCGAATGGAGGATGCAGCCACCTGTGTCTCCTGTCCCCCGGCGGGGAACACAAATGTGCCTGTCCCACGAATTTTTATTTGGCGGCCGACAACAAAACCTGCCTCTCCAACTGCACGTCCAGTCAGGTGAGCGTTACTCTTCCCCCCTCCTCCTTCTGTCCTGATCAGGATTTTCCCCTGAAGACAAATTGCTTGAGCGTCGTAAGCTTCCCTCGTGCACCTCGGGGCCGAGGAAACGTCTGCTTTGAAGCGCCGACTGTTCGCGCTGACTTTAAACTCTGTGTTTTGCTTTTGAAAGTTCCGCTGCGGCACAGACGAGTGCATCCCTTTCTGGTGGAAGTGCGACACCGTGGACGACTGTGGGGACGGCTCCGACGAGCCCGCCGACTGCCGTGAGTGCTGTGCTGTTTCAAGGTTGCTTTAGAGCCGCACTAAACCAGAGGAAGCCAGCCTCATTATTTTAGTGAGCTTTGAGCAATAGCAACATTGATTTGGCCATAAGGACACTCGGGTCACAGAGCCTGCTACAGTTAAGCTGCTACTGTTTATAGACTGAACCGTGTTTCCTCAACAGCTGAATTCAAATGTCAGCCTGGGCGTTTTCAGTGCGGCACCGGCCTTTGTGCTCTTCCACCCTTCATCTGTGACGGCGAGAACGACTGCGGCGACAACACGGACGAAGCCAACTGTGGTGAGGATGGAAACGGCGCTCCCGTGTCGCTCGTTACCTGGCAGCATTGTTTCCTTTGTGTGTTTGGCTGCTACTTATTAGCACTGAAATAATGACTTAATCAGGCGATTAGTTTAGTCGGTCACCAGAAAATGAGCTAAAACTGTTGTGATAAATCACTCGTTATTCGTTAACAGCACTTTCAGGCCTCTGCTGCGTTCAGCCTCACAGTGTTTGTGTTTGTCATTGTTGACAAACTGTCACCATCAGCTCGTGTCGTTTTATAGACGTAATCATTAATAAAATCACTCTTTTTTTAGTCTTTGCTTCATAATTAAAGCTGTTTTGATAAACTGACCTGTTGTCTGAAACTGACTTCTTGCTTCTTTCTTTGCTCTAATTCAGAGACGTACATCTGCCTGTCGGGCCAGTTCAAGTGCACGGGCAAACAGAAGTGCATCCCTCTTAACCTGCGCTGCAACGGCCAGGACGACTGCGGCGACGGAGAGGACGAGACAGACTGCCGTGAGCGTCATTACGTTTAGACTCATTGTCTTGAATGGCTTAATCAGGATGTTAGACTGGGGGAAGCTTACATGCATCCCTCACTTGACCAGCGTCCTAACGCTGCAGAAACAAGCTGAAAAACAAGACGGTTTAAGGACTTTGGCGTCTCTGGTTTAGAGGTATAATCTAACTGATTAAAAAAATCACTTTTTCCAGTGCAGTTAGTGCGTTTCTGTGCTTGGACAGAATATATGAAGCCGTTAACTTTACATAGTCTTCATTAAGTATTCCACAGACAACCCTTGTTATGACCTGTTTCTGTGGAAAGAGATTAGATATTGAATCACGCAGAGGATAAGAAGAGATTTTCTCTGCAGTGATGTAACTCATCAGAATATCATACCCTATTCAACTCTTTCAGATTGCCACATTTGTCTTGCATGTGATTGCAGGAGGGGGTGGAGGGGGGAGAAATGCAAGACAGTCAGGAGGAGAAAGAGAGACTTAATGAAAGTGAAGCTAATTACTTTCAGGCCTTAGACTTCCAGCGTGATTGGATGTGGTTTTGAATACTCTTTTGTGAGGAACGTGACACCGCTGATATTAAAATGCCGTTTGAAACAATGTCAGGCTCTGTAACAAGAGGCGGCTGCTACCTCGCTAGATTCAAAATGTGCGTGAAGGAGATGTTATTGAAGCACTACATTTTTTTTCCTTTTCTGCAGCTTCTTCTACAAATATAATATCATAAGATGTCTGGATTACTTTCTCCTTTTCACACGACTTCATTCCCTCCGTAGCTGAAAGCACCTGCTCCCCAGACCAGTTCCAGTGCAAAGCCTCCATGCACTGCATTTCCAAACTGTGGGTTTGTGACGAGGACCCTGACTGTGCAGATGGGTCGGACGAGGCGGACTGCGGTGAGTTAACCGCAGTTTTTCACTCGGCCTCGCTCGCTCTCACTCGCTGCTTCTAGTTGTTTTTTAACTCGGGCCGAGCGAGAAAGACGCCGTCCCCGTTGTTAGTAAGAGCTGAGCTTCACGACCTCGGCGTGCCGACGTTACGCTTGAATATCAGCTCACAATTACAAAATCAAAGTGGGTGTGTTGTCAGTGGCGCGCTGGAAGCCCAGGGCAGGGCCGGGGCAGGTAAATGCAGCGCTGTGAAATCTGCATGACGTGCCTTTGAAAAGAGGAAATAAATGAAAAACCAGAAACGGTGCTTCTGAAATTATCGAAGATTAAACATTTGCTTCCTCGTGACAGATGATGAAAGCTGACAGCTGCTCTTTTAGCCGCGTTTTGTCTGCACTCGAATGCATCTTTCTTATTCATCTCATCGCTTTTGTCTCTGAATCTTAATCAATCACGACTCGTCTCCCTTTTGAGGGAAATGATAATCAGTTCTCATCAAGCTTCTGATTTAATTTGCAGATCTGAAAGGACGGCGTTGTGTTCCGCTTTAAACCGCGAGCGAATAATAGACGTCAATAAAACGACAAAATAAAATCTTTGCTGTCCTATAAACTTGAAATTGAGCTACTGTCAATCTGTCAAATGCCGTCCTGGGAACAGTTCCCTGTAAACGCTGTGATATTTTCCAGACCTCATGGTGACCTCATGAAACAGGCGTTGCTGCTGTCTGCAGAGCGTTACAGGGGATTTACGGTGACCTGCGTTTACGAGTTTTGTGCTCATTCAGGATGGCTTTGTGCTGACAATAGTGCGTCACTACTTGGAGTAATGCCTAAAATGCAAATTCTCCATTTAACTTGTTCACCTATCAGCCAGTATTCACTTTGATTTCACTGTAAAAATATGTGAGAGGAGGAATTGTCTGTGATGATCTATAAATTCCTGCACAGCTGCTTTGTGATGCATGAAAAGCTTCTCATTCACTGCTGCAGCAGCGTCCATCGGGCCATCTGCAGGCAGCTGGACGCGTCGTGATTGTAGCAGGGCCTCGGTGTCGTTACGCACAACCGTCTGTGTTTACCTTTATTAAATTATGTGCAAATGACAGCAGCCTGCTACAAAGCTCAGCAGCACACACAGCAGAGATGCCTCGCTCGTGGCTGCATACATATACAAGTTAAATAAAACTGCACCATCTGCCTCTGGCTGCAGCTCTGAAACGTTGCGCGTTGCATCATTTCCTGCGTTAGTCGTCATCAGGTGCCGTCGCCCTGCGATGACACAGGTGATCGTCCTGGATGAGAGTGAGCAGCGCTCTGCTTATCCTCCTCTTCGTCGTGCCTTCGTGCTTCGACGCCTCAAACGTCTCCGCAGCGGATTGTAATTACACTTTGTTTCATTTCCAGCTTCCCTGCTTTTCATGTCAGCTTGAGGCACCCTGAAGTAACGCCCAATTAATGTTTTGCCACTTTGTATACGTCACTGATGGCTTTAGCCTCTCAGCCTCCTCGGTGGCATCTGAGCACTTTTCACCACTTCGGAGCGTGGTGGGCTCCATCAGCAGCTAATGTAATTTCACTTTGAATTACTGAGACTTTTTAAGGAAGTTTTGCTTGTTAACTTGGTAATGAGCTCCGACTTAACAAGAAAATATAAAAAAATATTGCTTCTTTTCCTCGTGTCACATCTTTTATATGCTGTAAGTGACTGAGCCGCTTCCTAATGAACGTCTGCCTCGTGTCCTCTGCTGCTGCACTCAGCTTTCCCTCCTGATTCTCTCCTCCTGCTGTCGTGTTGGAAAGAGATCCAGGCAGAATGTGCCACCCTCCTCTTTTGACACATCTCTTCCCTAACTGATAACAGCGTTACCTTGGCCATTATCCCTGATGGTGTCTGCACAGAAATGACTTTTTTAAAAAGGAGCTCTCGGTTTGACTTTGGAAAGCCATTCTGAGGAAGCATCAGTGGAGGAAATGTCAGCGCATCTGTTCCTCTTTTAAAAATAAATGCAGCTATTTTGAGTAATTTTTGCTCTGGCCATTAAGGTTTAACGGCGAGACGTCTGCTTTCATTTCAGGCT
The DNA here is from genome assembly GCF_057382185.1 of Mchenga conophoros. Classification (NCBI taxonomy): domain Eukaryota; kingdom Metazoa; phylum Chordata; class Actinopteri; order Cichliformes; family Cichlidae; genus Mchenga; species Mchenga conophoros. Next base: position 38,217,780 of record NC_140541.1, read on the forward strand.
CAAACTCTCGGCCCTCCATCGTTTCTGAACTGCGAGCTGCCGTTCATATCGACGAACGCACACAGTCGTCCCAAAAACCAACAAAAAAGTAAATGAAAGAAGAGTCGACACTCGGTTAAACTCTCAAAGGCTGTTTATTGCATGTGTGGGAGGCATTTTAAGCCTACACCTCTGAACTGCTTCCCTATCTTTGAATATTTCAGCGACTGCCTGCTGAGACGTTTCGTGACGACAACCCGTGGATCCGTTTCCTGCTCTGGTGAAACGAGTGTTTGTATCTGTCGAAGCTTCTGACAGATCCAAACATATCAGAGTTAGTCGTGGCTCGCGTTACGTCTCAGAGGAAGTGAAACACGGCGAGTTCGGTTTCCGACTAAAGCCGCATCGTTCGGCAGCTGTCGCCGGTGTTTTCTCACAGAACGTTCGGTTTTGCCAACTTCCTGTCACACGTTTGTTGGGATCGGTGGCACAGTCGGGTTCGCTCGCCTCTTGAGTGTGCACCATGTTTTGAACTCGGCGTCGGGAAACCCTGAGGAAGCCGTGATTGCAGGTTGAAAATGTGATAGCGAGCGCAGTATTAATATTCATGCTCTTTGAAGCCATTTTCATCTTAGTGTTTGTTTGCTCCTGATGGAAAAGATGAAAAGACCTGCGGACCTCATGAATTCCGCTGCGAGAATAACAACTGCATCCCCGACCACTGGAGGTGCGACAGCCAGAACGACTGTGGAGACAACTCGGACGAGGAGAACTGCAGTGAGTACCTGACTACAGTTCTTCTACAGTTTCACAGCTAAGATCGTGAACATTTACAGAATAGTAACTTAATGTTAAAGCTGTAGCTCTGACTCCTTGTTGAACGCAGCAGAAATAACTGAGAAGCTAAGTGAGCCTGAACGCTAACAGCTGAGCTGTGCTTTCAGGTGTGCCAGAGATCAAAATGAAAGCGTGCAATGCAAAGATGTCCCCTCCTTTGAATGAAAGCATGACTGTGTGGTTACTCAGTCTGCTCCGTGTTGGTATAAATCATGGCTTTGATGTCAACTACTTTTTTTGGATGTCAGAAGAAGAATTATGGCGATGCTGGAAAAGCCTACAGAAGCATTTCTAAAGACCCGAGTGTTCATCAATCCATATTAGCTCCAACTGTCTCCTCATGGCAGAGTTTCAAGAGTACTCTCGCTAGTAGCAGGCTGCCTGCAAAGATCATACCGACAGCACAACATGCACGCTGGAAACTTGTGAGAAAGACATCAAGAGAAACATCAGAATACCTGCAGACAGTCCTACAGGTATTAAATCTTTATCCCGTTATGAGGAAACAATAAAGGAAACGACAGAGCCATGAAGGAACCTCAGGCACATCTAAAGTTCCCAAAAGGACAGAGCTGGAGAGGCAGTGTTCTTCAGGCAGGTCACACAGGAAGCTGCGATTAAAGTTTAAAACAAAGAAAACGCCGCACAAATAATCAAATCTGACCTGTGGAGCAGGTTTGTGGGCAGCTTTGCTTCCTGATGACCTGGAAATGTTACGATCATCGAGAAGCTTGAAGGAGTTTTGTAATCCACGAGAGGAGCGACTCGAATGAGCAGGACGCTGAGCGGACGGACCGCTCACATCTCTCAGAGGTCATCCATCACCAGCAGCGGTTTTAAAGCTTTGTTTTAAATTGCAAAATGGAAATGTGTTGAGGACGTTGTGCTCTCACAGTCAGCTGTGCAGGTTCATCGATCTCCGTCTGTAATCTAAGACTACATTTCTCTGAGGGTGAGAGCACGCTTTTTATTTTTTATTATCAAGGTGAACTTAATGACACGAGAGCTGGTCGCCCATCCAGCTCTCGTGTGGTCTGCTGCCACTGGGGCTTGACCTTAACCCGAGGTGTCGTGGAACGACCTGTCCTCATCCTTCGCTGTGTGGATCGTAGATTTAGAGGATCCAGACGCAGGAGGCAGAGAACTCAGCGCTCACAAAACTCCCAGAAGCACAAAGTCCAAAAACACAATAAACATTATAATCCAGAAAGAGTAAACTCTCACAGCCTGGGATCAAATCCAAAGAAAGGCACAGAGACTTGCACAAACACCAAGCAGCACATGCAGAGAATGCAACCAAGCACAAAGAAAAGGCAGGGCTATATATCCTGAGGGTAACTGGGACAGTGACACCTGTAGAGAGCTATTTGGGACCAGTACACCAGTACCAGCTGTCTGTACTGGAGCCTCATGTGAGGTCAGAGGTAGGGCTGCTTGATTATGGCAAAAATGATAATCACGATTATTTTCACTGAAATTGAGATCTCGATTATTTGACGATATTTATTTAACAATAACAACGTGTTGAATAATGACTTTAAAAAATAATATAAAATAGTGCAAATACTAATAACAGTGCAAATGTTTGCAATATAAGAAACAAATGAAAAATGTAAACATCTGTGTTTAGTGAACTTTGCAGTGTTGCTCTGTGGTGCAGCTACACTGTAGCGAAGTTCACACACTGTGTCTACTTGATCCACGTCTGACTGAACCCATAATGTTTCCACACCACTCAAGTTTTTTACCTCTCTTTTCAACCAACGGCAGTCACTCTCCTCTCCAAATAACTTCTGCTTAGCTTTCCCAGCTTCCCTCGGGTCCTCTTAATCAGCGGTCCCCAACCCCCGGGCCTCGGACCGGTACCGGTCCGTGAGTCGTTTGGTACCGGGCCACGAAAGTTGAGGCTCAGGTGTGAAATGTCTGGTTTTCAGGGTTTTTATCGGTTCTCAGCGTTATTTTGTTATCGTTTTTATCGTTTACTCGGTTTTCCTCGGTCTTTCCACGTGTGTTATGAATAAATCTTCTTTTTTTCGGTCCCGGTACTAGTTTTATTTTGTTGTATTTATCCGCGACACCTTAAAGGCCGTGAAAATATTGTCGGGCATAAACCGGTCCGTGGCACAAAAAAGGTTGGAGACCGCTGCTCTTAATTGTTGTGACGCGTGTTCGAAATGCAGAGAGGTGCGCTCGATTTGCCACACGGAGCAGCGCGAGAGTAACGCACGAGGGAGGGGCTAATAATCGGCTCAGTCATTTTTAATGATCGTTGAAAGCCCAGATCGTAATCGTGATTACAATTCGATTAATTGAGCAGCCCTAGTCAGAGGTCGTTTGAATCCCAGAGGGTCAGAAGAAATGCAGTTCTCTGAGGACAGCTGACTGCTGCTCCCGGCGACTCAGCCACACCTCTCTCCAACACACACACATGCAAACCATCCAGGCCCATCTGAGGAAAGCTCTGTGCTGTTTCTCTGTGAGCCACACGTTCTTTCTTCTTTTGACTTGTTTGGATATTCATCATCACTTTTGGGAGAAAACTTTTTATTTCCGTTTGAAATGATGCCGGAAACCCAGCTTGTTAAATTTCCTGGTGTCTGCCTGCGTGAGGGGAAGGCTTTTGTCTGCACATTAGACGTGCGCCTTTGCTGAGTGTGCATAATGTGTGCGATTTATTAGATGCTTATTCTCCAAACCTATTAATGTCACTTAAAATGCAAATAAAAGCCAGTCAAGTGTTGGACGGTGCAGAATTAAACAGGTGGACTCGGAGACAATAGAGAGGCTGCAAATCAGATTTTGCTGCAATGCCTGCTGGGAGTCTGGGTTACAGCACAGCTCGTAACACACACCAGAGTTAGCTAAGAGTCCACGATAACGGGGGGAGGCCCAGGCGGAGGATGTGATGCAGCTGTTTAGCTGCGTCCTAATATCGTCCTCGGGGACAGACTTGCACTAAACGGCAAATACAAGATTGTTGGCTTCAGAGAGCTGCTCTGCTTGTTGTCAGCGTAGAAATGAATGCATTTACATCTTGATCAGCCAGTTCATCCACTTCTAATACAAAATGACTCTAATTAGATAAAACGGCGGTTTTGCCGAGGCATTAGCGTGTGATCCTAAACACGCAGCGTTTGGCTGATGACAGTTTGCTGAGAGTGACGCTGGGAAAGAATCACATGGTTGATTTTGTGTCTTCTTCCTACTCAGAGCCTGTCACCTGTAACCACAAGGACTTTGCCTGTGCCAACGGAGACTGCATCTCCTCCCGATTCCGCTGCGACGGAGACTACGACTGCTTGGATAATTCAGATGAGGTTCATATTAACCTTATGCTATGAAACATTCATGTATTTAGTTTGTTTTTCTTTTTGTTGTTCATAAAATGAGGAAACAACAGACATTGGTTTTATTCTGAGCGACCAACAACCTAATACAGGAAGTCAGGATCAGCTGTTAAAAAAGTGCTAACCCTGATGCTGTGGGTGTTGCCCAGCAGGCAGTGCAACGCTGATACACCTGGTTATATTCTGATCACTATTAAGCATAATTAACTGTCAGCACAGTCACATATTAATTATGAATTTAACCATTCAAACCTATATATATACAAACCTAAACCATGGGCTGTTGACACATTCCTGTGGCCACCCACACACATCAAGGTCAAACTTGGTCTGCAACTACACACACAAACTCATCTACATTTAACACACTAATCACAACTATACTTTGATTGTATCTCAGCAAAGATGGAAAAGCTCACTTTTAGCACAGAAGGCTGGATGTTCAGACGATTTTGTCACAGGTTGAGGCAGACTGTGTGGAGAGTGGATCCAAATGCAGATGAAACAAAGCGTGCAAACAGACTTAATATTAACTGAAAGCAGCAGGTAAACAATAACCTAAAATAAGCTAAATATAAAAACCTAGAACAAGAACAGGAACCTAGAAACCTGAAGACCTGACATGTGTCTGTAAACCCGGGAACAAAGCAGGCGATCGAGCGAGGAACGAGTGTAAACACACACAGGAGGTGATGAAGGGAAACAGCTGATTAGAACAAACATAATGACGCCACAGGGGAGTGAAACTAAACACCACGAACATGGGACACCAGACCTCTTCAAAATAAAACAGGAAACGTAATGAGATACAGACATGACAACACAACATGACAACATAAGACACGCAGACATGAAACACGTCTAAGAAACAATGACCCGTAACAGCAACCTCGGCATAATAGAAATTAAACATAAACCATAAACATCAAAATATGTAAAAACTCAAAACGCTGAGTCAGATGAAGCCGATCGTTGGGAGACGTGAACCCATCTCTGTCCCGCCGCTCTCGACATTAGAAACGGACTAATGTGTCAATATTTGTAAATGAATAATCACGCTGTTTTAGGCTAAACTGCATCGGTCAGTTACATATTTATAAAGTTACTAGAAGTTTATATCATTTGTTTTAATGGACTTTTAAGGTGCGAGCGTATGAGGACTGATCCTCTGTTCACTTTTATTTCCAGCTGTAGTTTTGTTTGCCGCCTGGTTTACTGCTGTGACTCTAAACGGATGCCACCAGTGAAACCTTTATTATTACGCAGCAATAACATCTGGTAGTCATTAATTATTAACCACATATATGGAGTACGTGCGCCTTCAGAGCGTGCTAATCAGCCATGCATCAAACGTAGTTTTAGCACAAAAACCACTGAAATCAATAAACACACGTTTACTGTATTATTTACCTTAATAGTGTAATTACACCAGGCGTTATTAATTATCAGTTCGTTTGTAAATATAGTAAAATATGAACACACTGAATTTGAATTAATTATCAGTTCATGTATAACAGTCATTATAAATTGAGCTGCTAACAAGGCGTGAGTGGTCCCTATGCATCATATCAGTGCTAATGCTGTCAAATGATGCGGGTCAATAATAAGTAACATAAAAATTACAGGTCACATAAATGTGCTATTGTAGACACACACAAAAGGACACAGAGGCTTAACGCGTACAAATCACAGTGTACATGAGCCAAATTATAGCATATGGATAGTGTAATTTAGTCTGCAATTGATCCCTGGAAAATGTCTGTCACTATCTGAGCGTGCAGCACAAGCACGCATTAAATATCCAAATTGGAAAAGAGAACTGGAATTAGATGGCTATATTGGCGCCTGCAAAGAAAATAATCCCATTGTGGGCATAATTCACCGCGCTGATCCAAATCTCCTCGTCATGGTCGCTATATTCCAAAACAATGCTGGACAGGAAGCATCACCTTTTGTAAATCCTAATCCTCCCCGTGCCTTTCAGCAGCACAAAGACGGCCTGTTTTGTCCATAAAGTTGTTATAATTTTACACTCTTGTAATGTGTGAAGAACTTAAATGTGGCTTTATCTGGTATTTCATGGCGTAAAGAGATTTTTGTGGGATTCATATAAAAATGCTCCATCAGTGATAACGATGCATAATTCAAGGACAAAGCCTTGTTATTACCATTCATTATTCGTGTTAATTTATTGCTCTGTTCAACATTTGCACAGCAATTTTTACATATAATCCTCCTCCATGCAAACCAGTGCAACCCTAATTAACCCTTTATTATGTGGCTCCCCGGCGCCAGCTTTGTGGGTCAGTGCAGTCAAATAGTTTGAGGAGAGAAAGTTTCCCTTCAATCAGCAGTTATTATTAAAGTCAGTCATTCACAGGAGCCACCTGTGTTTACGTAGAAGAACAATGCTGGCTGCATTCATGCTGGATTCAATGCATCATGAAGTTTAGCTGCTTTTAAGAAAAGTGCATGCATCTATTTTCAGTCCCATCGGGATAAAACTCTGAGGCTTTATTTCTGTTTTTATTTATTTCTCATTCGGAGAGGCTGCCGGCTGCTTTGGAATCAATGTAAATCATTTTTTAAACGCTATTTGAAATACTTTCTAAAAACCTCGTCACCTGTTGGTCCCTTTCAAGCCTCACTGAGCACCAGACTTTGCTCTGGAAATAGTATTTAACAGCGGTTACATCGTTAGTTTGTAATGGACTGCATTTATACAGCTTTGTATTCGTATCGATCACTTAAAGTGCTCTGCACTATAAACCACATGCACATTTAAACAGCTCTTCTCTGAAACCACACGTGTAGTCCTCACTCTGTGCTCACAGACACAGATTGAAGACGCGCTTCGCCTCCTGAGCCACAGCGTGCACGTGGCGGCGGCGGCGCTGCGCGGTTCCAGCAGTGTAGGTCGGCTTGTGTTAGAACAACGGTTGCGTTCATGTGACCGTTTGTCAGCCCTTCGCTGCGTTCCTTCATTGTGACCGATTGTGTCAAACTCCTCTGCGTGAGCTGTTTTACTATGTATGATGTCGTTTTCTGTTTCCGCCCAGCAGGGGGCTGAGCAGGAAACAGTCCGGCTGCTGGACGCTGGACGTGTCCTTGATGTTTTTCGCTGTGTTTAATTGCAGAAAGGCTGTGAGGCACACTGCTCAGACGACCAGTTTCGCTGTCACAACAACCTGTGCATCTCGATGAAGTGGCTGTGTGACGGGCAGGAAGATTGCAAGATGGGTGAAGATGAAAAAACCTGCCAGGAAACAGGTGAAGAAAGCTCCCACCACACACTGAACCACAGAGCCGTCCTCCTTTGTGCAACCTTTGTTGTCCACAACATTGTTTGTATTGCAAGTGTGAAGAATTCAATTTATAGTTATTATTCTTTTGTAGGTCAAAGAAACATTTTCTTTTTGTCCACTGTGAATAGCTCAGCGTGCACTCTGTGAGGTCACTGCTGTCTCCAACCAACCACAGTCTCACAAATCCCCCTGTAACACTCTTCTCTTCTGCAGTTGTGCCGTCCTGCTCGGTCAACGAGTACGTGTGCACCAGCGGCGGCTGCGTGTCGGCCAGCCTGCGCTGCGACGGACACGACAACTGCCTGGACGGCTCGGATGAGGTCAGAGAATCCCCCTTAAACTGTAGTAGCATAGTGTTGCAGTACTAAGTAATCAGAAAGCTGCTTTTCATGCATGAACCGAGGACCAATCGGTGCTTTTTCTAGACTTGATGGTTTGTGTTTGCGTGAGATGAGCTCAACTCATCTCAGGACAAAGCAGGACGATGGTTTAGCCGAAGTGTTGCTCACAAACATTTGAAAAATGTGCAGTTTCAGCTTTACTGAAGCTTTTTGCTGCCATCAAATTAAAAAACAAAACACATGTTGTACTGTTGCAACAACATAATTTTCAAATCATTAGACTCTGTTTTTAAATTTGAACTGTACAGTTTCCCAGTTTGTGGCCATGAAGATGAAAATAGACAAATGAGCAGAGAAAAGGAGTGAATGGTGTCTTTATGAGTTAAGCAGCAGAGAGAGACTAAAACTGTATTTCTATGTTTAACTCTCTTACTTCTTTGTTCTGGAGTGAAATGATTGAAGCCTTTAATATGTCCGTCTGTGTTACTGTGCAGTCTGCAGCCAGATGGCATAAACGCTCTCATGACTTTGTGGCATACGCGTGACCTTTTCCCAGCTCATCCTTGAGGGTTTGTTGCGCTCATTGAGGAGCACGTACTAAGAGATATGATTCTATGCAGAGTTGTGCATATGTTTGGTCGAGGTCCTCGAGATAAAAAGGCTCCTGAACTAAAAACATTTAGCATCTTTTGTGCTCGCGTGGCTGCGGTGACATAAACCTTCATGGTTCTGCAGTGCTGCTCCCTCTGTCCTGTCTCTGTGTTGATGAGAACGCCTGCTGGCTGCGCCTGCGTCTTTGCTAACAGATCGGCTGTGTGAAGGAGTGCAGAGAAGACGAGTTCCTGTGTCTGAATCGGGCCCACTGCATCCCTCGGCGCTGGCGCTGCGACGACGTGCTGGACTGCATGGACCACAGCGATGAAGAAAACTGCGGCCAGGGTAGGTGTCAGCGTGATGTCTGAAGGTAAAAAAGTCTCATTTGTATAACTGAACAGAGAATTGATTTGAGCGGCTGCACAGCATTTAATGATAAAAGGGCCGAAACAGCAGAGAGGAAGACGACTCTGAGACGGGAGGAGAGACAGGAAGAGAAGCAGGTTCTGCTGGTGTTGGTGGGAATGATCCACATTGTCAGGATCATCATGTAGAAGCATCTGTTACTAGAATCCTGTAATGGGCCATTTGTGACTCCTGTTCTCCTTTGAATGCACTGTTTTTACCGTTGGCGTGTTCGCGGCGCTAAAAGTCTCGTTGCACTCTTCGATTGCAGCAGCCTTCTTCTGCCGAGCTGATGAATTCATTTGCAACAACACCTTATGCAAACTCCACACGTGGGTGTGCGACGGCAAGGATGATTGCGGAGACAACTCTGACGAGGACGCGGACATGTGTGGTGGGTTGAGATTGTCACTCTCAAGAATTTCCTTTGAAGCAGACGATGCATATTTTATAGACCTCTGCTTTTCGATCTCCCGAGAGGGAACGTTTCGTTGTCTTTTCATAAAAGCTTTGATGCTCTTATTAATTTATTTATAGTTCCACTGAAGGACACCTCCTTTAGCCGTTTGTGTCTTTTGTCCTCCAGCGAAGCTTCCCTGCCCCCCCACGAGGCCGTTCCGCTGTCGAAACGATCACGTGTGTCTGCGCACGGACCAGGTCTGCAACAAAGTGGACGACTGCGGCGACAACTCGGACGAAGAAGAGTGTGGTGAGCGCAAACCGCACCAGCACGGGTCTAACGATGCCTCGAGCAGTATTAGTGTGAAAGTTCAACGACTCTTTATTCATCAAATTAAGTGCAGAAGGTTAAAAGCGCCCCTGATGCAGCCGTCCTTGTTTCGTTCTGTGAGGATGATAATTGGAGTTGGGAGAAAAAGAAGCACCAACAATGAAGCAGCGTCTGCTTAGTTGTTGAATGACAGAGATTTCTTTTTCTCTCTCATGCTGTTTAACTAAAATAACCGAACGTTGAACATTCTGCAGAGCAGGAGGCTTGTTGGTCCTACACCGTGTGAGGCTGTGTGCTCGTGCACTGCAAACCTGCAAACACAGGTTTTGAACTTTAGCTCGAGTACCAGGAGTCTAAATGTGCTGCAGAGGAATCTGAAAGGCAGAAAAAGGACTGTGACTGCATGTTAAACGGGAGCCACGTTTGGTGCACTTAACACAGTTTACAATTTATTCCTGCAGATTTTTGTGGTGAAAGTGAAAATGCTTTTCAAACACACGAGCGCTCCCAGCCTGTTTCCTCCACACAGCTTTGTGTGAATAATCCCAGACAGGAAGGAGAGGACGCATCTCTGCTCTCCTCCATCGCTCTCTCATCTCCCTCTCTGGTTCCATCACTGATCCATCTCCTCCATCACTTCATTACCTCTAAGAATTCTGTGCTTCCGCTTCTATCCTTCTGTTCAATCTGAGCTTAATCCTAATAATCTCTTCATCCGCGGCTTCGTCGCTGTGTGATATTCTTTATCTCTGTCTGTTATTGGAGGAGGATGGCAAACTTTTGCTTATGTTCTCTGAGGACAAAAGCAAAACGTGTGAAACACCTCAACAGTTTTTAGTTTGAATAATTAACAGATACAGTCAAAAAGCTCTTTCTCTGATTTATTTCAAACACTTGCAAAACGACCTGCCAGCAAATAAAGAGACTCCGGGACGTCGCTTCAAAGTAGTAAACACTAAACGGACTTCATGATGATTTCAAAGTGTTCAGCTAAGTCAAGCGCAGGTGACTGGACAGGCTGTTTCTCATGAGCTGATGTCGGCTCTCGGTCTGTGTGCACTGAAGCAGAGGTCGTGGCTGGAAGACCTCGGCCCTGTGGGAAGACCGAGTTTTCCTGCAGTAACCGCCGCTGCGTCCCGATCCAGCTGCAGTGCGACCTGTTCAGCGACTGCGGGGACGGCGGCTCAGATGAGCAAGACTGCAAGGCATGTAAGTACGGCACAAGCTGACTTCAGCGGACACGTCAAAGGAGCCGTCGGTGAGATGAAAAGTACCAAATGTTACCGCGGCGTTATCAGAAAGCGAAGCTATCCTCGTTTTGTTTTGTTATTTATGCTAATACATGTGCGCCCGCGCCTGCAGTGTGCTTTGTAAAAGATGGAGATGCTCCTTTGGCTTTTGCACCTGAAAGGAGGAGCCCAGCAGGGCTGATGTGTAATCTGCCTTTATTTGTAGTTTCCAGTGGAGATGTATGTGGAAAGAAAACCAATCCGTGTGGAGAGGACGCCGTCTGCAACCAGACAAATGCTAATTCTATATGTCAGTGCAAACCTGGCTTCAAGAGGAATCAGAAGACGGGCCAGTGTGAAGGTAACCGTGTGTCATGTAGTTTCTATGGTCTGGCTTTTAACACACACTGACGGCCTTAGCTGTTGTTGTTTTTATTGACTTCTTTTATTTGTTTTTCTGTATTTTACTGCATCATTGTTGCGCATTTCTTTTACTTTAGTGGCGTTTTACATGAAACTGACTGAAATGTGCTATAAAAATAAACTTAAGAGCATTTTACATATTTACTTATTACGTATCTGTTCCTTCAGTTAGTTTAGAGGAAGCTGGCTGGTGCCTGTTGTTCATTTTGAGCGAGTTTAGTCCTGATAAAACCTGCCAGGTGTCAACAGGTGAGTTTGTGAGTCAAACCTCAGTAAAACTGGGGAAATAAACGGTCTTAATGGAAGCGATTGCTGTGACTTTATAACGTGTTTGTAAATGTCATACATGCACACAGTTACGTGGAAAACTCTACATTTGCAGCATCATAAATGAGGCTGTACTTCTTTGCAGAGATAAATGAATGTCTGCAGTTTGACGCTTGTCCTCATTACTGCGCGAACACTAAAGGGTCCTATAAATGCTCATGTGACCGGAATTTTAAGGAGATCAACGGCAACTGTGTAGCAAGAGGTATGCTAAGAAAACTGAGTGTATCCACTGTGGTGACCTCTCTGTGGACGTGAGTCGTTTTAATGAATGGTTTTACCTTTTAACACGTGAACGACTCACCGGCAGGACCGGAGGAACGAGTGTTCTACGTGTCCAACGACACCGAGATCCGCAGCTTCCTGTATCCCTTTAACCAGAGCCTCGGATACAGGCTGCCCACGCACATTGAGGACAACGCCCGAATCATTGGGATGGATGTTCTGTTTCACCACCAAAAGTTTATCTGGGCGACCCAGTTCAACCCTGGTGGGATTTTTTACAAAGACAATTTGGAAAGAAGTCAGAGCAAAACAAATGTCAGAAATATTGTGAGTATTTTTTATTGTATTTTAATTTTGTGCTTATTAGGAAGAAAATGTGTTTAAAAATAATCTGTGTTTTAGTTTTGTATACTGCACCGCTACGTCTCACTTTGAATCAGCGTGTGCACGAGCGCCTGACGGTGTGACTCTTATCGGTTGCAGTGCTCAGACTTCCGGCGACCCCGAGATATTTCTGCTGACTGGATTACAGGAAACATTTATTGGACCGATCACTCCCGGATGCACTGGTTTAGTTATTACACAGCCCACTGGACTAAATTACGATATTCCATAAATGTGGGCCAACTTAAAGGACCGAACTGCACCCGCCTGATTACTGATATATCTGGAGAGCCGTACGCCATCGCCGTCAACCCCACCAGGGGGTAAGTACACATCACACAATATTCAACTTCACAGATGTTTCTGCCAGAGCACCATTATTTAATCCTGTAACGAGCCGCTGTTTTTGAAAACGTAATCAATTTCACATTACATAATACTCAGTAGCATGTTATTAATTACTCAGCTGCTCCGCTCGGCAGAGTAATCGGTTACATTTCCTCTTACATCACTTAAACTCGCCAGACCTGCTCCAACAAAGGTGTTACAACAACGACAAAGCGGCGCACAGCTGTGACACGTCGCTCTGCTAACGAGTCTTTGGTTTTCCTCATCGTCTCAGCTCCTGACGCTGTGTTAAAAAATAACCTGTTTACTTTTTAATATTATTATAACTGTAAAACATGACATCAACACAGAAGCGTGCTGGTTGCAGTAGCTGTGATACTGAGCATGTATCTGTAAAATAAATGCATATTTGTTGAAGCTGATTTTGGTTCCTCGCAGAATGATGTACTGGAGCGTGATCGGTGATCATTCTCAGATCGAGGAATCAGCCATGGATGGCTCACTGCGCAGAGTGATGCTGGACAAAAACCTGAGGAGACCCACTGGTGGGTGGCTCGTTTATTCCTTTTGTTGAACCACATTTTTTAAAAAGTTCATCATTAATTTTGAAGTCATATGAAATGTTGTGAATTTTATGAATGGACTTTGTGTGTTCTGATATCTCTGGCCAATACCTGTCCATCAATAATTATTCAATAACTATTTAATTTCCAGTTACTGAAATGATTGAACGATCATAAAAATAAAGATAAAAAGTAACACAGCACGGTGTCGTTGGGCTGATATCTGCACCTTCTTTATTTGTGCAGTAAACACACATTTGATGCACAACGTGCAAATTCCACATAGCAGAGCTTCAATATAAACTCGTGTTTGTTATTGAGGCAGCTAATAAATACCTGATTAACTAACAATGTTCTGCCAACATGTGTAACACTTACACACACGATGTGTTTCGCCTGCAGCGTCACGTGACGTTTGCAGTTATATATGAAATAAAGTTCCGCATGCAGACTGTCTGTTATTCTAAAGAATCAAATGGATATATATATATATATATATATATATATATATATATATATATATATATATATATATATATATATATATATATATTTATTAGGGGTGCAACGATACACAAAATTCACGGTTCGGTTCGATACTTTGGTGTCACGGTTCGATATTTTTTCGATACAAAAAAAAATGTTCATGCCTTTTTAATTTGTCATTTATTAAAATTATAAATATATATTTTAACACAAAAGTACAGTTTTTAAATTTAACCCTAACCCTTGTGCGTGTTGTTTTTTAGCTCGTCATATTGCAGCCACAGAAATTCTTTTGTCCATGAAACCATAAAGCTGCACTTTCTTTTTGCCTTATAGTCTGATTTGTCATAACTTCTCCGTTTTGTGGTAAGCTTTTCTTTGGCTGTCACTTCTTCACCCTGACCTGTCTTATTTGGCTCAGCAGAACTGAAATATATATCTGTCTGTGAAGGTTCTCAATCATCCAGGTCATCGTAGTGAAATATATATCCTGCAGCACTCACATAAGCTCAGCGATTCTCTGCGCGATCAACCTCTCACATGTTTAAGCTGCGGGAGATTTCACTTGTCATGTTTGCATAGTAAGCTAACGATTAATAAGACGATGTCAGAGGAATTGGTGCACAAATTATCATCACTCACAGATCAGTGCTGTCGCTCTCTATACACAGTTCGCACGATTGCAAAGTGAAAGCAAAAAAACAAGCGCAAATTCAAACACGATTTCAATATGTCACATATTGACAGTGGCTCACCCAATGACATAATTACCCAGCTACATTTCTGAAAGAATGCAAAAGCATTGACATATATTTTTCCTACAATAGCCCGACAGGCAGGGCAGAGATAGATTTTGGTAGCCCGACTGAAAAAAATCGCTAGCTCCGGGACGTCGGGCTAGCGATATTGCGAGCCCTGTATCTGATTGAGGAATCACTCATCTTTGGAAAAGAGAGTTTATTACAGAGAAATGTCTCTTTCCAAAATAAAAGCTATACTATCCGCTTCTACTGGGCTATATTCTCAGCAGCATATTAAACATATCAGGTCTCCATAAGGAGAATCCTGTGCTAACAGCTGTCTAAATGACTTGGCTAAAGTTAGTAGCATGCTTGTTGTTTTTGTCTTTGCACTAGGATGATGTCGGAGTAAATGTGCAGTCATATTCGTTGTGTTCCCACTAGTGCTTTCAGGTTAATCTCGTTGAAATAACCTTAACGCCACAACACGGCAAATCTCCGTTAACGAGCTACCCTATACAGAGGGGCTAGACGGCCAACACGTTAACGAGCTAACTGCGCTAACACACTAGCTCCCACCCATGTAATTGAGCATTGCATGGCACATCCAACATACTGTTTTACTTTAGTCCATGACTCGCTTACCTTCAGGGTCATACGTCACATGAAGACCAAAATAATTCCAAACGCCAGATCTGAATGAGGGTGGGGAGGTCCACTTCTGTCTCGCTAGCTTGCCCTGCGCTCTTCCTTCTGACCATCCTGTCTGTGTTGAGTGCTCAGTGAATCTGCGTTCGACTACTCCGCCTAGGCTGCACACTCGAGCCTAGGCGGAGTAGTCAAATGCAGATTCACTGAGCGCTCAACACAGACAGCATCGTCAGAAGGAAAGTTGATAAAATAAATTACAAATTTTGTATTGTTCTTTTTTTTTTTCTCCCCTTTGGTTTTCTTTCTTTCTCTCCCCCTCTTTCTTTCATTCTTTCCCCCTGTCCTATCCCACAGTCATGTCTGTCCCGTTTGCAACTGAAAATAAAATAAATTCATAATTATAATAAAGGTCAATCAAATGGACCAATATGATGATCCACTTAAAATAAATCCTCTTGGCATCTTTCTTGGCCTCAAGACAACAATTCTGATGGCTATAGATCCAAACGGGACACAAAAAAAAATAAAAAAAATTGAAAAAAAAAAATTGAAAAAAAAAAAATTGAAAAAAATTGTATTGTTCATACATATGCGTACCGAACCGAAAGCACTGTATCGAACGGTTCAATATCGATACGAATATCGTTGCACCCCTAATAAATATATATATATCCATCCAAATCAGCGCACACGCAGCAGCGTACAGCTGCTCGGGATGTGTTGTACGCCTGTAGGGAAGCACTTAGTGCTGATCTAGTTTTGAAGAGCTGCTTTGGCCTCCTTAAATTCAAGGATGCTATGATCTGTCTTGGTCACACAAAGAGGAATTCATCATCAGCTATTTAAATGCTGCAGCCTGGTGCTCAATTATACGGTCAGACTTCTGGGAAACAGTAGAATTGTAAAAAAGCTCATCGTGATCAAAAGGCGCCGTCCTTTCTCAGGATTTTAAACACAAGCTGTTGAATAGAAACAACCGGACGGAGAAACGTTGGTGCTGGAACCGTCCTGACCTTAAGGTCTCCTCCTCTGAGGGACTCCACAGTGATCTCTGTGTAATTTGTCAGGTAAATGAATCTCTTACCTTCATCCTCCCACAGGGCTGGCCATTGATTATTTCAACCAGCGTATTTACTGGGCTGATCCTGAGCTCTCGCAGATAGGGAGCATGAGATTGGATGGCTCGGACCCTCTGGTGACAATCAGCGACAGACACGGTAAACACAAATGGAAAACTTTCATCTACACAAATTCGTTTCATGCTTCTCTTTGTTTTTCTCAACTTTATTTATCAAATAATTGCCAGATTAACATTGCTTTTATGTGGCACAAGGTTAAGGTTCTAAACAGTGTCTGTTAGCACCAATCCTCTTACACAACACAGTCGTCCTTCGTCTGGGCACCTCAGGATATAAACTTTATAATCCCAAAGCTGCAGAAACCTGATTTTATCTGCTCTCTTTTCTCTGCTGGATGTTTAGGAATCTCCCAGCCGTACAGAATCGATATATTTGAGGACTACATTTATGGAACTGGGTTAAAACACGAGGTCTTCAAGATTCACAAGTATGGGAAACAGGCTGTGGAGTTTCTCAGTTTGGGGGTGGAGAAGCCCACTAATGTTTTCATCTCCCACCGTTACAAACAGCAGGACGGTAAGCTGCCCTGATGTTCACTGTTTATCTGTAAAATGTCCCTTTAGAGCAGAAGAGGAAACGCTGTTCAGTCAGTTGAAGTTTGATTACTTATTTACTTGGTAATTGTGTTTGTAATTCAGTTCTATTGTTA
Source organism: Mchenga conophoros (assembly GCF_057382185.1). NCBI lineage: Eukaryota > Metazoa > Chordata > Actinopteri > Cichliformes > Cichlidae > Mchenga > Mchenga conophoros. The sequence goes on from NC_140541.1 coordinate 38,234,482, forward strand.
TTATTTGTTCCTTTGATGTTCTAAAGACTTCTTATAAACACAAACACACACAAACAGCCACCGATCATATTTCTGAATGAACGACTAGAGCAGCAGACGAGGCGAATAATAAATGCAACCATCAGCAGTTGGTAACCAACCACACATACTGGACTGACAGCAGTAGCACGATATTTAGGTTTATGATAAACATAACAACAATCATTTATTGTGTGTGTGTGTGAGAGGTGAGGTCCAGCTGTTCCAACCAGTACGGGAGGAGTTTTAATAAAACTTTAAGGTTTCAGTGATGGATGTGTGGATGTTGAAGGGCCGCTGATGTCCAGACCACATTATATAAACAATGTGACAACAACGTACAGTTCCAGTTCCCTCTGCATCTCCACACAGCTATAAGAGGGCTCCAGGCACTATCCTAAATTTGACCATCACACAGACTTTAGAGGAACCAGCCTCCCTCAGGGAACTCTGAGAGTCATCAAACATTAAATATAAGGTTAGAAATGTGTGTGTACAACAAATAGAAACACGTTTCTCTATTTGTGCTGTTTCATGAAACTATCAGATAAAATCTCTCTCTGGATGCTTTGTTGCTTGTTTACTTTAACATCTGGCTGACGACTTTTAAATGTCCCATTTGGCTAACGTTGGTCTGTTCACGGCGACACGTTGACCCTGGAAAAGTAACATGAATGTGGTGAAGAGACATCAGCTCAGAAATGCATCCACCTGCTGCACGTCTGACAAATAAGCTAAAGACGAATATTCAGCAAACCTGAGAGATCGTTTTAAAAACTGTGCCGAGTGAAACATGTGGAGCTGTTTTATAGAGCAAACTATAAATGATATTATTCACTGTGAGCAGCTGAGCGACGCTCAACAGTGAAAAAGTCATTATTTCATTAAAAATCGATCAATCCATTTTATTTATCTGGTATCAGTTTTATTATTAATGTTATTTGACATATTAGGATGTAATGCAGTTTGCCACAAACAAACAAAACCAATTGAATTTAGGATTCATTTCTTTTATTGGTTTCTTTAAATAACACCTGCGTATCTGTCTGATCTGCTGAAGCTCTTCGTCCCCACTCGTTCGCTCCGGTCAGCTGTTGCTCTCAGTCCCCAAATCACTGAGGAGACCGAGCGTTCTCTATCGTGGCTCCTGAGCTTTGCAATAATCTTCCTCTTCACATTAGGCGATCGACATCAGTGCTGGTTTTTAAATCCAGATTGAAAACACATTTTTATTCACTGGCTTTCACTCAGTGGTTGACTGACTTGTATTTACTTATATTTTATTGTTTTCGCTATGTTTATTATTTTATCGTATTTATTATTCTTATGGTATCTATTATGTTTCTATTGTTCAGCACTTTGGTCGGCCTTGTGTGTTTTTAAAGTGCTATATAAATAAACCACGATGATGATGAAAACTGGAGTCATGCAGTATGCAGGACTGTGGATTAAGATAAATTTATGATTAGTGAACAATTAGGTTTTTGATAAAAAGTTTAATTCTACATATTTTAACGAAACAACTGGACTAATATTGTGAAACGATGCTTTATAGATATAAATGATATTTAGCTGCGTGTTTCACGTGTGCAACATAAACCACTAACCTGTTCAATCAATCAAGGCTTTATTCGCCACGTGCAGGTTGCCCTGCAGTGAAATAGGACACATACCCCCCCTTCCCCCCCATCACATGGGGATACAGGTCGGAGATCGGTAGCGTTACAGAAAAACACTGAAATATACACTACAATGGGAAAGTACAAGAGGAATAAAGAGACCTCTGCTCATGCTGGGCTCCTGGGAGGACAGCATGAGAACAGGAAACAAAAAAACTCCTCTGCACAGAAAAGCACATAAATGTCCACAGCACAACATTATGGAGCACGTGACCAGCCACAGGGTCGGGTGGGGGGTGAGGAGTCATCCGAAGCAAACACAGCAGCCATCCTGCCCAGCGCTACCATCCAGCGCGGGCTCAGACCCGCCGTGTTCCCAGGAGGCAACAAGCATCGAAGGCGTTTGGAAAGGGAGGGGGGATGAGTGTGTGCATATCAGTGTATATATGTGTGTGTGTGCGTGTGTGTGTGTGTGTGTGTGTGTGTGTGTGTGTGTGTGTGTGCGTGCGTGTCCATAGTTCAGCTGAGACAGTGTCCTTCGCCCTGCCAGGCTAAGTAAACAGTCTGCCAGCCAACCCAGGTGGCCTTGCATGGATGGGAAGAACAGACTCAACACAGTCGTTATCAGGGTGTTGTTGTTCGGCTCCAGCCTTGCGACTGCAGCTGGCGCCGAGAGGATATCCACATGAAGTGATGGTGCTTTTTACCATCACTTCATGTGATGGTAAAAAGCGAACAGCTCATATGAATTTCAAAGCAGTTCTACAGTCCAACACTGGTCTCTCAATCTCCCGTTGGAGAGCCGCGAGCTTCTCCATACTTGCGCTCATTTCTTGTGCTCAAGGAGCCAATTTCTGAGAACTCACGACCACAGTGTGCTTCCCCAAGATGTCATCCAATTTTTTTTGAGAAACTCACGCCTCTCCCATCGTTTCAATCCCAGCGGGCAGCCTTGGGGGGGTTTGAACAGCCGGTTCCGCTTCCTTAATTCTTCGATAAGTCAGGGCCAAGCCAGCTCCGATCAGCCAGAACCCTGTTACCATGGTTCATAGGTAGATATCTTCAGCACTCAGGCTCACCCGAGCCCAGACTTCTCGTTGAGAAAGGGGTGTTGATTGCATTCAGGGAGCAGTTGATCAAATCCATAATTCCTCTTTTAGGTTTTAGAGAACAGACTGTGAGAGAGTGTTCAGGGAAAGTAATACAAAAAACACGAGACTAGACAAGGACATAAGAGGCTAAGCAGGGAAGCTCAGGGAGAGGAGGAGGAGGAGGAAAGTGTGACCGCCTTCGTCAAGAGCAAGAGCGGTCGCACTGTTCTGATCAATACAGCCACGTCCGTCCTCTCACTTCCTCCAGGTGATAAAGCATGGCAGTTATTGGTTCCATCTCTGGTGTTAATGATGAGAAAGCGTGAGAGAGCTCAGCCTCGGTCAGGTTTTCACTTAAACGACAGCTGTTCCTCCCTACAGACTGATTAGTGTACACTGTGGAGTCTGAGGGCACAACATGTGCTTAGCTTGCAAGTAGCTAAGACACAAAGGCTCGATATGTAAGAGATGGCAGAGATTTTGATTTCTCTCTTTTATCGTCATCCTTTAAACTGAATATATAAATAAACTCTCTTAAACCAGTAAATGGATCTCAGGGTTCGTTCTGCTCGGTGTGCAGCAGGATTTGGTCAGGACAGTTTTAGATTCACACAAAATGAGAAAGTCTCTTGGAGACATTTCCATGATCGTCAGTTCAAACAGTTGCATATAAGTAAGTTATTGGGAGCACCGAGGAAGATCAGCCCTCGTGAGTCAGCAGGACCAGGTCACATCCCTGGGTGACCTCTCTGTGTCTCCGATGCTTCCGTCTTCTGTCTACAAACTGCGCCCCGGTCTGCCAGGATTGGTAACTTCAGCTAACATTACTACAAACATGGGCTCTCCACCTACCTGAGCAGGGAGGAGCATTTAACACCACACAGCGGGTTTCGAGGGGCCATCAGCGGCTGCATTTACGGAGCAGACTGAGGAGCTTCTACAGCTGCATGATTGAGGCCATCCTGACCAGCTGCATCACCGTGTGGTGCAGTAACACCGCTGCACCTGCACAGAGTGCTGAAGACTGCCAAAAACATCATTAGGACTCCAGCACCCTCTCTGCAGAGGATCTACCATCAGTCCACAGCTGCCTCCATCAAAGACCCCGCCTACACGCTGACGTAGCATAGATTGGATAAATATTTGCCCTGCAGCTCAGATTCTTCTTATTTTATTTCTATCTTCGATTTATATTGTATTTCCTTTATTGTACTAACTGTAGTTCTTTATAATTGTTTCTGTTGTTTTTAAATGATCATTTATTATAGTTATTAGTTTTATACATGCATCTTTCTGTTTGGCACCAAAAGAAGAATTTCATTCACGTTTCTGTGAATATGACAATAAAAAACCTGAAGGGCTTCCCTCAGACTGACAGCGAGACGGCTGAAACCTGAACAGGACACTGATCAGAGCTGGTTTTGGGATGAAGCAGGGTGAAGACCAGGTCCGACCCAAAAAACCAACCAATTCAAACGAACTGTGAAGAAGAGTGGCGCAAACCCAGTTTTAATGAGGGTGCATGTAGAGGACATTCATGCTCACGATGAGTGGATGTGAACCTCTGACAGCAGCTTGATTCAAACATTATGTTGAGTTGTGTTTGCCTGTTTCAGTTGAAGCAGTTTGATTCACAACATGAACATGTCGTCCTCTCTGCTAAAAGCAGCCCTTCTAAAGGTGACGCATCAGTTATACAGTTATTTCTCAGCTTTTGATTATTCTATGTGAAGATGCATGTGTAAATGATTCATGTGCTGTGCCTCTAAAGCCTACAGCACTTCAATAGCTCTATTAAAAAAGAACAACCGCATGTTTCACAGAAAGAGAAGTTGTTCTTGTTCAGCATCACAGATGATCTCCTCCGTTGTTTCTCCACAGGACCCAATCCATGCTCCAGAATGTCCTGTGATTTCATGTGTTTGCTCAACCCGACTGGTGCCAGGTGCACCTGTCCAGAGGGGAAGGTGCTGGTGAACGGCACCTGCAATGATGTCAACGTCTCAGGTATCTTAACAGTAATATTGACTTTGAATATATAACAATGAGCAGCTTTCTGAAGCGTCACGATGTGTTTAGTGAACACGCTGGTGATAACTGCATTCTGTGCATGTTGCTGTCTCACATTAGCTCCATAACACTGTTAAATATCACGTGACTGTGCACATGGCGCTGCAGTAAGTGATACAAACTTTGCTGCTGTGAAGGTGAACTGTGCCGCCCCCCCTGTGAGAATGGAGGCCGCTGCTTAGCCAATGAGAAAGGAGACTGGAGGTGCTACTGCTGGCCTGACTTTTCAGGGGAGCGTTGTGAGGTCAACCACTGCACAGACTACTGCCTAAACGGAGGCACCTGCATGGGCTCGCCGCTGGGTACGTCTGTGCTTTCAAAAACTCTTTACTGCATGATTCCTTTGGACGATTCACATGTTTGACGTGTTTCTGAGTCGCTGCACGGAGAATAATTCATATGAACGTTTATGCTGCAGGATTCTTTATGTTCTTTGTTTACCAGTTTTGATTTAAACCCCTGCTTGATGGCACGCAGACACATTTGTCTTCATTTAAAGCGATGCAGCTTCCTCTCTTCAGGTCAGATTCGGCTGCATTGCAAAAGCCAGTTGAGCAGTTTTATCATTGATGCGGCTCTGAAAGGAGCCTCCAGCCTTCATGTGAAGGTCTCCTTTGAGGAGCTCTCCTGAGATGTCAGCAGTGAAACTGAAGCAGGACGTACAGACCTGTTAAATAAGCTTTCCTGGATTTAAAAGCCTTTGTATATCACGCCCACATCATAGTAGTTAAGTTGCTTTTAAAAAAAGATACAGATAAAAAATGAAACATGTTTATTGGCCTAATGTAGAAAGAAAGCTGTGACAAAGGTGTGGCGTGATTTCTCATTGCAGTGGTTTAAATTCATTAAATATTTATTAATTACATGGATTTAATAATCTAACAGGAAATAAATGTTTGTTTACAAAAACAGTATTTTTGTTGTTTTCTTACAGCTTAATGTGACTTCAGCAGATGGTCAAATAACTGCTGCTCATTAAAACTGTAACAGAGATGAAGTAGTGAATGTTACATTGTTTTGGGTCTTTCATGGTTAATATTGATGATCGGACCCGTTCATGCTGCTTACATAGTGAAGAGATTTTCCTTTTTTAGTGGGCAGAGGAAACGTGTGCTGTATTTAACTGTGTGCTGTTTTACTGCATTGACCACACGTCTCATGCAAGCATCGCTCTAAATGGAAAAAGAGGGATGGATTATTGTCCAACAGGATCTCCTTTGGTGATAAAAAGGGAAACTCGGTCAGTTTGGAGGCTGGATTCGTTCCCAGTCTCATCCTTAAAAACACAAGAAGGTGTCTTTGAATTTCTGCCTTCAGATTCGACTGGTTTACCAGGATCTTAATGGAAGGTTTGGCAGCAGCATGTTTGAAACAAACCTGTGTCTCTGTGACATGAAAGTAAAGAACTTCATACTGTGTCAAACAAAACAAAGTAAATATATCATAACAGTTGTGGATCACAGTTGTCTAAACACATTTGTGTAACTTGTACAAGACTTTTTGTCTGCCCAGCTGGTTGTGTATGATCCAGCACAGTTACTGTCCGCTGCATTTATTTCCTCCCCGTCAGGCCGGTTGGTTTCAGGCAGATCTTTCCTTTATGATTCTCGCCTGCTCTCGTTATCCAAAACTCCCTGAAGCCAAACATCCAAAGTGTTTTCTTTAAAGTGATGTCAACTCAACGATTCGTGTTCCCGCCCATTAGCAGGAAAGTAGGGACACGGATGCAGTTAAAGGATGTAGTTTGGATAATTGCTACGACGTGAAGATGACTCGAATCTGCAGTTCAGAAAGCGCGGCTCAGGTTCTCTGACTGAAACATTTTGCATATTTTTCTCAAGCTGTTGATAGAAATTTACTGCATAGAATTGTAAACAATCTCTTTTGAGTTCTGGGGCCTTTTTCCATCTGTTCATGCGGCTGCACGCTCCTAGTTCTGGACAACAAACTGTAACCTGTTTGTTTACAGGAAAACATGTTATCGTCAGCAAGCAGCTAGATTTTGTGTCATGTTGGTGCTGCTGCAGATAAAGTCTTTGAGTAGGATTGATAACCTTTGACCTCCTTTCTGTCCCTGTGCCCTCCAGTCTTCACTCTAGTGTGTTTTTAAGGCAGAGTTTCTGTTTCCTGTTTTACTTGGATAGTTGGGTTTCTCCTGTTTCTTGTTTCAGGTTATATCCCCTCTCTGTCTTATAGTCTTGAGTGCTTTCAGCTGTGCTGTGTTCCCCTTCTGTTTCTAACCACCAATTAATCCTCATTATTGTCATTTCCACCATGTGCAGTGGCACAGCGCACAGTGAAGCACCCTGGTGCTACATATGACGTATAACAGACAGTCAACACAGGACTGCATGAAGTGCAAGTGTGCAAAAACTGCAAAACACGAATGAAAAGCAGTGAAACACCGAGCAGAACAGAACAATACAGATACAACAGTGTGTGTGTGTGTGTGTGTGTGTGTGTGTGTGTGTGTGTGTGTGTGTGACATACGGTTTGGTGGAAGAAGCTGTTCCTGGGTCGGGCAGTGAGGGCCTGGATGCTCCAGTACTTTTTTCCAGAAGGCAGCTGGGTGAGGGGAGTGTGTGAGGGGAGTGTGTGAGGGGAGTGTGGGGTCCTCCACGATGCTGGTGGCTTTGCGGATGGAGCAGGTGTGATAGGTGTCTGTGATGGAGGGAAGAGAGGCTCCAGTGATCTTCTCAGCTGCTGTACTGCGATCTGATACAGTGCAGTTAGCAACCAGACAGTGATGCAGCTGCTCAGGATGCTCTCGAGCCCCTCTGTAGAAGGTGGTGACGATGGATGGAGGGAGATGGGCTGTCCTCAGCTTCCACAGGAAGTAGAGACTCTGCTGGGCCTTCTTAGTTATGGAGCTGGTGTTGAGGGACCAGGAGAGGTTCTCTGCCAGGTGAACACCAAGGAATTTGGTGCTTTTAACGACCTCCACAGAGGATCCATCGATGTTAAGTGTTAGGGTTAGTGGACAGTGATCCCTCTATGCTCTTCTGAATCCTTTGTTTTGTCCACATTCAGAGACGGGTTGTTGACTCTGTCCGTTAGCTGCTGCACCTCCTCTCTGTATGCTCACTCGTCGTTCTTGCAGATGGGACCCACCACAGTCGTGTCATCGGCCAACTTGATGATGTGTTTGAGGGGTGCAAAGGTTGAGTTTCTGTGCCACAAACACGGCTCTAATTTTGACGTGGCTCAACCAACATGGTCACAACTTTGCAGCATATTGGAAGTGCAACACAGACGTGTGCTGGTGGAGGCAGGTTATAGATGCAGCTCGTTACCCTCGTCACAAATGAAAGCCAGCTGTAAAGTTACTAATGTTATGATGTTTTCTTTGGGTGAAGAAAAAACTGTATGAATGTTTTTGCTCTTAATTTGAAGTGTAGGAGGAAGCTGCTGAGTCTGTGTTTGTGCTCGTTTGGATGCTGGAACAAAAACACAAGAATACCTGTTCAATCAATACAGTTAATTACACTTTGATCTGCTGACAACACAAAGTGTTTCCACGTCTTCTTTATTAGGCCGTGTGACAGTAACTTCTGATCTTTAAGTAGAGCCAGTTTAGGGCTTCACAGCTGTAATCTGCAGCCATAAACTGAGAAATAAGCAGCAGTACTAACACTGCACATAATGTTGAAATAATTAACTCTGTCTGATCCGCTGGTTTGCTCTTTGTTTCCTTTGTGACTTCCTGTGTTTCTGGTGTCTGTGCTTCAACCTTTTTGTAGCGTTTGGCATTTATTTACTGCTTTTTGTTGTTTCCTGATTTTTTTCTTTTGGTTCTGTTAAACATTAATTTTTTCTGTACGTTTGTAATCAGCATGTGAATAAAGTGTCCTCATTGTTTTTACTAATGTACCAGGAATTCCTCCAGAGTTCGTCCACTGTTTGAAAGCACTTCTTGTGGGTGCAGCTCCTTAGAGAACGTGACAGTAAAGATGTTCCTCATTTCTGATTGTCAGCCTATCAGGAGAACTCGCAGGTGTCTGCAGCCCAATGAGGTGAACTCGTGCAGATACACTTGCCTCTGTTTGCGTTGCTCTGCACAAATTAGCATCAGTCTGCATCTCTGGCAAACCAAAACTTGATATTTGGTGTGAAGACACGATCAGGCTGGTGTCGCTATGAGAACAGTCAGTGACACCTAATTTGACTAATGGGACACAACAAAATGTCATAAATTATGATTTGCAGGCATTGTTATGAAACAACAGTAAGAAGAAAATCCCCTCTCAGTATGGACGTCAGTGATATCATCAGCTGTTTTTGTTTTTCCAGTGAAATCATCCTGTAGCTGAGTGAATGATTAGGACAAGCAGGCAACGCCGAAACTAGAAACCACAGCATCAAAGCACTGATGCAGGTTTGCAGCTTAGTGTATTCTTTTCAATGATTCTCCTTTGTTTGTATTTTTATTACACTTGTAACAGTAATAAGAAATATCCCATAAATAGGGATTTATTTCATTTTGTAAACGATCTTAAATTACCCAGAATTCACAGTTTGTAGTCAGGCCTGAGATGGTCAGTGTCTAAAATGCTTGGTGCAGCAGATAAATGTTGACGTCTATTCAATTCAGTTTTATTTATGTAGCACCGAATCACAACGGCCGTCAGCTCAAAGTGCTACAAAAAACAGAGAAAACACCAACCATCAAACGACTCCATATGAACAAGAAGGAACAACTCCTTTTTAACAGGAAAAGACCTCCATCAGGACCAGGCTGAGGGAGGGGCGGGCAGGTCTCCTGAATCCAAACTGGAAGCTGGTTCCACAGAAGAGGGGCCTGAAAACTGAAGGCTCTGCCTCCCATTCTACTTTTAAATACTCTAGGAACAACACAACAAGTAGGCCTGCAGAGCAAGAGCGAAGTGCTCTAATAGGGTGATATGGTACTACAAGGTCATTAAGATGAGATGGGGCCTGATTATTTAAGACCTTGTATGTGAGGAGCAGGATTTTGGATTCTGGATTTAACAGGAAGCCAAAACAGGAGAAATCTGCTCTCTCTTTCTAGTCCCTGTCAGGACTCTTGCTGCAGCATTTTGGATCAGCTGAAGGCTTTTCAGGGAGTTTTTAGGACTTCCTGATAATAATGAATTACAGTCGTCCAGCCTGGAAGTAATAAATGCATGAACTAGTTTTTCAGCGTCACTCTGAGACAGGATATTTCTAACTTTAGAGATGTTGCACAAATGGAAGAAAGCAGTCTTACATATTTGTTTAATATGTGCATTGAAGGACATGTCCTGGTCAAAAATGACTCCAAGGTTCCTCACAGTGTTACTGGAGGTCAAGGTAATGCCATCCAGAGTAAGAATCTGCTTAGATACCATATTTCTAAGCTTTTCAGGGCCGAGTACAATAACTTCAGTTTGATCTGAATTAAGAAGCAGAAAGTTAGCAGCCATCCAGGTCTTTATGTCTTTAAGACATTCCTGCAGTTTAACTCATTGGTGTGTGTTATCTGGCTTCATGGACAGATAGAGCTGGGTGTCATCTGCATAGCAGTGACACGATTGCAAAAGGTGAACCAGGAAGTTTGAGCTCATTTCAGTGTTTACACTACCATGTTCCTATGGTAACAGTTGCATTGGCCATTTATAATAAGAAGAATAGGCAAGAAGAGTATTATTCACTTTCTGTGTTCCTGTAACATTTTAGTGATGTCTTTCATAAGGTTTTTGCTAGTATTACTAAATAACAGCACTGAAACAGTTTGATTTGTGCATCCCATAATAAGATAATATTCAATATTCAAGAAACATAAGAAGTCTGTAAAACTTACAGCTTGCTGACACATCCAAAACCAGTTGGCATCAGTATTTGTGAAAACCTGAACTAATGTTTTAGTTTTCCAGAGATGAAGAGAACAGCTGAGTTCATCGCTGTGACGTTTGGCCTTCTCAGAAAGATTTAACCCATCAGTTATTGAGTTATCAGATCCGAATGGAGAGATTGATTTCCTTTGGACGTTTCAGTCAGATTATTCCAGGCACAGAACTGTAGAGTGTGAAATTACCAAGTGGTGTAGTGTGACCTACATGGCGAGACCTGTATCCATGGCAACTTGGTTGTGTGCTGTGTAAGTAGTGTTCAATTGTTACCTTTTCTTGAACTTGTTTCCTGCTCTCGCTTGTCCGTTATACAAACGGCGAGCATGATTGGAAGGTTACTGTTTCAGATCACCCGCACAAGGAGGCAATTCTCAACACTCACACGTCTCTAATTGTAAAAATAATCAGAAGGTGCAGCACGTGTTTCTGTACGGTCTGTGTGAAGATCGTTTCAGTCTGTGCTTTTTCTTTTACCCACGTGTGAGGATTGTAACAAAGTTTCACACCGAGGCATTGATACAATCTTTGTAACTGTGGCTGCTGGTCTGGGGTCAGCAGTCACTCCTAGCTTAGCATTAGCATGCTGTCTGTGCAGGTGCTAGTTGTGTTAGCAGCATGCTGTGGTTGTTTCTGTCCTGGGTGCAGTTTGCACTTCACCATCGTGTTCTCGCCTCTCTGTGCAATAAAAATAAAAGTAATGTTTATATCCACACTGCAGGCTCCACCACTGTTTCCTGCTCCGACTCACCAACTGGAATCGATACGGAGAATCAATAGGCAAACAGGCTCTACTCTACTACTGGGAGCCGTTTCACTAGAAAAACCTGTTCTCGATGGCCATCCCTACATGCATGGAAATACAGCATATGAGGCAGAAATAGAGTTTGTACGATTTTAACAAGCTTGAAAGTCGATATTTGTTTTCTTGTGTTTTCTGTTATATCTGTTTTGGGGCTTTTTAGACTTTATTGCATTAGGACAGTAGATAGAAGACAGGATGTAAGACCAACAGAAGTGACCCAGAAAATGGCCCGAGGCCTTAACAGCATACAGGTTGTCTCCACCCAGCAGCCTGCTTTCTCGTAATGTCTACGTGTAGCCTGCAGGAATCGTTCTCCAGGCTTCTTTCACTCCATTCAAATTTTGACCTGCTGCCGTTAGTATTCAGTCCAGTTCTTACTTCTGTTGCCGTACCTCAGATTTTTCTGCCTGTTTCCCTTCATTAAGAATAGCTGACAGCCGCTCTGAACAAATTAAATGTTTAAAAGCTGCTGGTAACAAAGTGCCCGTGCTATGTTGTCCGGCTCAAAGTGTTATGGGCAAAAACACCCAATGTATTAAATGCGAAACAAAAATATATAATAAATATATAATAAAAAGATATCAAAAACAAGATGATACAGCAAAAAAAGGGGATTTTGTTATAAAGGTTCATAAACATCTCAGTTCCAAAAAATCTGAATTTTCTGGCTATTTCGTGATGTGTTGGGTCTCACAGGGTTCAGTTATTTATCGTCTTTATCTTCAGCTCAGCAAATAAACCGAAGAAAATACACCTTTGAAAATCATCAGCTACAGTGATGTGATGTGTGAAATTATTGCTCAAGATGACTTGAAAAAGTTAAAAAAGAATAATTTCTTTCTCTATAAAGAAATTAGGTGAGGCTCAAGACTTTTGCACAGCCCTATATATCCATGTAAATATGAAGTGCATCTGTGTAGGTGTGTTTTCAGGTGTGTTTACAGCCACGAGGCAGTTTGGAGCGCGTGGACGCGTCATGTTTGTGCACAGCAGTTTTGGCTCTGTGGAACAAACTAAAGCAGTTCTGAGACGGATGAATTCATCAGTTCGTTGCCGATTTCCACCTTTCCGTGCTCTAATAATCTTTTATGCTCATATTTCTTTTCAGGAAAGCCCACGTGCCGCTGTCCTGTCGGATTCTCAGGGCCTTTTTGTGAGAAAAGGATTTGTGACAATTACTGTTTAAATGGGGGGACGTGCGACGTCACTCAGGGGAACCAGCCGGTGTGCCGCTGCATGGCCGAGTATACCGGGGACCGCTGTCTTTATCGTGAGTCCTGTTGGCAGCAAACAAACACAAACAGTCATTGATGTTCCCCTGGCTGCCTGTGGCTGCCAGTAGCACCTAATCAAAAGAAAATCATTGATTTGAATTCAGTTATGTCACATAAAATCCACAGAACAAAGCGTTTGAGAGTTCCCACTCTGAGCGAGAGACAAAAGCAATCCCCTCAAAGTCTCTTCTTTCCAAAAACACCACATTTGCTTCAATTTGCAGATAAACAAAAATCAAAATTCTACCATCAAACAACCTTTGGGTGTTTCTGCACCGGGGCGATAATGCATTTTCTTTTGCTGCGCTTTGACATAATGTGTTGCGGGGAAACAATTTCATCTGCACATCATTAGTTTTTCCCACTGTTGCTTGCCCAAAGGGTGATACGTTTTCATCTGTGGCTAAGATATCATTTGATGTGGATAATTAAGTCCCATTAAAACCATGTACTGTTGTAATCAGATCAGCTTAGACTGTGTTTCTACATTATCCTCTCTCTCTGTTTATCTCTGCAAACCTAAAACAGACATTTGTCATCACTACTGCGTGAACTCCAAGGCCTGCACTTTATCCAGCAGCGGCTACGTGGAGTGTGTGTGTCCCGCCAGGTTTGAAGGGAACAAGTGCGAGGTGGACAAGTGTCTCCGATGCCACGGAGCTCCTTGCCTCATTAACGAGGAGACGGGAGAAGTGGTTTGCAAGTGAGCGCTCCGTATTTACTCGCCACTCTTGTCCATCATCTCTTTGGCTGTGAGGCTTCATAGTTGATTTTTATTCATGGGAAAACACGAGTTAAACAGTATAATGTTCATTCAGGGCTCAGTCGCTTCACCCACAGGCTGCCGGCGGGAAGAATTGATTTAATTAAATCAATAATTTAAGGCCACGTACCCTGTAGCGTTTTAGGTTTGGTCATGTCAGTGAATTTGAAGCTGGCTGAACTCTCTGCTTCTTCTGGTTGTAACTAGGATCCATTATTTCTTCACCCTCTAGCTGCACAAATGGCAGAATAGCACCGAGCTGTCAGCTGTGTGACGGATATTGCTACAATGGAGGTACCTGCCACCTGGACCCTGACACCAACCTGCCTTTCTGTCAGTAAGTCCCTGCCTAATGGTGAAAGTAAGGAAAACTCAATGTTCTCCACTGTTATTCACACTCACATCACTGTTTCGGTTCAGCCGTCGGCTCTGTGCCCGGCTTTAAAAACTGAAAGTCGCCGCGTGAGATAGATGTCTTCCTTTGGAAAGAAATCCTTAAGTTGAAGGTTTGATGTCACTATGTGGAGGCCATGAAACAGCAGGGGGCCGAGTGCCATACAGCATCCTGTGCTGTGTGACACCTCGCTGTGGCTTAAGGTTTTAGGAAGATAAAGATGGTTTCAGACTCCTTCAAAGCCAGCTATTCTCAACATATCACACTTTTCCTCCTTGCAGCTGAGAGCTGATGTCAGGCCTCTGTGGCTCTCTTCAGTCAGAGGGTTTAGAAGTTTGCTCAGTACTTCAGCCGCCACGAAGCTCGAAAAATTGCACGAGACAAAAGCTTGACTGGCACACGTGAAGAAATCGCCGTGAAAGGCTACTCAGAGGGCTCCCTGTAGATGAATACCTCCTCTGCTATAATCACTCGCAGTGCTGTGTTAAAAATCTGTCCAAGGAGGAAATTGGAAATCCATTTCAAAGGCCAACTCTCCATTTTTTTAAATGCCCATTGTCCACTGTAGTTAAATTGAAATTTGCAGGCGCCGCTCACAGATTCCAGGGAATAGAATCAATTTCTATGCAAATGATTCCATCTTATTCGATGAGGTTAACAGATCCTGATAATGCGGTTTATCATTGCTGCAAGATGAGAGATTATGTGAGATGATGGATACGTCGGCGTCAAGAAATCATAATGTTTGACCTTAATACTCTGAGTAAATGTATATTTCATCAAGCCTACCTAAAGAAGCTGCTACGGCTGCAATCATTCTTGCTTTAAAAACCTCAACTATACGAAGAGAATACCTCAACATTTCACTGCTGTCTAACAAAGTTCAAGCATTCCTGTTAAGCAGCTCTGTACTGTATGACTTTATGTTGTTGCTCTTTTCCTTTTCTGCACAAAAGCTAAGTTACTTTAGCATCTACAGTTAGAAATATCCATCAGTCAGCTGTGCAGCGGGGAAACAATTATTTGATCCCTAAATTTGTAAGTTTTTATCAAACAAAAAATCCAGAAAAACACACACATTACATAAAAGGTATAAAAGAATTTGCATGTCAGTGATGGAAATAAATATTTGACTTGGTCCTTCCTGCATGACACGAGTCAGTTTCATGCTGGAAACTCGTCCATGACCAGTTGTCAGTGTCCTGGCCGAGGGAAGGAGTCCGAGATGTTACGGTGCGTGGGCCTGTCCACTGGCCCACTCAGTGAGGCAAAGTCATCCTGTCAGAAAAACATAACGTTTCCACCTCTGCAAGCACAGTGGCTGAGCTGTTGCCAGTTCTGGTTTCATCTGACCACAGCACTTCCGGAGCCTTCTCTGACTCATTTACGAGTTCACAAAGTGAAGACGGGCCTGTGCCGTGGAGCTGTGGGCTGATCCAGCACCTTGGTGATCGTCCTCATCCCATGATGCAAGCTCCCACATGGAGCTCCAGACTGAGGACAAATTTATTTTTCTTCTCTTTCCGTTGTCACCTTCTCACCAAGCTTCTCGCTGATGGTATCCTGTTCCAGCCTCGTGCAGGTCTGCAGTCTGTCGACCTTTGACACTCTTTGGTCTCACCTGGTGGTGCAGAGGTTGGACCAGAACACTCGATTGATTGATTGATTGATTGATTGATTGATTGATTGATTGATTATGGCACACAATCACACAGCCAGTCTGTGAGAGCCAGTGGATCAGATACGTGTTTCACTCAGTGACGTGCAAATTCATTTAGCGCTTTTATATAATTTGCTTTTTTGTGTTTCAGGTTAATTTTCAGTCTGAGAGATTTTTCATGTTCACAAATTCAACAGAGAATCAAATCATTATTTCCCCTGTAAGCTGTCATTTCTATTGTTTAATCAAACTAAATGTATTTTCTGGTTTTTGCTTATTAGATGCATTTATGTGGATGCAAGCAACCATCATGTTGGGGCCCAAAGTTCTTGTTTAACAGTTTTCGTAATCTGCAGCAGGCCCCACATGCGTCCCCCTCACGTGCTGAGCAGGGACGTTTGTTGATCTGTTTTGCTAATTTGCAGACGTCACACTGTCTTGTTGCATCTTATGACTTAAGCTGCTAACAGGGTTTAGCGTTCTGTCGCCACTCATGAGGCAGCCGACAGTTGAACAGTTCTTGGGCCCTTTTGTCACTCCAAACACATGTTTTGCAGCTGCACGTCAGGGTTCAAGAACCAACGTTGTGATGAGCTGGCCAACCCCTGCGATTACTTCTGTCAGAATGAGGGGATGTGCACATTAACAGCTCTTAACAAACCACGCTGCAAGTAGGTCCCTCTCACCTCTCCAGCTGTATTCAGCGCCCACTCACCTCCTTTTGTACACAACCCACCCCCACTCCATTTGGCTTCATTTCAGCCTCAGTCCAGCACATAGGCCTCTCTGTGATGGTGCCTCCTTGTAGCAGCTTGTCATGTAATAAGTACTGGATATAGCAATGACTCAGCGTAGATGGTGGAATCACACAGATACTATAATGTTGTTTTATTAGAATATGTTGGCTTATATTTATTTCTGTATGGAAACAACATGACTGACTATTATTAGCATCATTAGCACCAACACGTGTTGAATATGTTCGCTGCAGTAAGAAAGAAAATACGTGGCGAGGTCGAACACTGATTACAGCGCTGATGGCGTTTAGAGGCGCGAGCTTGTTTCTGTTCTAAGCTTCAAAAACAGAGTTTTGTAGAAAGTAGTTACATGTATTTCATTTTAACCTTTGGTATTTCAACGACTTTAAAACAGGAAATAGTTTTTATTTGAAACATGCTGCTGTGCTCATTTAGTTACTTTAGGACACAGCTAGCTGTAGCTCTGTTTCTGGTGGGCCAAGCTAAGCGGCAACAGTACAGGATGCTATTTATGCTTCTGCTGCTTAAAGCCAAATATGGTTCTTATTTCCATGATAAGTGACAGAGACAGCAGCAGCACCAGCAGTCTTTCCTGGTAGATAAAGATGTTGCTAATGTATATTAGCACCACTACGTTGTATATAGGGGCACTTATTACATCACCGGCTGCTGCATAGCGTTTGTTGCCTCTTACTGCCACCCATCTCATGCACACATGAACCACGGGAAGATTACAGCATAACACTGTGTGTGTGATGTGGGCATCAGTGCATTTGCAGCCTGTGCATGATGGCTAAATACGTCCTGACCGGTCATTGCACATAATTTACTCGGCAGAACGTGTCATCTTTAATCGGTGTTCATATTTAAGGCCTTTAACTTTTACAGCTTAGCTGGGTTTCTTTGTTGAAGGGACTCAGTTCCATCCTGGTTTTTGCTTCTCAAAGGCGGGAAAATGAAGACCCAGGTTACGCCCGATGTCCTAATAAAGTTGTTGTCAAAGCCCGATGTTCTGATTCTGCAAGTGCATGTTATTCAGGATAGTTTCATCCTATCATCACCCTGCCACCCCCACCAGATCACTCATGCTTTACATGCTTTAGCGTCAGCTAAATTGGACGTCACCTCCTCTAACAAGGGTCATGCATCACGCCCATCGGATCCCATTGGAACACACATGAGATGACGACTTGTTGTCATCCTTTGATCTTTCCTGTTTTTTGTTAATACACTGAATATTCAACACGTCAGTTCACATTAAGCTCTTTACGGACACAACATGTATGTGCTTAGTGCTCTCTCTCCAGGTGGTGTTTTGTTTGTGTTGAATCAAAGCCGTGTGCCGTATGTGTAAGCCACAGTCACATCATGTCGTAGATCATTTTGCAAAGTTGTTTTCTCAGCAGCCTCTCTGCAGCCACAGTATGCTAATGATAGTTTATTTATATTCTCTTTTGACCTCCTTCAGATGTTCAGCCAATTGGGCAGGAACACAGTGTGAGAGACCCGCCCCTAAAAGCAGCAGATCAGACAACATGAGCGGAGGTGAGGACTGGGAATGTCAAGAAGCCTTAACATGTCCTGTGTAAATACCTGCATGTGTCACTGGTTCACTGACCTTATTGCATTTCAGTGGAACGATAACTCGTACATCTGAACATCAACAGATTGGCATCGAACTACCGAACTCCTACCAACCTCTGCGCTTTGCATCATTTGAGCACAAAGGGCTCTGCTCAGCGGGGTTTCCTTGTTTGAATTAGAGGGGCTGTAGTCGCCAGCCCGTCAGGGTTCAGTAATATGACTCCTCTGTCGTCAACTTCAATTTAAGATTTAAAAAAGATATCTTCTGAAGTCGTGCACGTCAGTGTAAAATGTCTTACATTTCTAAATGTGCAGCCTGTCTGTGCTGGACGTATGTGAATGGAGTGAAATGTGCAAACAGCGAAGCCCTGTGAAGTGAAAACGCTGTTATTTAAAGTGGCTCTGTTCACGCCGCGGTCACTGCGTGAACTCATCTCAGCCCCTTTGCTGGTCGCTCATCACGTCCTCTCTCTGTTCCCCAGGAAGCATCGCTATCATTGTGCCTCTGGTCCTGCTGGTCATCCTGATTGTGATGGTCGTAGCAGGTGTTTATATCTGCCGCCGGAGGCAAAGGTACGTCGATAAAGAAATATGTAAGAAAAAGAAGCTTCTAAGCAGTAACATGAGAGCTCCAGCATCGCAGAGCTTTGAAGATGAATGGATGCTTTTGCTTTATGAGTGAAAAGTTTGCTTTCAGTAGATCTGAACGCTGAGCCTGTGGTAATAATCCATCGTTCATGGCTATCTAACAAAGTGATATGCTCCAAGTAGCATCGTGCAGCAGCACACTAACAGCATGTTGTGTGTCGCGTTAATGATGATGTGCTCTGCACGGCTCAGGGGCAAACGTGTGCAGAGGCAGCCCATGACCAACGGAGGGATAAACGTGGAAATTGGGAACCCGTCATACAACATGTATGAAGTGGACCACGACAACCACGCTGATGCAGGCAGCCTGCTGCGCCCAAACTTCACACTTGACCCTCATAAGGTGGGTGTGTGTGTGTGTGTGTCACGTGTGCTCAACAACACGTCATTCCTGTTTTAATAGGATGGAATTCAGTGTTTGACTTCGAGCTGAAACCAGATTGTTGCCAAGTCAAACGTGTGGAGTAAAAGTTACTGAGGAACTTTGAGTGGGGCTTAAACATGCAGCTGAATCTGTTCGTATGTTCTCACATACAAACGTCAGTGTAATTACATTTAGCTACAAACTCATTAAAGTGATTCATTTTCAGTTTTCATCTCATATTTGATTCAATGTAACTCTTGTTGGGCAGCGTCTGCAGGTCTCTGCTGCATTAAATACTGAAAGCTTAATCATTTTTGCACATATAAAACTTACTGCACGTGTTTTCCAACTAAATAAAGTTTTTACAACCTTAACAAATTTGTACCATTTGATCTCCTATAAGTTGAATTGACAGTACAGCAGATGCTGGCTCCTTTTTATCAGGATACTTAGAGGAGAAATCTTAATGGTCATCACTATATTATTTTATATACAGTTACATAGATTGTCTATGAAACACATGTGGCCCAGCTGTAAGAAGGTCGACCAGGAGTCTTCTGATATGAAACTGGTCTTACTGTCCAGCCTCCTACTCAGCGACTCTTCATCAACAACTTCAAGGTCCTCTGAGCTCTACCTCGATGTCTGCAGTGACAACACTGAGCCAGTTTTTTTATAGCCAGCTGAAAACTAGGAGTTATTAGTGTGTCGTGAAGCATTGTGCACTTTGAAGTGAAGTTGCAAAGAGCGAGAACAGACAGACAGAAACAGTTTGTGTAACAAACTAGTGACTGTTTCTTGGCTATTTTATTGTAAAATATCTGCATAATGTTGTTTTAATTTGCCATATGTGTACATCCCTTACTACCACATCATTGTTAATACTGCAGAGTTTTAAAAGCCATGAGAAAATCTGTTTAGACCTTGATTGATGCCAGTCCTTATCACACTAATTATTAGCCTTGATGCTGCAGCTATGTCGTCTTTAATTGAAGGGTAGAGAAAGGACAACAGCTCAAATGTGTCTTTCAGATTGGAAAATAACTCAGTGCTGTGTTCTCTGCATCTGGCCCGGCAGCTGCTGGGATGTGATATTTAGAATTGAGATGCATCCGGTGGAATTACATGAGGCTTTGCAGAGATTTTACAATCTCTCTGGCCTGGGCACAAAAATATACAGATGCCACGAACCTGGAGGACGTCTGTCTGTGTGGTGATTTATTCTCTCCACCCCACACGAACTCCCAGCATATCAAATGAATCCTAACACCTTCACAGATGCAGTTATGTAGCTCACCTGCTGCAAGTTCAAGCCTAATGCTGTTGCTTCTTAAGCTGCCAACTTTGACATCTGCTATTGTGAGTCCAGTCTGTGTTTTTAACCGAGACATGCTGGTGTGACTCTAAACCAGCCTCCATACGTCCAGCTCTCGTGGTACTTGCTAGTTTGTTTTTCCAGCGCAGTTTTAAAACCCGTATTTGGACTGTGAGAGTTCATCTGTATTTATATGGCACGGTGCTTGTTTTGTTGCAGGGCTGGTGTGTAAAATCCAGCGACCCTCACACCTTGGGCATGAATTCTGTGCCCAAGGAGGTAATCCCTGGACAGGTGAGTGTTACACATTTTATTTTTACTCTGAAGAAGAAAAAATATCCATTTTTACATAAATTCACTGTGAGGAAGCTTTGTGTGTTTTGTGTGGTTATATTTGAGTTACATTCTGCTATTTTAAAAACTGTGTAAAATTAAAATCATGCTAATGTTGACATCTGGTATATACTTGCTCCCTTTATCATTTTGTGACATCCTGTCCAAAAACCACCAAACTTTCCTTAAAGTTCCAATAATCAACTTTTTATTAACAAATGTTTCGCACGACAATTGGCACCAAGTTCAGTTCTGTTGCTCATTTTGCTAATATCTGTGGGACCGTGGAAAGTTTGCAAACTTTTTTGGTTGAGATGCAGCCGCCATCTGTTTCCAGCAAACCTCGTGTGATGGAACATCGGTTAAACAATCTGCTAACAGAGCGCAGATCCATCAAAATGGATTCAAATTGGATCAGAACTCAGCCAACAAGACAGAGGAAGTTGTACATGAATTTAAATTAGCCCAGGTTTCATTAAAGCCGATGTAAGTGATAGTTTGTATGAGGTGAATCTGACACGAAGACTTTCTTGATTCCACAACATCTATTAAAATGCAACCTCGAGACTCCTACTGTTGTAAAATATCATAAATTAACATTTGTACTTGGCATCTCTTCCCCTGCCTGTTTAGCCCATGAACTACTCCAATCCAGTGTATGCAAAGATCTACATCGACGGGCAAAACTGCCGGAAGCCAGTCATCAGTATCGATGAGAGGAGAGAGCTACTCCCAAAGAAACTCGAGGGGACAATTCATGAAACCGCCGCATAGCCTAACTTTACACTTTGTACTTCTTTTTTTACCACCGTGTATAATATGAAGGAGGAAACAAGATTTTTCTATTTCCTATGAGGCTCTTAGGTTTTACTGGTTTAGCATCAGCATAATGTCCTCGTCGCTGTGCTGAAGACTTTAATTTTCCACTTAGGGTTTGCTTTCTGTTTGTCAGAGATCCGTTACACAGCGCTGTCAGTATACTGTATGACACTGAAGTAAAGCTGCTGATTTGCAAAAACTTTATTAACACCTGAAGCCACACTTGTGCACAGTTGAAACCTTAAATGCAGTGCTAGAATTTGTACCCATACCTGTTTGTAGTTCTAGAGGGAAACAGTTTGGCTTTGTGGAGATGATGAGGGGAAGGGCCGGCTCATTTTATCTGGAAAAAAAAGTATGTATAGTAGAGAAGAGTAGCGTGGGTTTTTCTGTTTTTGTTATTTCATGTGACATATGGACCGGAGAGCTTCACAAACGACAAGCTTGATTCCTTTTATTTGCATCGCTGCACCTGACAGCTCTGCTCCGGCAGTCCCACTGGACACAATAACATCAACACAGTCGTTTCTCAGACATTATCTCCCGTCTTTCTCATTTCCACGGATTCCAATCTTCAGTCGCCTGTTTCAGCAGTAATATGACGTACAAACGTATCTGAGAGATATCGAAGCCCACCCTGAATGTTTTCCGATCAGATTCCCGGATCCCGTACTGTACGCTGAAAAGACAGAATATCATATTTTTCTAGGTCTCATATATCAACAAATGGATTAAAGATGGAGAGAAGAAAGATTTACCACAGCTACAACAACAGTTACTAAGAGTTATTATAAAACACGTCTGTTGCTTCAGAAAAGGAAGATGATAAATATAAGAAATTTTATAATTTTGTATTTGATTTGTATGTTGTTTGGCTGCTTGTATTTTGAAGAAATGTATTAAATGTAAGTAATTTTTATATAAAATGTAAATCGATATTGAATAAAGGGGGCTTATTTCCACTTCGTGTCTTTCTCTTGATCCTCCAAAATGATTGTTATACGATGTCGATGATAGTACGTGTGCACTTCTATTGTTCAACCAATGATCAAACTGTCAGTTGTTACACATGACTGCTGACCCGACAAGTCAATCAGCAGCGTGAGGTCTTTTACCTGCTGCGCAGAGGAAGGAGGCTGATGGGAGATTATTGCCCTGCCTGTGAGTACAGGAAGGCCGGCGCTATTCATTACCTGGATGTGGGGACGCGGTGTCGATGCCACCTGCTGAAGGATAATTCAGTCTCCTTTCACTTTACTTACAGCGGCTCTGTCTCCACGCATTTCACCTCCATTCTCACCATAGCAACCAGAGGAGGCAGCGGCACTCCTGCCCTTTCTCCATCTGCTGTGCCATCGGCGGGATCTGCCAGCACGCCCAGCTCACCGCGTTTTCATGACGGTACAAATAGATGCCGCGGTTTCCAGCTTCCCTAATTGGCCCGTGCGCTTTGTTTCGCTGAGACATCCGCTGTGAGAACAGAGGTTTCCATGCTTTGCTGAGAGCGTGCAACACACAGTCTCTCAAACACACTCGGCACCGCGGCGTGGAAATAGAGTAATGTGGCTGTGACTGGCCTTTTTCTGTGCTATAGAACATTTATCAATAGAGCTGCAATGATGAAGAACGTATTTCAAATGTTCAGCTTTTATGACTGCGGCATTTAGAAGGTCGAGGTCGTTCCCAAGGTCGAGCACGAACGACGCCACGTGACTGTATACGGGTCTTTGATTAAAGCACCAATAAGCCTGTAGCCCAGGAGCGTTGTTCTCACGGAGCAAGTTTTAATCTGTTCGACATAAATGAAACTTCTCAATGAACCCTCGTGTTGTTAAACGAAACTGTTTAAGGGTTCATTTTGTTTCTAATTTTGTTTCTAATCAAAAATGACTCATCAAACATACATTATCAGTATTATCATTGACTCCTGTGAACATTACAGTTCTTTAAACTTCTGTTTGTTATTTATGGGCCGCCTGTCTCACTAATCTGATCTTCTAAGCACTGAATTTGAGTTAAAAAGAAGCATCATTTCTATTTTGACTGTAAGAAATAACCCAATGAAACACACTGTGTGTCCTGTGTATCACAAACTACTACCATGAACATTTGCTTTGAAACCATTTCAAACATAAACACACAAAGTTGTGTTTCCAGTCAAAAATGACAGAATATGTTTTTATGGAGGAAATTAGTCGCACTTCCTTCTGACACAGCTCCTCACCAGAACCACAGGAGAGGAAGAAATTATCATCTTATGTCCCTTGAGACCTCTGAGACATATTCCACTTGGTTATTTTCAGGTGTCCCAATATACACCTGTATGTTCCAGGGACAACTAGTCCTGGTGTCGCATGTTGCCCATATCTTTAACTATATTTAGGCTCCTTGCTTAACTCCGCCAAGGACGGTCCCAAGCCCGGCTTTAAAAGGAGGAGGGTGGTCGCCAGAACCGATAAATCGGGGAAACTTGGCTTGAAAGCAATGGAATCCCAATGATCAGCTTTATCAACCAATGCTACCGCATCCGGGGCAGCTGATGCGCCAGCGCTGGGGACCCAGGGCGCTGGTGGGAAATGGACTACTGGCCATCAGTTCCATCGAGGATGATTTGAAGGCCCTTCAACTTGACCTTGAGCAGGCAAGAACCATTGCCATAGATCGAAAAGCATGGAAGATAATCGTTGGTCAAGCAAGAGAACCTGCGGCACCTACAGCAGCGTACTGGTTGCGCGGCCGACCACCGCCGCTGGTCGCCCGCTAAAGGACAAGAAGAAGGCTGCTTGCTTGACATATACTGTTTGTCCCCTAAAGCCACCAGGCACTCATTCACCATGGCGTTTGGATACGGACGAGTAGCTGGCGCTCTACACACTCGTCCCAAACTTCTCTGATTGCTGCCAGTTTGTCTTGTTGATGTCAGCCTGGGCTTGTATCACGGCTCTCAAAGTTAATCACCTGAGACGATGGCCTGGAAAACTTTCCAACTACACTCTCCATCCCATAAAGTGCTGGTAAATTCATTTCTGGATCTCTCGACTGCTCAAGATCAAATGTATGCTTCGAAGTCTTTCTGGGTTAACTTCCTTCAAACATTTTTTAGAATAGAAGAGAACAGAATTCAACTTGTCACTGCACATGTACAAGTACAAGGCAACGAAATGCAGTTTGCATCCATCCAGAAGTGCTTTAGCCATGATGCAGATATATTACAGAAATGGATCTGTTATAGGTATGAGGGTACAAAATATGGGTCTATTATGGTATGTTACAATGTACACGGTATGAAGGTATGTTATGAATATGCTATAACTATACTAAGTCTCTGTAAACCACAGAGATGGCTGTGTGGGAAACTCCCAGCAGTTTCTGAAATACTCAGGCATCAACAACCATGCCACTGTCAGTGTCACTTAAATTCTGTTTCTTCCTCATTCTGATGTTTGGCTTCGAGCTCAGGAGGCGGTCTTCACTGTGTCTACATGCCTACACGTGTTGGGTTACTGCCATGTGACTGGATGATTAGATATTTGCATTAAGAGTAGTTGAACAGGTGTACCTGATAATCTAATGAGTTTATGAGCACGTGAGATTACAGTGATGTTAGGGCTAACTCAGAAGGTTAAAGCATGCACCTCCTGTCATGACAATAAGACTTTATAGATTATATTTGATTTGTCTGCATCTGATCACACGATTAGTGTTTGCTGTTGTTGTTGTGTTCATTTTACAGGCTGTGATAACAGATAACCTGGCATTTTGGGAACTGCTTATTTTAAATGTACCAGAAGTGAAATCATTACATTATTTATCAGAAATTCATGCAATAGTTGAACTAATCCTGATGCTGCAATATGACTACAGACCACATGGAGCAGATGATACATGTCATATAAAAAGCATTTCACCCTTCGTGTTGAATCCTCCCATTTTCAGCTGTGCATGAATTGTCCTTGTATTGTATTTATATCAAGCACCTCCTGAAATATTCAAATAATGGTGATTACTAAATTAATAAATGTGCGGTAAAAGCCGTAAGGTGGACTGTAACTGGAAATTAATGCATAACATTTGGATGTGAATAATAACTCCAGCCATACGCTGTAAAAAGACTTTCAGCGTGTAATCTGGCTTATTACACTGGGGTGTCATAAAGACGAGGAGAGCATTCACCCAATGATCTCGCATATGCAAGGCTTCGGCTGATGAAAAGCTCCAACTCAATGAGCGACGCTGCTGGGCCTCTCACTCAGCCCTCGAAGTGCATTAAAACAGGAGAAAAACAGGAATTTGAAAGAAAGAAAGCCCTAAACCAAGAGATGCCTGGCACTCCCCTCCCTTCACCTTGCCTATTGATTTTTTGTCTCTTTTCCACTTAGCAAGCGTCACCATTCTCCTGCATAAACATCAGAAAAACCCAGAGGGCTCATCTCTCGGACAGAATCAATAACAGCAGGAGTCGTATTCACATTATAAACAACAAGTCCTGCATACTCATGCTACAGCCTGCACCACCAAAAGCTGCTTATTGCTCCACGTGCTGCAAGCAAGAGAGAGACTGAAACTGTAAGGTAACAAAACAAGGACGAGTGAGCTGCTGGAAACAGCTGAAAACTTCCATCTAACCTTTTAACAGCAGCTGCTTTCAGTTTGAACCGCTGACACTAACTTACAGAAGAAAAGATTCACAAGGGAGCACGACTGCATGTTCAGCTCAAGATTAGATAATACAGCACTGATATGAACGTGATCAATATGAAAATGAGAGTAAATAATAAGAGCGTTCATCTTGGTGCTGGAGGCTGTGGATGACATGTAGGTTTGGAGTCACAGCAAAGACATAAGATGACGGGTCTCCTCAGCAGGTGAGTTTGCTCGGCTGCTTTGCCATCCAAAGATCTCTGGTGCGTTCAGTAGCTCCCAAATATTCCCACGTTTTTCTACAGGCTGATTTTTTTGTTGTTGTTGGTCAACAAACTGTCGGATTTACACACACTAAAGACATCTCGAAGTGGAGGAATGTTCTGCATCCTCACAAAACCCGACTAATGACCGGATTAAGACGGAGGAAATGAGGCTGTATTGTAATCCCCTTGGTGAAAGCAGCAGTTTCAATAAGCCTGGCAAATAAATCTGTGGGAGGGTCCACTCTTTCCTTCGTAGCTTTTCTGACTATGTAACACTCCTGCTCCCGGTCCTTGATTATAGCAGCGTGTGGCACAAAGGGCCACATGCTGCACATTTTAATCCTGACACTGTGACACCTGTATTGGCTTTAAAACACTTCTAAAAACTTTTAAGATTTTCGGAGAACAGAAGAAAAGTGACAAAAGGTAAAGTGAACTTATAGCACTTCATTCATAAAGTGAAGAAAATTACTTTGGTAACATATAAAAAAAACCCTGATGGAAACTCTATTAACTTTGTATCCTTCTGCTCTAATCATGATACAAAAATGGAAACGTTAATAATTACATGGTTGCAGAGGAATGCTGTGTAACAGCTGGGTGGAGCTCCGAGCAGTGACGACAGGTGGACGATGAAAGAAAGAGAACAGAGATGCACCAAAACCATCACTTATACTTGTCAGGGGCGGAGCCTATCCCAGGTACCAGAGGCAGGGTACAGCCTGGATCTCCAGTGTAATGCAGCACTGAGCTGTTATATTTAACCTAAAGCAGAAAACGTTCTGAACCCTGAGCTCAGTATTTAATTTAGCCTGTAAGTGAGCCTGTTAGTCTTACTTAAGCCACATAAGGACAACATGTCCTGAGGGTGAGTAAGTGAGACCTGCTAAAATGCACAGTTCTCTTTTTTTTAACGTGCAAAAATAAATCTTTGGAACAAAAAAGTATCCCTGTTTGGCTTTTATTCATTTAATTTTACATTGAAAATGCTGTTTTTCACTGGCTGACATCCAGCAAAAACACTGATTCAAATGACTGTTCAATACAAAGCTGCTACTAAGTGTCCCGTCACTACTTCTGTTTCTGTAACATGCTGTCACTTTATTCATATAAGAAAAATTAAACTGAACTGAATTGACTGCAGCAAAAAGTCAGAAATGAAAGATAATGTGATCACATCTCTTCTCTGTTCCTGTTTGATCATAATTACATTATTACTTTGTGAGGCGTCTTAATACACACTGTGTGCCTCCATCTAAATGGCAGAAATGTTAATATGTATGTGTTACTTACAAAGGACCTTCGCTGGAGCCATTAGCCAAAGCAATGCCTTTGAAAAGGGCTTATTTCTCTCTATAGACCTCCTTTTAGATGTGCTGAATTAGAGGAGGAGGAGGTGGGTTATGTAGCAGAACAATTGTTCCCCACCTCTGCAATAGAGTCTGAGAAATGAAAGAGGGGGACTGGAACAGAGGTATTTGTTCTGATGCAGGCAGATATGCATGGTGGGAGGTAGCGTGCATTGAGTGGACACATCTACCCTATTGGTCACAGACTGACCGCTTCCATGGACCGTTGTGTGTGATGAATATATACAACAAACAAAGTGTACTCCTCTCTGCAAATGTATTCATGCAAGCAGGAAACAAACGATCATTTTAAGATTCCAGAAGCAGCTCAGGGCTCGCTGCCTTTATCACCGTCTGGCTGTCTGCGGCCTCATCACGATTCTTCTAAGGTGGCCTGAAGGAGGAGAGCATTTCAAGCATGTGAGTGATAATGACCAGCAGCCTGCCTCTCTGTGCAATAACTGGCAAGTCCTAGCTCTGTGCGGCTGGAGCAATAATCACCCTATTGGGTTAAGTCCACTTCATGTCAGTCGCACAAGGCCTTGCCAACTTACAGGAAGCAAAATCCTGCTGTCGTAGCAGATGTTGAGGAAATGATATGCTAGTTTCTTTTCTTCATGGGGACTGTGATATTTGAGCCTCACAGCATGGCAGAGAGCGCCAGAGCCTCTGACCTGTTCTGCTGTGTGAGGAATACGAGGTGACTGTGAGAGGAAGTTCACCTCAGCTTTGTGAACTGGCTGCACAAATGCCAGATAATTGTGATTCCTGCTCTTGGCTCCTCAGATTTATATCACTCAGTGCACGTCTCTGTCTCTGGAGTTGTGGGCTTAAGTGAACAGGGGAAACTCTGTATTCTGCCTCTGATCTTTGTGGATCTGTCAATGCCAATATAACCATTTTTATTTGAAAGCGCGGCGAGTTTAGAATTCTCTTTTGTTCCAGGTTGTTCATTTTGTAGCCTCCTGGATGTAGCTGTCATTGCTACAAGCTTAAAAGTGGTTTTCCTTTAATAAACTGGCTGCAGAAAGAACCGAGGAAATCAAAAACACCCGAAGAAGACAGCGAGAACCTTTTCGTCTACCAGACATGTTTAGCATTATCTCACAGTCACATCTGCTTTTCATCTGATAGCCAGTGGAGAAAAGCTGATGCAGTATCATGCATTATACCAGACCACCACTGGTTTGGATAATCTTGGCTGCTGCCAAGACTGTCTTTGATTATGACTTCACACAGCTGCGAGTGATTTTGGCTGTGGTTGTGCTTTATCTTTGTTTTATTATGGCTCTAAAATATCTGTTTGCTATGGAAGTGACACTCGCTCACTGACTTTGCATCATGCATGCAGGTAACACACCTGGTAGACGAGTCTCACAGGTTCAAACTGTAAGCTTCTGCAGCTGGACATATCCAGTCCACCACAGACCGAGCCATAGCAGCAGGAGATGTCCAAACAATGACTGGATATCCAGTCACCGCTTCACCAGTCACAGCAGGCAGAGCAGCTGCAGCTGTGCTCACACTCTGCAGTTGGATAATGTCAGAGATCAGCCTTTTAAAATGCATAACGAGGACTAAATGCGTCACGTAAAGTGTCACATCATCTCTCACTCTGCTAGACGCCGCAGTTTCACTTTACTTGCAGTGTGTTAGAACAGCAATGAACCAGCAGGACTGCAAAGCATACAGCAAGAAACAAATGTTGGTGGTGACGTGAACCACAGAACTGTTTTTGCTCTGTCAAAGGTTTAGTGTAAAAGTGTAACACACACAAATATGACCAAATGCATGATCACATATTATTGTCAGGGAGCTGGGTCTGTGAGACAGCATCTTGAGCTTATTTGGTATTTTTTGACTTCTTATGTTGGAGTAATGTTACGTTCTTTTGTTATTGAGTTGAGTTTTAGTCTGGTTCAGGGTTTCCCAACCACTGTACCGTGGCAGAAGTGAATAGGTGTGCTGTGGAAGATTATCTGGTTTCACCTGATTGGTACTCGTTGGACAGCTTGGACAGAACAATTACATTCTCTTGCACTAGGGGCAGTACGACTTCTTGCTCCAATGAAATATATTGCTAACTGCCAGTAAAACAGAAGAAGATGAAGAAGAAACTATATAGTCATGCTGTGAGTGAGACAATGCAGCACAAAAGAGCAATAGATAAATATATATTTTATAAGTAGTCAATCTGACCTGGGATCTGGAGAAAACGCTGACCCAGATGTGGGCCCGAGCAGGAGTAGTGGTCAGAAGAAAGCAGAAATGGTATACTGGGGAAACACCGAGCCAGTTCCACTGCACCTGGTGCGCGGGGAAAATGATCAACATGCTTTTTGTGACATGTTTGTTTGCCGTGTAATTCTTCTAATGTGAAATATGTGCTGAGGCTCCAAAAGGCTGGGAAACACTGGTCTAGTCTATGGCTGTGATGTCACGGAAGGTGGCCACGCCCCCTCCCGCCATGACAGTAGGCCAAAGAAAGCACACGGAAGCGTCAGCTATGGTTCGTACGTGCTGTGTTGTCGGTTGCAACGTTAGATCACACGATAGGGAAGGCAATACTGGACAATGGGCTCACTTTTCATCGTTTCCCCTCCTGGAGGCAACGGGAGGGATTTCATGTATCCGATATTACTAAACGAAGACGTCAGGCTTGGATTGCAGCGCTCACACGAGCGGATATCGACTTCTCTGCCATCCCCAATTTTTTGTTGGTTTGCTCGCAGCATTTTCTTTCCGGTGAGTTCTAAATAAATTGATGTCTCTTAACAGGCTTTTAGTGTTATTTTGAATGCGCTGAGGTCATAGATCATTAGATAAAACATCCTAATGTGTGATGCTGCAGAGCCACGTCAGTACGAGCCGATACAGAAGTGCGGAAGTGAGAGGCTTGTGAAACGGGACGCTCTGGCCTTCGTTGCGCTGCTCAGGTTGCCTAGCAACCATGATACTAACGTTTGATACAGCTTTGTGTGACAGAAAGAAGGAGACACAATGTTTTGTGCTGACATCACTTTGATTAGCTGAGTATCTGAGGCTGAGAGCACAGGACTGTAAACATGATTGTTGGGCTTCATTCCTGTGCTGAACAGTCATTTAAGATTAGCTAGTAAATAACAATTAGCTGATGTTGTTCATGAGACTAAAGTCATCTCACTGTGGTAATGGAAATATAATATGGACAATATTATATAAATATATATATATTACAGCAGTGAGCTTGAACTCTGGGTCAAAGATTCAAGTCGCAGTTATTTATATTTCCTGTCACCTTAGATCTTCACTCAAAGACAAGTATCTGTGACAGTGTGTATACAGATGTGTTATAAGAGACAAATATTGTTCTTTTAATATGTTGTCATTACTAAATTTGGCTCAATGCTTACATACATGTGTAAAAGCAAATGTAGGAGCTGTGGTAACTGTGTCTGATAGAATGAAGAGTAGACTGATATATGAAATATTCCTTTATTGGGTGAGAAAATCAGACCATGTCATAACTGCTGTAAGTCACACAGAATAGATATCAGAGCCTTAAACAGGCTGACGTCTGCTAAATGGGTCAAACTGGGCAGAAAGTCTACAAACACATAACATCCTTATAGAATATGATGTAACACTATAGATCAACTTAGCTCAGAATATATAAAGCATATAAACAGTTACAGCAATATGATGCAACAAACACAGCAGCTACTGATCCAAAATACTCAAAGCTTCATAGAACTGGAACCAACATTTATTTTAGCTCCATTCTGCTGCTGATACAGACTTTAGGTTTCTGAACATTTAACTTGTTGCTGCCTTTCATAGTGTGTAACTTGAAGGCCCTGAGTACTCTGAGTACTTTCTCCCACACTGGAAACACTGGGAGGATCACATTATTTGAACATTACCTAATAAGACTGATTCAGCACAGACAGTTCTGTTAAACTTTCCTAGCAGTCCTTCACAAACAGGGAACAGTCTGTCTATTCTCTCCATCTGTCAGCTGCTGCTGGCTCTTCCTCCTCCTCTTCCTCACACACTGCTGAGTTTGTCCTGGTGGATCATCAGGGGTGCAAAGCCTCACAGATGATGTGCAGCAGTGGGTCCCTCAGTCTGTCCTCACTCTGGACACTTGCAGTTGTCACACATGGAAATCAAATGTGTGATAAGCTGCAGGATTCAAACACAAGTGTAACTTATAAACACATGTTCATACTTTTATTCCACAATCAGAGAGAAAGAAACAGAGAGAGAGTGCAGGACAGACAGACAGGTGGCAGTCTCAGGTGTACACACTGCTACACAACAGCACCAGAGAAGCAGGATTTAGTGTTTGTGTTATTACGAGTGTAAACAAGAAGAGTTCCAGATGGTGCAGTGGACACATGTGTGACTGCTGTGATTAAAGCATCTTTCTTTCAGCTTAACGAGTGAACCGTCAGCTCGTTCAAACACACGTTAAAGTCCGTTTGGCTCGACACCACCGAACAGAGGCAGCAATATAACATAGCTAACATTAACAGTGCAGTGGATCCTGCTTGTGCCGTGATGTTCAGGACTGCAAACCGAGCAGCATCACTGACTTTCAGCCTGTTGTGTTTGTGGATATATGACTGACTTTAATTATCCATAAATCATCACATTCTCTGTCAGATTAAGGTCGACTATTGAACGGCGTATACTTTAAAGTAAAGGCTTTAAAACAAAGTTAGTACAAACGTCACTAATGTCACATGACTTTGCCGACATGTGGCCAACAGCAATGTTTTAATGTTCTTCATTATTAAACATTCGCACATAAATAAGTGACGTCATATTCAGTACTTACTTTTGACAGTTCACTCTTCGGCCGCTCCCTTCTGCTGTATTTTGTGGCAAAATTATCCACACCCACCGCCGCGCTATGAATTGTGGGATATATAGGACCACGAAGCGTGCACCGGACCACGCTTGATATTTGGGGAAATCGTCTTTTCCTGTTTGTCATGTAGGTTCCACTTGTGTCTCTCTCCCTCTCTTTGTCTCCCAGTTTTTGTCTCTCCATGTTTCCTGTTTTATTTTGAAAGTCTTGTTTCCATGTTAATTGTGTTTAGTTTTGCTTCCCCTGTGGCTTCATGTTCATTTGTGTCAGCTGTGTTTCCAGGTGTTTCCACTTCCCTCATCACCCTCCTGTGTATTTCAGTCCTCTGTCCCTCTCTGCTCAGTGTCAGTTTCAAGTCTTAGGGTTCTTCACTGTTCAGGTTCATATTCACATGATAGTAGGGCTGCACGATTTTGCATAAAATGAGAATCACGATTTTTGGCTTAGAATTGAGATCACGATTCTCTCACGATTCTCTTTTCCAGTATAAATATTTATTGCACTTATTAACTGCACATCAACTTCGTAACAGTTGAGACTGAACATAAAAACAATAAATAAACATAAAAACAACAAATGTCTCACGTTTTGTCGTTGCTGCAAAATGTTGTACTGCTTGAAATTCCGTCTCCACCGTTGCTCGACGCTGCGTGTACAGAGCAGGTAGTGCAACAGTAGAAAAATAGTTGCGGGACGGCACTGTGTAGCGTTTGTCTAGGGTGTTGATCATTTTCCTAAATCCCTCGTTTTGCACAGTGTTGATGGAGCCATATCTTTGGTCAGGTGATAAGTGATAGCCTCCGTAATTTCTTTGTGCCTGCGGGAGGTCGACGGGTATAGGGAAGCGTTGTATAAGGTTCCCGTTATTGATGTTTGGGTGGTTGACCGGGACGGATTTTCTCCTGTCACTTTCTCGTCATCCCTGACGTGCTCTCCGTTGTTTTTTTCCCTGCTAATTTTAGCATCACACGGCAGCTTCTGTATCACGTGGTATAAGGCTCCACCCTTGTCATTTGTTGAGCAGGAAGAGTGAGCGCTTGTTTTCATGCAGAGTACGTCCTGGATCAAAATGCGGTACAATCGTCGTCTTTTTTTTTTTTTTTTAAATCGTTGTCATTTGGAAATGAGATCGCACATAAGTATGAATCGAGATCGCGATTTTCTAACGATTAATCATGCAGCCCTACATGATAGTCTTCATGGTTAGTTTTAGGTGGTCCCAGTTTAGGTTTTAGTCTAGTTCGGCCTCCGCTTGCGTAGCCTTTGTTTGGTTTTTTTGCGTACAGCCTCAATAAGCAGCCCGCTGTTTGTTACGCTTTAGTTTTCACTCCTGTGTCTGCTTTTGGGTCCACACCTCAAACACACCTGCCCACCCAGCTGTGACAAATCCTTCAGTGATGGTATGTAAAAGTACGCTGGGATCAACATAAAGTATATTAATAGATATAGTAAGTTAGAGCACGTTAGAGATTCGTGACAGTATTTTGGATATACGCAAAAAGAAACACTCACATTGGTTTTATAATGAGTTCTTGAGTCATTAGACATAGACTGTTTTAATGACTTATGACAATAACATATTGCAAACTTATCAAAATGACCATTAGTCCCGTCAGTGGGACAGACCAAAACAGAGCAGAGTTAACTCATTCACTGCCAGCTATTGGCAGTGAATGAGTTAAACCCATTGACTCATTCACTGCCATTGACGGCTATAGACGTCAATGGCAGTGAATGAGTTAAAAACACACTGACAAACTGTCATATGTATCTAATTAAAACATGACACTGACCTTTCATTCGTTCAGACTCTCAGATACTGAGCTTCACCTAAACTACGCCCTTTGAAATGCTGATATGTTTGTTTTGACTTTTGCACAACTGAGAACTAGATTAGTCTTTACAAAACGAACCTAGTCAAAGAGCATCACTCCACATGGTCAGCGTGTTCACTCATCATCAGACTAACAGGTTAAATGTAACCGACCACACCCATGTTCATTCATCTGACTTATTCCTTTATTTAAAACAAACATACTCAAAGATAAAAAGTGTAAATATTTGATTTTGTGGTGTTAACAGGTCATCAGCAAAGGTGACCCCATCTATACCAGCACAGGTACTGGCAGGTGCTGGTCTGAACTATTCAGGTGATTCTTAGTAAAATGTCACAGTTTTTCCAGGAGTGGGTGTCGAGCAAACTCATCTCAAGGTCAGACTGTAACGATCAGAGAAAAGCTCCATAAAGGCGCCATTAGAAAACACTGAACAGGTGCTTGTTTGGAAAGGATGCACGGAAAGCCTCCACCAGTACCACCACTGGTAATAACAAAACAATAACCTCAAACCTGGACCGGATGCTGTAGATGACCACTGCACGGCAACACATCAGGTGAAGTCAGGTCTCACTAAAAGCTGCAGAAAAACAGTGATTGATATGATTAACATGTTTCATCAGTTGTTCTGATGGCACAAACAGGTTTATGACCGAAGAGACATTTTAGCCAGAAAACTAACATCTGTTGAAGGTCAAATGAGCATCTTCCCAGCAAGATGACTTTCTATTAGACTTTAACCTTTAATTACATTTAAATTTAACCTATAACTCTCTCGTTAATCATACTAAGAGCCGATTTACAGCTTCCACATCCATCCCTGTTAAAACTAACTCAATAATGACATCTACCCACTGCACAGGGAAAAGTAGGCTTACTGCAATTAATTTAGCAACTGTGACAACTAGGCCATATGGTAGCAAAGAGCCATCTGCATAAATGAAGTTTCATCATATTGCACATAACTTTTGTTAATGCCTAAAGAGCAGAAAACATGAATGAACTTGTGTTTTTTGAGTTTTGAGATTTTTAAAAAAGTATATTTCACAGTCAAATCTGTGATGTTGCAACAGATTCAGTTTCATTTAGCTTTATTTCACAACAACAGTCGCCTCAAGGCACTTTTATATTAACAGATTTAATCACTGCTAGCATAAACACACTTGTTTGTACACAGAGTTCAATTTTTCAATTCAATTCAGTTTTATTTACACAGCTTCAAATCACAAGAACGGTTGCTTTGCGGTGCTTTCTGTTGAAAGGTAAACCTACAATAACACAAAGAAAACAAACCCAACAATCGAATGACTGATGATTGAAAACAGGTCAACTTTGCATGTTCTCAAATCCTTCCACCCTTATTCACTGTGAGAAAGCTGCATCAGTGCAGATCAGATGATTCATTCTGGGCTGAACCAGGTCAAAAAGGGAAACTGTGACTCTCTCTTTAAACTGACTGAAGGACTGATGGTAACACAAGCAGTGGTGTTATAAACGAGCCCATTAACATGAGCACGTCTTCATAATTCTGAAATGCGAGCTAATAATCCAGACTTGTATTTTGAAACAGCAGAGACGTTTTAATTTATAACCCTTTGCAGAACTTGTAGATAAAACCGTACCTTTATGTTCTGCAGATAACAGACTGATTCAAACAGCTGTGGAAGATGTAATTACGGTTCCTTCACTTCTCTCGTGTAATAATGTTTCAAATGAGTCGTCCGCTAAAGGCTTTTAGCACCTTTGTGCTGTAAAAATGGTCCCTGCTTCTTGGCCTTCTATTGAAAACGCTGTGACCGGTTGATGCACATCATCAGTCCTTCTACTTTATCACTGCGTGCGTTCATTTGTCAACAGAAAATTGCTCTGTCCATTTTCTGCACCGCGCTCATGCTGTTGAACAGTGCAGCACAACCACCGGCTTCAGATTAAAACAGCCTCATCTGCACAGCATCAAAAGAAGAGCGGGCTGGTCCGACAGGAAACAGAAAAGCCGTCAGATCCTGAGTGGACACGTTTTAGAAACGAGCTTTGCTGCAGTGGGTAAAAATAAACTTTGCAGCATCACAGCTAAACTCTTTAGCATCTTACAACAAATTTACATTTCTGTTGCTGTGCTCCTGGGAGCAAAGTCATTCTTAACAAAAGAGCTCAAAGACAAAAGATTTTCAGCAAGTACCAGAATAGAAACCAACAAACAACAAGTTTCTGGGACAAAATGACTCAGCAACAGCCAAACTGTGATATAGCTCCCGTGGTGAGAACAAAACAGATGTAACAGTAACCGCCATCACTGTGAATACATTCAATGAAGCTCTGGAGGTCGCGTAACAGAGCTAAACAGTAGGGGTGCAACGATATTCGTATCGATATTGAACCGTTCGATACAGTGCTTTCGGTTCGGTACGCATATGTATCGAACAATACAACATTTGTAATTTATTTTATCAACTTTCCTTCTGACGATGCTGTCTGTGTTGAGCGCTCAGTGAATCTGCATTCGACTACTCCGCCTAGGCTCGACAGTGCAGCCTAGGCGGAGTAGTCGAATGCAGATTCACTGAGCGCTCAACACAGACAGCATCGTCAGAAGGAAGAGCGCAGGGCAAGCTAGCGAGACAGAAGTTAAGCTCTCCTTGCAACATGGACCTCCCCCACCCTCATTCAGATCTGGCGTTTGGAATTATTTTGGTTTTCATGTGACGTATGACCCTGAAGGTAAGCGCGTCATGGACTAAAGTAAAACAGTATGTTGGATGTGCCATGCAATGCTCAATTACATTGGTGTGAACTAGTGTGTTAGCGCAGTTAGCTCGTTAACGTGTTGGCCGTCTAGCCCCATGCACGGAGCGATCGGCGGTAGCTCGTTAACGGAGATTTGCCGTGTTGTGGCGTTAAGGTCATTTCAACGAGATTAACCTGAAAGCACTAGTGGGAACACAACGAATATGACTGCACATTTACACCGACATCATCCTAGTGCAAAGACAAAAACAACAAGCATGCTACTAACTTTAGCCGAGTCATTTAGACAGCTGTTAGCACAGGATTCTCCTTATGCTGCTGAGAATATAGCCCAGAAGAAGCGGATAGTATAGCTTTTATTTTGGAAAGAGCCATTTCTCTGTAATAAACTCTCTTTTCCAAAGATGAGTGATTCCTCAATCAGATACAGGGCTCGCAATATCGCTAGCCCGACGTCCCGGAGCTAGCGATTTTTTTCAGTCGGGCTACCAAAATCTATCTCTTCCCTGCCCGTCGGGCTATTGTAGGAAAAATATATGTCAATGCTTTTGCATTCTTTCAGAAATGTAGCTGGGTAATTATGTCATTGGGTGAGCCACTGTCAATATGTGACATATTGAAGTCGTGTTTGAATTTGCGCTTGTTTTTTTGCTTTCACTTTGCAATCGTGCGAACTGTGTATAGAGAGCGACAGCACTGATCTGTGAGTGATGATAATTTGTGCACCAATTCCTCTGACATCGTCTTATTAATCGTTAGCTTACTATGCAAACATGACAAGTGAAATCTCCCGCAGCTTAAACATGTGAGAGGTTGATCGCGCAGAGAATCGCTGAGCTTATGTGAGTGCTGCAGGATATATATTTCACTACGATGACCTGGATGATTGAGAACCTTCACAGACAGATATATATTTTAGTTCTGCTGAGCCAAATAAGACAGGTCAGGGTGAAGAAGTGACAGCCAAAGAAAAGCTTACCACAAAACGGAGAAGTTATGACAAATCAGACTATAAGGCAAAAAGAAAGTGCAGCTTTATGGTTTCATGGACAAAAGAATTTCTGTGGCTGCAATATGACGAGCTAAATAACCAGGGCTGCACATAAGTGGTCCACAGGTGCGCATTCGCTGTCAAAATAAAAAACACGCACAAGGGTTAGGGTTAAATTTAAAAACTGTACTTTTGAGTTAAAATATATATTTATAATTTTAATAAATGACAAATAAAAAATGCATGAACATTTTTTTTGTATCGAAAAAATATCGAACCGTGACACCAAAGTATCGAACCGAACCGTGAATTTTGTGTATCGTTGCACCCCTACTAAACAGTCGTATCGGTGCATCAGTGCTTCCTTTCCTCACACTTACTAAATATAATAAGCACATTTTATCAGTGGAGATGGTCTCTGGGAGTTTTATGCCTTTTAGCAGCTGCTGTATGCACAAAGAGCACGCAGCACCCTCAGCTGAACATAACAGATTATGAGGCATGTTTGGCTGAAGAAAGCCGCTGGTTCAGGGTTATTTGCTTGAGGATGAGTATTGTACAAGTCGCAGAGTCAAAGATTCATCAGGAGGATAGTGTAGTAAAATTCTTCAACGCTGGATCACTTGGCTAATGAGTCTGCTGGGATTTCCAGCTGCCTTCGCTAAACCATACCATGTTTTTCTAAAACCATTAAGACTACAGCAGAACGTGGCCGTCAAAGTGTTTAAAAGCCAGACAGGTGGTCCACTGAGAGGGAGAGTATTAAATCCATACTCGGCACTAGAAAAAACACAGTTGTATGAAGGTGGTCCAACTTTGCTGACATCTACTGGAGTGGTGCCCACAAGGTCAATCATTTCTCTGTGCTCCAGCTCTTTGTGTCGTGACTCCTTTTACATTTGTTCACAATCAAACACACTTACTGTCTTTAATCATCCTCTCACATAAAGCAGAGAAACTGGAAGGATCTGCGATGTACAAAGAACATGCCTTTCATTGATTATCTGCAGCACTCAAACAAAAAGTAGTTTCCAGTGTTAAAAGCTTCATGCTGTGTCTCAACTCGGGGGCCACATCCTTCGGAGGCTGCATTTGTAGGCTGATTACATCACAGTGATGCAACGAAGGCTGTCCAGATAAGTAGACTCCAGCCAAAGCGTCCTCCTTTTCCCCAGATTTGAAGGATGGGTCGGGTGTATCCTTCGTGGTCCACCATATCCCAGATTGCATAGTGCGGCTCAGCCAGTTCCAGTTTTCAACAATGGCAGCAGCTACATAGTTTTAATATTACTCTTTCTGGGTCACCAAATACATTTTAAGTTATTTTCAGGCGAGCGTGTAGCTGTGCAAACTTCAAATATCTGCTCGAGTTATCAAGACATCACGTATTTGCAAAAGTGCTTCGATGTTTTCGGAGGCGTCTGTTACCCACCAGCTGATAGCCAGCCGGGAGCTCGAGGTTCACTAGTGTTTGTCGGCTGGAGTCGATGAAGTTGGACAGCCTTTGTGGCGTCGCTGTGACGTAATCAGCCTACAAATGCGGCCTCCGAAGGATGCGGCCCCTTCACTGGGACACAGCTACAGCCTGTGTTTGGCTAAACAATCGCTCACACTGGACGTCGTTTCCACTGCTGTCTCCAGCAGGTCACTGAATTTGTAACGAGACTCATCTTTCTTTCATGATCGGTACGGCTGACGCAACATTTCCAACTAACCAGCGGACAGACAGAGATCCAGTAATTGTGTTTCAGAGTATTTATCACTGTAATGCAAATATTCCACTAAAGGAAAACTTTGAAATGCAGACTGCAGTGTGATAGAAACACTTAGGAAATGTGTTTATGTGATTTAGAAAGCAAACCTCAGCCGTATCAAAGCTGCTCTGTGCTGAAGGCGCACAGCGCTGAGGAAAGCATGAGCTCTTCTTTTATTGTGATTTGATTTTGCTGTGAGAGGAGGAGCACGTGGGGAAAAGACCAAAACAGAGGCTGAAATAAAAACGAGCTCTGCTGTATTCTGTCCTTTGCTGTGGCAGGACGCCTATTATAAATGTAGCTGTCTATTATCAGTTTTATGTACCGCTGTCGCTCTTTTCACATTCTGTGTACAATGGAAATGAATTTTTTGGCCTTCATAGTAAAGGAAAATTGATAGAGCTGCTGCTTTTAAAGGAAATTGCAGATTTTCAAAATGTGGTAACCATTATTGAGACGTGGTAAAAGGCTTTCTTTTTAAACTGGGTCCTTTGGGCTGCACTTTTGGAACTGCCTATTATTAAGAAAACATGTAAGTGGTGGACTATAAAAAAAGACAACTTCTTCTCACATGCAGGATTTATATTTGAGTTTTATCTTCCAACCTACAGGTTAGTCTGACTTCAGTAGATCCTTCAGGTTCTGAAAGAGATGCCGTAAGGTGCAGGCAGGCGTGCTCTGCTGGTGCTGTGGGATGGATGGAGCTGAAGGTGACTGCAGATGTCTTTGAGGTCCACACCAAGAAAAAAGCAATGGAAACATTTTTGGTTGCATTTCTTATTGACTTGGGTGAGTAATAACCACAATCAAGATTTTGTTTTCAATAGAAACGGTTGAGATGTCATAACCCTGTATTATCAACTGTATTATCTACAAGTACAGTAGATAATACAGTTGAAAAAATCAAATAAAGGCCAAATTATAATTAAATGAATAACAAAAACTATCCAGGACATTTGATGCAGTTTATTTCTAGTAGCCAGTGAACAGCCGAGCTGAGGTCCAGGGTGAAACCAAGCCTAACCTTTCACCTGTGACATTCACAACACACGTTATGTTTGCTTAACCCAAACCTAGCAGAGCAGTTTTGGTCCCTAAACGTAACGACGAACAAAGAAAAATGAAATGTCAAAAACAGGAGTTTGTTAGGCCAAACAGTGCTGAGGTTATTATGGAGATGTTTGATGATTCAGTTGATCCACCAGTTTAATAAACACTTCATATATACATATGCATAACTATGAAAGGAAACGTATGTTATGTGTCCCAGTTAATAAGATGGGAAATCTTGGGCAAATATCAGAAATGACTCTTGATTCTGATTACAGGTAAAAACGACTTACTCATTCTGACGTTGGTGCATCACTACAAAGTAAAAGCAGCAGCTGGTATTGAAACAACCATCCTTGGTCGTTATGTAGATTTCTCTCAGTTGCTGATATCGATGCTCAGAATAATGTGTTAACGAGAGAATTTCAATTTGACTCATTAAACAGCACTTCAATCTAAAAGCTTTGATTCGGTTCATTAGAAGTTTCAGTTGTGGGTGAAGAATTATTTCTGCTACGATTCATGTTCAACTCATGTCCTGTTTTAGTTGGAGGAACTTTCTCTCTGAACTTTCTGGCCTCTTGCACAACAAACAGCATCACACTGAGTTTGTCTCTATTTTCCATATTCTAGACTTTTTGTTAGCAAAAGGCAGAAAGAGGCTCAACACAGATTTACTTTGTGACGCTCAGTTTACTGATTCCAGGAGCAAATAAATGACTTTGATGTGGTTACTGTTTCCAATGATCACAACTAACTGATCTGATTTAGAGGATTGAAGCTAACTTGTTGTTTCCTTTGTTTCTAAATGACTGTGAAACTTCGACTTGTCATGCTGCACACCGAGTTTCAGTCTGGAGAACATACTATTTTCCAGTGTTTCTGCTGTGAAATGGCCCGGGGCACAAACTATTTCTGAAGTATTTCACAAATGGAGGTCGCGTTTAAAAACCTTCTTTGGACAGAAAGGATTTTTTAATACTGCTTAAAACTATTAAATCATTTCACATTTAGGATATCTTTAAAAATTACACTGAAATTTTAAAGCAACACATTTTAATCTGTGTGGTTATGTTATGGTAGGTTTACTTATGAGTGATAATGTCACGGGTTGAGATTAAGGACTGGACGTCCACAGTCCAGTAAGTCCATTAGAGCACTATGGACTGCTCCCGGTTCTCCACTGTTACGGCTCGGTGCGTCTGGGCATATTTTTGAGTTTACTGTCCCATCAGAGAGACGATTCACAGCAAACACGACCAACGTTAAAACTGTTTGCAAAGATACAAAGTTACGAATTCAAACATTCAGTGTTTGTTACATTAAAATAATGAAATTATTATTTTCAGAAGCTTTTTTTGCTGCTCGTCTCCTTCCAGCCTGAAAACGAGCTCAGAGCTGGTCAGAAATAACACAGTAACTGTGCTTCAGGGTTGTGACTCGTCAACTTTCTGTGGAACAATTACTGCAATATTATTTACAATGATTGTGTTGCTATAGTGACACAGCACCACCTAAAAACTTACATCTATAACTAACTACACATTTCAGGCTTGAATCATCATCTCTTCTGTTCTGTCCTCACTTTATTATTAACATGTTTATAGACCTTCAAAGTTGATGCAGATTCCTGTGACATGTTACAGGATGGAAATGTTTCTGAAAACATTTTTAGATGCATGTGAGAAACTGTGT
The DNA here is from genome assembly GCF_057382185.1 of Mchenga conophoros. NCBI lineage: Eukaryota > Metazoa > Chordata > Actinopteri > Cichliformes > Cichlidae > Mchenga > Mchenga conophoros. The sequence goes on from NC_140541.1 coordinate 38,277,024, forward strand.
GTTTGTCACTTCAGTGGAAACCTCAGAATATTTCCAACAACCAAACTCAGTTAATTTTTAAGTGATTGGCTTTCTGATGATTTTAATTTTATTAGTAAATCTCAACAAACGAACGGCAACAACGAACTGATTGCAGCGTTTGATTAAAGAAACTGATTTTTGTTTGTGCTGATGTCGCAGAGAAATAATCACGTGAAGTGGCGATTCATCTAATGTTACGAGTGGAAAACAACCAATTTATTTATGCTGACGTTCATATTTAATTAAGCACGTTTAAAGTCGTGTGGTTAATTTTTAAACACAAATCGTCACCATAGTCATGAAATATCATGCTAGCTGTAACGTGCAGTATGTAGATGCTCCGTGTGCTGTTTGCTGTGTAGAACTCAGAGTTAAACTCTGTAATCCATCTTCATAAATGTGCGTATGCAACTCCTCTGATTTAAAATAAATAAATAAATAAATCTTTCACATCTACAAAACTTCCCTCAGAGTCGATGTGCACATTTCAAGGTTTGGAGCAACGTTTGATGTTTGACTCCTTCATTCACTGGTTTGCATTGCTAACAGCCTGTGAAAGCTGCTGTGGGTCTCCAGCATTGTAAAGTTGGAGAAAATGACCTCTGCTGATATGAGCAGAGGTTACTACAAATTTACATTAGAAAGCTTATCTTAGAAACTGAGGGCGTCGAGTTCAAAAGAAGTGGGTGTTTGTTGCTGCAGCTTCATTAAAGTGCAGCCCGTCAGCAGAGCCTCTGCAAACTTTACCAAAAAGCCCAAAATGACAAAAACATGGTACTGTACTAGGAAACGCTGCTGTTGGGAACATTATGGAAAATCCTGACTTATATTAGGGGTTAAAGGTCAGGACGTTCTGACATCTGCCTGTTTGATTGGTTTCCTGACTGATTCGGTCTAAAGTGCCGTTTTATCACAACCAGAACACGTTGTAACCTGAAATAAATCGATGATGGTTAGGAAGGTTTTCTGTTTGCTTCTGCTGTTATTGTGAATATTACACCAAGAAGGAAGGAGAGCGTTGTCCTTTCTGTATTTAGTTGAGCGCTGCTGAATTCTTCAATATCAAACTGAAGAAAAACTGGGATTGATTCGATTTTATAAAATGTGAGCAGAAGTAACAGTGTTCCAGATTCTGTGTCAGTTTGCGTGAGGCCGGTGGAATCACTGTGATGAAGATGGAATGCAGATTAACATCACGCCGCACATATCGAATGGGAGCAGACAACTGTAATCTCATTACCATATCAGCTTCGGGGTGTAGTACCTGTGGAGACAGAAATTAAAATGAGATTGCTGTTGGAATCGTGCATCAACATCACAGCAGGACTTTTTGGCGCTGACACTTTGCATATTCCTCCACAGGTGACCAAACAAGACATGCCTCATGTCGTGTTTGAAAGGAGAACTTGAGCAGAAAGCGTTGGGCTGGTGACATTTTAAAATCTGCACTCTGACGCACTCTCGATGCCTACTTGGCACTGTCACAGTCCCGAACAAGCACAGGCTCACAGCTCGTACCGTCAGCGTCGCAGGCAGGATCGAGCACGTGTAATGTTAAGATATGACGTGTTAACAGAGAGACAGCGTTGTCGAAACAGATCATCATTATATTATCAGAAGCATCCTTACAGTAGCCTCTCCCAGATGGGCTGGAAGCCTTTTCCATGTCATGCCTTTATGCAATCACTCAAGCTGCTGCTGTTTGTTGCCAGGAGTGTTGTGTGCAGATCCTGAGGATCAGTATCCTGCTCTCCTGATAACTGCGCTACAAGATGTACGCACTATGCACTAGTCAAAATCTGAGCGTGTGAAAAACGCAGTTTTCCTGCTGGTGAATACGTCTGCTCAGACATTTATTTTGATGAACTGCACGGACGGTGATGAATGTATTTGTCCCTTTTATGTGATGGCAGCTTTGACTCTTTGTGCTGTGATGACCAGGTGGCAAATTCAGAGGCTTTGAGCCAAGAACTGCATTTTCTCCAAGGGACACTCCAGCTTGACCCGGCTTCCAGGAGGAAATTAACACGTATGCAGGCTGTTACAAAAACGGTTTGGGGGGGGGGGTATTCATGCTGATTTCATTGAGGTTCAGCATTATTGACTTGGCCAGTTTGACTGGCAGGTGTGCAGATTAGAGGCAGCTGTAACCAGGATCTGTCTGGCAGGCTTCACCTCCACTAGTTCAAGTTACACAATTAATATTAATGTAATAATCATAACTTTATGGTGGGAAAGAAGAACTCCTTTTTTAACAGGAAGAAATCTCCAGCAGAACCAGGCTCAGGAAGGGGCGGGGCCATCTCAACACCCGTGTTGGGGGTTGAAAAGAAGAAAGATAAAAGAAGAGGGCACGGAGAGACAGGACTGAGTGAGAGAGGAGGAAAACTGAATGACAAGCTGCAGCGGTGTTTAAACGTGTGGAGAGAAAAGAGGTGAGAGGAGAAGAAGTGATCAGGTGGTTCAGGGTCACCTGATCACAGGAAACCCACAGGAGAGGGTGTGACAGCCGAAGCTCCGCCTCCAGTTCTTCTCCTGAAAGCTTTAGGAACCACAGGTCGACCTGCAGCCTGAGAGTGAAACGCTCTGTCAGGATAACAAGGTTAAAGGAGATCTTTGTAATATGATGGGACCATGTGAGACCCTGTAAGTGAGGAGAAGGATTTTAAATCAACTTCTGGATTTAACAGAAACTAACGTGGGAGAAATGATTCCTTTTCCTAGTCCCTGTCAGTCCTCTCGTGGCACTATTTTGGATCAACTGAAGGCTTTTTAGGGAAATTTTAGAACCTGATAATAATGAATTACAGTCGTCCAGCCTGGAAGTAATAAATGCATGAACCAGCTTTTCAGCATCACTCTGAAATAGGATATTTCTAATTTTAGAGATGTTGCAGCGATGAAAGGAAGCAGTCCTACATATCAATAAGCGCATTAAAGAACATATCCTGATCAGAAATGACTATAACAGTGTATCTGCACACCATAATAATGTCACGTCTGGTTGGACACCATGTTCCTACGATTTAGAGGGCCAAACATGATCCAAGCTTTATCTGAAGCAGGAAGTAGAGAATCACAGAAATCCAGGCCTTTATATCTTTAAGACATAATTGTAGTTTAACTAATAGATAATTAGGTAGCATCTGCATAGCATTTCAAATGCATTCAGTGGGTTCTTACAGTATTGTCTAAGGGAAGCATGTAGACGTTCCTAGCACAGAACCCTGTGGAACTCCTTAGTGTGTGAAGAGCACTTCCTCTTTACATGAACAAACTGTCTGTTAGATTCAAACCATTGGATCATTTATTTCCTTTAATACCAATAAAGTATTCTAATCACTGTAGTAAAATACCGTGATCAGTGTTACTGAACGGTGCAGTAAAGTCCAACAGGACGAGCACAGAGACGAGTCCACTGACAGAGGACATAAGATAATTCTTATCTATGACTTAAACTCTTCAAATAAACATTCCTCGAGTCATCAGTGAGCTCTGTGAAAACTGATTTTTCAAGAATTGTAGAAACAGGAGGAAAGTTGGAGATTAGTGCATAATTAGCTAACAGAGCTGGATCACATACTTTTTAAGTAGTGGTTTAATTACTGCCAGCTTGAAAGCCTGTGATCCAATAGAGATAAATTATTATCTCAAGAATGATTGAAGTTTGTAAAGATCGATAGGCTAAACAGAGTCTGAATATCAGCTCTTATAAAAGCTGATTAATGAATAAATATGTTTCCTCTAAAGGTTAAAAAATTATTTTAGAAGAAATTCCTGAATGAATAGTTGTTCAACACAGCTGCGACGCTGACCTGGAGACGACGCAGATAACAAACCTGTTTCTGTTTAGTAACATGTCCAACCGCAGCTTTACAGACGGCTCTGCTTTGTTACAGCAACAAACTGTTTTTTCATGCCAAATGAAAACATTTGAAATAACTACAAGGCCACTGTCTGCTTTAAGGTGTGCAGTTATAGCAGAGAGTCAGTCCTCTGAGTATCTACAGTCATGTGCAGGGAGGGTGTAAAAGTACTCAAAAGGTAATCGACGTCTGAGTAATGTTTAGGTAGCTGCTCCACGCTGTGTTGGCGTGTGGCACGCACCATGACGGCAACGATGGAAACATTCGAGTTTACTGAAATAATTTCACCTGTGTGATGTAATCCACCACTGTTAAGAAATGATCAGACAAACGAGGGTTTCCTAAAAACCACTGTTCAATGAGTGAGTGGGCTCTCTGACGTTCTGAGAGAAGCCAGTTAAGTCCGATCATAGATTTGAAGCAGATTTTCTACACACGTTAAAATCACTCATTAAAAGTATTTCATCTGAGCTGAGCACTAAATTAGATAAAGTGTAAGAAGTCGTACAGAAACTTGGAATAATGGACGAGGACGATAAAAACAAATAAAGCTGTTTTTTGTGTTTACTAAGACTGCTGACCCTGAAACATGGCAGCTGGAGAAAACCTGCACCCACCAGGTTCAGGTTCATAAGTCATGAGGGCGTTCTAGTTACCGCAGACATTGCTGAGCTTAACCTTCCTACTTTGTTGTCATTAAGCAGTTTAAACTAACTTTTTCCTTTTTACATGGCAGCGTGTTGGTCCGACGCACAGCACGTTTGGAGATATACTTGTTGTAGCTGTTTACTGCCACCAGGGGGCAGTCTCAAAATCCTTTTTTTAAAATTACTGATATTTTTCATGCTTCTCCCTCGTCATGATCAACTCTGCCGTAACAATCGTTTTTCAACGCGTCGTTATTTGACCTACACATGTGCCATCCCTTCTCTCTGCTTACATACCTATGCAAATGGGCATGAGCGGGGTTAGAAGAGTCCTGCCTGGGCAAACATCTGCTGACGTGTAAGGAGACTCTGCAGCTTCGAAACAAGAGCGCTCTTCCACAATTTGTTTTCATGGATTGGAGGCAACGTGAACAGCGATGCAGCATCAGTCATGCTAGCACCAGCTGAGGGACGGTGGCATCCTCCTGCACTGTTTGCTGACTCAAACACTCATTTGGAGAGTTTGTTCTTAATGTGACCATGTACAAAGCTTCCATCTCTCACCTCTATAGTTCATCAAATTTCGCAAGCAAAGAACATGACTGGGACATGTTCAGAAACAGCTCCGACGATGACGTCAACGTGTTTACGGAAGCGGTTGTGGGATTCATCGGGAAACTAGCGGATGATACCGTGGAGACAAAGACTATCACAACGTTTCCCAACCAGAAGCCGTGGGTGGATAAAACCATCCGCGACGCTCTGAGATCCCGCACCGCTGCCTACAACACGGGACTCATGACGGGGGACATGGACCCGTACAAAGCCGCGTCATATAACGTGCGGAGGGCGGTGGAAGAGGCGAAGCAGCGCTACGGGAGGAAACTAGAGTCACAACTCCAACAGAGTGACTCTAGGAGCCTGTGGCGGGGACTAAGGACAATAACGGACTATAAAGCACCAACAACCGGTATGACGAACGCGGCCGTGACTCTGGCAGACGAGCTGAACACTTTCTATGCTCGCTTCGAGGCTGCAGCTAAGGTCTCCAACAATGCTAGTGTTAGCGGCGCTAACGGCTGCAGACAGGAAGATACTGCCAGCACCGGAAACGTGCTCGTCATCTCCGAGCATGAAGTAAGGAGAGCCTTCAAGAGAGTGAACACCAGGAAAGCAGCAGGACCAGACGGCATCCCAGGTCGTATCCTCAGAGACTGCGCATACCAGCTAGCTCCTGTGTTCACTGAGATATTCAACATCTCTTTATCTCAGTCGGTGATCCCCACATGCTTCAAAGAGTCCATCATTGTTCCTGTCCCGAAGAAACCCCACCCTGCTTCTCTCAATGACTATCGCCCTGTAGCCCTCACCTCAGTAGTGATGAAGTGCTTTGAACGCCTGGTCAGAGACTTCATCATTTCTTCACTACCAGACACACTGGACCCACTACAGTTCGCTTACCGTCCAAATCGTTCCACAGACGATGCCATCTCTCATCTCCTCCACACATCACTCACTCACTTGGACACTAGAAGGGGGAATTATGTTAAAATGCTCTTCATAGACTACAGCTCTGCATTTAACACCATAATTCCCTCCACACTCACCACCAAGCTGGAGCATCTGGGACTCAGCTCATCTATGTGTCAGTGGATCTCCAACTTCCTAACTGGCAGACCACAGGCAGTAAGGATGGGCGGACATGTCTCAGCCTCCACCACTCTCAGCACTGGAGCCCCCCAGGGGTGTGTTCTGAGCCCCCTGCTGTACTCTTTGTACACATATGACTGCGTGGCCACTACCAGCTCCACCACCATCATCAAGTTTGCTGACGACACCGTCGTGGTGGGCCTGATCTCTGATAACAACGAGACGGCCTACCTGAAGGAGATTAGGAATCTGGAGAACTGGTGCCAGAGGAACAACCTCCTTCTAAACGTCAGTAAGACAAAGGAGCTGATAGTGGACTTCAGCACTAAGCAGGAGAGGAACTACCAGACCCCCGTCATCAACGAGTGCCCAGTGGAGAGAGTGGACAGCTTCAAATACCTCGGAGTTCACATCACGCAGGACCTGTCATGGTCCTGTCACATCAACACCGTGGTGAAAAAGGCCCGACAGCGTCTCTACCACCTCAGACGCTTGAGAGACTTCCAACTGCCCTCCAAGGTGCTCAGGAACTTTTACTCGTGCACCATAGAGAGCATCCTGGCGGGAAACATCTTAACCTGGTTCGGGAACAGCACCATGCAGGACAGACGAGCTCTACAGAGGGTTGTGCGGTCAGCTGAGCGCACCATCCGCTCCGAGCTCCCTGACCTGCACTCAATCTACATCAGGCGGTGCTGGACCAAGGCCAGGAAGATGGTGAAGGACCTCAGCCATCCCAACAACAGACTGTTCTCTCTGCTGAGGTCAGGAAAGCGATTCCGCTCCCTGAAGACCAACACAGAGAGACTGAGGAGGAGCTTCTTCCCGCAGGCGATACGGTCTCTCAATCACACCACCACACAGTACTGACCCACACATATGGTTCTTACACACACACTGGACTTTCTGGACTTTGGTTTTGCACAACACTGGTCACTATATTCTTCATTTCCGGTTAATACTTGTACAGCTGCTGTTATTGTGTGTGTGTATATATATATTTATTTATATTTCTTTATACATTCTTATATAGTTCTATATTGTGTATTTTGTTGTACAGTTATTTTATTTTCAACTTTAATTTATATATTTTATCTTATTCTTCCCAGTTAAATTTACCCTTCATTCTAATTTGTGTTGTACAGTTATTTCATTTTTAACCTTAATTTATATTTTATTCCTTCATAGTTAAATTTACCCTTTTTAATTTTTCATATTTATTTCCTATCTTATTCATAGCCTTTTCCTTTTTTGTTTTCTTTAGGTCACGAGCAGTTGTCCAAGCATTTCACTGCATATCGTACTGTGTATGACTGTGTACGTGACAAATAAAATTTGAATTTGAATTTTGAATTTGAGCGGCAGTAACGTGTAATCCAATTAATTAATGAGTAAAGTAAGGGATTACTATTGCAAAAAAGTAATTAGATTACTGTTACTTTCCCATAAGCACGCTGCGTTACTGCGTTACTAAACCGTGATTTTGTTTGTGAGAGTGTCTCACGACAATGACGTAAGTACGTGCGACGTTCGTGGCAGCGGCTGTGTGCAAGTCAACAATGGATAATATTTTTGCGTGGGAGGAAAAACCCCTAAACGTCTGAGCGAGCAGCGAGCACGCTGCCACAGGAACGTGACATTCACAGAGAAACCCCCGGATCCCCCACTGACATGACCGCTGTGGGCAAACCTCCACCTGCCCCACTCCTGCTAAACAGGTGACAATAGATTTAAGAGCGACAGGACTCAGAGCTGCTGAGGCTTTGATTTTATTTATTTTCTGCTGTGTTTTACTTGCATCTATTTGAAAGAGTGTAAAAAAATATTTTATTTTATCTGCTGGAATATGCAGGAAATAGGTTTAAATGTTAAACACATTTCTTCAAGTCAAAGACAGCTGCATTTAATTAAATGTTTGCTTAATGCAATGGGAATAAAGTTGAAACTAATGAACCAAGTTTTAAAGAGATGTTTTCATTTGATTACATTTTATATGATGGATTATGCAGAAAAATATATTTGGGCTGAAAGGTCTGTTGCTTTATTACCTATTCAGGTTGTGTAAAAAGTAACTAAGTAACTAATTACTTTTGAAAATAAGTAATCGGTAAATTAACGGGATTACTTTTTTTGACAAGTGATCAGTTACTAATTACTTTTTTCAACCTGCACTGTTCTGTAGCAACAATGACGCAGCGTCGAGCCTGCACTTCCTGGTGTGTCCACTATGTGGCAGTATGAGATGAAATGAATGCCCTCATATTTTGCAATTATCAAGAAGACTCTAAAGGCCGTTTGTTTTACCGTTACAGTTATGAATAGTTGGTCTGTTTAAAATACCAAAGAAGAGCTTTTAGTTTGGAAACGACCAACATGCTGTTTTCTGATTTTGCGAGGTGACAGCGACACAAATCGTCCTGTAGAGGTTTCACATGAAATCTCTACCAGAAACTTGAGAGATTTTGGTGCTTTTGCTGCCCAGAAGCTTTTTTGTGAAAGTGTTTTTTATATTATCATTGATCTGAAAACCACAAAATGGATGAGAGAACCCACCAACGGCAGCGTGCCTACAGTCATTTTTCATGTCTTTGCAGTTCCTTCCAAAAGAAGACGGTGCCTCGCCCACATACTAATACATTACCAAATAGAAATGTAGTTTATTTTGTGTCATATGCGTTCTTACCTTTGCACTCTTTAGTCCCTCCTCCTATGGATGCACATGTGCTGTGTTTAGCAGGAACAGTTGGACTGATCAGCATTTCTGTGGAAATCACCAGCAAGGTTACTATTTCTGTGAACGTTGGATTTTTCATTTCATTTTCAGATGATATCTTTGGCTTTTATTTTATTAATGGCTTCAACGACTCAAGAATTCTAAACAAAATTCGAGTTCCTTCCAGCATACTTATTTCTATCTGACCTGTATCACATTAGTAGAAACTCAGATCACCACGAAACTGACCTGAATCTGGCACGAATACAAAGATGTCATTGGCAGAGAGGTAAGAACTAATCAGCGACATTCATTTAAAATTGATAGATTGAAAGTAGAATTCTGACAAGTAGGCGGTTGGTTTCATAGCGAGTGTCTAAGAAATGTATTAACCTTGTGCTGCGTTGGAATAAAAAGGGCAGGTGCTGATTAACTGATCAGCACCTTATCTCTGACGTGAAAGCAATAACCAGGTATCATTAAATAGATGAAGAAAAGGGAAAGGATATGGGACCATGTACTGAATAAGCTGCTTAGCAATGAACTGTCTTCAAACCCTGTCAATGAAGATGTAAAGTAGAGGGGAAGGTGGAAGTATCTGCTTCCGAAGGCTTGCTGAAACACGGTGCTACTTTTGTTTCATGGTGCTAATGAGTGACTTTTGGAGGTCTAGTTGAGTTCTCACAGCTTTTGATAAATATTTGATGAATATTTATGACAGCACGCACTTTTATAAACTTGAAGATTAGTCTTTTCATTTCACTTTTACTCTCAAAGCAAATGTAATTACAGCGATTTTCCAGAGGCATGCACATGTTGCACATTTGTCTGAGTCGTGTTTCAGTAGTTATGAAATGTGGGTGACATTGCAGGACTGGATGTTAAATGTTACATGTTGCTAAATAACAGATAATAACTTCAAAGCAAATGAATTAAATGTATAATAAAATCTGGGGTACAGGTCTGACAAGTAATCTCCCCAGTGTTAATGTCCAAATTGTTGCATATTGCACATGAGCAGAGTTAAAGTCCAGCACTATTCCAGTAGAAGCTTATTTAATGTCGTTATTTAATGTATTTAATGTTGTGTTGCATACAAACACAAACTGGTTTAAAGGCACATTAAGAAACTGTTTAAGGGTACATAGTAGAGTAAACATAACTGCTGTGTAATAACAACCTCTTCAAAGAATTAGTGCCATTAACTTAGAAGTAATCAATACACATTTTACATATTTTCATCATTATTTTCTCCTCTTCCACCGCTGCTCTCTCTCCCCTCACTTACTGGCAGCTCATCCTCCAACATCACCTCTCCTACACTGAAGTCGGGGCTCTGATATATGAAAATGTACATAAACATGCCTATTTTTGCTGGATATGGTCGAAATTACAAGATTTGATTTGATTTGATATACCTTTATTAGTCCCACAAGGGGAAATTTCATAAGGCTGCCGACCTATTGCACGCAATGGCGGCGCCATCTTACCCTCCGACCATACATACATTACACAAACATCACATGGGGAAGACGGGTCAGAGAGGTATAACAATGGAAGATGCACCACATGAGGAAAGATAAGGAGAAAAAATAACTCCCCTCAGACTGAGCTCCAACAGGGAGATCAGTTTGAGAACAGAAAAAACACCTCTGCACATGAAACAACTCTTAATACACCAAAGAAACACATGACAAGCAACAGGGGGGGTAAAGGGTGAGAGACAGCCAGTGTAGACAGCACATCCAGGCCTGCAGCCTGTGCGCTGGTCTCCTTGATCCACCGTCAGCATCGGAAGGGAATAAGCGTCGAAGGCGTTTGGAGGGGGAGGGGGATGAGTGTGTGATCCACTTTAAAAAAAAGTTTCACTAACAGCAGCTAACAAGAGCTAACAGCGGCTAACAAGAGCTAACAGCGGCTAACAAGAGCTAACAGCGGCTAACAGCAGCACTTCGTTACCCTCAGCTGGTTGTAATGACCTAGTTTTGTACCTCTTACAGGTACTTGCTTGTTGGTTTCTTTATATTTACATTCTCGGGCCTTTTTTGCTGTGGTTATTTGGGTTCTGCTCATAGTTTCAGTTAGCAGGCTGGTAGAACTACAGGAGATGTGAAAGGGTTAACGGGACGTTCAAGTTCAAATTTTATTTAATCATCTAGTCTGTTTTAACCCTCTCCAGGCAGACGTTGCAGATTTGCAACAGTTAAGACCTAACAACCTGATTCCCCCCACATACATATTTTATGAGTTTTTTTTACTCAGAAGTACCACTGCAGGACTTGGTTGTGCATTAGCAACTAAAACTTAATTTGGGTCTGAGAGGGTTATAGACTATGATAATGACCCTGTAGTAATTCTAAAGGCAGCTGTAAGAATTAATATTCAGCCGTTGGCCTGCAGTTGGAAAATAAAGTGGAAATAGCAGAAAGCAGGTTTGGTATATATATATAAGTTAAGCAGGTACCTTAAAATCAGACTGTGGTTCAGTACTGTAATGCTACAGCCATTAAATGTTCTGGGTTACATTCTCACTGGTGCTGTATTGATCACTATGATATAAATGCAAAGACAAGTACAGATTGGAAACATTTTAAACCTTAATGCCAGTGTATGATTATATTTTCTTCTGTCCACAAAACTAATTACTGCAGCGATATTGATTTGTACTGAATGCACAAGTTTCAAAAAAGGCAAAAGAATGTGTTTAACACAAACTGCCTGGGATTTGACTGAATGCATAATTAATCTACGTCATTATTGCATAATATATTGCAATTTTGCGACCCGCTATGAGACTTAAAATGAAAATTTCTATTCTTGACAGTGTTCTAATTTTACGACTTTAAGGTCATCTGATAAAAGCGAGAACATATGAGAAGATGTCAGCCTTTTCCAAACAAATTTCCTTGGCGAGGAGCCCGTGACCCTGAGCTCACTGGGGAAATATCTCAAACCACAGACACGTCGGTGCAGTCGGATGGTACCAAACGTCACAGCGATTACATATCTGAAAGCACATTTCCAGGTGTTTTTACTCTAACAGTACAGATGGACGTCCCACCAACATACCAGGACACGCTCGAGGGCTTTTCGTGACCTTTACGCAGTGTCTCTGCACAGTTTGTTGAGAAGATTACAGCCGCGGGTCTATGATCCTCAACTAATAATAGTCTCAAAGTCCAAGGAAGCAGGTTTTAGTGATGCCCAGTTAAAGCTCGGATCCTTTCTAAAGGTGCCAAGAAGGTGCTAAGGGATTCCATGGCTCATGGATTTGACAACAGCATCCTCTTTCAAGACAATATCATGTGTTATCACAGCACAACAGGCAGGATTTTCTAGAATCTATCACAGGTACAGAGAGCTCTCACCTGTGACTGCCGCTTTGAGACTGATGGTTGGGGCTGAAGGCAGCGGCTGATTCGAGAGGCGTATCTGCAGCACTCCTGATGAGCAGCACTGCTTGCTTCTCCTCAGATCTTGGAGCTCAGTCCTTCAAACAGGTTGCTGATGAAGCCCTGATCTGGAATAAAGACTCAGGACATCGTAGAGCCTAATTCTGAGTTATCTCATGAGGTATTTGCCTCCTGTTATTTGTATTTTCTGACCGCGATGAAAGCCTCTCTCCCTGCCAGCTCATATGTAACCTAACCTGTCACCTTTGCTGACAGTGTGGTCCTCTCTCACTCACTCGGAGAAAACGAGAAGAAACTGAAAGGAAAATCCACACATTTTGTTTTTTACAAAAATAAAAACCTGCGTCACAGTTCTACTAATGCAACAATGAAAAGGAGCTCGGGATGATCAATTATTAAAATGGTTCTACCCTTAATGGCTTTTCGTGGATGTCATTATTGACTCCTGGAGGTGAAATTCTATGCTTCAACTCACATAAATGGAAGCCTGTTAAGATATTATCAAGGGTGTCAATTAATCATTAGTAGTTAATTTTTTATTAACCGGAGGCATCTCTTGACCATTTGAATATGTCTGCACTGGGACGGCCTCTCCAGGGCGTCTCATCTCTGGACCTAAGGTCAGCATAACTGCAGAACATCAAGGCCCATCGTACAGCTGCGCTTTCTTCTCAACATATTTAAGATAATGCATAATGAAAGAAAAGTCATCTATTATAAATAGAAAATAATTTGACCTGCCTACATTTATATTTCAAATTAAATTTCAGCAAAACAGACATTAAAGATTTAAAGCTCCCTGTAGAGATTTTAGCATTAAAGTGAAAAGTAGTTTTATTCACTTTACTTTGCAATTTCCTGTTTGTGCTAATGTGCTTCTGTCACACCTGCACAATCTAATAAAAGTTACTTTTATTTCAGTCATACTGAAATACTCTTAAGAATTTTATAATTGAAAATCAAATAATTGCAAATTGCTCACTAAGTGCAAAGTTAGACTATACCATTAAATGTCATTACTGTGTAATTTGGTGCTTTTCAGAGAATGACTTTGCCGTCAGCTCGTTCCATTCTTTATGTGCTGAGTGACAAAATAAGCTTTAGCAGGAATAACTGACTTCCTGACAGCTCGAACCTGAAGTTCTTACCCAATGAACACAAACGGTTCATCAACTCGCAGCTGATTTGAATCATTTTCAAAGATGAGAGAGTTTGCTGTTGGCTGATGACGACTGTGAATCTGCCTGAAGGCTTTGCTGCTTTGCACTCTGTTCAAGGAAACAACAACAACAATGTTAAAGCAACGCTTAAAAAGGCTCAACACACTGCATGTAAACGTGTAACCTCTGGCTGCGTCCACACTAACACGTTTTCATTTGAAAATTCATCTTTTTCTCTCCGTTTCGGCCTCAAGTCCACACTGAGACTCAAGGAAACGCAGCGTTTTCAAAACGCTCCCCAAAGCGGATACATTTGAAAACGCCGTTTTCGCTTCACAGTGTGGACGGCGGACCCGGAGCCTTTTTGAAAACAATGACACATGTTAGTCATGTGATGCAGTCATGTGACCAATTAAACAAAGATATCGGAGGGCATTATACAGCAGCTGTTTTGTTTGACAGCCCCATTAAATATCAGTCTGCACGTGCTCCAGAGAGCTCACATTTTTAATTCTCACTCTTTTTTGCAACTTTGTACTTTTGTGTTACTCGCAGCAACAACTCCACTTCTTTGTTAGTCCATTTTAAAAACTTGCTGCTTGTCCTCAACATTTTGCCTCAAATAAATAAGCGGCAGACAGAAATGAGGCAGGCCGAATCTTCTTGTGTTTCACGCATGCGCAGGACTGGAACGTCAGCGTTTTCGATCGTTTCAGTGTGGATGAACAACGCTTGAAAAGGATAATGTGGACGCGGCGCGTTTTAAGATGAGCACGCCGTTTTCTAATCTATCCGGGCTAGTGTGGACGTAGCCTCATGCATGTGCACCTTTACAGAGCCAGTCCTCGGCCTCATTATGCAGCACAGTGTGAATCAGACAGTGACATCGGCAGCACTGAGACATCAGCTCTATGATTCTGAAGATCTCACTCAGTCGTCTGAATGAATAACTCAACCAGGTAAAACATATATTATGTACTTTAACTTCCATCCATCCATCCATCCATTCGCTTCCGCTTATCCTTTTCAGGGTCGCGGGGGGTGCTGGAGCCTATCCCAGCTGTCATAGGGCGAGAGGCGGGGTACACCCTGGACAGGTCGCCAGTCTGTCGCAGGGCCAACACACAGGGACAGACAACCATTCGCACTCACATTCACTCGCACATTCACACAATGGCAATTTGGAGTTTCCAATTAACCTATCCCCTCAAGCTGCATGTCTTTGGACGGTGGGAGGAAGCCGGAGTACCCGGAGGGAACCCATGCAAACACGGGGAGAACATGCAAACTCCACACAGAAAGACCCCGGCCTGATGGAGTTGAACTCAGGACCTTCTTGCTGTGCGGCAACAGTGCTAACCACCGTGCCACCGTGCTGCCCCACTTTAACTTCTGTGTGATATAAAATGATTTTTCCACTGTAGTTTGAATCATTTTATTTTGGTATTTCTCCTCTATCATCACTGCTCAGCACCTGAAAAATGTCTTTCTCTTGTAATTATCCATAATTATCCATGTAAGGCAATGAGAGACTTTCACATTACACATAGTGTCTCACAAACAGAAATACCAAGGTGGGCCGGTCATGGTGAGCAGTGCTGATGGGGTTTATGGTATTCTGGCACATTTCTGACACATGCTGGGTTTGGTGGGAGGAACCCAATAAAAGGACCATGTTTGTTTGTTTTTTCAAACTGGGTCAAACAGCTTTTTAAAGTTAATGATCTGTGAGAAACTTGATCCACTGATTTATTAATTATAAGTAAAAAAAATGTCAATGGTTGAATGAATTAATTTAAGGAATTTAATTATTCCGATAAAAGTTTGGAGGTGTTTGGGTCATTTAGGATTAGTCACCTGCAGGTGAAACAGAGGGGACTGTGGGACGCTGAGGCTGAAGACAGCAAGTAATACTAATCTAATCTAATGTGGCAGAGATAGATATTAAACTAAACTTGTTGAAATTCCTGTGCATGTGTGATTAGACATATACAATAACTGAAAGCATTTGTCATTGTGAACAGAGTGTCTGCAGCAGGCTTTCACAAAGGTCGTATTTGTATATTCCTGCTGCAGTTGTTTCAGTGTGGGGCCTCAAAGCTGTAAGTAGTTAATAAATGCTTAATTACAGAATATTATTGAGTGTAATTACTGCGTTGTACTTCACAGCTTTGAGTTGTAACCGGCAGACTCGGCAGAGACGGTTTTGTTTCTCACTGAATGCTTAAAAGTGAACAACTTTCGTGAGAGCCATCATAGACATGAATTTATTCTTTACATTTAAAGTTTAAAATGAATGAAAAAGAAAAACACTTTCATATGTTTTATATTCATTGTTAAGCAAAAATATTTCAACTTTTCTTTGAATGTTGAAGCTTGAAAAGTAAAACCAGCAGCTTCAGCGGGGCGATGGATACTACGGGAGGTGAAAAATGTTCTTTGTTAAACCTTTTGCATTAAGCTGTCGTTGTGATCATCAGGATTTATTTTGGCTCTGCAAATGATTCATACAAGGTTACAAAGAGAGTTAACTAGTCTCAGGAGGAAACACAGTTACCAACATTGATGTGCCGTCCATGTTTGTCCAGACTCTTTATGTATTTAATACTTTAAAGGATTTTAATTGGAGGGCAGAGGGGATTTATGACATCATTTCCACATCTGTGTCATGTGTTGAACTTACTGGTTTTTGGTGTGATTTTCAGTGCAGCCCTCAGACACTCAGTGATGTTTGTATCAATAAAGATTTACTATTTCAGTTCTGCTCAACTGCTCGTTAACACAAATATCCACTCAGGCAATCACAGTAACTCCATCACTGATAGACATGCCAGCCACGCCGAGGCAGTAATTCAAACTGAGCATCAGAAAGAGGATAAAGGTGATTTACATGACTTTAAACACGGCGTGGTTGTTGGCGCCAGGCGGGATGGTCTGCGTATTTCAAAAATTCCCGACCTGTTGGAATTTTCCCACACAAGCACGGGTTTGCAGTGAGCGGTCTGGCAAAGAGAGAACGCCCAGCGAGCAGCACGTCTCTGGGTGAACGTGCTTTGTTGATGCCAGAGGTCAGAACGGTCAGGCGGTGATTCGAAAGCCACTCATTATAACCAAGATATGCAGAACAGCATCTCTGAATGCAAAACATACCCAACCTTGATGCTGTTGAACTACAACACTTACAGCTATATAAACAGAATTTGCAATATGAAATATACTTAGTGGGAAGCTTAATGCTGCTAGAATGCTAATTCAATCTACTGACATGATGCTCATGCTGATGTCAGTAAATGTTGAGTTACTAATTAACGTTAGCTAACTAGTTTACTGTATTTGAGATTAAGGATGCGTCTCAGTGTCGCCTGCGGCTGTGAGGTCTGTGTTCTTCTGAGCTGTTTGAGCTCTCGCTCTCTCTGTGGGGTCTTTCATTAACAATAAAACTGCAAACGTTTTCTGATAATTACTTGAAGATCATTGTTTGTGATGCTGAGAATAATGAAAAGGGTTTTTATAACAGCAACATATAACAAAAATAACATAATCAATAACATGCATTAGGCTAACAAAACCGACAGAAGAACTGTAGTAGCTAGCATCACCATTTATATGTGCTCATGGGGACTGCATGTACTCTGCAGATAAACATGCTTTCTTGGCGTTATCCTGTTTATTTACAAGTTATTAGTGTTTGAATTTGCACCGTGTTAGCAGTTCTTTCACATGTGACAGCATCCAGCTGGAAGGCCATCAGCTACTTCACACTTCAGTAATCTGCCATTCATCCACATGCAAATAGAGCCTGTGTAATCTGCAGCTCATTTCCACTCACCTGTTGCTAACACTGCAGAGCTGCAGTGCAGAGCTGTGATCATTCACAGGTTTCAGCTATCAGCCTGCAGCCAGCAGTGTGTTTTGACCACTGCTGATATAATGAAATCTTCAGCTACTGAATTTAAAAAATCACTTTTAATAGTTATTTTAGAATTTAAGTTTTTTAATTCAATTATTAAGTATTGTGTCTCATAATAGGAACAAAAGTTTTTATTAGAATATGTAATTGTACTTACTTTATATAAAATTTATTTTCATTGGCCACTTTATTAAATACACTTGTTCAACCGTTCATTAACTCATCAGAGGTGCATCAGAATAGAGAGGAAAAGTGATTTCAGCGACTCTGGTCGTTGTTGATGATAGATGGGCTCGACTGAGGAGTTCAGAAACTGCTGATCTGCTGGAATTGTCCAGAATGGAATTGGTAGAGAAAACTCTGAAAGAGAGAACATCCAGTGAGCAGCAGTTCTCTGGGAGAAAATGCCTGATGATGTCAAAGGTCAGAGGAGCATGGAAAGACTGCTTTGAGCTGATGGGAAGGAAACTGTAACTCAAATAATTGAGTCACTGGAGTCACAGGAGTCACTGCCACACTGGGAGTGACTCCTGTGAGCGAAGAACAAGAAACCGAGGTTATAATTCACACAGGCTCACTGAACAACAGGAGACTGGGAAAAAGTTTGTGTTCTGATGAGTCTCAGTTTCTGCTGTGACGGGTGGATGAGATCGTGGCATAATCAGCGTGACATCCTGCCCCGTGTCAGCAGTGCAGTGTGGTGGTGTGTTCGTGTGAGAGATATCGGCTTGGCACACCTTAGTACCAGCTGACTGTTGTTTAAATCACACAGCAAACCTGAGTATTGTTGATGACCATTTAATTCAATTCAACTTTATTTACACAGCAGTCGCATCAAGGTGCTTTATATTGTGCAGTAGACCCTACAATAACACATACAGAGAAAAACCCAACAATCATATGACCCCCTATGAGCAGCACTTTGGCGACAGTGGGAAGGAAAAACTCCCTTTTAACAGGAAGAAACCTCCAGCAGAACCAGGCTCAGAGAGGGGCGGGGCCATCTGCTGCGACCAACCATGTCTCAACATGGCTACTGGCTACTATATGGCTGCTTCCAGAACAAGTTCAAAGGTCACAGCGAGTCCCCTGTAGGTCAGTGCGTCCGCAGTCAGCAGATCTCAGTACGTTACAGCTGCATCAGTTGTGATGTCATCAAACTATCAGGGGAATGTTTCAAGCCCTTTGCTAAATCTGTACCATAAACTATAACTAGAGTAAATGCAGTGCCAGCAATGGCTCCTAATGACGTGTCTGCTGCACATCTTTGCTGCTCTCCACAAAATCACATCTGAACCTGGTCAAAAGGGGCAATAAGCCTGAAGTGAAATCCACCTTGTGTGAAGCGTGTGAACGCAATCATCTGCAAAGCAGCCTGGAAGAAGAGCTTGTAGCGCGTGCCAAGATAAATGGCATCAAAACAGGCGAAGAGCTTTTCTCAGAGGCTTTCACGAGCTTTAGAAGTGTGAAGAATACAAAACAAAAGAAAGTAAAAGAACGTGAGAGGAAAGTTCCCATAGTGCATATTTCTCATCTGTGTGAAATGGATGTACTCGCTAAATTGTTAGGTTCAAAATGTTGCCTGTCAGAGTCGACCGGGTGCGAGAAGAGAAGCTTTTAGATGCTTTTTGACAACCTGACAAGTACTTTCTTCAGTCCCTCCTGAATATAAGATGTACAGACCTTTGGATGTTTCTGCTGGTCAGCACTGACACGCTTTCTTTACTTACATGTCTCGAGTAACAAAGATCAACACAAAAACAAATTCATTATATATTTAATGTACAGGTGCTGTGACGTGTCCAACAGCGTCTTCAGCCTTTCAGCTCTTTCTGCTTTCAGCTGCTGAAGGTGTAAAGTCTGGATTAGCCTTCTGGTTCCTTCTTCATGAACTCCTGATCACAGTCTCATAGTTTGGTCTCAAGTCTTAACTACAGTAAAGCAGCAGTATTAACAAACAGGCACGCACAGCAGTGAACTCTGCATGACTCTCATTTCTAACCAACAGTCTCTGATATAGAATAAGATTAAGATATTTGTTCATGATGCATTCTTGCCATTTGCAATCGAGAGGAGGGATCTCTCTCTGAGCATGATTGTGTGAGAAGTGGAGGAGGCACACACACACACACACACACACGCACACACACGCACACACACACGCGCACACACACACGCACACACACACACACACACACGCACACACGCGCACACACACACACGCACACACACACACACGCACACACGCACACACACACACACACGCACACACACACACGCACACACGCACACACACACACACACGCACACACACACACGCACACACGCACGCACACACACACACACACACACACGCGCACACACACGCACACACACACACGCACACACACACACACGCACACACACACACGCGCACACACGCACGCACACACACACACACGCACACACACACACACACGCACGCACACACGCACACACACACACGCACACACACACACACGCACACACACACACGCACACACGCACACACACGCGCACACACACACGCACGCACACACACACACACACGCACACACACACACACGCACGCACACACGCACACACACACACGCACACACACACACACGCACACGCACGCACACACACACACACACACACGCACACACACACACGCACACACACTGCTTTCAGCAGTGTCGTGACTTCAATTTGTTTTCTACAATAACCTTGTCACAAGTGCTTCTGTAAATCCTCGGCTTTTGCAGTGTAGGATGTCATGAAGCCAGACAAGCCACGCCGTTAAATCTGTCCCCCGTTTTCATCTCTGGTAAAGAAGCAAAATAGTCTGGTCAAAATGATGCACCTGCGAGTCCAGCGGCACATTCCTCTCTCTCACAAGATGGTCTGTCAGTGAACCAAAGGCATGCAGGAATCATGTTTATTGCTTAATATCGTACCCATTTCTCATCCTGCTCATAAACCACTGTGAGGTTATGAATAAAGCCATTGTGGATTTTTTCTAGCTTGATTTAATCAGGTGAAATTAAGCTAAAACTGTTCGTCCCAAAACACAAAGATGATGTCGTACTATTACGCTACACGGGTGCTGTAAGGTGATAATTATCCATACAGTAACTGCCCGGCTTCCATTGAGCCATGGCAGTGCTTTAAACTGAGCATGATGGTGTGCCCGGTGTGCAGCAGTGTAAAAGGGGAGCAGTATGAATCACTCCTGTGAGGTTAAACTGTTTGCTGTTTTCTGAAGTTTCAAGCAGGCTGTTTAATCAGGCCCAGTTCGGTTTGATGTGTCTCTGTGGGAAGCACAGGGGATTTTCAGCTCAGCTAGACTCTGGGGCCTATGGGAGGCTAATCACATGCTGACTAAAATAATACAATGTAAGTGCATACTGCAAGACTGCAAAGCCTGTTAAATAATGGCAGTAGAAGCTTCTATTAAGTGTTTCCTCCATATTCATCGCAGAGGTCTGCCTCCTGTTATCCACAAGGGCGTATGGATAATGTCAGACCGCTGGACAAACTCAACATGTGAATGAAATCAGGGACACTTCCTCTCCTAGGCAACAAAAACACAATCTTGTGCCACATTTTTGCAGCACTTAATTGTAGCAGAACCAGCTGAATGTGGATTTATGAGAGCCAGTAATTACGGCACAACTGGGAAAAGAAGTGAAAGGTCACGACTGACGCTGAATAAAGGTGTTTCGTTCTAGGACTGCAGCTGACAATTACTCTCATTATTGATCTGCTGAGGATTATTTCTCTCACTGTTTGGTTCATGAAATGTCACAAACGTTCACGATGTGGAGGCTGGTGAAGATGCATTTACTGTGGACATTTCTAACTTCACCAGTTCACTCATGTCAGGTTTATGATCTGCTAACAAATGCATCACACAATATTATGACCTATCATTGCACTTGTATTACTCTGTGATGCTTGTTGTTGTTATTTGCTGGTTGTGTAGCTGCTGTGAGGCTGTACAGAGTGGCACGATGCTCTAAAAGCACACGATGCTGTGCACACCGATCTTCACCCAGCTGTGTACTGGCATGTGAACGCCGCTGCTGTGCTCGTTATTCTTGCTAATGTGAAATGAGACTGAGTGGTCTTCTAACCTCTTTGAGGGCCCACGGGGCCTGATCAGCTCACCTAACAGTTAGCGCGCCTCAGAGCAGTGGGCGGCCTGTGGAAATTCAAAAACCACTTTGGTGTGACCACCAGTGTCACTCTTTGTACTGAGGACACAGTAGCAGGATACCCAGATGCATTTTTTGGTCAAAAGACGCCATCTGAATATTATTGCTCACATACTGCAAATGAATGCCAATTGAACAGGTTCAAAGATGTTGAATTGCTGTGTGAATAATTTCAGGATATTATTGCTGTGGGAACAAAGAGAAAGCACTAGTCGCTGTGTAAGTCAGAGTTAGGACTGACATCTGAAATTCATGCCATGTCTTTATCGTGCTTGACTCGGTGTAGTGGAGACTTTTTGTATGAAGCTAAAAGGACACACTCCTCAAGGTTGCGCATCAACAGCATAGTTCCACACAGTGCGTGTCTGACCACTGCCACATAATGGAGCTGAAGATAACATGTCCTCTAGCCTCCTCCAGCTTAATCCCCTCATCAATGTTTCACACATCAGGTTGTTAGGAAGGGATCCAGGTCAAAGCCTTGTTAGATCTCAATCTCAGTCAATTTACACAGGATGACGGCTTAGGATGATACAATCAACAACCTCCTGGCACTGTGGCATGGATTGCTAATTAATTAACTTAGCTTAGGCCTGACAAAGGAGAGCTTATGTGCCACCATTGTTTCATCAGTATTTAATAAATGACTCTGGAGAGAGAGCGATGCACGGCCGAGCACAGCGGCACAAACGGGGAGTTGCTGAAATGACCGTGGCAAAGTATTGCCATGTTTATTTTTTTGCAAATGTCATCTTTGAAGTGATCGCATAGACTTTGATCTCATATCTGGCAATATGAAGACAAAAGGCCTCTGCTAGCCTGTGCGGCACCACGCCATAGATTCACATTAGGAGCGTGATTGACGGAGAAGAAGTTCGGAGTTTTTAATCCTCGCTTTCACTGCCACAGAGACCATCGTCTCCTCATTGAAATTCACAGGGCTGTTCCCAGTAAGAGGGGAACATTTATTTCATTTCCATACACTCAGTCCCATTCATTTACACTGTCTCTGGTGTACCTACCCAGAACATGTACCTTTTCTTAGTTTAACAATCATGCCGTGCGCTTGGAGACGTTCCCAGCTGTTGGGAGCGTGAACCAGGAAATCAGCTTACACTGGTAATTAGTTTGCCCATTTTGTTACTGACAGTTGAACTGCTTTCATCAAAATGCCGCAGACTTCCGTCGCCATGACACACCGGTATTAGTGCCTGGTGATTGTCAGCTCCTCCCAGCAAACAAGTCCTTGTATCAATATCATGCTAACTATCTATGCCACCCATTTAGCGGGTATGAAATTCCATCTTCTGTGCACGTTTTCCCTCCCAGGAAAACAGCCTCTCTGATAACAAAGATGTCAAACCTCCTGACAATCTGTGTAACAGTGCTTTGTCTGCAAGCCAAGGCCAATATTGTCAGTAATAAGGGGAAAAAAGGCCTTTGAACAATGTCAGCTTGTTTCTGCAGGTATCCAGTGTTTTTTCCTTTGAAAGACTCATTAAATTTATGCAAATGACATTGTCACCCCTTGAAATATGCAAATGTACTCCTTGCAGTGTGTTATGAGACGAGTGCGCTGCAAAGAGTGGAATGCTCTTTCATTGCGATATAAGAGGAGGCGGCAGTTTGGGTGGTAACAAGGTCTGCAAATATTTTGGCCTGCTCTTTTTATTATTTTCTAAATTGAAATGAGTGTCTGTCCACCCATCCATCTATCGCATATAATGTATATATGCATGCATATATATATATATATATATATATATATATATATATATATGTATATATGCATGCATATATACATATATATATATATATATGTATATATGCATGCATATATACATATATATATATATATATGTATATATATATATATATATATATATATATATATATGTATATATGCATGCATATATACATATATATATATATATATATATATATATATATATATAAATATATATATATCGCGCTGTGTGTTTAAGTCTATGTGCAGAATCCCTGTACCTGCTCTCATTTACTGTTTGGTGGTTGTTGAAATTTTGTGAGATGTCACCAGAGATTCTGGCATTTCGGACAAAATAAATTTATATTAAAAAATCGATTCAGGATTTTAATGAATCGATTTTACGTTATCCAAGCCAGAATCGATTTTAATCGATGAATCGATTATAAAAACCCACCCCTAGTATATACCATTTAAAAAAAAAAAAAAAAAAAAAAAAAAAAAAACACCCAGCACGCCCCTGCGGGCGGTTTATCCTTCAAGCTCGGGTCCTCTACCAGAGGCCTGGGAGCTTGAGGGTCCTGCGCAGTATCTTAGCTGTTCCCAGGACTGCGCTCTTCTGGACAGAGATCTCCGATGTTGTTCCCGGGATCTGCTGGAGCCACTCGCCTAGCTTGGGAGTCACCGCACCTAGTGCTCCGATTACCACGGGGACCACCGTTACCTTCACCCTCCACATCCTCTCGAGCTCTTCTCTGAGCCCTTGGTATTCCTCCAGCTTCTCGTGTTCCTTCTTCCTGATATTGCTGTCATTGGGAACCGCTACATCGATCACTACGGCCGTCTTCTTCTGTTTGTCTACCACCACTATGTCCGGTTGGTTAGCCACCACCATTTTGTCCGTCTGTATCTGGAAGTCCCACAGGATCTTAGCTCGGTCATTCTCCACCACCCTTGGGGGCATCTCCCATTTTGACCTCGGGACTTCCAGGTTATACTCGGCACAGATGTTCCTGTACACTATGCCGGCCACTTGGTTATGGCGTTCCATGTATGCCTTGCCTGCTAGCATCTTGCACCCTGCTGTTATGTGCTGGATTGTCTCTGGGGCATCTTTACACAGCCTGCACCTGGGGTCTTGCCTGGTGTGATAGACCCCAGCCTCTATGGATCTTGTACTCAGAGCTTGTTCTTGTGCTGCCATGATTAGTGCCTCTGTGCTGTCTTTCAGTCCAGCTTTGTCCAGCCACTGGTAGGATTTCTGGATATCAGCCACCTCCTCTATCTGCCGGTGGTACATACTGTGCAGGGGCCTGTCCTTCCATGATGGTTCCTCGTCTCCCTCCTCTTTCTTGGGTTTCTGCTGCCTGAGGTATTCACTGAGCACTCGGTCAGTTGGGGCCATCTTCCCAATGTATTCTTGGATGTTCGTTGTCTCATCCTGGACTGTGGTGCTGACACTCACCAGTCCCCGGCCCCCTTCCTTCCGCTTAGCGTACAGGGTGCTGGACTTGGGGTGAAACCCTCCATGCATGGTCAGGAGCTTTCTTGTCTTTATGTCAGTGGCTTCTATCTCCTCCTTTGGCCAGCTTATTACCCCAGCAGGGTACCTGATCACGGGCAGGGCGTACGTGTTGATGGCCCGGATCTTGTTCTTACCATTCAGCTGACTCCTCAGGACTTGCCTGACCCTCTGCAGGTACTTGGTGGTTGCAGCTTTTCTAGCGGCCTCTTCATGGTTCCCATTCGCCTGTGGGATCCCCAGGTACTTGTAACTGTCCTCTATGTCTGTAATGTTGCCTTCTGGTAGTTCAATCCCCTCAGTTCTGACTACCTTCCCTCTCTTTGTTACCATCCGACTACACTTCTCCAGTCCGAACGACATTCCAATGTCATTGCTGTATAGCCTGGTAGTGTGGATCAGTGAATCGATGTCTCGTTCACTCTTGGCATACAGCTTGATGTCATCCATGTACAGGAGGTGGCTGACAACTGCTTCGTTCCGTAGTCGGTATCCGTAGCCAGTCTTGTTAATGATCTCACTGAGGGGGTTCAGGCCTATGCAGAACAGCAGTGGGGACAGAGCATCTCCTTGGTAGATCCCGCACTTGATGGTGACTTGTGCTATGGGCTTGGAGTTGACTGCATATATATATATATATATATATATATATATATATATATATATATATATATATATATATATATATCCCCTCAGTGGTCCCCGTGGTAATCGGAGCACTAGGTGCGGTGACTCCCAAGCTAGGCGAGTGGCTCCAGCAGATCCTGGGAACAACAGCGGAGATCTCTGTCCAGAAGAGCGCAGTCCTGGGAACAGCTAAGATACCGCGCAGGATCCTCAAGCTCCCAGGCCTCTGGTAGAGGACCCGAGCTTGAAGGGGCGTGCTGGGTGTTTTTTATATACAGTGCTTTCGGTTCAGTACGCATATGTATGGAACAATACAAATTTTTTAATTTATTTTATCAACTTTCCTTCTGACGATGCTGTCTGCGTTGAGCGCTCAGTGGATCTGCGCTCGACAGTGCAGCCTAGGCGGAGTAGTCAAACGCAGATTCACTGAGCGCAGGGCAAGCTAGCGAGACAGAAGCTAAGCTCGTTGCAACATGGCGAATTGAACCTCCCCCACCCTCATTCAGATCTGGCCTTTGGAACTATTTTGGTCTTCATGTGACGTATGACCCTGAAGGTAAGCGCGTCATGGACTAAAGTAAAACAGTATGTTGGATGTGCCATGCAATGCTCAATTACATGGGTGGGAACTAGTGTGTTAGCGCAGTTAGCTCGTTAACGTGTTCCAGCCCCAGGCACGGGGCGATCCGCGGTAGCTCGTTAACGGAGATTTGCCGTGTTGTGGCGTTAACGTCATTTCAGATTAACGCTGACAGCACTAGTGGGAACACAACGAATATGACTGCACATTTACTCCGACAGCATCCTAGTGCAAAGACAAGTGGAAGCAGACAAAAACAACAAGCAGCATGCTACAAACTTTACCCGAGTCATTTAGACAGCCGTTAGCACAGGATTCTCCTTATGGGGACCTGATATGTTTAATATGCTGCTGAGAATATAGCCCAGAAGAAGCGTATAGTAGAGCTTTTATTTTGAAAGAGCCATTTCTCTGTAATAAACTCTCTTTTCCAAAGATGAGGGATTCCTCCATCAGATAGATTTATTATTTATTACTTTGTTGTTTCAGCAACATTAAATTTAAAAACTGTACTTTTGAGTTAAAATATATATTTATAATTTTAATAAATGACAAATGAAAAAGGCATGAACATTGTTTTTGTATCGAAAAAATATCGAACCGTGACACCAAAGTATCGAACCGAACCATGAATTTTGTGTATCGTTGCACCCCTAATATATATATATGTATATATTATCTATCCATCCGTCTATCCGTCTATTTATCTGTGTATCCATCCATCCTTCTTGGCTCTAAATCTTATGCCGTAGGAAGCCTGGTTATTTCCACTCTCATGGCGCCACATTGTGGGAAAATGCATTTGTGGGTTGAGGAGCAGAGTTGAGTTCATGAGAATCTCCAGATCTTCTCTGTGAATGCAAAACAACTTATTCACTTATTGAATTTGTTTTTGTTGTTTGGATCATTTGTTGGATGGGATGCTTGACGTCTGGAGAGAAGAGTATTTTTGAGAATTTACCAGTTTATCCATTTAACCAACAGAGGCCTCAATGACATGTGGAAGAACCACACACAGCCACAACAGCCTGGCCCCTCCTCATGCTGGTCACTGCTGTGGGATGGCATCCCATTGTTCAACCAGCACATACTGGAGCCATTTCTCCATGATGTTTGTTCACCATCTTTGTTATATAGCTTACCATTGCTTCATAAAAACATTTTCTCTAATAGGCAGGATTCAGATGAGGGCTGATAGCTATTAATCAGAAGCAGCCTAAAACTTTCTTACCCGCCACCCCAGCTGTTTTAGTCTAATTGGCCTTGGCTGTTTGTCCTTTCTTTCTCACTTCTGCCTAAAGGGCAGTTTTATATTTTTGTCACATCTGTTCCTTCCATGATCCTATCCTCGCCTCCAGTGTTGGCCACACATAATGTATTTACAACTAGACTGTTGATGCCTCCAGTGAAGCTCCACCGTGGCACGTGCTGAACAGCCCGTGAGACCATCTGCATCTTGCCATTCAGCTACACTTTGTCTCTCTGGTCCAGATCTGCCGGGTCTACTGGAGCACCAGCACCTCCAGGCCTTGGTTCTGGCTGAAGTGGATATTAACCAGCTTCTCCCAGTTGAGCTCTTTAAAATAGGATTAGGCGCGCTTACTGGCTTCTTAGGAAACACAGCTCCATTGGCTTACACTTATCTGTTATGAGCAGTCATGAACTGATGGTGGAGGAATGAAGAACAAAATTAGCCTTTAGAAAAACAGTTCAAATAGCGCATGGTCTGCTGTAGCTCATCTGGTTTACAGTGTAACCTTGGTTCAAGTGATTCTTTCGACAATGGAGGTTTCAATTCATCTCAAAGGCCAGCGTTGCTTACTTTCTGCAAAAAAGGACAGTCGGGTATTTAGACCCTCACTCATTAACTCTCTAACTGACCAGCTGGGTCACATGAACTGATAAAAGCAAAACATTCTGTTATTTCATCTGCGTTCAGCTGAAAATAATGTTCTTCACAAAGACGATGATAAAAATACACAAAATGTAATTTTAAAAGGATCTGAAGGTGTGAATGGATTCTCCCACAGTCAATGAAGGAAGTATTAAGGTGTTATCAACAATATCCTCAAATTATACTTCAGTATCGGGGTGTTTGAAGGTTGAATGGGGGTGGGGGACAAAAAAATTCTGTCAGAATGGATCCAATATTCAGCAAGTAGTTGATTTGTATCCAGCATTTAGAGAGGAGCTTAATTACATTTAGTTCTACTGAGAAGTGAAGATCAATATCTTGAACTATCTCTTATCTAAAATAAGAGCTGGACCCTGTTGACTAATGTGCATTTATGTTTTAGATATTTTATTAGATAATCAGCAATCATTAACCTTACAAAGGATATCAGCACCTTTTCAAATTATCTCTAGTAACTGTTGCCACATTTGTAGTTACTTTTATCACAGTTGGTGAACAGCAGGACTTTCTCAAAGCTCTATAAACAGGACAGCTATACTTACATGACCTTCAGTTCTATATAATCCAAACAGCTGAGTGCAGCGCGGTCAGTCTGGGTTCATTTCATCAGTCCACAGTGTAGTTTCAGCATCACAGATGCTTCTGAATGGACATAGAAGTGTTACAGTAACATTAGAACATTTTTTCTTTCTAATTACAGGAATGAACCACAGACAGCATGGTCCTACACTGGTTTCTATACTGGTAATCCAAATCACAACCACGACAACATCGATTTTTAGATGTGATATGAAGATTGCAAAGGATGTGACTTTTGTGACATCTACTTGTTTAGTTTATGTGCTACTGAAACTGGAACACAATCTGAACACAACAGCACACAAGAGACAATATTATTGCATAATATATAGTATAATGTAATATATATAATATTTTTTTCTCTCTGTGCTCACATATTACATTTTATTTAGATAGTTTTTAGATAGATAGAGGATGAACACCTAAAACTCAACTACTTAACCAACATTCACAGGTGTAAAAACAAAAACCTTAGCTGGTGTTATTTAATCGTCATGTTTAGATTGAACATAAAGAGGAAGATTTCTGAAAAAAATGAGTGAATTTTGGTTCAAACAAAAACAATTTGTTTGCCATTTAATAAACAAAATATTTGCAGTTTGTTTATTTCCTGATAGAATGTTTTGTGTCAAACGATGTTGTAAATGTGGAAAAATGAAAATATGGTTGGAAAACAGCATTTCTTCTGTATTCAGTTCAGGTCAAGGACACTCTTGTATTTGTCTGACAGCTAGAAAACGTCTCGCAGCTTTACCGCCTGCTCATCACCACGCAGGCAGTTATTTCCAGTTCTAACAATGTGACAGCATGATGAGATTTCTGATCTGTATGTGTATATGGAGGATGTGTTTGTTATAGCGACAACACATCCTTCAATAACACGGACAAACATGTTTTTACCGCTTCATTACTGGACGAGCCTGTGGTGCGCACACCTCGAGCCCCACTTCGTTCTCACTGACCTTGGTTTTATGCACCTGATCAGATTATCTCAATTAAACACATGTGAAGGAAATCAGAGTCTGCAGTATGCTCTAAGGTGCGATCTCTGACCCAACAGATGTTAATGTCATCCTTTGTGCTCGTTCCTTTGAAATTGATGAATACATTGGTGACATTCGAAGGTATATATAGTAGCACTGCGTGTTAAATGCTTTATGCACATGAGGCTCATAAAAATGTGTTTGCAGGTATTTTGCTGTGAGGAAAAACTACAAATATAAAAGGTTTGAAGATACTAAACTCAGAAGATTTTGTCTTTAGGAGAATAACAGTTTCTGCACTTTTCATATTAGTCCATGAATGTGCATCAAAGGGGTTCGCCACTCAGCAGGCTGACAGTGCACACCAAGCATGCAAGAAACAAGTAAAAGTAAACGTAGACAAATCTCAACACCAGGCGGTGGTTGGTTTGCAGCTCAAACTGCTTACTGTCATAAGTTGCTGTAGACGGGAAAAGCCAGCGCAGGTGATCATCATGTGAAATGCAAGACGCTGGGTTCAGCCCTCTGAGCTTGGTGCATGCAGCCGGGCATTCAGAAATCCTGCTTTGCATATGATGACATTTATGATGGAGCCTGAATAGGAAATAAGGAAAGTCATTGAGCAGCTTCTCCTGAGAATTTTGTGTTAAGCCCCAAATGAGAAGCAACGACATTATTCTTGCCAACATTTTTATGGTGAATGCAGAGCTTTGTGTGAAATTGTGGGCTGGATCAATACTGCTTCTCCGAGGGTTTCTTCCATTCAAGATAACCTTATCCCAGCAGAGAGGGCGGCCCTGCCCACAGCACTCGAGGAGAATGACAAGGAGCTACAGTAAGACAGCGAGGCTTTTTCCATCGAGGCTTCAATCCTTTTGTCATTATTGTTACCAGATATGAAAGTAACTGATGTGGAAACAGGAGGCTTTTGTCAACCTATGCTACGCCTCATTTGTCTTCTCTTACCCAAGGTCATTATATGTGACTCTCAAATATTAATTGTTATAGTGGCACTTTGTGTCAAAACATGCTGTAGTTTCAGCACAGAGACGGCTGAAGCCACAAAGGAAGTGAGCGTCAGCGTTGGATTACACTTCCTTTTGCTGGTTGTCTTGAACAAAGAGAATCACTGTTGCAGCACAGTGTGCGACAAACTGCTGATTCCTCACCAGCGTCTCCCTGGCATCATGCTATAGACATGTTTCAGTAAGCACAGTTTTACTCATGTTAAATTTATGCCATGTAGTTCTTTTAGAAAACATATATACTCTTACAAAATTACTCTCAAGTCTCAGTTATGACTCAGTTTTTTGCAGTGGTATGGGCTCAAACTGTGGTCATAAATATTCTGTGCTTGTAAATCAGGATTTGTAAGCGTAAAAAAGATTTGTGTGTGAAACTCTGCCCTCAAGTTACAAGTTACAAGTACAAATTTTGACCCTATTTTTCTTCCTTTCATCTGATTGGCCGATCTCACGTCAATCACAAATTAGCAGCACATCCTGCGTCCGATGTGAAAGGACCTTTATGCTGCGCACTGTGACTCACAGCAATGGTCCCAGGTCAGCCCTGACTTTGAGTTACACTAATCCTAAAGTAATAATGGCATTTCTAACCACTGATATAGCACAACTTTATCCTTTCAACAGCTGCTGAAAGTTAGGGGACCTAGCTGCTATCGGATATTTATATAGAGATCCTCCAGCTTCAAACTGTATCACCCTTCAAGGACCTGCAGTTCAAAAAAAGCACCCCTCAAACAGCCAAACCCATCTGTTCTCTGATTGGATTGTTACATTTGTGATTGACATGACATTGACCAATCAGCTGAAAGGAAGAAAAACAGGGTCAAAATTCGTACTTGTAACTTGCAGAGTTTCACACGTATTTTCACACACAAATTCTTTTTACACATACAAAACTGATTTACAAGTACAAAATATTTATGACCACAATTTGAGCCCATAGTGCAAACAAACATCCTGATAGTCCAGGTGAAAGTGATGCATGAAACATCTGCTTAAACTTTGGGAAACTTCGTGACATTTAAATTCCTGATTTATGAAAAGGACTCGAGAGCATTAATATTGAAACTGACTGCATCCTTGTACCATAATATCGTTGGAAATGACATTTTCAAGAGGGAAATGTCTACAATTTGTATTACATGTCATTTCAAAACAGAAGGCTGTAACAGCAGTCCAGTTCCTTGCTCATACAGCACTCAGTCATCCACTCACACACTAATGTTTTCTGTGCCTCAGTGCTTTCTAACATTCACTCACTGATGGATGCCCGAGGATGCTTTGGCATGCAGACGGGAGCAGCCAGGGATCAAACCACCTCCCTTCCAATTAGTAGATGACTTGCTCTCCTCTGTGTGTTAGCACACATGCTAGCTCGCAATGAATGCACTTCTTGCAACTATCACTGCTTGTCCAGACTTTTTTTTTTCATCCTACTGCAGAAGAAGAGACCCACAGAAGCTTCTGGCGTCTGACTACCCACTCAGCGTCACAGCTCGTAGCACACTAAGTGGCGGTCAGTTAGCCACAGTGTGTCTTCTAAACCTCTGCCTCACCCACTGACCAGATGAAAGCACATACGTCCTAAGTGGCTGTGCTGTCCTTGGTTTCATTTTCATTAGAGTCAGTCAGGAGAATTCAAAACTATAGTCTGAAAGATAAATTGAGATACTTTCATCACGTCTGTTGGGGCTACTGTAATCACATTACACTTTAAAACAGTGTGCAACAACCTCTGTTCCTAATTTCACCTCACAAGTATTATTCAAATGACTGCCCACATGGAAAAGATCTATATGAATCTTATAAAGTTTGTATCTGTCCTGTGTGAAACTTGTATGAAAAAGCATACAAGAGTTAAAACACATATAAGACCCCTTGAAAAATTATATAAATGAAACTTGTATGTTTTGGATACTAAAACAATACATGAAGTAATGAGAAAGTGGCCACTTTCATGAGTAAATCATATAAGGCTTCTATGATTCACTGTATGAAGTAGGCCACATGTTATTTAAGTCTTTTATACGTTTTTACTATTTCTTTTCCATATGGGTGCAGGTGACTTCATTATAAAGGTGCAGATGCAGCCACAGTCCGTCACAAACAAACTGTTACTAAAAGAGCTTTGGTAACATTTTATAACACGACCCGTGAATAAGACGTGGGCAGCCTGTGCTTACGTTCTGTAAAGTGTTTCCCTTATTGTGTCCAATCATAGTAACCTCAAGGTGCTTCACACTGTCAGGTAAAGACCCGGCGATCAGATGCACCTCTAAGAACAAGCTCTGGGTGACAGCAGGAAGGAAAAATCTCTCTTTTAACAGGAAGAAACCAAGAACAGAACCAGGTTCAGCGAGGGGCGGTCACTGGGGTGTGAAGGGAGAGAGGAGAGGAAAGGGCATTATTTCTTTTTCTCATCTCCTGAGAAATAGAAATAATAAAAGCTGCTAAATGGCGCAGTCGTTCAGTACTTCATACTGAAGAGTTCTGATTGGCTAGAACCTTCCTGTGTGGGGTTTGCATGTTGTCTCTCTGCCTGTGTTCATTTTCCTCCCAAAGCCATGCATGTTACGTTCATGTGTGATTCCCAGTTGGCCAAAGGTGGAGATGTGGTCCTGGTGCCCTGTGGAGGATGTTGTGATCACTGGTATATAAACCAGTGCAGTGAGGATGATGATGCCACAGAATGGAATCAAACTGCAAAGGTAAAGATGAGCTTTAATTTATTTAAAGAGGAACGAACATCATTAACGAGTGCTGCCTAACCAAATACAGCGTGGTTAAAAGTCAGCCTGGTCGAGCTGCCCTGCTGTAAATATAAAGTGTTCAGTAGGTGCAGATTTCTAATCGTCTGAACAAACATGTGATTTCCAGTCGCTGCCGACAGCATGATGTGAGCGGCTGCCATCATAAAAAGCTTTGGATGCCGATGATTGATGGCGAGCCGGCCTGTCCGGTGATGGTGTCTTTACACATAGGTTATTTTGACTGCAATCATCTGCAGATGGCACTGTGCAAATTATTGATCATTATGTTTCCAGCACTGCACATATTTTCTTGGCAGACTGTACTTTATATGACATCCCTTCCCTAACCACTGGCATATCCACGCTATTACTGAAATGTGGAGAGACATGCTCAGGCTTTCCGAGTCTCCTATCCCTCTAATTGGCGAGACACGGCTTCAGCTGTGTCTGGCAACAGAAGACGGAGAGAGCAGAGGATTTGTGAGTCGGCAGCACTGAAGTGAAAACAAGAGAAATTTAAGAATAACTCTGCAGTATGAGGTAGATAAGGCACACACTGATCACCCTCCATTTGCTTTAACTGCTTCGCATTTCCCCGTATTAGAAAATCTCGACATTTTGTAAGATATGGCGTTTGGTTAAAACGCTCTCTTCAATGGAACGGAGTTTGTAAGGATCATTGGCGCCCAGACTTCAAACCCACTGCGTGCGTCACAAGCTCAGCAAGACTACACGTTGGCTAATAAAAGCCTACAAGCTAAAATAAATATCTGCTCCACACTAATAGTTTAACACCACATCCATCTAAACACGTGTTTCTTTTACGGGTGGTGCAGGAAGCCCATGCAGTGACGCGTGCGCTGTCGGGTTTCTTGCTGATGGCGACAGTTGTAAGCCAGGCGGAGCTTTGGGTTCAAAGGTCGCCATTCACCCCCCAGTGGATTTGTCTTGCATGGATGTGACTGTATGACGTGTCATTGTCAGTGATTTGTGCTGCGTTTGCGTTTGCACACAGCAGGACCTGCCAGCATACGAGAACACAAAAAGCACCACATGACCAACTATTGTCCCTCATTTAAAGGTAATACACGGCTTGATGCCAGGGTGAATTTGTTATGTTTCAATTGGTGCATGAAGCAGGCTTTATAATGTTTGATTTTAATATAGTGAAGTGAACTTTATAGTCCCGCTCCATGCCAGTAAAGCTTTTAAAATCTAAAGCATGAGAGCAAATTTGACGATCCAAAGCAAATGAAGACTGTCAGACATCCAGTCCCTCGGGTTTGGCACTGAACTGTCTGCGCGCTCCCCGATGTTAAACAAAAGCTGAACTCTTAAGGCCCTTTTAAATTGCTTTCCTTGTAAATTCATCATCAGCTGATTTAATCTAAATCTGGGCTTTTGATCTGGTGCTACCTGAGTTCGTGCCCTTGCGAGTCATATTTAGAGGTGCGGCAATTGCAGCATTTTGAAGATGAGTAAAAAATCAGGCAGCTTAGACATGCTTTACCTGCAGCTTCACCTAAACCCTGCAGAAGGAACCAGCCCGTTATTAGCCTGCAGCTTTTAACTGCCTCGATTTTCCCCAAAGTTCATGTGCTCACCTGTAATTTTAATGACGTTAATCTCGTTACTTTTAATCAAACTGTGGTCATCTCTGTGTAAACGGAACTTCGTGGTTCAAAACTAATAACTGTGACTTATTAATCTTGTCAGGCTGTGTATTAAAATCCAGACGGCAGAGACTCTGCTGACCTTGGTGTCGACCTTCCAGCGAATCATGATTTTAAAATGTGCTCAGTCAGTCGTACTCAGCACCAGTCTGTACAGGGAGTGCAGAATTATTAGGCAAGTTGTATTTGTGAGGAATAATGTTATTATTGAACAACAACCATGTTCTCAATGAACCCAAAAAACTCATTAATATCAAAGCTGAATGTTTTTGGAAGTAGTTTTTAGTTTGTTTTTAGTTTTAGCTATTTTAGGGGGATATCTGTGTGTGCAGGTGACTATTACTGTGCAGAATTATTAGGCAACTTAACAAAAAACAAATATATACCCATTTCAATGATTTATTTTTACCAGTGAAACCAATATAACATCTCCACATTCACAAATATACATTTCTGACATTCAAAAACAAAACAAAAACAAATCAGCGACCAATATAGCCACCTTTCTTTGCAAGGACACTCAAAAGCCTGCCATCCATGGATTCTGTCAGTGTTTTGATCTGTTCACCATCAACATTGCGTGCAGCAGCAACCACAGCCTCCCAGACACTGTTCAGAGAGGTGTACTGTTTTCCCTCCTTGTAAATCTCACATTTGATGATGGACCACAGGTTCTCAATGGGGTTCAGATCAGGTGAACAAGGTGGCCATGTCATTAGTTCTTCTTCTTTTATACCCTTTCTTGCCAGCCACGCTGTGGAGTACTTGGACGCGTGTGATGGAGCATTGTCCTGCATGGAAATCATGTTTTTCTTGAAGGATGCAGACTTCTTCCTGTACCACTGCTTGAAGAAGGTGTCTTCCAGAAACTGGCAGTAGGACTGGGAGTTGAGCTTGACTCCATCCTCAACCCGAAAAGGCCCCACAAGCTCATCTTTGATGATACCAGTCCAAACCAGTACTCCACCTCCACCTTGCTGGCATCTGAGTCGGACTGGAGCTCTCTGCCCTTTACCAATCCAGCCACGGGCCCATCCATCTGGCCCATCAAGACTCACTCTCATTTCATCAGTCCATAAAACCTTAGAAAAACCAGTCTTGAGATATTTCTTGGCCCAGTCTTGACGTTTCAGCTTGTGTGTCTTGTTCAGTGGTGGTCGTCTTTCAGCCTTTCTTACCTTGGCCATGTCTCTGAGTATTGCACACCTTGTGCTTTTGGGCACTCCAGTGATGTTGCAGCTCTGAAATATGGCCAAACTGGTGGCAAGTGGCATCTTGGCAGCTGCACGCTTGACTTTTCTCAGTTCATGGGCAGTTATTTGGCGCCTTGGTTTTTCCACACGCTTCTTGCGACCCTGTTGACTATTTTGAATGAAACGCTTGATTGTTCGATGATCACGCTTCAGAAGCTTTGCAATTTTGAGACTGCTGCATCCCTCTGCAAGATATCTCACTATTTTTGACTTTTCTGAACCTGTCAAGTCCTTCTTTTGACCCATTTTGCCAAAGGAAAGGACGTTGCCTAATAATTATGCACACCTGATATAGGGTGTTGATGTCATTAGACCACACCCCTTCTCATTACAGAGACGCACATCACCTAATATGCTTAATTGGTAGTAGGCTTTCGAGCCTATACAGCTTGGAGTAAGACAACATGCATGAAGAGGATGATGTGGACAAAATACCCATTTGCCTAATAATTCTGCACTCCCTGTAGTGTTGGCACTGTTAACAGCCCCAACACAAAGTATTACATATAATAACGTTTGTTTTAAAGTAATGCATCACTGTTAAAAACAAATGAAAACTCCAAATATTGGAGACTCTTTATGTGAACTTTGAATGAAAAGAGTTCTGGAAACTTGAATTTTCTTGTTCAGATAATTGCAACATTCCCGTGAGGTTGGCAATGAAATCCGAACTTTGCTGGGATGTACTTCAACCTGTAAAAGCAGGAACTCCTGCTGAGTAAGCAAAACATTTCCAGCACCGGTAAAATAAAGCGTAGCTTTCAGCTCCTGCTGTATCTCCCGCAGCAGCCTGAGCTGCATCTTTGGTTTGGCACACATTTGTACTCCAGATGCTGCCCTTCCATTTATGCAGGTGTTGTACACGAGCTCGGCTTTTTCTCTTTTTAAACCGATTACCTTACGTATTTGCTGTTAACACCACAACATGTCTGCGGAGACAGGCCGTGTGGTGGTGTGTGTGATGGACCCAGGTGCGCACACAAGTGAGTAGACGGGAGTGAACTTAACAGAAAGCGAGCCTTTATTATGGCTGAAGACAAAGTGTACAAACACTAGACTAGACTATAACTAAACTGGGAAAACTAGTACTGTGACAAACTAAGAAGACTCAGAGACTATGGTGATAACTGCAAAGACTGACCGTGAAACCATGGAGGCGGGGACACAGACGACGTGACACAGACTGCATGAAACACAGAGACTAAATACACATGAGGGATGATCAGGGGAAGTGGCCACACATGGGAGCACAGCTGACACACATGAACCTAAAGACAGGACAGGAGAGGTGAAACTGAATACACTGACATTGAATACAGACTTTCAAAGTAAAACAGGAAACATGGAGATCAGACATAACCACGCAGACATGACTCATGACAGGTAGACGCACGAACCAGGGAGACGGAGTACAGGGGAAGATGACAGAAACGCCAACATGGCAACATAAGACACACAGATATAAACACATGAAGGGCAAGGGAGACCTAACACAAGGGTGATATAATTACAGATGAGCTGGAATAACTTAATGAACCTAAACAAACAATAAACATCAAAATAGACTAAAACTCAAAACACTGGGTCGCACGACCCAGGACCATGACACCATGGCCTGAGAGTCACATAATTAGCAGCTAACAATATAACACAAGTGTGCAAAACCAGCCTGTAAAGAAAATGTTGTGAGTCCACTGCTCAGTCTCAGGTTCGAGCTTTGAGTGCCGGCAAACGCTCGGCGTTAATTCGATTCTGGGTCCAGCAGCAGGAGAGTTGTTTCTGCCCAGGAACCATCATGCTCTCGTCCTTTTGTGCAATAAAAATAGAAATAATGTCTCCACTCCTCAAAAGTGGTGAACTCTACTATTTTCTCCTTCTCCTGAACACTCGCGCTGCAATCAGACTGTAAGTGTGCAGGAAGCTCAGCTTAACTCAGAGTAACTGTGATGTGTAACGTGGGGGGAGTCTTCAGCAATGCTTTGTTGTACACGTCTATAATATATCTCTCATTGCACAGACGTTTAATAAATATAACTCACCGTTAAAAATACAGCAAACGTCTTTTTAATAGACTCATTTTATCCGTATTTATTCCTTTTTTCTAAACGTTTCCACGTGTAGCTGAATGCTCGCTGACGAAGAAACCCTCACGTTTCCTGGATATATAAACAATAAGATGAATACATTAAATAAAACAGGCTAACATTTGTGTGTCTGCAGCAACAGTGTGAGGAGAACTCTTGAATCAGTGTGGTGAATTGGTCTGAAATGACTTCACCAACAAATAAAGTTCAGATTTATTTCTATAATGTTTAGAATAAATTGTCACACTGTGACTTTCAGGACCGAGACAAACGTTGCATGGACGCATACCAAAACTATGCATTTGTTTATACTTGCTGTAAGCCACGATGACCTAATCCCCGTTTGGCACGTTTGCTGTTTCGCTGAGCTGCTCGTGTCTGGCCGTGCTTCATATCAGCTGATCTAGCACAGCTACACCGTGTGTGCAAAGCCTGCCCTGTGAGAATGATAAATTGAAGTGATACACGTGTGGTCTTACCTGCATGGCTCGGGAGTCTCTTGGGTGAATAACTCTACTTGTTTGTGTACGTGCACTGAACCTATCCTTTCTCCTATGGGGGAGTCGGGTGCTGGGCTCAGCGGGGCCTCTGGGAAGACATTATCGCCCACCCAGCTATCCCCGTGGGCTGTAGCTCCCTGCATCTCTGCCAGAGGGACTTGAACATCATTTGTTACTCTGAGCATCTCTTTACTTGTCCTTCTGCAGGTGTGGTTCTTTCTTTGTTGGAGTTATTCTTAAATTAAATGTTTTCTAAAAATAATATCATTAGTGTCCCACAGCTGCTTCCCACACATCTGTATTAGTTTTTAATGTGATACGCAATATAGAAAGCAACAAAACCCGAAGCACAAATAGTCCTACTGCACAGAAAATCATATTAGCCGAGGCATAAAAGGCTCCAAGAAGCATCAGCACCACAAACACAACTGAGTCCAGTTCAGTGAGTCTGACTGGGAGACGCACACCCATCGATTACAGCACCCGCACAGCTACCGTCCAACCTTAATAGAATACAAATAGATAAAATAAATCAATAAATAAACAGCGCACAGTTATTATTAGCACAAGATATCCGGGAGGACCGCGACGGTTTTTGTATTGTTGATTTAATATCCATTTTAATGCTTTTAGGTTTAATTCCAGGGTTGTAGTCTTTGAGGTAACAGCGTCTACAGGGGTTCTCCAGAAACAGCACATTTTGGGACATTAGGTTAGCAGCGGCTTCATGTTGTTCCAGCTGGTTTTAATCTGTTTTATGAGCTGCAGAGCACCAATAATCATTGTGTTGTCTGTTTTTTCCTCTACAAACAACAACAGCTACATACATATTTATGGTTCCTGCCTGTGCCAGCTGAGCACAACAAAGTTATAGTTAATATAGTTAAATGGACTTTGATCCACATCCTGTCTAATGACAGAAGCAGAAATATCAGAGTGCAGATGTTGTCTTTCAGTCACTGCAGAAAGCTGCGTGATCAGTGTGATCTCAGACTAACCAGAGAAGCTGAGTCCATCGCGTCACAGAGCGACGGTTACGATGATGCACAAACCACAAAACCACAACCACTCTTTAATCATCTCAGAGGGAACCTGAAATATGAAGCGACTCGCTGTAATTGATGGAACCATAAATTCTGCTCTCTGTCAGAAAATATCCGAATTATCGGTTCATGAGCTGAAGCTGGAGAGTCAGGACACTGATCCCAGAGCAGCAAGTTCACCTCTGAATGGTTTTAAAAACAAACCAGAATCAGTGTGAGGATTTGAGATACTGGATGATGTTAAACATGTTGGAAAACCCTCCAATGCGGCTGACTTCAAACAACTATGCAAAGAAGAGTGGACCAGAACTCCTCCACAGCAACATCAGTTTGATTTGAAAGGTTTTCCCATAACTGCACAACAACAGGTTTAGGGGACAATCACCTTTTCACACAGCCAGGTAACTTTTTCCATTAGTTGATTAAATAATAATTAAAAAGCTGAATTTTGTATTTACTCAGTTTATCTTTGTCTAATATTAAAATGTGTTTGATGATCTGAATGATGTAAGTGTGACAATAAACAGAGAACAGAGAGAAAGAACATCTTTATCTTACAACCTCGAGGCAACTGTTGTTGCTGCCGTGTAAATAAGCCTGAATTGACCTGAAGAGGGCAAATACTGTGGGTAGTGACTGAAGAATAAGATGAGCAGCAGAAATGAGTTTCCTCAAAGAGGCTCAGCGATAGTGATAGGATGCAGAGCTGTGTTACTCAGGACTGGCTCAGAGCGAAGGCGTGACTGGACCAGGCTTCACACGGGTTGATGTCATGAATTAGCCGTGTGAAGCAGGCAGGAATGGAGCAGAAACACAGAACTAACTAAAACTGAAATATACATGAAACTAAACAGGTGGGGAGGCAGAACGCACGGCGGGGAACGAGGGAGAGAGCGCTTAAACACGAGGGAACAGATGGGGAACACAGCTGAGCCGAATTAGCCCCAACGAACACAACGAGACCAGGGGAACAAAACTAAACACACTGAATAAGGAACGCAAGACTTTCACAATAAAACAGGAAACAAAGGAACTCAGGACTGAAACGTGAGAGTAGTGGAGGAAAGCCAGATGAGAGGGAGCGAGGGAAGACGAGAGGAGACATGATGGGGAACATAGAATGAAACACAGACACACAGAGGACAAAGACACAAGGAGGAAGCTAATGATCAAGGAACTAAACAGGGAGTGTAAGAAAGTCAAAACAGACTAAGATGAACATAAACCAAATACAGAATATCAAGAAACACAAGAAACTCTAAATGCTGGGTCAAAAGGACCGAGAACCACGACACGTTATCTCCGTTCACCCTCATGCTGTGCAGGATATGAGCGCCATGCAGTCCCACTGTAAACAGCTGAAATGTCACAACTGTAAAGTCAACAGTAATTATCAGCGGCAGGACAAGCAGCAAGCTTTTAACCGCCAAAGAGAAAAATAAGCTCTCAGATATAAAGTGTATGATGTCACCATCAGCCAGGCTGACGTGTGTTTTTAGGACACGTAAGCTCACGTCACAGCTGACTGGACTGATGGACTCACCGTATCAGCCGCTGTGATTTTGGGAAACATCGCTTTGTTTTTATATGTTTCAATCAAAGTACGCTGGACCTCTGAATCTTGTTTTATTCACTGTCATGTGAAAAACCGATGCCTGCATTTAGACAGCTGGGGTTTGAGCCCAGAGCCAGAGAGGATTTACATCAGAGCTTTGAAGTCAGCGTCATTATAATCTCACCTGAGGAGAGAGCTGATGTCCTGTTTCAACAAATTAATGATCGGCCTTCTGCACAGAGCGGAGGCTTGAATGTCATTGAACACATCGCAGACTGTGTATAAAAAGCACAGCAGTTCTCTGGTTTTAAATGACATACAAAGAGCTTCGGGTTAAATTCAAGGTCAAGGTGTGGAAAACAAAGTATTAAATGGCACGCCGTGTTATTTAATTCTACTTTGGAGAGAGCAGCACAGCGACAGTAACTTCAGGGCACTTTAGATTGTAAGGTAAAGACCTACGTTATTAAAGAGGAGCAACGAGTAGCATGGAAATGTCAAGAACAACAAACAGGACAAAATACAACCTCAGGAGAGGGAAGACAAAAGCTGGTAGCGTGCAATAGTGGCATATAAAAGCAGGATGTGGAGGAGAAGAGCTCTGTGCATCATGGGAAGTCCTCCAGCTGGAGCCCACAGCAGTATTAATATAGACTGGTTCAGGGTTACCTCACCCAGACCCGACTATAAGCTTTATCAAAAAAGCTTTGCATTTAAGCCCGTCTGAAAAGCAGAGCCACGTCTGTCTATTGGACCTAAAGTGGGAGCTGCTGTGAGAACTTCACAGCCTTCGTAAAATTCATATGCTCGTTCATAACACTGGGCTGGGGGAGGTTGTGCTTGTAAATCTTAATATTATTCTACATGCTTGACCAACTTCACAGCTGTTGTCTAACCGTAATATTAATGAAAACACACAAAAAGACTTGTAATATGCAAATAATCAGATGTGATTTTTAAAAAATAAAATTTACATTTGGTGACAAAATGGTGTTAGAAGCTTTGTGATGTCGAGCTGTAGACGAGCGAGCTGTGATTGCAACGATGCTGAGCTGGACAGCATCTGTGTGGAAAGCAAGCAGCACGTTATCTTCTGCTGAGAAGAAAAGCTTTGAAAATGGAGGCAGTGTGATGATGAATTACTGCGCTTTGTGAAATGCAGCTTCAGAGCCTCCATACACACACATGCACACACACACACACACACACACGCACACACACACACACACACACACACACACACACACACACACACACACACAGACACCTCTTATGAGAGCAGATACGTCCCTTTTAGAGACAATTCCCACACTGAGCCGGGGGCTTTTATTCCTGTTTAAACATCATTTATGTCTCTTTGTTTCTTTTC
This sequence comes from Mchenga conophoros, assembly GCF_057382185.1. Taxonomy (NCBI): domain Eukaryota; kingdom Metazoa; phylum Chordata; class Actinopteri; order Cichliformes; family Cichlidae; genus Mchenga; species Mchenga conophoros. The sequence continues at coordinate 38,319,808 of NC_140541.1, forward strand.
ACGTGCATTTCATTTTCTTCCACAGTGTCACAAAGTATCTTACTCAACATGATAGGATACCAGATTATCTTCAATCATCCTCTCTTTGATGCAGGTTTGTCCAGGACGGAGCGCAGAGGTGGAGAAAGGCCTGACGGGCAGCAGCGGGGTCAAAGTGCTCGGGTACGTTCCCCGAGTGCGTGAAGACAACGCCGCTGCTCCGCCCCCCCCTATGTCACGTTCTCATTCATATGTCAGGCTGATTCTGAGGATGGTTTGGCTCTCACACATGTAACATTATGCACTGGTATCATTAACAAATATATAATTATTAACCAGGTTACCACCCTTTGGTGGTCCTCCTCGGGTCCTTGTACTCTGGGGCCTCTGGATGTCTGGAGTTTTGACCTCCTCCATACCTGCTTCATGCCCTGGAGACTGAAAAGATTCGGCATGAGCCCCCGCATCCTCAGGACCTTCTATCACTGTGACATTGAGAGCATCCTCACTGGATGCATCACCACCTGGTATGGCAACAGCACCGCCTACAACTGCAAAGCTCTCCAGCGAGTAGTGCGGTGCTCTGAACGGATAATTGGAGGTGAGCTTCCCTCCCTCCAAGACATCTACAGGAAGCGCTGCCTGAGGAAAGCGGGGAGGATCATCAAGGACTCCAGTCACCCCAGCCATAAACTGTTCAGACTGCTTCCATCAGGAAGGAGGTTCTGCAGCATCCGGTCCCGTACCAGCAGACTGAGAGACAGCTTCTTCCATCAGGCCATCAGACTGCTGAACACTTCATAGACACCTCAGCTTCACTACTGGAACTTCAACATTATGCACTCCACACTGTATATAAATGCCACTTGTTTTGCACATATTCAACTCTGTATATTTTATATATTTTATTATTATTATTATTATTTTTTTTTTTTTTTACTATTTAATTTGTAAAAATGTGTATATACACACACACACACACACACACACACACACACACACACACGTAGGAAAATATTTAGTATACACATCCAGAAATGCATACACTATTATATATTGTACATATATTTATTAGTTTCAGGTTGGCCATTCTTGTATTTTGCTCGTTTGTGTTGTTGTGTTTGCACATCTCTGTTGCTTGTGGGGCTCGCACACAAGAATTTCACTCGCATGTGCTGTGCCAGTGTGCCTGCACATGTGATGTGACAATAAAAGTGATTTGATTTGATTTGATTTGAGGACGGGGCTGTGGCCCCCCCACACTCCCTAGCAGATCGTTACATGGAGAAACCTTTGGAATGCAAGCATGCTGATCCACACAGGTATGCACACAGGTGTACACACGGGTATTCACAGACGCGGACTACAGCTTTCTTGGCTGCTGCCTCAAAGCACATTGTGCGCTGTCTATCTTGCGTGCTGCACAATATCGTTTATTATTTAGTATCTACTGATATCTACTGCTAGCTAGTTTATTGTGATGGTGCCGTTTTTTTTATTATGTTGCTCTTTGTTGTTTGCTTTCTCTTCTGTTTTTTTCTCCATACAGGTGACCCAGGTGTTTTGTTTTTTTTGTTTGTTTTTATTCTTTCTTCCCCCCTTCTCACCGTCTCTTCTCCCCTTTGGTTTTCTTTCTCTCCCTCTCTTTCTTTCATTCTTTCTCCCTGTCCTATCCCCCAGTCATGTCTGTCCCGTTTGTAGCAACTGAAAATAAAATAAATTCATAATTATAATAAAGGTCAATCAAATGGACCAATATGGCAAGGCCATGATGATCCACTTGGTAAAATAAATCCGCTTGGCATCTTTCTTGGCCTTAAGACAACAATTCTGATGCTAAAGATCCAAAAGGGACACAAAAAAAAAAAAAATTAACCAGGTTACAGTTCAGAGTGAAGTTATTAAAAACTATATATGTGTACAGATTATACTGAGTACTAATGTTTGTTTGTACACTGTTGCCTCCAGTGTTGACTGCTGTTGATACAAGATATCACTTGTTGATGAGGATCACCTCCCTCTCAGGACTAGCACTAGGATTTGTGCAATAACTTGTTATTATTACCATCTCGTAATAAGGTGGAAAACCTTACAGTACTTCACTATTACTCACCTATTTATTAGGGGTGCAACGATACACAAAATTCACGGTTCGATATTTTTTCGATACAAAAAGATGTTCATGCTTTTTTCATTTGTCATTTATTAAAATTATAAATATATATTTTAACTCAAAAGTACAGTTTTTAAAATTTATTGTTGCTGAAACAACAAAATAATAAAAAATAATCTATCTGATGGAGGAATCCCTCATCTTTGGAAAAGAGAGTTTATTACAGAGAAATGGCTCTTTCAAAATAAAAGCTCTACTATCCGCTTCTTCTGGGCTATATTCTCAGCAGCATATTAAACATATCAGGTCCCCATAAGGAGAATCCTGTGCTAACGGCTGTCTAAATGACTCGGGTAAAGTTTGTAGCATGCTGCTTGTTGTTTTTGTCTGCTTCCACTTGTCTTTGCACTAGGATGCTGTCGGAGTAAATGTGCAGTCATATTCGTTGTGTTCCCACTAGTGCTGTCAGCATTAATCGGATCGCCCCGTGCGTGGGGCTGGACGGCGTCAACATGTTAACGAGCTAACTGCGCTAACACACTAGCTCCCACCATGTAATTGAGCATTGCGTGGCACATCCAACATACTGTTTTACTTTAGTCCATGACGCGCTTACCTTCAGGGTCATACGTCACATGAAGACCAAGATAGTTCCAAAGACCAGATCTGAATGAGGGTGGGGGAGGTTCAGTTTGCCATGTTGCAAGGAGCTTAGCTTCTGTCTTGCTAGCTTGCGCTGCGCTCAGTGGAACTGCGCTGGACAGTGCAGCCTAGGCGGAGTAGTCGAGCGCAGATCCACTGAGCGCTCAACACAGACAGCATCGTCAGAAGGAAAGTTGATAAAACAAATAAAAAATGTTGTATTGTTCGATACATATGCGTACCGAACCGAAAGCACTGTATCGAACGGTTCAATATCGATACGAGTATCGTTGCACCCCTAGTATTTACCCGACGAATGGTGCATCCCTGTGCCCGTCTAGCCAGTCGAAGTCCAAACGCAATATTTAAAATTCATTGTTTAGAAAAGTGTCTGCAAAACTGTGAAAGTCACTCTTATTCCAAACAGTGCGGTCTCGTATCGAACCACGAGCCTTAGCGATATTTTCTTCCTCCCACTCGGTGCAGTTGTGACAGCCAACACCTTGAACAGCCCTGTGTACATTACCATATGTTTACAGCACTAATCTGGCTGCTGGAGCCACAGCTGTGCTGGCAGAGAGACGTACTCGATTGGTGCTTATGAGTTCAAGTGTGCGATTGGCTTCGTTGTCTAAATGAATTACATTTCAATCAAATCACATAATTAAACGAAATAAATAAATAAACAAGAAATCCCAGTGTTTGCTATGAAGCGAGATGGTGTCGAGCGTTGTTACGATGCTTGTTTTATTCATATCATTTAGCACCAAAGACTCCATTGATTCAGTCACTATAATTGACAGTACTGTATATTGAGGGTGCTTGTTTGCCTCGGGCCGACTCAAACCGTTAGACCCAGGATCCTTGTTGTGAGGATCTCCAAGACGCTGAGGATAAAGGGCACGATTCAACGTGACATCCAGAAGCGGAGGACTGTCTCCTTCACTTTGATCTACCGGGAGGTTTGAGAGTAGACATGTTGGTCTGCCACTTAGTCTAGTATTCACTACACAGAAATAAAAAAGACCTGAAAAGATGCAGTAAGTAGCTGCGTACTCCCCATGCATAAATTATTCTGACAGCAAATTCTTCAAAAGATTGTTGAAGCGATTCCAGGATAGAGCTCGTCTTTTCAGTGCTTGAAAGAACAGGTAGAGTTTCAAACAGAGACAAAACCTCTCAAAGTTCGCTCTGCTGCAGGGAACGTCGGTTTTGTCTGTCACGAGATGAAAGGGAAGCAGCGGGGCTTCGATGAAGACTCAGCACGCCACCAGGAGTTAACCAGGCCATTCCTCCAAAGCTCGTGTCACCAGAAAGATTAATTGGCTTGGGTCTCTTCAGAGTATTACTGATTGGCTCTCACAAACACAGAAGCTTTTATCTCATTGGCTCAGGCACTGCCACGGGTAGAATGGAAGACTGAGACCTTTCAGCGGCCCCAAAGTCCGAGTTAATGTCTGACAGCGCTTTCACAACTCTGCTGTCTGTTGCTTCATCATAATGTTAGAAATCCAGACTCTGCTTTTTGCCGCATGTATTCCACGGTACTCTCTGTTTGCATGCGCGGCGTGCAGCGTGTGTTATGTTAAAGCGAGGAGCGGGGTGTTGTGTTCTTCCACTGTTGCAGTTTTGGTCTCAGTGCACGAGACTGCAGCATCAAGCTCCAGGTGTGAATCCTGGTCTGAGGTTACAGACACTGATAGTGAGCAGCGAGTGTGACGTGCAGGTAATTAGTATACAGAGAGGATGTCATGCTTCAAAACAAATCATACTTTGATTGCATGCTATCGCTAACAGTCTGCTGTGCCTTCTTCTTTCTGCCTGAACACAAATATTGGAGCTTGTGCCTCTTGTGATGCTATTAACTGTCAGCCTTCACATGATAAAGACACATTTATACACGTGAGCATGAACTGCTTTTATTGCATAATATCAATATAATATATCCAAGGTCTGTGGGGGGAAAAGAAACAGAGAAGATTACATATGAATCTCACTGTTTCCATACAGATTAACAGGGTAAGCAGCAGCTAGTTGCTGCTAATCACAATCACTTGATTAATTAATGATCATCAAGTGTAATAAGAGCAGAGCTTTTGGCAGTTTTCTGGTTTGGAGCATTCACGTATGTGTTGATGAAACAACACAGGACTGAATGTTCCAGAACGTTCGCCCTAAAGTCAAACCGTGCAAACTGCAAACCCCAGAACTCAGACTCTGCAGGCTCGGTTAGCATGTTAACGTTTATGCAATCTGAAGAACACTCAAGTACGACTTGTTTGGAAGGACTGCCGGAGAGAAACTCCTCTGTCTAAAAAGAAACATGGCAGCACAGCTTAGGTTTGCACAGATGCACCTGAAAACACAAAATGTGTGTAACAGTGTTGTTTGGACAGACAACAGCACAGTAGAGATGTTCAACCATAATGCACGGCACCATTTTTGGCAAAAACCAACCACACGTGTCAGGAAACACAGTGTGTTGGATTGGCCCAGTCAGGTTTTGACTCCAACACTGTAAAACTCCACAACAATGTGAGAAACTGCAAAAGTCATACAGAAATTAGTTACTTGAAGAATAAATTAGTAAGTAACCAAGCACCAAATCTAATATTTCATCTTATTTATGCCCCATATGAGTCAGATCTCTTTGGGAAGTAAATATATTGAATCTTTGAAATCTACTTTTACATCCCTGTAAAGTACACGTCTCAAACCATCAACATTTGCAACTGAATCAAATTTACTTACAGAATCTTTCACAGATAAAAATCACACACACTTCACAATAAAAGTATAAAACAACAAATCCATTAAAAGCTTGTCTGTATAATTGTATTATAATATATAATGGTGTTGTAGAAAGGCATGTTCGGGGGGGCGGGCCCCACACTTTGGGAAGGTCTGGCATATACCGAGGCTCAGCAGGCTCTCCACAAACATGTTAGTTTGATGCAGGAAATTAACCTGCAGGTGCAGACGTGAAGAAGAAAGAAAAGAAATAAATCAAATGTATTTTTTATGGAAAACTGCAGGTAAGCAACATTTTGCTGGTGCTGTCTTTGCTTCTGGGGAAGAACTGAGCCAACGGTCCTTCATGGTCTCTTTCATAAATTTTATACTCTGGGTTCGGTTTGCTGAAACACCTGTTTTTGTTTTTTTCCGTTCAGCTCATTTATTTATTTGTGGTATACTTTTATGTTTTAAATAACTAATTTATTTTGGGCAGAGTAAAAGCAAAACCCTGTACCCGTTCGACTACCCGTTCGCTTTCAGCCCACTAATGCTCAAAGTGCATCTGTCGCTCTCCAGGTCCAACAAAGAATATAAAAAAGTTCTGGGAGTTGGTCCAGAATCTTAACCTGATCTAAATATACATAAAGTCCTGCAGGGCTGCTTTTTTTTAGATCGCTCCAAATTAAGTATATTCATAATTTAGTTCATTTACAAACGATTAGTTTATGATGGTTACAGGAGTAACTATGTTTGCATGAGTAGATTTTTAATACCTGCTGTAATCTGTTGAATCCACCGGCGTATCTTGGTTACATTTACCTAAGGTGAAGAACTACTAGCTTCTGATTGGCTGATATATGGCATGTGATTCAGAACCAGGAAGTGCTGTGTGGAAAAGAGCAAATGCCCTGATTAGGAAAGTCATTAACCTCCCCTCTGCTGTCTTACTAAGTGTGATCCACCACAAAAAATCTTTTTCTGTGTGTGTCTGAAAAAACAAATAAATAAATAAATAACACTAAAAATATAAGTTTGCACATGAAATTTGGGTCAGTCTGAAACAGAACATGAGGTTAACTCTCTGCGTGGCTTTGACGACACTGAAAGTGCAAAAAGGATGAATTATGTAAAAATAGTCCCGCTGGAAGCAAACAACACAACGAGACGACCGTGAACACGAGATCGACCAAATGTAATCATTTATTGTTATTATTGTTGATGATGTTGTGAAGAGCTTTTGATGTCAGCCTGTAAAATGCCTCTACAGCACAAACCCTTCCCAGTGACATTGCTGGTTTGCTATTTGTCGACTTTTAACTGGGATTTCTGCCCAAACCTCCATGACTGAAACTGTATGCACACACAAAGCAAACACACACATTCAGATGAAACTCTACATGCATGCACAACTCTGATTTCTACTCCTATCTTCAGCCAGGCGGTGTAATTCCTCTGGACCTGAAACACAGACGCTCGGCGGAGAATTGGAGAAAAGGAAATGCATATTTGCAGGTCTGCGTTATCTTTAACCGAAAAAAGCTACTGAGCTAAAGATGTGAACAACTTTCTCTAAAAAACTCTGTCAGAGGTAAGAAAAAAGAGGACACAATAAATACCTAAAGTCACGCCTCTCCATGTGCATTTAAACATTGTTCGTGATCTAGGTTTGAGTTCATAAAACAGAAAAGAAAGAAAAATATAATAATAATTATGTTAGTTCAGTTTATATATCTATCTGTCTATGTGTGTGTCGTCTGTTCCCACTGTGTGGATATGATCCATCCTCATTGTCCAGACTTGTTACAGAAGGTGTCGCTGTTTCCCACCCACCTCCTCCTTCACACTTCTGTGAGTGTGGAAATCAGTTTGTGTGTTTGTGAAATGTGTGATTTTCTTGTTCATCAAGATTAGGTCCTTGTTGTTCTTCTAATTGCATGCTGACAAAATGCCAGTTGAAGTGGATTCCTCAGCGCTCTGTGCATGGCATCAACAGAGTATCACAGGTGATACAGTAGGTGGAGCGTGTGGTGTAAGAAGGGCTCATTTCAGCGTCTTAATGAAGGGAAATAAAGGAGGAGATGAACCCCCAGGGACATTCAGGGACATTCACTCACTGCGTGCACTTGCACAGACAGACTAAAGTTTTGTTTGTGAGGACTTTAGTTTAAAAAACCTTCAAAAAGGTCACATATGTTGTTTACGAGCAGCCGCCCCAAACTGTCTCCTGGACTGTTTGTTAGCCCACGACTGCCTTTGTTAAATGAAGCGGACATCAGCTAATCTCACCAAAGCAAGCTGATTCAGCCCAAGGCCGTCAATTTCTGCTGAAGGGATCAATTATTAGATATTATACTTTTATCACTGCGTTTGTGTGAATGGGTTGAAACGCCATAAGTCGCATATTAAAAAACATATAAAAGGTTGTTCAAAGTCTCTTTGTTCTAGCTGAGCCCTTTTGTTCCCCTTTCTCCAACGTTTTATCCCCTGTAATAAGCTGCGGTTATGGCGTGTTGGAGCAGTGTGATTGAATCTTTTTGTCTTCTGTGTCTGCGGCTCTGTGATGCTTTGTGGCTCTGTGAGCTTTGGTGTTAAGACAGTGGCTCTTTAAGTAAAGTTGTGTTGTTAAAGTTCATGCTCTGTGCTCTGAAGCTCCTCTGTTCCTCATGAATATAACGGCCATGTCTGTCCTTTACAGCTCCTGTCAGGCTCGCTGGGAATAAGAGCAATAAGACGGCTTTTAGCTGATGATCATCGCGACACTGTTTTCTTCTACGAAACTCTTTTGGCACACGATGCACATATAACCAAAATATTTTATGCAAATCTTCACCATCTTATGTGATGGGCGTATAAAAAGAAAAACATTGAAATTCTTCAGAGACCTGCTGCGAGTATTAGGAGGTGGAAACAAAGACTAATTTATGGGAGCATTGGTATGCAGAGGCAGATGCTGTGCCTTTTAAACAAGCTGAGATGTGTTGAGGTTAAAAAATCAGGACAAACTAGTCAAACTACTCACCCTAGATTTACAGTGTTGCACTAAACCTCTGTAAACAGCTGTAAACTAGACTTTTGTCTTTGGGCTGCTGTAAGTGCGCAATGGGAATTTAGCTGATGAAATTTAATGCAAGCAAATGCTGAAAGGAAGAAAGCGATGGAGAAAATCACTGTTATTTATTGTTTGGTAAAAAATATCACATACAGTCTACTTTAAATTAAATGTGGGCCGGGGTTTGTCCTTCACAGTGTTCTTGTGCAAGGACGCAGATACGTGTGGGCATCGGGGGGTTTATGTCTGCCTTTGACATTTAGCCCACTGCCCTCTTGCAAACCATGGCCATTACTCAAGGGTCCTTTAAATGCTAGGTGATTAGGACTGTGTGTGTCAATGAACTCAATCATTACTAATTCAATTACATGTCCTCTGTCTGCCGCTCTGGCTCCCTCGACCCCGTCGCACACACACTTCCAAACACTGACGAGGGTCATAAACTGTGAGTAACACCTGGACAGTGAGAGAAATGCTGTCAGGCACCAGATTCCTTTATTTGCATAAAATAAAGTACGGCTAAAAATGTAAGTCAGATGATGCTATACCCCGAGGACGGTCCTCCCCGGTGCATCCGAGGTAGGGAGATAACCATAACCAAGTGCTCCAAAGATGAAATGACTCCGGCTGAAATCAAAGCTGAGCATTTAATTTATCATGACTTCAAAAGGAAATGGCAATTAGAAGGAGACATCAAAGAAAAGATGACTGCATGAATAAGCAAATATTAGAAGGTGGGGTGTTTTACGCATTTCAGGTTTGATCTAAAGAGGTCAAATAAAGAAAGCGACGTGTCATAAATGAAATCATGCATTTCATATACAATGAAGCCAACAGTGTTTATCCATGAAGATGTCAGGTTCTTGGTCCAGGCAGAAATATCTGATTCATGATGGAACGATGCACCACACCCACTGTGGATCCTCACACTTTTCATAGAGCCACACAAATTCACATGTGCGGCTCTGCACTCTGGAGAAATAACCTGGCGTGTACTGGATGGATCGTCATTCACTTCTTGCAGAAATTCATATCTCCCCCAAGATATTAGACAATGCTCTGTTTGCTCAGCATAATTCGCCCCACATTGTCTTTCCAAATAGTTCCAAAGCTACAGATGGAGATCCAGCTTCACCGTGAAGACTGGTTTGCTGGAGAAACCCTGTGTGAATGTGAGGGGACTCTGGATTATCCAAGCTTTAGTTTAGCTGAAGGAGTGAAGATTAAATAGTGCCATGACCAAAGGCCAGTGGACTCGACCACGGGGGCCAAGCAGACTGTTATATCTGAGTCAGGCTCAGTCAGATCAGGGAGATTTATTCCTGTGCTCTGCCGTGGTTTAACTTGGGGCCACCTTCTAAACCAGTAATAAATCACGACGCTCCTCATCTGAAACCTTTGTTTCCTTTACTTCCCTCATGTAATTTCTTAATTTATTTTTGGTGAGACTTCAGGCGAGAGATATATTTGGGAATAGGATCAGACAAACGGTCACACACACACACACACACACACACACACACACACACACACACACCTGCTTTCCATAACCTAAGAGGACATAAAGCTGCACTTCTATCCTTTATTAACCTAATTTCTCAATGATTTTTTGTGACTGTGGAAAAACACAAAGCATTTTAATAATGTTATATGAAATTCAAAGTCACATTGTTGTTGTTTCTTGATTGCCATGAATCACAGACCATGAAAGGATTTATATATTTATTTTTTTACGTTAACATTAGGACATGAAAAAAATGTAAATTCTGCAGAGGTCAGTCTGAGATGTTGGCAGTGAAAAAATGTGCAGGTTAGCATTGCTGGGCGAGGAGATAAAACCATGGAAACTAATCTCACAGACTGTGTGTGAGTCTGTCAGAGCCTCAGTTGGATTGTAAAGAGGCTGAGAGTCGGGAAAAGCAAAACGACAACATTGACTTTATAACTTGTGTTGGAAGTCTGAGGTGAAAATAAAGCCCATTGTGTAGTTCCAACTGGATTGTGGACTTCCTCACTAACCGTAGACAGAGTGTCAGAGTGGGTAAGAACACCTCTTCCACCCTTGTGGTCAACACCGGTGCCCCTCAGGGGTGTGTTCTGAGCCCTCTGCTATACACTCTCTTCACCCATGACTGTATTTCCTCCTGCGCGTCCAATCTCATTGTTAAGTTTGCAGATGACACTACAGTGCTCGGACTTATATCCAACAATGATGAGACAAACTATAGGACAGAGGTGCAACAACTAGAGTCATGGTGCCACGACAATAACTTGGTCTTAAACACCAAAAAGACCAAGGAGATCATTGTAGATTTCCGGAAGAGGGGTCATAATAACCATCTGCCTCTCTTCATTGGCAGTGAGGCGGTGGAGAGGGTGAGCAGTTTTAAATTCTTGGGGGTAACTGTGACCGAGGACCTGTCCTGGGGCAACCATATCACCTCAGTTGTACGGAAGGCCCAACAGCGCCTCTACTACCTGAGGAGACTGCGGAGCGCACACATTCCCAGATCTCTGATGTTGAACTTCTACAACTGTGCCATCAGCAGCGTTCTGACGTATGGATTTCTAGTGTGGTTCCCCAGCTGCACCAAGGCCGATCAGCAAGCACTCCAGCGGGTGGTGAAAGAAGCTGGCAGAATTATTGGAACAAGTCTGCCAGAGATCAGTAATATCTTCCCCACTCGCTGTCTGAGGAGGGTGCACAGTATCCTGCGGGACCAACATCACCCTGCGCGCCACCTTTTCCATCTGCTGCCCTCAGGGAGAAGGTACAGGTCTATACAGGCCAGAACATCCAGACTGGCCAACAGCCTGTATCCACAGGCTGTGAGGCTCCTGAACTCTCTGCCCCCCTCTCACGGACAATAACCATATCCAACTTCTTAATAGCAATGAACTGGTCTGCATTGGTGCATCATATCTTTATTCTCTTCCCCCTCCTGCCCCCCCCCTCTTTCTTAAATAGATAACTATCATATCTGATATCATATCTCACAGTACAATAATATTGAATGGGTTGCATTGTTGTATTTTGTCATGTTTCTCAGGTCTTTGTCTGAATTTCTACGAACATTATTGCTAAGGATTGTCTTATTGCATTGGAGTCACACTGGGTTAAATATGTACACTTGGGTTTTAAGGGGTATTTATTATTTTCTTCTTTTTTTTGGGTTGTATGGAAGCCCCAAACGCAATTTCATTGTTCTTGACAATGACAATAAATAAATAAATACATAATGGGTGAGATTTGCCCAAAAGATCAGCAGCAGCTGCGGTTTGAATTTAGAGAGATCTGTTGAAAATAACATTTTCAAAACACGTCAATAATTTGCTTCAAATGTGAAAACAGTTCGCCTGATCTAAACTCCAGCCTGATACCAGCCGAGACAAAAACTGCAACAACAGGAGAAAAAATATTACAGTTAAAAAATATTCTATACAAATACTATTTCAATACAACATATCTCAGAGCTGACAGTTTGAGTTGCTGAATTTTGGCAGAAATAATAATTATAATAATAATAATTATTATTATTATTATAATAATTATATATATAATTATTATTATTATTATAATTATATATATAATTATTATTATTATTATTATTATAATTATTATAATTATTATTATTATAATTATTATTTGTCTTACTTCCATTCGCTTGTCCAATAAGCCTTTAAATGATGTCAGATAGTCAGGATCCACAGTAGGAACAGAACAGGAATGCTGCTCTTTACTCTCGTCCTTTAGTTACTGTGAATCATCTTAGATCAGCCATCAGCCCTAAGAAACAATTTATCACAACCTATGCTACAGCAAATATGGCGAATGATAGATTCAACTACTATGATAATAATGGCAATAATAATAGTAATGATCAGTGGTTACTGTCTTTGATAATTGACATTTCTTGATCATGTTTAACATCAAAGTATAAATCAGGAGTTCTAATAGATGTGCTGATGGCTGGTTGTTGATCTGCTTTAAGGTCCCTGTTTGCGTTATACCAGGGAGTCAAGTACTTTTAATTTAAGCACCCACAGTATCCAGAGTCATATGCAGTGATGCTGCAACACAAATAATAATATGACATTTTAATTTTTACAGCTAATGTGAACTTAACCTTGACTTATTTTCACCAAAATTAAATTAGCTCGAGCTCTTGAAAACTGATAAGACTGCTAACAAACAAACAAACAGACAGACAAGCAGGACCAATTATATAGTTGCTCTGCATCAAATAAGATGCCAGACAAATTATTTGTACCAAAAAATAATTTCTGTCCACTATAAGATAAAGGAGAACGTCACAGCTAACTATTAGCGGTTAACTTTGCCTGAACCTGAACAAGGGTCTGGTTTTTCAAGGGTGCAGAGCTTGGTTCGCTGAGCTTGGCCTCCACAGCTATAAACAGGCCATATTATAAGTATCACTGTTGCAAAAGGAGCCCAAGGAACAGCTAAACATTTAACATACTGAGCAGGAAAGTGCAGGAGGACGGATGAAGAAGCCTTACTGCTAGTGATTCAGCTACGCTAAGAGCTACGCTAATAGCTTCGCAAGCTAGTGAATCCCTAAAGACAGTGAGTGAAGACTATTAATGCAATGTTCAAACACTTCAGTGTGGCTCTAGTTTCCTTTGTGTTGCTGTGTGTCTCCACTGTGTTCACACTGGTTTAATGCAAAGTATTGATATTTCACAGACACTCGGTGCACCTCTGTAGCAAACATCAGTCTCATCGCTCGCTACAGCCAAACATAAAGAAAAACACGTGTTATTAGCACAAACAGTAAAAAGATGGATCCAAGGAGAAAAACCTCCTAAATACCAACCAAGTGATTTCATAATTAAGTTAGTGTAAATTATTAGACAGTGTGTTTGGGATTATAGTGGCTCCTCAGAACGAAGGAAAATTGTAGGTTGTCTCCATAAATCCTGCAGATTTAAAGCGTCAAACGAAACCTTTTTGCACAATATTGATGTCATTCTAAACGCAGTGAGGCCAAATGTGTCTGCAGGCTCGAGCAACCACAAAGTGACTGAAACTAAAAAAACCCATCACAGTGTAATTACCTTTTAAGCTGTCTCGCATGCCTTTTCCACATTCTGAAGGGTGTGATTAGTAATTAATTATGAATTGTGTGTTACCGCTTCCTTGTATAAATAGAAGTCAGTTTAGCGTTTGACATTTCCAGTAATTATTTGCTCTGCAGAAATGTTAGTTGGTTATCTGACAGCCGACCTTCAAGCTTCATCTTTACTGAAATCAAACATTGGTTTAGAAAATAAACAAGCAAGAAAAAAGAAAACGGAACAATTTTGAAATCCTAATTAGTCAAACAGAAATGACCTCAGAAGAAGCACCAGTATCAAAGGTTTCCCTTCATTTCATAGTTTTACTGTAATACTTTAAATGCTACTTTGAGATCAATTAAAAAAAATATCATTGGCACTTTTACACTAAATAAAAATCACATGATATTCATCAGAGAGTTGAGAAGTCAGTATCAACACTGTCAACATGAACGCAGCAGGAGTAACGATTGTCCCAGCATTTCATGTGTTCTATACATGACCTGTAATAACCTGTAATATCACAGTTGTGATTTTATTCTCAGTCGTTTCCCACAATTAAATGAAAATGTATACTCCACCAACAGTACCTGCCCATGCCTGAGTAAGCCATTGCAGCTGTTCCCTGTATGTATCTTGACTGAGTCACAGTACAAATAACTGATCAGTAAAGAGGAGGTGAAGAGCTCGTCCCGTGTTTGGAGATGCTGAAGCTAACAGGAGTCACATGCAGAGTGCTGTAGAGGTGTGTGTGTCTGTGTGTGTGTGCTACAGAGCAGCACAAGGAGCTTATGCAACCACCTGAAAACTCATCACTGACTGTATTACAACGAGTGCATGAAGGCAAAGAAAAACAGTGGTTGTTAATGCAAACCGTCCATCAGCCTGTGCAGCGACGCATCCGTTCATCTCACCAACACAGCCGCAGGCTGAAGGTTAGTGTCCGGTTAACATGACGAGCAAACAAGACTGTTTGCTGGACAAAACATGTTATTACGTTAAATATCACATATCTCCACAGTGGTGATGCCTGTGCTGTGTGCAAAATGTTGCCGTTTCTATCACAAGTTAATATCGGGACAATCAGAGACGCTCGCTGCGTTTTGGTATAACTCTCATGTCTAGCAGAAATCACAGTCTGGCACACGATGAATGCATCGAGATTTTGATCCAGCACACATGGATCAGACAGATGGTTTCTTTTCAGTGCAAATATTAGGACGACAACAGTCCATTTGCATTTCACAAACACACAAACACATAAAACTGGTGTTGGTTTGAGACTGAACATGTTTTATTTGAACACAGAAAAAGAAAGTGAAGGTTCTGACACGTGCAGCCACAACAATCCTGAGAGATCTTCTGAAGAATTACCCTCCTGTGAAATTTTACACAAAGGCATCGGGAAGCTTTCTGTGAATTTGTCTGACCTCACGCGGTGGAAAATTGGCCAGCTGACACACTAGAACTGAGGTTCCATTTCATGGTCTCATGGTTCCCATCAGGCTGTCTCCGAATATTATTTCCCTTTGCTTTCTCTGGCTCCAACACTTGTGTAGTTCACCCATACAGCACACAGAAGGTCACACATCAGAATCAGAATGGGTTTATTGCCAGATGTTGAGGTTTACAACATTAGGAAATTGCTGCGGTGCTTCAGTGCAGACAATAAGAATTAAAGTGCTATGTAGAAAGAAAGATATGTGCATGAGATATACATGAGATATATACATGAGAATAAGAATTATGAGTGCTACGTAGAAAGATATATACATGAGTGCAGGTGGTGATCAGTGCCAAACATGAAATGATGCAGTGACACAGCGTAGGGTCATGTGTTAGTGGTGGGGACAGTCATGTGGTAATTGTTCATGTGTCCAACAGCAGAGGGGAAGAAACTGTTCTTATGGCGAGAGGTTCTGGTGCGAATGGACCGGAGCCTCCTGCCTGAGGGGAGCAGGTCAAACAGACTGTGTCCAGGGTGAGAAGGGTCAGCTGAGATCCGAGCTGCACGCCGCAGAGTCCTGGAGGTGTACAGGTCCTGCAGAGATGGGAGTCTGCAGCCAATCACCTTCTCAGCAGAGCACACAACACGCTGCAGTCTCTGTTTGTCCCTGATAGTGGCTCCAGCGTACCACACGGTGATGGAGGAGGTGAGGATGGACTCGATGATTGCAGTGTAGAATTGCATCATCGTCCGTGTTGGCAGGTTGAATTTCTTCAGCTGCCTCAGGAAGTACATCCTCTGCTGGGCTTTCTTGATGACGGAGGTGATGGTGGGCTCCCACTTCAGGTCCTGGGTGATGGTGGTACCCAGGAAGCAGAATGAGTCCACAGAGGTGATGGGGGTGTCAGTCAGGATGATGGGGGGGAGTGGGGCTGTGTGCTTCCTGAAGTCCACAATAATCTCCACTGTCTTCTGGGCATTCAGCACCAGGTTGTTGTGGCTGCACCAGGACACCAGACGTTCAACCTCCCTCCTGTAGGCAGACTCATCCCCGTCCGAGATGAGCCCAATGACGGTGGTGTCGTCTGCGAACTTGATTAGCTTGATAAGACCTCAGTTTAAGTCGTGGATTTTGTTTTTCATCTGCAAGATGGTTACAGTTTCAACATGACTGCAGCTGAGTTATAACTCACCTTTTTATACGAAGACTGCTCATAAGATGATGCAATGAAAGTAAATGTCGGTAAAAATACGCTTTTAGATATCTGATAATGTCTGACTGCAGATACTTTTGCATTTCGTTGTGATGTGAAACACATAACCTAACCCTTCCTTTTCTTGGTTCTGTTGTGAGAGAATAAGTCACTGGGTGGGATTTTATGCAAACCTCGTACTCACAGGCTGAGCTGCTTCCAAGACGGGTGGAAGAAAACAAAACAAGCAGCGATTACAGATTTGTGATTTCAGCCGTCGCGTGGAAAATTCTAGAAGCAGATCTTTACAGGTGAGACCCGACAATAACATCAAGCATACAATGCTCTGCAGTTAATATTAACGACTGGGGGGGGGTGACATCATGAGTGGATGAGGATGCTTCCTTGGCATTATGTGTGTGGACGTCTGCTTTCGCCCTTTGTTTCCTCTTGTTCTCTCTTTGCAGTCTGTCCCTGTCTGTCAGTCTTTGTGCTGTCAGGCATAACTTGATGTAAATCAGTTCATAACAATATTCTAATGAATCTAAGCTGCTGGCCGTTAACGTCTGGCAGCTACCTGGCTGGCAGCTGCTAAAGCTAGCTGCTAAAATTAGCCACTGTAATAACCTCTAGCAGTCCCCATGTTGGCTAACACTTTCAACATTTTTCTGCTATTCAGAGGACAAATATATGTAACGTGAGGACTCGCTGTGGTTTGGAATCTCTCCGAATGACCAGAAACAGCAAGATGGAGACAAACCTCCCAGCAGCCTGTCCTCTCCCAGCACACAGCAACAACAACCGAACACTTCCTGACCTCACGAACACCCCACTGGCCACCCAGAAGCCAGGGAAACCCCACACTCGGACCAATGCAGGGAAAACAACTAGGTAGATTCAACACATCCATGCATGTGCAAACATCCAGATGTGCAAACATCAAAAGATACAACCACCAAATGGGTACCAGCGCCGCAGCCCCTGCAAACACTTTGTGTATCAAAGGCGCCCAAACTTACCTCTACACTTTACATATACATTAACACTCTCTGAGTAACAGCAATGACCGTTGCTTGCTAATGTTTTGTGTAAAGAGTGTTTTAAATCCGCACCACTCACTTGGATTATGAAGTTACGTCTTCATCGTCTTCCTGCTGTTGAAGCATGCAACATCCCTGTGTGAGTGCACCCATTAAACCTGTATTTATTCTGACCTGCACCATCACCAGCAGACAAATATGATGTCAGGAAGTAAAACTAAAATGCATTAGTAGGACTACTATTACTCTGGTTGTTTTTATGAGAGCTATGATGACATTTGGGGTATTTAGGCAAAAAAAGGGTGTAAACTCACCGATGGGCTTGCTTGGTGTCCACGCTGGTGCCACATGTTGCAGGATTTGGTAACCAACTGTCTCAGTGCAGATGTCTAAAGATGGCTGTTTGCTAAAAAAGCTTCACCATATTCTCACACAAATATATATTGCAGGTTAAACACATGCATTTTCTGAAACACATATGACAGTCTGCACTCCCCTCGCACAAAAAAGAAGCAAAAGCATCCCCTCAGCATCTACGGTCTAACCTTTGCACGCGTCCTGTCTAACTCAACAAATGCAGTCGTTATTAACAGCTGGATGATGACCACAATACAAAGGAATTGATCCAAGCTGTGATTAAATCTCAACGTTAATTTCAAAACATGTGTGGTAAAGCACTCCCTCTAATAACAGAGTTGTTCTCTGCAACACCATTACCCCAGTTGGAGAGAAACCCTGGCTGTCATAATGAAGAAGGAGCTGTGGGTAAGAGCTCCATAAACATTTTGCACCAAAGCAGACTATATAAGAACAGCAGGTCACTTTAAGACAGATTTTCACTGATGGAATTTATTCAAACAAAGACCGAAATCTGAAAGCTGTGTCTCATTTTGACAGCTCGTCTCTGCAACAGTATAAAAGAGAGCGATGGCTTCTGTGGGAGAAACTGACCGACTGTGCATGAAATTATGCTTTTCAGTTTCCTGTGAGGCAGGAGGAGAATTAGATTTATTAAAAATGTATTAAAATTAAAACTTGTACATCTCTATTTTAATAACACTCATGCAGGTCCACTTAGCGTTAGTGCAATAAGTGCTAACAGTCTTCTTGCAGGTGTGATCACACAGTCTGGGTTAACTTTCTTTTTTGTTTCCATGTGATCAGAAATGCATCTTTTTTCTATCCTGATTATTGTAATTGTGTTGTTTTGGGAAATTTCTCCTTCTGTCAGCTGCTCCCTTAATGTGTCACCACAGCGAATGATCTCCTATCCCAGCATCCTCCTCTGTCACGCCAACCCTCTGCATGTCCTCCTTCATCCATGACCCTCCTCTGAGATCTTCCTCCTTTCCTCCAGCCTGGCACCTCCATCTTTAACAGCCTTTGTCCCCCTGCACATGTCCAGCCCACCTCCACCTCTCTGACTCTGAGCTGTCCGTCTGATGGACTGAGCACCTCAACTAGGCCTCCTTACTGCCACCGTCTCCCAGCAGGTCTCACTACCATCTTCTACGCCTCTCTTTCTCTATCCTTCTGTCACAATCCCCCAGCACTCGCCTCCACCCACTCCACCCTGCCTGCATCGCATCGTCTTAAAGCGTGTGCTCACCACAGGCATTTTGTTCCTTTTTGCAGAACCACCTGTCCATTTCTCTTCCTAACACTACACCTACTCAACACCTCTGTTCACGTCACCTCCATGTTCACTGAAGTCTTCTCCACCGCTCTCCCCGCTAAAGAAACTTTCTAACACTTTATCCAGCTTACTCCAGAAGTCCTGTTTCTCCTCCGTGGAGCAAACACACTGACACAGTCAGACCTCACGATCCCGACTGATCCTCTATGAACACAAAGACATTATTCTGGATGCCTGACCTGATGCAGCTCCGCTCACTTGTCTGTGTTTGGGACCGGCACCAGTGTTGCCAACTTAGCGACTTTGTCGCTATATTTAGCGAGTTTTCAGACCCCTTAGCGACTTTTTTTCTAAAAAGCGACTAGTGACAAATCTGGCGACTTTTTCTGGTGTTATTGGAGACTCGTTGATGCTGTTTTGTGAACCACAAGGTTTAAAACTACTTATAAACACACACACAGAGAAACTCCACCAGAGCGCCAATTTCGGGTCACTTTTGCCGGTCCAGGCCCGGGTAAAGGAGCAGGGTTGGAATTGTGACAATAAAAAACCAATAATTGCTAAAAGAAATTTAATTTGTAGTTCTAAATAAACTCTAAATGCATTTAGGATGTTTTTTATTCACTTTATGTCTCTTCCACGATGTTATTTCTCTCTCCAACAACGTAGGTTACAATTACATTAGCATGACCAAATATGCAAATTAGGCGATGACGTCATTTAGCGACTTCTAGCGACTTTTAGGACAGCCAATAGTGATTTTCTTTACTGAGGAGTTGGCAACACTGACCGGCACTAGGAGCACACCGGCTCTGTTCCCCGCCCCTGAAAATGTGAAGCTATTAAATATGTCTTACTATGAAAATTAAAATGACAGGTGAAATTACAGTGTGACGGAATGTTTATGAACCTGTCTGTCACAACGACGTGCAAAGTCTGCTAGAGCCTGCGATGGTGAATAACGAGTAACTAACAGCAACTCCTGCGTGTCCGTCGCAGGTGACCGATGCTAACAGCTGCTATGCTAACAGCTGCTATGCTAACAGCTGCTATGCTAACATAAACACTGAACATTCACATTTGCTAAAATATGATTTTCATCATCTCCTTGTTACAATAGATACGTTAAAACAAGCAAACAACCTTTATTTGTCACATACACAATTATACAGAGTACAACGTAGTGAAATTCTTGTGTCTGAGCTGCAGACAGGCTGCAGACATAGCTGCGTCATTCCAGGGCTTGGTTTTAGCATGGGGGGTCTAGCCAGGACCCTTACTGGATACCGGGTGGGAATCGAACTTGTGACTCCAGCGGTGTGTAGTCTTGTGTAGACACTGACTTGTATTTGCTGCGTTAGCCTGGTCGTCTAATATTACTTCCTCTGGGTAATACTGAACGTATATCTCAGACGGGCCTCGTTGCTACAGACTCACAGCATTTTTATTTTGTAGTCCTTTACACTGATGATGTAAAAACACATAAACTGAGAGATGTATTTCTGCTGGTCACCCACATAATACACTCAATGTTTTCAGTTAATATGCAAAAATTCGATTATCATTTCAATGCAAAAACAACCCGACTCACTTCCACCATGAACAGATGAGCAGATAATCACATTTGTAATCAGAGTCACACGCGGGAGACTTTCTGTTGTCGTCTATCAGCAGCCTCTGAGACTCTGAGGCCTTATTTAGAGGACAGGATGTTTTTGGCTTCACTGTTACACCTGAAAGGCTGTACGTTAGCTCTGTAATGACAGTCACTGTGCTACTAAAAGTCTGCTGGTGCAGAGGCAAACACAACAACATATTTCAGTTAGTCAACCAGATAATAAACTCACTTGTTCCAGTTAATATGCAAGAATTCAATTATGTCTTTGAAAGAAACAACCCAGCACAATCCTGCCATGATCAGATAATCACATTTGTAATCCAAGTGCAGTCTTCCTGTTGCTTTATCAGCAGCCTCTGTGACTCTGTGGCCTTAGAGGAAAGGATGTTCTGGCTTCCCCTGAGAGGCTGAACGTTAGCTCTGTAATGACAGTTAACTGTGTTCTTAAAAGCCTGCTCTTAGCGCACTCGCACTTTTTTAATGATGTGGAGTTTCTGGTCCTCTTTATCTCGATGCTGCAAAAATATTCTCAGTAAATTGTTCAGGATCGCGGCGCTAACAGGGAACAGCATCTCTTTAATGCTGCTGACTGAACCAGCTGTCACTGGGTCTGCTTAGAGAAGTGTGGTCAAACCGCTCTGACATTAATCCTAAACATCACGACTAAATTCAATCACATTAGTTCTTTTTAACATAATCATATTGTAAGAAGTAGGAAACTGGTGATGGTGAGCTTATTTTCCCTGCATTACGATGTCGCCGCCCTTATTCTAACCACAGCAAAGAGCAGCAACGGCTGTTTTTAAAAGTTAGTTGTTGTCTGCTGCTCATCATCTCCTCACACTGCAGGACGAACACGGTTTGTATGTATATAGTCAGCCAGTGTGTTTTATTTTGCCACCAGCAAAAAGCTGCTGTTCAGCACAAAGATTTACAGCTGCTGTCTTATTCGAGCACCTGACCCCTTCTCCCGCCTGCTCAAACCCAGCACTCCCACTGCTCTCTCTAATGTCTGTAGGAGGGCTCTGAGCAGTTAAACAGTCATGTGTTTCTGATCCAGGTCTGTAAACACACAACTACTGTCCAAACTCACAGAAATTATGCACCGAAGGGACGTGTGGGAAGCTGGGCCCCGACAAAACCGAAGGGGAGCGGATAAACCAGGTTTTATGCACCCGTGCCCTCCAGTAACACACCAGTAGGGAGTAATTTAGTAAATTACAGCATTTTGTGTTATTTTATTATTATTTGTTCTGGGATCGTATTCATGCTGACGTAGAATAACCTGAATTAGAGTTCACTCCTGCGTGATTTGTTGTTTATGTCCAGAACCCACAGCTGAGTGAAATATGAAGGCGTAGATGCAAACCAGCGTCGTGCTCGGAAAACAGGGTGGGATTTGAAGGAATCTATTATCATATATTATCGCACTCAGCGGAAGAGGCAGGTTAGAGGCTAGTAGAGTATCACTTGTGACCAAACACATCAGCTTGATCCCCTGATCCCTTTAAAGCGATGCCTCCACCAGCACGATGCCGAAAACTCGCAGAGTTTCAGCAGGAAAAGAAAAATGCCAAATAAGACAGAACAGCTGAAATACTGCTCTGTAACTATTTAATTACTGCATTACATGTTTGTGTTTATTCATGATGACATCACAGCGGGTGGCAAACTAATGAGATCAGCCAAAAGCACAGGATGGGCCGGTGAGATGCCAAACATTTTAAAATACGTACGTACTCCAGGTAGCTGGTCTCAGAACAGCTATGACACCAGCAGCATGACCTCCACTAGCATGCTAGCAGGCTACACCTCTGTATCTGCCTGAGAGGACTGCAGTCATTTCAGAGTGATTCTGGACTTTGAAGAGAGATACTGCACTGCAGATTTTTGTTTAATTAGTGGAAATAAAGCAAAGGATGTGATTACTGAATATCATTATGTTAACATTTCATTATAAATTTAACTCATAAAATGTCCAAAGCTTACCATACAAGCATTTACTTTCACGTCCGGCTGTAATGACAGTTAGTTTTGCACAGTTACTCTTTGTCACGCTGTCATGGTGGTTGGCGCCATCGCGTCACCTGAACTGCATGTGATTGGTTGTGTGTCTGTCTGCGTTAGCCCTGTGATGGACGGGACACCTCTTACCCTCCACAGCTGGGACAGACTCCAGTCTTATGTTTACATTTACTGAAGTACAACTCTTAGAGAACATGATACGGCCAGGTGTTGGTGCTGAGTTACAAACAGTGACTTCTTACCTCGTCAGAGGAGTTTCAGGGTTAATATCAAATGACACTTTAACCCCTGCTTTGCCCTTTCTCATGCATATCTCGTCGGACCGATATCAGCGTTTAATTGACAGGTCTATGTGTTGGCATTAGTCAGGCTCTGGTGACTAATGAAACAGCTCTCCGTCCATCCAATATGTGGATGAAACCAACACCCTGCGGCTCGATGCCTCGCGTCTGCAGGATGTTACCACTGCTGCCAATTAAAACTCTCACATCAGCATGAGATGGTTTTAATGGACCCCGGGCCAGTCACTTCAGTCCAGCTGCAGTATAACTGAATACAAAGTAAGGGTTTTCACACGAGTGTGTCTCTGCAAGCTTCTTATTAAATGTTCTTAAATATTAAAAACACAAAGTCCACATTTTCTTATTATTTTTCTCCAGCATAAGTAAAAATTCAGTTCTTCTGTTTTTGTTAATGAGTCCACAGTGTGGTCATGTGAAACACTCTGAATACATTAATGCTATGCATAACTGTGCTTTGTTCACCTGCCTTTGGCCTGGAAACACCTGAGAGATTTACCTGTAATATGCAAATTATTCTTATTAATTTGAGCACACTAACTTTTTAGTCCTGCAGAATTCCCTCGTTCCACATGAGCTTTGCTGCTGATGTCATGTCACACTGCTTTTCCTTTTCTGCTTTGCTAAGTTTTTCTTCTAAGTCTTTTTGTTTGCTTATTTTGATGGACTTTAATGAAATTAAATCTACTGCTATTTCATTTCCATTAAGATGAAATCCAGTCCTTTATTGAAATCCTTGTGCCCAGATGCTCTTGTTGTACATGTGGGATCACACCTAAGCATTGGAGGTGGCGTTGGATCCGGGGTAGAGAGGGTGATGCGTCAGTGAGTGCTTATCAGTATCAGTGTGTGTGTGTGCGTGTCCAGAGTTCAGCTGAGACAGTGTCCTTCGCCCTGCTAGGCTAAGTAAACAGTCTTCCAGCCAACCCAGGTGGCCTTGTAGGGAATGGGAAGGAACAGACTCAACACAGTCGTTATCAGGGTGTTGTTGTTCAGCTCCAGCCTCGAGCCCACAGCTGGCACCGAAGGGCTAGCAGCATTATGATGGTGATTTGTCTTTTGCAATAACTCATGAGAATTTCAAAGCTGTTCTTTAACACTCCGACACTGGTCTCTCAATCTCCCGTTGGAGAACCGCGAGCTTCCCATGATGTTATTAACCTTCAGTTCCGTGGTCTTGTCATTATTTTGCTCAGAGAGCCGATTCTGAGACTTATAAATCTCTAAAAAAACAAACAAATCTTGGCCTCCAGACACACTGTGAGGAGTTTAAGGGAGTTTTTCTTCCCAACTTTCCAACTGTAGCATATTATCTGATTACAGATTTCCATATCCTATAGTATTCTGTACTTTGTTGTATAAATAAAAGTGAATTAAATGAATAATAATGTATAAACTGAAATAAGTGTTTGGCAGTTCTGAGGACAGGCAGTGTTGCCAGGTTCAGTTTTACTACATGTTTAACAATGAGCCCATTAGTTCCTCTTTAAATATTTCATAAATGTCACTTGGAAATCTGCCACAGGATGATACCATTAAAATTAGAAATCGTTTTTAGGCTTCCCATGAGCATGCCAAGATGGAGACAATATGGCATCCATCATTAAAAACTGTCTCGTCAGCCGTACTCTCAGGATAATTTAAGGAGACAGGAGGACTTGTGGTGATTAACAAATATATAAGATTTATATAAACTGGATCTCGGTTGCACTTTGTCATTGCTGTTCCCACTAATGGATCTTTGTGAGGTAATCGTCAGCCAATGACGGAGAGGCGCTGTCAGCTTGTTCCTCGTGCTCGTATAAAGTTTGTTTGAGTCTAATTAAAATTCATTGAAAACTTTTTTCCAAATGTTGAGCTCCTCATAACATGCAATATTGATATAGCTGCTCTGGTTTTTCAGCTTACTGCTGCTTTCATCTGTTCATAATTAGCAAGTTCTGAATTTGTGATTGCTTCATAATAAACACTAAAAACTGTCTGACAGCTGTTTAAGGAAAGGACAGAAATATCAGCACAGCTCTGCTGCTACTATCCTTTTTATTAGTCTGAATTATTCATTTGATTTTTATGTCATGTTGAGGAAACCTGAGGACTGCTTTACGTTAGCAGCTCCAGGCACTCGGAGCAGGCGGGCGCTGACAGTCATCAGTCTGAGGTTACGTCTTCATGTGTGGTCACCGCACAGTTTCTAGCCTGTTTCACTCCACGTTCACGCAGATGTTCTGGCTCTTCTGTGCTTCATCAGCTGCTCGAGGACTCTTCGGCTGGGCTAACTTAGCTTGCAGGCTGTAGTATTCAGCATCCCTCTCTCACAGCGACAGATTTAATTCCTGTATTTGACATTTTACTCACTTTAATTCAGACGTCTGATTCTCTCAGCACTAATTTTGTGGTTCTTAGAGGATAAAACACATACATGTCAGTGGCCAGGTGGTGCATGCACACGAGCTGGGGGGCACGGCGATGTGCATCAAAGTGTTTGCTCGAAATCAGAGAAAACCCTGCAGGTGTCATTACTGCGATCATCATTTCCATGAACAGAACAGGTACAGATGTGCTCCGGTTGGGTTTGACACACGGACGACGGCATACCGGAGGATATTTTCTTTCTAAATGAATTCTGGATTTTGGGCTCTTGGTCGGCCGGAGCGAGCCCTAACCCTTAAATATCTTTTATCTGTAGACTTCCAGATGTCTTCATGTGTCGGAGGCGAACACAATGTGCTCCTGATTAAGGCTTATTGCTTCTTCTGTCTGACATAACTCATCAACAAATGCCCAGCAGTGAAAAAGCAATTGATTTGGTTGGCGGGAGGTCTGAGCTCCAGCCGAAATTAAAATGACACAGTCCATTGCTCCCACTCGCAATATTCCTGCTCGTGTCACGAGAGACTCTGTGAGACGCACGATTAATGCTTACAGGCAGAATCTGGCCTCATCCAGTCCCGACTGCTCTAATATCAGTGGCAGAACACAGAGTGGGAAACACAGAAATCACACCGTTTAATTAAA
Source organism: Mchenga conophoros (assembly GCF_057382185.1). Lineage (NCBI taxonomy): Eukaryota > Metazoa > Chordata > Actinopteri > Cichliformes > Cichlidae > Mchenga > Mchenga conophoros. Next base: position 38,345,679 of record NC_140541.1, read on the forward strand.
CTCTTGTTGACTTGTGACAGTGCTGTGACAAGTTTGGGGAAAGTTATAAAAGAGAAGGTTGAGGGTTATCAGAGGGATTCATTACACCTGACTGGGAAAAGAAATTAAAGCACAAGTTTCCTAAAATAATCTTTCAAACTAATTTGTAAATGTCAGACTTTTTTGTGACAATTTAACAAGTCAAATTATCATAAGCGCTTTGCTGAGAGCTTCAAATCTGCATGTATGCGAGTCTCCTTTCAGAGAGTCTGCAGTGAAGCAGCCACTTGGTCTAATGACGAGCGTTTCGCTGTCAGCCGTCCAGTGAGATCCCTCCTGCACAGACACTTTCTGAACTGCTTTAAAGTGGACAAAATCAATATTTTAATAATGATGTAACAAAGGCCAAAGAACAACGTGCAACTTAAAAGGGGTCGCTCGCAGTGGCCAACCGTCATTATCAACCTCGGGCTTTATGGAGTTTTACAGCAAATTTCAGCTGCACTTTACTTCCCTGCTCCAGCCTCAGCTTCCTCACTGCGCTGCTGTTTTCCTGCATTATCCATTCAGCACCCAAAATCCGAGAAACTTACTGGCTAGCTTATTTACATAATGGAGCATTTAGCAGCTAAAAAGTGTTTCAGAGGCCAGAAACAAAAGTGCGGCAGAATAAATATTGGCTTTATTTGCCAGATGGTCAGAAAATCTACTCTGAATAAATCACAGTGTTACCGTCAGATGTGTAAATAAGCAACCGTTTGCCAAGAAGTGTCTGCATTATTGTTGCCTCAAATCGCAACAATAAATCAGCTGATGTAAAGCAAACATAATAAATGGACATGTGTGTTAGCTGTCCGGGAACCAGCATTTCCTCCCAGACCTCAGACGACCTATCGACGCGCCCGTGTGTGCTGCTCATGTAATATCGGTTCTTTTGTTTATCTCACACCGCACAGAAACCTCATTTCTTTTGCCTTCCTGGTGATAAATTATGTTTATAGGAATATGCAGAGAGAATCTATTATCTGACTGTTTTCAATTCAATAGCGAAAGGGAGAAAAATTGACCTCTACTCTTTTCAAGGCACGATAATAAGCACTGAGCGGTTCTTAATAGAATACAAACAAACATGGGCACTGACACATAATATACAAACAGCCTGTGAGTTATTGCATTTGTGTTGTGAAGCTTTTTGCCAACGTGAGCTCTGTTTTTAAGCCTTTTTCTAACTCTCATTACGCTCTGTGACAAAGACTGGAGGTGTTTCACATGCAGCTGCTGCCTGGACTCAGTCACGCTGTGAATATTACTAAACGTCAGACGCATTCGTGGTCAGCGGCGTTTTCGCCTCTTTAATCTTTTATCATTAAAACATTTCTTTTAACTTTGGAAAGAAAACAAAGGGCAAAAAACCCACACAGTCAAACTGGTGGCGAACCCGTCGACGGCCCGCCACGAGACAGATGGGATTACAATACGAGGACACTAATAACACATCCATCCATTCTGTGCCTGTGTGGGAGTGGAGCACATCACTGTGAGCCAAAATTGTCAGATGGTCACTGCACCTCTCATGTGAAGAGGGAGCGTCCACAATCATACACTGTGTGTCCTGCCTTTGCCAAGTGGCATCTTGTCCCTTTATGTTGTCCTTTGATTATCATTGAGAACATGATGCATAAACTCCAGTCAGCAGCTGCTATAATACTGCCAGAGCCTCGAAGACACTTACAGGTCTGTTTCATACATGTTGACATTAAGACACTCAAGAAGCACATCGCAGTTCCCACTGCAGTAATAATTATATGTTGAAACGACTGCTGAGGTTGATCACAGCATGAATATTTTAGATGCCTATTGTCTAATTGCACTTAATTAGAGTAAGAACTGAAGGGAGCGTCCAGGGCGGATGCTGAGATGAACCAGTAGCTGATGATGTAAATAAAGCAGATTCTGCAGAGTCTGCTTTCACTTTGAAAAGCACACATTCAAAAATCGCACTGGAAACAATGATTTCCAAAATGAGCATTAATTTCTGGAAGCTGTGGCAGGAATATTCAAATCTCACACATCAATCTATCCTGATATCCTGCAGCTTCTTATGGCAGCAGATTACAAGTGTTTGACTCTGATAAAGACGATTTCTGTAAAAGAAATGTAGCTGCGACCAGCATATGAGAGACGTTCGCCATGTTTCCTCTAAATGTAATCAGATTCCCCTCTGTGAGCGATTTCCTGCAAATGATTAACAGTTAACACATTTTCAACAATAGTTTGATGCAGGATCAGCGTACGGTGCCAAGAATAATATTTTAGGCCAAGTGTTTAACACAGCAGCTGCTGTACGACATCCTCACTGCACAGCCTCAGTGACAAACACAGACTGGAAAACCTCGGGGACACGAGTGCTGCTTCCCAAAGGTGGAGGAAACCTCGTGTGGCATCGTACGGCTTCTTATACGTCCCTACTGTCCCAAAGACTCACAGCAATGCAACGATTTTTCATGCTTCTCACAGCGGTGCAGGTGGCCACGCTCTCACTCTGCAGTGTCAGGTTATCATAAGCTGCATTTGGTTGGATCAGTTTTAATATTTAGAAGAGAAATATTGTGATCTGTGAATAAATGAGTAATATTAGCCTTTTGTTGTGGAAAAACTTAATTCATTTTCCCCTTAATTAATCATCTTGATTACACCTGCGTTCATGAAAAACACAATGAACACACGATGATCCTGTTCAGCATCTGAACCAGTCAGACCTGCATCCATCACGCCGTCAAACGCAGTCCTGAGTGACTCTACTGCCATGAGATGAAGCCGGTGTTGATTGACAACTCTTTCAAAATGTGCACTCACCACCTACGTATTAGGAAAACCTGTTTAACTAACCAAATGTCTAATCTGCAGTTCAGCGTGGCCCAGATTACCTGCTGAATACCAATCTGATCAGAAAGGGGAAGAAACGTGATGTAAGTGACCTTGAACACAGCATGGTTGGCGGTCCCAGACGTGCTGCTCGGACTTTTCAGGAGTTGCAGAAAAAAGCAGAAAACATCCAGCGAGCAGCAGTTCTCTGAAAACGATTTGTTGATGCTAGCAGTGAGACGACCAGGCTGCTCTGATTGGACGGCGACAGTAAGTCAAATCACCGCTCATTACAACCAACATATGCAGAAGAACATCTGAAAGCATGTAGAGCACAGCGAGTGCAGCTCCTGACAGCTAAGAACAGGAGGCAATATTCACCCAGGCTCACCAGAGTCAAGCAAATCATTGACAAAAAGCAGCGGCGCTGAAGAGTGTCCATGTCTGCCGTGGCGCTCTGATGGTAGAGTCCGAACGTGAGGCAAACAACATGAAAGCGTGGCTCCACCCTGCCTCGCATCAACGGTCCAGGCTGCAGTCGGTGTGATGATGCCGGGGACAGTTTCCTGGCACACTTTAGGCTCTTTAGCACCAACCAAGTTTGAACAACACCACCTACTTTACTGTTGGAGCTGCCCGTGTCCGTCCTCTGATGGAGGGCTGAAACTCAAACTGCTCTCTTGAACGTGACAGTGTGTTCACGCGGCGTCCACAGTCACCGGATCTCACAGGACGCTGTGGGTGGCCAGCGAGTGCACAGTATATCATTTTGCATGTTAACTGTTTTAAATCCTCCTGATCCAGACGCGGCTGGGCTGCACAGAGGCAGTCGTCTAAAACTGTGTCCTGATCAGTGTTGATCAAGTTACTTGAAAAAAGTAATCAGTAACTAATTACTGATTACTTCCCCAAAAAAGTAATCCCGTTACTTTACTGATTACTTATTTTCAAAAGTAATTAATTACTTAGTTACTTTTTAAAAACCCGATTTACAACCTGAAGAGGTGATAAAGCGATAGATCTTTCAGCCCAATTCTACTTTTTCTGCATCATCATCATACAAAATGTAATCAAATGGAAAAGTCTCTTTTTAAAACTTGTTTTATTAGTTTTAATCTTTTAACTTTATGCATCAAGCAAAAATTTAATTATCTGCAACATTCTCTGACTGGAAGAAGTTAGTTTAACATGTAAACCTATTTTCTGCACATTCCAGCTCATAAAATAAAATATTTTTTGTGTTTACACTCAGTCTTTCAAATAGATGCAAGTAAAACACAGCAGAAAATAAATAAAGTCAAAGACTCAGCGGTCCTGTTGCTCTATTTTCACCTGTAAAGCAGGACTGGGGTAGGCGGAGGTTTACCCTGGTGCAGGTGTGCCGCGGTCAGTGGAAGAATCCGCGAGTTTCTCTGTGAGTTTCCCATTACGTCGTAGCTACTCGGTGCTTGCTCGGAAGTTTAGGGGGTTTTTTTCGCTGTAAAAAGAAGTTTTCTTCCCACGCACAGCGGACACTAATGTTTTTGTCACTTTTTATGGAATCAAACTCAAAGTAAGGTCAGTACTTCCACGCTTTAAACGCTGCACGCTCATACTCTCTCTGCACTCGATATGTGATCCATTGTTGATCTGCACACAGCTGTTGTCACGAACGTCGCACTCGCTTACGTCACTGTCATGAGACATTCTGGCAAAAAATCACGGTTTCAGTAACGCAGCGTTCCTACGGGAAAGTAACGGTAATCTAATTACCGTTTTTGCAATAGTAATCCCTTACTTTACTCGTTACTTGAAAAAAGTAATCGGATTACAGTAACATGCTACTGTAATCTGTTACTCAATCAGGTAATTGAGTAACCTGGTCCTGATTGCGAATGACTCTGCAGTGGTTCAGACGTGTGCTGTCTGTGGCTGCAGAAGCTCGGCTGGGCTACATTCTGTTCTTTCACACATTCATACAGCTCAGAAATGCAGGACGGTCCCCTGATAGTGGGTGGGGGGGGACAGAGAACGAGAGGGGGGAGGGGGGGGGGGCGGCTTTGACTTTGGGCATTATTGCAGCTGCAGAGAAGAGCTCAAATTGATCCACCAGCGTCCTCCACCACACTAATGCCTGCTTCAGGGGATTCTTCATCTATCCTCTGTTGCACAGGTGCCGTGTGATTGTTTCGCTCTCCACTTTCCTCTGGCCCAGGGAAAATGAACAACTCTTGCCTCACACATCAGTTCCTCTTCTTCAGCCCCTTTTTCACACCTCTTAGCATTTTTTAAAATTCTGCAGTGGGTGGAGGTGGACTCGCAGCTCGGGGCGATTTTACACTTTAACAAACTAGTCACTGGCATCCTGTGAGAGACGGTTAAAATATTTCATTTACATAGCAAGAAAAGCATGGATAAATACACACAAACACACGCAGAGCAACAAAGACGTGAAGCCAAGCCTGCAGTTTGTTTGACACTAAACCTCAGCGCACCTTTACAAACACCTGCTAGTTTGTCTCTTTGCTCGCTTTAATTCATCTGTGTGAGTTTCTGGACTCTGGTGAAGTAAACCTCATCATCATTATCTAACTAATCAATCCTCATATTGTTGAGTCAGTCGGCCCATCGTTAGCTTCCACATTTTCTCAGCTTTCACCGTCTCTGCCTGACTAACAGCATCCACGGGTGCTGAACAGGATTCCCCATCGCTCTCTTTTTTAACCCTACAGTTTCCCGTGCACTGACCTCGTCTGGCACTCGTAAAGAAACTGAAACCAAAGCGTAAGGCTTTACAGAGCTGACGAGGCCAGACTGACGTCGGTGAAACAAAAAGGATGAAAAGAAAAAAGATAGTGACGTTTTTATCAGCTGTTCAGAGAACGAAAAAAAGGAAAATAGCTGTATGTGTCCCTGAGGTCTGTCAGCCCACCGGGAAACTGCCTGCTGTGCCAGATGGCCCATTGAGCCTCTAAGCTTTAAACGTGTTTTATGGCACTTTGCACAGGGATTCAAAAAGCATTAAAACAACTGAATTCTAGTTTGTTATGTGACTGACGTGAACGCACTGATAAAGCTGGACCTCCCACTGCCTTCAAGACCACAGAGTGACGTGAACCACTCAGAGATTTTGGTCCATGTTCAGATGACAGCGTCACCAGGCTGTTGCACATGCTCAGTGTGAATGACCCGTCCCACGGCAGCAACAACACGTGTTCACGCCGTCGTCGACTAATAAAAACCATGAAAATGTTCTGGAAATCCAAAATGTTGATTCTGGTCATCTGGATGTTCTCAGTGGGAGAAACGTTTCATCATCATTTGTACAATGACAGAAACCAGCACTGAGGGAACAATGGGCTGGGAGGTCAGTTCATTGATCATTAATATGCAAACTGTCATGATAATTGATCAAAGATTATTGATCAGTGTCCATGAGTACCATTCACCGAGGTGGGGCACGGCTGCAATCACAGCATTGTAAGATGGAGATACAAGAGATTCAAGACCCAATCAGGATTCATGAAGTCGTGTAGAGACGCAGGACAAGTTTGGAAGGGATCCAGTCAGAAGTAATCTCCTTGTGCAGCGAGGTTAGGCGCACAGTTTGACCCGCCACCAATAAACGGGGTGGAGCCCACGATCCCTGTTTGTCAACCCAAAAAACGTCGAGGGTTGGAGCAGAAGAGCAGACACAAGGACACGCTTCATATGACGTGTCAATGGAAATAAGACGCTTTGTAAACTGTGTGCAGCAACTTTCTCTGGTTTAGTTTAGATTTAGTCGATCAGACTGGGAGGAGCCTCTCTCCTGGACCAACGAGGCATCAACGAGGCATCATCCAGAGGACCACGGCTTCCAGATCCTTCTCTGTTGTTTGTCATTAACTCAGGGACATGTACTTTTTACAAGACTGTGTTTGAGTCCATGCACTGTCAGCTCAGAGGTCATAAGGGGACAAAGCTGATTGACAGCTGTGTTTGCAGCAACGCAGAAGAAATGAGGTAAAATGCAAAAAAAACCCCAAAAAATGAAGTTAGTCTGAATTCAGGTTCAAGTGCATTGAACTATAAACTGTGAGACATGCGTCCAGCTCGCGGCTGGATGTTTTTCAAAGAGTGTAATTGCACATATGTATTATTCATAGCCGATCGTATTTCCAGGAGAAAAAAAAATCATGTGACAGTGAGTAGTGCTTTTGCCCAAGGGAAGGATTGATCTCATTGTCCCGGTGCGTCCCAACCTGTTCTGAAAAACCTCCACAGCTCTCACTTTATCACTTTAACATCGTTGGTAATTACCAGAAACCTGAAACGCAGGTCGGAACCTGGAAAAAATCCACAAACCACGAGTGTGAGTCTTGGGACAGAGCCAGATATCCCATTTAATATCAGCACCGATGTCTTTGGATGTTCAGTTTCCTATTACTATCACTTATTTTGTCCAACATTTTTGCTTTAGTGCTTTGCTTTAGCATCAAGCGGCAGCTAATGGAGGTCAGCCTTGATTTCTGCAGATGGGATTTGAACGTGCTGGAACAGCAAAGCCTTCTGCCGTATCTTTTTAAAGTCTCTGAAACAAACACAACTTTATTTTCATGACAGGAACTTGCTTTTTAATTCAATTCAATTCAATTCAATTTTATTTATATAGCACCAAATCGCCTCAAGGCGCTTCATAGATACAGAGAAAAACCCAACAATCATATGATCCCCTATGAGCAAGCACTTTGGCGACAGTGGGAAGGAAAAACTCCCTTTTAACAGGAAGAAACCTCCAGCAGAACCAGGCTCAGGGAGGGGCGGGGCCATCTGCTGTGATTGGTTGGGGTGAGAGAAGGAAGACAGGATAAAGACATGCTGTGGAAGAGAGACAGAGATTAATAACAGATATGATTCAATGCAGAGAGGTCTGTTAACACATAGTGAGTGAGAAAGGTGACTGGAAAGGAAAAACTCAATGCATCATGGGAATCCCCGGCAGCCTACGTCTATTGCAGCATAACTAAGGGAGGATTCAGGGTCACCTGGTCCAGCCCTAACTATATGCTTTAGCAAAAAGGAAAGTTTGAAGCCTAATCTTGAAAGTAGAGATAGTGTCTGTCTCCTGAATCCAAACTGGAAGCTGGTTCCACAGAAGAGGGGCCTGAAAACTGAAGGCTCTGCCTCCCATTCTACTTTTAAATACTCTAGGAACAACAAGTAGGCCTGCAGAGCGAGAGCGAAGTGCTCTAATAGGGTGATATGGTACTACAAGGTCATTGAGATAAGATGGGGCCTGATTATTTAAGACCTTGTATGTGAGGAGCAGGATTTTGGATTCTGGATTTAACAGGAAGCCAAAACAGGAGAAATCTGCTCTCTTTCTAGTCCCTGTCAGGACTCTTGCTGCAGCATTTTGGATCAGCTGAAGGCTTTTCAGGGAGTTTTTTGGACTTCCTGATAATAATGAATTACAGTCGTCCAGCCTGGAAGTAATAAATGCATGAACTAGTTTTTAGAAGAAATCCATCCATCAGCCCATTCTGTTGTTTAGATCATTTCAACATACTTTGGTCAAAGTCCTCATTAGGGATGGGTATCGTTACTATCATTGCAAAGGTAAAATGATTGGCTAGAATCCAAAGTGTCTGACATCTCAGGAAAAAAAAGCACCGAAATGTGCGCTGCTTTTCGGTCTGGTTACAACCATTTATGTTAGTCCTCACTGAGATCACGTACCATGGTCCCTAGATATGCAGATACATTTCCAAACTGTCAGGCTCTTCTGGTGCCACATTAAACACCGTCACAGTCAAAGCCGAGTATTCATTTCTAATAGCATCTAAGAGCTTTTGAATTGTATTCCTGGAAGACTGCCTCTGGTTTGTGGCTTCTGGTTGAATATTTAATGAAAAATAATCTATTAATGCTGATGGCAGAATGACACTACCTGCTCATTCTAATATTTAAGGGTAAGGTACTACAAGCAAACCATCCTGACACAAATCTCATCCTCCAACTCTGAATTTTAGACACATTGCTAAATGTGACGTAGCTCCTCTTGGATGCTCCGCTCTCATTATTTTAAGAGACACTTCAACAAAATGTGCCCAGACGTCTTCTCTCCGGTGGCTGTGCTGTTAAACTCTAACATCAGGGTCTAAGACAGTCACCGGTTCACGTCATATACGAGAAAACGGATGCGTGTCTGGATCAAAATGACTTTTATTCAAATATATGAGCAAGAAGGGAAAACTAGTGAAGCCGTATTACTGAACTCTGGTTCTTGTCTGTGGAAAAGAAACTGATCCATGTTTCCAGTTTCATGTACAAACATCTGTTGTTTGTTTTTTGTTTTTCTGTGAAGCTTCAATATATCTGATATTTTTAAAAACAGGCATTTTTAATCTCAGGATCAGGGAGAAACTGTTTGGGAAGTTCATTCTTCTTCTTCATCTGTTCCCGCTGGTGCAGGGTCCGCTCTTCGGCAAAGGTCTCTCCATCTGGTTCTGTCCAAGGCGTCCTCAGGTGATGCATTGACGGTCTTAATGTCCTCCTTAATTTTGTCCATCCACCGTTTCTTTGGTCTGCCTCGAGGCCGGCGTCCTTCTGGGTCGATCATCATAGCCGTTTTTGCTACAGAGTTCTCATCGCCTCGAATCACGTGTCCATACCACCTCAGGCGAGACTCGAGCATCTTTTCCTTAATTGGAGCTACAACTAGTCGCTTCCGTATGTTTGGGAAGTTCATCGTGCCCTAAAAAACATGTTTTTTTAAAGTGGCAGTATCAAAAGATCAATGCTGTATTTATGGTTCTGTAGATTTACAAAACCAGGAGGCTAAAATAACAAGACCCAACCTGACCTGTTTAAAACTAACACAGGAGCTCAGTGACACCAACAGCACACCTTACCCCTGCTTCCTCCCAGACACAGCTCAAGCTACTACTGACCAGGCTGATTGGGGTGAAAGGGAAGGAAGAGGCCTTCTACAGGTGGAGGACATCTTGGCTCCTTATACAGAGTGTGGTCCTCAGGTAGGAGCCAATCATCTGCAGGCAGTACTCTTCCTACACCAATCCACGTCCACGGGCCAATTAGCATGTTTTCTCCCCATGCAATACATCATCATGACAGGAAACAGTTACACAAATTAAAACAAATGTGAAACCAGTCGTAACATGACTGCACACACGTATATACATATAGATTTAAATTCATGCAAACTTCTCTTTATTCAGGTTAACTGGGCAAACCATCAAAACACCAAAATAAGCACTCAAAACAAAAAATCTGATCAACATTCAAACACGGATGATAACAGAGAGCAGGCATGTTTATACAACTGTGCTGTAGCATCAGCGTGAACTCGTTAACTGTCCTAAAGTTAGAAGGCCTTCATTAAAGCCTCGGGCTGGTGTCACTCTTGTCTTATAGTTGGGTTGCGGTCACGTGGTTCTGATGACGTGCGGAGGCAGCGCGATTTTTGAGTGGAGGGCGGAAGTAAACATGGAGGACACTGTGGAGAGTCAGGAGAGCAGCTATTGTGCAACTTTAGACCCCGTTTCTCGGGAGAGATATAAACAGATAGTTAAAAAATATATCGGACGTGATCCGTATTCTTTGAAAATGTCCGAATACACCACAGAAGTAAAGGATTTGCCTACTATCGAGGCTGTGGATATCACCAACTACTTGGTCCTCCAGACTTCTTACTACACTAGGCAGCAAATGAAAGCTTTCAAGAGTCTGGAGGCGTACAATTTTTTTGTCAGCGGGTGGGTCCACAACCTTGGAACAAAACGTCTCCGTGATGGATACAGTTTGGTGTTTGCAAGGGTGAGTGTTTGTTCTTATATTGCTTTATCTTAAACACGCTAACAGTTAGCGGTAGCGGCTTTAACGTCAACAAACATGCCACATCCTTAGGACTTCGTTAGAGTGACAGTTGTTTGTTTCAAGGTAAACCATTCTCAGCGGTCTAACGAGACACCTCTGAAGACTTGGGTAATTGCAAAGGAGGATGGAGAAGTGATTGCAGCTCATTGCAATTGTATGGCAGGGTTAGTAGCCTGTTCTCCACTGTCACTAGGCTCAAATCCGGGCTCTCAGCCGTCTGTTGCATATCCAAAATCGCCTCTGCACATCGATGCTGTTCTGCCTTAAGCTTCATTCTTTTCTCTCGTTTGAGAACTGATTCCGATCTGGGTTTTCGTTCGTAGCCGAGATTGACCGTCGGAGCCCAGTCCTCCGACTCTTCGTCATCCAAAGCACTTGGGCAGCCTATAGTCCCAATCAAGTCAATATTAGACTACTAACTTAAAAGCACTAAGTAAACGAGAATTTAACGACAACCTAATGCTAATAAGTTCGTTTGCAAACATAACATTACCTCTGACGAAGTGGTCGCTGCAGACACGGGCATTGGCAGACTCTGCTCCTCCCGACTGTAAACGTAAATTTAAAATCCATTTTTTCCTGCGTTTTTCGGTTAGAATTTTCCATTTTTCTCCTCTTCGTTGGGCTATTTTTGGTACCCTAAAATACCGTTTATCAGTTTCTCTGGTCGACCTACTGGAGCATCCGTAAACACAACAGGACATAGGCATTTTGCGTACTGTCTGTCTGTGATTTTGCGCTTATCTTTTTCACTTCCGACCGCCAGTCAAATTTCGCGCTTTACGTCGACGTCACGTCTACGTCAAATGAAACCTAGCTATTGATAAAAATCCCCTGCAGGAAACAGTGACAGGAACAAAAAGCTCGCCCTGTGAAGCGCTGTCTGTACGGGCGAGACGAGCTTTATCGATTTGTATTTCACTATTCAGATCACAGCTGAGATGTGAATCCTGCACCGGCCTCTTTGCTCGGCTCTGCAGGCACAGGGACACATTCAAAGCCTCCGAGCACATTCGTTTATGCATCAGTGGATCCATTTTATATACAAGCACTTCCTGTTACCTGCAGAGACGCCGTCATTTGAAGGGACGCAGTTTGATTGGTTAGAACGACAGAACATTAAATGACAACATAGTTAAAAACTGATTTTTACTGTAGCGATATTAAAAATTCATCCCTTCATCACATTGTATTTTTCCATAATTACACAATGACAGTAAAGGGCTTTTCTATTCTTCTGTTCTATTGGAGATGCTGAAGCAGTTCAGTATTATTAACTCCAACATTCAGAAGCTCATTTATATCCTCTTTGCAAAGCACAGCCAAAAAAATCTAAAGCAATCAAATGCAGCTCAACATGACAGCTGCAGTTCATGCGCTTCTGCTTTTTCCTCACACAGTGACATGAAGGAGGAGCCAAAGTTCATAATGTCTGATTTATTGCTCCACACGGTTTCAGCTGATAATGATGATCTTCACTCTCACTTCATTTAGAGGATGAAGATCAGAGGGAGGAGGTGTCTCATCTTCATCCCACCCCTGCAAGATTAAACGACGTCGTATCCCAGTGCAGCCACCTTCTCTGGGGAGACATCTAAGTGGAAACAGCTCATTCCCCTGAGTGGGTGGGTGGTATGAAGCTCACCTTTGGATAAGCTATCACGAGGTGTCTCTGCTCTCAATCAGTCTGTATCTATCCCTCTCAGGAAGCTCCTCAGTGAGAGCAGGCAGCATCAATACTGTTTTCACCCCACGCAGCTCTGAGTGAAGGCCCATTCTCCCCGAAATCAGCTGAGAATTCCTCAGAAAGTGGAAATTGAAACTCTTCAAATAAGTAAAAAAGCTCCAAATGTTTCAATTCTCTCAGGATTGGACTTTGTCCTTAACGCCTTTAAATGTAGACGAGCAAAGTTTCCATCAGTAATCTGCATAGACTGATCCATACAGTTAAACCTTGTGCTAAATCACTTAGCATCATTCTGTTTACATCAGCTGGCAAAACTGAGCGTTTCCCCTTTGACGCGGGTTAGCCGAAGCTCACGAGTCTTATGTGGAAACGAAGATGTTTCTTTCTTCTTTGTGTGGAGAGCAGAGTTTGGTGCCAACTCAATTAACTATGCAAAAAGGAAAACAACAACTTCCACATAAATTAGAAAAATTAATGCTATTTACACAAACAAAACTAATTATTGTATCAGCCAAGCACTTTGTCTGCTGCGGCTCTGGCACATGAACACATCTCAAAGGCATTCTCCTCACTATTCTTTGGTTCAGCAGTTAGCAGAAGCATCGAGTGTTTTGTGCATTTGTACTCATGTGTGTGTGCACGCAGGGACAGCCTGTTTTTACTTCTATGGTCCAGGAGTCAGTGCTCACACCACCTGTCACTGGAGGCCTCACGCATCCATCAAACACCACTTCCTGCTGTGCATTCGAAACGTTCTCCATCCCCAGAAGGGATTTGATTAGAAAGCCACTGTCCACATCAACCGTTTATGATCTTTCCTAACAAATTAAACTGAAATGAAATTAGTTTTCACAGCACAGAAGAGACTGGATAAATCCACTGTACTAGTGAAGATTAATTTCCACAGTTGCTGATTTTAAAAAAAATAAATAAATAAAAACACAGCTTACAAAAGCGTATATTTATTCCCTGTACAGTGAGGCGATGCCAGGTGGCTGGTTTTACTGAGATAGTGGTGTCACACGAAACTACCATTTAAACGTGAAGCTAGACTTCTCTTCTTCCCCACACGGCCACGAAAACTAAAGAATATATTCATCACTGGTAGAATTAATGCGAGGTACACCGCACCGAGGCAAACGGAGAGGGATAACCTCGGGACAGCAAAGCTGTGCATAAATCCTCATTTAAGCACAAACTGCATGAGGTCCGTGTGGCGAGGTGTTTTACAGATCGTACGTATTTGAATTAATCTACTGTGCAATAAAAAGAAGCGATCTGTCATTATAATGCACCCGCAAAAATGTAATCTTGGCTGGAAGTGGGTGAAATTCAGTTTCCTCTATAGTTTCCTGCAGCTATAAATTGATCATATAATGACAAATCGTTCTCAAAGTCCTTGAAAGCTCCTATCCTCGTGACAGATCTGAAATAAGCTACGAGCATTTGCGTGTGCACGTCTATACCGTTAATTACGCCGCTGTAACAGACAGTCACGCCATTCTGATCCAGAAGTAAACAGATGTCGTACAAAGGACACTTTAGGGGAACTGGAGGTGTTGTACATTTGCCATTACCTGTAACGGCGCTGCATCGCAGCGTTTGTCTCATTGACTTTGAAGCACGGCGCCCTCAGCTAATGTAATGTGGACGGGAATGGAAGCACCGGCCCATTAAAGTGTAAGTACAAGCAGAATCTGACAGATGCTGTTTGAATGATCCACAACAAACTGTGTCACACAGCTGTCTCACTGAACACAGCTTTTAATATAAATGTGGGTTCATGGTGGGAACACTGGGACACAAAAACTCATCTCTGTACAGAAAGACTAAAACGGACTAAAACTGTAACTGGAGCACAATCGATGCTTTTCTGCACTCGGGGGTTGTGACGTCCCAGTGAGTTATTCTGGTCTCTTTTAACTGAGGACCTGCAGTCAGGCCCACTTTACAGATATGTGCAGGTTGCAGGGAAAGTGATGCTAGCTGCTAAATTTCATAAGAACTTGTAACTTCTCATCATCATCCTCTGACCATATATGATACTGAAAGTCTTCTACCTGGAGGGACGACTGTGACACAGGTGCAGGCTGCTCCAGCTAATATTCATCTCTGTGCTGGTGTGGTCACCGCTTACAGGGACGCGCCGCAGCACTGCTCTGCCCTCGTCTTCATTTCATCTTTGCACACCAAAAGGACAAAAGTCCCAAACAAAAATATACACAAATAATGTACAATTAATGACTGATTGTCACAGTTTGGGGAATATTTTTCAAATCCTGCTGACAGACAGAAACAGCGGTTTGCATGAGCGTTTGTTTTCAGGACCTAAAGTTAGCTAAAATAAGCAGCTCTGCAAAGAAAACCTTCATGTTTTGCAGCTTTTTGGTTCCTTTTAAATGCAGCTTGGGACTCTAAACATTCATCGTACTGAGAATAAGAACTTTGCTTCATGTCAGTTTCATATAGAAAGTGACGCCGTGGCGAGCGTGGGAGGGCTGTGCGTGAATTCTGAGCAGGCAATTTTTTCCTTTGTTTGTTTTATGTTTGGATACAGAGCATAGAGAATTACCTGCTCACTGTTTGTTTTTACCCTGACAAAGAGACATTTTATCAAGGGATAAATGATGTTTGCAGCCTCGTTCAAGAGATAAGAATGAAGCCAAAGACAACGCTCTAAACTTCCAGTACATCTATATGATGTGTGTGTGTGTGTGTAACATCTGCTGTATTATACCAAATGGCACAAAAGCATAAAGGCTGGATGCTCTTCATGGATCAAAAATGAAGTGCCTGTGCAGTCCACAGCTTTTATACAGTCCTGTGAAAAAGAAAGTATGCTCTCTTTCAGTTCAAGGTTTTCCGCATCAATACATAATGAAAACCCACACCTTTCTCTACTGTAGAATAACTCTCATTAAATTGCTGCTTCAAGCTACGAGAAACGAAATGGGTCGTTTTTTTAAATCAAAGGAGGAAATAATAGCTGTCATTTAGAGGCTGTAGCTGCTTCTTAAAAGGAAGCAGATTTTTTCTCGTTTCTGCAGAATAGAAAGTATCTGTGCTAACAAAAGAAATTATTCCACGTGCTGCACAGTTTTGTGCTGTCAGCGCACATCAAAAACATCCACACTGCTCTGTCCTCTGCAGAGAGACGAGAATCAATTCAACTTCATTTACTCATAACGCTAACGCTATATTTAACGTTCTGCTGCCTCAGTTCAAACTGAAGGGAATAAAAAATGATAGTGGCTCAGATTTTTTTATTGATTCACTGATTTTTATTTAAAGGTCACTAGAACGTGCAGAACGTGACTCACTGCCTACTGATATACAGGGGGTGCACATCAAGGACCACTGTCAGGCCCACAGTTTGTGCACATATGACTGACTGTGAGCTGAAGGGTTGAGGAGAGGCCTGCGACACTGTCGCACACACACGCTCAGAACAAAGGATCTAACAGTGACTGGATCATTTTAATGTTGGAAACTACTGCACGCTCCAGTGTGAACAGACTGGTGCAGGTACAGATCAATATGCACGTTTGATTCTTAACCAACAGAATCTGGTGACAAACAAACAAAAGCAGAGTTAGAGACTCTTTCTACGGATCGATTGTAAGAAGAAACGAGCTGTCGAACTCTGAGTGACATTTAGAGCAAAGTCATTAAACAAAACTGGGTAAAAAGCCACTTTAATACCATTTTGGGATACTAGTGAAACATAATCTTCTGAGCTGTCTTTGAGAATTTTAAATTATATCAAAAGTGTCGTGAAACAACTCCACTGGCAGTTTAAGCTTGTTTATCCATCTTTCCTGCATCTCTTTATCAGGACAGACAGTCAGTCGGACCCACTGGGCCAGCTTCACTGAGTCTCTGCCTGAAGGCTGGATATGTAACTTCTGAATATACTTCATGCAGACTTCATGGGTTCATTTGAATTTATTTACTATGAAAGCTAAATTAATCAGTTATGCGCTACTAAAAACAAGAGAAAGAGTTTCCCTGCAGCAGAGGACCAGCAGGTCTGTAATCTCTGCAATATTACCTGTAGTACAACATTACAACAGCTCAGTTTCCAGAACTCGAATAAACGTAATAAGCACTTTCAAAGGACCAGCACAGGCAGCGTGTTTGTATATTGTGTTTGTATATTTCCCACAGTGCTTTATTATATCAAAGATACGTTAATGGGACTAAATGTTCGTTGTATCTGTGATGCTATTCGCTCTGAATATGAAATGACATCTGGTAAACAGCAGCCAGCTCACATTATTTGACAATGATTAAATTTACTGTTGCATACCAACTTTATGGAAACTGTGCCACAGGATCCCCGGAGTCATCGCGGCTGGTTTGTTAGCAGCAAATCTATTCGCTCTCGTTTGCTGTTACGTGTGCTTATAGTGTGCGCACTGGACCATGTGAACACTCCTAGTCGTAGGAATATATTAGTGAGATCATTCTTGGCCTCTTGTTGCACTATGGTGCCTCCAGTTTTATCCATTGCATATGCATAAGGACACACGTGCACATGTTTATGCACACCGGTGATGCAGTACACAGAGCTGGCATCGGGTGTCACGTAATCTGTCTTATCTGCAGGTGGCGATGCTAAAATACCGTCACAGATCTGTCTAACAGAGACTGCAGGCTTATAAGCATGCACGCTCCGTTAGTGTTTCATGAGCAGGGAAATGCACTCGGTATATTTGATAGTTTAATAACATACATAATACATTCTGGTAGCCTTAAACTTTAAAACAGTTCAGTATTCTCTAATTAATATTTTTCCATCTAATGAAAAGGTTTCGCATCATCGATCATTGTGACGTTACACCTAACAGCTGACCTGCGAGTGTTTTCAGAGCACAGCTAACTTCTCAATGAAACATGAAAAATAAGATAACCATGTGAAATGATACGCTGTAGCACCACAGAGTCCTTTACCTGGTGCAGGTTTCAGATCCAGTTTGTTCGACTGGTTTGAGGAGCTGGGCCGGGGCTGCTACCTGCACCATAACACAGAACTCCAAAACAGCAAAAACAGAAATATGTGTAATTAGTGAACTCTGTGAGGCCTGTGAGAGGACAGCGTGTGTCATAGCTTCTACAAAGCCTCAGTCTACAAAATGAATAAGACCCCAGTGTGCTCTGCAGAGTGCTTTAGGAAGAGATGGAGAACAAACGTGAGAGGGTGAGATGCTGAGACAAACTGAAGCATGCTTGGCCTGGATCGTTACGCACAGTGTGAGCAGCTAATCGTGCTCAGGCATGGTACAAGGCAACCGTGCCTACTGTGAGAAACTTTAGCACAGATCCAAAGAGGAAACCAAGACTCAGCCTCAGGAGGTTTGAAAGAAAGCAGGCAGTTAGTGCATATGTGGGTAGCATGTCATTATATGGTTCTTGAGAGAATTTATTTACCTGCAGCTCAAGATGCATTCATATGAAAAGAAAGTTTTTATAAGATGTCTTAGCATCATCATCAATATGTGTGAACACCAGAAGTTTGTCAGGAAGAACATCGTCTCCTCTGCAAAAACAACATGGCAGCACATTTGAGATTTGCAAAGTTGCATCTGAAGCAAAGTGAAAACGTCTGGAACAATGTCCTCTGAGACAACAAGACCAACGGGGAGACTGTTGGGAATAATGCACAGAGCCACGTTTGACGAACAGCAAACAGCGTATCAGCACAAACGATCGGGCGGGGGTGGAGGGCCGATGTAGCCACAGAACCCGGGCAGCGTGCAGTCGTTGAGTCGACCGTGGACTCGTCTGCACACCAAGGAATTTTAGAGTTAAATGTGAGGCCCGCAGCTAAAGCCTGAACTCGTTCAACCAACAGGACAAAGATCCCAAACACAGAACGGCTGGAAAAGAAGAGCATCACCTGCATTGGTCCAAAGTCTCATCCTGAGACGCTGTGCTGAGACCTTCAGTGAACTGAAGAGGACACAAACTCCTCCACAACAACGTGAGAGAGTGACAAATAAAGAGTTATGGCTGCTAAATGTGCTTCTACGAGCTCCTGAATCGTGTGCAGAAGTGAGTTTGAGAAGCCTGAGACATCCATGTTAGTGCTCTTCGTGTTAGCATCATTTGTCTTTAATTTTAACCACCCTCTGTTGTTTTTACCAACAAACTGAAAGTGCTCAGTCATTAACAACATGCACAACGAAGGCCAAAATCAATTCAGGACTCCTCTTGAGATGTAATCCCTTCTTTTCCTAAGCTCTAATCGATGTAACAAGCACACACTTCCATCCGGTCCAAGTTAAGCCTGCATCCATAACACTGTCTGCACTGCTGCTCTAACAAGTTTAACCCTCCTGCCATCCTTTAAAAAACTCACACCCATCACCCTAGGGACCATTCTCAGCCACGCCATAAAAAGACCATATATCCATATTTTATTCCACTTTAAATTAGCCAACCTTGTAAAACTACTTCTCCCTGAAATATTCATGTAAAGTTTTAATTATATTTTCGTTGTTTTAACCCTTCAAATCCCAGTGTTATTACATGAGCGCCCTGTGTTATAAGCCCCAAAAACCAAAAAACGAAACTAAATATTTCCACAAAAAACCAGTTGAAGTAATATGTGATTGTCATTATAAGTAGGCCTTTAGATGGACCAAAGATTGGCACCAACATACATTTTGACCTGCCATTATTTTTTTTGCATTTTTTTTGCAATTTAAAAATTAAAACTTCAAGGCCCTGAGTCTTCATTGACATCCAAGAAAAGAAGAAAAAATAAAATCATATGATGATAATTTGGGGTTGAAAAATAGCGTTTATAATGGAAGTCAATGGGCAGAAAATGGTCCCCAGGGTGATGGGTGTGGGGATTTCTGCTGCTCAGCCATTTTAGGCTGATTTAAGGAATTCACACTGGAATATTAACATTGACAGGTAAAAACTATCCTGTGGCAAGTTTGGTTATATTCCACTGAACACAGTGGAAATGGCAGCCATTTAACACATAGCAGTGGCACAAAAAGGTCCCAAGAAGGCAGGAGGGTTAAAGCAGCGCTGCTCTGTGGCGTGTTGGCACTCTGGACCTCTCAGTGAGGATGACGCACCACTGAGACCGTTTTTAAAGTAATGAGACCAACAAAGCAGGACGAGTGTGCATGACAGGATGTATAACAGTCACATGTATGCGCAGCTCCGTAATATTTGTATTCCAGCAAAATAAAAAATGCAGATTAAAGTCACCTTAAAGAAAGTGCTTAACAGCAAATGCTGCTCACATGTGCACAGCTGTGAGCAGACATACAAACAGGAGAAAAACAGACAGGACCAGAGATGGGCAAGTTACTGTAATCCGATTACTTTTTTCAAGTAACGAGTAAAGTCAGGGATTACTATTGCAAAAACGGTAATTAGATTACCGTTACTTTCCCGTAGGAACGCTGCGTTACTGCGTTACTAAAACCGTGATTTTTTGCGAGAATGTCTCATGACAGTGACGTAAGCGAGTGCGACGTTCGTGACAACAGCTGTGTGCAGATCAACAATGGATCATATATCGAGTGCAGAGAGAGTATGAGCGTGCAGCGTTTAAAGCGTGGAAGTACTGACCTTACTTTGAGTTTGATTCCATAAAAAGTGACAAAAACATTAGTGTCCGCTGTGCGTGGGAAGAAAACTTCTTTTTACAGCGAAAAACCCCCTAAACTTCCAACAAGCACCGAGTAGCTACGACGTAATGGGAAACTCACAGAGAAACTCGCGGATTCTTCCACTGACCGCGGCACACCTGCACCAGGGTAAACCTCCGCCTGCCCCACTCCTGCTTTACAGGTGAAAATAGAGCAACAGGACCGCTGAGTCTTTGACTTTATTTATTTTCTGCTGTGTTTTACTTGCATCTATTTGAAAGACTGAGTGTAAACACAAAAAATATTTTATTTTATGTGCTGGAATGTGCAGAAAATAGGTTTAAATGTTAAACTAATTTCTTCCAGTCAGAGAATGTTGCAGATAATTAAATGTTTGCTTGATGCCTAAAGTTATGGGGCGACCGTGGCTCAGGGGGTTGGGAATCACATCTGTAACCGGAAGGTCGCCGGTTCGATCCCTGGGCTCTCTGTCCTGGTCGTTGTGTCCTTGGGCAAGACACTTTACCCTACTTGCCTACTGGTGTTGGCCAGAGGGGCCGATGGCGCGATATGGCAGCCTCGCTTCTGTCAGTCTGCCCCAGGGCAGCTGTGGCTACAACTGTAGCTGCCTCCACCAGTGTGTGAATGAATAGTGGTATTGTAAAGCGCTTTGGGTGCCTTGAAAAGTGCTATATAAATCCAATCCATTATTAAAAGATTAAAACTAATAAAACAAGTTTTAAAAAGAGACTTTTCCATTTGATTACATTTTGTATGATGATGATGCAGAAAAAGTAGAATTGGGCTGAAAGATCTATCACTTTATCACCTGTTCAGGGTGTAAATCGTGTTTTTAAAAAGTAACTAAGTAACTAATTACTTTTGAAAATAAGTAATCAGTAAAGTAATGGGATTACTTTTTGGGGAAGTAATCAGTAATTAGTTACTGATTACTTTTTTCAGGTAACTTGACCAACACTGGAGAGGACCAGGCCAGGTAACCACAGAGAGCCGAGCATACACCTTTCTTCTTTCTGCTCTTTCGCGGTGGCGAGCAGGCAGCATGCAAACAGTCACTGTGATACAAAGTGACTGAACTCTTTCTTGAAGTTGGCGGTCTCGTGCCAACCAGTTTGAAAAAATGGACTGGTCTCACTCGGTCCTCCAAAGACACAAAGACGTCCTGTTTTTGTGCTTCTTCCCATAAATGTAAGCAGCGCTAATAATTCAGTGCTGTGTGTTTATATATGCCACCGTTTTCCATGTAAATGAAATGTATGAAAGCGGCGTCCCCAGTGTGCGCCTGCAGACCGTGGCACTGCTGAAGGTGCTGTGAATTTCTCTGGCAAACCTCGGTGATTGGCAGCGGATGGATGGCTGCAGCCTGAGGCGGTCCGGTGTTGCTGGATATCAATCACTGCTGATAAATAGCCCTCTCTGCTGAAAACAAATGTCCCGTCCTTTTCCACTGATTTAGATGAATCAGCCAAAGGACATCAACATCCAATTGGTCTGCTGGCGCTCTACTCATCAAAGTACATCTGTTCGCTGTCTTTTAGTGGCAAAACAAATATCCTCTAAAACATTTCCCAACTATGGAAACGCCTCCGTCGTTTTTTTTACATGTGCAGGAAAGACGGCGTATTAATTTCTCCCATAGTTCATCCCTGCTCAGCCTCACCCTGCCCTCTCACCATCACTCACACACTGGGGCTCTTCTTTACTTGTGGTAGAAAGGCTGTCAGGGTGAAATCTAAATAGGTAATTATCTGACTTGTGTGAAGCGGCGGCAGAGAGAGCGAGAGGCAGCCTGCAGGTCCTCGTGACCAGCCTAAAATCAAGCCCACTTCTCAGCACAGGAATATTAATTGCAGTCCCACCTTGTGTCTGCAGCCTTTATTGGATCCCCTTGTTTTCCCAAACAAGGCAAAATGAGGGCAGCTTTTTCCCTTCCCTCATTCACCCATTGATTGTTTACTTAACAGGTTAGCATTTGAGAGGGGCTTCATCTCAGGCAGTATTAAATGAGCCCCTGAACTAACAATGAATGCAGATTTTTGCCTCATACGAGTCATTTTCCTGTGTGGCTGTGTGACAGAGAAAGAGAGCGAGGGAGGAGCAGACAGATACTGCTTGTCCTTACTTCTCCTTGGTTCTGACTGCAGAGATGTCTGTTTCTGGTGGCTTACTGCCCCCTGTAGGCCACGCCAGTAACAACAAGCATGAGAATGAGTGTGAAGAGCCTCCGTGCAGATATTATACTACAGTCACCAGCATAGCTCATAATACTCTAACTCATGGAGTATTAGGACTAGAGCACATATTTAACATGCATATGTTAGCGATGCTTTGATCTATAGTGAGCTGCTATAACATTATAAAGCACATACATACTGACATACATAAGGCACAACAAACTGCAGTGAATTCATACAGTTTGGACTCACACCGTCCTTATTGATCACATATCATACCTAATTTCTCTCACAGTTGGCGTCTGGCAGATTTGCCTGAGGTCACACCATCCTGTCTCATTGTGGTCTAGAGCCTCTTGACTGACTCCTAAGAAATGATCATCCTCCCGGCTGCTCTCTGCAGCCTCGCTAAAATGGCCCACAGTGGCTGGCTAGCGCTCCCATACAGACCTAATGGAGGGAGGAGATGACGGGAGATGGATTCCCTCTGTCATTCTCCACTCGAGCATGCCAGACTCTATTTGAAGAGATGAGCCATGTTTGAATCCACATCTCTAATTAGCCACGTAGGCCTTTGCCTTGTTCGGAGAGTTATTACACTGCCTAATAGCAGCCGCTGCAGAGCCATGAAAGGAAATAAATAACACTCACAGTTTAGAGATGCCTTTGTCTGAAGGTCCAAAACAAATGGGAGCTCAAAATTGCATTTTGTGAGGATTTGCAAGTATGCAAATAGCATTATAAGGAGGCGCGGTGTGTGCATGTGACTCGGAGTGTCCTGGAACAATGAGAGAAACGCCAAAGAAGTGGGTCTCAGATGATTAAGAGCCGCCTCTTTCCCCAGGCGTCTCCGTCTCTGGAGACACATCATCCTCCTGATAGTTTCTAGGCTGAGCTTCGGCCCTGCGACAGATGACAGAGACGCCCAGCTACTCTGCTTTAGTCTGGTTCAGGAGGGCAGGCCTCTGCATCCAGCTTTATTTATCTTACAAATGACTCTATCTGCAGGCGCTGGTGTTTGACTTCACAGCTGGATGATTAAGAGGGTGTAGAACTGATCTGATCTCCACGCTCTTCCTCTCTGTCATTTTCTTTTTTCACCCAGTGGCACTTAAAATTCACCAAGCCTCCTCCCATTAGTTCCAAAACAGGTATTTTTCTTCACTTGCCAGCTCTCGTTGAACGTGCCGCTAATCACATTTGATCAAGTCTTCGTTTCAGGTCCTATTCTATTAAAAGATACCTCTGTGTAATCAAGAAACCTCTGTGTGCTTCTGTCTCTCATTTATTTTTTCTTGAACAGACAAGAACATGATCCTTCATTTCCTAATTAACCAGCGCAGAGGTTTGTGGAGGCGAGAAATAAAACGAAGCGTGGATCCTCCTCTGAGTAGAGGTAATTAGCATCTTTTCCTTGGTGGCACGTAACTTTGCAGGTTGCCTAAATAGTTGTTTCTCGTTGTTGTCCTGGTGTCCTGTTTGTTTCCCCTCCCCTCTGTGTCCTATGCAGACTGACCTATATGGGAAAGAAATGTCAAGCGTAAGGCCGGGAGCAGATGAGAGAGGAAAGACAAAAGCAGACCAAAGCTCGTGCTCAGATCCACTCATGCAGGAAATAGAAAGAAAGAATAAGATCCACTCTTTCTCTCTACGCGCCCCTGGAGAGGTCATCTCGCAGCCGAGCGGCGAAAGCGGTCAGCTGTGCGGAAGGTGCCGCGTCCCGCCTCTGATTGTTAACAAGATCAAAGCCTAATTAAAACCTGAGAGAATATTTATAGCCGTGCATGTACTGTGGCAGGGCGTGATTAACGAATTCCAGCAGTCGCCTTTGTTACTGATGTAGAGGCCTGACAGGACGAACAGGTGAGACCGGAGCCAAGCTCACATTTTCTTTGTTCCTGATTGGCTCTGCTATTCCATCACAACCTCCACTTTTAGGCTGCAACTCACATTTCACAGAATAATGAAACGTAGATCATAGTCACTGGGACTTTGATATTTACAGTCTGTGCTTTGATTAGTGAAGGAGTTAGGAGGAGGTTGGGTAGTAACTAATTACATTTACTCAGTTACATTTACTTGAGTAATCTTTTGGGAAAAAAATACTTTCAGGAGTAGTTTTACTAGATTACTAGACACTTTTTAACCAAAGATGGAGACACAGACACAAACCTGCAGTTTATGTCAAAATGACACTTTAATGTTTTTCTATCTGCTGAGCCTGTTGGAGAAGTAAAGACCATGAACGTCACTGGAAGTACTTTACTCTCTTCTAACATCACCCATCTATCTATCTAGCGATACACAGCGGAACCCCGACCTACGAAATTAATTCGTTTCCGAGGGTCTTTCGTAAGTCGAAAATTTTCGTAAGTCGAAGCAGCCATCGCGCCTTTTGAGTGAACGATAGGCTACAGGCTAATTGCTAACTGCAACAACAATACGTTGTTCAAGTGGAACAGCGAAGCGCAAGTACGAAAGCCAAGGGGTTGTCACATGATTTGCAAGGCATTGTGGGCATTGTGGGCTCAGCCAATCAGAGCCATCGGATTTCGTTACATTTTGCCGTAACACGGGCAGAAATATTGCCGTTAAGTGCCTTCATAACTTGAATTTTTCATTATGGGATATTCGTAAGTCGGGGTTCCACTGTGTGTGTGTGTATATATATTATTGTTTTTTTGTTGATGAGTGAGTATAGGGGTGGGATTTAATAAGTTTTCTTCGTCCCACTCCTTTTTCAGGCAATTTTTGTTTTTTGTTTTGTGCATTTTATGTTCAATATAGGTATTTGTTGTGCCTGAAAATGAAAAAATAAATGAATGAAATGAATGAATATATATATATTTATATATATATATACATATATATATATATATTTATATACATATATATATCGATATTGAACCGTTCGATACAGTGCTTTCGGTTCGGTACGCATATGTATCGAACAATACAACATTTTTTTTAATTTATTTTATCAACTTTCCTTCTGACGATGCTGTCTGTGTTGAGCGCTCAGTGGATCTGCGCTCGACAGTGCAGCCTAGGCGGAGTAGTGGAACACAGATCCATTGAGCGCAGCGCAAGCTAGCAAGACCGAAGCTAAGCTCGTTGCTACATGGCAAACTGAACCTCCCCCACCCTCATTCAGATCTGGTCTTTGGAACTATTTTGGTCTTCATGTGACGTATGACCCTGAAGGTAAGCGAGTCATGGACTAAAGTAAAACAGTATGTTGGATGTGCCACGCAATGCTCAATTACATGGTGGGAGCTAGTGCGTTAGCGCAGTTAGCTCATTAACATGTTGACGCCGTCCAGCCCCAAGCACGGGGCGATCCGCGGTAGCTCGTTAACGGAGATTTGCCGTGTTGTGGCGTTAACGTCATTTCAGATTAACGCTGACAGCACTAGTGGGAACACAACGAATATGACTGCACATTTACTCCGACAGCATCCTAGTGCAAAGACAAGTGGAAGCAGACAAAAACAACAAGCACGCATGCTACAAACTTTACCCGAGTCATTTAGACAGCCGTTAGCACAGGATTCTCCTTATGGGGACCTGATATGTTTAATATGCTGCTGAGAATATAGCCCAGAAGAAGCGTATAGTAGAGCTTTTATTTTGAAAGAGCCATTTCTCTGTAATAAACTCTCTTTTCCAAAGATGAGGGATTCCTCCATCAGATAGATTTATTATTTATTACTTTGTTGTTTCCGCAACATTAAATTTAAAAACTGTACTTTTGAGTTAAAATATATATTTATAATTTTAATAAATGACAAATTAAAAAATCATGAACATTTTTTTGTATCGAAAAAATATCAAACCGTGACACCAAAGTACCGAACCGAACCATGAATTTTGTGTATCGTTGCACCCCTAATATATATATATATATATATATATATATATATATATATATATATATATATATATAAAAAACACCCAGCACGCCCCTGCGGGCGGTTTATCCTTCAAGCTCGGGTCCTCTACCAGAGGCCTGGGAGCTTGAGGGTCCTGCGCAGTATCTTAGCTGTTCCCAGGACTGCGCTCTTCTGGACAGAGATCTCCGATGTTGTTCCCGGGATCTGCTGGAGCCACTCGCCTAGCTTGGGAGTCACCGCACCTAGTGCTCCGATTACCACGGGGACCACCGTTACCTTCACCCTCCACATCCTCTCGAGCTCTTCTCTGAGCCCTTGGTATTTCTCCAGCTTCTCGTGTTCCTTCTTCCTGATATTGCTGTCATTGGGAACCGCTACATCGATCACTACGGCCGTCTTCTTCTGTTTGTCTACCACCACTATGTCCGGTTGGTTAGCCACCACCATTTTGTCCGTCTGTATCTGGAAGTCCCACAGGATCTTAGCTCGGTCATTCTCCACCACCCTTGGGGGCATCTCCCATTTTGACCTCGGGACTTCCAGGTTATACTCGGCACAGATGTTCCTGTACACTATGCCGGCCACTTGGTTATGGCGTTCCATGTATGCCTTGCCTGCTAGCATCTTGCACCCTGAATTATTGGGCTCTTCCACCCATCATCATCCAGCATTCCTCTGATCTGAAGGTCAGTATGGAAAACCAATCACTGCTTAGCCCACATCCAACTTTCTGAAGGTTTTTATTTTTTTATATCTATCTATCTATAGATAGATATTGATATATATATATATGTTGATATATATTTTTGCTTTTCAGTCTTTAAAATACCAATATTTGTACTTAACTTTATATTTTTGTCTGTCTGATTTTCTCATTTTTAAACATTAAATCAGATTTTATGATCAGTCAGTACTCACAGCCTTTTTTACTAAATACTTTTTACTCTTACTGGAGTAAAACTATGTTGAGGTAGTGCTGCTATTACTTGAGTACATTTTTGGTCTACTCTACCCACCTCTGAGTGTACCTCAGTGATTAAATGGTTGTAAATCATTTTACCTCTTAATATTTGTGCCATAATTATCAGCAGCAGCATAATCTGCAGATGGGGCGTCACTTTGCTTCAAGGCTAAAGTAATAGGAAAAGTGCATAAAAGCTAACACTCACATAAAAGTTGACAGCCAAGCCACAAAGCTTTTACCGCTTTGTGTGTGTGTGTGTGTGTGTGTGTGTGTGTGTGTGTGTGTGTGTGTGTGTGTGTGTGTCAATCAAGCAGTAAGAGCAGCTTCTCAGGAGATCCACTGAGGTAACAATTTATAAAGAATGACAACCCAGCTGAGGAGCTGTGCAGAATAATGATGGCCTCTTAAGCAGAAGCAGGTACCACTTCACCTAAAAATAGACATAATTGCTGCTGCAGATATTACACGAGATAATATTTGACATTTATGTTGCGTACTGCAAAATCACACCTGAGGTGGTCGTGCTCGGGGAGATCACGTTCACAACAGCAGAGGAATCTCTGGTGCTGCTGTTGTTGCATGAATGTGAGTCTGTGTGTTTTTCCTCTTTTTTCTGCTAACAAGGGACTCGATGATGTTATTGTAAGTGTTTTCATCCGGATTGACAGCGACTGAAGGAACTGACATGGAGACTCTGGGATATGGTGTTGTCATTATTCTCTGAAATTTGTTGCTTTGATAATAGATGCACACGCTGGCACTTATCCACAGAATACAGAACACAGACTTCCTAACAGAAAAATATACATCACGTGTGGGTTAGCCCCTGGCTAAGCCAAGTTGTGCATACACAGCGTCTCCAATCGTTTACGCGTACGTCTTTCTCAGCTCCAGTTCAATGCAACACGGTAAAAAACACAAAGTTCTTTTTAATAACGAAGCTTCGGTTTATTTTGGTGCTGCTGTTTGTCATTTTCTGTTGTACTCAGGCAAGACCGGCCATCTGGCCAACAGAGCGAATTCCCAGCAGGCCAGCATGGACTTTTCTTTTTCTCCCGGCTCAGTAAAAACAGGTAGTACAGCCTGCCGTGGGGGTTTTCTTACCTGACACCTGGCTGCTCCAATCATATCTTGAAATTGTTCCCCGTCTTTGGCCCGGCTGCTTCATTAAACAGTGCACCAAAAGAACAAAATGTGCCAAAATAGATACGATGAAACTGCAGGGAGGTGCAGAGAGGTTACTGGTCCAAAAAGACAGGCCGATCAAGGTGCTGCAAAAACCAGAGACGTGACAGATCCTTCATTAGCATCCAGCAGAAAGAAGACGAGACAGATGAGGCGAGTGTGGAGGAAGTGTAGTGTGCCCTTGTCATAAGAGAGGAGGATGATTAGCATTACACTGTGCTACTCTGGGCCATACACTGTATGTAAAGGATGGATGTAGCCACCCATGACATCACCCACTGGTTTGCAACGTCCCATCAGATGGTGAAGTGCTAAGTCAGCTAACACTAGCAAGCTTCATTAGCAAGCTACTCATAAACTGCTAGCTGCTGCACAGGTGCATATTCCTGCTAGTTACAGCAGTATCATGCAGTTAGCAAAACTGGAGTAGACCTACAGACTTATTGGATGGTGTGTCTCAGTACAATGCGTTGCTCAACAGGTCATATTATTTTATGGATAACTGGCACTAAGGATAAACCGTGTGATAGCACAACAACCGGAATTATCTAGCAAAGCAGATAAGCTGCAACCTCGCGTCACTCCAAGGTGCCACAGCTCTAATAGTCTGTGTTTAAGCCTTAATGCAGTATTAAAAAATCGCATCTATGTAGCTGCTATGAAAGGGGAAATTAGTAATAGAGCGCAACCAGGCTGCCAGCGTGTTTATTTCTCCTCTAAAATTGGACACTTTTACAAGAAGGTCTTTTGGGATCGACTCGTTCGTTCAGGCCAGCCTAGAGGAGCTGCATTGTTGGCAGCGTTGTGTTGGCGTGAGTGTTTTCAGCCCCAGAGGTTGCTGTTTGCTGTCCAGGAACTCGCTCAGATCCTCGTGATACAAGAGAGCAAAGAGCGTGGCAGCAGCGAATAAACTAGCTCGTCTTTGCAAAGTTATATTGATAACGTTAAAAAATGTCAAATGCTGCACACGTTGCTCTACTTTGATTTGACTGCTCTCTCTCAGAGCAGCTGAACATGTTGTCAGATGTGTTTTATTACTGGACTTGTGTACGAGTTCCTGCTGCTCCTTTCTCTCTCACACAGGATGACCTCGCTTTCTTCTCAACAATTCATCTGAGGAGTTCAGAAATATCTTTTTACCCCAAGAGACTTTCTGAAAAAGGGTTTAATGGGAGATGTTCTTCATGCCTTCTGACAGGCCTTTCTCCACTTTCTTTGAAGCCAGCCACTAAACCGTGCATTTTATGACCCCAGAGAGTCAGAGGATGATGCATCTGGTGCTACCTATCAGTAGAAGTGATTCAAGCACAGCAGGGGGCGCTGCAGCCCTGCAGCCACACTTGGCATTTCACCTCAAGGACCTTCTGTTCCCAACATAAATAGACTCTATACAGAACAAAGGAATTTTCCTCTGCATGGGAGTCCATCATACTCTCAAGGATAAAACTGCTAAAAGGATCCTGAAACGAGTCCGAATGGGCGCTGACCAGATAAGGACTAAACTTCCTAAACTCTGCAGAAAGGCCGTGCTGCGATTACATAATAAAACCACATAATGACACTTTAGATCATCTTTCTGCGGACTGCGAGAAAAGGCGTGACAATAGGAAGAAGGATTTTTCGCCTTGGAGCACAGATTGATATTTCATTCAAAAGACTGAAACACATTTCAGTCTGGAAGTCATTAGAACTGAAACATGATGATCATCTCTTTCTTCCTCTTTATGATACGACACACATGGAGAGGCACCGCCATTTTTACCCCGTCCTTCTCCCCAAACACAGAAACTTTGAAAATACATTTTTATTTTCCAAGAATATCACGTTATTACTTTTCTCATTGCTGGCTGGTTTGTTTGGATCCTTCAGGATGTTACAATTGTATCTACTTTCATGATTAACCTTCATCATGTTCATTTTGTCTCAATAACACAAAATGCAGACATTCATGAACAAAACACCACAGACACCACTCTGGTTTAGATCAGGCTTCCCAATCACCCGTCTCCAGCTATCTTCATCGTTGTCCATGTGACTGATGAAGTCTCGCCTGAGACTCCACAGATGGAGCGCCCTCTTTGATCCATCCAAAGACTCCACAAAGGCTCTCTGACGTACATGCACAGACAACAGTCAAAGCCTTACCTTCTGCCTCTTAGCTTGACTTGAAGTCACACCGAGGTCACCTTCTCACTTTCTAAAACCTTCAGAATGGCAGTGCTCAATCAGAAAGGGAGCGAGTCCAGTCCTTCTGCAGGATCCTGAACACTTGCCTGCAGAGCTGAGCCCAACCAGATCTGCTCAGCAGAGCTCCACCTCCTGTGATAGTGCAGGTTCCACCCCTGCCAGTGTGGTTCCTGTCCCAGAGACCAGTCTGTGATGCCAGGGTTCCCACGCCCAGGCCCCAACTTTGGCTACCACCCACCTCACACCACATCCAACCCCAAAGCCTATCCACACAGGTGGGGTGAAAGCTACGGAGCCCCTCTGATGACATGGTCCAAAAAATGAATAAATTGTGGCCACAAAATACTATTTCGAGGGCACGAAATGGGTATAACGTGCCCACGAAATGCTAATTTGTGCGCACGAAACACTTGACCGAGAACCGTGATCCTTCCCAGGCCCTTGCAGTTGGTTGACAATAAAATCTATCCTGGCGTCCAGGTCGTGCTTAGGTCTGTAAAGCAACTGGGCTCTCAGTATCCTGTTTAAATGTCTCTCCGTAATAATGGTTCCTTGCATTGCAGGCTTTTCAGAATGCATTTGTAGCTCATTCGCAGCCTAAAATCAAACCCAATCATACCGTCTCTGTCCACGGTGTGTAGGTTTAGCCTACTCTCATGCTTATGTCTCTACGGAGCTGTCCAGGAATTGCATCAATATGATGTGCGTATGTTATCCATTTTGTTGCCAAAAATGCGTAATTCGTTGCCACGTTATACCTATTTCGTGCCCTCGAAATAGGTATAACGTGGCCACAAATAAGTATTTTGTGGCCACAATTTATTTATTTTTTGGCCCATGTCAGAGGGGCTTCGTAGAAAGCTAAAGAACACATATATGGTCAATAAAATGTTTCACTCTGTGTCTAATCCAACTCTAATCATATATTTAAAAAAATAATTTCATATAAATAATCATCATCTTCACTTGAAAGCAACTGCAGATCTGCTTCCAAACAGCCTAAACCAGCGGCCATGGACCGGTGCCGGGCTGCGAGTCGTTTTTATCGTTATTTTTGAATCGTTTTTATCGTTAACTCTGTTTCCCTGGGTCTTTTCACGTGTGTTATGAATAAATCTTCTTTTTTTGGTACCAGTGCTGGTTTTATTTTGTTGTATTTATCTGCGACACCTTAAATCCGTGAAAATATTGTCGCACATAAACCGGACCGTGGTGCCAAAAAGGTTGGGGGCCGCTGGCCTACACCACCTTTCCTTACCGTTGTCTGTGGTCCATGCCACTTGTTGTGGTGCTGAAGTAGCACTGCTACCTGAATTGTATTATATGAATACTTGTACAATAACAGTATTACATTATTATATTATTACGCCGTAGAAATAAAATAATATAGGAACAGTATACGTCCATTATAAACCCCAGACTGCTCCTATGCTGTAGATGAGACCAATACAGATTTTACTATAGCTGAACCTGGAGCACATAATAAACTGAGGAAATTAACCTGCACTGACTGCAGTGCACCCAGCGCTCACAATTACACATTACTGAAGGGGCCCTGCTTGTAGTGTTCGTGAAAATACATCTGACTAAACTCAGTCCACTGGAGAAAATGTCACACTTTGATAGTAAGAAAGGAGAATAACTGCAGGGAAAAGTGAAATGATTTAAAGCTCGGATCAGGTTCAGTCAGGTTGTCTGATTTACAAAAGCAGTGTCACCAAAATAATCCCACAGATTATTAAAGAAGTGTTCAAACTAAGATGACGACTCATCGAGTGGACTCAGGCCGCTGTCCCCGCTCTTTGCATCATTTAACATGTCAAAACATTAGAAACATGCAGATACAGGGAATAACATCATTTACTTTGTGATGGAACTAACCCAGGCTCCTGTTTTCCCAACGACAGGTCAAACTGGATTGGTTTGGAGCATCAACAGTAAATTAATGACAGGCACAGGCCGGTCGCTGTAACACAGAGGGCTACAAGCAGCGCTCCACCAACTCCATCACAAACACATTTTAAACACTCTTTAAGCCTCTCTGGCTGTAGTGATGCTTTCCAGCAGACGTGCAGATGTGAGTGTTTTCACTCTCTGCCTGTCGTCTATAAACAGAGGTACAGGTATAAAAGCAGATATCACCACACAGGTCTGATGGTGTCTGCATCCATCACATGGCTGAAAGCAGCCGTGCTTTGTACATATTAGATGTGTTAACAGCCCTCTCTCTTATTTGTTTATCAGCATTGTGTGATTTTAACCCCTTAACTTTATGCACGTGTAAAATTTTACTTCCAGTGCGTTGAAATATCAGAGAACATCTTCTCGTGTTGAGCTGCGTGCGGAGACGCCCGATAGATGCAGTGGTGTATGTGAACAAGGGGAGATATCGGTTTTCACAAGAACAACTTTATGAGAAGACAACATGATGACAAGCCAGACAATCTGGTGTCTGCATCTGTCTCTGTGCATGGCTGAAAGCAGCTCCGCTCTGTACAAATTACATTTGTTTGTCTTGGTCGGCACATTTCGG
Source organism: Mchenga conophoros (assembly GCF_057382185.1). Classification (NCBI taxonomy): domain Eukaryota; kingdom Metazoa; phylum Chordata; class Actinopteri; order Cichliformes; family Cichlidae; genus Mchenga; species Mchenga conophoros. Next base: position 38,378,643 of record NC_140541.1, read on the forward strand.
TCAGTACGCCTGCTGAGACTTCTCAGTGTAGCATCAAACACGTGCACAGGTCATTATTTATACTCTCAGTGTTCACATGCACGCGTTACTGTGGGCTCACCTGAAGCCTTGGCTGATTGTGACCCACCCCCATTTCCACACCTTGCCACATTTGATTAGGTAGAGGATCAATAGGGGGTCCACGACCCTCTTGGGGACACTCCTCTACACCAGTTGATCTTAGAACTGAAGAAGCTTCTCGGATGAAACATCTTCAAGAAACCTGAAGAAGTCCAGACGCTTTTCTTTCCGAGCTCCTCAGACTACGATGACCTGGGTGAACCTTCACACACGTACTTCAGTGATTTGGTTTTCACAGAGGTGCAGCGGTCTGCACGGCCTCACAGAGAGAAGGCTCTGGGTTTGGGCCTCCTTGTGGGCAAGGACATGTCAGCATGTTGTCTGCACTGTGTTAGTGCTGTGGTGCACTCCACCTCTCACCTGATCGCTGGAATCGTTTGCAGATCCCAGCTCAGCCACCCCAAGCAGCCGGAGAAAAGGTGGATGAGTTTGTCTGGGTTAGATCCAATCTGAAGCGTCTCCAGTTCATTAAAATACTTTTTTCCTGAGATCAGTGTAATAACATTTAAAAAGTCCCACTGTAGCTAAACTGAAGCTCCTTGTACACAGTGTGCACATCATGACGCACTCCCACATTTCACCAAGAACTCCACAGAGAGCATGAGAATCACATCCTGTATGCTTTTAGTTTGCAGGGTGCACGCAGACCTCCACAGTCCCGGGAAACCTTTCACACATGTGACACACTCATTTATGTCTGCAGCACTGATAACATGCTTTCAATACATTATGATTAATGAGGATCTAACTACAAATGATACTGCTCCTATTCAGTTAAGATGTGAGCTTTCATGTACTACCTAAAATCTGCAGCTATTAAACAAAGACCCCAAAACTAAATGAATTTGATGTGCTGTCAGTCCTCTGTGCTGATGCAGCCTCGACCCGAGCCATCGATTTAACAGATTGATTAAACAATCTTGTGTCCTTTGTCTCAAAAGCTTTAATGTTTTTGCACTTGTGATTTGTCTGTTTGCAGGGTTACAGACCTCATTCTCACACACCGCAGTGGGAAAGCCAAGTGTCCTTCTTGTGCCTCTGCACTGGTAGCACGGCGACTCCTCTCATGCAACACTGCAGCTAACCAACCATCAGCAGCTCGGGTTACTCGGTCTGATTCGCTCTTTCTGACGGCGACATGAAAAACGTGCGACTGCGAGTCTGTGTTACGCCCACCTGAGCTCTTAAAACCTGTGAGAGATGCAGACATGCTGACGGTTGTGTAACGTTAACAACAAACACACAAACTGGGAAACGTGGATGAATAGCCTGTCTCTGTTACAGCACCCGTCGTACTTATTAATTATACTTCGACAGGTAAAGCAGCTTTAGCAGGAACGTTTTGTGCATTTGTGTGAAATTATGAACAAAAAAGCTAAATATTTTCAATCACAGGACTTTTGTTAAGCTGCTGATGCGCAGGATCGTACTCGAAATGCAGCGTCCACGTTTGCAAAGCACATGCAGAAATGTAATTACATGCTGCCTGAACCACGAGGTTTTGGCTAACTGACGATCACTGTTACAGCTGAATCCTCTGAGTTTCAGCTGAAGTGAGGTTTTATGTGCGTTAATGCAGAGTGGCAGCAGGAGGCCACAGTCCTGATTTAACAGCCCAGACTTGTGCCGGATAAATAACAACAGCTTCTTGACAATAACAATCTCTATGAGAAGTTCCAGTCTGGTTTTAGAGCTCGGCATAGCACAGAAACCGCCCTTCTGAGAGTTTTTAATGATTTGCTTTTAACTGTTGACTCTGGTTGTGCTGCTGTCTTAGTAACCCTGGACCTGACAGCAGCCTTCGACACTGTAGATCACAACATACTGCTATCCCGCCTTCAACATTGTGTCGGTTTAAAGGGCACTGTCTTAAAGTTTTTCCAGTCCTATTTGAATAATAGGAGTTTTTCTGTTCACCTTGGTGAACTGTCATCTCCCAGAGCTCCTTTAACCTGTGGCGTACCTCAGGGGTCCATACTAGGCCCCCTGTTGTTTATTCTGTACTTGCTCCCTCTGGGCGATGTGCTCCGTAAACATAATGTGTCCTTCCACATCTTTGCCGATGATATTCAGATCTACCTCCCTCTGAGGTTGAACTGCAATGTTTCTTTGCAGCCGCTACTCTCCTGCTTGTCTGACATTAAGACTTGGATGACTCTTAACTTCTTACACCTTAATGAAAGCAAAACTGAAGTCATTGTGTTTGGGCTTCCTAAAGATCCCAACTTCTCTCTTGACTTTTTGGGACCCCTAACCTCCGATTGCACTTCTTCCATTAAGAGTCTTGGAGTTATTTTTGACAATGCTTTTAAACTTGATAAACAAATTAGCTCTGTAGTTAAGGGATCTTTTTATCATTTGCGGATTTTAGCCAAAGTCAAGTCTTACCTTTGCAGGAACGATCTAGAAAGAGTGGTCCATGCTTTTATTACTTCACGGCTGGACTACTGTAATTCCCTCTATGCTGGCCTAGATCGTTCCTGTCTACATCGCCTTCAACTGGTGCAGAACGCTGCCGCTCGCCTGTTGACCGGTTCAAAAAAAAGAGACCACATCACTCCGGTTCTCTGCTCTCTCCACTGGCTCCCAGTTGCCTTTAGGATTGATTTTAAAATCTTATTGCTGGCTTTTAAGGTTTTAAATGGCACTGCACCTTCTTACCTGTCAGAACTCCTTAGTACTTATCGCCCCAGGAGATCTTTGAGGTCAGCCGACCTGATGCTTTTAGATGTTCCCAGGTATAAATTAAAGACAAAGGGAGAGAGGGCGTTTGCTGTGGCTGCACCCAGACTGTGGAACAGTTTACCTCCTCACGTCAGATTCTCCAAAAGCCTAGAAACTTTTAAAACTGCTCTTAAAACTCACCTCTTTTCATTGGCTTTTAGAAAGGTTTAATTTATTTGTTTTATATATTTTTATTTTATTTTTATCAGCGAGGTGTTATTACGAAATTGTGTTCTATTGTATTTTTATCTGTATTTACTGTACAGCACTTTGGTCAGCCTTGGTTGTTTTTAAATGTGCTCTATAAATAAACTTGACTTGACTTGACTTGACTAGGATTCGTGCGCTTCTACAATCTTTTGGTCTAATATTTAGTGTTGGCTCTGTATGCGATCATCCTCTTCCTCCTCCTGATGTTTGCACCGATGACTTGCTGAAGGACTAATCTGCCTGTCAGGGGTCCGAGCTCTGGATGCTGGAAATAAGCCTCGGGTGGAGCTGGATGGGTCAGAGCGCATAAGCTCCTATTGTGAATGTAGGGAAAGTGAGATTAGCAGGTGTGACACTGTTGGCTTTGATATCAAAATACAAACTCATAAACCGTCGCAGGTACCAGAAGCTCCCTGGAGAGCATCGTTAATATATGATATCAGCACGTCTGCTTCCTTCCAGTGAAAAACCAATCAAACACCCAGGTGCAGCACTTCACTCACAGGATTACAGTGTAAATGCAAACAGTAGCAGGACCTCACAGATGAGCAACGTTTGACAAAACATCAAAGATTGAAATGTAAGAAGCCAGAAAGTGAAGCCTTCTTTGATTTAGTACTTAACGCTGTTAAAATCCAGGTTAAAGCAGGACTTTGGCTGCACTGTTCCCTCCAACAGGACCAGTCTGGACCACTGCTTCATCCTCCCAGTCACCATCAAGGATTAGAAGGTTGAACATGTCAGATGATGTTACTGGTAAAATATAGCATCACAAGCAAAGCTGAGTCGTTTCCTGCCTGGACTCTGATGAATGTGAAAAGAAAAGTGTTTATTTCAGAGACGCTGTGAATGAACTGAGGCACCGACCAAGTGACTTATGAGTCAGCAAGTACTCGAAACATAATATTAAACCTGTGCTTTGATCAGATGTCAGCACCCAGTAAACATGATTTTATTCCTGTGCTTTTTCACCATATAATAGCTACGTGCGTCATCTTTGTCGTTTATCGCTGTTGGTAAACGACCTGCGATTATAACTGACATCTGACCTTCACTTTTTCACTTAAACTGCAACGTGGACGTCTGAGTTCAGACTCACACCGAAACGCCTGCAACGCAAAGAAATGTTCAGCACAGTGCCAACGAGCTTTGATTATCCATCTGTAAAGGGCCATCAGCAGCCGCGGACCCAACAAGCAACGGGATTAGCGAGAGATGCAATTAAGGCCTCGGCAGGGACTCTGTGTCTGACGCGTGCTGATAGGATTGAGGCTGCATCTCCACATATGCATGCATTATGCTCAGACTGAAGTGGAAAGCTCACCTTGAGTCGCGTCGGTTGACTTCACCATCAATTTATTTGTCTGCGCCTCGTTGTTGGTGAGAAGCCCAAATACTTGGTTATTGGCAATTACCTGCTGCACTCGCTGATGCAAACCAATTATCACATGCAAATGAATGAAGCTGCTGTAGGATTATCTTTGCAATAATACATTACAGAGCGACAAAGATTAAGTGGGACTGACACTCAGAGCCTTCAGTGGGCACAGGAAGAGTCTCCAGTTCAGAGATTATTTTATATGAGATCGTCTGTATGCAACAACAGGACAGAATAATACAGCTAAGCTGGAAAATAAGGTGAGTGATCTCTCATATTGGATTCATTTTTAAATTATTTAGCAGACGATTGCAGAGAGAGCTGCACTGAAAAACATCTTTTATAAACCCACATATAAACTTTCATTTATTGTTTTAGTATCCAAAACATACAAGTTTCATTTATAGAATTTTTCAAGGGATCTTATATCTGTTTTCACTCTTGTAGGTTTTTCATACAAGTTTCACACAAGACAGATACAAACTTCATCTTTTCCATGTGGGGAGCAGCTCAGCCGTGTGGCACAAACTCAGAAACACTTTCTCTGCACAGTCCAAGCAAAGCAACACAACACACGTGTGTGCAGTGCACATGCATGTTCCTGTCTCACAGCATCATATGGGCTGTGCGTGAATCAATTACTCAAACGGGATTATTTTACATCTCACCAGTATTTTAAATGCAGCTGCCAACCAACTAATCCCAGTGTGAGGATGCAGACGTACATGATTCAATAACATGTCCTCACTATCAGTGTGAAACTGTAGGAATGCATAAATGCAAACACAGGTGAGTGTGTCTGCATGTGCGCTGAATAAAAAGAATGCATAAAGACGTGTGTCCACATGTTTATTCTTACTGTCAGCAAAATAATGCAGCAGTGTGTTTTTTAGGATTTTGACAACAGGAACCATCTGTTCACACGTCTAACTGCTGTTAGGAGAGCTGCACACAGCGATCAGAGCCTCAGGCATGAAGCTTTGAAGCATCAAAGCATCTGATTCCAGTCAAACTCTTTAAATGTGCTTTATCACAACATGCACCGTGTTCTTAGTTAACCAATGAGAGGGCTCAGACCTGAGCGGAGAGATGTTCATGTGCCTGGCCAAGCCTTACTTCCCCTAAACACCTGTGATGTACTCTACTGTGCTCTACTGTGCTCTACTGTGCCTTTATCAGTGCAACATGACCAACCTGTAAAAAGTCAAACACAACCACAGTGAGTGTGAATCACTGCGTCACTCACCGACAGCAAGCATGACAAACTGCTGTCAGCACTTTCATGGTGTCATTTCTGGTATTATTGCATTTATGCTTTTTTAAATCTAAATAGGCTCACAGAGCTTAGTTTAAACAGGAATACATGTGTGTGACCCACAGTGTTGGAAGGTTGCTTTTCAAATGTATTCCACTACAGATTACAGATTACATGCCCTAAAATGTATTTTGTAACGTATTCCGTTACGTTACTCAATGAGAGTAACTATTCTGAATACTTTGGATTACTTCATATATTATCATGCTGTTTACAACTACATGAATGTCCTATTGCTGTGTGATTTATTACTATTACTGAAGGTTACTCTCCACACCAACACCAGCCACATGTTTAAATCTTAATATAAATGAGTAACAGTAGGTGGACATTAGGTAAGGCTGCACGTTTTGCTTCAATCTCATATAGAAACTATTCCTCGCGTATATAAAACAGGTCCGCGGCTCTGAACCGTAGTAAAGGGACCTCTGGCTAATACGTCGGGTTCGTGTCGGCTCGTAGCTGAAAACTAGCTTTACTTTGTTGTCTGGGTCAACTTTGCTAGCAGAGACAGAGAGAGACGTTGAAAGGCTCCAACAGAACTTCTTGTTTCAGAGGAAACAGGAACACAGCGTACAGTCGAGTCTTAACAGCTTACTTACAGCTGGGCTCGTCAGGCTCTCTGTTTGGCTGCAGTGGTTATTATTATATTTACATGCTTCCAGCTCCTGTTCCTGCTCGGTGACAGCTCGTACTTTTCCTTTCTCTCCCTCCTCGCTCACAGACACATCACGGGTACAGCAGTCCATCCTCCCTGCAGCACGGACTACACTGCCCATCAGGCTGCGTGCTTTAGGGCGATGCCTGTAACTCTGCCTGTTGCCTTCATAGTAAATCATTTTTTGAATAATAATTTTTAAAAATATTTCTTCACATCATTATGCGGCTGCAAGTAGAGGAGACATGGGCCATGAGATTGACACACAGACATCAGAGCCTCTTAATGCGTGTATGTTTGGGTTTCCATCAGCGTGGAAACTAAAAATAGAGAGAGCATAGCCGAACATATGAAACAGGAAAATACCGCCGAGTAATCCATTTATTTCAGCAAAGTAACCTGAAAGTATTCTGAATACCACCTTTTTAAACAGTAACTGTAACAGAATACAGTTACTTATATTTTGTATTTTAAATACGTAACGGCAGCACATGTACTCTGTTACTCCCCAACACTGCGACCCATCTTATCATTGTGGCACACCAACACCACACGTCAGCCAAAAAGAAGAAACTAAGAGCTGAGCCCCACACGTGTTTATCAGTCGTGTTCGGCTGCAGTGGAGCCATCTGTGGGCACAGTCCTGTCACACGTGTCTTTGGAGGCTGTTTGCTGCTAAATCTGGACTTTCTCTCTTTACAATCACCATTCAGGACGCTTCCCAGATGTTCTGAACAACAGGATTTATGGGCCGTCTAGCATGAGCTCTGCAGTCAGTATGGTTGTAATTCAGTTTATTACCTTCATGGACTCGGGTCAGGCTGCTTTCACAGCTCAGAGTCACAAACTTTATCTAATTTACATTTTTTTAATCATTGCAATTTTTTTGGTCTTGTTTTCTTCTCCAAGCACTTTGTTGTGTTTATTGATCATCAAGTAAAACTGACAACAGCATCACAGTCTGCAACACACTTTGAAATTACATATCAAAATTCTTCAAATTACTGTTTTCTCAGTTACTTGAATAAATAAAAAAACTTAATCTTCTACAGTGCAGAGTCTGTTTGAAGAGCAGCGTCAGGTCCTGTTATGAGCTGACAAACAGAGATCCTGGTGTGATACTTCAGCAGCAGGAGTCAGTGAGTCTGTATGTCTGTGCACGCCATCATTACACACAGTGGCAACAGATACTGACGGTCTGGTGAGGAGGGTTAGCTCTCTGCTATGTGTTGCTTTTGTTCACACTGTTTACAACCTTGTTCCAAAAAACTTGTAAACAGGAAGTGAACACGATGATTTGATCCCATAAAACTAAACATTTTCACATTAGAACACAGAAATATATTAAAGGTTCAAATAGAAACATTTTAATATTTCACAGAAAATCTTTGCTCATGTTGAATTTGATGGGAGCAACAAAAAAAGTAAGTGATGTTAAAATGAAGCATCTATAGAAACATCATGTGACTGATTAGGTTAACTGGCAGCAGGTCAGCTGGGCAGAGGTTCACCAGTCTGCCACCATCAGTGACAGGGAAACGACATACTGGGACCATCTGTCTGTAGCAGCTTCTCGAGCCAAAGCAGATGAAATCGAATTGTTGTTGGAAGGAGAAACATATACACTTATCAGAAGGAGTTTCCCTTTGAAAGCTGAAGCTTTGAAGGATAAAGATGCCAGATTCAACATAAACTCTTCAAGTTTCCCTTTTTTAAAGACAACCTACCCCCGGCCAAGCTTTTCCCCCTAAAACAACCCATGATACGCTATCCTCCTATCAATGGACAGTTGTAAAGACTTGTAAAGGTTAAAGGTTAAAAGCAAATGAGCCAGAGAGCCACAAGCAACGTTTTGAACCTTTAAAAAAAACTGTCTGCAAATTGTTGAACAATTTCAAAAGAATGTTTCTCAGCGTAAAATTGTAAAGACTATCTCATCATATACAGTACACGCACAGTACACGCACAGTACGTGTGCATAATATCATCCAAAGATTCCAAGAATTTAAAGAAATCTCTGAGCGTAAGGCTGAGTGTGATGTGCCTGATCGTCCAGCTCTCAGGCTGCACTGCATTAACACAGACATGAAGTCAGTGCATGGGATCACTTCCAGACATCACAGTGCACACAGCTCTCATCTGCGCTGATGGGTTTTTGTGCACAGAAGAAGCTTCATGTGAACAAGATCCAGAAACTCCGCTGTCTCCTCTGAACCAAAGCGTCGTTTAATGGACTGAAACAAAGCAGAAAACTGTTCTGAGGTCAGACAAACAAAATAATCCTGTGACTGAAGAGGGCAGGGCCACTGTAAGCCAGTGTATCTGTGTATTTCCGATAGTATAGAGGTACATTAGTGCCACATCTGGAAAGACACCGTCAGTGCTATTGTAGAACAACCACGATGCTAACCCTACCCCTGCAACAGCTTTAAAGTAGAAGAGTCCAGTCTGCCTGCAGTCCAGACCTGCATTTGGAGCACTGTGAAACAAAAATACTTCAGAGAAGACCCAGGAGTGTTGGGAATCCTCCTTCAGATAGGAATGGGACAACATTCCTCCCCAGAATCCAGAAACTGCTCCCCTCAGTTTCCAGATGTTAGCGGAGCATTGATAAAAACAGAGGAGACTCCACGGTGGAGTAGTTCATATGTTTCTGCCTTCAAAGTTAAAATGAAACTGATGGAGGCCCGTTTCCTCCTAAAAAAGAAAAAAAAAGTATCCATAACTTGAAATTTCGAGTTATGGATACTTTTATTTTCTCGAAATGTCAAGAAAAGTAGCTCGAAGTTTAGACTTCCTTTCCTCAAATTTTTGAGTTAATAACTCAAAATTTCGAGTTAGCGCTGCCAATCAGTGATCTATGTGAATGACGTCATTTCCTTGTTGCCCGGAAGCCCTCAGCTCAAACGCTACAGCTAAGCTACCAGTATTACAGCCAGTCATGACGCACAAATTGAGTATTTTCAGCTTCACACATGATGAAATCCTTGTGTTATTATCTGAATCACACGGTGTTACTATCAGCAAACCTACTCTGGAAAGCGCCAGTTTGTTGTGAACTGGTTTGGAGTGTGCATTCCTCCTTCCCATCCTTCTGGGTAACGAGGAAATGAAATCGTTCAGGTAGATTGCTGATTGGCAGACCTAACTCGAAAGTTCAAGTTACTTTACTCAACATTTCGAGACTTTTTTTGTGGCGTAAACGGGCTCCCAGACAAACCCATTCTTACTTTAAACAGTTTTTAATGGGATCTGTTCTGCTGGAGATGAAATGTGAGATTTCCAGTCGATTGCGTTCTTTTGGAATTAGGGTTTTACTTCCTCGACGTCCCCAGTGCCGTACGCGTGTCCCCAATTATGACTGCCTTCCACACTGGTCCACTGACTGCATGCACACAGCTTTGTCCTTACTCTCTGCTGAACTGTCAGTGAATACTCTGTATGTTGTAAGGACAACCAGCTCATCCCCACTGTAATGACCTCCACTGAGACCCGTTGATGCCACTGGTGAATCCCCAGTTGTTTGTTGGAAGACTTTGCTGTATTAATAAAGAGTTGGGGTCAGTCTTTTGTGCAGATCAGCCCCTTGTTATCAGTTATCCTGCCACTCCATACTGGTCCTGCAGCAGAGGACTGTCGCATTGCCCCCATCTTTTCTTGTAACAGCGATTCTCATCACACACGATGTGGTTTGTGCACAAGATGGGCGACACATTTAGCTCAGCCTCATAGTGGCAATTAAAAGAGCACTGAGATTTCTGAAGGCTTTATATCTCCCACCTGGTGTCCCACACTGGAAAACTGTGTCAACACAGGCAGTAAACACAACCATCAGCAGCCCACAGTAATGAAATTCAAGAATTATTGGTGATAATACACGACATTAATAGAGCTGCTCTGTTTACGCAAAACAGAAGCGAGAGTAAAGTTGTGCACTAAGCAAGATTTAAATTTAAACCTACAACACGCTGTGGAGGTCACTTAATGACAAACAAAGGGAAACATCAATTAATAATTCCTGAAAAGCGCGCATAAATGTTTGTAATTATAACGAAGTGTAAGCAAATGTTTTTAGGACCACAGGTTCAGAAACGTGCTTCACAGTGATGCTCTTGCTGCGTATAATAGAGCGCATTGATCATTGCTGCCACAAACCACAGTCGTTCATCTCAAAGGCTGCAGCTGCTGTTGAAATATGAAGCTGGTGATTGCTCGAGTCTTCATTAACTTTTAACAAATATGCTGGATGTGTTTTTCCACCCAAAAGAAATCTAATAAATGTTTCACTCCTCTCCAATAGTCCACAGACATATGAAATCATTCTCAGCATTTAATAAATGTTGAATTATTTTTAAATATTTCACTGATGGCTTTGAAGTGTTCCATATTTAATGTTATATTTCTTTACAGCACTGATGATATGTGCAGACGGTTCATCGTAGTTTCTGTTCGGCTGATTTTCTCTCGTCTGCTCCGTCAGATGTTCAACAACGAATCATTTGGGTCACAAGCTTCCCTTCGTCACTTCATAGGTTTCAGTTTTGAGCATCGTGTTTCTGTTAGCCTGGTCTAATTTATCAATTTTAAACGTGGTCAGAGAATTAAAAATAAAAGAGTCAAATAAATGTTTATAATAAGATGTTTATAATTAAGAACTAAGGGAACACATGAGATCTCAATAGGAAATCTATACTGACGTGGAGCGGGTGATGTGTTGGGAATGAAAGGAAGTCGCATCATTTGATGGAAGCGCTGAAGTCACAGACGCCGTGGAAATCCGAGCGAACAAAAATGATGCAGCAGCCTGGTAAATCTGACAAACAACTTCTGATGAGACGACGGACGCTGTCCCGGGACCTCCTGCCACATCTGGACCAGAGCATCACTGAGCTCCTGAGGTGCTACCTGGCACTGCTAACATTAGCATCAGGAACACGTGAACATGGGCGCCAATCAGTGGTGTCAGCGCCCACGAGGCCGGGTATTGTCACGCACCAGGTAGAACCCAGGACCACCGCAGCAGCAGCGGGACCGATAGCGGGTCCAAGAATCTCATTCTGACTTCTATGGCCTGGCTTATGTCTCCACATGGACGTGCGTCTCCAGACTGAACCGTTCATGTTAAACGACGTTCTCCACGACTTCTCCAGACATATTCACATCTGTCACACGTGCTCAGGCTGAACCTGCTCTCGTCTGTGAAGAGCACAGGGTGCCATCGGTGGACCTGCCAGTTCTGGTATTCTATAACCAGTCGGGCTCCACGGGGCAGTGAGCACAGAGCCCGCTAGAGGGCGTCGGGCCCTCAGGTCACCCCCCTGAAGTTCTGACTGACGGTCAGGAGTATTCAGACCAGTGGTTGATGGTCATTTTGTAGTTCGTGCACATCCTGCTCCTCCTTCCACACATACTGGTCCTGCAGACAGTTTACGGCCCTGTCCAGCTTCCTGTTCCTGGAGTCTCTGTCATGCTCCTGAGATCATGCTGGGAGACTCACTGATAAGCTGTCCTAGAAGAGTTCAACTCCCTGGAGCGTCTGCAGATTGTCCAAAATGCTGCAGCGAGGCTTCTGACAAAAACATACTCTCATGTAACACCGTTGCTTATACAGCTGCACTGGCTCCCTGTTGAATTCAGAGTCCACTTTAAGATTCTGGTTCTGACATTTAAAGCTCTTCAAGAACAAGCACCAGCGTACACCATTGAACTTTTACAGCCCTATGCCCCTAGCAGGTCCCTGAGGTCTTGTGATCAGGGCCTACTTGTTATTCAGTATACAAGACTGAAAACCAAGGGTGACAGAGCTTTTGCTACTGTGGCCGCCAGACTGTGGACTCTCTTCCTCAGAACTTAAGATCTGCAGACTCAGTGATTACTTTTAAAAAAACAGCTAAAAACATCTTTTTAAAATTGCATTTTGTTAACTTTTGACTGTTTTAGTTTCATACCTCGTGAAGCATTTTGTGATCTTTTATCTAGAAATGTGCTATATAAATAAAATTTTACTTTTTACTTACCTTTTTTTTGCCTGTTTGGTGAGTTTTCCTGACGTGCACCACAGACCGGCTCTGCTGCACCATCATTCTGTCTTCTGTGCTACACTTAAGTAATCATCATATTTCTAGTTAACTGGAGATGAACAATGTGTTAGGTGATGTGCTTCTGCTATGAGTGAATCAGATACACCTGAGTTATTTGAATGCAGTTTTATTGACAGATAGAAGAAACTGCAGTGGCGGAGGCAGGGTCTTTTAAGTGGGGGGGCTTAAATGTCTCACAAAGATACAGGACCTGAACCTTTAAGGACTTTTTATGTGTCACTGCTGTGCTGAGAGGAGATGCTCAGCTTATCACCATCAGCATCAGCCAAGTATTGATAAAGTATCTCTCATCCTAAACTCTGGCATGTTTGAACTGATGCTCTGCTGTTACACATTACATGCCTGCTATCAGTTGAACATGAAAGATCGTGCTCGTCCACTAACACCAAGCCGAACAGTGTTTTTGTAGCGCCAACGAGCTGTTTAAGAAACGCTCTATAACAAGTGGCACCATGTTGCTGAAAGTCCAAAACATTTCCTGTCTGCACTTCACAATAAACGTGTGGTTGGTGGGAGGTTTGTATCAACAGTACTTTCAGCAGCTCTGGATCAACTGCTGCCGAAGCCATCGTGTCTGACCCGCAGCCACTCTGTGGTGAATCTCTGACCACGCACAGACGTGCACAGAGTCCCGAGGAGCTGCTGCAGGGACGGCTCAGGTTCAGGAAACGAAAATAGCACCGGTGATGCTTGGAGGGGGCGATATGGTGGCCACTCCCCCTCCACCTGTACAGATGAGTTAAAACAGGCTAATTTGCTTCAGTTTGATGGCTGACCTTTAAATGTAACAGCTTCATCTCTTTAAAGTGTTCTTAAATCCTCGAGTCTTTGACGTTAAGTCGATCGAAGAGACAGCACTTAACATTACTCACACAATAAATGGATCAAGGTATGTTGGAATAAAATAAAAATATCTGGATTGCATTCAAATCACACAAAAATTCTGAATATTTACCTGTTTAAAAACAGTTGAAAAGAGACTTCTTCTTCCAGCATTTCTATTTAAATGTAAAAAGTCTGAAAAGCCTACACTTGAAAGTTTCCCAAAGTGAAAATTGGTTTTCTAATGACATGTTGTCAGTAATGAATGTCAGCAGCCCAGTTCTTCCTCACAGCCTGCAAATGAAATTGGCAGTTTTCAAGCAGCATTCGTGCCGGGCCCAAGGACTTGCTAGCTTCCATTTAATCTGTCACACACCGCCATTAAATGCAACAGTGACAAAAAAGCGTAAAAAAGCATCTGCATTTTTCCAGGAGACTCTGTGTACCTTGTTCTTGATTAAAAACAAATGCTCCAACAAAATCATTACATCTGTTAGAGTCCTTTTTGGAGCCGAGCCCTCAGTAACAACAGCTGGATCTGTGGCATTTCAGCCCAAGTGAAGAGTTTTCATTGTGAGGCTGCTGTGGCTTCAACAGGAGATGCTGTCTGGTCCCCTGGTTCAGGGTTGGTCAGGATGAAAAGACTGAATTTAATGTTGCTATTATAGCATCTGACAGTCCTGCTGACGATGTACCATCAAATATACAAACTTTGTTGTCCTGATGTTTGCCCAACACGAGCAGATGTAGTGTTGCTTTCACTGGTTTGGACCAGGCTCCATGTTTCTCATCTGAAATTTAGAATAAGGCCACAGCCACCGAGGGGTCCTCAATGATTAATGCTGCTTAGCTGTGTGTGCCACCTGTGTCTCAATCCCAGTGAAGCCAGCTTTAAGCTCTAATACAGTTCGTACAGGCGAGTTTAATAAATGGATGAATGTTTATTTCCTCTGTATTTGAACGTGGGCCTGACTCACTGGTGACCATCTGAGGAAGTCAAGGATTTGGCTTCATTGAGCCACTGTGGCACTGGGTGACTGGGCTGTCCACTGGGAGGCTCTGTGGCTCAGCCCCCATCATCAAGTCTGCAGGTGTCCTTGGTCAGGATACTGAACCCCAAACCTGAAGCATCCACCACTGTTTGAGTGGTTAGAAGCTCTTCGTTTTAGTCCTGGAGCTGCATTCATAGCTATGTAGCATCATGCATGTTGTATAAACACGAGTAATATCACTGCAAAAGCTTCTTATGAAGTGGTCACCTGTGACTGCAGTCACCGTGCATCAGCAGCTGCAGTGCCAAGCAGCACACGGACCCCAAATCTGTGTCAGCAAGAGCAAAAACCCTTTGCCCACTCCTCAAAAATCAGACCCGCCCACTCTGCGGGGTGACAACCATCCCACAGGACAGAGGGGTAAAAAGGTTCCAGCGCCAACAGCTTTTCAGATCACTTTCTGAAACGAGTGGATAATTAAAGGCGTCTGTTTGTGTAATCGGTACATTCTGATAACCCAGAAAATGAGTTCCTCTCAGGAATGATTATTCTTCAGTAGCCCCAATGGTTCCTCTTTAAAATTCATCTTAGACGGATCCTCTGGAAACAGGAGACCTGCTATAACCAAGGAGGCAGCGGGGATTTGTTAAGCTTGATCTCAGTAATTGTTCTGTGGGTCTGTAAGCCCTTTATGAAACATTTCTCCTTTTCCCGCTCTAGTCTTAATAAAACTATGTATAACTTATTATTTGCCCCCTGGGATCAGCTGTCTTATAGATGAATTCTTTTTTTAAAGTGAAAATGAAACTGCACATCTTGATTATCCACGGCTTGATCTTATTGCTTTAGTTACTTAGTATCCTCGAGGTCTGAGCTTGTCATTGTTGCACCTTTGAACAGGATTATGTTTATGTGTATAAATATGTAGAGAAATGCAAGTTTTGCCTGTGCCATCGCAGTGACAGTGAAGGTCTCGATATTGTTATATGTGTCTAATGCTCAGCTCAGTCTCCACCCAGGGCAGCAGGTCCATTAACTGAAGACAGATAAACTCCTGCCATGCTATCATCATTCTCTAAATGAATGCGTGTCTATTAGGGTCCCTTATAGAAGAGGATACCTGCCACATTCCTCTGGAACAACCTGATAATTGTCCACAAGGCCTTTCTTATTAGAGTGATTTACCATTAAAGCCGGGCGCAGTGAGTGACACCAAGTGCTGCTTGGCTGCCATTAGCGGTCACCTTTCCATTGGTGCTGGCTTTTACGATTGCCGTTATGGAGATGTGCTGTGATCATTGCTTTTACAGCCACTTTTCACTTCAACGTATTTGAAGACGCTGAGCACCACTCATCTCACAAACACTTCTGTTTGCCCTTGTGAAAGCATTAGGTAGTAAATCATGAGCATAATAGGCGTTATTACTCTGCAATTAGTGACTTTCTTGTCTGATGCAATTCGATTTTTTCTTTGCGACGGATGTTTTGTCATTGAGAAGAACTCACACATCAGTTCCTCCCAACAAGAATGTGGGAATGTTAAAGCTGCAGACGGCAGAGGAAAATAGCAGTCCTCCCATAAACAGCAACAACGAGCTTCTACATTACACTGAAGTATAAGTGAGGTTTGGGGAACATCACAGAGCTTCCTCAGCTCCTCTGCACCGGCTACTCTTCTGAAACATGGTTGCTGCAACACTCAATATGGATCAATCAGCAATTTATCTTCTGTGAAAACACTCACTGTTTAAAACACAACCAGCCACTGTGGAAATACGTCGAGTGCTGAATGACACCACAGATGTAATCCTGTCACAGGTCCCAGCAGGTGGAGTTAGTCACACCTGATTAAGCACCCGAAGCATGACGTGATGGACAGCAGCTTAGACTCAAGATCAGTTTGATCATTTTTGAATATTATGAATAAATTCCAGAAGCTGAGAGTAAATCAGGATCATGTTAAAGTTACAGAGTTTTATTTTGGTCACAGCCGTCTAAGAAACATTCTTCCTAAACCAGTTCAGCCACTAACCTCAGGGAAGCGGATACTGGGAGGATTCTTCCAGATTTCTGAAACTAGTTCAGCGCTGAGACGTCTTCTCTGACATATTTTGAAGATAGTTGTAAGAAACGTTTTTAAACCTCAAACTTCACGCGGGAGCCTCTTCAATGGACATCCAGAAGGAACTCGTGCTTTCTCTCTGACATGAAATTCATATGAGCTGTTCGCACTAAAGTAAAAAGCACCATCACTTCATGCGGAGACCCCTTTGGCGCCAGCAGCAAGGCTGGAGCCGAACAACAACACCCTGATTACGACTGTGTTGAGTCTGTTCTTCCCATTCATGCAAGGCCACCTGGGTTGGCTGGAAGACTGTTTACTTAGCCTGGCGGGGCGAAGGACACTGTCTCAGCTGAGCTACGGACACGCACACACACTTATACTGATATGCACTCACTGATCCCCCCTCCCTTTCCAAACGCCCTCCCGGGGAAGATGGCAGTCGACTGGACCAGCGCAGACATGCTGCAGGACCGGATGCGCTGTATACACCGGCTCTCTCTCACCCTTTTACACACCCTGTTGCTTGTCTTGTGTTTCTATGGTGTGTTGATAGTCATGTGCTTTTTGTGCTGAGGTGTTTTTTCTGTTATCAAACTGTTCTCCCACTAGGAGCTCAGTCTGAGTGGAGTTTTTTTCTCCTCCTCTCACCTCATGTTGTTTGTTTTTTCCTATCAGCTGACCTCTCTGACATCCCCAATGTGATGTTTGTGTAAAGTAGGTCAGAAGGTTCCTTTGTAAGTGCGCATGCGCCATTAGCGTGCAGCCTGCTGTAACCCTAATTTCCTTCGGGATTAATAAAGTATTCTGATTCTGCTATGCAGCGACCTGCAGGTGGAAATACTCTGTAAGAGAAAGCAGACTGCAAAGCTTCTTGGCCTGTAATGTGAAAGCGTGTGTTTGGATACAAACCGTCCTAATAACGTGGGTCACCACACACACGCTCAAAGAATCACTCAGCAATCAGTTCAAATGCCAACAGCTGGTCCAACAGAGGCCCAGAGAAAGAGCAGAGATGTGGAGGGAGGCTAAAAGGGCCGTCGCCGTGACAAACGCTGCCATGGTAATGCAGCTTTAACAACGCTGAGGTGTGATGTAGGAGTTAATTATGAGCCAGAAGGTGAAAAACTGGCTCCAAACTCAGGAAAGCGACTCAGCAGACCTACTAACTGCTCTTCTTTCCCATCCAGCTCCTCCACACTCCTGTCTCCACAATGTCTCCATCTCTGCTGCTATCAGTTAATGAAGCCGGTGTGGAGCAGGGAGCAGCACTAAGCCAATCTGCAGGGCACAGACGAGGAGCGGGGGGTAGGGGGGTGGGGGGGTTGTGGACAGCGAGACACTCGCAGGCGGTTAGCTCGGGGGCGTCGAGCTTTACTTTGCAATCTGATACAGCCAAAGTTTGACTCTACATACTAAATAGAAAAAGCCTAAATATGGTAATAGAATAAATTGCCCCGAGATTTACTGGATGTCACGAGCGTGGGCACCAAGGAGGCATGTTGCTGAAGTGTAAAGCCATCTGAAATTGAGTTGGCAGCAGCACCTCTAAAAGAACCAGCCAAGGAAAAAAGCTGAAGATAGCTGAAGAGGAATATTCCTCCGAGGTGTCTGAATTGCACCAATAAGGAAGGAGTTGAGCCCTGTGGGTGGAAGGTGCAGTCAGGTTCACTGAATTCTACACAAGCCTATCAGTCTGAATATGACTTCTCCAGAGGGAGTGGATCCCCCACGCTCGGCTGTCGGCGCTGAGCTGTTTTTCTTTCTGGGGGTAATTTGTGACACTCCTCGGTGAGACATCAATTCTTCTTGACGTGGAGAGAAAACAGGAACATTTAAAGGCCTGTATTTGTCATTGTTTTTCCTCAGACAAATTTATTACCGGGGAGGCTGCTGGCCTTCGGGCAGCCAGCTCAGGGTTATTATACGTCTCCTTCATGTCGGCTGTGGGGCCGGTGAGCACACATGCGTTCATACGTGCTGATGTTCTGTTTTACTTCCACTTTTGCTGTTTGCCGATAACATAAATACTCGCAGCACTCAGCGTTTCTGACAATCCTGTGAAAACGTTTAACAGCAATGAGCAAATTTGGCGTGCCGGACAAACCGCTAACACGGTAACAAATTCATGAAGTGCGAATATCGCTGCAGAGTTCAAGTTAGCAGCACTGCAGAACATATTAAACACGATGCCTAATTTATTCATCTCTTTGGTTTCACAGCGGTTCCAGCTTGCAGCTGCGTCTTAACAGTTGGCAGCAAAGTTAAGAAGGAGTACACAGCGCAGCCAGATTCCACGTCAGCTCGACTTGGTTTCTAAAACTTCTCGCTCGAATAAATGCTCCATCTGTCTGTCCTGATCTCATCACCAACACTGCGTCTAATCCTGCCTCCTCAGACACATCACAGCATATTCGCTGACGATTCTCCTCCAAATCAGATGACATTCTGGATTTCGCCGGGGGAGTCAGACCTCGCCGAGTCTTGAATGGCGTCCAAGGTGACATTTTCATCTGAGCCCTCTTCTTATGGCGGTCTTCTCTGTTCCCTCTTCAGGAAACAAGTTCAACCACTAACCTCAGGGAAGCGGATACTGGGAGGATTCTTCCAGATTTCTGAAACTAGACGCTGAGACGTCTTCTCTGACATATTTTAAAGATAGTTGTAAGAAGCGTTTTTAAACCTCAAACTTCACGCGGGAGCCTCTTCAATGGACATCCAGAAGGAACTCGTGCTTTCTCTCTGACATGGCTGCTATGCAGCGACCTGCAGGTGGAAATACTCTGTAAGAGAAAGCAGACTGCAAAGCTTCTTGGCCTGTAATGTGAAAGCGTGTGTTTGGATACAAACCGTCCTAATAACGTGGGTCACCACACACACGCTCAAAGAATCACTCAGCAATCAGTTCAAATGCCAACAGCTGGTCCAACAGAGGCCCAGAGAAAGAGCAGAGATGTGGAGGGAGGCTAAAAGGGCCGTCGCCGTGACAAACGCTGCCATGGTAATGCAGCTTTAACAACGCTGAGGTGTGATGTAGGAGTTAATTATGAGCCAGAAGGTGAAAAACTGGCTCCAAACTCAGGAAAGCGACTCAGCAGACCTACTAACTGCTCTTCCAGTTAGATTCATCTGGATATGCTAACCTTTAACAGAGGCCCAGGATTTCGGGATTGTTACCAGGACCGGTGCATAAATCCCACCACACACGATGCAATTTATCCTCTCCCAGCACACATATGTATGTACAGACACGTACTTCACGCTAAACATAACAGACTTAATGCCATCACACACAGTCACATATGGATACGGAATAACAGATGCAGACGTACACACTCAGAAACACACACACCCTCCAATAACTGAGAGGCAAGAGGAAGCTCACACAGGGAGTAATCCAGCACCAGGGAAAATGCCAAGTGTCTTATTAGTGGTTTAGCAGAGATGGCTGGGAATCGATGAACGACCCTACTGGTCAAAACACGGCACTCCCGGAGACGCACACACATCGTGGCGCTCGCTCTGCGCTATCCATCATAACAAAACAACGAAGGGAAAAAAAGAAACCCCTCCACAGCTAAAGACTTCCTCCTTCTTATCCCCCTTCTGTTCTGTGCTTTGGGAGAGACGTGAGAGTGCTGCCAAGCAAAGGCACGATCAACATAAGGAGTTCCTTATTTTCTGCTTCGGTCCTTGGAGACGACCCCTCTATTCCACCTTCGTGCTGCACAACGATGTTTTTACTAAAGTTATTTTTCTTTTCATGTTATTCTTGAAACTCTTCTACCCACCCAAAAGTTTTTGAAGCTTTAATAAAAGCTGATCAAGGAAATCTTGCAGCCCTGCAGAGGTACACATGTGCATCAAAGCACTCGTTCGGCACATCAGTCCTTTCAGATGGTGAGCCGATGGGGAAAAGGAGTTACTATTAATGATGACAGCAGGTTACATGAATCTGTTTGTTTTAGTCACGTCTTTAGGTCCACTGAGTTTGGTTATCCAGTGCTACCATCACACAGAGTACCATTTCTGCCAAAGGTCCTGGATCTTTGTATCCCAGGGAAACGTCAGAGCGGGCGTTCGCCGTTGGAGCAGCTGCACAGGATCTCATCCATGTCTTATACTTACCAACAACAGACTACAGAGTTAGTAAAAGTAGAGAATGTCAAACTTCCTATAGACGTCTGTAGGTAACAGATGCCACCAAAGGCAGCTTGTTGTCTTTTTGGTAATTCCACCAAATTGTCTAAAAAAAGATTATATTCATAAAACAATAGAAGAATCGAAGAATTGCCAACAACTCTCCCCAAACTAACAAGGTGAAACCTCAAAGGAACAACTTTATGAAAACAGACATCAGGCAACGTTCAGTCCGAAGCATTTCCAGGTGTCACAGACGTGTCCAACCATCAAACGGGCTCATTGGAGATAGAAATCAAAGGAAAGCACCTGGAAACTGACGAAAATTCATGGAAATAAAATTATTTTAAGACATAACTGCCCCATAACAGGCAAATAAACTATACTGTGAATAACCACGTTTACTGAGTGACAGGAGCAAACAGACATCTTTTCTTTACAGTCTGAAAACTCAGGCCGTGCACCAAACTGTGACGTCCATCGTTCCAGTGCATTGTTGTCCATTTCTGATGAAAGCAGAAGCTTTCAACACATCAAATGTTCCATATTTATATAAATTATTTACATCACTGTAAAGCTCGATATCCTCACTGACATGACAGCTTTTTGTTTTGTGCTTCTGGCTGTTATATTAATGTTGTTATACATGACAGCAAAATTGCTTTATATTAATTACACACAGTAGTAGTTTGTGTTTCTTAGTAACTACATAAAGGTCACATGGCAACAAGTAGTCGGGAAATTATTAATATATGAAGAAAATAATTAGATAAAATCTCCTCAGTGTTAAGAGATGATTCACAAAAATATAAATGATTTATTATATATTATTTAACTTTTAGTAATATCATATGCATTCATGCATCTAATCTAAGGTACAAAATCCATATTTCATAAGCCATACTTTGTCATTTGGAGTAATGCATGGATGCTGTATCTGTACTGGTCCTCATTAGATCAAAGCAGAAATAACTGCACTCAAAGCACTAAAACCTGCAGCTCTGCCGTCATGCAGCATCACTTCATTTTAATTATTTGCAGTTAATTTCATGTTCAAAAAGAAAACAGAGCATTAAACATCAAACATGCGATTCTCTGACTGGTGTGTCGCACCGTCGCATCCAAAGCAACGCCCTCGTGTAGTTAATGAATGATTAAGTGTAGCTGTGGCTGCAAAGCACTTCAGTGTTTTCCCTCTAATTCCTCTGCCTCTTTCTAATCATTAAGCAAGCTGCTGAGAAGTTACTGAAAGAGCGGAACAAACAAGGTTATTCCGCATGAAAGGTGTGCAGATTGCACGGCAGCGGTCGAACAGACAGGAAACAGCTGGTGGTTAATGGCGTTCCCGAAGAAGAGCTGCTGCTGTTCTGACCATCTTCCCCACTGCACTCTGGTTTTTCTGTTAACACTTTGGGCTCCTCGTCGTTGTGGCTTCCTGATCTGCCGTTGTCCCTGCTTCCCATTATTCACTCACAAAATGAACTACACAATGCTGTAGTGGCTCCAGGGAGCCTCTGTAAAGTTCAGCCATTGAAATAACCATTTATCCCAACGGCCCCTTGACACTCACGGCACCTGCACAGTTCTGCTAAACTGAAATATTATTTGGAAGTATAAAGTGACTCGTATTCAACTCGGGGTTGGCTGTTTCAGCCCAGTGTGAATGGGCCATGGTGTACAAGCTCCACCTCCAAACAAGATGGACACACAGCGGAAAAGGATTCAAATTAAGAGAATAACGGCCGAGTCACAGCAGTCGATGTTACAGAGATAAAAACCTCACTGACTCTAAAGTAGATCCATCAGAGTATTTATGGAAATACTATTCAGTCTAAATGGAGTAGTAAGAAAAAAGCAGAGTCTAACTTCACTTCCATCCGTCAGCTCATTGCTCATGTGCTTCCTCACCTCATAAAGGTCAGCCTCCCTCTGCTGCCAAACATTGATGCTAAACTCGGGGGTCATGATCGTCCCAGCCAACACAAACTATACCAAAAAAAGTTGCACACACTAAAAAGGTCATGTCTATAATGTAAAGTGAAAGTGATGAAAGCACGAAGTCAAACACGGCGGTGCAGGTGTGCAGTCCTGTGATGTTCTAAGCATGTGCGCTAAAACCAAAGTATGCTAGCAGAAATTAACTTTAGAGTTGGCTTTTCTCATGTTTCACACAGAAACAGAGGCAGCACCTTTCAGATTAGGCTCTTTGAACTAAAGCTAACTTTTAGAGCTTCATGTGTGTTTTAGCTGCACAGATGAACCTTGTGTTGGAGTCAGTTTATGTCATTGATACACAAAGAGGTGTTTACAGGCTTATAGAGCTGGTTTTGTACCCATGTGGTCGTTACATGTTTTGATATTTACATGTTTACACATCTGGATGTTTGCATGTGCATGTTCAAAGCAATGTCTACAGTCATTGGTTCAAAGCAGTAATAAGTATGTGTTGAATCTACCTCGTTGTTTTCCCTGCATTGATCCGAGTATAGGATTTCCTGGCTTCTATATGGCCAGTGAAGTATTCATGAGGGCCGTACACAGGAAGTGTTTGGTTGTTGTTGCTGTGCGAGAGGCTGCTAAGAAAGTTATCCGTCTGTTTCTAATCACTTCAATCCACACAGCGATCCCTCACGTTACACTGACATAAAAGTTTCTAAGTTCATGAGTGACGACAGATTCATATTTACAGTCTTTCATTTCTAATGTCCTTCTCTCACCCCAGCCAATCACAGCAGATGGCCCCGCCCCTCCCTGAGCCTGGTTCTACTGGAGGTTTCTTCCTGTTAAAAGGGAGTTTTTCCTTCCCACTGTCACCAAAGTGCTTGCTAATAGGGGGTCATATGATTGTTGGGTTTTTCTCTGTACAATCCGGTTGTTCAGTCTGACGTCACTAGCCGTGTCTGGACCTAAACTCCGCTGCAGGTCCATATATCAAACGATCACTGTGGCATTACTGAGAGTTGAAAAACTGTCTAAAGTCTTTCATCTTTAATAAAATGATCAGCATTCTGCTCTACCAGGTGTAACAATTGAGTTTAACATCCAGGCATCCATGAAAACAGAATTTATGACATTTAACGGAGTTAGAAGTTAGCAGGAAGTTAGCTCGCTAGCTTCTATCTAAATACAATATAGCATGTCCTGACTGCGGGGTTTTGGAAACAAATTAAAACGTACAGCTCTGCTATCACTTCCAGCATAAATGAAGACAGAAAACTAAACAGCAGTGACGTTTGTAGGGTTACTGAAGTTTGGCTAGCTGGTATATAATGATGTGCTACGTGACCGCTAGCGACACAGCTACAGTGGGGCAAAAAAGTATTTAGTCAGCCACCGATTGTGCAAGTTCCCCCACTTAAAATGATGACAGAGGTCAGTAATTTGCACCAGAGGTACACTTCAACTGTGAGAGACAGAATGTGGAAAAAAAATCCATGAATCCACATGGTAGGATTTGTAAAGAATTTATTCGTAAATCAGGGTGGAAAATAAGTATTTGGTCACCTCAAACAAGGAAAATCTCTGGCTCTCACAGACCTGTAACGTCTTCTGTAAGAAGCTTTTCTGTCCCCCACTCGTTACCTGTATGAATGGCACCTGTTTGAACTCATCATCTGTATAAAAGACACCTGTCCACAGCCTCAAACAGTCAGACTCCAAACTCCGCCATGGCCAAGACCAAAGAGCTTTCGAAGGACACCAGGAAAAGTATTGTAGACCTGCACCAGACTGGGAAGAGGGAATCTACAATAGGCAAGCAGCTTGGTGTGAAAAAATCAACTGTGGGAGCAATCATCAGAAAATGGAAGACATACAAGACCACTGATAATCTCCCTCCATCTGGGGCTCCACGCAAGATCTCATCCCGTGGGGTCAAAATGATCATGAGAACGGTGAGCAAAGATCCCAGAACCACACGGGGGGACCTGGTGAATGACCTGCAGAGAGCTGGGACCAAAGTAACAAAGGTCACCATCAGTAACACACTACAACGGCAGGGAATCAAATCCCGCAGTGCCAGACGTGTTCCGCTGCTGAAGCCAGTGCATGTCCAGGCCCGTCTGAAGTTTGCCAGAGAGCACATGGATGATACAGCAGAGGATTGGGAGAATGTCATGTGGTCAGATGAAACCAAAGTAGAACTTTTTGGTATAAACTCAACTCGTCGTGTTTGGAGGAAGAAGAATACTGAGTTGCGTCCCAAGAACACCATACCTACTGTGAAGCATGGGGGTGGAAACATCATGCTATGGGGCTGTTTTTCTGCCAAGGGGACAGGACGACTGATCCGTGTTAAGGACAGAATGAATGGGGCCATGTATCGTGAGATTTTGAGCCAAAACCTCCTTCCATCAGTGAGAACTTTGAAGATGAAACGAGGCTGGGTCTTCCAACATGACAATGATCCAAAACACACGGCCCGGGCAACAAAGGAGTGGCTCCGTAAGAAGCATTTGAAAGTCCTGGAGTGGCCTAGCCAGTCTCCAGACCTCAACCCCATAGAAAATCTGTGGCGGGAGTTGAAAGTCCGTGTTGCTCGGCGACAGCCCCAAAACATCACTGCTCTCGAGAAGATCTGCATGGAGGAATGGGCCAAAATACCAGCTACTGTGTGTGCAAACCTGGTAAAGACCTATAGTAAACGTTTGACCTCTGTTATTGCCAACAAAGGTTATGTTACAAAGTATTGAGTTGTATTTTTGTTATTGACCAAATACTTATTTTCCACCCTGATTTACGGATAAATTCTTTACAAATCCTACCATGTGGATTCATGGATTTTTTTTTCACATTCTGTCTCTCACAGTTGAAGTGTACCTCTGGTGCAAATTACTGACCTCTGTCATCATTTTAGGTGGGGGAACTTGCACAATCGCTGGCTGACTAAATACTTTTTTGCCCCACTGTATGTTAGCATAATATAAACAAGCTAATGTGATAAAAGTTAACGTGAGTGTTCTCGGTGGTCAGGAACAAATGTAATCGCATGGCAGGATGCTGTAAAAGGACCAAACTTCAGCCAGGAGAACAACTGAGATAATCCATCCACAATACGAGGTTAGTCATTCATATACAGCTGCATGGGCTGGGCTGTAGTTACATCCTAAGGTTTTAAAAACTGAGCTTAAATAAATGATTAGCGGTAATAAAAGCCGAGGGAGGTCAACAGTGATCACTGACTGTTTTAGGAGCTTTTTGAGATCAAATAGAAGAAAATACAAAACATTAAACATGTTAACAACACAAAAGCCATATTAAACACAGACTGCTTTAGACCCGGAAGTAGGATTCGTCGCGTCATCACTGAACAACCGGATATAAAGCGCCTTGAGGTCTCTGTTGTTGTGATTTGATGCTGTATAAATAAAATTGAATTGAAAAATTGAATGTCTGCTGAAATTGCACTGATTTGAATTATTTACTGTTTCACTGTAGTTAAAGTGTGGAGGTAACTAGCAGCCGAGGCTCGGTGCAGAACGTTTTAGCACACTGCTGCCTCTCATTGATCATCGTGGGGTCGGTTTGGTGTCCTTTCAGACTGGAGTGAGATGGTCTGAGGTTCGGTTTAAGCCCTGAGTTGTATTTTAGAAAGACTGTAAAATCAGATCCAAGCACAAGTGTATGTGAGAGTATTCATAATAAGAATGGAAGCAGACAGAACGACGGTCTGCTGCTTCTCCTTTAATTCGTCCTTTTCACTCGTACCCAGATCTGGATGACCATCTACAAGGAAAGAACACTGTGTCTACCTCTCTCATTAGCATCCAATTAAATTCTGTCTAAACAAACACACAGTCAACAATTACTTGTTCTGTGTACTTTGTTTATTTACTCTATTTTTCTATAATGAGAATATTTAGTCCTTTCTGCCTCGAGGTTACGGCGAGCATCTTTTTGTGCTTCCCTTCAGAAACCCGTCTGTTACAGATGTTAGACTGACAGATACAAAACAGCAGAGCTTCAAACAACATTGTCAGTCCACATTTCTTCTGCAAGCAGCAAACTTATACTCATTATTCTGGGCTTCAGTTTATCACTATTTCATGTACAATTTGCAGGATACTTAAAGGGTGCACACACTTTGGATTCTGGCTCGCAGTGCGAGATGAAAAGTCAAAATCATTCACCTCAGTGTCTGTTCAAATTTTCATGGCGGTCTATCCAGTAGTTTTATTCTCGGCCAAAGAACTGATGCACTGATGCAGTCGAACTGACTGATGGACAGCACCCTCCTTAAAGTCTCACCGCTGGCACGGGTAAAAGAAAAAAGCCAAGCGTGCAGGCGTACTGTGACAGAGACAAAGCCTCGTCCCGAGCTTACAACACACGGGATGGAGGGAGTACAAGGGATAAATGAAGAGCTTATCCCTGCTATAAATCCAACTTAATTCCAGTGTCTAATCAGTATTCTGCCAAAGCCCTCTTTCACACATATTTTCATCTGTTATACTAACCTTCCAGTGTCTGTTAGAGAATCCTGAGTGGAATACCTTCCTTTGGTAACCACAGAGAAATGGTAATGTGGGTTTGAGGCTGTGCCAACAAAGAAGCTGCAGCGGGTTCAGTGAATAGATATATTCAAACAAAGAGGAAGCACTGACATCCCCCACACTGCAGGAAAAAGCAGCCTTGGTGGGTATTAGCTCCTGTAATTAGTGGACAGTGTTTAATGAAAGCAACACACGAAGCTGTAGTGGTGATTACACGACACGTCTTTAACACAGAAGCTAATACAAAGCAGAGAGAAGCAGGACAAAGGCACTTCTGTAATTCAAAATGAAACACATGCCGTTTCCATGTGTGAAAATTAGAACAGGATCCTCAAACGTAATAATATAATAGAGCAACAAGCACTTACACGAGTGGCTCACAGCACTCAAAAGCAAAAACAGCAAGGCTATTAAAAGAATGGAAACGTTTCAGGCTGCGTCCACACCACTGTGGACAGTTTTAAAAATGCTTTTTCCGTCCACACTGAGAAAGAAGAAAGAAAGAAAAGCCCTCGGCTCACTCAGAAATGCAGAATAAGTGATTTTAAAACATAAAGAAGAAGAAAGGGAGACTGACAGGACGTGTCATAAGAGTCACGTTCACCAGATGATGGTGGGAAATAGTTTGGTTGTTGGACAAAAGAGACAAGGAAAAATGAAAGAATCTATCTCATCGTTTCAACAAAGGCCGTTTGTTCACTGTAGATGGATGAGACGACTTTACAGAAGACAGATTTTCAGAGAAATCTCAGAGGCATCAGATGCATATAGACGAGTATAAATGAGGAAGAGCACGTCACAATCAATTACTAGACTCTGTACATGTTTATGAACGATTAACATAGGAAAAATGGCATTTTATCAAAGAGAATATAGAAATGTGATAGAGTAGAAGGGTTCTCACAGCAGTACGGCAGGTCTGACTGGCTGTGACCAGAGTCAGAGAAGTCAGTGCCAATCAAAGAATCCCTTTAATTTTTCAGGTTATTCAATAGAAAAAATATATTTTGTACTCATGAATATACATAGATTAACATGCAAGTCTGTCTTGCAACAGGCCTTTAATTAATCCTTTAAAAATATAAACAGGTTTGTGGAAGTCGCCATGTTCCCTCGTGGCTGGTCTCTAGTCACGTATGTAACACCAAACACCAAAGGACGAGAGAAGTCGTAGGCGTGCCGTGGACGGACATTTAAATTTGTGTCTGCACCTCAGACTCAAGCTATGAATGATCGTACCTGTTTCATTATCTGAGACGATAGACGAGGTCCCCGTCACCAAAGGAAAGTGAAGCCACGACACGTCATCTGCTTCCTCTTTGCTCTTCTCCTGATCTGAAGTCAGGGCTCTAACACATGAAAACCTGCATAAACACAGTCATTGTCACAATTACTTATTGTCAGCAGATTAAACATGTGACCCTCCCTCTACCAATGTTTAGCCGCTCTTGTGGCTAAACAACAGCAGCTGGTTTTAAGCTAACAATATGCCAGCTTATATTAGGCTCTGGTGTCCTAAAATCAGAATTTCTCTCTGATATATCAGTTTGATCACATTCTCACATCATGTGTGAGTGTATTCAGAGTGTCAGAGTCCAACAAAGCTACATCCACTCCAAAAAGAAGTTCCTCTAACACAGATTAACAGCAGCTAAATCAGGCTAACAGAGGCTACAGCAGGCTAATAACAGCTAAAGCAGGCTAACAGAGGCTAATAGTAGCTAACAGAGGCTAAAGCAGCAGAAACAGACACAAAGGTTCTGTCTTCAGCAGCTCACATCAGTATGGCTAGGGATGGGTATCGTTTAGGTTTTATCCAATACCAGTACCAAACCGGTACTTTTGAAACGGTGCCGGTGCTTAAACGGTGCTCAAACCGGTGCTTAAAGAATGGAGAACACAAAATTGGTCCAAAAACCTCTCATATTCAGCTGTTTTTTTGTAAAAAGATAACAATGTTAGCCTTTTCTGCAGCTATGGGGCATATATGGCATCACTCTTGGCTGGAAGCAGTGCATAAACAATGGAAAAAACACAAACTTTGTCCTAAACCTCTCATGTTTAGCTGTTTTCCACTTTTTCTTTGGTCATTTTAGCCTTTTTGGCCAGGGTGAAGGGAGTATCTGCCATCAAACAAGAAGACAGCCGCATGTAGCTATGATGATGTTTGCTAGTTCACCTTACATGCATTAATGTAATAACGTGGTTAGCCTACTCAACGTAAATTACACACGAACAACATTAAGCTACTCACGCAGAGAAGAACGGCTGCTGCCATCATCATCCTCATCATTCCTGCTACACTGGCAGGGCTAGGGGCCAGGACTCTCCTCTTCGGGTTTTTGGGGGATGTTGCTAACTCTGGTCCGATAACAGGCACCACACCCGCAGTAGATGTATAGCATTTTGTTAAAATGTTATACGTCATCAGATTCGAGGTGTTACCTCCTTTGACAGTATCACAGTATCAGCTTAAAGCACTTGTTGCTGCTGAGTTTGCATCTTTTGCTGTGAAGTACAGCCAGACTTTGACCGCTTTGCCTTGGGCGTTTTTAATCTGTAGCTCTGCTCTAACAGAACGTACGTACCTGGGCCCGCCTACTATCCTCGGAAACGTAAAATGATTGGCTAGAATCCAAAGTGTATCACAGCTCAGGAAAAAAAAGCACCGAAATGTGATGAGCTTCATGTCAGACCTCTTTCATGAAGCTTTTAAGCCTCTTCTGTATAAATAAAGGTGGAGACTTCACAGCAGGGATGTGTACATTTACTCAAACACTTTTTAATGTACTTAGTTACTTTAATGTACTTAGTTACTTTAATGTACTTGTAAGGATTTCCATGTTGTGCTGCTTTCTGTGTTTATTCCATATTTTGGATGCATCCACTACAGTGTATACTCCATACGATTTATTTTAAAGCTTTAGTTATTATTTTGCTGATTCAGTATCATAGATCAAACTGTCCAGCCATTTATAAGTTATTAAAATCATCATCATCAGCTGCAACATTAAAGAGATTTACACATCAATAAATCAATAATCACAATCCACTGATATCATATATAGAACAGAAATGCATAGTGAGGACAGTTACTTTAGCTACTATAAATATATTTTGGAAGTACAACTTGTTTACTGTTTAGGGACTTGATAAGGATCATGACTTTTAGGTTATGATTATGTTGAAATTATCATGCAGCACCACGTTTCGCATGATAAAGCTGTAATAGATGACAGGGCTGCACATGAGCCTGAAAATCCTGTTTTCTGTTCTGATTGTATTTCTGTAGAAACACTCTGATGTCCTGTGGGCTCCTCTGGCGTGTTCTTGGTCCCTGTGCACCACATTTAAAAATACTGGAAAACTCCTGCCGCTGCATCTTTGATTCAGTTTGAATCCTCGGATCTTCCGTACTCCACGGCACGCTGCAGTCAGACACCTTACAGTAAAGATAGATCACTTTGGACATTACAGCAGAAAGTGGAACAGAAGGTTGTCAGTTCTTTGATCCAAGTCCTGTGAGGCCTGGATGCGCACAGCGCTACCTGCAGAAGAGTAATATCACATCTGAATAACTGTTTGATGTTAGTTAAACCTGCCCCATTGTTACCTAATTGCCACCTAATTTTATAGTCACACTGCACATAGTATGTAAATGTTATGCTTCTTTTAGACGTCTGAAATACCTGAGGGAGGCTGAAGTGTTGGTGCACCAAAGGCCAACCAGCAGCGGAATAATTGGGGGAAGGAAAGGCTGCTGATTATTATGGGGTTCAAAGGTTCTTCTGTGGAACCAAACTTCAGCGAATCCCAAGGCGGTCGGTTAGGTCGGCTCCTTCCAAACAAACACGATGAATGCACGGAGCAGGAATCAGAAGAATCCATTCACACGTTTGATGTTTTTGCCAACATAATAAATGAAGCCTGCAGTACAGAACAGTTCCCTACCTGTGAAATCTGCAGCAAATACAACATCATAATGAATCTCATTCGAGAAGCATACAACAAATGTACTAAATCTATAGGGACTTCACGAAGGAAGCAGATGTGGCAGACAACGTCAAGGAAACAGTGAGTGTCGTTGTACAAAGTGTGTTGGACACAGGAGAAGGTGACAGCTGTAGAGATGTCAGGGACTTTGACGTGGTCCAGATTATCTGCCTGTAAACGGCTCACAAATGCTGTTCTTGTGGTCAGAGGTCACAGGACGGAGAAACCATACAGCAGTGACAGGACATGAAACCAGTCTGATCCACAGAGGCTACATCACAGGCCTCAGATAATCAGCTGCTCGCGTCTTGTTGTGAGATAGAAGGTCACCTTCATGTCTTGTAGCGTCCAGGCCTCAGCAGGTCCACGCTGCACCGACCGTCTCGTAGGTGGTCGTGACGTTTTGGCTCATCCTGCTTATACTTCTGAAAAATAGTTTTAGAAAACTCTTCATAAGACATCTCAAACTTGACATGAGAGTTTTTTAAGGACTTGTGCATCTATTTTGCCCCGTAGCTGATGTCTCATCCCTACCTGTCAGCCAAAAGCGACCTGCTGCGCTAAGGTTTCACACCCCTACAGCCACATGTGCTCGGACTGAATTCATTATTCTTTAATGGCACGCGCACACAAACTCTTAAGTTCCTGATGCAATTATTGCTCATACACCTCATGCAGATAAATGTGAGCTGCACTGTAGTATCCTGCTGTTCCTTATTATAAATAGCCTCTAATGAATCGTTACTTCAAGCCTACCGATAGGCCTTTGACATGAGTTATGTGTTATGGTGGTTATGAGAGCACACTGCCAGGAATCATCAGATGGGGTAATTATTGCCTCCTCCAGTTTAATCCGCCTTGGCCACATCCCTACATGTTGCACTGACATTGCGTGGAGGTGTTTCAGAGGCTTTTCTCGCCCTCCCTCATTCTGGATCGCACTTTGTTGGCTGCACGGTACTTTTGATAAACCAACATAAAAGGTTTTTGTAAGACACCATCAGATCAGCTTCAGTGCACCATAGCATTGATTTTTCAAGTGTCTGGAGCTCTGCTGCAGAGATGGAGTTTTCTACAAAAGATGTTCCTTCATTTAGTGTTTTGATGATATTTTGGACCGTGCACCGTCTGAGACGTCGGCCCAGTGTCACGACTTTTCAGCTGAGGCTGGATGGTGATGGTCATAGCATGTGGTTCACTTCATTTTCATACTTTCATACTCAGACCATTTTCTGAAATACTTGTGCCGTTTGGATGGGGCTAATGTGTGCTCGAACTCTCCCACTCCCACCAGAGCAGAGAGGTTTTACTGTAGCACAGAGAACGGTGATTTGCAGTGAAGCTTCCCTGTAAGGTGAAGCTCACAGCAGCACAGCAGCTCTCATAAAGAGGCCAAAGGCTGATTCATTACATGTCTCTGGGACTTCTGAGTTTTGCATCTGCAGCATCTTTTCTCTGTCATATGTTTCTATTTAATTAACTTGTTGACTTACCACAGGGAAAGTGCATTTTGCTGTAATAACAATGCTTGTTTTATGCTGCTGCAGTTGTGTCTGTTTGCATAGGTATTAGCCTGCGGAGGAACGTTTCAGACCCCGAGTCCTCCAACAACACATAGCTCCACGGTGCAGTCTGACACTGGCTGCTGGGCTGAAACAGGAACAGGAGAAGCAGAAAAAACCACCAAAGACAAAAAGTAATTCCTGAAAAGCACAGACTGCTGCAAACACTTTTGTTTTTAACACTTGGTTTCAATTCAGCTGTTTCTAGTTAGGACTTCTCTCTGGAGCTGACTCACAGACCTGCTGTCCCACATACATCTGCCTTCATCTGGCAACAGACAGGCTCTGGAGCTGGACCGGCTCCCCGGCGTCTGCCGAGGAGGAGGGAACCGAGTGCTAGCTGGAGGAATGAGCGAGCTCCTCACCTTCCCTCCTGCGGGCCCATCACCAGCAGTAGGGCCACGACAGTTCAGAGTGATGTGGACTGGGCAGCGACCTGTTGGTCTGATTCCCAGTTGCTAAAAGTAGCTAATTAGTCATGTGTCTGTATATATTTTCCTTTCATAGTCTCTTCCCTTCTCCTTCTGACTTTCAAAAACAACACGGCTCTCTCCTGTGATTACTGACAGCAGTAAATTTACTTAGATGCACTCGAGTACCCGTCTTAGTGAACCCATCAAATCCTCTAATTGGCAAATGCATTTTCTAGGCTGGGCTCATCATAAAAGGCTCCTGATTGCAGAGACAGAGCCTCTTTCTGTTCAAGACAAAATTCGAAAATTATCGTCCTCTTTGCATAAAAAGCCGACCTATCTTTAGTAAAATGACTAAACCAACAAAATAATTAGAAGCATGGTGGGAATAAAGTGTCCATCCTCTCACTGTGCAGCAGGTTATTCTACATACATCAATCATCTATAACTAATTGTAAACAGAGACAGAGGTTTTATTACAGTATGAAATTATCAGTGTAATTAGATCCCGAGCATGTGAGCAACAGAGCCTCTCCTCCGATGTGCTCCCTCTTTGTACTACATGTAGGCACACTGATAAGGATGATGAACGGCTTCTCCCGTAGCTGCTGATGGATGATACTGTCATTGTGACAACATCAAGCGAAAAATTTAATGAAAATCTTTGATACCTTGAGGCTTTTTGCGGTGGCACAGTGGTAAATGAGAGAAACGCGAGGTTCATGGCTCTCAGAGATTTCACTGAAGCCTGACAGCAAATGAACACTGACCATTATTCTCCCGGTGTGCACAAACATAAATCTACTGTACCTCGGCACTATATGTGTTTGACGTTCCTCTCGCCATCCATGGTTAAACAGTTTGCTTTGACTGAGGAGCCCCCGCACCAGATCTGGTCGGCTCACAGGAAGCAGTCCTTCCTTTGAAACGTAGTTTTAATTATCTCAGTTTCTTAGTGGAGCTGCATGTTGAGGGTCTCCAACTCTCCTGGTTGTATTTACTGCATTACCTGGCAGGCAGCGTGGAATAGGCACAGAGGTTTGTTTTGTTATTCTGCAACAGGCTGCTGACAGCTGTGCAAGATTTAATCAGGCTAACCACGGTGGATATGGCATTCGCAATTACACTTTGACACTCAAATTGGAAACAGCAGATACCTGATGGCTGTGCAAGGACTTAATTAATCTGCTGTGAGGGAAGGCCTTGATACGTGCAGGCTGGTGTGGAGAACACCTGCTGTCCATCTCCCTTTTGTAATTCTTTAATTCCAATTATCAACAATAAGTACATTTTTGGATGCAATAATAATGTTCCAGCTCGATAAGTGGGGGCTGTTGGATGAGACCAATCATTTACAGCTGGTAAGGAAACGCGCCTGACCACAGAAAAACAGCTTTGCAGTGTGCCGTCATGTCTGCTTCAGTAACTAATAATGCATGAGTAAAGGTGAGTATAAGTGCGCCATAAAACAATGTTCAGAGAAACAATATTTTGTTTGTTCCACAGCCTGTTTGAAGCTGCACGGCAGCAGATGGTGAGAAAACCGAAGCTCAAGATAAAACACACAAGGTGTAAAGATACTCATTTAAATGCAGAGGACTGTTTGTTTGTTAAAAAATTGAAAATGGAAAAATGAAAGGCTGATATCCTGCTTTCACAATGACAGAAAGGGGTTTTTCTGATGTACCAGATGCAGCATTAATTTGCCAAGTCCTTCAAATGTGGCACAAAAACTGGTCCGCTGGTATTTTAGGCATTTATTTATCAGTCGGCCTGCAGTGTTTCCATCTCTGTTTCTGGATACCTGCTGAACGAGCTTCCTGCTGGGGTTTTAACCACAACACAACACATATCGCCTCTAGCATCAATAATTGTGGAAGAACAATACATCTCCATGTGCAACGGCACCTTTAACAACCTTTAATTTCCCCCAGGGATCAATAAAGTATTCTGATTCTGATTCTTCCTGATTATTTAAAAAACGTGTCCTACAAGTTAAATCGGTGCCTCTTTGACAGCGTGGCATTTCTGATGTCATGACATTGACGCTCATCGAAGTGAAGGTCCGATGTGCTCGCTGTAATGTCACTGCAGAGCTGCTGCAGAGCTGCTTTCATCAGTTTAAGCTACAGTGAACAGTTGCATCAGATCCTGATAATGAGTTTGTGTCTCATCTGTTAGTGATTACAGGACTGTGCTAATGTGTGTAAACTGCCAGTCTCGTCTCTGGTGAGATGCTGAAATAAGGTCAGCATATCCATAAAAACTGTGGCTGTGCCTTCTGGCTCAGATAATTTTCCATATGCACAATAACTCAATCAAGCTGCTTTTTTTCTTAAAATTCTCAGCCAACTGAAGAAATCAGCACTTCAGCGCATCGTTCGTGTCATTCTGCTCGTCTCATATTCAGAATCAGTCAGACCACTCTGGATAGCATCATATAAAATACTCTTAATGCTTCCCCCAGGTACACCTGCTCAACCATTCGTTAACACAAACATCGAATCGGCCAATCACATGGCAACATCTCAGTGCATTTAGGCATGTGGACATGATCAACACGACCTGCTGAAGTTCAAACATCAGAATGAGGAAGAAACATGAACGTGGGATCGTTGTTGGTACCAGGTGGGCTGCTCGGGCTATTTCCGAAGTTGATCGACCCACGAGCAGCAGTTCTCTGGGTGAACATTGTGACCGTGTCCGTCCCTTTGCGACCACAGTGCACCATCTTCTGACGGCTGCTTCCAACTACGTGCCACATCCTGGTCTCTTGAACCTGAGTGTTCTCAAATGGCCTTCACAGTCACCTGATCCAACAGAGCCCCTTTGGAATGTTGTGGAACAGGAGAGTCACATCAAGGACGATCAGCTGACAAACCTGAAGCAACCATGTAGTGCAGTTTAAATGATAACAAATAATGTGAACTATCCAAAAGAATCTCTCACTTCTGATCTTGGATGGTGATTTTTGGTCCTTCAGTGGTTACTTGCCAAGAAATACTGAGTGGCTGTTTGAGGATGGCTTGTCGTTGCCTATAGTCTCTGATGTTAGCTTGCTCATCCATCCAACCATCCTCACATCTCCTTCAGGGTTTCAGGCTCAAAATGCCTAACTTTCCTTAACTGCTAAACAAACTGTTTTGGTCTCTTTAGCTAAATTAGCCTCCATAACAGCTGCACATGGGTCAGTGGACACTGATACAGGCAGCTAAAGCTAGCTGTGCTTCACCTGTTTATTAAGGACTGTAGCAGTGTTGGACCAAGTTGTTTGCTTTGCACTTACTTTCACCAACAGAAGCTCCGGGTATTTGTCTACTGACAGAGTGCTAGCATGTTAGTAATGTTAGTAATTAGATGGTGTCTGAGTCTGTGTGATACATACAGTACATGGATGGAGCTAGCTTGTTAGCATTAGCCAATAACTGAGCACTCCACCCTAATATTAAAAACAAAAAATAGCAGCAAAGAAATGCTTTCAGCTTCAAACTGTGCAGTCATAAACTAATGGATGACATCATTATACACAGTCCAGGGTTGAGTCAGTCTGGACATGCCTGCATCTTTGCTGCGCCCTGACACATCCAACTCAAAGAGCTTCGACCAACAGTGGAGATCATGTGACGCCTGACCAACAGACACTTTACCGATCCAAAGGAAGAATGATTGTTACCGCCATCATTGCTCCAACAGCGTGGAGCTGGTGATGATGCTCCACCTCAGCAACACAATGCAGGGCAAAGTGAGCTGTTCACAGCAGAGCTGCTGCGACAGTGACCGCACGGAGCTCTATGGTCAAATTATATTTGGTGATTGATTTTGTGTTGCAGATACGGTGTCTGTGGGCGGGTTTATCACACTTACACCAGTGAAAACAAGCTCATTCATTCATTAGCGGACCACGAGAGGTAACGTCCACCTTGTCCAATGAAAGCTGTTTTGATTCATAAAAATTAAATAAAAAGATATCTGCCATCACTAATTATGCGATACTATAATTAATATGAATGCGCACAGCCATTAATGTTCCATGAAATAAATGTTTAATAAGGACTGACAAACATTCATTCAGTCAATCAACAATCACCAGTGGATGAATCCTAGTAGGGAGCACAGTGGCATCACTGGTGCTCAGAGCAGGCCTGCAGAACAGCAACACTGCCATCCTGTGGGCAGAGCGTGCACAGGCGTTTCCCGCAGAGACTGCACGCAGACAGCAGGATGTGGCACAGTCGCTAAAATAGGAGTTATTCTCTGTCCGCTGCATTTATCTTACAGGGCGAGCACAATTCCACCGAGTCTGTTTCTCTTTCTGTATAATGAAGGACTGTGATGGTGCTTTATCACTCGCACATCCTCATCCCCAACATTAGCTCAGATATAATGAGGGTTACTCAGAGGACGGGGGCCTCTCTGCAGAATGATAAAAGACCCCAGAGTGTGCCGGTGACACAGCATCGGTCATTAGCCGGGCTCACTTTGCCCTTTCATGTATTTCTAAATAAGTGCCTTCCTGTGGGTTTAACAGACCACCTAATCTGCCTACTTAGAGGCGCAGGCGAAGAGTGGGGATCCAGAGAGGTGAGTGTCAGGCAGGTAAATGTGCTTATCAGAGCTGTGACATGTTTGGCTTCTCTGGTGGAAACGCTGCCACAGGCTTTTAAACCTAGTAGGTTTCACCGGAGATGGAAATTACGGAGGATTAGTGTGTTTGTGTTAAGTATGGAGGAAATGTGGAGCCATTATCATTACAGGCTGAAACTCCCCACACTATTTCTCATGTTAGCTTTCCCTTTAGTTGCGCGGGCCTATATGATCAATAGCGAGCTGAGGAGTCTTATCTGTGGCGCGGTACAGACGCCGGCCCGGAGCTGCTGCACAGCCTGAGGACGTGAGGGATGTTTCGGCTCGGACAGTGAAAAAGAGCAAATCCATAATCCCGGAACATTATATAAATAACCCAGCTTGAATACTCGGGGACGTTTCAAAATGAGGCAGAATAAGATGAAGTCAGATTTAACAGCAACACAGGAATAACCCCAGCTGTGTGGAGGAGGGCGGCGTGTACCTGGAACTACAGCAGCCCCTCCTGTAACACCAGGGAAGGAGCTTCCTCCCACCCTCCACACGAAAACTATTTTCAAAGTGATGTATGGTCAGTCTTTGCCTGGTGATGTAGTCAACCGTGTTTTCACACTGTGAAATGAGTTTCAGTGACCCGGCCGCCCCCGGGGCTTCAGCTACGAGAGCCCACGACCGGTTCATCTCCAGGGTGGCGTCACACAATTCCTGCCGTGTAAGATAAGGCTGTGAGGTTAATATAAATGGTGCTACTACATCACTGTCAGATTGGAGAAAAACAGGCCGTTGGCACTCTTCTGATGGCAGAGGAACAATCGATGCAAAGTGAGTGAGTGCTGGGTTATTTGACCAAACTAGGCCGTATGCCCCACGGGGACCACGGACTGGCAGCCACGTTTCAGTGGATAATGTCGCTGTAACTGTGGCTCCGCTGCCTCCACCAGAGGGCGCTGTGCAGCACACCGCCTCCCCTTACCTGCCACACCACCAACGTTTTTACATCTGTCTGCAGGAAGTCGGACATTGAATCGAGCTCCTTACAAAGACATGAAAAAAGGAAGAAAAGCATTTATTCAGCAGCTCTCAGCCGCCAACAAACACACAGCAGGGTCACCATGAACATCTGAATACACAACAGCTGGAGCATCAGAGCTTCACTCAGACACACAGCAAGGTAAGAAGGTTCTCCCACAAATGCACACACACACACACTCTTACACAACATACATACCACACACCCACAAACATAGTTTGAATTTTTGTTATTTTGTTGGCACAGCGTGACTCAACACAGCATGAAGCCACTTCTAAGGTACTGACAATGTAGTGCATGTTATTCAAAAGAAGATCAGGACTATGGAGACTAACAGACTGAATGCATTAGCAGGGTGGCCTCCTGGATTGTCGTGCCTCCCAGCACCGATCCAACCTCGCTCCTGGACAAACGGTGGCGTCTGCGCTCTGAGGAGGGTCACACCGACGTGGCAGAGCTCTCTCACCATTCATTTCCCACATTCTTAAAATACAGAACAAACGTTAAAATATCTCATCGCGTGTACGTGAAGAGAAATGAGTGGATTCTGAGTCAGCGAGGATGTAATTTACAGCTTCACTGAAAATGGTTTTAACATTGATTTATGGTGATCGTGTCAGGACACGACTGCACTGCGTGAACCTCCTGGGATGAAAAAACCTCAATTCCTCGCATGAAACTGAAGAAAAATATTCAAGAAACCTGAAGGCAGGGGGGGGGAAACCGGACATTAAACTTGCAGCTTCAGCAGCTACTGCAAACACAAAGTGGGCGATGGAAACCTGCTCCACAGAGAGGCCATCAGTGTACATGCAGTCTACACTGACTGCAGGCCCAGATTAGAGGAGGCGAACAAACTAACGGCTTTGTAGAGAGAGAGAGGAACCAAAGGAAAGGCAGTAAACCGCTGAACGTGTCCAGCAGCACAGTTAGTGTCAATGGCAGTTTGGTCGCTGGCTTCCTGTGAGCCATCAAGCGCTGCAGTCGCCGTCCATCCTCACAGCAGAGCCAGTCAGCTTTCATTCATTCAGATTGGCAACATAGTGGTTGCGATTGTTCTAGACATGAAACTATAACAAGCTATCAATAAAAAATAATCAGATTCATTGAGATCAAAGACGCTGAGCTCTGCTCCTCTGTTCTGTGGAGCTTTGTGTTTTCAGGTCCACGAGGAGCTCAAAGTAAACAGCATCTCTCCCTGAAGCTCTTCTTGTTCTTCTTGTTCTTCCCTTTCCCGTTCTTGTCTTTGTTTTCAGACATTTTCTTGCCTCGCACTTCACGCATCAGGTCAAAGAACACCTGGAAAGAAATCAATCGCATATTTATAACACATACAGGACTCGTGTGTGAAAGAGTCAAAAGCTCAGCTGTGCAGAAGCTTCAGGCACGTTCCGATTCCTCAGTACTCTATGTGACGGCTCCCAGTAAGACCAGCAGCACGCGGGTGTTGGTACAACTCATCGGGCGGAGCGGGTCACCCGTGTGCATCAGCACGCCCTCCCCTGCTCGATCTCAAAGGCTAAAATTCCCCAAAAATAATTCAAAAAAGAAGTGTGGCAGGTCCACAGAGATTAAACCAGCTCTCAGAATTTCTTTGTTTGCTGTATGGAGGGTCGTGGGCATTAAACCTCCCTGTGCCCGCCCACCTCCTTCCTGGGTCTGGGCCTCATCCCAGTGGGTCATGCTGGAAACGGCCCCACTGGGAGGCGCACTCTAATTTCTGTTGAATCACGTTTACGTCACCTTCAGTGCCTAAAACTTGAGCACAGCTCTGTGCTGGTGCGTCTGAGTGATGATACCTTGTCAACGTTGGCTCTGGTTTTTGCTGACGTCTCCACGTACTGGACGCCCCACGCCTCGGCCTTCCCGCGGGCCTCGTCCACGGGCACCTGCCGACGCTCCTCCAGGTCCGACTTGTTCCCCACCAGCAGGAGCGGGATCTTGTCCTCTTCTGCCTTCACCCGCAAGATCTGCTCCCTGTGAGCACAAATGATTATTTGGTCTTTCTCAGGACGTTTCCCCAAATCTAACATGATAACCAGCTGGCAGCGTCACAGAAACAAAGACTTTTACAGGTTGATTAGCAGGATCGGGGCCGGCGCTTTAATGTTTCCACACTGTCGACGGACGTGCTGCCGTCATGTACACTGCTGAAAAACACTAATCTAACTTACATTGTAGCTGTTTGGAGGATCCCATCCTCTCCCCTCTCAGCGAGCCTCAGAGGCTGACGTGTTTGATTCAAAGTGCTGCTGACTAACGTTTGCATTAAGCTTCAGTGTTTTGTTGCTGTGCTCTAATCCTACCTGCACCTTCCTGCCACAACACGTCCACACTGACACGCCTCCCCACTGACACTGTGACGTGGGTGTGACTCTACACGATCTGGATATTCATGTATTATCCAGACACTGAAAGACACTCGTGGGTGCAGATTGTTGCTGATGTGCCGACTCTGGATACTCTACAGCAGATGTGTAACGAGCGACGATGGCTGATGATCAGTGATGTCATTTTTAACCACTCGCCGGCTTTCATTAATGGCACCAAACTGAACGCACGCATCCGTACCTGAACTCAGCAGTGGCAGCGAAGGACTCGGGCTCTGTGATGGAGAAGACCAACAGGAAGCCCTCCCCGCTGCGAAAGTAGTTGTCCCTGATAGCAGCATAGTCCTCCTGCCCGGCGGTGTCCAGGATGTCGATCTGAGCCTCCTCCCCGTCCAGAACCACCTTTTTCCTGTAGCTGTCTGCTTTGGTGGGCTCGTAGTCCTCCACAAACTACACGTGAAGAGGCAGAGCAGTGGCGCCTGATCAGCAGTGACTCAGCAGGCTAACATGGAAATCAGACGCATGGACAAAAACACCTGCAGACATGCTGCTGGGAGCCGGAGCTCTCCCCGACACAGGTGGGGACCAGTGACAGCAGCGCCTCTGTTAGGCAGGAGTGGCTGTTAGTCTCAGGCTACAGGGAGCAAGGGACTCATTTCACATTTATGGCAAACCACTGAAAACATCATAAAGGTTGCAAATAAAATCCAGATAGTAAAATAAATGAAGAGTGGTCACGCCTGCAGCCAAACC
Organism: Mchenga conophoros; assembly: GCF_057382185.1. Taxonomy (NCBI): domain Eukaryota; kingdom Metazoa; phylum Chordata; class Actinopteri; order Cichliformes; family Cichlidae; genus Mchenga; species Mchenga conophoros. The sequence continues at coordinate 38,420,321 of NC_140541.1, forward strand.
CCCTCATCTGCTGTCGTGACCTTGCTACAGCAGTGCCTTAGAAGTGTTAACTCACCTCATCGTACATGAACTGCAGGGTGAGGGCTGACTTTCCCACGCCGCCGCTGCCCACCATTATCAGCTTGTGCAGCACCAGAGAGCTCTGGTTTTTACCCTTATTGGCAGCCATCACTGGATTCTTCTTTGTGCCTCTCTTAAACACTCAAACACATGTGCACAGGTACACACACACACACACTCACGACCTGTAGAGGACAAGAGCGGAAACATCAGTGCGTACAGTAAATAACCTCCGTGTGCCGAAAACACAAGCGTACCGTGGACGAGCGCGAGGACAGATGGCAGCTGCTTCTTAGCAGCTTTCACTCTGACTCGCTGTGCCAGGACTCCAGGCTGTGCTCCAGCTAATCTTAAATCTTAACCCCCATCATCTCCATTAAAGCACCAAATTGCCTACTCGTGAATCCTAGAACTTTATAAAGTTCGCCATCAAAAGGTCATTGCAACTGATCAGAAGTAATGAAGCCATCATTCTTCAGTGCAAAGCAGCATTTACAAATGCATTAAACAGGCCACCGTGTGCTAAACTGGTTAAAGAGCAGGGAGACGTGCCTGCCATCTATCTGCTCTGTAATGGCTCTGCCCTCACAAGGTGAAAGCTCACAGTCAATTGCTTTTACCCGACTTCACAACCTTCTCTGTGTCAGATACGATAGCTGCCGTGCCCTCACCTGCTCTATGCTGTGGACGTGGTGCTGTGGAGTGCATCAAATAAGGTTCACAACAAATCAGCAGTCTAACAATGTTTACCTGCAGTGCTCAGCAGGAATCAGAAGTGCTTCTTCATTATATGTTTGAGCACGGCCGACAGCTTCAGTCATAACCAGCAATGTGTGAAAGCCTGTTGATCTGATCAGTTAGGAGATGACTGAGTGTCCGAGGAATCTTTTCCTGGCATTAAGCGTTTCTTATCTACCACCTTTACACGAAGCGTCACAGGAGCTTGTATACAAGCAGGCAGAAAGTCAGACGCGAGTGGAGCTGGTGGACGGGCCGTGGTGGTAAAAACACTTCACTTCCTGTTGTCACAGTTAGTGTCACACATGAAAACCATGTGACAGTTCGTGCTGACATCATTGGTGGACTCTACTTAAATCACAAGGCTTAAACTAAAAGCTCACAGCAGTCAACAATCAGTCAAAGTCCCGTGTTCAGAAGGAAATGCGTTACTGCAGACATTATCAGCTCACTGCTGTAACTGAGAGGCGATCGTCATGAAGAGAAGCTGATGTTTTTGCATCCATATCATAGGATGCATCTGTGACTGTATCTGTATCCTGAGCTCTTATGACCCATCGCTTCCTGCAGAGCAGCCTGCTAACACAATTCCAGCCCTGATAAACACTGATGACTTTCAGTCCTCATTAGTTAACCCCCATCTGTGTTTAAGGCATCGTCACTCCCCGTTTGTTATCCGCGCTGCACCCTTGACGCTCATGCCGGACAGGCGAACACTCATCAGCCACTGAGGCGCAACAGCTGGCCACTCCGTGCACGAACCATACGAGCTGAGATGAAGTCTGCACAGTCCATCACAGGAACCCCAGCTCCCTCATTGGGACGATGCTGAGCCTCCTCTGAGCTGTCACACTAACAGCAGCACACAGCTGATTCCTGGCGTTATTCTAAATCTGCTCCACCCAAACAGCAAACACTTCATTTCACAGAGTGGGCTCAGTGCTCACACTCAGGAACCTCCTGCCTCTCACACATGTAATAGAAGAGCTCTGCAGAAGCTACAAACTCCTGGAGGGAAATCAAACAGCAACAACCTGTGTGTGAACGTCAGTTTCTTTACATCGTCTGACAGCAGAACTCGTCTTGCTGCGTCAGCCGTCGTACGATAGCTGCTGATGCCGGCGATGAGGCATCGTGGTCTTCCTATATCCTAGCAGGAAGTGAAATCTGATCTGTGCTCTTCCTGTCTTTGTTATCAGTCACAGGCCAGGATACCCACACAAGCCTACACATACCCAAACACCCATCAGGAAGGCAGCTGACACAGAGGAGGGGTCACCGTGTAAATTATTTACTGCGACCCACTTCTCCGTACGCCAGCGCAGACACAGACTCCATCATAAACAAAGCAGTCAGAGCCAATAAACTCAGGCAGTGTGAAACATGCGCATCATCAGAATCAGAATCAGAATACTTTATTCATCCCGAGGGAAATTAGGGGTTACAGCAGGCAGCACGCTAATGGCGCATGCGCACTCACAAAGGAACCATCATGTGTGCTTAGTGGAAAGTTTCCGAGGGAAGTTCACACAGCGAGGGTGGGGCCGTGTCACATTTCCACCAGCTGCGCTGCGACTTTGAATGCAGGGACAAAATCAGGGGACAGTTGCAAAAGATATGAAAAATTCATATTTAAGCATGACCCACATCCAGGAGCTGAGTGCGCGCGGTGCTGGTCCTTCTTCGGGGCGGTGGGGTTATGGGGGGAGCCTACAAGGCCGCTCTGGTTTCTAAGGCTCCTGAAATATAGATGACACCAGCGCAAGAATTCATTAAGATTCCCTTTGGAGAACGGCCCGATGTTCCCTCTGCACTCATCCTCACACTCTGGCAAAGACGTACGGAGGTTTGCAGAGACTCTCGCAGATCCTAACAAAAGATTACAGCAAACAGAAAGTGTGAAGCACCCAAACTGGATTTATGTGCCGAGTAAAGCCGAGACATCTGAGCCAGACTTGTAAAGAGCCCGAGGATGCTCCGTCTTTCCACATTCGTCTGATCCCAGGGGTGGGGGGGATTTCCTCTCCCTGTCTGATGAAGAAAACAGTGATGTTTATTCCCTAAATAACAAACCTCCAAATTCCAAGGATTTCCAAAGGAGATCAGTTAGTTTTCTCATCTCGATACCGATCCACTGAGTCAATCACAACACTTATGTGGCCCACCGATACGTCGCGCATGCTAAACAGCTTTCACTTTAATGCTTCTGTCCTCTCAACACTTCCTTCTTTTCCAGCAGAAGTGAGGGAGCACACAGTTCCCACTATAACCATAACTGGAGCTCGCTGTGATAAAACAATACGATGGAGGTAAGAGTACGAGCAGGTCACACACAAAAAAATAAAGACCTGCGGGGTTATTTACCAAACATCTGGGCATCAGGAAATGATTTTTCCTACTTTCAAAGACAGCACGCAGCAGCACGAGAGACATCTTCAAAAAGCGAGCTCCCCACTGTGCATACTAACGACCCTGAGCCAGGAGAGTGTACAGAGAAGCCTTTGACCAAACTGGGCAGCAGGGACCCGGATCGTCTGTAACAGTCCTCGCCCTCCGGCCGCAGCGAGCGGGACCTTTCAAACAAACGTAAACGCATACGAAGTCTTCACTGATCCCTGCAGTGGATCAGCAACACGCCTTTAACACAAAGCAGATATCGTTGCTCCCCATGCTGCAGCTGACCCTGATGATCTTATCCAGACACTCGAGTCGTTCCCATTCCCGGAGCATTCCACTGGACTGATTCACCACGGAGAGACCGATGAGTCCACTTCTCAGCACACATTTCATCACAAATGTATTTGTTCCTGCTGAGCAACTCCCAGCTGCCCACTACTTATCTCTCATTGCAATGTAAACATATCTTTTCATTTTCCTGACAAATAATCACAACGGGCCCCGGTACATACCACCTACACCAGCGCAGCGGCCTGCAGTGCCGCCCCTGGAAGAAATAAAAGCACCACCTCACATTTCCGCTCCATCTGTCTTCACGGAGCCGGTGGTGACGGTAAACTTCACTGCTCTCACACTGTCTGTACCATCGGAGAAGGCGAGGTGGTCAACCTCAATCTGCCTTGTAATACTTCCACGCTGGAGCGAGACATGGTGCTGCGGCCTGCAGCTACAGCTTAAACACAGACGTGGGTTTAATGAGACAGCGAGGCGACTGGACAACTGTGTGAAATCTAATCTCCCAGGCTTTGCATCTGTCGAGCAGAGAGAGCGACGTGTGCTCTAAAAAAGAAATGAACAACAAACACTCAGTTTAAAGATGTTGCTCGTCCCGACCGGGACAGTTACACTTTCCCCTACTTTACTCTGTAACAAGGCATCGATACAGAAGCCAGGACACGGCTGTAAAGTAATAACCAATATGATGGTTTATTGCTTTGCTAACCAAATGATGTCCGTGTTTGTGCTTCCCCTTCAAAAAACTACCGGTTATTAAAGCAGATACAGTTACAACCTGAAGGACGTAAAACATCCTGAGGTCTCCACAGAGGCCTGAATGAGTGAAAGACCCCGGCCGTGAGGTGTTAATTAAAACTGAAACACACCGACCCTGGGCTACCATTGTGTTCCACAAACACTTATTTGCATAAGCAGTTCCTCTTCCTTTAAGGAAACAGGATGTAATGCTTTCCATATTTGATGTGTTACACATATCAGTTACAACTACTGTGTGTAAATATCTGGACATCAGAACATGTCGGTGGGCGTCTTCTAGAGAAGTACACCGAGTGCTCGTCCAGGCCGAGTTTCTACTTCTAATTAAGTCAGACAGAACTAGACAAAGCCCCGTCGGCCTGCTGAGTAAGGCGCCGTTTATCACTGCTACGCACTTACCTACATCAGCACACAGCCTCACTTCTATTTAATGACAGACCTGAGAGGATGGCACTAATGCTAATGCACAGCAGGAAAAGACCGCAGCGGGCTTTCAAGATAATTCAGTGAACTTAAGTTACATAAATAACCTGCATGACTCTCAGCACAGACCGTCTGTTAGTCAGTGGGCAGCAGCAGCCTGACTGAGCAGGTTCGTCAAGAGTAACCAAAGATAATGATCCACACTCGGTTCACATCGATATGACATCTACCTGAAGTACCTCTGCAAACGGACCGTCTCAGTGTCAGCAGCTCTCAAATCAGCGTCTGTGAGCGACAGGCAGAAACAACCAATAGGACGGCTCGTTCAGCAGACTACAACCTCGGCTCAGCGATCGCTTTCTGTCATCTGATCTCTGATCAGCTGTACTTAGAAACAGTGGGTAGAAAATGTGACTTCAGCAGCTCAGTGAGCAGCTCTGTGTGTTTGCTGTGGACCACATTACAGCCCAGATTTCACAGTTGTTCTGACAACAAGAGAAACTTTTACTTACTTCACTTGTGAGTTTGTCTGCATTAAAATGCAGTACGCAGGCTGTACGTCCCTGCTGGTTATAAATGGGTTGTTTCATGGTTACTCCTCAGAGCTACACATTGACCAAAGCTCACCATTCCTCTAGGTTATCCACAGCAGGATTTCCTGTGGGAATGTCACCGGCTAAAGTAATTCACTGGGATTTCAGATCTCCGGGTCACAGGAAAGTGTCAGTTTGGTTATTTCTGCTTTACGTGCTGTCACATAACTCTTCTGATATTTGTACCATTTTCTGGAACATAAAATTACTGGAGATAAAAAAAACTTTTAATAAAGTTTCAGTCATAGTGATTTTTTAGCAGCATGCTATCAAACTCCACTTAGCTCTGACCCAAGAAGAAGTGAGAAGCAGCCCGTGGGTGGATGTTAGCTCAACATGAGTACCCACTGTCCACGTAGGAAGAAGGGAACCTTGGAAGAGTCTCCAAAGGTCGATTCTGTTCATCTGGACGTAGCGTTTTGTGGGAGAAACGTTTCATCATCATCCAGCTGACTTCTTCAGTCTCAGCTGCAGGTTTATAATCTTATAATCAGTACATTTGCATAATGACTGAAACCAGCCCACTGAGGAACAATGGGCTGGGAGGTCAGTTCTTTCATCATAACCATAAACCTTGGAAGAGGCCTGTGGGGCTGGGGGGTAACTTTCTCCATAAACATCTCATAACACTATAAAAATGGATATGGGCCCTTTAAATACAATTTCCCCCAAAACAAATAAAAATGGCCCACCAGCTTTTAGAAACCACGGGAATTCCCACAAAACTGATGACCTGCTTTTCCTGGAAGAGCTGTTATTGTGCTTGGATCAGCGCGGTGCTCGGGAGCTGTTTACGAGGGTTTCAGAAGATCACGAGACTGTGAGCTTACAGGATGTCACTGCTGCTTTAAATGAGGTGTTAGTCAGCCCAGAATGACACGAGTCTGTGTGATGAACCACACACGGTCACTTTCCCCTCACACAGACCCACAGCGGGCTTTGTCAAAGAGAAGGAAAAGTGCTGCTGCTTTGCCAGCATCGTCCCTCCACCAGCACCTCAACTGTATACATGTAAACACGGAGCACTCACCTAGCTGCCTTCCTCCTCACATTTCTGCACTTCACCGGAGGGTTAAAGTGACCATTGCAGGGCCTCCAAAGTCAGGGGGCTGACAGAGGTGTCCCTCCATACAACAGGAGAAACTCCATGTATGATTTTCTCCGTCACATACAGACAGAGGACAGGTGTGACAGCACCAGCATGATCTCAGTGTTAGCACACCAAACTGTCCTTTTCGCTGACATCAGCTGAGTTACAGGAACATGAGCCGGACCTGGCTCACTGGGTGTGTCCACTCATCTTCCCAGAGGTAAAAACTTTTCAGCAACTACCGCCAAACAAAGTAGAACCGCTAACTTTACCCAGTCCGTCTCTAAACGGTAACTTTACACAACAACAGAGCAAACAGGAGCGGTAAAGCCGCTGTAGTGCCACAGCACAGCCGGGGAGAGGACAGGCTGTGCTGTGTCTGTGTTACCGAGGCTACACCGTCACTGGAAGCTAAGCTAACGACCGGCCAAACAAACAGCTCGTGCCTGACGTTAGCTTCCACAGAGACAGCTAATCAGTCACCAGTGTGTGTCCCGGTGTCCTCACAACCGTGGGTGCTGAGAGGACAGCCTTTGGACCCGCGGGGTGCTCGCCCGTCCTTACAGCAGGTGCGGTACCGTCAACCTCCCCAAAGCCCCGGTTACAGACTCACGGTGTTCCGCTTGACCGGGGCTGCCCGGAGCCTTACCGAAGCACGATCCGCTTGTCTACCCGAGGCTGCCGCTATCTTGCTGAGCGCGTTAACAGCGAACACAGAGGCATTGGTCTACATATACAAACCGCTCCCGCAACAAAAGCCCCACCTTCCGGAAGTACAAGCTGCAAACGGCAGGATGTGACGTAATCAGCCTGACTGCCAGCGTTTACTTGGATTTCTAACTGGACAGGATTACTACTAATAAAAAAAAAATTACTACTAATAATTATGAATTATTAATTAATAATTTTAAATAAATAACAAAAAACAGTTCAGTGTAACAGAGTGGTGTAAAACTAGCACAGTTACTGTCTATGAATCCTCGGAGTTAATACTCAAAACATGTTGTAGGAACTTTTAAAGACGACCAGGTTTCTGTGACGTGACACCGCAGGGAAAATAAACAATACTCTGAATTCAGTTCAGTTTGATTTATACGCCACCAAATCACAACAGCACGAGCCTTAGCTAGCACACGAACCCTGCGATGGTTGTGTACAGTGACGGTGCTCCAGCAGCAGCTTCAAGAATAAGATTATCAATATTATGATCTACAATGAAAACAACAAGTACTTCATACTGACGGATGTGAGGTAGTGCGAAATGTTACATAAACCAATGTGAAAATCATTTTTAACATGAAAAAATAAATAAAAATAAGACGGATTGTGGAAAAGCAAATTCTTGTGAATATTAGAGCAAAACTCAAATAAATAGCTCTATAGCTTTAACACTTTAAATATGAGAAACAGACTTGTGTGGAGTCTTGTGTCCTGACAGGTGTGTTCACCTGTTACAAAGAGGAGAGGTTTCCGAGGACGGTGGGAAGGACTTCCTGAACCGCTCTTTCTCGCAGCGTGATTGGATAATTCTCAGGGAGGAGGAGCTCTGCTGACCGGACCGGAGCAGTTGTGATTAGTGATGTGCGATACCACTGATTTCCTTTCCGATCCGATACCAAGTAAAATTCAGGGTGGTATCGACGATACTGATACTTTGTGCAAAAACTTACTTTATTTATTGTATCTTTTATTGTATCTCACATTATAGCATCATCATGATTACAGGACATCATATTACTTGCTCTTATCACTTAATAATGCAGAATTCATCATATAGAAATAAAAAACCTGAAGTTGTGGCTATTTGAACACGCTGCCTGCCTGCAGCACTAAAGGACTAAAGGAGAGACGTCTGTCTCGCCCTAGCAGCACCTGTCCCTCTCCTCTTCAGTTTGCCTCAACATACGCTCGTCCTATTCTGTGATCTGATTTCCTGTGAGGTATCTCACGAGGTTAGTGGTCTTGCCACAGCACCTCACTGTCTTGCCACATGTATTGCAAACCACATCTCGGCTGTTTGTGGAGGTAAAATACGTCTGCACGTAACTCCAATTACACTCAGCCATTGTTGCGAGTGCGCACGCCAGGGGCTGGACACAGTTACACAGCCGTATTTTGCACATGACTATGAAAGGCAGAAGAGGAAGTAGTTCCTTCCAATGTTGACAATCCAAATGATATAGTTTCTTTCCACTGTGTTCCTGTTAATGATAAACTACAAATTTACCCTAAATTACTAAAATATCGATATTTTAATATGAGAATCGATTCTAGAACATAAATGACTGGTATCAGAGGAATCGATATTTCAGTATCGATCCGCACATCACTAGTTGTGATTGTCCATGATGGAGGACGGTGTGTTTAGTGAACTGCGGCCCCTCACTGACTCAAACACCTCCAGATTCTGACCAATGAGGTTCCAGCTTGGTGGACTAGTTTGCTGATGCTGCTACAGACGGACAGAAGTTCTCCAGCACAAACGGAAGGACCTGAGGTTCCTCACAGAGTCCAGTCGGCTCATCCCCTTCACTGTTGGTCCTCCAGTCTGTGATTCACAGAAACGCCCACTGAGACATAATATTAAGAACAAGTGTTGTAGCTCAGACATGCCAGATCAGCAGTTCCATGACAATAAAACCACCTGCTGTCAGTGAACCCTGACCTCTGGCTAAATACTAGCCAAAGTAAGAATAAAGAGAGCGTCCCAGACATGTTTTGCCTTTTACAGAAACTCAAAATGTGAGTTCTCCTGTCCTGTCGTAGAAGAAATGTTTTATTCTGAGACACAGGAGCAGCACCGCCATGTCTTCCTACATATTGTTAGAACAGAGATGATGATTTTTTTAAAGATGCATGGCTGATGCTGTGAAGATAAAATCCAGGTGTGATGCTGAGACTCAGTCCTGTTAAAGCAGATGTTGCAGCCGACCTTAAGCTCGTCTAGTCGAACGAGCCAAAGCAGAGGCAGTGCAGCTCTTATTGCAGTGTAATGGGCACTGTGCCTCTTGCAAAAGTGTGTATAGAAAATGAATGAGTGGATGGAAACTGCACGACGGGGACTTTTGCAGACCACGTTTATGGAGGTGGCAATAAAATGTCAGTGAGCTCTCTGGGCCGGTTCTCACTGAGGTTTGTAAACCACCGTCTGTGCTCACACTTTTTAATCCTTCTCTTTATTCTCTATTCATCCGAGAAAACTGATACATGAGACAGTTTTCTAAAATAAAGGCAAAGATGAGATATACACAAATTATATTATTGTTTATATTCAGAGCTCACATCGTTAAAATTTAGACTTTGCATGGTTTCTCTTTTTCCCCAGTCTGGGTGATTTTCTGCCTTCGTTGTTCCACTGCAGGCCTGGCTGAGGAGTGCACGGCACCATTACTCCATCAGCTTTTTCTCTCCTGTGGAGGTAATGATGTGATTAATTTAACACACCTCAGAGTACAAATGTTGACAATCCCACAGCTGCGTGCTATAAAAAAGCAGAGCCTTTAAACATTTATGGGCACAATTCCTCTTTTGCTATTAAGGTGTGAGGAAAATAAATTGAAGAACAGTAAACTGGGAATACAGACCTTTATACCCGCCCTGGAGAACCACCTGCAAAAATATATATTTATCTGCAGCGCCGACTCAGCCGTGTAGAACCAGCTCTTTACAATTATGCTATTAAACACGTCCCAGCTGACAGAAGACGACCGCGTGGTCTCGCTACACTGACCCGAGGTGCACGCGCCGCAGACGCCGCGCTGCACGCGCCTGATAATGATGCTGAAAATGGTAAAAGTGGATCTATTTCAGGTAACAGTCCGCCAACACTGGACAATGGAGGGGCTGTGTCTAAGTTAAGGTGAATGAAGACCTGGAAATATAAATTCATCTTATCACAGCAACACTTTGTAAAACATGAAAGCTACACATGCACAGTCTGTTTGATCTTAATGGGATATTCACGTGTTTACAGACGCAGACTGGAGGTTTGTGCTGCCTCTGCTGTTTATTTTGATGTTAAGCCTTCACATGCATACTGAGTGTAGCTGTAACCAGCTAACATGTAGGTGAAAAACTTCACTCCAGACTTTTGAGCTTTGCACTCAATCACAGAATCGCTCAAAGCTGCAAAATCAAGTCTAAACCGAGGGTCATCTCCCAGTTTAGACTCAGTGGGGCTTTGAGCCGTCACGCCAAAAACTAAAGAAACCAGTTTAGACTCGAGAAACAGAAAGAAGCCTGGAGAAAGATCAAGTAGACTTAAAGCACAAGCTCAGGTCAGATGAGATGAAACTAGAGACGGTGCTTATGTCTTGACGAAGAAGGAAGGAGTCCAAAGAAAACCCCACAGTGAAACTCGGCAGTGGGAGTCCTGTGCATCTGGAACTGGGAATCTCGTCAAGGAGAATCATGGAGAAAACACTCTGCAGCAAAACTGTGTCTGGGTCGTGGCTTTGACAAAGACCTCGAACATGTGTCACTCCTGATGTAGACCGACCTCCAGAAGAGTTACTGGCCGGCACAAAGACACGTCTGCAGGGAGAACTGAAGACCGTCAGCTGTAGAGGAGCGCTCGTGATCCGGGACTGCGCAGTAAAAAGGCAAAAGTGCAAAGAAATGCTACAAAATACTGAGAGACCTAACTGACGTAGGTTGTTTATTTTATTATTTATTAACATTTAGCATTAGTCCAAGGTTATCGATATTACATTTAAGAAGAACAGCAGGCCTGTGTGGTGATTTTGGTGAACAGGAGAAAGTTCCCTAATGTTACAGAAGTATTACTTTTTTATTTAAATGATAAATGAGACAAGTGGAATCAAGACTAACCTTCTGCCTCAGCTCAGTTTCTGCTCTCATACATGATGCAGACCTTTACGATTTTCCTCCTGCACCTCTTCCTCACCTCCAGGCTGTGAAAAATAAAAGAGTGGACCCTGACAAACCCAGAAAGTTAAGTATTGTGTTCAAATAGATCTGGCAGTTTGATGTGAGACTGTAACTCAGCCCAGTGAAGCTCTGACGGAGATGAAAGCCGCAGCGTTGGTGCAGATGGGACGACTCCATCTTCTTTGGCAGGTGATGATGAAACATAGTGGCTGTAACAAAACAAACCTTTTAGCTTGTGTGCCGGCTGCTGGTGTCAGAGCAGGACCGGTGCCCGTCTGTCTGCTAACAGAAGCCACTGCAGGCTCTGAGACGCCTTCAGCACAGACTCATTCCTGCTGACACCTGAGCCGTCTCACGCTGCTTCGGCCGCGGGCCGTAGGATGAAAGAATTATTCCGTATTCCCAAAGATGAATCGAGCCTGGAATTTGTCTGTGCGCTGATCCTCGAGCCCACCAGGGGGAGCCAAATACACCAACTACTGTAAAAGCCTTGCTCAGATCTGTAGTGCGTGACTTCGAACATTATTAAAAACTGGCACAGCTGCACAAACGGATTTAAATTTCCTTCAGACAGACAGAAGAAGCACGTAAACATGCTGCCACTGCATGCATGCTTCAAACCATAAGCACAGGCTTCAGTCTGCATGCTCATTAAATAAGCATTCTACTCACACAGTCATATTTCAGCTCCATCAGTTAATTTATTTTCTCTTACATTTGATTTCACACATTCACTGTATCAGGTGTCTAATACTGGGTTGGGTTCATTCATCATGGCTCTGCTTTGAGACTGCAGCCAACATCCTTCAGGCAAGTTCAGGAAACCAGCTCGGCTGGACCTCAGCAGCGACGCTCGCTGTGATCTTTAACCGTTGACGTGCTGTGCATCCACAGATGCTTTACTGCATATCTTGATGCGAACCAGCGGTTACACGTGTGTATGCGAGCAGCTGGAACAGGCGTACCTAATGAAGTGGCTGGTGAGTGTGTGTTCCATGCGTACCCAAATTAAAACAGAATCTTTTAGTCTGGGGGGGTTCAGTTGTTTCCGTGCTTTATAGCTTTTAATGAGAGACACATTAAACATGGCGAGCACAGCTTCTGCTTCCAAACCTGCTCAGACTGTTCGTCTGTCTGTGACCTTAAATCGGCGCTTTCGGGCTTCACAGACCTGCAGAGGCAAAAATGTCATCGATGTCATCGTGAGTGACCGTGCTCCGACACGTCGCCTCTCGAGCGGTCCCGCTTCTCAGGTCGTCCCCGCTAAGTCGAGCTCGTGTCTGTCGTCCCGCCTGCTCTTTCCTTTTTACGCCGCCTCTCATCATAAGCCTCCTGAGAGTATGAAAACGAATTCTCCCGTGGACACGTCTCCTCGAGGCGAGCGAACGTAAGGTCTTTGGCGCTGATCCTTCTGGAGATGAAGCCCAGCAAGCTTCCTTTTTGAAGGTTTGCAGCTTCCTCTGGACGCTGAAGCACGAGAAGAGAGAACATGAGCACCTCTGCAGAACGCTAAAGGAAGACTTCCTGAGAAAGTGTCGCTCTTACTTGTAGCCCGCTGCCTCCAGGCATTTCATCTGCCGGCACTTTAACTGCAGGAAGGTTAAAAGGCGTTTTTCCTTTCCCATCCTCTGGGATTTGCACCAGCGAATCATCTCGTCCACACGGATCTCCAGGTGTGAGAAAGAAGCAGCATCTCTCACCTGCTTCTGGAACTCGTGTCTCCTGTCAGCTCTGCTCGTTTGTTTGGGCGTCGACTTGCCCTCGAGTCGCAAGAAGAAGAAGTAAATACGTGAACATTAGAAACAGTAAAAGTAGAGACGAGTCACGTGCTTGCTCACATACCTCTGTGAAAGTCCTGCACAGCTTGAAAAAAGACTTCCTGTCTGCTGCGAGGCCGACGCCTGGAGAAATATCAGGGATGTGAGTGGGGATGTGAGTGGGGATGTGAGTGGGGATGTGGGGAGGTTCACGTCTCACTGAGGTCACGTTTGCGTTGGGAAAAACAGCGCATGAATGCAGACTACCTCTTATAACTGCAACGCCGAGGTCTTCTTTGAGCTTTCTTTTCTGCGCGCAGGTCTTCTTGGCTTCAGCTGGAAGTTTCTTCGCCGCCTGCTTCTTTTCCTGCCGCGCTCTGCTGTGCGCCGCAGGCTTGGTCAATAACAAAGCATCAGAGGGACCGAGGAACTGAGCCAGATCAGCTGGCAGGGAGAAGTCTGTGAGGAAGGGCATGGGCTGGACTCGGGCTACGTCTCTGAGAAGCTCCAGGAGCTGCCGGTAGAGGCCGGACAGGGCGAGCAGCACGCCACGGAAAATCACCCTGAGAACGCACGAAATACAACGTGTTAACACTTTCTGCAGACTTAGTGCGCTCTCTCTCTAAATGCACGTATGCTGCAGAAAACGTCCTGACCACAGACGGCTGAGCATGCTGGTTATCACCACGTTCAGGATGACAAACTCCTCCCACTTCATCTGCTGCTTTGCGAGTCTGAAACAAGCAGCTGTTAAGGGGAAACCTGCAGAGGGCACGAGAGTCAGACTTGGTTCAGATGAAGACATCCGCACGTCGTTCACGCGGAGATCGATGCCGAGTGTGATGGCATGCCACACATGGTAAGCTCCACACCTCATCACCCGTTGATTCACTTTAGTTTAATTTACAGTCACTACTTTAAAATATTCTATTTATTGTTCAATATCGTTTCTTTATTAAATGTATTCATTTTTCCATCACACCTTCCAATGTTTATATGGCGTGCACACATATTAACCTTGCAAGGTCAAAGTTCTGTTTTATGTTATATTAATACATCTTTCTTTGTTTGAGTTACCTGGGGGTTGGTGTCTCCTCCTGTCTGGCAAAAGGTGTGGCAAAGGGCTGGGAGACCTGAAGTACTGCTGACAGTCTAATTGGATTGCACCACATGCTTCATTGCCTGGGGGGTGTTTCATGTTTGTTTAAATGTTTTGTATTAGTTGGTTATATGGCAGCCATCTTGTTTTCCCCCGTGTGTGTCATTTGGTTTAGCTAGACCAGTATTTAAGTCCCCCTGTGTGTCATTTCAGCAGGTCAGTTTACCATATGTTTGTTTGAGGTTTTGTTAATTATTATCTTGAGTTTAGTCTATTGAGTTGACCTCTTTTATTGGTCTGCCTGTTTAAGTTTTGGCTTTGTTAAATATATTTTCATATTTTTGGGTCAATAAAACCCGTTTTTTGAATTAAAACCACCTGTGTCCTTTATGCTTTACTGCTTGGTCCCTGACACCGAGTCTGAGAACAGAACGGCCTCACAGAAGGATACGTGAAAGCTCTGCTGCAGCGACGCAGCGTGCAGCTCGTCAGCCGAGCGGCCCCCAGCACTTTGAGACAGATCCACTCCAGCGTGGGCTGACTGGGAACAACACACTGGCCGTCCTTGATGCTCAGCTGCCTAAAACACACAGACACACACCACTGCAGACTGTGGCAGAAACTGACATCCACACAGAATTTCACAGTTTGAATCTCCGTCCTATCTTCTATAAAGACGTCCGTCTGCATGCTGAGAGGACTTCATTCATGCAGTTGCCCACCCCCGGTCTACTGTGGGAATAACACACATTTTCATTGTGCACTCAGTAGATAAAAGCTGAGTGGACTGGTTCATGAATCCGACCTGGTCACAGCAGTGAAGGTTCACGATGAAGACCTGCTCTGCACGTCACACACTTCACAGCGAGCCGCAGACTTACCTCTGGATCCTGTTCGGACACAGATCTGACAGTTCCTGAAGAGCAGCATCGAGCTTCATGTTCTTCAGCCGGTTCACACACTGCTCCACCTTTGAAGGAAGGAACATGTAGGTTAGTCTGCTAGTTGACTAAGGCCAGAACACCGGCCTAGTGAAAACATCTGGATGATCTCCGAGACTTCTGGGAGAACATCCCGTGGCCTGAGGAGACAAAAGCTGAACGTTGGGAGGTTTGAGTCCCGTTACATCTGCATTAAACATAAAGAGAACATCACAGCAGCAGTCGGACACGGCGGTGGGAGCGTGATGGTCTGAGCTGCTCTCTAGGAGAATGTGGGCCCGGCAGTCATGCAGCAGCAGCAGCTCCACCTCTGATTGGCTCTGAAGACAAAATGAAGGTTCTGGAGCGTCCGAGTCAAAGTGTGGACTTAATCAGACCGAGGTGACCATAGACAGGCGCTCATACTGGAAAAGCCTCCAACTATTCAGAGTGGGACAAAGTTCCTCCACAGAGACGTGAAACACTCACCATCAACACACCACAAGGTGTGGACTGCAGTGCTGCTGGGCACAGATACCTCGTCTCCCTTGATAAATACAATCAGCATTAAAAACTGCAGTTTATTTTCACTCAGGTTATCTTTGTATTAAAACTCGTCTGAGGACATCGATCAGTGAAGGACAAACAGCAGTCTGTGGAGGCTCACTGATAACTTATGCTGGAGGTCTTTCTGATGCTGTGACTCTGGAGACATTCAGGCTGTCAGTCTGATTACAGCTGTTTTATTGTCCCCAGAGTCACAAACACGCAGCCTTTCATCCTGTTAATCATGATTTCCGTGTCTGTGATGTTACATGTAACAACAGTCTGAGGCTGAACCTGGATCGGGGTGAACTGGGGATGCATCGATCCCATATACAGCACCGGCCTGATCCTGACCTAAATGACTTGATCAGATATCAGGAGAAATAAAAAGTGTAGCCCGATCCTTTAAATATTACAAAAGTGCCTCATGAAGCTTGCGACACGGCATAACCGAGGTCGTGACCTTAGCACGTCGGAGCAGTATGTGTCATGCGATAGAGCGGTCGTTGTGTGCGAGACCTGTCGGCGGCGTGGAGTTACTTCAGACTGAAAGAAGAAAATAGGAAGATGTGGTAGCAGCGTTGGGAACTTTAACACCACAAACATGATTAAACACTCACAGAAATACCAAATACAGGAGCACACAGAGTTTATCCAGTGACTCAGTACAGAGTAGGGATGGGTACCGGTGTCCAGTGCCATGATGGCACCGGTTCTGACATAAACGGTAGTAACCAGACTGAAAAGCAGCGCACATTTCGGTGCTTTATTTCGGTGCTTTTTTTTCCTGAGCTGTGATACACTTTAGATTCTAGCCAATCATTTTACGTTTCCGAGGATAGTAGGCGGGGCCAGGTACGTACGTTCTTTTAGAGCAGAGCTACAGATTAAAAATGCCCAAGGTGAAGCGGTCAAAAGTCTGGCTGTACTTCACAGCAAAAGATGCAAACTCAGCAGCAACAAGTGCTTTAAGCTGATACTGTGATACTGTCAAAGGAGGTAACACCTCGAATCTGATGAAACACCTGGCGACGCATAGCGTTTTGTTAAAAGCCGAGAAATGCGCCGTATTTGATAGCTTGCTGCGAGACCTCACACCGAGCACATCTACTGCGGGTGGGTTGCCTGTTATGCAACATCCCCCAAAAACCCGAAGAGGAGAGTCCTGGCCCCTAGCCCTGCCAGTGTAGCAGAAATGATGAGGATGATGATGCAGCAGCAGCCGTTCTTCTCTGCGTGAGTAGCTTAATGTTGTTCGTGTGTAATTTACATTGAGTAGGCTAACCACGTTATTACATTAATGCATGTAAGGTGAACTAGCAAACATCATCATAGCTACATGCGGCTGTCTTCTTGTTTGATGGCAGATGCTCCCTTCACCCTGGCCAAAAAGGCTAAAATGACCAAAGAAAAAGTGGAAAACAGCTGAACATGAGAGGTTTTTGGACAAAGTTTGTGTTTTTTCCATTGTTTAAGCACTGCTTCCAGCCAAGAGTGATGCCATATATGCCCCATAGCTGCAGAAAAGGCTAACATTGTTATCTTTTTACAAAAAACAGCTGAACATGAGAGGTTTTTGGACAAAGTTTGTGTTCTCCATTCTTTAAGCACCGGTTTGAGCACCGTTTAAGCACCGGCACCGTTTCAAAAGTACCGGTTTGGCACCGGTATCGGATAAAACCTAAACGATACCCATCCCTAGTACAGAGTTCATCCAGGCCTCCAACACGAAGCAGAAAAGTATCAACAAACGCTTTTGGAAAACATTCAGAGTCGCGAGAAACAGTTCTGCTCAGCGTTTATTAAAGGGTTACGGTCAGGGTCAGGGTCCGTTGATCGGCGGACAGAGGCGGTTTCTCGCAGCTTAAGTACAGTTTTTTGTTTTACGGCGGTTTTTCCCGAAGTCGCAAAAGTATGACGTCACAACATTCTGATTGGTCACTTGCAATGTTGATCCTGGAACAACATTTAGTATGTTGATCTGGGAACAACACCAACACGACGATATCACCTGTACGTGACTCAGAGCTCAGGTGGGCGCGCTCCGAGTTGCCCTGAGCTCTTAATGAACACACCCACGGTTGCCCTGGAGACAGCGCTCACCTGCTTCAGTGCCTTGAACGTCTTGTTGCCCCGGTAGCTGTTGTTCAGGACGTACAGCAGCTCGTACAGCAGCCTGACCTCCGTCTGAAGCATCTCACTGCGGAGCAGCTTCAGCACATTTTCGCGCTCCGTCAGCAGCGTTTCAACGTCTGCAGCTGCACAAACACAAACACCATCATCATCGTCACCTCACAGCCACGCGGCGCCGAGTCCTGGCTCTCCCACGTGGGTCGCATGCGGCGTGTTATTTCGCACACAGCACGTCAGTGACCGCGCGCTGCGGCTCGTACCTGTCTGTGCGGTGAAGGGCACGCGGACAGCGGACACGGCGCTGGGAAAAGGGACGTTGACTCTGTTCCAGAGCTCCACGGCCATGCTCGAGTCTGCCTGAAAAACAAAATACGACCCGGAAGTCCCACAGCCAATGGCGTTCGAGCACGCGTAAACGTCATCGTCTGTGTTAAAGGCACCGCAGTCGCCGAGTGTGCTCTGCTAAAGTGCTTACAACACAAATGATTCCTCCGAACTGATCAGAACAAAAGCGTAGAAACAATAAAGGCCAATAAATATTAAAATTATGAAAACACAACGAGGATAATGACAATAAACGTGTTTTAATAGAGCAATGGATTATTAACACAGCATTTGTAAACATATACGTTATTCCTGTTTGCACACAATAACAGAATAATTATTTCATCCAAACAAACACGGTGAGGGTCAAAACTGAAGCCCCTGAAAAAGTGACCTTTATACTGAAACACAGCACAAACCACCGCTGTGCCACAAGGTGCTGTCAGGAGAACAGCACTTTATTGTGACAGTACAGGCAGGAAGCAAGCACTCAACTTCAAACCGAGGGTCGTCTTCCACTTTACACTCATAGAGGAACTTCAGCGAGGGGTCGATGTGAAAACCTCCATGTGAAAGAGTTTCTTTCAGCTCCTCTCACAAACCGACAGCATCATCATCACCTCGGTGTTCTCCTTTGTGCTGCAGGCGGCCTCTGAGGGGCTCCTCCTGACCCATAAACCAGGACTGTTCTTATGTAACACATTAAGGCTCCTCAATCCCAAACAAACGTCTTCTCGTGTACAACTCCTGAACTGTTTGTTGCATAGTTTTTAGTGCTGCTAAAGGTAGTCTGTGCAGCAGAAAAACACCTTTAAACTGTAATGAGCTATGACTTCAGATGAATACGGAGAGGAAGTGTGAGGAAGAGTAATGTCTGCACAGACTGATTTATCAACATTCATCACCATGTTGCACATTAAGATTCGGGTTTCACATACTGTGCAGAATAAAAGCTCCCCATGTGTTCACACAGACGCCCACTGTGAAATACTGCCATCGTTTATTGGAACAAAAGCAACAGATTTAACGAGAGGACATTAAGGGGCCTGTGCCGCCTGATTCCTGATCCAAGAGATGACTTTTAGGTTCACTTCCTCCATCACGGACACCTCAGAACGGCCTTTCACCTTCAGTCCATGGCTGCCTCCTCGTAGCCACAAAATCTCAACCTGAGCTTTCATTTCTTTCACCGTCGTGTCAAAGTGAACCTGAGCGAGGACACAGAGCAGAGTGAGCACTGCAGCACGTCCCAAGAGCAAGAGCAATGTCCCGTTACACAGATGCATCAGAACTACATGCAAACAGAACAGCAACAATGAGCACACAGGACAGTCTTCTAATAGTTTAATAAGGAAACATGCATTAGGTATGAATCTCATTCCTCACCCTGTCACACATGTCGTCCTCAGTGCCCGACACAAACAGCACACGCGTGTGCGCCGGCAGCACCCTTAGATCTTCGCTCCGTTGGCGGTGTGCATGCGTCTGTCCTGGGGGGTGCAGGGGGAAAGACAAGCAGATCACACCCTCCACCGCGGCCTCGGATTCCTCGCTCAGTCGCCTAGCTAAAGCTGCAGCCGCACGACACCCCATCGACCTGCCTGTGGAAACGTCACAGTGTTCAAGGACTCCCACTCAGTTATTTCTACACTGCTGCATGTCCTCGTCTTCACTTGAAACATAGATGGAGGTTCAGAGGTGAAGATGTGGTATCTGGTGATGTCATCAGTTAAAGGCAGGCGCTCATGGACAGAGTGCGGTCTTTAAGCCCCGGACATCAACGTGGGGTCTGTTTTACCACATTAACATACTTCCCACCAAAGTAAACTGTTAAGGTACAACAACACTTTGCAAACTGAAGTACGTGAGACAAAATGACCCGACAGCGTTTCTGCTCTGAGCTCTTCCTCTTTTGTTTTGAACATCTTAAGGCTTCTTACCTCCAAAAAAGACGCGTTTTACTGTGAACCTCTGCAGTGACTTCAGGTAGTCCTACAGGTGGAAACACGTTAAACAGCACACGTTACATCATACTGGTGCTCTACAAAAAACGTGTAATATTGCACGTAAAGCAGTGAGTGCAGTTTTGACTTTAACACGTACCCACACAGCAGTGTACGCCTTCAGCCTGTGAGCCAGGTTCAAACCTTTGCATGTAAAGCGCAGGCACAGGAAACCGTGTGATGCCAGCTGGTGAGCCAGAGAAACCAGCTGACTGAAGTTCATGTCTCCCCCGGCTCCGTGCGTGAGGATCACGGCGGTGTGAGCGTCCGACATGGCGGCAGGGACGCACAGGGCAGCATCTAAAGATTTGGCCCCAAACGGCACCTTCACCGCCTCCTGAAAGCCAGCGAGCACCGATTCAGCACCTCACAGCCAACCATTCTCTCTCCCGACCTTTACAGAGCAGTGAATGGTAAATGGCCTGTATTTATATAGCGCTTTACTAGTCCCTAAGGACCCCAAAGCGCTTTACATATCCAGTCATCCACACATTCACACACTGGTGATGGCAGCTACATTGGAAGGGGACATCCACATTAAGGGGACGGCTGTGGAGCGTGTGAGCAGCTTCAAGTTCCTGGGAGTCCACATCTCCGAGGATCTCACCTGGACGACCAACTGCTCCAAGCTGGTCAAGAAGGCTCACCAGCGCCTCTTCTTCTTGAGGACTCTGAGGAAGAACCACCTGTCCTCAGACATCCTGGTGAACTTCTATCGCTGCACCATCGAGAGCATCCTGACCAACTGTATAACAGTCTGGTACGGGAACTGCTCTGCCTCGGACCGGAAGGCGTTGCAGAGGGTCGTGAAAACTGCCCAGCGCATCGCCGGAGCACCACTTCCTGCCATAAAAGACATCTACAGGAAGCGGTGTCTGAAAAGGGCTGGGAAAATCATCAAAGACCCCAGTAACCCATCACATGGACTCTTCACCCTCCTGCCCTCTGGGAGGCGCCACAGGAGCCTCCGGACTAAGACCACCAGGTACCGGAACAGCTTCTTCCCCACAGCTGTCAGACTCCTGAACTCTGCCTCCTGACATCTGACCCACGTTAAACTCATGGACTGAACATACACACACCCACAATGGACAACTGTACCCTCAAACACACAATAATAACATGGAGTGAACCACCACTCACAACCACTAGCACTTTATATAGCCTCTGTAGAAACTATCTACACCCTCACTTATCTTAACTGCACTACTGTATAGCTCTGTGTAAATAATCATTCTGTACATTCAATAATCTTTAATCCTACAACTGTTTACAACTTGCATAGTTCCCATTTCTGTATAGCTGTATATCTCAGATTCTGTAAAGTTATTTATTTCATATTCTGTATAGTTTTTCATATTTATATCCTGTTCATATCCTGTACATAGCTTGTACTCACTACAGCCTTTACATACTTATAGTTATAGAATATTCACAACATACTTCATACCGTGTACATTATAACATACCATAATAGACCCATTTCTGTAATATACTCACATATCTATACTATTGCTAATATATATTGTAATATATCTATATCACTAAAGCACTTCTGGATGGATGCAAACTGCATTTCGTTGCCCTGTACCTGTGCATGTGCAATGACAATAAAGTTGAATTCTATTCTATTGTAGCCACAGCCACCCTGGGGCGCACTGACAGAGGCGAGGCTGCCGGACACTGGCGCCACCGGGCCCTCTGACCACCACCAGTAAGCAACGGGTGAAGTGTCTTGCCCAAGGACACAACGACCGAGACTGTCCAAGCCGGGGCTCGAACCGGCAACCTTCCGATTACAAGGCGAACTCCCAACTCTTGAGCCAGTGAAGGTGATTACATGGTGATACTTGAAAAATCAGAAGTCTTATCTCAAGCTGACTCTGACTCACTGGTCCATCACATCCAGCAGATTACTGTAACACTCTCCAGATCATCAGCTCATTCATCCTCACACACACGTGACCACATTACTCCACACCACTTCCACACTGGCTCCCTGCGACCTTTACGATCCTTCTGATAGTTCATACAGCTCTCTGTGGTTTGGTCCGTGTCTCTAACCCAGTCACACCTGTCAGGTCATCAGCTGCTCCAGAGCCAGAGCTCGGGGCTGGAGGTGCTTCACTTACTGTGGTCCTGATCTTTGGAACCAGCTGCCTGCTGGTCTGAGATCAGTTCCAGCCACGCTCTTATTCAAAATCAGACTCGAAACCTTTGAATTCCCCGAGGCTTACACTTCCTGCTGCGCTCACTGCCTACAGGCTTTGTAACCTGCGCAGGTGTTTGTGTGTTTGTGAAGCACACCGAGCCCACAGGACGTGGCGCGCGCTAGCCTCTCGTGCACCCGTCCTCTCGGTGCTCCGGGCTCCGCTCCTGGTTCGAGTTCCGTTTCATTCTAACCTGACTCTGGTTTCTGACATGTTTGCTTTTTATTTTTCATATTTACCTCCAGAAACGTCTCCATCACAAGCAGCTTCTTCTCTGGAACACCGAGGACTTCAATACGTATTAGTGACACCTAGCGGGGAGGAGTGGTCACTACAGCGTCACCAAACCTGTATCTAAAGTACTTTTTATTAAAAAATAAATAAATGGTTTGAAATGTTTATGTTTCATTAAAATTATTTGTTTCAGATTGTTCGCTTTTTAATATATCTTTATCCAGTGGACGTACTGGAAACGCAGCATCATACTTCATAATGGTCAGTCTCTGTAACACTTCCCTTCCTTCCCAGTCATCCTGCACACTGGCACATTGTTGGATATTACTGACATCTGATCAATTGAAACATCACCCTATACTCTCTATCATGTTTCATACTTTCAGTTTTATCCATGTCTGAGCATCTTTGATTTTATATATCAGGATAAATATCTCAGCAAAAATATCACTTTGTACAGGGCAGTGACTCCTCACCAACAGCGACTCAATGCTTTGTGGTTCAAATCTAAACCATGCAACAGGGTAATGGTCAGTTATAAACAGCAGCATTAACTTTATGACACTTCCGTTTGTTTACTTTTTCACAAGGATATGATTTTTATTTTAAATGTTTTCCGTTCTGTTTTATCCGTCAGGTAAACTGAAGGCGTGGCCACGGCTGATTTTCCAACAGGCACAGCGGTCAGCTGCTCAACCTCAGGGCTGACACTAAACCTCACTGAGTAAATAATCTGACATCAGAGAGAAAAACACGCTCTGAACACATTAAAAGCATTTATTGAAAAATAAGAATCAGATATTCAAACCATAGTCATACAATTGATTGGCACTTTAAAAGAAAAGGCTGTCAGTTATGAAGTGGGAGGAGCTCAGTCACAGTTCATCCTTCACCTGAAAAACAAACATGAAAACACTCCTGTTAGAACAGCACGTTGGTCCAAACGTTCACTCTAACGTGGCTTCTTGGTGGTTGCAGTGACGCCTCACGTACACCAGATGGCGCCACAGACTGTAAAATAATAAAACTATCCCAGATTTAACGTTGTTTCCTCTTCTTAACGTGCAAAAAGTAAAATAAGATCATTCGGATCTGCAGACAAGCTGCAGAGCAAACAAAGCATTTGGGTGTTTCTCACGTTTGTCCTGTGGCAGGAACATGGGAACAGGTCATCAGCAGGCTGCTCCACGACTTCCATGTCCTTCCGGATCTTCGGCTCGGTGACCTGGAGTTTGGCGTAGTCCTAGTTCGCACGCATAAATATGACATGTGAGGGAAGTGCGACACATTTACATCGGTCCGAATGAAGAATGATCAGCATTGTGTCAGTGCGACGCAGCGCGAGCACAGTAAGACTGCGTGAGTAGTAACATTGTATACTTTTTCAGTCGTGCAGTAACTCTGAAACTGTAATCACATTACCTTGATCAGTATGTAGTAATAACAGAAGATGGTGTCCCCCATGAGGTGACTGCGGGCAAACTGCTGACCTGCGAGAGCAATTTTCTTTGCCTGAAAGAAGAAAACAAAATGACACCACCTTCACTCGTCATTAGTGAAACCAGCGAGGATCCAGTCACGTGTTCTCGTCACCTCTTCGTCGTGGTCACGCGCCCACTGGATCTTCTCCAGCAGGTCTCTCAGGTCTGCCCTGACAGGGATGTAGTGCTCCCACGCTCGAAGCTGCTTGTAGAAATGTTCGTAGTACCCAGAATCCTGCTTCAGGACCACGCTGTCCCCCGCCAGCAGGTACGGCAGCCGATAAGCTGCCACAGTGCCATCAATGTTGATTTGGTACTTGTACTGGTGATGCATGGACACAATGAAAACACACACATTAGCATAAGAATATCTGACGTAATAAAAGCGTTTTTATGGAATATAATTCATCTCACCTTGAAAAAGTCAAAAAACGAAACATGTTTGACGAGCGGCCCGTAGAGGCTCTCGTCGTGTTTGAAGAAGAAGAAATTAGTAAAGGCGGCGTCTATGATGTGCGGGTGAGCCCTCGAAAGCTTGACCAGCTCCAGGCGCTCCTGTCGGCTGTCCCGCCCCCTCCAGAAGGCGGTGGCGTTCTTCTCGGGCCACGGCGGCCCCGTGTTGGCCTGAACCGACATCATGTCCAGGCTCACCCTGTACGGCAGAGGACGTGCTGAATGTTACATCCTCTGCAGTTTGTGAGATCACTAACCTCACAGGTGAGGGTCCAACATTAAACAGCTCTCATCATCACACCTGCATTAAATATCAACTCAAACAGCAGCAAGGTGAGAGGAGGAAATGCAGGTTCATACTGCAGTCTGCTTACTGACGGCCTCGGTGATGGCAGAGCACGCGTACATGAAGAGGAGCAGGAACCAGGTGACCCTGAATCCTCCCTTAGTTATGCTGCAATAGACGTAGGCTGCCGGGGGATTCCCATGATGCACTGGGTGTTTCTTCTTCTCTCACTATGTGTTAACAGACCTCTCTGCACTGAATCATATCTGTTATTAATCTCTGTCTCTCTTCCACAGCATGTCTTTATCCTGTCTTCCTTCTCTCACACCAACCAATCACAGCAGATGGCCCCGCCCCTCCCTGAGCCTGGTTCTGCTGGAGGTTTCTTCCTGTTAAAAGGGAGTTTTTCCTTCCCACTGTCGCCAAAAGTGCTTGCAGATAGGGAATCATACGATTGTGTTTTTGTCTGTATGTGTTATTGTAGGGTCGACCTTACAATATAAAGCGTCTTGAGGCGACTGTTGCTGTGATTTTGTGCTGTGTAAATAAAACTGAATTGAATTTACTGCCAGTTTCCGTGGTAACGTAGCAATACTTTAGCTGAATCCACACAGAGCTTTACCTCCCCATGGTCTCCAGGACGGACTCGGTCAGGTCATAGGTCGGCATGACGATATCTCTGGTGTTATTGGAGCCACACCAGGAGAAGATGGGATGAAGCTTCTCGGGAGGCTTCCTCTTCTCCAACGGCCAGTCACCGAGATTAACAAAGAACTCCACATCAGGGAGCCGCACCTGAAAATGTTTCATGATAATCATTACTGTTGCCACCGTCTGATCGCATATCTGCACTGATGATGACGATGATAACCAGCATGCACTGCACCAGTTGTGTCTGAACGTTTCATCCCTGATGCATCAACATATACAGACATTAAAATCAAAGTGTGTTTCTGGTCGTCTGAGCGACGGCTGAGTAAACGTAAACACGGATTACCTTTCTGGTGAGAGACAGCAGGACGGCATCCATAAAGATTCTAAACCCGACCTGTTCCCCAAATGTCCTCACGTAGATCTAAAGACAACAGAAACACATTACAGAAAACAGCTGCTCACCAATCCAAGATTACCTTCACAGGTAATAGATTACACCGCTGCACAGGATTACAGGAGTCAGTGGCAGCTGAGTCGTTACTGCAATGATACAGTGACTTCAGTATTTCATTAAACTATAAAGAAAACAGACAGAGCTGTAAAATGATGCAGACATTAAAATAATTAAACAACTCGGCATGCTGGGAAATGTGGGAATGACTTTATTCCTTCTCGTTCATTTAAAGTGTTCAGATATGAAGTGAACACAGAGCAACAGAAACCCTGAAGCGTGACACTCGTCACATTCACCTCTGATAAAGGGACTCGGCTGCACTCACACACACAGTATGAAATGCAGTAGCAAAGTACTACTGTAGTAGTTTTTACTACTAAAAGCATCAATTTCACTTTACCACAGTCATACCTTTAGAGGGAACTAGTCATGGAAGCGGATACGTTCCTGAATATTCTCATGTAATGCGAGCAGTGTGTGAACCGGGCTTTAGACTCATCGCTATCACAGCAGCACTCATGCACACCTGGCTCTGCTCTTACAGGTGAGTCACACAGCTCCAGGGTCCAGGATGAAGGAACATTACCCTTCATATTCTTCCCTTCTACACTCACCTTTGGATCTGATGTGTGTCCAGAGGCCTACATGGTGTCGTGGTTTAAGAAGGCCTGGCTGGATGACTGAGAGGCCCACAAGCTGACTTTCTCAGCTTCCTCTCAGGTAAAACATAAACACCTATGATACGTCTGTGTTTGTTTCCCCAGGTGGAATCACCTTGTTGTCTTTGACGGTGTAGTGGCAGAGGCTCTGCCGCTGTCCGAAGCGCTGTGGGATCTCCTGTGCGTTACGATCTGGGTCGACACTCGGGTAAAAGGACAGGTCCCTCTCTATCTGTGCGAAGGACGGAGGGCAGTGCATGTGGGCCTCCCACGCAGAGCCGCTCTCCCGGGGACAGTCGCATCCCTCGTGATAGACCGGGCCTGCAGACGACAACACTGACTCATTAAGTTTCTGGATCCAGCAAAAACAGCAGGTGAAGACTCAGGATTGGAGCGTGAGCAGGAATCAAGTCCATGATGTCATTTATCAGAGTGAACATCGCAGCTTCACGGACCGCGCCCTACCTTTGAGAACAAACGGTGACTTGGCAACGTGCTCGTTCTTCAGCAAAACGTGGACGTGAAGCTCCGAGTAGGTGGCGTACATTCGGTAGCGGACCAGGAATGAGCCATCCCGACGATCCAGGACCTGGATCCAAATCCTGGTGAACTGCTCCACAGGAGACACAATCTTTACTTCAAAGGTTTTCTCACCAGGTGATGCAGTCAAACTGTGGGAGGAGGGAGAATACAAAGATATCTACTGCTGCTCAGGAGGACAGCATCTCATCTTATAACAACAAATACGAGCCGATGTTTACAAAGCAGCGGACTGAACCTTTGCCAGTTCATCATCGTATGGTTCATTTCAGCGCTCACTCACAGTTTATACTCTCTACATACAAGAAGGTTTAAAGTTTGCGTGTCACAGAAAACATCTGTGCCGTGGTGGTCTCCTAACAGATGTGTCTGGGTAACTTGGATCGTCACTCAGAGTAACAACTTGTGCACTGTTTTTTATGGTTGGGTGCACTTTTTGCACAGTCAGTGTGTCTGCACCAGCTCACGGTGCAGTAATGACTGTAGCAGGCATGATCACCACAGAGAGGAGGCACCTTTGATAAGCTCCTGCAACTGTGTGATGAAAAAGGTCATTGGAGGCCGTCTGACATCGTCCTGCCTGTGGTTTGTCTGTCATATCTGCCCTCACAGGTCAAAACTTCAGATTTAACACCACACTTTATTTTATATAGTGTTCTTTTGTAGTCATGCAGGTTTTTTTGGCTTATAAGTACAAATAGATAAGATAAAATGTTCTCTAAAGGTTCTCTTGAGCAATAGTTCTCCAGTTTTCTGAAGGTGTCTCAGTGTTTTTCTTTGGACACCCCATCACAGGAGCTCTGATTCAAGCATAAAAATCCACCGAGCGATGGTCACACTTCACTGAAGCCTCATCAGAGAAGATTCAGTGAAGGACGGCTGAAGGGAAACAGGAGGAAAGGCTGAGGCTGAAAATGACACCAGAACTGGACTGAAGGTCAGAGGAACAGGTGTGATGGAGAGATGGATCCACATCATGGTCAGTGTGTACGAGGAGGTCAGGAGGAGGTCCAGCAGTGAGAGTCTGCAGCCATCTGTGAAGCACGGTGGAGGCTGTGTCATGGTTTCAGGTTCTTTGATAAACTGATGAATTACAGAGTCTGATCCACCACGCAGGAACATCTGGAAACATCTCTTTAGCATGACACTCGGACCTCAGCTCCACTGAAGCAGTGTGGGATCATCCTGACAGAGAACACAAGCAAAGGCAGAAACATCCGAGGAAGAGCTTTGACTGTCCTTCAGGAAGCCTGGAGAACAGTTCCTGAAGATCCTCACAGAGCTGCTCAGAGAGCTCAGACTGTGCTGAACAATAAAGCGGTCATACTAAATATTCACTCGGACGCTTTTTGCAATCACATAAACTCTTTCTTTGCTGCATTTCCATATTTATCAGCAAATTCGTGTCCCCTTTCTCTTCTAATATAAAGAACAGAGAGGTTTGACATGGCACTGGATATCTGATAGTGACACAGAGGAGATACGGAGGAGACTCAGAGACAGACGTGATTTTGCACACAGCTACATTCAGACCTTTGGTACTTCTGACTGTTAAATCACACCTGCGTGGTCACATGTGAGGTCTCCGGCTTGCACATGCGCATGATAATGAGAAAACCAGTGATGTGATTCTGACACCCCGATACGACAGTAAACTCCAGGCTCTGCAGCTGGAGTCGCATACCACAGGCCTCGCATTACTCACTTTTTCCCCGAGCTGTCCGCCGCCTGTATGTAGAAGAATCGAGCTGGAAGGACGACGCTAGCCTCCAGCCCGGGTCCCCATACTAAAGTGTTCGCAGCGCTGGGGGCCGAGCCCGCCTGAGACCCCCGCAGGTCATGCCCGAGCACAGCCAGACAGAAGAGCAGCCACCACGGCCGCAGTGCAGACATACCGGCCAATGCGCAGGCTCACACGGGTTACAGTCGTGCGAGCTCTCGGCCTCTGCCGGCCCAAACTGCCATTGTTCGTTCAACTCTGTGAAAACTGAGCGGACGGACTGAAGTCAGTGTGCAGCGTGTGAACTTCGCTTCGCTCCATCTACACTCACACGACTCACCGCAGACACCGCATTTCACATCCGGTTAGAACGAGCGCGGTGTCGCTGTTTCAGGAACGTTAACGCTGCTAGCACACCGGCAGCTAACTCAAAAAAATCTTTTACAGTCGAGTAAACAATTAGCTGAATGAAAGGGGGCGGGACAACAGAGCGCGTTGTGAGACCCGATTGGCCAAGAGACCGATGGAGCTCCAGGTGTAAATGTGATTGGACGGAAACACGGAAGTTAAAGTCTTGGGTACATGCTGGCCTGAATGTAAGTGGTTGGAAATGAAAACTTTACCTCATATTTAAATAACAATAAAACGACTCCTCCCACTACTGGTAATAATATAAATGATAATAAACATGTTATAAATGTCACCTGAAAGTTATAACAAACTATAATTAATGTGATTTTATACGGCGCAGTCGTATTTGTTTTACTAGATATAATTTTATTTATATTTATTTGTACAAAATAGAAATGTTCTTAAATTAAATTTGTACAAATCTGAAGTCCTGAAAGATTTCAAAGAAGTTAAAGTTTAAGAACTTTTTTTCCAGTGTAAATATTAAATATTCTGTTTGAAAGTGCAGTTCGGGCCATATGTGGAAAATTAAACCATTTTTGTAACTCACAGCTTTAATTCAAATAAATAAAACCCATAAATCTTCCCCGTCTCAGAGGCTCAGAAGTAGTTGGTCAGACTAACATAATTTTGAATACAAACTTTATATTTTAGTATCTGGATAAAAGTCTTTGCAATGATATTTTACTGCCTGGTGACATCACCACGTGCTGTTTCCTTACCTGAGATGCTCTGCCAGTGTCTCTCCGCCGCTTGTTTCTGAGTCTCTGCCTTAAGTTTTGCATTTAATAACTAAAGCTGCTCTGTTGGGCTGAGATCAGGTCACTGACTCAGACATTGGAGACTTTCTTTGCTTTCCTTGAGAAAGTCTTGGGCTGTTTTTGCAGTTTGCTTTGGCTCATTATCTGTCTGCACTGTGAAGCTCTGTCTGATCAGCTCTGCAGGATTATCTGAATGTGAGCAGAGAGGAAGCCCTGAGCTCTTCACAGCTCATCCTGCTGCTTCGATCAGCAGTCACAATCAAGACGAACAACCTTCTTCCACTGCAGCCATAGCCGAACTTTGGCTCGTGAGCTTTTTCCTCCTTCTCCAGTTTCTCTTCCCATTACTGCAAACAAGTGTTTATGTACCACTCTGCATCTATTATTAACTCCACAGCGCGTCTTTTGTCCCGTTTTCATCCCCTCATCCCTAACCAGTTGCAGCAGATGGCCCCCTGGTTCCTTCCCACTGTCACACATGATCACAGGGGGTCATATAATAATAGATTGCATTTATATAGCGCTTTTCGGGGCCCTCAAAGCGCTTTACAATTCCACTATTCATTCACTCTCACATTCACTCCAACAGCTACAGGTGTAGCCACAGCTGCCCTGGGGCAGACTGACAGAAGCGAGGCTGCCATAACGCGCTAATCTGCCCCTCTGACCATCACCAGTAGGCGGTAGGTGAGGTGTCTTGCCCAAGGACACAACGACCGAGACTGTCCGAGCTGGGGCTCGAACCGGCAACCTTCCGATTACAAGACAAACTGCCAACTCTTTGAGCCACGACTGACTGTATATCATTGTAGTTCTTTACCTTCAGTATAAAGCACCTTGAGCCAACAGCTGCTGTATAAATAAAATTGAATGTAAACCGTCTTTATTTACATTCATGAAGGTGTCTCTTTGACAATAACACTCCTCCCTCCTCTGGAGTGTTAAAATGTTGTTTTTTTAACTAAAGAAAGAACTTGCGATCATCCACCTCAGCTGCCTTCTTCGGTTGTTTTTTCTGTCTGTGTGACACGTTGATTCCTTTTCAGCCTAACGAGGGCCTCCTCGACTTCCACTGACAGCTCGTTGGGTTTGGATAAAAGCGTAACTGGTTAAACTGTTTGTCAGTCAATAGGCCAATTATTGTTGAGCCTCTGACAATGGGGACAGCGCATAGAAATGAACAGTAAATGCAGTACTTTTGTTAAACCTTGAATAAAATCAGGGAGTCTGCACGTTAGTCGCGTATTGATTTATAAATGCACTGCACTGGTGTATAAAAGTACACAAACTGTGTTCCAGTCAGAAAACTTATGGACCTACTAAATCTAACAAAACTGTCAAAATAATTAAAGTTTCTACATAAATATGATGCACTGGTAAAATCAGGCTTTTTGCTCTTAACATCACAGAATATCACAGTTACGTCTGTTCATGAACTATTTCTGAGCTTAAATGAACTCCAGTCCTCTTTATGTCATTAGACTCACCTGGCAGGTAGCGTTGAATTTACCAGAGGAAGGACAGTTCTTAGTCTGGAAGCTTTATTACTATTGATGAAAGGTAAATGACAATAACTGCATAAACCTGATCCTGGCTTTACCTGTGGGTCAAAACGTGGTTACTTACCTGAACAAAGGTCAAACTAAAGTGCTTTTGCACTCGCAGCTGGTTTAGTGACGAGAGCTCTCAGCCGTGTACATCAATCAATGTTTATTTCAATTTGCTGTTGCATCAACATATTTTCAGATCATTTTTTGTCAAGTAATTTCTATTACACCAGTATAATATCAAGAAGAACAAAAAGTGGTAGAATCCATTTAAATAAGACAAACGTTGCTGCCATCATTGAAAACCAAGTGAATGCCTCTTTAACATACTACAGTGTGAAGAACTACATCGTTCCTGTGATTTAGACAGAGCCAGAATACCAGATACAGTACCAGCAGTAACAGGTACAACATATACGAGAAAATATCCCAAGAATATACTTTATTTTTTATTTTTTTGTTTCACCTTTCACCCAAGATTGAACTGTACAGTTAATATAAAAACTGAAAACATAGAAACCGAAAACCTTCTAACAAAACACCCTGTCAGCAGAATTGGAGTTTTTTTGTCATTTTTTTGTGTATTTTGGTTTTGTGTTGTTTTTTCTGCACTTACACAAAACTCATTGACGGTACAGAGATAAGAGAGAACGACATTATTAGTTTGCTGTGTTTTAGACACCCCGTTGAACCAAATCCAGGTAGCCTGGCTGTAGGATTTCAGGTGAAGTCGGTAAAAATAAACGCGTGAAGGCCGCTCGAGCCTCAGGAATGTGTCAGCCGCCTGACAGGAAGCAGGCAAAGATGATTAGCAATGCAGATTCACGTGTTCCTCTTATTGTTTCAGGCTGTGGATGTATGTGCTGCCGTGCACGTTTCACGCGGGCGTGACGCCGCCACGATCAGCATAAAGGTCTGATGTGTGTGAGAGACGGATGCCGGTTATCCCGCGTTTGAGTTTTCAGTTCAAAATACAGACAAATACACAAGTACAAAATATCCTCCTCACTCGATGTTGTTCGTCCTTGTCGTGTGGCTACCCACTGACACGTAACACAATCACGATGTGATACACGACGACCATGTATCATGACACGTTTGTTGTTTTTAAAATACAAAAGCCTTCGTTAAAGAGGCCGTAACCATCAAATATAGGACTGCGACACAAGGATATCATAGTCACAGTCATCAAGAACGATATCGAAAGGAAGAGAAACCAAAACCGAACGAACGCCTTCATTTTTTTTTCACGTACTCGACGGCTGAACATCACTGGAAAAAACTGTCACTTCTCCCGAACCGCTTACTGACAAACAACTCCTCTTCATGTTCCCATCACGAAGACGGTGACAGTCACCACGAGTACTGCCTGTCATTATGAAAAGACGACTGCTCGGGTTGCACACCAGAATGCACCAACTGCAGAGTGAGGTGGAGAGAGATGTGAGGGTGTCGTTCACGTTGGCTGCTCTGGCTGAGGGAGGGTGTGGTTCTCTTTCTGCCTCACTCACACTTGCACACGCGACCTAACGTCGCGCGAAGGCAGCGATAGACTCAAAGATCAGGGACAACTAAAACACGCCTTCATATGTTCACGGTCACCGTTCTCTGCTGTGAGCCACAGGAAACCCGGATCAGCTCCTCCGTGGTTTTTATGGCACGTGAATATAAGTTTGTAGTATAGATATAAACACACTGACCGCAACACGCTCCCACACCCACGCCTTCTCTCGTGTTCATTTCACGGGTTTGTAAGTTGCAGCAGCTGAAAAGTGGAACTAGATTGCTGAGAGCTGAGTGTTAATACAACTGAGTTATATTTCATTTGCACTGTGCAGCCCAGAGTACGAACAACGTTTTAGCGGTTTTTAAGTGTGTGTCGACAAAGTTAACTGTGTGCGTTTGGTATATATAGTGTGTGAAGTAATATGAGCTGAGACTAGGGAGTAAAAAGAAACATTAAAAAAAGGGAAAGTAACACAACTTTTGGCTTAGTAGCAATGCAGGTATACGTTTCCCTTTTTATATATCATTTTTTGTTAATATCTCAAAAAATAGAAAGTTTTTCATAATTTGTGTTGTTGGCTTACATCATAAATAAAACGTCTTTTTATGTTTGACTCTCATGTTAAAGTAGCATGCTGCTTTTTAATATGGCAGTTGTATATTTTTAGTCATTCATTGCTGTTTCATGCATTTCTTGTTGGTTTCTTAGTTTTTGACTATCTACACAGTAAGGTCCAGAAAAACCGCACACACACACACACACACACACACACACACACACACACACACACACACACACACACACACACACACACACTTCCAGTTCCATCTTCAGACCTTCAAATGCCGCCATCTCCTCACCGTCCTTCTCGCTGCAGGTCTAGACGGGGAACTAGCCCGTCCTCGTCACTCAGCGATGTGACAGTGTGTGCATGAAGCCAAGCCAGAAGCCATAAAGACAAAGTCACTGTGCCTCTCTTTGAATGCTTTCATTTTTGAAGTGAAAGTCCCGTCGCGGCATATCGTTCCCAGCAGCATGAGGGCAGACCGAGGCCCCCGTCCTGCTATTAGAACTGGTACCACTTCTTGTCCTTGCATTTCAGCATCAGCTGGAAAAGATACAAAAGGACATCTTCTTAATGAGAAGGACTGAAACCTTGAGAGCATTTCTTTTTATTGCATTGGGGAGTAAATTATTGATTTGCCAACAAGAGAATCATTTAATAACCACTTTTGTTGGCTTCAGTTCAGTTTTTGTTAATGTCTCAAAATCCAAAGTTGTACATTTAGATGCTCTTTATATTTTCACATCATGTTATGTTTCATTTTCACCTCATGAGCGTGCTTGGAGAAGGCTTCTGCACTAGTCATCATTAGGGCGGTGCGCTCCTCCAGCTCCCCCAGCCTCTGGCCTCTCTCATCCAGAGCAATGCGCGCCCTCGCCAGCTCGCCCACCACTCCACTAGCGGCGACCTTCATGCCCTCCACTCCTCCCTGTCCAGGGATGTGCTGCGCAAGACTCCGAGAAGCCTTCCCAGCCGCAGCCTCGCCGACTGTTGGAACGAGACAGAGTGACAGGGGTGTGGAAATCAAACGCACCCTGGGGTTCTTCAGACACGCCTCCTGATTTTGCCAACTGACTGTTTGTCATTGTTTGCCAACATTGTGTGCTCGCTCTGACTGCGATTGCCTCGTCTGATACAAGTTAAACTAGTCTGAGTATTTTCAACTTAAGAAAACTTTTAAGGTGTTCTCACATCGCCCCGTCTCACTGCGCGACCTCTTATTGGTTAGAGTGAGTGCTAGTCTCACAACCAAAGCCACAAAATCAGCAAGTACATCTTATGTAATCTGCCATGTGCAGGCTAAAGACATTCATGTCTTATTATTAGCAGTATAATATGGTGTCATGCATTCTTGAATGCTTTATATTAAGAAAATAATGTAGACAGACAACGCACAGAGCTCTTCTCTGTCAAAGGTGTGGGCATTTCCTCCAAAGAAGCCTTTTAAAAATCCTCGGTTCTGGGCTTCTGGTGTTTCTATTGGTGTAAACAGCTCTCCCAGCATTTCCTGCAAAAAAAAAAAAAAGAATTTTAGAAGTTGCACGAAGGATGTAATCAGAGAAGATGGCAGATAATTCACTGGCCATCAGCAACAGACAGAGGGGATGATTGCCAAATGGCCAATTTTGCCAGCCCTAGTGCTGACCTGCAGGTTATCGCACATCTCCTGGCTGTATGTAATTCTCTGGACCTCTGTGGGGGAGCTGAGATACAGTGCCTGCCCCCCATTGGTGAAGTAAAAGGTTCTTGCAATGCGCATGTCTGTCAGAGGCAGGTAATTGACATCCATGAGCGGTCTTAAGCTGGGCAGACTGTGGGCAGAATGAAAGAGTGAAGAAAGGTAAGAACAGCTGTGTAATAATTACTGAGCTTCAAAAGTAAACTACACTGAACATCAGAATAAAAAGAAAGAAATCATTATTATGTTTCTTTTCTAATCTTTGGTAACAAAGCAGCTTTTCATAGGCTGTAGTCTCAGAGGTAAACTGCACGAATCCGGTCTTTAAGTCTGACGTCATTAGTCAAACAAACACTGCAGCATCACTGAGAGTTACAAACTGTCTAAATTCTTTCACCTTTAATAAAATGATCAGCGTTGCTGCTTTACCAGGTGTAACAATTCAGTTTAACATCCATGAAAACAGGATTTATTACGTTTAACAGAGTTAGAAGTTAGCAG
Organism: Mchenga conophoros; assembly: GCF_057382185.1. Lineage (NCBI taxonomy): Eukaryota > Metazoa > Chordata > Actinopteri > Cichliformes > Cichlidae > Mchenga > Mchenga conophoros. The sequence continues at coordinate 38,456,008 of NC_140541.1, forward strand.
GAAGTTAGCTCGCTAGCTTCCACCTAAACATGATATAGCATGTTCTGACTGAGAGATTTCTGGAAAATTAAAACGTACAGCTCTGCTATCACTTCCAACATAAATGAAACTAAACAGCAGTGATGTTTGTAGGGTTACTGAAGTTGGGCTAGCTGGTATATAATGATGTGCTATGTGATCACTAGCGACACAGCTATGTTAGCATAGCATAAACACAGTGAAGCTGGAGGATGAATGCTAACTTTTTTCCACACGATAAAAGTTAACGTGAAGGTTCCTGATGGTTAGAGACAAATGCAATCGCATGGCAGGATGCTGTAAACGGACCAAACTTCAGTCAGGAGAACAACTGAGATAATCCATCCACAATACGAGGTTAGTCATTCATATACTGCTGCATGGGCTGTAGCTACATCAGAAGGGTTTAAACACTGAGCTTTAAAATGAACAGTGGTGGTAAAAACAGAGAGAGTTTTTTAGGGGCTTGTTCAGATTAAATAGAACAAGATACAAAACATGTTAAAAACACAGCAGCCTTAATAAACACAGTAGTTTGGACTCGGAAGCAGGTTCATCACATCATCACTTAAAGACCGGATAGAGCCAGACCATTCAGCATCCACCCAGTGAGTGGCCCTTGCATAGAGTCACATGTAACTCTCAGATTTCCTCTGCACCAAAACGCTCTCACTGACCGGTTCAGATTAAGTATCCTTACCTGTGAAAAGGAAAAAGCTGCTACGCAGCCACGTTCAGCTTAACAGTGCAAACACAGAAATGATAGCTGCGCTGACAGAGCAGGCTTTAAAGCAGGCCGCGCTACAGCGTGCGCAGATTAAAACAAACATCTAATAACAGAGAACTCGAGCGGCCGTGGTCATACCTGAGTGTCATGACGTGTCCGTTTGCACAGAAGCAGGCGAGGCACACGCTGTTGCACACAGACACCACGTCAGCCCTCAGCACAAAGGACGACTCTGTGATGTTGTGGACAAACAGGCAAGACTGCGAGGGCATCAGGAACACTTTGGCCTGCCTCTCAGAGCACACCACAGCCAAGTGTCCGTCTCCGCAGGCGTCCTGGGAGGACGATGGCGAAAAGTGGACCAGCTTGCGCCTCCGCAGTCGGTCGGGGTCCTCGGGGGCGTTGTGGTCCCGCCAAACCTCATAGGGGGGCTGGATGAGAGCTCCCATGCAGTCCAAGAAGCTGAAGCGTAACACAGAGCCCTTCAGCATCAGCACCGCTCCTGTGAGTGTGTGAGCAGGAGAGGGACCCAGCACACAGTGGGAGAGAAAAGTCTTTAAAGCTCAGCACAGGATGGAAGACGGCGCTAAGCGTAACATTTCAGTCAAAAAGATGCGTCTATGTTCTCACGTGGTCTTTAAAACTGAGCATGTATGTACAGACCACTGCTGCCAGAGTCCTGGCAGACCTCTGCTGT